>NC_134163.1:7517500-8767500 GCF_033958435.1 Carettochelys insculpta | reverse complement strand
GCCAGGGCATGCTTGCCCAGATCCTTAGCAGTATTTAGGAGCCTAGCTCCCAGGGGAGGTAGGAGTCTATGATACCTTTTGGGGCTGGGCCCTGGAACCAGCATGAAAAAGCCAACACTCAAGAGGGGATGCACCTGGTCAGAAGTGGAAACGATCGCCCAGGCCAGGGGACGCCGGTGAATGGTCGTCAATGGCCAACGCTCCAAGATGCAGGAGTGAAAAAGGCCACATCTGACCGGGCTCCAGACCCACCTTCCTGTCCTTCTCCTTGACCAGCCTGGCCGAGTCCTCGATGCGGCCGTGCAGTTCCTGGACCCTCTCCGACTCGGCCTGCAAGCTCTGCAGCTGCTTCTCGGCGGCAGCCAGCTGGGCCTCGGCCGCCTGCTTCTCGCTTTTCATGAAGAGGGCCTCGCGCTGCACCTGGAACACCTCCGTGCAGGTCTTCTCGTGCTTGCGCCCCAGGTCGCTCAGCTGCAGGCTCAGCGCACCCACCTCCGCCTGCAGGCTGCACCGCAGCTGCTCGTGCTCCTCCCTGGGCACCGTGCCCTGGCGCAGGCTCTCCAGCTCGCCCTGCAGCTGCGAGGCCTCTTGGGCTTTGGCAGCCAGCTGCTGCTCTAGATGCTGGGCTCTGGCCCTCAGCTCCCGGATGCTGCCCTCCAGGGCCTGCTGGGCTCGGGTGTGCTCGGCCAGCGGGACCGACTCCCGCCTGCAGCGCTCCGCCTCCTGCTGGGCGGCACGGTGCCTCTGCTCCAGCTCCTGCAGCTTCTCGTGGGACTCGGCCAGAGACCTTCCCAGCTCCCTCACCACCTCCTCCTGCTCGTGCCTGGAGCTGCTCTCGGCAGCCAGCTGCTCCTTCAGGGCACTCAGCTGCTCTTCCTTCTGGCCGTGAGCCTCACGGAGCTGCTGGAGCTGGGCCTGGGCCTCCCTGTGCTGCCCTCTCAGCTCCTCCAGCTGCCGGCCCAGCTGCCGGCTCGCCTCCTCCCACCTCTGGCTCTCTGCGAGGCGGCCCATCACTCGCTGCAGCTCCCCAGCTCTCTCTTCCAGGCTCCTCCTCAGCTCCTCCGCAGCTGCCTCCGCTTGGCTGCACCGCATCAGCAGCACGGCCTGCTCCTCCGCGGCGACGCCCAAGGAGACGCCAAGAGATGCCCTCGTCTCCTCGGCGCTGCAGCCTCCACTGGCCGCATCTTCCTGGGCATCCAGGCGCCCCTCCAGGGCCGTCACCCTCTGCTCGCTCTCCCGGACGGCTGCCTGGGCCTCCTGCAGAGGTGTCCTCACCGTCGCCTCCTCGCTGCCGGAGCTCTCGGCCTCCTCCATAGACAGGACACCCAGCCGCATCTGCTCCCGCAGGAGCTGCGCCTCAGCCACGGCCACCTCATACTTCTCCTGCGTCTCAGCCAGCAGCCTGGCCAGCTCTTCCACAGCCGCAGGTCCTCCTCCTGCCTCCACCTCGGCCTGGCCCAGCTCCTGGCCTCTCTCCTCGGGCTCCGCTGGGGCACGGGCGCTCTGCAGCGCCTCTTCCAGGGCCCGGATCTGCGCCTCGTAGTCAGCCTTCAGCTGCTTGGAAGCCTCTGCCGGGACGAGCTCGCAGGAGGCCTTGTGGGGCCCGCTACCTTCCTGAGCCTTCAAGACAGCCTGGGCCTCGGCGTGCTGCTGCTGGAGCCGGTCGAACTCTGACCGGAGAGAGTCGTAGAGGGTGACGGGGAGGAAATCCTCCGATGGGCCCATATCACTCTCGTCTCTCTCGTAATTCTCCAGGATCTGCCGAAGGGAGCAGAGAGGGATCAAACATGAGACTCCCTCGCTAGGACCCTGAACCCCCCGCTACGCAGGGGAGTCGCAGCAACACAACCCCCACCGGGCCACCATACGCAGCCCCCCGGCCTGCAGCTCCCCCGGCCCATAGCTCTTGTACCCTGAGATGCTTCCTCGGGCCCGAGCCCAGTCCAGCTCCATGGAGGTGAGAAGAGTCACTCCTGAGTTACATGAGCACGGGAGAAGACCCAGGCTCTGCAGTTTCACCGTACCGAGGGCCACCCTCCAGAGCCAGGACTCAACAGCAGGGCCTTGGAGCCCAGGGGTGAGTACAAGGCAAAGGAGGCAGGATATGAACTGTTGGAGTTGGCACAGGGAACCACCGGAGAGCAGGAGCTGCATGGGAGGAAGCCCCGGCCCGGAGACGTGACCAAGGTGGGGGCAGACAGGAGGCTTGAAGGAGCCCCCAGCACATTCAAACTGGGTCCGATGGCAAAGTGGGGGCTGAGGGCTCTGCACATGCTGGGCAAGTGGCGGCGTCCGCATCTCCCGGAGCCTGGGGAGCTCACGGAGAAGGGAACAGCATCGGCGGCATCAGCGAGTCTGGGCCAGTGAGGGCAGCAGGAACGTTTGCTGGCAAGAGAGCTGGGAGGACTCCCTGTCCCCCGCCCCCACTTTATGAAAATGGCCTTATGAATATGCACAACTCGAAAACCCTTTATGCAAAGCAGGTCATGTAACCTCTCCTCCCAGAGCCCGTGATCCCCCGAATGTGTCTATTCCATTCCGGTGGAGGGATCCTTCATGTAGGGGGGTTAGAAATATGAGTCGGAAACCTGGTTTATTGGTCCCTGTACTTCAGTAACAGCCCGGAGCAACTTGCTGGCTCAGTCACCACGTCAACAACCTGCGAATGGTTCTGTTTGACCTGGAAGCCCAGACTAGGACTGGCCCTAGAGAGACACCTGGCCAGGTCACCTGCTCCTGGAATCCATTACGGATCTGGTACTTTCCCACTCAAGGGGAGAAAAGTTTGAACTGAGCCACAAAGGGCAGTAAGAGGTTTTAAGGGGGTGGCCAGTTGCCAGGACGCCCCACCCCTGTCCCTGTTGCTCCTGAAGATGTCTGCTGGAAACATCTACATCTGAACATGGGGAAGGATCAGGCCCAAGCTAGGGGGCTGCCGGTCTTGGGAAAGGGAACACCAGGTAACCCGAACTGCAGCTAGGGTAAGGATTCAGGTTACCTGTTGTGTGTTGTTTACTTTGCCTTGGTAACTTTGGTCTGTCTGTCTGCAACTGCCATCACTTAAATCCCACCTTTTATACCTAATACAACACTTTTGCTTGTTACCAAGCCCAGTGTAAATAACTGGGGCGGGGGGCTGTGCTGTGCTGCTCTCTGTCACAGATACCAAGGGCTGGCCTCAGCTTCCTCTGTGTAAAACTCCTACAGAGTAAGGTGGATTTACCTGGGGTTTTGTCCCCTCTGGGGGTTGCGTTCCACGGTGCTGCCACCGGCCCTGGTGCTGACCAATCCCAGAACTGAGCTGATTCAGTGTCTGTGTTGCTCTGCTGGCGGCTGTGACCCCAACTCTGCGCCTTGGCTGGGTGAGACCAGAGCTCCTGGCCCAGCAGGGTGAGTGGTGGGGCACACCAGAGGGCAGGTGGGTGGGCTCAGTGGCTTGCCCTCTGGGCTCCAACCTGTCGCACTCAGCAGCTGTTACAGAGACCGGGCTGGGGGGTGCTGAGCTACACACAGGCAGGGCCGGTATTTGCCAGGTGTGACTGGTGAACAACCCGCTGTCTGTGCCCATCACAAGGCAGCAGCCGCTGGCTCGCCCAGCCCCAGCCCCAGCCCCTGGGTCCCAGCCCTGACGCGGTGCGTTAAGGAGATGCTGCTCTGGGAGGGGCACCCTGAGGGCCTCCAGGGGCTGTCGGGAGGCGAAACCTGCAGCGTGCGCCGTGCTGGAGGGGAGACGGGCCGGTACCTGAATTTTCTCCAGCAGCTCCTTGTTCTGCAGGGTGAGCGACTGCACCTGGCCCTGCAGCGTGGCCACCAGCTCCTCCGTGGACAGACTCAGGGTCTTCTTGGACAGCAGAAGCTCCGCCCCTAGAAGAGCAGCCCCCCACCCCAGCCCGAGGGTCCTGTCACCCATGCGTCTGTGACCCTCGCCCCCGAGTGCTGCTCCTCCCCCAGCCCCACCGGGCCACTTCTCCCTCCACCACGTGCTGAATGCAAACCCCCCTCCAGGCAATTTCCAGCACTTGTTCAAACCCACAAGGTGCCAAGGTCCCATCTTCTCCCATGGGAGGTGCCCATCCCCCCCGCAGTGCTCCCACCCCAGTGGGGGCTGGGCCTGGCACTCTGGGAAGGGCCTGCCCCATCTTCCGGCCCAGGCCGCAGGGACTGGTGCTCAGAGCTGCAGAGCCCAGGGCCAATCCTGGGCCCCCAAGCGGCTGCGCCCTCCACGCAGAACAGCACCTGCGCCTGGGGGCACAGGCAGGGCGCGGTGCCTGACCTGGGAATTCCAGCAGGTCACCCTCCTCGTCCTGCAGCGTGTCGATGCCGTAGCTGGTGGTGTCCTTCTCGTTCTGCGGCAGACAGGCAGGGAGTCAGGGACCGCCCCCCCCGAGACCAGAGCCCCCCTATTCCCTGCACTCGCCCAAGGCAGCGGGTGCTAACCAGGAAAGCATCAAGGCCAGGTGGGCAAGCGGCCGATGCCCTGAGACAAGGCTGAACTGAGCCTACCGTGGCTGAGCCCATGTCAGGGAAAGACCCACAGTTCGCTGGCCTCCCGCACAGCTCAGTAAGGTACAGAGCTCCGTGCCCCCCATGGGCGGCTCTCCTACCTCCAGCGAGGACAGGCGGCTCCGGAGCACTTCGACTTCCTGGCCCAGATGCTCCTTCTCCCCCTCTCTCTCCGCCAGCTGCCGCTGGAGCTCCTGGATCTGGATCAGACAATCGGGCGCACCATCAGATCTGGACACGTGCTCCGATTCCTGCCCGTCCCATCCCAAACAACTGCGGGGGGAGCGGGAGGCCCTTCAGGAGGCCCTAGAGTCAGACCAGACCAGAGGGTGGCCCGACCAGAGAGCAGCCCGCATCCATACATCCTTAGAACTGGGAGGGACCCCAAGAGGTTCCTCAAGTCCAGCCCCCTGCCCTCATGGCTGGACCGACCACCATCTAGATGACCCCGGATAGGTGTCTATCTAACCTGCTCTTAAATATCTCCAGCGATGGAGATTCCACAACCTCCCAAGGCAACTTAGTCCAGTGTTTCGCCTAATGTCCAACCTAAACCTCCCTTGCTACAATGTCAGCCCATTGCTCCTTGTCCTGTCCTCAGAGGCTAACAAGAACATCTCACTCGTCTAAAGTAATTTTCACTTGGTCTAACTTCTTGTATCTAGTCTTGTATCCTCTTCCAATGGTGGCAGACCCCAGATGCTTAGAAGGACGCGATAACCCCCCTTCTATTCCTAATCTGGCACTGGCAGCCTAAAATTTCCTCCTGACCCCCAGTTGATGACTAGTTCATGCCCTGAAGCATGAGGATTCCTTCTCCTTAGCGCCCGCATGAAGCCATTTTTCCTTCCCACCCCGTCTCAGAGCTCCCCATGTCCAGGCTCCTAACACTTGACCTACCTGCTTCTCCATGGAGCGTAGGGAGCCCTCCTCCAACTCCTGCCGCTAGTGGAACACAAGGAGAATCCAAGATGGTTAACACCTGGGCATCCCCCAGTCATCCCCTCTCAATCAGCTCCCCATCCGCCTTGCCAGAGCAGGACCCCCTAGCAGTAGCCGTGCCGATCCCAGCAGCAGCTCCCTCCCTTCCTATCTTCCTTTGCCCAAAGCACCCAGACGCCAGCTCCTCCCAGTATGGGGGAATCACATCAATACCTCCCGTCTCTGCTTCTCTTGCTGCTGCTCCAGGCCCTTGATCTTATGCAGGAACCGAGCCCGTTCCTGCCTCAGCCGGACGATTTCCTCGTAGGCCTCCCTGTCCTCCTGCGAGGAATCCTGCAGTCAGGGCCCAGCGGTAGGTACCCAGCCCACCCCAGCGCACTGTCCCTGCCAAGGGATCCTTACCGTGTCAGCTGGGCCAGGGCGAGCCCTGGTGGGCTTGGCGGTGACTATCCGGCTGCTCCGCTCGGTGGCAGGGGAGCTGTGCTCCGGAGAGCCTGGGACACACTTGAAAACAGGAACAGTTGTTACAGACGGAATGAGAAGCTGCCAGGATGGCTGGCTTAGCCAGTTCATCCCAAGCCCCAGCTCTGTTCCTGCAGAAGTCCCCACACACCTCCCCCCTCCCACTCTAAATGGTCACAGTGGGTTTATGGACACGCCCAGGGATCGTTTCCCCCATGCAGCTACCTCTGGGGTGCAGCACAGCAGCGGTTTCACACTGCACTTTGGTTATGGGAATAAAGCAGTGGCTTGGACTCAACAGGGGATGATAGAGGGATTTCAGGTAGCAGACTGGCCCTGCCAGCTGGCTTTTGGCCAGGCCGCTGGGAGTATTGACTGGTAATCAGAGCCCTGTGCTGGGGCCTGGGTTCTACCCCTGACCTGCTGAGTGATGTTGGGCAAATCACGGCGTGGGTCTGTGCCTCAGTTTCCTGGCTGTAAAATGGGACAGTACTACTCCTGGCCTTCTTTGGAGGCTGCCACCAAGTCTTATGAAACCAGCCTCAGAGAACAGCACCCCATTCACCCACCAGTGCTGTGTCTAACAGCTCCCATGGCCTTCCCTATCCAGCCACTGACCAGGTATGTCCCTGCTTAGCTTAAGAGACACAGCGCAGAACCCCCGGGCAGGCTGTAGCGCTCTGTGCAAGGCAGAAGTGCTAAGACAGCACTGAGAAATCCAGAGGTGAGGCAGGGGCTGGGGTTTTTGTTCTCTATCAGAACATTGTCATTAGAAACACACTGAGTGAGACATCCAGCAGCCAGTGCTGCTACCAGGCCCCCATGGGCTGGGGGACATCACTCAGTGACCGGCACAGGGGGAAACCCTCTTTGCAGACGAGTGACTAGGCCAGGGTGAGAGAAATTAATGAGAAACCCCAGCTAGGAGCGTCCCATGCCAGATCACCTCTGCAGCTGGACAGGGCCGCATAGGGGGAAGTGACTCAAGGGGCAGGGAAGCATAATGGTTAGAGCGCTAGTCTACAGTGCGGGCAGCCCAGCTTCAGTTCTCTACTCTGCCACAGACTTCCTGCATGTCTCTGGGCAAGTCACTTATGCCCCAATCCGCAAAGATCTGTTGGTGACTGATGCCTGTGAAAATGGAAGAGTTGACCTTGAGGATCTGGGCCTCAGTCTTCCATCTGCAAAATGGGACCCACTGCACAGGAGTGTGGTGAGGAAAATCCATTGAGGATTTTGAGGGGAATCGTGGCCAGAGGTGTTCCTTAGCAAGCTCTAAGGTTAAATCTCTCTATGTAGGTCCCCCCATTTGTGTACTAATGCTACAGCTGGAGCGGTTACTAGAGAGTGCGACACCACTAGAGTACGGGCTGAATTTTCCATCCATGGGTGGAATAAGTTTTGTTACATGCATCAAGGCATGTGTGGATGTGCACCACCAAGAGAAACACAGGCTGCCAGCTGTGGGCACTCTGCTAACCAGCTGGGCAGCAGCTGACTCTCTCCTGGGCAGTTGTCCAAGAGCTCAGCTTGCAGGGAACACTGGTCCCCACCACCAGGCAACCTCCTGGGCTGGGCCTGGCCAGCAGGGTTCCCATCAAACACCACCACTCGCCGGAAGATGACAGCACGCTCGGGGCCGCTCCCCAGCGGCTGTCAGCTGGGGCGTGTAAGGAGTGAGGCAGCACAGACCTGGCCGGAGGTGCCGGGAGGTGGCGGAGGGGCTTTTCTCTTTCGCAGGGTGCTGCTCCTCTCGGTGGGCAGAGGCTGGCTCGGCGATGACGTCTGCAGAGACACCGTGGCGAGAGGGCTCCAGAAGCTCCCGACAAGGATGGGGGCAAAAATTCAGAGCAGCATTTCCCAGGGCTCCTAACCCCTCTCCCTCCCAACCCCGTTTCCACCAGGGTTTCTGGGGGCCCACGGAGGGCAGCAGTCTGAGCCTGGGGAGCCCTTCCCCTGCTCCCCCAGGAGGTGCCAGACTGAGCCAGGACAGCCCGATTCTGTGTAAGCCCCTGAGCTGCTGAAACACACCCCAGTGGCGACCACAGGGGTCTCTGCTGGGCCAGGCCCAGCACCGTTACCTGAGATGTCCGCTCAGCTGCCTCCTCTTCTGCAGGACACCCAGCGGGAAGGAAAGAGAAACCAGCAGGAGGTTAGAGGGGCCAGGGCACTAGGCCCCCTGCAGCCTGGCCCCCCTCAGCTCGCGGGGGAGCAGACAGGCCCCCCTCTGGGGCACCGGGCAGACCCAGGATGGGACCAAAGCAGAGACACACCCAGTGCCTGGGAAGGGAGCGTCGCCCATCACTCTCCAGCGCCCCTCTGGCCAGTGGAGGGAGAGGCACTTCCCATCCGGAGCCTGGGGGGCTGGCAGGGCCAGTACAAGGAGGGGCTCTAGAGCCGGGGGAGGGAAATGCACCCGCTCCCCGACTCCACCCAGCATGGTGACCCCGCCCGCAGAGCAGGGATGTTACCGCCTCCCCCCAGCCAGAGGCGGAATGACGCTGCATGTGCTCTGGGACCTCAGGAAGAACAGGGTTTGGCCCGGGCCTGGCCAGGCTCCTTACCGCTGGCCAAGGAGTGGCACTGGGACACATCCTGCAGGTAATGCTGGATCAAGGCGTTCCCCGTGGCCAGGCTGTAGCTGGCTGCGTCCTGGCCCCTGGCGTCCACCATGCCGACCCGGGCCCCGGCGTGGACAAGGACCTCCACCGTCTCCACGCTGCCGCTCTCGCAAGCCAGCATCAGGGCTGTTCTAAGCAGAGCAGAGGGAGAGAGATGGCCCCGCTCACCCTCCAGAGCCAGCAGCAGGAGGCTGGTGAATGAATGGGTGGGACCCCTGATTCTCTGCTGGGTCCTGCCCTCCAAGCCTCTCTCTCCCCCTCAGCTTCCCACTCACTCTCCATTGTGCCCAAAGGACACCACTGCCTAGGTCTGTAACCAGGCTTGGGACAGCCATGTTACCACCAGCCAGCCAGGGTATCCCTCAGTGACAGAGCCCCTTCCAGGCTCCAGCAGAGGCTGCCCGTGGAAACCCCATCTCCAGGTGGGGAGCTTGCTTGCACCCCCCCCCCCGCCCGCACAGGGGGTTCTGGTTAAATGAGATGTTTCCTCTCACATCCAGAGCCTGCCTGGCTCATCCAGACCCCTGTGACATTACTGGATTTTAAATTGAAACTGGAAGTGATATACATTACCCCGGGGTGTAATTGGCACCAAATCTTGTGCCGGGTGGCCCAAGCGAGGTGTCTAATGAAAGCTGGCAATGCCCTGAACCTGTTTGTGTTACTCGTATATCTATTCCATGTGTGACAAGGATCAGTGAGGGAGCCGAGTCAGTCTGTATCTTCAAAAACAGCCAGAAGTCTTGTGGCACCTTATAGACTAACAGATATTTTGGAGCATCAGCTTTCGTGGGCAAAGACCCGCTTTGTCAGATGCATGGCGGGGGGTGGGGGGTTCAGAGGAGGATTTAAACAGGGGGGGTCTCAGTCAAGGGGAGGGCCAGAGCTGACAAGGTCTGTTCAGTCAGGGTGGATGTGGCCCATATTCGGCAGTTAACGTGGAGTTGTGAACATCAAGAGATGAACTGGCTTGATTTCTCCTCTCTTGATGTTCACAACTCCACATTAACTGCCAATAACGGGCCACATCCACCCTGACTGACCAGACCTTGTCAGCTCTGGCCCTACCCTTTACTGAATCTCCCTCTTTAAATCCTCCTCTGAACCACTCCCCCACACTCATGCATCTGACGAAGTGGGTCTCTGCCCACGAAAGCTGATGCTCCAAAATATCTGTTAGTCTCTAAGGTGCTGCAGGACTTCTTGTTATTCCATGTGTGTACCTGAAGTTCTACACATTGGCTCTGTAGCTGTAGTGATGTTCTCGAGCCCAAAGAACACAATGGGAGGTGTGGTCCCCTCCCCAGCCCAGGGAATGGGCTAAACAAAGGAACAGGTTTCCAGACCGACAATACACATCTCAGGAATTTGGGGCCATCCCCAGGAATACAGCCAATGGCAGTTTGCCACAGCAGCCTACCTGGCTCAGATGGCCCCCACCCACAGGGGCCTAGGGGAAGAAGAAAGGACTTTTTCCCTCCACGGGGAAAAACTATAAGAGGGGCCCTGGCAGGGTCCACTTGGTTCTTTCAGCGCTCGTGATTTAAGCCTGTCTGGACTGGGTGCCCAGCCCCCAAAAGAAAGCTTGCAAAGACTTTCGAGAATCAGCACAGAACATCTCTGGCTGCATCAACAGCTGTAATGGATGTATGTGATGCTTCACTTTAACAATTTTTCTCTCTTACCCTCTTTTTCCATCTGTGTTAATAAACCTTTAGATTCTAAAGGACTGTAATCGGCGTGGTGAGTTGGGTAAGTGACCTGGGACTGTGGCTGGACCCTTTGGGGCCCGAAAGAATCTGTGTGGAGTTGGTGATATAGGTTTAATAACCTCTCACCTGAGACTAGGGGGCTGGGTAGTAGCTGGAGAACCTGTGGGTTTGCTTGTGTGGCTTCTGGCTGCCCCGTGGGGCTGGCAGAGGTACGACTGTGGCTGGCTGGATTTGCCTTAGTGAGAAGGAATTCATGGCCTAGGGCTGTAAGTGGCCCGGATTTAAGCAAGTATGCCCTGGGTTGGTTCTCCGAGCTGTGCCCAGAAACCCCGTCATATTACAACCCCCCAGCTGGATCCAGCCCCTGAGCAGCTCCCTCAGCGGTTGGCACCTGGAGACCTCTGGCCCCTAGTCAGAGCCAGGCTCTCAGTGGCTGCCCCTAGTAGGACTCATTTCTCCGCCACACCTCTCCCCACCCCTGTGCTCGAACCCTCTCTCCCTCCTCCCTTCCCTCCAGGGCCCCTCCGCAAGCAGCTGCTCACCTGCCCTGATGGTCTCTGCTGTTCACCGCCGCTCCATGATGCAGTAGGTACCAGCACAGCTCCGAGTGGCTCATCTTTGCTGCCAGAATCAGAGGGGTGGAGCCATCCTGTGGCGGGGGGTGGAGAAGGAAGGAAGGTCAACGGGAAGCATGTCCCTATCCGTACTCGGTCCCATCCCCAGGCAGGCAGGGATGGACACGCCTTTTGCTTCCAACCCTTCCACAAGCAGGATGAGACCTGGCTCTCATACAGCACTTCCCAGCAGGTGGAGCTCAAAGTGCTCCTCACTGGGTAGCAGCTACGGTGAGGCAAGGGAAGGCTATTTGCACATTGTACAGCGACGGGGAGGGGAAGGACAGACGGCTAAATGACCCGACCAAGGTCACATGGGAAGTCTGTGGCAGAGCAGGGAATGGCAGCTGGTCTCTCAGTGCTTTGGCAAGTACCCGAACCACTAGACCATCCTTGCAGGTACTGGATGAGATACTATTTTGCAAGGAGAACACCACCGGCAAAGAAAACAAATTAAAAAGAGCTGTAAACCCCAGGGCTGGTCATGCGTGGGCATTAAAGATTCCAGGGTGCTTTCTGCAGCAGGTGGCGTGTCCTGCCTCCCTCATTTCCTCTGGAGCATCTCTTAGGGCATGCCTACATCGGCAGTGCCACAGGGGGGCAGGGGAATCGGTACAGCCACCCTACTACAGCGCATCCGGTGGTGATGCTCTCTGCCAATGGGACAGAGTGCTCCCATCATCATAAGAAAGAGCAGAAAATGCTGGGTCGGAGGGAGGAACTCTCTGGTTCCCTGTGCACAGGAACGCTTATGTCAGTGTAACTTCCATCCCATCAATTTTGCCAACATGTGGAGACAGCTCGTGCTGCAAGATTCCTCATTGCTTCCTGTCCAAGACCCCTGGGCATTATTTTATCTTGGGTACTTATCCAGCAACATCCATTAGGGGCTGAAGCTATAATAGGCATCTATGTTATTGTTGTGCTCTGTTCAACAGCTGCTGCGTTCCACTTGAGAGGTGGCTGCATTTCAGTGACAGGCGATGGGATCGCCGCTCCTCTGTGTCTCTGCTACAGCTTTCTGATGGCATGCAAGGGGTGACTAGCCTTGCGCTGGCTGTCTGTGCAGGAAAAATCAAACCCCAGAAGGTCAACAAAGATGCTAATGATCGCCTCACCTTGTCCTTGGTGTTCAAGGAGGCCTTGAAATCGCAGAGAACCTCTGAGCATGAGATGCAGCCGCAGACAGCTAGAGAGGAAGAGAGGGGTTGTGAACCCCTGCTCACTGTCCCGGCACACCCCATTCCCTTTCCCCATTGCCAGGAGGGCAAAGCCCAAGGCGTACATGGTAGAGAATGCACTCGTCTGGCTAAACAGACTAGAACCTCACTGTGGTACCCAGGGCATTCTCCGATGCACATTCGCCCTTCTGCACAGCCACTGCCATGGAAATCCTCACTGTAAGTCCAGTTACCGGCAGTGTTTAAGATGTGCTGGCGGGGCAAGAGGGGGTACAAGTGGGAGGGAGAGTCCCTTGCTGACCTGCATGGTGGAGCGCTGTCCGACCTTCGCTGTCAGCACCATCAACCGGGCAAGATGCCTAAGGGGCAGAGAAGACAGTGAGTGGGTGACAACCGCCTTCCCAGTGGTGTAGCAGTGAATAAAGAAGAGACACTCATGGGAAAGTTACTACTCTGTGTCAGCAGAGGCCTGATGCACTCAGCACACTGCTTGTCATGATACAGACCCAAAAGATTGCCTATAAATCACCAATGGAGAACACATGGCTGACTGATCATTAATATTCTTACACCATGTATGTCCGGGGTGTGTCCTTAGGGTTATATGTGCCAGAATTGCAGGCTTAGAATGTGTTTGGCAAGCAATACATCAGACCAGTCAGCCTGAAATAAAGGCATGTGCGTTTATGTGTCTGACCAGCCCAGGTAGCAGGCAGAGACAATGAAGATGCATTTGCGGAACAGGCAAACAAAGCCATCAGCCTAGTGAGTGGGAGTGGGAGAGTACAAAGAGAAGGGGTTGGAATGAGGCCCAGGAGAAACAGTTGCCTCAGCGGATGGTTTACAACGTTAAGGCTACATCTACACTAGCCCAAAACTTCGAAATGACCATGCAAATGGCAATTTCGAAGTTACTAATGAAGCGCTTAAATACATATTCAGCGCCTCCTTAGCATGCGGGCGGCCGCAGCACTTCAAAATTGACACAGCTCGCCACCATGCGGTTCATCCAGACGGGGCTCCGCTTCGAAACGACCCTGGGAACTTTGAAATCCCCTTATTCCTGTCTCCTGATAGGAAAAAGGGGATTTCAAAGTTGGTGGGGTCCTTTCGAAAAGGGCCCCTGTCTGGATGAGCCGCGTCAATTTCGAAGCACCGCGGCTGCTCGCATTCTAATGAGGCGCTGAATATGTATTTCAGCGCTTCATTAGTAAACTTCGACATGGCCATTTGCATGGTCATTTCGAAGTTTTGGGCTAGTGTAGACACGGCCTAAGTCTTATAAATAGGGCCCTGCCAGATTTCGTGGTCTGTGATTCCTGGCTGTAAATTTGGCAGGGCCCTAATTATAAAAGTGCAGCAGGTAAGGTCTTTTATGGAAGCCTGTGACGCACTGGTGATTAACCTCATTGTGATATGTCTGTGGATACTCACTGATGTAACACTTTGAAGTCTGTGACCAAACGGTAGAGAAGCAGCAGCAGGCTGTCTCCCAGAAAGGAGGGAAGGCAGCTAGCTACAGGGTGAACCTCTCTAGTCTGGCAACATCTGTAATTCGGCATAATTTCAGTGAGCCACTTATCACAGGTGTGGCCAAGTTTCCTGTGGTCCTGGGTTTGTTTCCAGCCACCAGTCCTGGCTCTCACTGTTCTGTGCTGTTATTAGCTGTAATTTACCCCTAGATGCCCTCTAAGAGCCCAGTAAGCAGTGGAATTGTTAGTGATGCTGCTAGACAATATTGACCTCCCCTGGTCCAGGAGATTCTCTCATTTAGCACCGGTCAGGTCCCGAGGGTGCTGGATTAGAGCGATTCAACCAGTGCCTGTCTCCATTGTAAATTAAGCAGCGTGGGTGGAATCAAAACAGTGGAAGCTCCATTTACATACGACTCAGCTGGAAAACGGAGACTGCCCTCTCCCTCCCGCCAGGAAGCCTCCCGGCCTCTTGGAACAGAGAGAGCGAGCCTTGGTCTGAGTTAGTGGTCAGAATTGCTGGGCCCCTTGGCAAGGGTGGGGGGGGGGCAGCTCTGAGCTCCTGGAAGGGCTGTGACCCAAGGCAGAAGGGGTGGGCTGGGGGTAACAGCAGCAGCGGCGTCCAGGCCTCCTGGGCCCTTATGGGTCACCAGGCCCTGGAGCAGTGGCCCCCTTTGCCCCCTCCCACCCCACGGGCAGGCCTGAGTGTCCTGGATCATCCCACCCTGCAGGGAAGGGGCTAGTGTGGGTTGGAGGGACCCTTGCAGCACCCCAGCCAATAAGTAAAAGGATCCAATCAGAGGGCAGCTTGCTGGAGCAGCCCTGTATATAAGGAGCTGCTCAGCAGAGCAGAGGCAGTTTGGGGGCCTGCCTATAGAAGGTGAAGGACCAGTTCCTGGCAAGAGAGGACCTATGTGGGGAAGGTAGAGGTGGGCAGGTTCAGAGGTGCAGGAGAGTGGGGCTGGGCTGCTGGCCCTGATGTAAGGGCCAGAACAGTGCAAGGGGTCATGGGGAAGTGGCCTAGGGAAATTGAGGCAATGGAGAGAGGAAGAGGCCAGGCTACCACCAGAGTGCCCATGGGCTGGGACTCAGAGCAGTGGGTGGGCCTGAGTCCCTCCCCTTCCCCCTTGTACCACACCCAGCCACAGTGCAGAGTGACCACTGTGAGCGGTGGCTTGCCCCTGAGGTGAGGGGCTAGACAGAGACTGCAGCTGCCTACAGCGGTGGATACCCTGAGCCAGGACTGCTGAGGCCCCTGGGAGGTGATAGGCTGTGGTGGGCACTGCCAGAGGGCAGTGTCCTGAAGAGGATGCTGTGATCTGGGGAGCAATGTGGGCCCAGAAACCAGAGCGTGCACAGAGCGTAGAGTGATGACACTCGACCCCTTAGCTGGGTGAGGGTGCCCTGCAGAAGACCAAGCTAATTTCCTGCGTGAGGGACAGAAGGGTCTGTGGCTGTGACGGAAGTAAATCCCGCAGGGGCCCATCACTTGGGGGTTTCAAGGAGCCAGAGCTCTTGACTTCACAGAAGGTTTGGCCTTTCAACCAAGGGGGCTGATGCTCTTGGAACTAAGTTTAGGTAAGAAACCGACTGAGGCTAAGTTTGTAGATTTTTCAGATCAATTTCTGTCAAAGGCATATTTTAACTCTGCTTGTCTGTCACCCCGTCTGTGTTGATTCCTTACATGGGGGATCACACAAGACTGGCTTTTTATACTATACCCTTGCTTTCTTTTACTCTAACCCAGTTCAGTGCTATGATTGAAGTCAGTGTTTGCCAAACCCCACTTAAATTAACGGGCTTCTTTGTATCCTCTCTTTAAAGGGACATCACGTTTAACAACTTGTCGGTGTTTCAGGAGAGGGCTGGATGCTACGGAGGCAGGTGGCCTGGGGAAAATTCCGGACTGGATCCTGTTGGGATCAGTCCGCAAACAGTAGCAGGGCAGCAGAAGACAGGCTGCGACCAGCAGGCTTTTCTGCTACCTGATTGTGTCAGGGCTGAGCCATAGCAGGACATTCCAAGCTCCCAGTGTTGCAGGGCAACTAAACTGGCACAGGTAAACGAACCTGAACTAATAACCAGGCACCTTCCAGAAAGCAGCAGAGTCCTGCTGTGTTCAGCCATTAGGTGCTGGGTTCAGTCAGGCAGGTAGAAGAGAGGCTGAAGGGGGGATGTATTGACCTACAACCTGTCTTGCTGGCCTGTTCATGAAATAATCTCTGGAGGATTATACAGCTCAGCGGAGGTCACCCGACAGAGCTGGTCAGAAATTTGGTCTCCCCCTTGTGCCTCTGATTAATCTTCACCAAAAATTTGTACACGGAAAGATCTTAGCTGAAATATTGAAATGTCTCAAGTGCCACCATGGTGCCTAAGGGTAGATGTAGTTTGGGTGGGTGTGCTTGCCTGCATTCTCCCCTATAGGTAGAGCTTCCTGGTCTGACTACAACTCCCATGATGCACCTTAGTCTCCCTTCTGGGGAAAGGGGTGGCAGGTGCATCATGGGAGTCCATGGCCGCAGTGCATTAAGAGAGACATGGTTTGGCCAAGGAGAAGAGGAACATGAGGCAACTGAACTACAGCTCCCATGTTGCACTGTGGCAGCATATCCTAATCCAAATATTTTGGTTTTTTGGGGGATTTCAGTCTCTCCCCCAGCAAGCATGCACTTTCACAAAACACTTGGTCAAAATCCCAACTTTCCACTGACAAATGATTTAGATGGAAAATGTGCGACCAGGCCTAGCTAGGGGGATTTCGCTTGTACGTGGCAATGCCAACCCTGCCTAGGTGGTTCCGTAGACTGAAAAGATCCTGGATGCCCAGGATTTCTGCAGGAGGTGAACCTCAAGATGTCTGACGCCTGCTATATTCCCTACAAGCTATACCCCTCCTGATCTCCAGCCCTTGGCACCTCAACAACAAGAGTGGACAACACATCTCTCCCACTGCTCCCGCTCAGCTGCCTTACCTGTAACAGTTTGCTCACGCACTGTGGGTGGCCGTGTTTTGCTGCCAGGTGGAGTGCATTGTACCCTGGAAAGAGACAGACTCACAGGTCAAGAGGTAATAATGATGACAGTGATACTTTATCTGTGCAGCCAGGGATATAAAAACCCATCATTATTAAACAGTTTATTCCTAACCCTGCCCCTACCCAAGGCAGGTAATCAACATCCCTGGATCACATCTCCCACCAAATAATTGCAGCCATCTCTGGGGCAGAGCACAACAGTGCTATGTGATGGCTTAAGATACGGAGACTTCGCTTTCCAATAAGAACTGCATGAAGAAAGCTGGGAGACAATGTAATCTACCAAGTTGGAATTTGACTAGGAATCCAGTGTGATGAAAAGCACCATGGAATCGCGATACATGGATAGTCAGGAGCCCAACATGGGAAACCCAGCTGCATGGCACCCCTAGGACTCTTCTGGGGCCTATGTTATTATCGGCTTGTGGGGGGAAAAAAGCTGGCCAGTCAGTGAATCACCAACACCCCTTTCCTTAAACATCTTAGTGACTCATGGAGGGCTCTTACCCAAAGAATGAAACTGACCAGACCTTGCTCATCTTGTGTGATGCATCAAAATCCCAGTACAAAGCAGGCGCTGGGCACTATAGTGAGGCCATTTTTATTGTGGGTCTAAAGCATGCAGAGAACACACCAATAACACACTACACAGCACCTTTCGGGCCTGCTCCAAGGACACAATAGCACATGCCAATACCCCACTCCACAGCACCTCTCGGGCCTGCTCCGAGGACACAATAGCACATTAGTATTTGGAACAGTCAGTGCTGGACATGCCTTGTACACTCCACTAGCAGACCCAATGATGGCAAAGTAGCAGGTGTGTAATGCTGCTTATCCCCCCAGAACGCAGACTACCGCTCTGTCCATTCAGGTTAGGATTGTGGGGGAATGCAGGGTCCTGACACACATCCAGGCCCTGATGAACACAAGTTTTCTCATTGTCCGTGCTCAGCTCAAGCCTGCAGGAGAGGTTTTAAAGTCAGAAAGCTGAGCGGCTTTGACACCTCTTTCTAAGGATCACTCAGATTATTCAGGGGCTCATTCAGAGATTACAGGGATTTGGAGCAATCCATCACTTTTGTGCTCCCCAGGGAGGGTTGGCAAACAACCAGGAGCAGGATGAAGAGTGGATTAAAGGATCCCAGAAGAGCTAGTCACCCCTAGGAGTTAGAAAGGAAAATGTGGCAGCTCCACAGGAATGGATTTGATCCTGTGGATGGGAAACACACAAATTAGAGAGGGCAGAGAGACCTATTAGGTCCCATTTAACTCATGCTCCTTGGCCAGCACAGGAGTAGTCCCTGCAGAGGATTTTCTATGGCTTTGTCCTTAATGGCCCGAGTCAACGTTCCTGCTGTCACGTCCTGTCGGAGGGGAGTCAGGCTGTGCTGCCTACCCGAGCTGTCTGTGATCATGGGGTCCGCTCCGTGAGCGAGCATCACCTCCAAGCAATCCACGTTGCCTCTCATTGCTGCCAGGTGGAACCTGTGGCATAACCGAGGAGCCCGTCACCACTCATACTCCAGAGAGCTCCTCCAGACGCTGGCTTGGCTTACAAGGCCAGAGTCCGAGAAGTCTCCATGTTTATCAAAAATCCTTGAAAACAACCAGCTCTTTATTAATTTGTTCCTTGGCCAATCTCTTCCCCTGTGGTTTGTTTTGGTAGGGTTGTCGATCAACTCTTGGCCACACCCATTGTTTTGTTACTGTACGGCCCCTTCTGAATTGGGGTGCAGTGAGAAGCAAAGCGTGTGTGAGAGCAGCCCTGGGGTTGCTCTCACATACACCACAGCCCAGGTGGAGCACAACGGTACATTAAAGCTATCACCCCAAGCCCGGGGCAAAAACTCTGGCCCAGTCACATTAACTGGGGAAATAACTCACGCGGATTTGCCCTCTGAGTCCAGCTTGGTGGGGACCAGCCCCTTGCGCAGGAGTAGAGATGTCACCTTCTCGGGGTCATTGTAGTCCACAGCCTGTAGGAGCTTCTCATCATGCTTCCCCCAGTCATGGCTCTGCAACCCAAACAGGGATAGGATCAGGGACTTTGGAGTCCTGCTCCAGCCTGCCGGAAAGGGAGGGGTAAAGGCTGCATCTAACAGGCGGTGGCTGCTAGCCTGGGACCTAGAAGCCTCTGATTCAATTCCTGCTCAGCCACAGATTCCTTGTCTGACCTTGGGCATCTCACTTAGGCCTAGATCCTGCTGTTAGGCACCTAAATACCTGGGAGGTTCTGGGCTTTAGCTGCTCTGTGCCTCAGCTCCCCATCAGTGCACTGAGATAACAGCACTGTCCTGGCACAGAGGGGTGCTGTGAGGCTAGAGACGTTAACTCATAGACATTAACTCATAGGAATGGGGCAGATGAGCACCACAGAGAGACAACTCACAGGCTGGTCTGCAGAGCTTCCTTAGGCATAATCAGATCTTAAGAGGGAATTGACGTGCCCCAAGCAAGGGGGATTCCACTCATGCTGCAAGAACCCTCATGTCCTGCATGTGCAATAATCTCCATGGCACTTTGCGATGGCAAAAGACTCATCGGTTCACATCCCTCAAGCAAGGCAGGGCTGCCCCCTATATTTTCGCATGCTTTGTCCCATCTCGTTTGACAGGGGATGGCTCAGAGGGCCCCTGTGCCTGGGAAGACCATATCACAGTCTGAGTCAATTTTCCTGGTATTTACACTGCATTTTCCTCAGTTCATCTGCGATGGAGTGGGGGATACCTGTGTGTGTGTGTGTGGCTCACAGAGGGTGTGGGGCTCCTGCTGAGGGTAACCTTGACGACCAGGTAACACCTCTGGGCTGCAGACAAAGGAGGAGGTGGAGCCTGAGGGGTTTGAATTGGAACTGGGAGTTGGGAAGCAGTTTGTCTGGGCTGAGGGAGAGAGAGACCAAGGAGGGGGCAAGGCCCCGGCTCTGGGGGCCCCTCGGGGCCTCCTCTCCCCAACATGAATTGGACTGGCTGTCTCTGCCTGCTGTACTGACTCCTCTGTACAATGCTGTGTCCTGTCAGCTAATAAACCCGCTGTTCTCCTGCTGAGTGAAAGTCACTCCTGCCTGCGGACGGGGTGCAGAGCCTGGGGGACCCCAGAACCCCATCACATCATCCCATTCCCCCTTGTGCTGTCCTCACCAGCGTTCCCAGGAAGCTGTGTGCTTGGATGGCTGCTGGGGAGAAATTCAAAGACCGCCCAGCTGATTGGCAAAACACCCATAGCTTGGTGTTTTTGGTGTTTGTTTCTACTGGCGGTGCACAGTCATGCATGCCTCAGTGTATATAAAATTTATTCCGCACAAGATGGAATAAATCCACACGGAAAAGACTTGGGGGCGGGATATTGTTCACCGCCTGCTGCCAGTCTCAGTAAGTCTGCTCTTTCCTCAGTGTTTATGTCCTTGGCCACAGGGGGTTGCTGGTGATGGGCAAGGGGTAAGAAACCAAACACACACGATAAAACCCCCTTCCACTTCAGTGTCAGGCTGAGGTCTACTTAATCAAACTAGACAAATATGGGCCAATCCAGTGACTGTGGATGCCACAGCCTTGCTCCATGCTTAACATCCAGACCAACCTACATCTGGTTCACAAGAGGGAATGAGGCCAGGATAACTATGTTGCTCACAGGTGTGAAATATCCACACACCCCCTGCAGCGACACAGCTAAACTCACCTACTTCCCTGTGCAGACAGCAGCGATAGGTGGATGGGCGAATTCTTCCATCTTTTGGGAAGCTGGAGAATCTATGCTGACAAAAGACCCCCTCCCCTCAGCACAGGGGTGTGAAAAATCCACACTTCCGACATCTGGTGCCTGATTGCCAGAGCTGCCCAGCATTTGATTGGTTTCTGTCACCAAACCCCTCTGGAGATCAGAAGGCAGCCAATAACTGTGATGTTATCAGACTGTGATTTGTCTTTACAGATATTTGTTGTAAACATATAACCGGTTGCAACCATGATCTGTAAAGACCCTTCACAGTCCACTAACATCCCATGAGGCGCTCAGAATCAGGAATCACTTCTGAGAAAGGGCTTTCCTTTTTTGCTCACACGCCACCCCCTCCGTCACTTTGGTGCTCTTCTCTGAACTCTCTGTGGTTTGGCTGGTAATGTGATGCTTGGGAATCCCAGCTGACGTCAGGCTCTGACCAAGAAGTTTTCTTTCTGTCCTCCAAATAGCTTTGCACGTTACTTTTTTGTAAAACACCACGACTCCACTCATCGGCCTTGAGCGGAGCCACCAGTGTCTGGGAGTTGAATCTACCCCACAATCTCCCCGGAGATCTAATGGAAACATGTCACTTACCCCCTCCCATCCGTGACACCAAATTAAAGAACACCCAGTGGGTTTCACCATTCACAGGACACGAGTCCTCTGTAGCCAAGATGCAGCCACGGGTCCCTATTAAGATGCTGAGCCTGGAGAGGTGTGTGCTTAGATTTGCATATGAGGCTGCATGAGCCCATGAGCACGTGCACAAACCTTTGCAGTCAGGACCTGATCACTGTCCCATCAGGACTGCAGGTTTCCACATTTGTTCTCCCGGGGTATGGAGATACTGGGGTGCGGTGCAGGTTCGATTCAATGATGCTGAGCACCGGGGGAGGGAAAGCACTGACACTAATTAAATCTAGAGCCTGGCTGCCTGTGAAGGGCCATTCAGCTGCAGTAACAATGGGAGTCACCTTTAGAGAGCTCGTAATGTCACCTCTCCCTGCAGACTAGTTCCTATGCTTCTCCCCTGGTCACCAGGCCCATACTGCCACTAGCTGCCTTCGATGGGCCAGCCCTGAGCACCCTGGTCGTGCTGACAACCCAGTCCTGCTCAGTGCTGAGCCCTGCAATCTATCTGGAAGTCAAAAGAAGCTGCAGGCAGCCAGGTCCTCTCGGGTGCAGATCCCAGCAGGCACAGCTGCCTTGTTCCTAAGGATCCCATTAGTATGAGCACACTGATGCCAAGAGCCTAGAGTGACCCGTGGGCAGGTAGCTGGGGGCCGGGCATGATGGGGGGGTCCGCCCCTCGGGGATGAGAAGATCGATGGGTTGCTGTATCCCCCCAGGTCAGACAGGTGCAGGAGAAAGCTAAGGAGCCTAGGCCAGGGCACCAGAGGACAGGGTGGGCCAGGGAGGGAAGCTGAGGTGTTAGAGCAGGACTGGGGTTCAGCCAGCCCCCAGATAAGGTCATCCCCATTAGCCAGACCAAATGTGATCCCCGGCCCTCGCACAGGCGGGGCCAAGGGCTTGTGCCGGAGGGGCAGCAGGTGCAGGCCGAGGTGCTGGGGGTCAGGGGCCACAGGGGAAACCCGGGAGGCGAGCGCGGGCTGTGTGCATGGGCCCCCAGAGTGATTCCCAGCAGGAGGGGGCAGGGAGGAGGCTGGTGGGCAGAGGTGAGTGAGTGCAGCAGCACAGGGAGCTGGGGCTGGGGCACCCCATGCACCCGCCAGCGGGCGGGAGAAGGAGCCAGGGCCGCAAGGGGGAGCTGAGAGCCATCCAGCCCGGCTGCAAACCCAGCGTCTCACGGACGGGGGCGCTGCAGCACCTCTGCCCGCTTGGCCCGGGGGAGCCGGGCGGGGAAGAGGCACAGGCAGCCGGGCCGGGGAAGCGGGAGCTGGGGCCGGGGCCGCTGGGCAGCCCGGGGAGGAGAGGGGCGCACGGGAGGCTCGGCTGAGCAGCTGGGGGCGGGGGTGCAGGAGCAGCCCGGCCGGGGGACGGGGGCAGGGCAGGGGGGTTGGGGGGCCGGGCAGCCGCGGCGGGGGGATATAGGGGGGCCGGGGCAGCCAGCGCCGCAGGTGCCCAGCGGGAGCAGGCCGGGCCGGGCCGGGCAGGGGAAGGTCGGGGGCACGTACCGCGAAGGAGGCGGCCGCGCACAGGCAGATCTGCTTCATGGTGCCCAGGAGCGGCCGCCCATCCATCCGCCCGCCCGGCGCCGCCGCCCCTCTGTGCCCGGCTCCCGCGGCAGCTTCAATGAACCGCCGCCGAGGATCCGCCTCCCTCCCGCGGCCGGGGAGCCCGCGCGGCGCCTGCCCCCTGACTGCGGAGAGCCGGGCGCCGCGCAGAGCGCCCCACACCGCGGCCCCCAGGCCGGGGAGCAGAGACGCTTTCCTAGCGGGGCTGGGGGCGGGGGGGGCGAGGACCCCAGGCGTCAAGGGCCATCCCCCAAAGTCGGGGAGCAGAGTCGCCTCCAGCCAGGGACCGGAGACCCCAGGCAGTAGGGACCCCCCCCCAAAGCCAGGGACCCCAGGCATTATGGACCCCCACCCCAAGCCAGGGACTGGGGACCCCAGGCAGTAGGGCCCCCCCAAAGCCAGGGACCCCAGGCATTACAGACCCCCACCCCAAGCCAGGGACTGGGGACCTCAGGCAGTAGGGACCCCTGCGCAAGGCCAGGGACTGGGGACCCCAGGCTGTAAGGACCCCCATGCCCCAAGCCAGGGACCCCAGGCAGTAGGGACCTCTGCCCAAGCCTCCTCCAAGGATCGCCACTCCAAATCTGGGGGGAAAGTGCCCCCAGGATGCCCACCCCCAACCAGTGCTGTACTAACCGCATCTGCCTGTCACCTGGTGAGGGCCCTGGGCCCTGTTTCCATGTGGGGCCGAGCAGGCTGGGTGCCCCCTTGGAGTGATGTGTCACCAGACACAGAATCCCAGGCTTAGGCTGGGAAATAGCCCTGACTGATGGGGCGACAGGATCTCCTGGGGTCCTGGGAAGCTGTGGGCTCAACTCAGCAGCTGCCCAGGCTAAGGACTGTACGTGTATTGCTAGGAAGGAGTTGTGGGGGAGAATGTCCGGCTTGTGGTCCAGAGGCGCAGGGCTTGTTGGGAATGATACCCCCAGGGGAGAGCACCCTGCCGGTTGCCTCCATCAACCAGCTACACTCTCCTGCTGCAGCACCATTGGGACCTGACACGTCCTGAACAAGGGAATTGGCTGGAGGCTGGGAGGCCCCTGCCCCCTCAGCCTGCAGCCCCTCCCTGCCACCAGCTCAATGCCCCGCTGGACGCCCTGTTCCCCACCTTCAGCTCCAATGGCAGGCTTACGTGTTAAGCCTGGCCCCTGCTGGGCTGAAACTGGTCCCAGCTGCTGGCCCCGAACTCAGATATAAATGGGCTGCTGGAGGTGACCCCAGCTGCCAGCTCCAGAGGTGCTGGCCCCAGCTCCGCTGGCCTGCCAGATGTGCCCCAGCTGGACACAGCCCCAGCCCCTGTCCTGGGGGTGCTGGCCTGGGGTGAAAGCCCCACTGGACTCCCCTACACAGGGCCACTGCCCCCCTTGTCACTGGGCTCCCACCCAGCTAGTCCTGCAGGTCTTCCTGCACTAGCCTCCGAGCCAGGGATCTCTGGTCCAGCAACATTCATGGTCCTGATGGACAACGGACGCTCCTGAAGCAGAGAATCCCAGTTGTGAGAGGTGCAACGTGTAACAGGTTTAAAAGACAATGGTTTAAATTAACATTATGTGTCATTAAATGCCCACGGCTTTTGCAATGCCTAGCACTTCGTACGCTTGTAATCTATAGGGCTACAAAGTGTGTGTCTTTATTCCCATTTTATAGATGGGGAAACCGAGGAACAGAGTTGCTGAGAGGCATTTCCAGAGGCACAGGTTGAGACTACGTCCCAGGAATCTCTCAGGGACCTGCACACTCTGTGACTCCACTTGGGAATTAAATGAAAGAACAAATAGTCCCAACACAAACCTTTTTGTGGGGAAGATGGGCCTCAGATGAGAGCTCGGTGTCTGTGGGGTATGAAATCTGCAGCCCTGGCAGCTGGACACAAAGGTTAGAGCTCTCTCTCTCTCTCCCTCCCCCCGCCCCAATTTGAGGTTGTGTGTTTGTTCTGAGCTCCACCTCCCTTCCCATACGGGTGACCCACAGACAGCCTCCTGGCTCCTCCAGAGCTTCCATCCGCACAGCCTTGGCCTCCATCTTACAGCTGGGAGGGGCAGCTCTGCTAACCACGCTGCATGTGCAAAGCTAAACTCGGAGCTCTGCGTTCCTCCTGTTTGCCGCTAAATAATTGAAGAGTGTAGATTTTCTGTCTCCGAGGCTTAATTCCGCCCCAGTGGAAACCTGACTCTCTTGGCTCTGAGGAGCCGGAAACCTGAGTGAGAGAACTCACAGGTGCTGCTTGGCCTAAGCCTCAGCAAGCCGGCCCCCCTGTTCTGTTGGACTGATCCGTCCAGCAGCAGCTGGAGAGCTCCCTGTGCCAGGTGGTCTCTACGCAACCCCCCCCCAAACAGCTTGTGAGTAGAGGCAGAGCAGACATATCTGCATGTGTGGCTGATCAGGGCGTGCCCCTTGGTATCCCTGCCCATGCAACTTCTTTGTGTGACTGTAATACAAAATCCCTGAGCTGGCAGCTGGCTGTGCCAGGCACAAGGATCTCTCCCTGCAGAGTCAGCTGTAGAAGTGTGGCTTAAAATTCCACCTCCGCCCCAATGCTTCCTGTCCCTTACTCTGACTTCTCTCCTCTCGTCACTTTGTTCCTTTCCTTTGGCTCCTTTCTCAGTGACAATCCCATTTCTGCTTGGAACTTGATCTATTGCACAGAAGCGTCTGCATGTCTGCCGACTGAATCCCTGACTCAGTTAATGCACCCTGCCACTCTGGGGTGTTATAGGTAATGCCCCTGTACCAGGGCAAACCAGTGGAAAGAAAGAGCTTCTTCGGGTCACTGGCCTGAATCTCAGTGGACCGAAAGCAATGAGACTATTTTTCACTTTAGAGCATTTTGCGTCCATTGGTCTCAAAGCATTTGGCAAAAGTCAGCAGTATTATCTCCATTTTACAGATGGGGAAACTGAGGTACAAAAGGGCAGTGACTCAGCCAATAGCAAACACTACATCAGGAAGCAAATTGGGAACAGAGGTAGGTTCCCCTGGCTCCCAACCACATGTCTTGTCTGCTGTAGTCTTAATGGTTTCAGTGGAAGCACAGTTGGGCCCTCTGACTGCAGTGGGATTACTAGCTGCCCTAGACTGCCTCCTTTGCCAGAAGTGTCCCACCCTCTCTGCAGGCATTAACTCTTTCCCAGCAAGATCCGGGGGATTGTACTAACTCACTGAGTTAAGGAGGTGGATCTTTCCAGAGAGGATCCAGGGAGTGGACTGTGAACGCTGGAAGGAGGAATGCTCGGAACAGCCAAGCCTGGACAAAAGGCACAGGCTACGTTTTGTTGTGCTTTTGATAGTTTTTTGCTAATAAAACCAAATCTCAGGGAGCAGATACCTTTGAACGCTACACAGCATGTGGCCTCACTAGAGCAGCTGGAGGAAGACACCTACTCACATGAAATATGTAAAGGCCACGAGAAAGCCTTGTTAGTTGCATACCTGTCTCTCTGTTTCCCGTCATTCCCTGCTCTCTTTTCTATCCCCTCCCAGCCCTCCTTGGCTCTCTTTAGTTTCTTATTATCTCTCCTCTTTTGTATCCTGCTCACCTTTCTCTCTCCTTTGTTTCCTCTCTATACCTGGTTCATTTTGCTTTCCCTCCCATGTGGACCCAGGCTGCTCTAGGCTAAAGAGTTACGTTGACCCCGCTGTGTCACTCACAGCTGTGATAACACAGTTAAGCAAACCTACCGCTGGTGTAGACAGCCCTAGCGGGGACGGTGGAAGAAATCTGGGGGTAGGAGAACCCCTTCCTTTGCTGTAGTGAGTATCTACACTGAGGCACTACAGGGTGAAGCAGTGTCTTTGGAAGGTAGTGCTCCATTCTGCGGCCATGTGGGACGGCAGAGATGCTGGCACGCCTCAAGAAACTGCGTAACACCTTCTGGTGAAAGCAGTAGACTAACATCAGCACAAGAGTCGGGGCAGAGACCATTGTTCTAGCCAGTAGGCAATTCCAGGGGGGGCCAGATTGAGTTCTGATGAACCCTTGGCTAGAGAGACAATGGCTCCAGCATCCTCTTCATATAGGTGGGTCCCAGAGCTCTTCACAAGCTGACTGTATGAATGGCTCTCTTTGTGATAATACGGCAGGGGAGAACTTAGGCTGCTAGAATCTTAATGACCCAAGTGTGTTAGGCTCTGGGTGGTAAAGCAATAACTTCACTCTTGCAAAACTGCCCAGGGCACCATGAGCACAAGTGACCAGGGCTTCTGCTTCATTTCTCATTGGAGAAACCGCATCTCTAGCAGCACAGCACCCACTAGCAGTGTGCGGGGGTGTCCGTCTGGATCAGCCCCCTACTGAATCAGTGACCCCATTTCAGCAATACTCACTTCAGTCTTCTTAAACTTGGCCTTCAAGCTTTTCATTCCGCCTGGAGTTCTCACGCTTTGTTCCGGTTTCAGGGGAAGTGTCTGACCAAAGAACATAAATGATATTTTAAGGTACCAGGGAAGCCTGGTCTCTCTGTCATAAGCCAAATGACAGACGTGAATTCCAAAATTCACCCTCTCCCCACATCCCATCCTGAGAGGCCATCGAAACCTGTTCTGAGTTTAAAGATGGAGATGCCGTTTAAAGATGGAGGTGCCTCCAATTGTGATACACAGACCCAGACCAGGCTACTCAAGAGACAGCTATGTACAATGGGAAGATGTAGCGGTAGCCTTCACGGGGGATCAAAGCTCAGTGGGGCTCAGCCTTGTCCAAAAATTCAGACTCGTGCAACCTTTCCTCACTGAGCTGCCACCAAAATGAACAGAACCGCAGGGCAGTGGTTTTGAATCTGTTTATCAGGACGGGCCATGTATGCAGCTCTCTCTGCATTCAGTGGGCCTCCTCCACACCATATATGTACCATCTGCATGACTCCAAGGCTCTCGCACGGCCCACAGGTGTGTGCTGACTGGGCCAGGGGTTGAGAACCACTGCCTTAGGAGCAGCCAGCTGCTGATTTCAAATTCACGCATCCCTTCTTTTCCATGCATTTGCTCCTGCCAGCATCAGTTGCGTCAGATCACTTGATACAGTACTTGATTTCTTGCAGGAGGCTTGTACTTGGATGGGGCAGTGACCGGCCAGCCTGTCGTTTGTGCCCTGCCACTGATCTGCATGGTGACATGCTGAGTCGTGCGATCCTTCCCCCAAGGCACCGCTAGCCTGCATGCTGTGCTAGAGATAGGATGTCTTGTCCTCTTGGCATATCATGTCAGAATGCATGCCGCACCACGTCCTGGTGCCCAGTTCCCTGCATGCTATATTGCATGCCCCTTTCACCAGAGACTCACAACATTTTCTAGTCAGCAAGTGAAGCCTCAGAACACCTGTTAGAAATGATCATTTCCACTTTTCCCACAGGGCAAGCTACATGTGGAGAAATTATGAATGGCCCAGGATTGTCTGGCAATTGGTGGCACAGCTGGGAAAGGTCCTGATTCTGAGCCCTCTGCTCTAACCACTAGATAGCACTTTCACCTCCTCATCTCACACCAGACTGTTAAATCTGCCTGGACTGTGCTTTCCACTGCATCAAGGCAGCCATCCAGGAGAGGAGCCAACTCAATGCAGCATGGCATATTGGCTTTGCCTCATCAGTGTCACAATTGCTCTTCCCTGGGGGGACGTGCCTCCTTGTTGATTTCACTATTCTCAGCAGCATTGTAGGGTCCCCATCAGGACATTCAAATCCCCCAGAGACATGCATCACTGCAGAGTCATATCTGTGGCTTAATATAATTAGACCCAACACTTATTGAGCTCCAGCAGCAGAATTTCCCGCATTTCTGATCTTAAATATGTGAATCCCGCACTGGAAGGGCTCAGCAGAATGGGATGGTTATTCACCCAGTCCTAGGGACTTTCCATCACCCACTCCCAATCCCCTTCCCTACCTTGCAAGTGCTGAATGCAGCAGGGAGGGCTCCTTCTCACTCACACTCCGCTTTGTGGCCAGGGCAGAACAAACGGAGAAGTGTCTCCTTACTTCAGTCTTGAATGAAGGAATCCCACCCTATCAGAGATGGCCTGGCTGAAGTTAGCTGGTGTTACCACAACTGAGAATGGTCAAGGGGTGGGACTTAGCTGCAGGGGGAATTAAGTTACTCACCTGCTACAGGTACAGTTACCTGGCCAAAGCTGGCTGCTGCAGCGCTTGGCTGAGCTGAATGTATTTGTCAACAAAGGGGCTGGGCGTTGCCATCCTGTCTAGCCCAGTTACTTCATTGGTGCTCAGCACAGCTCAGCTCTTTACATCTCTGCCTGGCTGCTTGTTTTCATTTCCTGCTGGCTCCCAAAAGCCTCTCTACATAGTCTCTGTACCTGGTCCTTCAAGAACCTGGAAGATACCGGCAAAAATAAATGGTTCACCAGCACCAGGCTCTTGTTCTCTTAGATCCAGCTCAGAGAAGTCAGGAGCCTACATTCCTCTGCGGATCTGGATCTTATTAGACCACAACACCATGAGCTGCTATGAGTGGATCCTACCCAGTACCAACACAGAGCCCCACGAAAAATCAGTCAGCCTGGGTCCGTTCAGTTACGTAGGAGCAGCTTGGTCAGGGGTCAGCAACCCAAGTAGCAAGAAGAGCCCTATTTTTTCGAATTTGGTAAAAATACTCAATACTTCAAGAGCTGCAATTCATGTGAATATGAGACGGTCCTTAATAAATAAAGTTACGCCATCCTTTTCGTAACCCCTATTTTAAAAACAGTGCACACACAATGATTTATGATGTGATACATGATTACTGCAGGACGTTCACAAACTTTTTTCATATTCTATTTCCTCACGCTTTCCATGTATGTTTGTACCACTGTCTCCCTCACTTTCACTCCTGAACCCACTTTAATTCTGCCAATTTTACTTCATGTTTCATTTCCGTTTTCTTTCTTAAAATATGTGTTGCCCTTCATAGGAGGAATGCCAGAAGCTTCCTTTTCAAAATCAAGACTTCATTAGTAACATGATCAAAAACACAGATACAGTATCACATCCCACAATGCACTGCACATGTCAAAGGAGGAGTTATCCAGCATTTCGAGATCACATATCATTTGCTATTTAGAGATGAGTGATTCATTGTTGGGCTTTAGACATCCAATGTTTATTGAAAATAATCAGGAGGTTTTTTTTTTTAAAACTTCGCAATTATCACATCAGAAGCCACAAAGAAGTCCTTAAAGAGCCACATGTGGCTCTAGGGCCGCAGGTACAGACCCCTGAGCTTGGCGGATCACAGGCCTTATTTGTTGGGTTCCCCCTTAGGATTAGTAACAAAAGTTCAGACTCCAAAGCCATTTGATTCTTTTTAATGCATGTTAGGAGCCTAAATGCCTTTGTGGTTCTAGGCTAAATGTGTAATGATTGTATTCAGTAATGTGTTTCCTATTCATAGCATCTTTCATTTCACTTCATTTGATCACCTGGATAATTTTTTTTCTGATTTGTCCACCTTGATTATTATTTTTGGTTTCTCTGTGCCTTAAATATTGAGTCTGTTCTGGTCTGGCTGAAGAAGTGGGTCTGTCCCACGAAAGCTCATCACCTAATAAATTATTTTGTTAGTCTTTAAAGTGCTACTTGACTGCTTTTTTGTTTTGATAGTATATAGCCTGGCACAGCTTTCTCTCTGTTACTTTCATTTTAGGTTCTTCAAAGGCTGAGTCTGCCTCAGCAACCCCCTTGTGAAGTGGATATATTTTCCCAGTTTTATAGGTAGGAAAACTGAGCTGCTGAGGTGAAGTGACTTATCCAGGGTCACTGCAAGAAGCACTGGCAGAGCCAGGAATAAAAATCAGTTGACTCTGGCAGTCCCCTAATTACTCAACTCTGACACTGGAGATTGGTATGGCCCTGCTTTTGTACTGATCACTGTGCAGATGGAGACACACATTTCCAGGTCCAACACAGATTATTTTTGCAGGATCGGGGCCTGTGTTTTCTGTTTATTTTCCTATTAGAACCCTGGCATGTTGGGCATCCTGTAAATGGACAAGGAGGTACATTCCCTTCCAAACAAAGGTACAGCAAAATGTCTCTTGGAAAATACGATGGGCAAACACCCGAGATCCCAGTCTTTATTATAGCGAGGGACCTGTGTGTGTGCTTGCTCGGGAACTGTCTAGAAATGGCCTGAGATGGGCAACACTAACAGCAGGCTTTGTCCTCACCGTATGGTTATATGGAGATATCCCTGTCTCACAGAACTAGAGGGGTCGAATCCAGCCCCCTGCCCTCACCGCAGGACTTATCACCGTCCTTGACAGATTTTTTTTTTTAATCTACAGTAAAGTTCGTTATATCCGAATGGTTCTACTGTAGGATGATGCACCGACCCTCGATTTAATGGACTCTGATGTAACGGACTTCCGAAACAACGGACTCTGTCTGCCAGCACCCTCACAACCCTCCTAATCAAACGCCAGAGACTCACCACAGCCACCACCGGGGCTGGGGGAGCTGCCGGTGCAGCTGGGACCACCAGACCTGGAGGGGCCAGCACAGTGGCTGGGGCCACCATGGCCAGAGGAGTTGGGGGAGGGGCTGTGGTGGTGGGGCAGGAGCTCTCCTTCCCCAGCCCCCTGTGAGTGGAGCAGGTCAGTGCCTGGACACCACTGCCTGCGATGGTGCTGAGAAGCAGCCATGGTGTCGGAGGCTGCTGCCTGCTGGCAGCCTGGGGGTGGCCACACTCTACCTTCGCGCAGGTGGCTCGGAGCTGGGGCTGGAGGAGCTGCAGGAGGTGGAAAGAGCCAGGCCGGCAGTCAGCTCCTCCCCTGGTAATTGGGAGAGGGAGATGGAGGCGTGAGGGGAAGAATAGGGCAGGAGGCAGGAAGGGAAGTGGGGCAGAGGACAGGAGCGAGTGATGGGCTGGGAAAGTCAGTGCATCATCATACTGTGTACCCATTCGGATATAACAGACTTTCAGCATTAATGGACACCCCTTCCCTGCATTAGTCTGTTAAATTGACGGTTTACTGCACTTGCCTCAGATTCTTAAGTAGTCTCTCAAGGACTGAGCTCACAACCCTGGGTTTGGCAGGCCAACACTCAAACCACTGAGGTTAATGAGCAATAACACAAAGGCCACATTTTAGTATCCCCAGAGGTGTCTTTTAGGACTCTGTCGCTACATTGCACAGACACCCTGTCAAGACAGCCAGTCCTGTTCTGTGTCCCTTAGGCAGCAAAGCCAAAGCTGGCAAACATATTGCCAAATCTTGTGGCATTTGGGAGATCTCTGAAAGCCGCAGCTCCCAGGGTCAAGTGTGAGGTGAGACTCTCCCATTTTGTGTTCCAGGATGCTGGAAGTAAAACCAGACCAGGGGCAAGGCCCTGCTGCCTGCAACGGCCACCCCAGCTCACACGCCCGGCAAAATAATCAGCAAGGCGCTATTGAAAAAGCTACAATGCTCCAGCCAGTGCCAGCACCTGTGAGGCCTGACCTGTAACCTTTGAACCCCAGGGATGGCAGAGGTGCCCAGGGGAGGGTCTACTCCAGGCGTGTCCAGCCCGCAGGCCTCATACGGCCCTGGACAGCTAGTAATGCAGCCCTGCAAGATCGTAAACTTTTAACATTATTATGTGATTTATATACATTAACCATATTATATATTTTATATGCGGCCCAAGACAATTCCTCTTCACTCAGTGCGGCCCAGGCAAGCCAAAAGGTTGGACACCCCTGGTCTGCTCCCTAGGGCCCCCCACCCCCGAAGCCAGGGGCACAGATCGAGCTAGTACAGCCCATTCCCTGCGATCCCAGCTCTGCCCAGCTGGCAAGCCTGAGCTCGTGCCAGGAACAAACATGGCGCCGGGCGCCGCGCGCCTCAGAGTTTTGCGCATGCGGCTTGAGGGGCGGTGGCTTCAGTGAGCCCTGCCCTGTCGCTTCCGCCCTGCCCTCCCCGAGAGGAATTGACAACAAGGGAAACTTTATTGGTAGCGGCGGCGCCGGCGGGAGGATGTCGGTGAATTACGCGGCCGGGCTCTCCCCCTACTCGGACAAGGGCAAGTGCGGCCTCCCCGAGGTGAGAGCGAAGGAGGAGCTCCCGCCCCCGGCTCCTCGCCCTCCCGGACCCACCACTGCCTCCGGGGGGTCCCTTCGCCCAGCGCTGGGGCCTCCCCGCGCCCCCTTCCCCCGGGCTGTTCCCCCCGCCCCCGACGGGGGCCCTGCGCCCCTCCCCCGCTTCGCCCTCACCCACCTGGCAGGGCCTGCGCCGCCCCTCCCCCAGAGGCTCCCCCCTCACGCCCCCGACAGGGGCCCGGCGTTCCCAGCGCCCCGCCCTTCGGGACGCTTCCCCCAGATCCCCCACCGGAGCCCGGCCCTCCCGTCTCCCCCTCCCCCGGGTGCTGCTCCCCCCCCCCCCCACCGGAGCCCGGCCCTCCTGTCTCCCCCTCCCCCGGGTGCTGCTCCCCACCCCCCACCGGAGCCCGGCCCTCCCGTCTCCCCCTCCCCCGGGTGCTGCTCCCCACCCCCCACCGGAGCCCGGCCCTCCCGTCTCCCCCTCCCCCGGGTGCTGCTCCCCACCCCCCACCGGAGCCCGGCCCTCCCGTCTCCCCCCCCCACCGGAGCCCGGCCCTCCCGTCTCCCCCTCCCCCGGGTGCTGCTCCCCCCCCCCCCACCGGAGCCCGGCCCTCCCGTCTCCCCCTCCCCCGGGTGCTGCTCCCCCCCCCCCACCGGAGCCCGGCCCTCCCGTCTCCCCCTCCCCCGGGTGCTGCTCACCCCCCCCCCCCCCCACCGGAGCCCGGCCCTCCCGTCTCCCCCTCCCCCGGGTGCTGCTCACCCCCCCCCCCACCGGAGCCCGGCCCTCCTGTCTTCCCCCTCCCCCGGGTGCTGCTCCCCCCCCCCCCCCCCACCGGAGCCCGGCCCTCCTGTCTTCCCCCTCCCCCGGGTACTCCCGGTCTTCCTGTCTCCCCCTCCCCCGGCTGCTCCCCTCTTCCCAGGGTGGTTCCCTTCTCCTCTCCCCCCACCAGTTGGGATCCTGTGCTCCCCTCCCCCCGGGGTGCTTCCCCCCAAACCTGCTTCCCCCCCGCCTCGAGTGCTGACTCCATCTCCCCGAAGCAGCTGGGTGGCTTCAGTCTGATCCACAGAGTGGCCAGCACCAGGCCATGAGTTCAGGCCACCAGCGCTGATTCTGTGCAGCCCCGCTGCTAATACACGTTTTTCCTCTGTCAAGTTGTATCCCTGGTGTGCGGGATAGTAGCTTTGTGGCTCAGGTGAAAGAGCTCCGCTTCCTTTTTGCGCGCTGGGGTGGCAAGGTGCTTTTTCCTGACTTTCCAGTTCAATGTTGCCTTCCTCTCAGATTTTTGACCCGCCAGAGGAGCTGGAGAGAAAAGTGTGTGCCTTAGCAGACTTGATCAGGGCCTCTTCCAATGTAGTGTTCCACACAGGAGCTGGGATCAGCACAGCCTCAGGAATCCCAGACTTCAGGTAAGGGCATCGTATGAAAACACAGCCTAATTGTTGAAGCAGCGTGGGCTAGTGGTCAGAGCAAAGTGCTGCGTTAGGGCTTGTGGGCTCTGTTCCTGGCTTTTTCAGTGTTTCCATTTCCCTACATGAAAAATGTGTCCAGCTCCCAGGAGTTTGGCCAAAGATTAATATTTGCAAAGTGCTTGGAGATCCTTGGAAGATAGATGCTTGTAGGAGTGCAAGGGTTAATTTGCTGTGTCAGTGATGGAATATGTGATATTTATAGTGAAAATGTTTCATTAATGAGCAACAAATAGTTGTCTTCTGGCTCCATCCCTGCTACGTAGCCAGTTAGCCTGTGTGTTAAGTGTTGTGGGGAAAGTAGTCCATGTCTTCAGTAGCTTATTGTTATTACTTCTGGGGAACAAAACATCCCCTTTTCTATTTCTCTTGGAAATGGAGGTTAGAGGCTTTTTCTCCTTTCTATCTATAGTGTGCTCTAATTTGCCTCCAAAGTCAAGAGCTTGTTTTTTTTTATTGGCCAAAATGGTGTCCACTTTTTATCACTCATTTGTCCATGCTGGTAACTAGTGTGACAAAAACATAGAATAACCCCTTTACTAAAAACCGTCACAAAGTGGGTCGGGGGGGAGGGATAAGGAAGCTGATTGAACAGAAATTGAAAGGTTAAATGCCTTCAAACTGCATGAAGACTATTTAAAAATATGATTCTAGAGACTCAGACTAAATCAATAACACAAATGAACAGAAGGCAGTAGACTAAAATTGCCACGTGCCTAAACAGCAGAGTAAAAGGGGTAGTAAAAATGCAAAAAGCTGCCCTTTTAAAATTGAAAGTTAAAACCTCCTGAGGAGAACAGAAAGGAGTATAACCTCTGGCAACTCAAGTATAAATCATGTAATTGGGCAGGCCAGGAAAAAATTTGAAGAGCAGCTAGCAAAAGACATAAAAGCTAACAACATTTTAAAACAATATGTATCAGAAGCGGAAAGCCTGCCCAACAATCAGCGGGGCTGTTGGAGCAGAGGAAGAGGAGGTTGCTGCGGAGAAGCTAAATTAATTTTTCATTGATTTTCACCGCAAAGGAGGAGATCCCTAAATCTGAAGTATTATTTTGTGCAATAAATTTGATGATCTGTTCCTGGCTGAAGTGTCAATAGAAGTTTTGGAACAATTCATAAATTAAGACATAATAAGTCACCAGAACTAGATGGTATAATAGTTCTGAAGGAATTCAAATGTGAAATTGAAGAACTGCTAATTGTGCAATGGAACCTGTTGCATAAATCTGTTTGACATGACTGCAGGGGAATTAATTTAATTAAACGGGCTCCAGAGACTCTCCTGGCAATTGCAGCCCAGTAAGCCTAACTTCAGAACCAGCCAAATTGGTTGTAATTGTAAGAAAGAGCAAAATTACCAGGCACATAGATGAAGACAGTATCTTGTGGCAAAGTGAACATTGCTTTTGCAAAGGGGAATCATGCCTTGCCAGTCTTTTAGGGCTTGTCTACACTACCACCCTCCTTCCAAGGGAGGATGGTAAGTAGGGTGTTGGGAGTTTACTAATGAAGTGCTGTACTGTGTATGCAGCAGTTCATTAAGTAAATTCCCCCCACCCCCACATTTTGAGTAAAGGAACTTTGAAGTTGCCCCGGCACTTGGAAGTACCGGCGGGTGAGCCGTGGCTAGACGCAAGCCAGTACTTCGAAGTTTAAAACTTCAAAGTTGCTGTTGGGGGGCGGAGCTTGCTTAATGAAGTGCTACATATGCAGTGCGGCACTTCATTAGTAAACTCCCAACACCCTACTTAACCATCATCCCTTGGAAGGAGTGTGGTAGTGTAGACACAGCCTTAGTGTGTCAAACCATTGACAAGGGCAATCCAATCATTACAAGGTCCTGGGACTTTCAGAAAACCTTTGATATGGTCCCTCGGCAAAGGCTCTGAAGCAGAATAGGTAGTCATGAGATAAGAGGAATAATCCTTTCTTGGTTCAGCAGCTGTTTAAAAGATAAGATACTCTGTTTTCACAGTGGAGAGAGCTAAATAGTGATACCCTCTTGGGGATCTGTGCTGGGACCAGTGCTGTTCCGCATATTCATAAATGACCTAGGAAAAATGGTGAACAACAAGGTGGCAAGATTTGCTGTTGATACAAAATTTCTCAAGATAGTTAACGCCAAAGCTGACTGCAAAGAATTAAGAGAGGGAACTCAAAAAAACTGGATGTCTGGGTGACAAAATGGCCGACGAAATTCAATGTTGATAAGTTTCAAGCAGTGCACATTGGAAAACATAATCCCAAGTGCACAGTATAATGGGGTCTAAACTAGTGGTTATCGCTCAGAAAATATCTCAGCGTCATCATGGATAGTTCCCTCAAAACATCCACTAGATGTTCTGTGGCAGTTAAAAAGGTAATAGAATGTTAGGAGCTATTAGGAAAAGGGATAGATAAGAAGATGAAGGAAATAAGGAAAAGTTATTTACTTGTTCTCATAAGAAGTAAGGGTCACCAAATGAAATGAATGGGTAGCAAGTTTAAAACAAACAAAAGGAAGATTTTCTCCATGCAGCACGTGGTCGGCTTGTGGAGCTCCTTGCCAGAGGAGGTTGTAAAGACCAAGATGTTAACAGGGTTCAAAAAAGAAATAGGTAAATTAATGGAGGTTAGGTCCATCAGTGGTTATTAGCCAGGCTAGGTAGGAATGGTGTCCCTAGCCTCTCTGTCAGAAGCTGGAAATGGATGATCTATGGCGAGGGGCTGAGAGTTTTGGGCTTATTTCGTTTGCAGAAGAGAGAGGCAGTTTGATAGCAGCCTTCAACTTCCTGAAGGAGGATTTAAAGAGCATGGAGAGAGGCTGTTCTTAGTAGTGAGGGATGGCAGAACAAGGCTCAGTGGCCTCAAGTTACAGAGGGGGAGGTGTGGGTTGGATTTTAGGGGAAACTATTTCCCCAGGAGGGCAGTGAAGCACTAGAATGCGTTACCTAGAGAGGTGGTGGAATCTCCATCCCTAGAGGTTTTTAAGCCTCAGCTAGACAAAGCCCTGGCTGAGATCATTTAGTTGGGGTTGATCCTGCTTCGGGCAGGTAGCTGGTCTAGGTGACCTCCTAAGGTCCCTTCCAGCTCCAGGATTCTGATTCTATGAGAGGGATTCCTTTGATGATTGCTTCTGGGGCATCTGGCATTGGCCTCTACTGGAAGAAAGGACACTGGGCTAGATGGAGCTTTGATCTGACCCAATGTAACCATTCTTATGACAGAAAATACCATAATGCCACAGTATAAATCCATGGCACACCCGTACCTTCGGTACTGGTTCCGATCACCCCATCTCTGAACAAAATATTAGAATTAGGAAAGGTACAAAGACGGGCAATGACGATTAGACTCCAGCATCCATGTGAGAAGAGATTAAGAAGAACGGAACTATTGAGCTTAGCAAAGAGACAACTAGGAGGAGACAGGATAGAGCTCTATAAAATCATGACGGCTGGGGATAAAGTGAAGGGGGAGTGTTACTTACTCTGCACATAACACAAGAACTAGGGGTCAGTGGATGAAATGACTAAGCAGTAGGTTTAAAACAAGCTGCAGGAAGTACTTATTTACGCAACACACCGATATCCTGGGTGTGTCTACAGTAGGAACTAACTTCCCAGTTAGGCGCTACTTCAAAGTAGCCAGCAGAGAATCTGCACACATTTTCCTTTACTTTGAAGTGAACTTCCAAGTAGAGGGCCCAACTTCAAAGCCCTTACTCTGTTCCCTACTCTCTCAGGAACGGAGTAGTGCCCTACGTTGAAGTTTAACTTTGAAGTAGGGTGTGTGTGGACGCTCAGCTTTGAAATTGTACTTCGAAGTAAGCAACTTCAAAGTTATTTTTGTAGCATTGACACAGCCCCTCTGGAACTTGTTACTGGAGGATGCTGCGAAGGCCAAAAATCTGACTGGGTTCAAAAAGAAGCAGACAAGTGCAAAAAGGAGAGGTCAATCAACGGCAATTAGCCAAGGTGGGCAGAGACTCTATCCCATGCTCCTGGTGTCTCTAAACAGAAGCTGGGGTTGGATGACGGGGGATGGATCATTCAAAATTGACCTGGTGTGTGTGTTCCATCTGATATACGTGATCTCTGGCAGACGCCGTATGTTGAGAAGAAGGGCCATAAAGCCAGGGCTTTGAGTCAGTTACGTGTAGAACGTTTGATTCTGTCTGTTTTCCAGGCCTCTCAGTTCTCCTAAGCAGCAGGTGGTGCTGTTTCTCTGCAGACCTATCTGAGCTACCCCAGAAGCAGGACCTTGCACACAGGCTGTCTGGGACTCAGCCGTGCAATTCCACTCAAGCTGTTGGCTGCAAATTGGGTTTTCTTTGACACAGCAAAATGCCCCCTCGTGCTTGTTCCCAGCAGGTTACTTTCACTTCCGGTAGTTGTGACTATCATCGGCCTGCCTTGCCAGTGAGGGGATGCTGAGCCTAAACAGAATGGGGTTCCCCTGGAACATCTCACTAAGTGGTACAGGTTGCACCTCCAAAAACTGGGGCTCTCTGGTCCAGCAGCATCAGTGGTCAGGTAAGATCATAGATGCTCCTTGACCACAGACCTCGGGAGACAAAGTTGTGGGAGAGCAGCCACAACAAGGTGGGTAGCCCACCTGGGAGCAGTATGGGGCCAGAGCCCTGTGGCAGTGTGAGGCCAGGATTGGCAGCCCCATGGCAGCGCAGGGTTGGGGCCCACCTGTAAGTGAGGTGCTGGAGTCAGAGTGCTGCCCCGGTGCCTGGGGTTGGGCCTTCCCAGCAATGAGGCCACAGCTGCATAGTAGCTCCACGGCTTCCTGCCCAAGGGCCCTGGCCCCAGGGCCGTGCTGCCAGAGCCTGGGCCACCCAGGACCCCAGCAGCAGCTGGGCAAGGAGCCCAGCGGAAAGAGGTTGGGGAAGCCAAAGCAAGATGCCTGCAGCAAGTGCTGATGACAAGGGACCTCCCTGCTCTGGCAAATTCACTCCTTCGGGACTGGTCGGGTCCTGGTGGTGCCATACCAGGGAGGTGCAACCTGTAATGTTATCTCCTCGGTGGCTCCTCTGCACTGCAGGCTTGTGCTCTTCCAGGAGGGAGGGGGAACATCACCATCCATTTTCAGATGTGGGAAAACTGAGGCACCGAAGTGACTTGACCCACCTGAGGTCACACGCTAGTCGTATAGGCTAGAACACACATTGGCCAGCATTCTGTCTGAAGGGTGTAACAGTGGCAGGTGTTTTAAGGGGGTAAAGCCAGGAGTAATGGGATACACATGGGCTCAGTATTAGGAAAGCAGTTGATAGCAGAGGGACCTTAAGCTGTGGACTCGTTTCTCAGCTGAAGTCATGCAAGTGTCATTGGTCAATTCATTTAAGAGCGGGAAAGACACTGGAGAGAGAATATCCCCTATGGCATCATTGTGCCCCACAGCTGCCCTAATAGGTCTCTTCAGTCGCTGGATTTTTTGATGGGTGTCTAGCTAGGTGCACGGTGCTGCAACACGCTCGTTCCCCAGTTACTGAATCTTAGGTACACTCAAACCTCTTTAATACGGCAGCCCTGGGAAACGGGGGCTGCTGGATGATAGAATTTTCCAGGAGGCAGTGGGGGTGGGGTGCTTAGCTGGTGCCCTGCTCCTGGGCCACACGTGGGTCTGTGCCCCTCGCTGCTCCCAGGCACTGCCCAAAAGCCTCTGTAGAAGCCCATTGCTGCGCTGCTGTTCCCCCAGCTGCGGGGGAAGGAGACCAGTAGCACGCAGAGTCGCTTCCTCCTCCCTGTCTGCCAGGATCTGAACCACAGGTGTTCTGGAATCGGGGACACCCAGATTAGGGATGTTCCCGTGTGCTCTGGAGGTTGAATGTAGAGGGCACTTAAAGGATAGGTGTATATCTCACAGTGGGAAATGAGGGGCACTTTACCTGGACAGGCGAGCAGGAAATAAAGTGTGGAGAAAAGATGATAAAGTACAGGAAATGGAGCTACTTTCTTGCATCCTCCAGCTCCTGTTTCCAGTCTCCTCAGCGTGCAAGTTACGTATTAATTGTACATGGGGCGACTCAAGCCGCCACTGAGTGAGCCTTGGGATTTATCTGGAAGTAGACTGGTGTGGACTCTTCCTCCCTTCCCAGGTGGGCCTTCCTCATACGCAGATATGTCAGGCAGTTACGTCTGATTAAGCCCAATACCGCTGCACAGCTAGTGTGCCTTGTGGTCTGCAGGCAGCTTTGAGAGCTCTCCTGCATGTTTTAGGCCCTGGTCTGCCCACCCTTCGTGCCTGTACTCTCAGTATCATTCTGGGTCAGTGCAGAAATTTAGTCTTGTTTCCTTCTTGCTCGTTAGTTTTTAATCTTAAAATGTTGCCTGCAGTAACGTTGGATTAAGCACCCAGGTCGCAGCGGTAGGGCCCAGATGTGTTCTCATTGCATCAAGGGCAGAAGTGCTATGGTAGCAAGTCTCCTTTGTTCAACAACTGACTTTGCTCTCCCCTTCTTAATGGGGGCGAGCCTGGTGTCTGCTCATTGCTGCTTAATGTCGGCTAGCTCCAGTTTTAACTTGACTTCCTTCCCTTCCCCTCCAACAGGGGGCCCAATGGCGTGTGGACAATGGAGGAGAGGGGATTGTCCCCCAAGTTTGACACTACCTTTGAGAATGCGAGGCCTTCCAAGACCCACATGGCGCTGCTGGAGCTGCAGAGAGTCGGCATCTTGAAGTTCCTGGTCAGCCAGAACGTAGATGGCCTGCATGTGCGTTCTGGATTCCCACGGTACTGTGCTTCCGTTACCCAGCTCTACCTGCAGGGCCCAGGCACCTGTAGCAGGCGCCAAAGCCTGTCACATTACTGCTTCTTATCAAACGCTGCTTTGCAGGGTAGTGTGTGTGGATGCTGCACATGTCTCTGCTAGTGCTTGTAACGTCCGTGCTGTCCTTAGATGAAAGCATTCCTGGAGCCCAAGCCCCCTGAGCTTTAGAAACAACATGGGTTCTGAATCATGTCTGTATTAAAACATCTGTTAGTCCCATGGCGGCAGCAAGTGTGTGGATGGGCTGTGCTGTGGGCTGTGTTTGAGGAAAATAAGCTTTATTGCATCTAAAGAGAGGGGGCTTTTGTGAGACCAGGGTTGAAGCAGATATCAGCCTCCTTCTGATACCGTACCTGCACCGTCTACAGCTCCTGTGGTACCACCATGGCACAAGCTAAACCCAGCCTTGCTTGCTGTGTTGCTGTTGCTAAAGGGGGGTTTATTTGTTTAAAGGCAATGACCCATGTAGCTCCTGGACCACTTCCCAAAGCTGTTCTGGGACTCGGTACCAATGGATTTGAACTGCCCCTAAGATCCAGACCGCGCCCCCCCCACCAATCCCTGCCCCTGCATTAAAGGGCAGACATTGGTTTATATAAAATAGCAAGTACTAATCACCATTGTAAACATCACAATGCACTGTGTCGGTAAGGACTGACTTGGCAGACAAAGTACACTACTCTACTCTGCCATTGTCTTCCTCTGTGGGCTTATGGGGACTGTTGTCTTAGCTTGCTAGTTCTCCTCTTTGTGTGTCTGCAGGCGAAAACGGGGAAACTTCCATTCAGTCACTAGCCGATCTAAATAGTGCTAATGTCTACAAAGCATTGTTAACGTATAAGATGCTGTGCAGGAAAAACGTAGAGGACTCCATTGTGTCTGCAGAGAGGTACAGAGAGGGAATGGAAGTGCACTCAGCTGATGGCTGCTTTCCAAGAACTGCTTTTGTGGGCATATAGGAACAAAGTGCAACCTCCCCTTACAGGCAAGTGGAGCCTGCAAAGTCGACAGATCCCAGGATGCTGTTCATGGTGGAACACTGCATGCTGGGATTTGTAGTCTTGGTGGCTGACATCTACAGAAGCCTGGTGGGGAACACTTCAGTCTCCCTGGACACTCAGGGGCAGGTTTAAGGGTGACAGTCCTGAAACACACAAATTTCAAAAGTCAAATGGAGAGGGAAATCTCTGAGCTGCAATTTATTTACAATTTGACTCCATTAACCATGGATTAAACAGAGACTGGGAGTGGCTCGCAGCTTACAAAGGCAGTTTCTCTGCTCTGGGTGCTGTCATCTCCCCATTAGACTCTGACAAAGGCTCACATCCCCCTGTCTGATCTGACTTGTTTTTTCCTCTTTTGATAAGTACTGTTGATACTGGGCCATTTCCACCTTGCTGAATAGACCTTGTCAGCTCTGGCCCTCCCTCTGCCTGGGACCCCGTTCTTTAAATACCCCTCTGAAACCACACCGCCACTCATTCATCTGATGAAGTGGGTCTTTGCCCACGAAAGCTTATGCTGCAAAATATCTGTTAGTCTATAAGGTGCCACAGGACTTCTTGTTGATCTCTGAAGGAAGGATATCTGAAAGCTGCCTTGTTAAGTTCCTTAGGTTACTTGTGGGCTGTCACAAAGCTGGCATGTCTGCATTAGAGCAGTCAGCTTCTCTTTATGGGTGCGATGCTGACACAGATAACCTAATGCTTGTCACGAGGGATGGATTGTTTGCTTGCAGACTGAAGCCCTCTCTTGCTGCTGAGATCCAGCAGCCTTCCCTCAGCGCATTCTGTCCACGCACCTCAGTGCTAACCTAGAGGGAAGGGGGAATCTGGTCTCTGTAACCTGCCCAGACTGCAGCTTCTTTTTGAAAACTGCCAGTAAGGGTGATGCTATTCATGGCCTATTGTGGACACCCCTCTTCCGGAACTGGACGAAGACCATCAGACTTGTTTTAAAAGAGCTGGGTTGGCGCTCTCAACCCTTTTGCAGGAGTGTCCTGTTTTAGGGAAACTGGGTTTCCTCAGGCAGGCCCACTGATGGGAGTGGGGCAAAAGGGGGAGTTGCCCTGGGACCCGGCGATTCAAAAGGGTCCGGGGCTGCCAGGTGGCTCCCGCACCTCACCCCTCACACTACTGCAAGAGCAGATGGAGCCCAGGGCCTTTTACATGGCTGCTGGAGCACCACATGGCACAGTCCAGGCAGCGCTGAGGGCTGGTGGGGTGGGGGGCAGCATGGTGTGCTCCAGGCAGCGCTGAGGGCGGGGGGGGGGCAGCGTGGCGCGCTCCAGGCAGTGCTGAGGGCGGGGGGGGGGGCAGCGTGGCGCGCTCCAGGCAGTGCTGAGGGCGGGGGGGGGGCAGCGTGGCGCGCTCCAGGCAGTGCTGAGGGCGGGGGGGGGGGCAGCGTGGCGCGCTCCAGGCAGCGCTGAGGGCGGGGGGGGGGCAGCGTGGCGCGCTCCAGGCAGCGCTTGGGGGGGGGCGGGGGGGGCAGCGTGGCGCGCTCCAGGCAGCGCTTGGGGGGGGGGCGGGGGGGGCAGCGTGGCGCGCTCCAGGCAGCGCTTGGGGGGGCGGGGGGGCAGCGTGGCACGCTCCAGGCAGCGCTTGGGGGGGCGGGGGGGCAGCGTGGCACGCTCCAGGCAGCGCTTGGGAGGGCGGGGGCAGCGTGGCGCGCTCCAGGCAGCGCTGCAGTTTGCTGCCCTCAGTCGTGTCCTTTCTGTTAGCATGGAGCCCCCCCCCCCATCACTTTCTTGGGGGGCTTTGAAAGTCTCTCCCACCCATCAAATACGGTTCCTAAACCTTAGAGAAAGCCTTTACTGGCACCTGAGTGGGTCTGCAGTGCCTCTAAATTACACTTCACCACTTACGTCTGTAACAGATTAGGAGGGACCCCATGGGGAGAGAGTCCTCAATTAAGGTTAATTATCGTCAGTGCTGTGGTTTACTTGATTTGTTTGCTTCTCTCCCTGCCTCCTCATCTTAACAGAGCCCACAACATTATGGCGCTGCGCCGCACGCTCTGCTCTGACATGTGGAGGACGCAGGCTGTCCGATCCCCACCTGTATGGCAGTAGAGACTGAACGGCACTTAGGTAAAGACAGCTTCAAGGATATCCTCAAAGGAGGCCGCCTTTCCGTTAGCTCAGTGTGGAAAAGGCAGCTTCTGCCTTGGAGACAAACTTTCGTCTCCAGTGAAAATACCCCAGAGGGAACATTTCTCGCACTTCAAACAAAGGGGTGATTTGCTTTGTGTGCTGGAGTGCTTGGATCGGGGTAGATGAGAAGGCAATTTTAATTCAAGAAAGAAGATATAAAGGAAGAGGAGCCAGGAGAGGGTGTGAATGGGAATTTGCTTCCTTTGAGAAGGTGCATCTGACACCCAGCATGAGATGGGATGAGCTGAGGAGCAGATCTCGTTTGTCTGGGGGAGATACTTGCTTGTGTTCTTGTCCCGTGAGGATGCTCCGAGCTTAATTCTTTTGCTTTAGCAATCCAAATGGCCCCTCTACAGAGTCAGACCAACGGGGTTAGAAAAATGGTGGGCTCTACAAATACGTTTCATTTTCTTTTGGTTGGGGGGTGCCAGCTTCACACCTCCAGAACGTTCTCGTGAGAGCCGTGACGGTGGCTGTCCCATGTGGTCATGCGATGTACACAGTCTTGCAGCAGTTAAACTGAAGGTGTGAGCGTAGATACCAGCTTCCCATCGAGATGGGGCAGGGGGGTGCTTAGCCCTGCACTCTGCCTCAAGCCCCACCCTTCCACCGCTCCTTTCCTCGATCACCCACCTGTCCGCACCCCTGCTCTTTCCTTTCCATCCCTATTCCGTGCCCTGGCCCCTCTCTGCCTCTTTCTGCCCTGTCTTCTCCCTGGACCATACTCTATATCCATCCACTCCTCCCTCTACCCTCCTCCAACTTTCTGAACACCGCAAAAGAGCTATTTACGGTGCTCCAGAAGTGCTGGGTGGAGCAGGGGGAAGAAGGGAAGGACAGGAGTTGATTAGCGGGGCCCCCGGCTAGTGAGAGGTGTGTGTCGGGGAGCTTGGCTGCCAATGAGTCCTCAGCACCCACTAATCTTTTCCTGTGGATGTTCCAGCCCCAGAGCACAGAATTGGTGCCTCTGAGTGTAACGGTTGTTTTTTAACTGTTGCAGTTCCTGTGCGTGGGCAAGGCATGTGGGTCATTCTCCAACACTGATCTGAACACAGCTTGTTGGAAAGGAGTGTTTTTTCTATGAGAGGAACGAGACTCAGATTTTAATTTATCTAGGAAAATGTTAATTCCGAAATGGAGAGAAGGAAGTGATTGAGACACGATATAAAAGCAACCGAACTGCCTTTTTTAGGAGGAGGGAAAAAAATAAAAAAGCCCAGAAGAGAAGGGGGATATATTAAACCGCTGGTTACTGAGGTGGGTGTGGCTGGTAGGTGCCACTAACTGTCTTTGGATCTAAGGGAAATGTGAGAGTCTGTGCTCTAGGAAGAATTGATTTGCTAGAGTTTGGGTGACATGGACAGGACAGGGGAGGATATTTTCCTATACAAAACTGGCCAGGCTCTATTTATTTTTAGGCCTAAGTATTGAGTGCAGTAGAAGACAGTTTCTCATCCTAGCTAAAGTAAGCGTAAAAGCTACTGATCAAAATGGCAAATGCTCACAAATTGCCAAATATCAGCATGTGAATTTCTGATGGAAGATGGGTAGATTGAGGAAAGGGGTAGAAAACAAATCATTGTGGACAATATTTACACTGCCTAGAGCTGATCAGGAGAAAATGTTCGTGTTGGCCTTGCAGTGCAGGAAATCTGTTTTTGGTTTTTGTTTTCCTTCAAGATCATATGTCATTGCGTGAAATTTTGCTCATTGAGGCAGAAGAGCAGAATGTTGAGTTTGAGCCCGCACATGAGATTTTCTTGTCCCTGTCCTGGACTTTCCAGCAGCTCAGCATTGGCTGGTTCCGGAGCAATCTCTGTTCAACACACACCAAAAAAAATGGCAAAAATCAAACTGTGACCAAGTCGTGGAAACAGCTGAAAAGCAGAGAGTTGATGAGAGTGGCAACCTCTCATTTTAATGCTGCCATGTAGTAAAAATGAAGCAATTTGAAGAAGATAGAGGTTTAACCTCCCTAATCTGGAACTCCTTTGTCTGGCAACATCCATAATCCAGCACAATTTTGCTGAGCCAGACAACCACGTATCATGGGTGTGCTCAAGTTACCCAGTGGTCCCATCAAGTTTGTTTCCAGCCACCAGCCCTGGCTCTCAATGTTCTGTGCTGTTGTTTAGTTGCAATTTACCCCTAGATGTTACCTAAGAACCCCGTAAGCAGTGGAAGTGTTGGTAATGCTGCTAGACAATATTGACCTCCTGTCGTCTGGCAAATTCTCCTGTTTGGCACTGGTCAGGTCCCGAGGGTGTTGGACGAGAGAGGTGCAACACTGTGTTGAAGCAGTTTACCCTGGATATCGTTTTCCAGGCAGACTTAAATGCCCACGTCCACACTGTAAATTGTATGCAAAGAAACAAGAAAAATTACAGGGAGAACTAAAACAATTAACACTGAGGTTAGTTACAAATGAGAAATGACCTGATCCTAACAAGATACATCCATAAGTTCTACTTAATAGAGCCGCCTTTCATACGGGAACCACTCCTTCCTGAACGATATTGCTTCCAAGTTGTTGAAAATACTATTCAAGAGTACAGAAAAAAGTATCAAAACAAAAAGCAGTCAAGTAGCACTTTAAAGACTAGCAAAAGTGCTACTTGACTGCTTTTTGTTTTGATAGTGTATAGACTAGCACAGCTTCCTCTCTGTTACTATTCAACATGCAAGAAAAAAGTATGATGGGGGCTTTTGCCATTTCTCCAGACAGTGTAAATTAAATGGGGGGAAAAAGTGAGATCTCTGCAGCAGTCATCTGAAACTACTACTGGATAAGCCTCAGATGGGTAGCTGTGTTAGTCTGTATCTGCAAAAGCAATAGGAAGTCCTGTGGCATCTTATAACAGATTTTGTTAGAGCATAAGCTTTCGTGGGCAAAGACCCACTTCGTCAGATGCATCTGTGTGGTGCCACAAGATTTCTTTGCCCACGAAAGCTTATGCTCCAATAAATCTGTTAGTCTATAAGGTGCCACAGGACTTCTTGCTATTGTACAGGTTGACTATACAGCCTCAGGGTAACAGAGCAGGAGTCAGTCAGCACCTGCTTTCTGGGACTTCTAGAGTGGAAGAAGAGCAGATCCTTAAAGAAATAGTAGCCTGGATTTTCTCCCAAGTATTGACTATTCCTCTGGGACCACCATCCTCTCCCCCATCTCCTGCCTTTGCATTTTGTCCACTTAAAAAGTCCCAGGAGTCTTAAAGGGACATATCACAAAATAGCTGTTGGCTATCCCCTTGTCCCTACAGTACTTAAGGACACAGTCCCTCTGCTACAAGTTAATGTATCCCTCCCTAAAGTGCTGATTTAGCAAAGCACTTAAGTCAATGTGATTTCAGCATACATTTAAGTGCTTTGTTGAACTCAAGCCTAACTGCCTACTTGTGCTTCCAGAATTATTGAATTTCTACAAGTCAGCTTTGGGTTTTCAGTCCCAGCTCCCTGCTGCTGATTGCAGAACTCAGGGAGGCTGGCTCTTTACATCTGTACCCGGCAGACACCAGTATGTCGAAAGTTGTACTCAACATAAAGGGAACTTTGATCAAAACCAATCGTGCACTTCCCACAACAAAGGACCTTACAAAGAGGCACAGATCTGATAGAAGAAAATGAAGATGGTTTCCAAGGTAGTTGATAAATCAGGCTGATGTTACTGTCACAGTGTGGGTGCAAATTTCTTGATGTAGTTAGCATCAATAACGTGGAACCACACCAGGACCTAATAATAATAATAATAATCGACGTTACGGACCCACATCATTGCTGATCTCGAACAAAAATCACAGATGAGGCCCAGAACAGGGAGAAGAAATCAGAAGGGTGGTTAGGAGTATGCAGTCTAAAACTTCTCTTTCCTTCTCAAGCATTTCACACTGAAACTTGTCCCACTGTTGTGGTGTGAGGTGCTGCGTCACCTCTAAATGGTGGCAGTAAAATCAGGAGAAAACAGTGCAGCTCAGTTCCAAAAGGTACCTGGTTTTCAAGGACCTGCTTTTAGCATTAGTCGAACATGTCTTTAATGCACTTGGTTTGGATGAAGCTTCCTAGTAGGCAAGGTGCTGAAAGAGCAAGCAGGTTGATAAATGGATATTGTCTGTATCAGAGGCTGTGTCAAAGATGCAGACCGGTCTTGTGCACTGGCTCCCGGCCTTTGTTGGTTCAAGTGCCACCTTATCAAAAATCTGCGAAGTGAACGGCTGGGACATCACGCTGGCTTACCAGGAACAGTATATGGGATCCGCAAGCTAGAACACTGGAGTGGAAGGCAGGAAAGCAGGATTACCAGCTCTGCTAGTTACCTGTTGTGATCTGCTTCCCCTCTCTTGGCCTGTTTTCCCCCATTCGTCCTTTGTCTTGTCTGTTTGGATGATAAATGCTTACATGCACGCACGGAGCACCCTGGTCTTTATCGGAGCTTCTGTTAATAGTAGTATGGTTGCAGCTAGTGTGGGAATTCTGTTACGTTTAACTTACAGAAGTGCTGGCTTCTCCTTTGAACCGACTTAGATTGGGTGCTCCTTCGGGCAAAGACAGTCCCTGTGTTCTGTTTGTGCAGCACCTAGCACGGGGGGACTCGACGTAGGACTGGAGATCCTATGTGCTACCGCAGTGCACGTATATGTAGAAAGATGCCTTATTCTCTACTAGGAAGGATTCCCCTAACAAAGGGAACCCCATCAGCTGCCTTGGATTAGACGTGTGGGTTAATGGGGTTTTGGGGCGCTGTGGAAAATGGATGGCAATGCTGAGGGTGTCGCTAACAGATGGCTCGCGAGAAAATAACCTGGCTCATCTGGAGGGTGAGTCAGCCTGTGGCGCTGCCATCACAGAAACCTTGGGGCCAAATGGTCTTCTCCCTGCCAGCACAGGAGTGTTTCATCCTGAACAGTACCTCTCAGAGCCAGGCATTGTCAGAGCCTTAACCTGAGACTGTTCAAGCCTGATGCAGCCGCACCATCTGTAAATAGGTGTCTCCTGAACAGCCTGAGGTGTCACCCAGGGGCAGAGTTGCCACCGGGTTTCTCAGATAACAAGCAGCCCCATAGCAGCTGAGAGACTCTCAGGTTTGTTAGGTCGTGAGCTTTCTTGGGTAACTCCCACTTGCTGTTTCTTCTGCAGGGACAAGCTGGCCGAGCTGCACGGGAACATGTTTGTGGAGGAATGTGTGAAATGCGGCAAGTACGTCATCCCTACTGCTTGAGACACGCTTGTTTGTGAAAAGGCAGCGTGAGCAAGTCTCTGCCCAGCTGCCCAGCAGCATGCCCCTTTGGGGTGTCTCTGGGGTACAGCTGGCTGCTGCAGTTCTGGATTCTGTTCTGTAACTCTGTTCTAGCTTGAGTTGAGTCTAATTGCCTTGTGGGCTTCTGGCAGATACACCCACGATGCAGAGAGCCCAGGAGGGGCCACGAGAGCAGATCCATTCCATGCAAATACTGGATAAATTCTTAAATCTTGCTGCTTGGTGAGGGGGAGATTGTTAACTCAGGCTCCATAGTACATCCTCATAGCGCTTGTAATCAGTTTATCATGTTATATATCATGCCCATGTGTTTCTGTTGGTGGGGCAAAGAGGGGAGGGATAGCTGAGTGGTTTGAGCATTGGCTTGCTAAACTCAGGGTTGTGAGTTCAATCCTTGAGGAAGCCCTTTAAGGATTGGGGCAAATAGAGGTCCAGGGTGGTGCTTGGCCCTGTCAAGAGGGCAAGGTACTGGCCTAAATAACCTCCCTTCCAGCTCTAGGAGATCTCCAATTGGTCATGCCCAGGCTAAAATATATCACCTGTCTTTCATGTAGCAAGGACTTGTAGGCCATGTCTACACTAGCCCCAAACTTCAAAATGGCCATTTGCATGGCCATTTCAAAGTTTGGGGCTAGTGTAGATGTAGCCGCAGGGATCTGCTCAATAGGAATAAGGGGTCGCAGCAGTCTGGATTTTGCCTTTTGATTCTTAGCAAATACAAATTCTGAATTCTGAAGCTATTGCTCTGAACCCCTCAAGAGGGCGATCACCGCAGGTAGAACTAAAGCATAGGGCCAGATTACTCCCAGGCTTAACTATTCACTAGTTACCCTGGGGATGGATTTGGCCGATAATGTTAGTCGGCAACTTCTCTTAGCACCCAAGGGGTGTGAGTCTCTGTTTCTCCACCTTTATATCTTTCCCCCTATTACTTAGTTGCATGGTCTAGATCTGGCTGGTGTAGTCTAGCGTTTGCCATATGTACACACATGCGTGCTAATTACTGTGTACGGACTTTGTTTTTTGTCTCGCGTTCTGACTCGGGCCCTTTCTTGTCACATCCGAAGGCAGTACGTGCGGGATGCTGTTGTGGGCAGCATGGGCCTCAAGCCGACAGGCAGGTTGTGTGACGTCTCCAAAGCTAGAGGCCTTCGTGCCTGCCGGTACGTACCATGTAGTGACATCCTCGGGGGAGGAGAGGGAAGGAAAGCTGGGCTTGCGTCCTTTAGAAAAGTACCGTTGATGAAACTGTTGGACTTTGGCATTTCCTGTGCACGTCTTTGCTTTGCACCACAAATCCAAGCATACCTGGTAAGGCTCCTGTAGGTACTCAGCCGAGGGCCAATGGCTCATGTTTGCATCTCTGTGTTAGGAGTGGGGGACTTCCTACACTCAGACCCACGCAGGTCAGGTTGAAACTGTCTCCAATGAAGAGCCAAGACTGGGCAGGGAGATCTTGAAAGGTGCAAGTGGGAGCTCTGTTCCTCTTTGGAAATCTGTCCCCCACCCCCACTGCTCCCTGCACACCGGCTGCACAGGAGTCCATCGGGGCTGGCGTGTGCTGCATTGTGTGATGGCTGTGTCAGCAGGGCATTGTCTCTCCACCAGTCGTATATGTCTGATTCCACGCTGTCTTGTTGCAACCTTTAACGAGGAGCTTTGGTTTTAATTAGTCAGTTTTAAGGTAGAGATTCTTTGCCACGTGGTTTTCAGTGGAACCGTGGCAAATGGCTGGACGAGCCGCCCTGTGAAAACATCATCCACAAGTCGGCCCTATGTGCATTTCACAGGTGCTTGCCATCTTCTGTGGCACACTTCCTGCTGCTGCTTGTTCCTGCTACCTGCCTAGAGGTCTGGGCAAGAGAGAATGGCCCTGATTCTCCACTGCTCTGAACCCTCTGGGGTCACTTACACCAGTGCAAATTGGGTCTTGGTTACCACCATTCTGATTCAGTAGCTGCTTGCGCCCAGTAGGGACTGGTTTCCACGCCTGCCCATGGTCAAAGCAACCAAAAGTCAATCCCCTGTACTCTGCTTCCACTTACCCATCACCACAGGATTGTTATGAAGTTCGAGATGCAGAGCCACATTCTGACCTCGATCAGAGGGGTAGCTGAGTTACTCTGTATCTTCAAAAACAAACAAGTCCTGTGGCACCTTAGGGACTAACAGATATTTTGGAGCATAAGCTTTTGTGGGCAAAGACCCCCTTTGTCAGATGCATCTGATGAAGTGGGTCTTTGCCTATGAAATCTTATGCTCCAAAATATCTGTTAGTCCAAAAGGTGCCACAGGACTTCTTGTTTGTTTTTATTCTGCTCTCTGTTCCCTCTGTGTGTGGGCTGCACGGCTGGAACTCAGGCAGAATATGCCCCACAGAATCCTGTTTGCAGAAGGGGAGGGATAGCTCAGTGGTTTGAGCATTGGCCTGCTAAACCCAGGGTTGTGAGCTCAATCCTTGAGGAGGCTGTTTCAGGATTGGGGCAGAGAGATGCCAGAGACAATGCCAAGAGGGCAGGGTACTGGACTAGATGACCTCCCAAGGTCCTTTCCAGTTCTAGGAGATGTGTATCTCCTTTGTTTGTTTATTATTTTTTAACTCGGCATGACTGTCGGATCCCAGCTGAACTCAGGCAGGCAGGAGTTGTTAAAATCCATCTTTAAAGATGGAGCTAATTAGATATGGCAATGGAGAGCCAATCAAGATGAAGTGGCCCAGTGTTGGATGATGTGCAGCTCTGTAGATGAGTCTCTGTCCCTGGTGGTTCCTTGTCTGAGAGCAAAACTAACTCTGTTTTCTGCTGGATTTTTTCCCCCCCAGAGGAAAATTGATTGACACCATTTTAGACTGGGAAGATTCCCTGCCTGATCGGGACCTGAGTCTGGCAGATGAAGCCTGCAGGTAGTTATCTGCACAGCACTGTGTTCTGGCGCCCTAGAGTTTAAAACTCGGTACCTCGGTTAAACCGCTGCTGATAGCTCATCCGGCGTGAAACTTGTTGCTATGGGACTTTTTGCCATCTGCTGAGATGAATTGGGCTCTTCAGATACTTGGAATCTGATGTCCCACTCCCAGTTCACTGACCTTTTGCTCCAGGATTTTAACCCTGTCTTATCCTTAAGAATGACTGTAGCTGGCCAGAATTAGAGTGCAGTGGAAGCATGTTACAGCTGAAATCCAAGAGACAAAGGAGAGTAAAGTGCATTGTAAGCCTCCCCAAAGCCAGGTATGGGGAACCTATGGCCTGTGGGCCTGAGCTAGCCCCACAGCTTGCTTAAATCCAGACTGTGGTGAGGCTTGGGACTTCCCACCCTCCATAGTGGGGCAAACCAGTGCTGGCACTCCAGCTCCATGGGAAGTCTCCAAACCTCAGTGCCCCATATGGGGCTGGAGTGCCAGTGCGCCACTGTGGGGAGCCAGTACTAGGGCCCCTGCATGGAAGCTCTGTCCCTACACTCAGCTGCAGGCTCCACGCCTCCTACTCCCATTGGCTGGGAATCGTGGCCAATGGGAGTGGTGGAGGGTGGTGCCTGCAAGTGCAGGGTGATGTGGAGCCACCTGTGCCCCCTGCCAAGTGGGATCTGTGCCATATAAGTGCTCACCTCCAGCTGGCTCCTGCACCTTTATCCCCTGCTCAGACCCCACATCCCCACCCCCAGCTGGCTCCTGCATCCTACCTCCTGCCTAGACCCCATATTCCACCCCCCCATCTAGCTCCTGCACCCTACGTCCCACCCAGACCCCTTCACCCCTACCTCTACTCTGCCCCCTCTTGCCCACTGAACCCCTCATTTTTGACTCCACCTGGAGCCTGGGGGTGTCCGTAGAAGCGTTAACGCAACCCAGGGGAAGTCCTGAGCCTCACAAGGGGAATCCTGGTGTCCTGACCTGCATGAGGTGAGTATGTTTGTTTGCTTTTTTTAAATGCTTCTCAGTTAGGGGCCGTGTGTGTGTGTGTGTGTTGCGTCTCACTTGTGTGTGGCCTATGACTGATTTTTCTGTAGGTAAGTAGCTCCCTGCCCAAAAAGGGTTCCCCACCCTGCCTTAAGTGGATCTCTCTTTCTCCTTGAGAGAGAAATTGTACCTGGCTTATCATCCAAAGGCTTTGCAGGTGGGGGGATAATGCACCCTTCAGAAACTAACAGCTTTTGGCAGTGAGGTGGTGGTTGGATGATCCTGGGTGCTTGTGGTATTCCCCAAGAGGCAAAGTTATTTCCTGGGTCTTGTTCCTTATTCTCGATCTAGCATCTTAAGAGGCTGTAGCAGTGACTAGTGCCAAGTAAATAAGTTCCTGCCTCGCAGATCTTGCAATATAAAGGGACAGCATGTGGGAGGAAATGAAACGACATAAGAACGGCCACACTGAGTCAGACCAAAGGTCCATCTAGCCCAGTACACGTCTTCCAACAGAGGCCAATGCCAGGTGCCCCAGAGGGAGTGAACAGAACTGGTCACCATCAAGTGATCCCTCTCCTGTCATCCATTTCCAGTCTCTGGCAAAGAGACGCTAGGGACACCATTCCTACCCATCCTGGCTAGTAGCCATTGATCGACCCAACCTCCATGAATTGATCTAGTTCTTTTAAGAGCCCTGTTAAAATCCTGGTCTTCACAACCTCCTCTAAGAAGGACTTCCAGAGGCTGACTGTGCGCTGTTGGAAGAGGAACTTCCTTTTGTTTGTTTTAAACCTGCTATCCATTAATGTCATGTGGTGACACCTAGTTCTCACGTTGTGGGAACACGTCAATAACTTCTCCTTCTTCACTTTCTCTGTACCGTCATGGTTTCATAGACCTCTAGCCTGTCGCCCCTTGGTCTCTTTTCCAGGCTGAAAAGTCCAGTCTTTTTAACCTCTCTTCATACGGCACCTGGTCCAGACCCCGCCTCATTTTTGTTGCCCTTTTCTGAACCTTTTCCAGTGCCAATATTTCTTTTGTGAGATGAAGCGACCACATCTGTACCCAGTATTCAAGATGTGGGGGTACCATGGGTTTATATAGAGACAATAAATTATTCTTTCTTATTCTCTACCCCTTTTTTAATGATTCCTAACACTGTTTCCTTTTTTGACTGTTGCAACATCTAATTGTTGCTGCTGGGGGTGGATGGGTATTTACAAGACTTTCCAGGACCTGGTTTGTTGTTGTTTTTTTGCTGGGGTAGTAACTGGGGCCCCATAGTATTAGGCGCTGTACAAACACAGGAGGAGAGTCCTTGCCTGTACCAGCTGCCAGTCGCACACCAGGTCTGCTGATCATTTGAAATGGGGTTTTGTTTCCTGATTTCACAGATTCCAATTCTGAATTAAGGCGAGATGCAGTTTATAGTAACGCTTGTAACGTAAGGCTTGTCAGAGGGGGACTCACGTTAGGCATCCTGCGGGGAGTCTGGCCTTCTGTCTTAAAGGAGGCGACTCTGGTCATTGAGGCTGCCTCTGTTCCCTTTCAAGGGTTTGCGGTTTTATTTTCCATCTACAGAAAAGCAGACCTGTCAGTCACTCTGGGGACCTCTCTTCAGATCAAACCCAGTGGCAACCTGCCCCTGCTCACGAAGAGGAAAGGAGGGAAGCTGGTCATCGTAAATCTGCAAGCAACAAAGCACGTGAGTTAATATGCTTTGCTGGCCCTGTAAGCTCACTGCTGGCCAGCTGTAATCTGATAGGTCTCAGTCTTGTTCCAGCACTAGCACCCAGTGCTCATGGGCGCGTGATTGAATCCTGCAAAAGTGGGTCAGTCTGGGAGCCAGGCCTCCAGCTTATGCTGCCGGCAAGAAGAAATCAGCCTAGTTCGGTAAGGAAACATGCTGGGCCCCCATCATTAAAGACCTTTAAAGATCATTATTATAAATAATCCTTCCAGTGGGATCAAAGCCCCTCGCGTATCCCTGGGTGAATTGGAATCCTGAGTGTTAATTAACTCCCACAGTTAATTCCTTACTGTGACACTATGGAATTTAACTGTTTTTAGTTCTGTTCTGAGCTCCCTCCCATACCCTGTTCATTAGAATCCTGCTAAACAACCAAGGCGGCTTGTTTCCAAGACGGTCAAAATGCAACATGGTTGGAGGCTTTAAAACAAAACCCCGCTCAGGTCGTCTGGTTCCTGTCCCAGGCAGAACTCTGTAGCGATTCAGCCAGTCTATTTTGACCTATTTCCCATCTCAGAGCCCCCTACTAGCCCCTCTTCAAAAAAAAAAAAAAAGATGCCAATAAGGTGCTGCTCACTTCCTTCCTGACCAGAGACATGGGAATGTTTGTGACAATGGCCTGCCCAAAGACCAGTGTGTTAACAGGGTTATTCTGTGCTGTTGGGCCTCCCCCACAGAATCATAGATTATTAGGGTTGGAAGAGTCCTCAGGAGTCATCTAGTCCAGCCCCTGCTCAAAGCAGGACCAACCCCAGCTAAATCATCCCAGCCAGGGGTTTGTCAAGCCGGGCCTTAAAAACTTCCAAGGCTGGAGATTCCACTAGGCAACCCATTCCAGTGCTTTTCATTATATCCGACCTGTCTCCCTCACTGCAACTTGAGACCACTGCATCTTGTTCTGTCACCTGCCACCACTGAAAATAGCCTGGCACCGTCCTCTTTGGAGACCCTCTTCACATAGTTGAAGGCTGCTCCCAAATCTCCCTTCATTCTTCTGCAGATTAAATGAGCCCAGTTCCCTCACCCTCTCCTCATAAGTCATGTGCTCCAGCCCCTAATCATTTTCATTGCCCTTTGCTGGGACTCTCTCCAATTTGTCCTCACCTTTTCTGTAGGGGGAGGCCCAAAACTGGACACATACTTCAGTGGCCTCACCAGTGATGACTAGAGGGGAAGAATCACTCCTCTTGATCTGCTGGCAGTGCTCCTGTAACACAGCCCCATATGCTGTCAGCCTTCTTGGCAACAAGGGACCACCATTGACTAACAGCCAGCTTCTTGTCCGCTGTCATCCCCAGGTCCTTTTCTGCAGAACTGCTGCTTTAGCCAGTTGGTCCCCAGCCTGTAACCGTGCTTGGAATTCTTCCATCCTGAATGCAGGACTCTGTCCTTGTTGAACCTCCATAGATTTCTTTTGGCCTGATACCACAGTGTGTCTCGGTCACTCTGAATCCTGTCCCTACCCTCCAGCATATCGACCTCTCCCCTCAGTTTAGCGTCATCTACAAACTTACTGAAGGTGCACTCCGTCCCCTCGTCCAGATCATTAAGGAAGACGTGCAGCTCCTGCACCTTTTTGCTTCAGGTCTGAAAGGCTCTACATTCGTAGCTGTCGTGAAGGGGATACTAACTGAGCACTTCACGAGGGTGTTTTCCTGAAACCTGCATGGACACCTCTAATAATCCTGCCTCCGGGCACTGCGGACTCCCTCTTTATTTCTGCATCACTGTAATTGCAGGGATGATTTTGCAATCTGTCCCAACTGTTGCCTGGTCAGTGCAGAGCTGAGAGTTAATCCAAGGTGTGAGGCAAGTTGCTAGGAGTTACAAGGCCTTGCCCAGTTTATGTGTATGGCCGCAGCCTTTAAAAACCAGAGTGAAATCATGGGGAGTAGAGGCCCCTGGGGAGGGCCTTGGATTGCTTGGTGTTTGGAATTCCCCCAAGGCGGGTTAGCTGGGACCTAGTCCTGTGGGAACCAGGAGAGAGCAGAGGTACATTAGGGATCTGTGGCCCAACAACTGCATTTGGGGCTTTTCTAGTGTAAGGAGGTCACCAGCTCCTGAGAGGTGGGTGACCAGAAAGCTGTGGGCTGGTGATCCAGAGCAGGGCTGAACTGTGGCCGGTGTTGTAGAGCTGACAGGCTCCTGTCCGCTGGAGGTACGTGGGAGCATTCAGGCCAAAGAGATGTCGCTTTGTGACCCTGTTTCCTGTCTCTTGGCCCCAGGACAGACAAGCCGACCTGCGCATCCACGGCTACGTGGACGAAGTCATGACAAAGCTGATGAAGCAGCTGGGTCTGGAGATTCCTGAGTGGACGGGGCCAGCAGTGGTGGAGAGTTCTCTGCTAGTGAAGCCTGAACCACCCCTAAAACAGGACCCCGATGCTCGGCGCCTGGCCAGGGACGAGCCCTGCTCCCATCAGAACGGCACAGTTGAAGGGGCTGACGGGGTGCACCCAGGGCCCGGGACCGCACGCAAGGAGCCCGGCGACGGTCTGACACAGGAGTGTCCGGGCTCGGGCTGTGGTCCCGTAGCAGCCAAGAGAGTGAAAGTGGAGTCGCTGCTCACCTGACTTAGACTCGTCTTCGCTGTTGGTCATTCGGCTTAGCCTGGGCTGCTTTTCCTACCGTCCTTTTTATACCTTTAAACATCACCCACCCACTTTTGTAAATATTAAATATACTTAAATGGTGTGTGTCTCTGCAGCTGCCTTGACAGTCGAGGGAGGGCTGGTCTCCTGCTACCCTGCAGCTTCTGCTGTGTCCACAGTGAGCTTGACCCAGCTGTTTGCCTTGCTTGGGGAAGGAGGGCAGAGTTTTCTTGGCTTCTTGGGCAGGTCTGGCCTAAGGGCTATGAGCTCTGGCTCATCCTTGTGGGAGGGGCGGCAGGAAGGGAAACCCGCAGAGAAGCCAAAGGAGTGGCCCTTCAACAAGGGCAGCCACGTTTGGCCAGCCAGCCGCACCAGCGTGCTGAACTCCAGGTGGGCCGATGACCCCCAGTGCGCCGCAGCCTCGCAGGAGCTGGGAAGCCTGCATGTCTGTGGCACATGTCCTGGGCCGGGCACCCGAAGAGTTTGAGAGTGACGCTTCTCTCCCGTTTTACAGGAGGGCAAACGGAGACACAAGTGAGGGTAAAATTCTGAAGATGTCCCAGTGAAAACTGGTGAGACTCAGGCTCCGCTTTAGACGATGGGATATAAGCTCCGAAGTCAAACGTTACCCTGCAGGACTTGCCCAGGGCTCCTTCGAGCTGGTGGCCATTCCAGGCTTACCTCCCTCATTGCTCTCTCGCTACCACCCCTTCCTCCCTGCTGCGGGGCACTCAGTCCAGTTGCTGGAGGAACGTGACTTGCATCGGTTTGTTTCGCTAAGTCTGTGTTCTCCATGGCTGAAGGCCCTCATGGGTGAGCTCTCTGGGCCCCTCAGAATGCTTGCAATCTAAGTGTGTGTTACTCATCATACCTAGCAGACGTCCTGGCTGAGGTGGGCAGCTGCTGTCCAGCCAGACTCTAGGCATGTCTCTGCGTGAGGGTTAATATGCTCTACAGGCAGGTCTTTGAGCATGGCTTGGTTGGGGCTGCAGTAACCAGAGCGCCTGAGGGACAGATGCCTTTGTGGTCCTAATGAGATGCAGCGATTGCCCTTTTAAAGCAGCCTGGACCCCACCTAACTGCAAACAGATGGTAATTGCAGCTGGCTGATAAGAGCCCTGGCAGAGATTTGCTTTGTGATCAGAACCGGCTTCCTCCTCCTTCCGTGGGGTGTGAGCGTTTTGTGATTTGAAAGCGGGCTGTAGGGAACACAAGCTGAGGGTCCCACTGAACCTCTTTCTCCTACTCAGCTAATGCCACTGTATCAGAATTCCCTTGCAGCAGTTTGTGTTAATGGTAAAGAGAAATAGAAAAGGATTTCTCTTTTCTGCCTTTTTTTCTGTGCAGTGTGGATGTTAAACAGCTCAACCCAGTCTGGGTGGGGATGCAGAAACCCTCGTAGAAACCAGATTCCTGTCTCGGTATCTCTCCACAGCAGCCTTTTTGCAAAATAAGCTATTCTGGAAGAGCTATTCTGAAATGTGTTATTTCGAAATAACGCTGCTGCTTAGCTATTTTGAAATACAGCGTCTACACAGACCCTGCTTCAAAAGATGGGTGCACTGTCTTATTTTGAATTAAGCTCTCTTCCCTGTCTTAACAGCCCCCGTTCTGAAATAGCTATTTCAAAAATAAGTGCTATTTCTCGCAGAATGAGGTTTACCTATTGCAAAATAAGACGCAAATTATTGTTATTTATTTGCGTTGTGTAGATATTAGGGTAGTTATTTTGAAATAACTTTGCTGTATACACTTGTCCTCAGTCTCCTAATCAGAATTTGAAGTGTCCTTGAAGAGTGGTTCTTAACTGGGGGTGCCATGATACCCTTTCTGGGGCACAAGATACACTATATGTTTTTAGAAGGTAAATCATTGAAAACACAAATTCAGCACAGGCCCTTAAGTACAACTGCTTTGTTTCATCAAACCTAGGTATTAACATTGTAAAATTTTTAAAAACAGAACTATTTATATATATTTAATATGCATTTAAAAGTTTATAGGCCCCCCGCATCTCCATTTTTGATAAGGGGTGTGAGAACATGTCTTGTGAAACAAAGGGGTGCAGTAAAGATTAAGAACCACTGTCCTAGAATATGCCCTGTATCAGTGGTTCTTAACTTGGGGTGCACACACCCCCTGGGGGTACGTGATGCCCTTTCTGGGGGTGCAAGACATGCTAGATATTTTTAAGAAGGTAAATCGTGGAGAACACAAATTAAGCACATGCCCGTAAATTCTGTCAAACAGCGGCTAGAATCCACCCCAGCTATAGCTGCATTTCAGTAATCCCAATGCTTGGACAAACCTTTCCTTTCTACCAGTCGCAATGTACCTGTTGTAGAAGATTTTAACGCAACAAAAGATCCTCTGAGATGCAAATTATTAGTTTCAGCAAGGATGCAGGCTGTAATCCAACAACTGGACGGGTGGCTGTTGGACAGGACTCCTCAAAGGCTGGTGGCCCCACAGTATGAAAACACAGCTCATGGTCACCCCATATTCTGGCTAAAGCAGAACAGCTGTAATCCTGGGGCGCTCAGTCCATATACAATTGCTATTAAGGGAGTGGTAATGAAAGTTTAAAATGAATGTTAGGGTTGGGCTCATTTGAATATTATGTAAATATACATACAAACCAGTGTACAAAGCTCCTCCTCTAGTGGGGTGGGTCCCTCACTTTTTGGCATATTATTTACCTTGGAGGCTCACAGCAGCCCTCAGTTTAAATACCAGCATGCTGATTGGTGAGCTACTCTCATTATGGGCCAGCATAGGGAAAAAAGAGAGAACCAATTCCATAGTCTCTGCTACCCCTCCCAGTGATCCAGTCAGGACAAACCCTCTACACCAACATCCATCCTTCTTCAATGCTGGATCAGGGATGGGAGAGTATGGAGGAGCACAGGCCTGCCCTCTATTCTGGACACCAGCCCTGGGACCCTGTGATAGCAGCTGCCAGCAACATCTCCAGTCTCAGCTGCAATTCCCTGGATCGCTTCCCCACAGAGGCCCCAGTGCTCTCTTTCCCAGGGGTCTTCCCACTGGCATCTGCTTACACTTGCTACTCTTACTCTCCATAGCTCCTCTTCTCATCAACTCCTCATGCACTCTGAGCCAACAGAAGGGGAGCCTTTTTCTGACCATTCTCATTGGGTTCTTCATGGGCTCCAGTTGTCCTGATTAGCCTGACTCGTTTGAGTCTGGAAACCTAATTGGCTCCAGGTGTTTTAATCGCCATGGTTGATTCTAGCAAGTTCCTGCTGGTTCTGGGTTAGCCCTGGCTAGCTTACTCTGGGAACAGGGGCCTATTTAATATAGGGCTGATGTATTTCCCTTCTGTTACTCTTCTGTAGCCCTGACCCTGTCACACCAGGGGCTGTTCTTCGGACACTGGCAAGTTACCTGTGTCCCCTTCTACAGCCAAAGTTTGGGCCCCTTGTGCATCATGGGCACTCATAACTGATGGCATTGGGCACCAATCTTCAATGAGCACTGGCTGTGAGTGCTATGGGAAGAGCAAGGGATGGGAGGTGGAGTTCCACACACCACCTTGGAAGCGTGAAGGCTGCTCACATCTCAGTCCCTAATTTTTTCCCATTGGACCTTCAAGCTGCTGCACACAGCCTAGTTCCAATGTCCTATTGGAGCTTTCTGCCTGAAGCTTGAATCCAGATGGAAAAGGAGGAGGCCAGAGCTTGTGGCTACCAGGGTGTTCTGGACTCCCATTATTGGCCAGCATAGGGAAAAGGGAAGACAAATATTGTCTCTGCTGCCCCTCCAAGTGACCCAGGCAGGACAAACCCCCTCCACCAACATCCATCCTCCAGTGCTGGATTGGGGATGGGAGACTGGGAGGAGCCCAGGCCATCCCTCTTTTCTGGGCGCCAGCCCAGGGACCCTGTGATAGCAGCTTCCTGCAATGTCAAGAGGGGAGGATGCTGATCACCTCTGACTTCCACTGCCTGCTATTGGAACAGGGCAGAGTCAGCATGCGTCAGGCCTGGGTCGGGCATGGTGAATCAAACGCCTCCTGCGGTTTGGTTTGAGGAGCTGCTGGTTCTGGATACCAGTGGCACTGAGAGCTTTATATCCCTGATTGCCAGCAGAGCTCCCCTTTGGAGTGTCCTTGTGTTTGGGCACAGAGTCCAGACAGCGGGATCCCTGAAGTGTGTCAGACCCCCAGTTGTGCAGAGGTTGTGAATCACTTATCTTCACTCATCAGCCTGGGACAGTAGGAGCAGCTTGTTGACGTGGAACAGAAGAGGAGGAGTTGAGCCACCTTAGACGGTCCCTGTTGCCAACCACCATCTGCAGGGGCTGAGGAAGGAGTGAAGGAAAGACCCTGCTCCCTGGAGGAGCCGGGTGAAGAATAGGAGAGAGCTCAAGGCAGCATCAACAGCCTCATTCCACATGCACCCCCCTCTGCTGCTACTGGGCTGAGAGGGAGTCTTGGTGGGGAGCACAGGCAGGCAGGTGAGAAGTGTCTTCGTGCAGCCTGAAAACAGACTGAGCTCTGCCCCTCAGCTGCCAAAGGGCGTGGGGATCAAAGTCTGGGGGCCAGGCCCAGTGCTCGCGGAGTGGCCCGGCTAAACAGAGTCTTGTCTTTCACGGCAGCGATGAGAAGATGCAGCTAAAGCCAAGCCTGCTGCGGCAGGAGGAGGCCGGGCTGGTGCGTGTTTCCCAGGTGGAATTGCATGTGAAAGATGGGCCCTGTGCTGCTCCACCCTACTTGCATGGGCTGCATCATTGCCAGCTTCCCATCTCCACTCGCCAATGGAGCCTGAGCATAGCACCCGAGGGGGTCAGCTCTCCAAAGGAGTCAAGTTCAGCCGTCAGCCCGCACACAATTTAGTCTCTGTCAGTGCCGGAGCCCTAGAATGTGATCCAGCTTGTGAGGTGGCCAGGCCAGGCCAGGCCAAAATGTGGAGTGTACAGTGGGGCGCTACTCAAAGAGGGGTGCAGGTGTAGACCCATCATCTGGGAGGATGTGCCTATGGAGAGAGATCCTAGGAGCAGCTCATTCCTGACCCACAACACAGGTGACCCTGCCTGCCTGCTCACAGTGTTTGGAAGAGACAAAGGCTCAGGGTGTTCCCAAATGGCTGGCACTGGGCATGTGCCAGAGCCACTTTTCTGAGGGTCCTCCTGCAGGGTGTTGTCATTCATGCGAGCGAGGGCCTTATACACAGCTGTCTTCCCTGCATACCTGGTCACAGGACATATGGTCCCAGGCCTGCAGGACCCCCTATCTCTGCAAGCCTGTCCCCTAGAAGAGCCAAAAGAGGCAGCTTGTTCTGTTTCCCTCTGTCATGAATCAATGCCTGCAAAGGGTTAAACCCATAGAGAGTGGGTTCTCTGTTGGCAAGCAGCCGGGTGAGCCAATGGCCGGGTGCGGGGGGCGGGAATTTTTGAACTGAAGCAGTTGCCTGCTGAGGGTTCTTTCTTTTGTGTGGCGGGAGGAGAGGGACAGAGATGTTTAATCTGCAGCAGCCTCAATACATCCAGTAAATATCCAGGCCGCAAGGAGATCTGGACATACAGACATGTAAGTAGCAGGGAACTGCAGTCAAACTCAATCAGGTTGGTTGTTTTTGATTTTGGGTTTGGTGTGGGGCTTCTCAGGGTGGCTGAGGTACCCCTTGTACATTGTAACTTTTAAACTGGATCCCAGGGAAGTAGTTCTCTGCGCTTTAACCTACTTTTTTTAGTTGCTCTGCAACACCTAGCAACCAAATATGCTTTATCAGGTGAATCTTTTGTTTTGTTAATGTCACCTTTTTTAAGGCAATGATTTGGTTCGTGTGTGCTGGAGAAGGCTCTGTATATACAGGCCTACGGTCAGCTGGCAGGTTGCAGCTTAATTTCTTCCTCTCTGTTTTCAAGTTCTCTCCTAAGAGAGGATACAGAGCTTAGGGCTACCTCACAAGGAGACACCCAAGTGTAAGTTTTAAAGTTTTTTGGGGTTTTCCCCCCAACACTTGTGGGGTGGCAGCTACCTCCCAGGATCAGGGAATGTGTGACCTGGGGAAGAGTTTAAACAGAAGCTTGTAGAGGAAAGAGATTTATAAAAGCTCTTGCAATCTGTAATGGGGTTCAAGGGTCCCCAAGCACTGCATCCCCAGTGCAGCCAGAAGTGACTCTCACGCAGCAGGTAGAACAGGATGTTTACCAGTTGACAGACACAGCACAGTGCCGAGGTGTGGGTACAGCAGGCAGACACAGTCATTCCAGTCGATCTTGTAGAGAGGAGGCCTGGGGGTGCCCTCATCTGACTGCCTTCCAACTCTTCCCCTCAGCCTCCAACTGCTGCCTGTGATTCAAACCCAGCTGGGCTCCTCCCCACCCTTTGTTCAAAGACAGAGAAGTTACCTGCCCGCTTGGATTACAGACAGGAGGGGGTCATCCCTAGCCTGTGTGAGCTGCTCAGCCTGTCGCTCACACGCATCCCTCACTCCATCACACAGGCTCCCACCTTCTGCACAGGCAGCGTCACAGTGGGGAAGGGCCTTGACACCCGCTTATGCTAATTCACACACTTGCAATTAAACCCTCCTTGAAATGTGCAATCAGGGCTCTGTCCTCCCGTTGCGCCTGTGATTGTAAGACGTGCTCGAGCCATACCCGCAGCCCTGGGAGTGATCACAGAGACATTTCAACGCTCTGCTCCCGCTGCCTTAAGCCAGAACCTGCTGCTGATTTTTAGGTAGCCTCGGAGGAAAAGAGGAAAGGGGCTTAGAGCTCACGGGGGCTGGACTTGCCTTCTCTGCCAGGCAGGTGGTAGGATCAGTGTGCACACGCGTGTGCTCTGTCACACTCACTGACTTGTTTCCATTCACCAACACACACACACACACACACACACACAGCTGTATAGAAGCAGTGACTCTTTCCTTGTTGTGCAGGGAGACCCCTGGGCCTTTTTACCCACTTTACCCTTAGACTAGCACAAGCCAATTGGGCTTTCTCCCTTCAGCAGCATTGGGAAGACACAGCTCACCCCCAAGGGTGCAGCACCACGTGCCCTCTGCCCCTGTGGCTGCCACCTCCCACGATGCGCCTGTCTCACTCTGTAGCTGGGCTCCTGGTTCCACTCTTGGCAGCTGCCACAACCTCGTTCCCCCAGGCAGGAGGACTCAGACAGCCGCCAACCCCAAAGCACAAATTCACCTGCAGGGGGTCATTCTGTCTTGGGGTTTCCTTTCTCTGCTGGGAGCCGCCCGAGGCTTCTTGAGGAGCTCTCCGGGGTGCATCAAAGCAAGATTGCAAAGGGAGACGAGTACAGAGCCCCCTGCCCTCACCCCCTGCCTCAGCAACACTTCCACTAGGAGTCTGGGACAGTCGCTGGACAGAGGTCATATGGGACTGGGGAATCCAAAGCCCTGAGCTCCCTGGGCTCTCTTCCCCTGAACACTTGGGTCCCACATCATTTTTAAAAGTGTCCAGCTCCCTGCACACCCCCAGCTCCTCCTTTAGTGTTGTTTGTGTGCCGGGGCCCCCATGACTCTAGCCGGCTCCCCACAGTGCATAGAGCTGAGTGAACAGACAGTACTACCCCAAGCTATGCTCGTGGCCCCCCTTGAGATTGCCGCCCCTTTGCGCTAGGTGCTGTATGTAGCCAAAGCCAGAGGCAGCCCCTGCTCGGGAAAGCCTGCAGTCTAAACAGACAACGCAGACAACAGATGGGAGGAGAGATGGAGGCATCGAGTCAGGAAGAGACCCCGGCTGTCCTGGGTCTTAATCCAGAGCCTCAGCTGTGACACCTCGAAGCAGAGACGAGTGGAGTTTTACCCACAGCACAGAGGCCCAGGCAGTTCCGTCCCTGCGGGCCGGGCTAGCAGGGCTTTCCCCTGCCTGCGGTGGGCTTTGCTGGCAGGTTTGCCAAGGGAAGGGGTTACCTTGAGCAAGAGCCCTTTGAGCACCTCTCGGAACTCCCTTCTCACCAGGCAGTAGGCGATGGGGTTGTGGCAGCTGTTGGCGTGAGCCAGGCACACAGTGATGGGGAAGACGTATGCCTGGGTGTTGTAGAAGGCTTCGGGGAAGGGAAGCAGGTTGAATTTGATGACGATGCCCCATGCTGTCAGGGCTTGGTTGGGGAGCCAGCAGATGAAGAAGGAAAGCGCCACGACGGTGACCGACTTGGTGACCCTGGATTTCCTCTTGGGGTTGCAGCTGCTCAGGAAGCGGCGGAGGAAGAAGTAGCAAGCCAGGATGATGGCCAGGGGAAGGACAAAACCCAGCAGCACCTTCTGGGTCTGGTACAAGCCCAGCAGGAACTGGGGGTCAACGTCTTTCAGCTCCGGGAACTTGACCAGGCAGACCTCATCCCCAGGGACCCGGTGGGTGGTGGAGAAGATGGCGTGTGGCAAGGTGGCCATGGCAGCAGAGAGCCAGATGGAGGCACTGGCCACCTGAGCCTGGTGCCTGGACGAAGAGCCCTGCTTGGCTTTCAGGGGGGACACCGCAGAGCAGTAGTGGGCCACACTCATGGCGGTCAGGAGGAAGACGCTGGCATACATATTCATGACCGAGATGGTGGAGATCAGCTTGCACATGACTTTGCCGAAGGGCGAGCTGAAATCCAGGGCTGTGTCCACTGCCCAGAAGGGCAAGGGGAGGACGAACTGGAGGTCCGTCCCACCAGGTTGAGCACAAAGAAAGTCCTGCTGGACATTCTCCGGCGGCGTCCCGAGGCCAGGAGGAAGAAGACCAGCGGGTTGCCCAGCACCCTCAGGGTGCAGACGGCGGAATAGACAGTCGTGATGGCGATCCGGGTGGCTTTGGTGCCGTCCGAAGGCAGGAAGGGGAGCAGGTCCACCAGGCTGTGATTGGAGCTATTCCCGCTGTCTGCTGCCGGGAGCATCTCATCGGTGCCGCAGCGGTTGTACACAGGCATCTCCTTGCCTTCCCGCTCAAAGCCCTCCCGCGCTTGCAGAGGTGGCAACCAGCACGGCTCCCGCAGGAACTGCTCCCACCAAGTTTCTGATCCCATCCTGGCAGCACCGCTCGGTTTTATCAGCCCGCACAGAGCCCCCTGCCTGCTATGCGGGGCAACATCACAGCAGCAGAAAACCACTGACTCGTTCCTCTCCTGCACGGCCCCCTGCTCGCCCATGGCCTGGGAACCGCAGCTGCGGAGCGTGTGGTGCAGGCGCCAGACCTGGAAAGGGCTGGGGAGAGGAGGAGCAGGGCGGCCCTGGATGGAAAAGAGTTTTCCCCACCCTGATTTAAGGTAAAAGGAACAGGCTGTGGCATAGTTCCCCTGTGGAACTCTGCAGCTTTATTCGGATGTTGAGCCCAGAGCTGCCTCGTGGCGCCTCCCTTCCCCGTCTCAGAAGTGGGAGCAACCCCGATCCCTCCCCCTTCAGAATGTTTTTTTCCCTCAGCTCATGCCTCCGAAGTCCCTGCCCTGTTCCCCAACTGGCATGCCCACGGTAGTGCCTGGCTCCCCCCGGGCCTGTAGGGCCACACACGCTCCCCTGCCACGAAGCGGAAGCCGCCCCTGGGTCTGAAGGTGCAGTCCAATGTCCCGAGTGTCATCCTGCACCGTGTTCCCCAAGTGCAGGCAGATCAGTCTCCTCCACCTCTGTCCCAGGGCAAGATGGCCTCTGGTCCCTGCTCCTCAGGCACTGGAGCTGCTGAGACATGGGGGCTTGCAGAGCACAAGGACAGCCTCTTGGCCAATCCCTTCTTACCACCTGCTGGGCTTTGGGGCCTGGTCTCCGCCTAAGAACTCAGCTCCCATCTCTGGCTGCTTGCCTGTGCCCTAGGCTGCTGTCTGCCTAACCCCGGCCCCAGCCTTTCTCGGCTGGCCCCTTGTGCTGTGTGCTCCATCTGGCCCCACCTGCCTCGTCCCTGAGCTCTCCAAGCCTGTCTGCCCCTCCCTGACCAAATGACTTCCCAACCCCCCTCTCTCCCGTGGCCTTCGAGAGCATCTTCCCCAGTCCAAGTATATCACCATCTCCTGTCGAGGCAGTTCTGACTTTCCAGTCACCTACGGTGTTTGGACGGTCCACGTGCCGAGGGATAGTCTGTGTGTTCGTTGTAAATTTCTTTCAGCAGCCAACTTATCGACCCAGCCCCCATCGCTCGAGTGGTGTCGGGGGCCCCGTTTGTCTGGGCGGCAGCTGAGCCGGCATCTTTTATCCATTACTCATCTTGACATCAGATTGCATTCCTATTGTTTTACGATGAGCGCAGGGTCACTCCTCCGCCCAATCCTCCCCTTCCCCCAGGGAATAGCTCAAACACCTCAGGTGCGTCTACACTAGCCAGCTATTTCGAAGTAGCCGGCACAACGTCGAATGAGCACGCGTTGTGTCTACACGCTCTGTGCGCTATTTCGATGTCGAAATCGACGTTAGGCAGTGAGACATTGAAATCACCGTTCCAAGCCGGAGATGGGAATAGCACCCTAGTTCGACGTTCAACATCGAAGTAGGGTGTGTGTAGATGATCTGCGTCCCGCTACTTCGAAATAGCGGGGTCCTCCATGGCAGCCATCAGCTGAGGGGTTGAGAGACGCTCTGTCCAGCCCCTGCAGGGCTCTATGGTCACTGCGTGCAGCAGCCCTTAGCCCAGGGCTTCTGGCTGCTGCTGCTGCTGCTGCAGCTGGGGGTCCATGCTGCGTGCACAGGTTCTGCAACCTGTTGTTGGCTCTGTGGACCTCATGCTGCGCAGGCCGTGTGTGTCTGGGAGGGACCCTTTAAGGGAGCAGCTTGCTCTTGCCCCAGAAGGGCTAGTCCAGCCTGTGACCCTGTCTGCAGGCTTTGCTGGCCCCTTATTTCGACGGGGAGCACTTGTGTGTGTGGAGGCTCCACATTTCCTTCCAGGGCGGCTCCTTTCGATGTTCCCCATCGCTACTTTGATGTTGAACGTTGCCGGCACCAGCCCTGGAGGACGTGCAGCCGATACGCGTCGAAGTAGCCTGTTTCTATCTCCTTACTTCCAAATAGGCTACTTTGATGTAGTGTGCTAGTGTAGACGTAGCCCGAGAGGGGCTGGCCTGGGGCGTGACATCAGCCCTGCAGGGCAGGCGGGGCAGCACCCAGGCCTCTGGCAGGACCTCGGCAAATAAGGCAAAGGTGCGGGGGGGGAGGTGGTGACCTCACAGAGGGACTCTGCCACCAGTGGGGCGGGTGAGGAGACCCTAGGTGCCGCTTGCTGCAGTGCGTAAGGCCTCGGCCATCTCTCTGGGAAGGAAGAGGAGCTGCCTGCTGCTGGCTGGTGGGGTCCCCTGCTGCCCCTGCCCAGACCATGGCGTGGGTGAGGCCGACACAGGCCTGCGGTGTGGGACCCTCGGTCGGGATTTGCAGCCAGGGCTCTGGCAGGTAAGGCTGACGCCTCCTGCTGGCCGACCGAGCTGCGCAGGGCCCAGCCCTGTCTCCAGCAGTCCTGGGGGTCTGCCACCCCCAATGAGCCTCGTGCCCCCTGCACCCAGCACCTGCTCCCCTGCGCAGCTTGCTGCAAGCTCATGGCCCTCCGTGCGTTTCTCAGGCCCCCGCCAGGCACCCCTCCCCGCTGTCATCTTGCCCTCCGCCCCCCGGCGCTCTGGGTGGTGCTCCTGCTGCGCCCCCATCTGTGCTGGGGCGCCCGCGAGGACAGAGTCAGGCCAGCGCATGGGTGCAGTCAGAGGCCAGGCCAGGGTTTCCTCATTGCTCCAAGGGAGGCTGCAGGAGAAGGGAGGACCCCCCCCCAGCCCATGCTGCCCCTCGCAGCCCCATGGGGACTGATGTTCAGAGCCTCTGCAGCTCCCACTGACTTGGAGGAGGGTGGGGTGGGGACACGGGCAGTCGGCAGTGGGGCCCACCCGGGCCAGCTCCACAGCGGTGTCTTCCAAAATACTTTATTCGGAGATGAAAACTCAAGCTTTGAAAAAAACCCAAACCCAGAGAAACACACAGATCCCAGCGGCCCTGCCAGCCCCAGCCCCGGCCCTGCGGCCGTCCCTGGAAAGAATCAGCACGTGCACCCCGGCCCGGCCAGGGACCCGGCTGCGCTGCACCCTCGCTAGGGGCCCCACTGGGTTTCACAGCCCTCCCTCGGGGTTCTCCCTTTGCTCGCCCCCCTGATACTAGCCTGGGGGGTAGGCTCCCCCGGGGAGTGCGGGAGGCACCCTGGTGGCATCTCAGCCTGCCCCTGTGCAGTCCAACAGCCTCTCTCCTCCACACCCGCCACGCCGGACGTGCCCCCTGGGCCGGATCCCTTGGCCCTTCACCTCCTGGCTCCCGAGGGGCTGGGCCTCCCCCAGCTGGGCCAGGCCAGCTCCCCGTCTCCTCCGTGAGCCCCAGGAGAGACAGTGCTAGGAGCAGGTGGCATCGGAGCCCCAGCCACTTCCCAGCTCCCTAGCCAAAGCCCCGGGGGCCTTTCTGGAGCATGAACCAGCCTACGCTCCCCCTGCACCCCGGGGGAGCCTCCCCCCACCCCCAGTGTTTTCCAGCCCTCCCCCCCAGCAAACAGCTGCCCTCTCACCTCTCTTGGGCAGGCTCGGCACATCCCCAGCCCCCTCTCTGGGCCGGTCCCTTCCCTGCTGCCTCTGGAGCACAACCCTCCCAGCCACCCCAGGCACAGGGAGGGCCGGGTTCTGCCAAATCCCTGGGCCATGCACCCAGAGGGCACAAGCCACAGCCTGGGCCAGTGTGTTCAGCTCTCAGGGAGCGGCAGGAGAAGAGGGGCCTGGAGCAGGGGCTGGGCGGGGGAGCCATGTTGGGATCGTGGTCTGCAGTCCAGGTGGGGGCAATAACGGATGGGGACGTGGGAAGCAATGCAATGGGCTGGGGAGGCTCCCAGCCCTGGGAATGTCCCGGGAAGCTGGGGGGTGGGGGGGGGGGTGCTGGGCATGTAGACAGCGACTGAGCTTCAGCCTGGATGAGCTCCAGCCGGGTCCTGTTCCCTTGTCCTCCGGCTCCCTGCAGCACTGGGCTGGATGACATGCAGCTGCCCTGGGGCGAGGCTCCCCCATGGGCTTCCCTGCCCGGCTGGCAAATGCTGGAGCCTCGGAGGGGCCAGATGCCCCCCTCTCTCGACCCTCTTCTCTCACTCTCTCTCCACACACACTGTGCCCCCACCCCAGTGGCTCCCAGCCCTCTCGCTCAGTCCCTGGCAGGGCGAGAGAGGCGGTGGGGGGGGTTCACAGCTCCTCGCCTGGCTCCAGCAGCACCGGGCTGGGCTGGCTGGGCTCCGTCCAGGCCAGCGAGGCCAGGCCAGGACCTGCAAGGGGCTCGTCGTGACTCAGCCCCTCCAAGTCCGAGTGGGCGTCTGGTGGGACGGTGCCTGTCCCGTTGCTCTGTGGAGCCTCCACTGGGGGCCTGGCGTGCCCGTGGCTGCTGAGGAATTTGTGGAGGCCTCCCTGGGGCTCGCGTTGGGCCTCGCCGGCGTACTCCATCCACGCAGGCTTCTCCGGTTCCTCGGGGCTCTCGGCGCCGTCTTTCATCAGGGCATGGACGACGCGGGAGGCAGCATCGTTATGGAGAGACCTGGAGAACACTGTCCCAGGGAGGGGATACAAGCAATCCGTGGGGTGGGGTGTCTCTAGGGCCAGCCAGCCATCAGCACTCAGCACCAACACCCCCCTGCCGTCCCCACCAAGCCGTGAGAATCATCTTGCACTCGCTGGATGACGCAGGGAGACGGCTCCACCCAGCGTTACAAGACAGCCACCTCTGGAGTGGAACTCGACAGCAGTGCTGCCCCGGTGTCACTCCCACCAGTGCTGAAATGCAGCCACTTCTGGGGTGGCACAGAGGGATTATTTAACAGCGCTCAGCTACGCTGCACTGCTCTGCAGCAGCCGGAGTGAAAAAGAATCAATGTCGAGAGGACGCGCCATGGGGATTTAGGGAGGCAGGTTCCCAAGGCTGGCATTCAGCCTGGACACAACAAAACCAGGGCCATGAGAATTTTAATGTAGAGTCCCCGTTTTGCACCGGCTGGGAAGTCAGCAGCTCCCCAGACCCACACCTGAATGGCCGGGTGGGAGCATTGCCTGGGACTCTAGAGCTGTCCTCTCACAGCAGTAACCTCCCGGTGTTACAGCTGGGGAAACTGAGGCACAGACCGAGGGACAGGGCCTCAGTTAAAGTCACCGAGCGAGTCGTGGCAGGGAAGCCAGCCGTCCTGCCACCCAGCCGCAGACCTTAACCCCAATCTGATCCATCGCACGTAGGTCAGTGCAGAACCCTGTAGTTCCCAGGGGGCATCCAGCAGGTTCTGGAACGCCCCCACCGTGTTCCCCACGTTGGCAGCACCTACCTCTCACTGGCCCAAAGTCCCCATCCGGCTCTGCTTTATTGGGGGCAAAGGGGCTGATGGAGGGGAAGATGATCAGGGCAAACGAGAGCAGCAGCACCTGCGATGAGCCGGAAGGAGAGAGGCGTCAGGGGAGGGGACCAGGCACAGCTGGAGGACCTGCTTAACTCCCCTAGGGATGCTGGGAGCAGGGCCTAAGTCGTCTTCTGTCCATTCATCCTCATTCAGCCCCGTCTATCTACCCAGCCCCAGTCGCACCACCTCCGATGCCACGTCCTCACCCCTGCACACCACCGTCTGGCCCTCTGCCCTTTTGTGCCGGAGCCCATTTCCAAGTCATCGGCGCATGGCCCTGCACTCAGCAGCAAGGGGGAGAGCGGAGCTGCAGGGAGCCCACCCCCAACACAGAGGCATTGGCAGAAACTGGGGCAGTCCCTCCCCCGACCCCCCTGCTGAGCCGGGTCCTTCCCATGGGGAGAGTTTCAGGCACTCAGCTGGGGAAAGGAGACAAGCCCCATTCCGGGGGGTGGAGGAGGAAGGGTTCATCGGGGTCGTGCTGGGAGGGAGGCTCTGGCTGGGGATTTTGGTGGGGGATACAGACCCCCTTAGCTGGCCCAACTCCCTGCATCTGTCTCCTGCCCGATGAGCTGTGCTGGGGACTCCATGCCCTGCTTCCAGTGCTGCTCAGCACCTCCCCCTCCTGGCTCCTGGGCAGATGGCGGGGGAGTCACCCAAACACCCAGGACCAGGCAAAGGGTGGGGAGGGCGTCACAGCCGGGGTGGGGGGTCACAGGCAGGACCTGGGGTCTTGTGGTTACATGGAGAGGCCCCGGGGGGGTAGGGAGAAGGACGGGGCCCAGGTCATGCCCAGCAGAGCCTCTGCTCCCCAGGAGAGAAGCCCATTCCCTGTCTGGGGCAGCAGAGAAGGGAACAAATGGGAAGAGGCATCGGCAGGTCCACACACCGCGATACAGGTCCCGGTCTGAGCAGCTTTGCTGGTAGACTGCACCACCAGGGCCTGCAGTTTCCGCAGTTGCTCCAGGAGGGACCTGGAAGTGGAAAAGACCTCCCCGGTCAGGGGCAGGTGCGGAACCAGGGGCACAGCAGGAACCCGCCCCCGCCCCCACCCCTGCCCCCAGGCCATTCGGAACCAGAGAACAGCCTGAATCAAAGCCCCGGAAGAAACGGCAGCCGCCCCACGCTGCCAGGCGCCTGGCGGGGGCTCAGGTTCATCTCTGTTTGCAGCAAGGACGCCCGAAGCCCGGGGCTGAGGGTAGGGAACAGGCCTGCACTGGTGCCTGCGGTGGGAGCTCAGCCTGCCCCGGTGACTGAGTAGGGACCTCGGCCTCTCGTGGCAGCCGAGGCGGGAGCTGAGCCTGCCCGCGTGGCCGAGGCGGGAGCTGACCATCTCTGGTGGGACTCAGGATAGCTGTCACTTCCAGGGCTGGGGAGGAGGCTCCTGGGCTCTGAGGATGCATTTTGCAGCCCCTCAGTCCATGGGGTGAGCCAGCCCGTGGCCCCGAGCCCACCCAGCAGGAGCAGGGAGCCAGACTCACGAGTTCTGCTTCTCCAAGTGCAGCACTTTTCTCTGCAGCTCCTGGTTGTGTGCCGTGCAGGCCGACATCCTGCGGGGAGAATCGGGAGGAGGCATGAGCCAGGACTGGGGGAGTCAGGGACCGGGGAGGGGGCAGGGACAGATGTGGCTCATGGTAGCACTCGGGAGGTGGGTGCACTGCCCACTTATGCTCTTGCCAACATTTTAATTGCTAAATGAGGTGTCCCCATGTGCCGTTCCCTGTCCCTCTGGGTGCCCCCCCCCCCGCAGCCACTCCCTCCCCACAGGCAGCAGTGGCCACTGGGCAGAGATGGGACATCAGGGCAGGAGGAAGATGGGTGGTGGGGAGGCAGAGCTCAGACGGAACTGGGGCTTGGGGGGCAGAGATGGGGCGGGATGGAGCTGGAACGTGGGGAGGCAGAGCTCAGACGGAACTGGGGCTTGGGGGGCAGAGATGGGGCGGGATGGAGCTGGAACGTGGGGAGGCAGAGCTCAGACGGAACTGGGGCTTGGGGGGCAGAGATGGGGCGGGATGGAGCTGGAACAAGGGGAGGCAGAGCTCAGACGGAACTGGGGCTCGGGGGGCAGAGATGGGTGGGAGCTCAGAAGGGAACGGAGCAGTTCCTGTCTCTCTCTCGAGGGCCTGAGCCCGCACAGCTGACGTGGCAGCCCAGGGGGATCCTACCGCCTTAGCCCCGAGACACATGACCGCTGGAGGCGCAGGCGGCCGGCAGGCCTGGGGCAGGCGGCTCCGGCTGTGAAGCGCGGCGAGGGCCACCGGGGCTGCGGGGTCTCACCGGCTCTCCAGCCCGTCGATGTACTCCTTCTTCTTCTTCCGGCTCTCCTGGGCCGACTGCTTATTGCGAATCTTCCTGCGGATCTTCTTCAGCACCCGCTCCTCGTACTGCAGGGAGATGAGCAGGGCCCGGCCCATGGCACTGGGGTGGGAGATGCCAGGCTGGGGTCCTGCCCAGCCCCCAGCCAACCACCCCCTTGTCCCGGCGCAGAGAGAACAAACATGCTGTGCCTTTCACTGGGGTCTGGAAGTCGCCAGTAGGGAGGTACAATCCCATTGACTTGGTTAACTAATTGAAGGGGTCTGGGGGACCCCATCTGCAGCAGGGAGCCAGGGAGGGGAGCACGCCAGCCCAGCCATGCAAAAGCAGCCTCCTCCCACCTCAGCCGCCTTCCTGCTCCCAGGCCACCGCTACTCTGGCCCAGCCGTTTAGGGAGGGGTTACGGATTAGACAGCCGCATCCCTACTCTGCAGGGAGCAGTCACCTGACTTCCCCCCAAGGTGGGAAACCGAGGCACACGGTGAGCCTGGGATTTGTTCAGCCACAGGAATGGGTGGAGCTGCCTTGGCCCACGCCAGGCCCGGACCGGGTGATCCTCACAGCACATGGCATGTCCGTGCGCCAACATCGGGCGGGACCCAGAAGGGACCCCGCGCCCCCTCCACGCCGACCCAGCCGGCTCGCCGTGCCAGGAAGGGAGAAGGCTCTGCTGTAAGGGTGACAGTCCCTGGGGATCCCCTCCCTGGGCACGTCCTTACCTTGGTGAGGGGCAGCTGGGTGGGCAGCGTGACCCCCTCCTTGGCCAGCAGCTTCTTCTCGTCCTCTGTCAGTACCAGCTCCTGGCAGTGCCCCTGGCCCTGTCTCAGCAGTGCTGGCGTCATCAGCTGCTGCTGCTGCAGTGGCATCAGCCCGTTACCCGGGGTGCCCTGCCCCTCCCCCAGAGGCTGCCCCCTGCCCCTCCCCCCATCCCCGGCTATTCCAGGTCTGGCCCCGACAGCGCCCGTCAGCCCTCACCCCGCAACCCTGTCCCCAGTTAACTTCCTAATTAACAAGGCGTTGGCCCAGTTCGCCATTGTCCTGCAGCGCACGGTGTTGTGCGACAATGGGACACAGGCAGGGAAAGAGAACAATTTATTTCCTTGTGCCCATGCGAGGCGCAGGCCATGAGAGAACGGGGCGCATTGGGCCTGAGCTCTTGCAACCCAAGAACTCCAGAGCACATGGGGGTGGAGGGAGGGAGAGTGGGTGGGGACAGGGAGGGATACAGGGAGGTTGGGGGGTGGATGGAAGCAGCGTGGGGGTGGATAGAGGATGTCAGCGTTAGACGGTTGGATTGCTGGACAGATGGATACAGTAAGACTGCAGCAGATAGCTGGCTGGCTAGGGAGCGGGGGCTGGTGGGTGGATGGACGGATGGATGGATGGATAGTGGGTAGGGACAGGTGGGTAGATGGATGGTGGGAGGGGACAGGTGGGTGAATGGACAGATGGACGGAGAGGTGAATGGACAATGGGAGGGGACAGATGGGTAGACAGACAGACAGACGAATGAATGGATAATGGGATGGGACAGGTGGGTGGACGGACGGACGGATGGATGGATGGACAATGGGAGGGGACAGGTGGGTGGAAGGACGGACAGACAGATGGGCGGACAGATGGATGGATAGTGGGAGGGGACAGTTGGGTGGACGGACAGACGGACGGGCGGACAGATGGATGGATAGTGGGAGGGGACAGCTGGGTGGACGGACAGACGGACGGGCGGACAGATGGATGGATAGTGGGACGGGACAGCTGGGTGGACGGACAGACGGACGGGTGGACAGATGGATGGATAGTGGGAGGGGACAGCTGGGTGGACGGACAGACGGACGGGCGGACAGATGGATGGATAGTGGGAGGGGACAGCTGGGTGGACGGACAGACGGACGGGCGGACAGATGGATGGATAGTGGGAGGGGACAGCTGGGTGGACGGACAGACGGAGGGACAGACGTACAATGGGCGGGGCCAGGCGGGTGGAATGATAGAGGACGTCGGGGTGGGCAGGCAGCTGCCAGGCTCTCACCATCTCAGCGCTGCTGGACAGCAGCAGGTCCTTCACGGTCAGCGTGCAGGAGGCTGTGATCTGCGCAGGAGTAGGCAGGTCCTGGCTCTTCTTGGAGAAGAGGTCCGGGTTCCACATGTCTGGGCGAAGGCCGAGGGCAGATGTGGCGTCAGCGCTCGGTGTCCTGGGCCAGCTGAGAGGTTTTTGGGCCAGGGGCCCACCCAACTCTGCCCCCAGAGTCCCTGCAGGACTTCCCCTCACTCGTTGGCACCACTGGCTGTCACCACCCAGCTCCTCGCCGGTGCCGGTGCAGAGCCAGCGTGCAATGCCATGGGCTGGAGTCACCCGCTGGCACAGGGCGAAGGCGACAGAGCCTCAGGCCCCGAGTGTGGAGCTGTCACCGTCTCTGCGCTGGCCGAGCCTGCGGCTTGGGGCTGCCAGGCCCCCAGCTCCCCACACCAGCACCTCCAGCTTTGCCAGGGAGAGCTGCAGCTGTCAGCATTTACTGCCATCTGCTGCCGATCCAGGGATTTACCGGCGAGAGCTGCAATCCCACGCGGGGACCAGCTTGTGTGCTTGGAAGGACAGCGCAGCCCCCACATGCACAGGTGTCCACCTGGGCCCAGGGACCCCCAAGCTCTGCACCCCCAGGCTCTGTGGTAAGTCCCCTCCCAGCTCCCTGCACTCTGACCCCCCCAGCCCTCTCCCTCTCTGCACCCAGGGCTGCCCCAGAGCCCCCGTTCTCTGCACTGCAACTCCCCACTGCACCCCCATCTCCACACCAGAACTCACCAAGGTCTATGGAGACTTCTGCCTCCTGCAGGTCTGCCCCAGGCAGTCTGGAGTGGGGCTGGGCCTGGCGGGACTCCTGGTAGGGGTACGCCGGCTCCCCGGGCCCCCCTTCCGAGTAGCTCCCCGGGCTGCCTGTGGGCACATAGTGCTGGGGGCTGTCCAGCTGGTCTGAGTTCGGGTCCTCGGAGATGCCGCTGTCGCTGGCAGCCGGGGACCAGAGTGGGGAGTCAGCGCCGGCATCCCCCGAGCCCAGGATGGAGCTGAGGAAATCCTCGTTCGCGGGGGCACTGGGCAGCGGCTGAGAGGACACAGACGTGAGGCCAAGCCAGAGAGGGGGACGTGTCACACGGGCAGAGGGCGCTGGCCTGGCCATGGGCACGTCCTGCCCAAGCACGAGCCAGTCTGGGGCGGGGCTGGGACTCCTGGCACTAGTGCAAGGGGGGGCGCCTGTGCAACCCAGGAAGGGGTGGGATCCCAGTGTGTGGGGGGATGACACTAGTGCAAGGGGGCCCCCCGGGAGGGGCGGGGTGCCAGTGTGCTGGAGGGGCAGAGCTCCTGGCACTAAGGGGGGGGGATTCCAGTGCACCTGGGGATGGCGCAGGTGGGGCTCCGTCCCAGCACCAGTCTGATTGGCCAGTGACTTGTTGGCCTCCAGGCAGAGGGGTCCCTGGGGAAGCCTCAGTCAGGAGACAGGCCCAGCGCTTCCCTTGTGAGCCCCACACCCTGCCTCCCACCTGGCCCAGCTCTGGGGGAGGGGACTCACGCTCGGCTCTGGCCCAGGCCAGCTGGCCATGCGGCTGCCGAACTCCATGTTCCAGAGGATCCCGTCCTGTCGGTCAAAGAGCAGGTCCAGCAGCTCCAGGCTGTCGATGCTGCCTGTCTGGCAGCTGGAGGCCATCTCTGCCAGGGGAGAGACAGCACCCTCAGGCCAGGCCAGCTCCTGGGCACCCCAGGGTGCAGAGCCGGAGGGGGGCTCAGAGGGGAGCCAGGGGGGCTCAGGGGAGTCCTGGGTGCACAGCTGCGGGGGACTCAGGGGAGTCCTGGTTGCACAGGTGGGGGGCTCAGGGGAGTCCGGGGTGCACAGCTGGAGGGGGACTCAGGAGAGTCCTGGGTGCACAGCTGGGGGGCTCAGGGGAGTCCGGGGTGCACAGCTGGGGGGCTCAGGGGAGTCCGGGGTGCACAGCTGGAGGGGGACTCAGGAGAGTCCTGGGTGCACAGCTGGGGGGGGGACTCAGGGGAGTCCTGGGTGCACAGCTGGAGGGGGACTCAGGGGAGTCCGGGGTGCACAGCTGGGGGGGCTCTGTGGGGCGCTCAGGGATTTAGTGAGCGCTGGCGTGGGTGGGGGACTCCCTCCTTCCTGGCCTCCTCTGGGGAATCACTGCCCCACCCTAGCTCCTCCTTTTTCAGTTTCATCAGCTCCCTTCCTGGCTGTGCCACGTCCCCCAGCGCAGGGACGGGGAAACCCTCGGCCCACACCACAGCCCTAGAACCGTCAGCGGAGCCCACAGGGAGCAGGGAACCCTTTCCCCTTCCCTCAGCACTGGCTGTGGCCTGTAACCCGGTCCCACAGCCGGGCTTATTGCCTTGTCCCAGAATCCCACCCCCACCCCCACTCAGCTTGTCTGGAGTCACATTTACTTCTGGACTCTGAACCTCCAGCTTTTCTCTGCATCTGAACACCTGCTCCTGCCCTGGCTGCGTCTCCAGCAGCGCCTCCAGCTGGGAGGGAAGAACATGACAGCACTCCCCTTCCTCACCCTGGGGCAGCGCGGGCAGGGGCTGGTCCAGACTGGCTCCAACTCAGGGAAATCAGGCCACTCTCTGCCAAGGGGGTGAGTGATCTGGGGAGGGGGTCACTGTAGAAGAGGGCTGCTGTGCAGGAAGTTTGGAGCGGCTCAGGGTGAGGACCCAAAACCACTGCTGAAAATCTTGGCAGTGCCGTGGGCACAATGAACTGCTGAGGAGGGTGTATTTTTGTGCATGCATTAATGGAAGGAAGCAAATGCCTGTGGTGTTTCATAGCCCCTCTACTGCTAAGCCTGAAGGGAGATTCTCTGTCAGCTTAGGAAATAGACAATGGAGTTGCTCAGCAGAGTTCTCTCCCAGCGGCTGCGGGGAGCGGCTCGGGGAATCCCAAGATGTGCTCAGTGACTGCACCCCTCCGCTGGACAGGAGTTTGCACTTTGATAGCTTGGAGCCTCCCCACCCCCCCTCACTGCCATGCAGGAGGGAGACCCAGGGCCAGGCTGGTGACTAATAAAGGCCCCTCCCAATTGCTCCAAGCTTTTAGGTTTCAGGGTCCCCACACCTCCCTCCTGACACCCCTCTCTTCTTCTGATTTGCTCACCTTGATAACAATTTTTCTGATTTGTCAACCTTGATTACTGTTTTTGGTTCTCTGTGCCTTAAATATTGAGTCTGTTCTGGTACATCTATGGGCTGAAGAAGTGGGTCTGTCCCACGAAAGCTCATCACCTAATAAATTATTTTGTTAGTCTTTAAAGTGCTACGGCACTGCTTGTTTGTTTTGGGGATGAAGTGTTAGCCATGTGTAGCCCATGGCCTACATGGGGGTCACCACCCCCCAGAGTGGCACCTGGACCACTTCAAAGTAACAGAATGAACCTCCTCTGGTGCATAAGCTGAGCCCCTGCAGGGCTTTCAGTCAAACAGTAGTGCTTGCACTGAGGTCCCAGGTTCAAGTCAACCTGTGGGCAGTTACAGGTGCAGCAGGCCCCTGGAAATGGGTAGAAGCCGGACTCCTTCCTGCATGTGCCAGTCCCACCTTGGTGCAAGCCAAAGTAACACTAATGGCTGGGGCTTCTTTGTGCCAATTTTTTCTGCCAATGACAAACAGCTTTCCCTTGGGAGAGGGCTAATTTTGAAGAAATCGGGGGGGGGGGGAGGGGGTTGTTAACAAAACCCTGAAAACCTGAACCAGTCTGCTGGCCACAGACCCAAGCTTTTTGGTCAGGTTTTGCCTGGCCAAAATATTTCCATTTTGTGATCCCTTCCCCCTAGAATTTTAGAAGGCCAATCTGGACAAAATCCTTCTGGTTTTCCTTGAAATCTTTCACAGCTGCCCAAAAAACCCAGTTCCCAGCCAGCTGTGTTGTTACGAGGCCAGATCTTCAAAGACCTCAGCTCCCACTGAGGTACAGCTATTCCAAACTGTGGCCCCCTGCTGCCCACAAAGGGCCAGCTTAGCTCTTGGGAAAATCGGGGATCTTGTTGAAGGACCCAAATGTGGAGAGAAGATAAGGACAGTGTATCTGGGTCACGCCACCTAGGTCCCATCTCTTGTGAAAATTCTGGCCCTAGTAAACAAACAGCAACAGGTGTTGATCGTGTTGTTAAGGTGTCGGTCAGTGACGGGATCTGGACTCAGTGCTTAAGATGAGGCCAAATACCAGGACATGTTTGATGGTGAGTTTGACAAATGTAAAGAAAAACACCCTCCAGGCCAAGAAAGGCCTTATAAGGCAAGACTCTGGGATGGGGGTGCTGCTAATTTATTTGCTATGAACAAATCGGTTATTATTAAATCACTCTTTGGACAGTAAACTGCTCTAGGCCTGTGCCCCGACCTTTGTCCTATTGTTTTGGCTGCCCTGATAGCCCAGTGCAGGGCTGTGAGGACAAGACCCCAGAAGGGCAGGTTTCTGGAGTAATAAGCCCATGAACTCACCTTTGTGTAGAGACAAGTCCCACTCCCAGGGCCTCTGCTGGGGCAGACGGCAGGCTGGGGGCTGCCAGTGAACCTTGGGAAGCGCTGGCGCCTGGGCACAGGTGTTTTTCTCTCTCGCCTTCTCCCCAAAGCTTCTTTCCCTCAGTGGCAAAGTTTAAACTCCAGCAGAGCAGAAATAGCATCCAGGATTGCAAAACCTTCCCCGGGTCTGATTGGGCAATGGGCTGACGGGCTTTGCACTGATTGACAGCAAGAGGGGAGCGGTGGTGCTTGCGGGAGCTGGGTAACTATTACCAAGATGTTTTTGTCGTTCTCCAATCCTGGTGGGCACTGGGCCTGGCAGTGCAAAGTCCCAGCTTGCTCCCTCCCCTGCGACCTCTCACCCACTTTCAGGAACGATTTCCATTTTGTTTAGCTAATGCATCAGCATTAATCACATTTTCTAGGTGACAGAAATAATCACAGGGTATTCGGAAGAGCTTGCCTTGGACTCATGCCTTTATCTGATCCCGCATCATAAAGAGATTGAGTTGCCTTTCCTGGCCCATGAGGCCAGGACACAGGGCGGATACCTGGATGCCTATGTTCTATACCCAGCTCTTGCCCTGACTTGCTGTGTGACATCGGTCCAAGACACCTAACCTCCATGCCTTAGTTTCCCACCTGTGAAATAGGGATAATAGTATCTAGAATCATAAGGCTGGAAGGGACCTTAGGAGCTGGAGTACAGACCCCTGCCTAAAGCAGGATCAACCCTAACTAAACCATCTCAACCAGCGCTTTGTCAAGCTGGGACTTATAAACCTCTAGGGATGGAGATTCCACCACCTCTCTAGGTAACACATTCCAGTGCTTCACCACCTCCCGGGGAAAGAGTTTTTCCTAATATCCAACCTACACCTCTCCCTCTGCAACTTGAGACCATTGCTCCTTGTTCTGCCATCTGTCACCACTGAGAACAGCCTCTCTCCATCCATTCTCTTTAGAGCCCCGCTTCAGAGTGAATAAGTCTTAACCGTCTTTAGCAGTTGGAGATCAATGTGTGTAAACCTCAAAAGGGTAGAAGGGTATTTTCCTCCTTTGTCTTTTGCCGCCTTCAGAATTCCCAGATGGTGCCAGGTGATGAGTGGATGGAGCTCACATCCCTGCGTCTGCCCCAGTTCTCACTTCTTACCGTGTGGAGATTGATTTTAATGGAATCACTCCAGTTTTATGCAGCATCCAGGACCTCTTGGCTCTGGCCTCCCAGGTGCCTGTGGCCAAGGCCCTGCAGGCAGCAGCTCCGCTGTCGTTGCTTCTAGTCAAGGAGCCATTCTCCCCAGCAGTGCCCTGGCTGAGCTTACTGTGTTGCCCAGAGACTAAGGTGATGGGCACATTGGGAATCAAAGGCGAGGCCCCACGTCCTTCATTGGTTTGGATGGGTCTGTTCCTGTCCTGACTGATCAGTGAAGAGCCCTACAGCTAACCTGGCTGGACAGCCGCTGATAGGATTTAGACGGCAGGCCGAAGCAGAGCGAGCTGCAGGGCCGTAGGCCTGCAGGACAGCAGTCAAGCTTGGACTGGACACTGCTAGACACAACTGGAACAAGGCCACCGCTGCTGCTGGAGGTGGTGGCTGGTTCAGGCCAGCTCTGCAGGCAGTATCAATCAACCGTGCTGTGGGGAATCCATGGAGCCTGGTTAGAATAGGTGACGAGCCAGCCCATTAAACTGGAGAGCGGGCGGCAGAGCTAACCCACTGCTGGGTTTGGCTGCCGTTAATATAAAACAAAGGCATGCGGCAGACACTCAGCACCCAAGAAAGTCCAAATAGGAAGTACAGCACCAGTGTTTAACAGTGAGGGCAGCTGAGCGATGGAACAGGCTGGCCTGGGATGCGGGTGAGGTCTCCAGCTTTGGATGATTTCTGACCAAGACTGGCTGCCTCTTGGGACCTTTAGCCAAATGCTAATTAATATGCTCAGGACAGGGCCAAGGGTGAAATCATAAGAACATAAGAACATAAGAATGGCCATACTGGGTCAGACCAAAGGTCCATCAAGCCCAGCATCCCATCTGCCGACGGTGGCCAATGCCAGGTGCCCCAGAGAAGGAGAACAGAAGACAATGATCAAGTGATTTATCTCCTGCCATCCATCTCCTGCCCTTGTTATGAAGGCTGGGGCACCATACTTTATCCCTGGCTAATAGCCATTTATGGACCTAACCTGCAAAAATTTATCAAGCTCTTTTTTAAACCCTAATAGAGTCCTGGCCTTCACAGCCTCCTCGGGCAAGGAGTTCCACAGGTTGACTGTGCGCTGTGTGAAGAAAAATTTCCTTTTATTAGTTTTGAACCTACTACCCATCAATTTCATTTGGTGTCCCCTAGTTCTTGTATTATGGGAAAAGGTAAATAATTTTTCTATATTCACTTTCTCCACACCATTCATGATTTTATATACCTCTATCATATCGCCCCTCAATCGCCTTTTTTCCAAACTGAAAAGTCCCAGTCTCTCTAGCCTCTCCCCATATGGGACCCTTTCCAAGCCCCTAATCATCTTAGTCGCCCTTTTCTGAACCTTTTCTAATGCCAATATATCTTTTTTGAGGTGAGGAGACCACATCTGCACGCAGTACTCGAGATGTGGGCGTACCATAGTTTTATATAGGGGAAGTATGATCTCTTTTGTCTTATTATCGATCCCTTTTTTAATAATTCCTAACATCCTATTTGCCTTACTAACTGCCGCTGCACACTGCGTGGATGTCTTCAGAGAACTATCCACTATAACTCCAAGATCCCTTTCCTGATCTGTCGTAGCTAAATTTGACCCCATCATGTAGTACGTGTAATTTGGGTTATTTTTTCCAACATGCATTACCTTACACTTACCCACATTAAATTTCATTTGCCATTTTGCTGCCCAATCACTCAGTTTGCTGAGATCTTTTTGTAGTTCTTCACAATCCGTTTTGGTTTTGACTGTCCTGAACAACTTGGTGTCATCTGCAAACTTTGCCACCTCACTGCTTACCTCATTTTCTAGATCATTGATGAACAAGTTGAACAGGATCGGTCTCAGGACTGAGCCCTGGGGAACACCACTAGTTACCCCCCTCCATTGTGAAAATTTACCATTTATTCCCACCCTTTGTTTTCTGTCTTTTAACCAATTCCCGATCCATGAAAGGACCTTTCCTCCTATCCCATGACCACCTAATTTACATAAAAGCCTTTGGTGTGGGACCGTGTCAAAGGCTTTCTGGAAATCTAGGTATATTATGTCCACTGGGTGCCCCTTGTCCGCATGTTTATTAACCCCTTCAAAGAATTCTAATAGATTAGACAGACACGACTTCCCTCTGCAGAAACCATGCTGACTTTTGCCCAACAATTCGTGCTCTTCTATATGCCTTGCAATTTTACTCTTTACTAGTGTTTCTACTAATTTGCCTGGTACTGATGTTAAACTTATCGGTCTATAATTGCCAGGATCTCCTCTAGAGCCTTTTTTAAATATTGGTGTTATATTGGCCGTCTTCCAGTCATTTGGTACCAAAGTGGATTTAAAGGATAGGTTACAAACCACTGTTAATAACTCCACAATTTCACATTTGAGTTCTTTCAGAACCCTTGGGTGAATGCCGTCTGGTCCTGGCGACTTGTTACTATTCAGCTTATCAATTAATTCCAAAACCTCCTCTAATGTCACTTCAATCTGAGTGAGTTCCTCAGATTTATTGCCTAAAAAGGCTGGCTCAGATTTAGGAACCTCTGTAACATCTTCAGCCGTGAAGACTGAAGCAAAGAAATCATTTAATCGCTCCGCAATGGCACTGTCTTCCTTGATCGCTCCTTTTATATCTTTATCATCCAAGGGCCCCACTGCTTTTTTAGCAGGCTTCCTGCTTCTAATGTATTTAAAAAACATTTTACTATTGTTTTTTGAATTTTTGGCTAGCTGTTCCTCAAACTCTTTTTTGGCTTTTCTTACTACATTATGACAGTTAATTTGGGAGTGTTTATGTTCCTTTCTATTTTCCTCACTAGGATTTGACTTCCACTTTTTAAAAGCTGCCCTTTTCTCTCTCACTGCCTTTTTAACATGGCTGTTTAGCCATGGTGGTTCTTTGTTAGGTCTCTTACTGTGTTTTTTTATTTGGGGTATACATTTAAGTTGGGCCTCTAGTATGGTGTCGCTAAACAGTTTCCATGCAGCTTCCAGGGATTTTAGTTTAATTACTCTACCTTTTAGTTTCTGTTTAACTAGCTTCCTCATTTTAGTGTAATTCCCCTTTTTGAAATTAAATGCCAGAGTGTTTGACCGCTGCGGTGTTCTTCCCAACACAGGAATATTAAAAGTTATTATATTGTGGTCACTATTTCCAAGTGGTCCAGTAACAGTTACCTCTTGGACCAGATCCTGCGTTCCAGTCAAGACTAGATCGAGAATCAACTCTCCCCTTGTGGGTTCCTGTACTAGCTGCTCCAAGAAGCAGTCATTTAAGGCATCAAGAAATTTAATCTCTGAATCCCGTCCTGAGGTGACATGCACCCAATCAATATGGGGATAATTGAAATCTCCTATTATTACTGTGTTTTTTATTTTGATAGCCTCTCTAATCTCCCTCATCATTTCAGCATCACTATCACTGTCCTGGTTAGGTGGTCAGTAATATATTCCTAATGCCATATTCATATTAGAGGAACGAATTGTTATCCATAATGATTCTATGGAACATTTTGATTCCTTTAGGATTTTTACTTCATTTGATTCTATATTATCCTTCACATATAGTACCACTCCGCCACCCGCACGACCTGTTCTGTCTTTCCGATATAATTTATATCCCGGTATGATAGTGTCCCACTGATTTTCCTCATTCCACCATGTTTCTGAGATGCCTATTATGTCAACTTCCTCCTTTGATATGAGGTACTCCAGTTCACCCATCTTATTAGACAGACTCCTAGCATTAGTGTAAAAGCATGTTAGAAAACTACCACTATTTATATGTCCGCCTTTCACAGACGCGTTGGATTTTTTTATGCACGATTGTTTCACATCTGATCTTGCCCATATATTATTTCCCACGTTCCCTATCTGACTAACTTCTAGGGAATCCCTGTCTATGGAGCCTCGTGTAAGAGAAGTCTCCGTCCGATCCAGGTGCTCCCCCGCACCAATCGGCTTTCCCCCACCTCTTAAATCCACAGCCTGTGACGTACAGGAGGTCAGACCAGGGGATCTGAAGGTCCCATCTGGCTTTAAGAGTTGTAACAATGAAGATGGAGCCAGTTTCTAATATAATCTCACTTGACCGTTCAAAGGAATTGCTGGCTAGAGTCTATTACTTCCCGGCCCTACCTGAGGATCTCGCTGTCCAAGGGCCAGGTAAGAAGCGCAGGGAGACCAGGGAAAGCTCAGCCTTGTGAGTTTTGTCTGGGGTATAGATTTCCTGATCTCACCTGATCCTCTTCCAGACCGGTGCTGGGGAGGGAAAAGTTCAAAGAGGAAACCTTAGAAGAAGTGTGGCTCTAACCACTGATAGGCAGACTTAAACCCAGTGCCTAATGCAGGAACTGCTACGGTTTGAGCTATAAGTCCATCACCTCTCAGGGGAGGCTGCAGAGGAGACTTATTCTTTCTCGCTGTGTAAGTGGTTTGGGTGGCACTACACGGGGCGGTGACCTGCACCGAGCAGGGGTGTGGGTTACACCTGCACCCCAGGGCCATTCTTTTTATACTGTGTCCCCCTCTAGGGGTGGCTGGGCCACCTAGTGATGTTCCTGAGCCTGCTCTAGTGCTACCTAAGGGAGAAGGGCCTGTTAGCACAGGCAGCTGCTGAAGCTTTAAGATCCAGAGGTGGCAAGTTCAAATCCCCTCGGCCAGGGACCCCTCTGCAGAGGCAGCCTTTACACTGGCCGAGCAGAGATGACTCTTCTGCCCAGATTTGAATGAGTGGGGATGCTGCTGGGGCCTGGCCTGCAGGAGGTGGAAGGGTATTCCAGCATCAAGGAAGCCCAAGAGAAATGAGGCTGGGAGATAGAGACCAGCAGGGGGCTGAGGCTGGCAGACAGATAGCAAAGAGAGGACTAGGTAGCAATGGGGTGCAGACTGGGCTGAGCATACCTGCCTGTTGGGAGGAAGGTGGGGCTTGTGAGCTTGGAATATGGAGAATCTAGCTTCAGATCCTGGTGCTGCTGCAGGCTTCCTGTGTGAGTGGAGACCAGTCAGGGGCTCCCTCTCAGTACCAGTTCCTCCTGCGTGTAGTGGTGATAATGATGCCCATTTGTCAGTGGGGCCAGGGGCTTAATTGTTAGTGGTTTAGAGCAGCTGTGAGGGTCAGAGAAGCTCTGAGGCTGTGGAGGATGCATGCAGCAGGGGCAGTGGGTAATGAGAGGAGGAATGTGGCCTGGAAGGTGGTTTCCTCTGCGCTTCACCTGTAGATCCATGGGAGCTGTTCACACTGTGGTGCACACAAGTGGGGAAATGCCCATTTCAGAGGCATTTCCAATCCCTACGCATGGAAACTGCTGAATTCAGAGCAGCGGATGCTTTGGCTTGTTGCACCGGTGCTTCCTCTCATGCTGTACTGGAACAGGTCTGATCCTGCTCTTGGTTGCACAGGGCAAGTCAGAGACAGGCCGGAGAACCCCAGGCCTGAGATGCAATAGCCAGTTGCCTCGCTCCAAGCTGCTGCAGGGGAATCGTAGGCTTAGCAGTGGAACCGAACTGTGCCTTTGAGCGCTGAAGGGCTGGGAAGCAAGCAAAGAGGAAATCGACAAGCCTTCCCTCTGGCTGAGCCCAGCATTCGTCAGTGCCTCTCCGGCAATGGAGGCCCCCGGATGTTTTTCCCTCTGACCCCAGGGATCCTGAAGCCCAGATGAGTAACAGGCCTTGTGACTGGGAATGGCACAAGGAGCCAGACAAGGGAGGGGCAAGGCCATGAGTGAGGTGCAAGGTGAGTATCTAGCACTGTTATCTCCTTGCACAACGTCTTCTGATTAGCAATCAATGGCCTGATCCTAGGAGGCGTTGAGGGCACTGGGCATATTTGCTGATGTCCCAGGGAGTTGCAGACATCCAGCGCTCTATGGGAGGTGCGGAACAGCGGACAGGATCAGGCCTTAAGGAAGTGAGGGGCCTTTAGGGGCTGAACCCCAAAGGCCAAGCACAGGTGGGAACACAGTAGGGATTGCTGCTGGGCACCTGCTTAGCCGACCAGAGGGTGAGTTGAGCAGACCCTCTCATCCCCAAAGCCCACTGACCCCATCTCAGAGGTATGCCCAGTCTGCCTCAGCTCAGAAGCGGGGTCCAGTGAAAATCAGCAGGGACAGCATAAGGCTAAACAGGGTCTATCAAAGTACAGGTCCGCTCCCACAACCTCCACCACCACCACCAACTGCAGGGCTCTGGGAGGAGGGAGGCTTTCCCATGGCCAACTTTCCCCACCGAATACCATTTGTGGCAATCATGTCCAGTCCATCCAGGAGGGAAGTTGGCAACCCTGCTTCAGAACAGTTCTTGGGAGAAAGCAAGGACCCAGAACAGGCTCTGGAGAGGATGGTTACCTCCAAACCATTCTTAAAGGGCAATGTGAAGTCTAAAGCCAGCTCAAGGGTGGGGGGTCCCAAAACTGGTGGCAAAGGAAGCATGGTAGAGGAGCCTAGCTCAGGGGAGCGTGGCCTTGGGGACAGGAGAACCACTGCTTGAAAACAAAAGCCTGTGAATAGTAACAGAGAGGAAGCCGTGCTAGTCTATACACTATCAAAACAAAAAGCAGTCAAGTAGCACTTTAAATACTAGCAAAATAGTTTATTAGGTGAGCTTTCATGGGACAGACCCACTTCTTCAGACCATAGCCAGACCAGAACAGACCCAATATTTAAGACACAGAGAACCAAAAACAGTAAGCAAGGAGGACAAATCAGAAAAAGATAATCAAGGTGAGCAAATCAGAGAGTGGAGGGGTGGGGGGGAAGATCAAGAATTAGATTGAGTCAAGTATGCAGACGAGCCCCTATCGTGACTCAGAAAGTTCCCATCACGATTTAAACCATGTGTTAATGTTCCGAGTTTGAATATAAATGTCAGTTCGTCCACTTCTCTTTCTAAAACAGAGCGATAATTTCTCTTCAGTAACACACATACCTTGGGGTCATTGACAGAATGCCCCATTCCATTAAAATGTTGACTAACTGGTTTGTGGATCTGGAGTGTTTTGATGTCTGTTTTGTGCCTGTTGACCCTTTGTCTAAGGGAGTTAGAAGTCTGTCCAATATACAAAGCATCCGGGCATTGTTGGCACATGATGGCATATATGATGTTAGTAGAGGAGCATGCGAAAGTGCCCTTGATTCTGTGAGTAACCTGGTTAGGTCCAGTGATGGTATTTCTAGAGAAGATATGTGGACAAAGCTGGCAGTGGGCTTTGTTGCAGGGAAGGGTTCCAAGATCAGCCCAAAAAAGCCAAGAACAGAACACCACTGGTCATCAGCTACAGCCCCCAACTCAGACCACTGCAACAAATTAGTAAAGACCTACAACCTATTCTTAATCAGGATGCTACACTCCAGAAGGCCCTGGGTGACATGCCTGTTGTCTTCTACAGACAACCTCCCAACCTCATGAGGATCCTTACTAACAGCCACAGTCCATACCCCAGGAACACCAGTCCTGGAACCTTTCCCTGCAACAAAGCCCGCTGCCAGCTTTGTCCACATATCTTCTCTAGAAATACCATCACTGGACCTAACCAGGTTACTCACAGAATCACGGGCACTTTCTCATGCTCCTCTACTAACATCATATATGCCATCATGTGCCAACAATGCCCAGATGCTTTGTATATTGGACAGACTTCTAACTCCCTTAGACAAAGGGTCAATGGGCACAAAACAGACATCAAAACACTCCAGATCCACAAACCAGTTAGTCAATATTTTAATGGAATGGGGCATTCTGTCAATGACCCCAAGGTATGTGTGTTACTGAAGAGAAATTATCGCTCTGTTTTAGAAAGAGAAGTGGACGAACTGACATTTATATTCAAACTCGGAACATTAACACATGGTTTAAATCGTGATGGGAACTTTCTGAGTCACTATAGGGGCTCGTCTGCATACTTGACTCAATCTAATTCTTGATCTTCCCCCCCACCCCTCCACTCTCTGATTTGCTCACCTTGATTATCTTTTTCTGATTTGTCCTCCTTGCTTACTGTTTTTGGTTCTCTGTGTCTTAAATGTTGAGTCTGTTCTGGTCTGGCTGTGATCTGAAGAAGTGGGTCTGTCCCACGAAAGCTCACCTAATAAACTATTTTGCTAGTCTTTAAAGTGCTACTTGACTGCTTTTTGTTTTAAAAGCCTGTGAGTGTCTACAGAAAGCAGTGCCTAGTTCAGAGCGACGGGCATATACCAGCCGGCGTGCCCAAGAGTACCCCACCCTGTCACTGCCAAGCTGTTATGGAAGGACCTCAGAGAGCAGCTCGTCTTTGCTCTGAGCTGGGATGGACCCAGGTGGTGGCAGAAGCAGGGTGGAGGAGAGGTGAACATCTGAACGTCTGAACGGACGCAGGTGGGAAATGGGGGGGGACAAAAGAGGAGGCTGTGATTTTTTTAACCCTGTCTCCCTTGTGCTGCCAGCTCCTGCAGTGACGCGATAGCCTCAGGGCAGGCGCCTCCACTGAGCAATGGCCTCAGGTGGGTGATTTTATTGCAGGGTTACTGGAGCCAGGTGGCTGGGGACACTTGGTGCAAAGGTTGCATATTTCATCTTTGCATTCTGCAGGAGACAGCCTGGGGAATGACAGAGTTACTGGCAGAGGCATGGGCCCTGGAACAGGAGGGGTGCAGAGAGTGGCTAATCCCAGGCGGCTGGGGGCATCCCTTCCTGACCTCCAACAAAGAGACTGCCTTCCAGTGTTCCCTGTAAGGTTGTGCAGCCACTCAGGAGGATTCAAATGCTGCCCAGTTGACTAGCAGGGCACCTGCAGCCACTGGTGGTGCACATTGGCACATATGTTGGTGGGCAAAGCAAAATTTATTCTGCACATGACTGGAAAATCGCTGCACATGGATGGAAAAGATTAGCTGTGTGATGGGGTTCAGGGGTCCCCAAGCACTGCATCCCGCCCACAGGCAGGAGTGACTCTCACTCAGCAGGTAGAACAGGAAGTTTATTAGTCGACAGAGGCCCAGCTCAGCACAGAGGTGTCAGTACAGCAGGCAGAGACAGCCATTCCAATCCATCCTGGGAAGAGGCGCCTGAGGATTGCCCCATCTGGGGTGTAGCTTCCCCCCGTAACCAGGCTGGCTGCTTTCCAACTCTCTCTCTCTCCCCAGCTTCTAACTGCCCCCTCCGATTCAAACCCAGCTTGGCTCCTCCCTGCTCTTTGTTCAGGTCAGGTGTTACCTGCCACCTTAGGTTACAGCCCCAGGGGGTCTTCCTTAGCCGCTGGGAGCTGCTCTGCCATCTCACACCCATCCAGCCTGTCTCTCACACCCCCCCTCCCCACCAGTCCATCACAAGCGGGAACATTGTTGCCTTCCCTCTTCCATCCTGGGTTTGATGATGGGGCCTTCGGGAGCAGAGCCTGTGCTGTAGGGTTGCTCATGTGGAGTAGTCAGTATGGATCAAAGGGCAGGTCTGCGTTTCACCATAGAACCTCAGGTGTCCGATTGAAGGAGCACCTAACAGCTTTCCTTCCATCTTTGCTCCTAGCAGAGCACCTTCATGCTCCCATCAAGTGTATTCCTCTTCACTTCCTGTCCTGAGCTGTTGTGCAGCATTGCTTTGTGCTGCTATGCAGCATCTGCATCCCACCCCAGAGGTGGCTGCATTTCACTGTGTTTCCAGCAGTTTGCACAACAGCAGGCGTTCCTCAGCCCACAGGAGGCTATCTGACAACGCAGCAGGCTGAAAAGCTGAGTGCACGCAAGCAGATGCAGCCCCAATTTGCCACGTTCCTGACTATTCAAAGATTTGTACCATTCCCCCAGCAAATAGGTTCTGGCGTGATACATATTTTTTGCAACCTCCCACCCCAGCGGTGAGCATCTCCAAGGTGCTCGGTGGTAAAGAGTCTTAAAGCTAAAACAAACACCTGTGTCAAACCAGGTGGGAAACCAAGAGGCTACAATGTAAACCCAAGGCATTGTGCCAAAGGCCTAAAATATTTTTTTTTCTCCAAAGGGAGCTGACACCTGAGACATCTGGGACCAGAAAGGAGGGTGTTCCAGAGAGCTGAGATCTCAAAAGCAAAGGTAAGAGGACCAATGCTCCCCTCATGTTCCCCACTGTAAATCAGAAGTCACGTCACAGATTGATGTAAGGCAGTGGAGAATCAAGGCCGCAGTATTCTCCTGCCCCTTCATATTCCTGGTTCCTGGGGTTGGATCTCAGTAGACACCACGGTCTCTATATCACAAGCACAACAAGAATGGCCACTCTGGGTCAGACCAATGCTCCACCTTGCTCACTATCCTGTCTTCCAACAGAGGCCAGTGCCGCATGCTTTAGAATGAGCAGAACAGGGCAACTGGTGAGTGGTTCATCCCTGGTCATGCAGTCCCAGCATCCGGCAGTCAGAGGTTTAGGGACACCAGGACATGGGCCCGTGTCCTCGACCACGTTGGCTAACACCCATTGATGGACTCATGCTCCACGAATGGCTTTAAATCTTTTTCTGAACTTTGTTGTGCTTTTGGCTTCACAGCATCCCCGGCAACAAGTGGCACGTGTTGAGTGTGCCTTGTGTGAAGAAGTACTTCCTTTTGTTTCTTTTTAAACCGGCTACCTACTCATATCATTGACTGACCCCTGGTTCTCATGGTCTGTGAGTGGTACATAACACTTCCCTATGCGCTTTCTCCAAACCGCTCCTGCTGTTATGGACCTTTATCATATCTCCTCCTTGGCTTTCTTCTAACCTGATCATTCCCAGCTGTTCCATACCCAACCATTTTTGTTGCCTTTCTCTGACCTTTTTCCAGTTCTAATATATCCTTTTTGAGGTGGGGCAGCCAGACCTGCATCACATAGTAAAGATGTGGATGTGCCTTGAATTTGTACAGTGACATTATGGTATTTTCTATCTTATTATCTATCCTTTTCCTCATGGTTCCTCACAGGCTCCCAACTGGATTGCCGGGCCCCTGGGAGATGGCCAGCTCTGTGTTCCTGGATGAAGCAGGGGTAGGGCCAACCTCCTCCAACCACCCCTCATCTCTGTCTGAAATAAGCTATGCAGGACTGTGGTGACCATTTAAAAGTCCCAGAGCTCCAGATATTGCCGCTGCCTTAGTAGTGGCAGCAGGTGCCCTGGGCCTTTTGAACTGCCAGGCTCTAGAGCAGCTGCCTCGTTCCTGACCTCCCACCCCTGTTGACAGCCCTAGTTTCTCATGTTGTTAAATCTTTTGACTACCTCCACACCCAGAGCAGATGTTTTTAGAGAATGACCCCCAAAGACTCCACAATCTCTTTTCTGAGTGGCACAGCTAATTCTCATCCCATGAGTTTGTATATACCGCTGGCATCACATTTTCTACAGTGCGTTACTTTGCATTTAGCATCACTGAATATCATCTGCCATTTTGGAGTCAGGCACTCCCATGGGGGATGTTATTGCATTACCTGGTAGAGGAGAAGTGGGAAAATGGCTCAGAGGTGAGACTCCGTAGTTTTTGGCCACACCCCATCTGTGAAAGCTGGTGCTGGCAATTCACCCCCCTGAAGCTGGTACCAACCTATGGTTTATCAGGCTTTGCCGGGATAAGGAGTGCACTTGATTTAATTGCCTGTATGTAATTACCCAACTGAACATTGCCCTTTGATCAAGGAAGCAATGCCATCTCATCAGCTTCACAACCAAATCGGGGCAGGGGAGGGTTTCCAATTGGTTAGCCCAGGCCTGGGTGGCAATCGTGGGATGGGGTGAACTGGGAAGTCTTGGTGTCACAAGACTTTGATGCAAGATATAAGCTCATCACTAGAGAATGGGTCATGAGTAGGGTTCAAATTCCTGGTCCATTTTGTTTCAATATCATAGTGAAAGGGCTTTAAAAATAATAAATTTCATGATTTCAGCAATTTCAATCTGAAATTTCATCCTGTTGTAATTGTAGGGATCCTGACCCAAAAAGGATTTGGGAGGGGGTTGGTCCCAAGGATATTAGGTGGAGGGGATTGCAGTACTGCTCTTCTTGCTTCTGTTCTGCTTGCTGCTGGTGGTGGCTCTGTCTTCAGAGCTGGGCAGCTGGAGAGAAGCGGCTTCTGCCCCACGCCCAGCTCTGAAGGCAGCACTGCTGCAGATGCGAAGATGACATGATATGGTATTGCCCCCTTTTATTTATCACTGCTGCCACCCTCAGTCCACAGCCACTGCTCTCCAGTCGTTTAGCTCTGAAGGCAGCAGCACAGAAGGGTGGCGTGGTATGGGGTTACCACACTTATTTTCTGCCGCTGCTGGTTTCAGAAGCTGGGTGCCACTGCTCTCCAATTGCTCAGCTCTGAAGACAGCGCAGAAGTAAAAGTGGCAATGTCGTGAACCCCCTAAAATACCTTATGAATCCCCTCCACCTGCCTTTTGGATCAGGCCCTCCAGTTTGAGAAACACTCACCTTCCTTGTGAAATCTGTAGTTAGGGGTAAAAGCACACCAAAGACCAGATTTGTTCAGGGGAGACCATATTTCATGGTCCATGATGTGTTTTTTATGGCTGTGAATTTGGTAGGGCCCTGTCAGTGGGGGAATCTGTTCTTGGTTATGATGCATGTTCAATGAAAAGTTATTTCTTTATCTGTCTATCTAGATCTCTAACTTCGCCAGCACCCTGGAATTTGCACCCTACTGGGATAAAATCCCACAGATGTGAGAGTTACCCATCTTTTTCAGCACCTGGCATCAGCCAAGATGAGTTGCAGAACACTGATTTAGCAGGAGCACTGTCTCCTATGCCTTACCATGCTCAAAACTACACTCGGTATCATCCCTTTGGCCTCATGCTCTCACACTGATAACAATTTATAAAATAACCCAGTTAGTTCTCCTAAGGGCTGGGGAGGAAGAGAGAGAGAATGTTACTGTTTTGTTTGAAAACCCGTAGGAAGGGCTCAGCTGCTCTGGAGGCAGAGAGCCATGTGAGTAGCTTAGCAGACAGCTGGATGATAGACAGACAGGAAGGGGGCTCTGACTGAATCCTTCAACAATGGTAACCGCTGGAAATGTACAGGATGAAAACTAAAGTTACAGGACGTCCTTATTCCCAGCTAATTACTGCGCAGAACTCAACTTCTCACTCCCACCATCCTTCTGCCCATCCCATCCTACCCACTCAACCCCTTCTCCCCAGCCTGACCCTATCCCTCACCCTCCCATCCCTCCACCCCTTTACCCCTGAGCTCTCCATCCCCCACCCCACTCCCAAGTACTCCATGTCCTTATCCCCCCACCTCCCCACTCCATCGCTCACCGAACACCTCCACCCTATCCTTCCTTCCCCCCACTCTAGCCCCTCATCCCCCACCCCTCCCACCCCACACCTCTGCTCCATCCCGTCCTGTCCCCCCACCCCCGCCCCGTCCCTCCTTCCAACTCCAGCCCCTCACCCTCCCACCCCACCCCTCCGCCCCGTCCCCCCTTCCCCCCACCCCAGCCCCTCATCCCCCACCCCTCCCACCCCACACCTCTGCTCCATCCCGTCCTGTCCCCCCACCCCCGCCCCGTCCCTCCTTCCCCCAACTCCAGCCCCTCACCCTCCCACCCCACCCCTCCGCCCCGTCCCCCCTTCCCCCCACCCCAGCCCCTCATCCCCCACCCCTCCCACCCCACACCTCTGCTCCATCCCGTCCCGTCCCCCCACCCCTCCCACTCCAGCCCATCCCCCACCCGCTCATCCCTCGACCCCGCCTCCCCGCCGCCACCGCCCCCCCCTGCGCGTCCCCGCGGAGCGCGCCTCCGGCGAGAGCGGCCCCGCCCAGCGCGGCGCCTCGCGGTCGGGCGCGCGCTCTCGCGAGACGCCCGCGCCGGGAGCGCCCGCCCGGCTCGCTCCCGCCCTGCCCCGCCCGCCTGCGATGCGGCCCGGGCCCGCGCGCTGACTCCCTGCGGCCCGCGCTCTCCCCTGGCCGGCCAGGCCGCACAGCCCCGGCCTCGCGTAGTGCGGCTCGCCGAGCCCCGCCGGGGGTAGGGCGGCCCGGGCCGGGCCATGCGGCGGGGCCCCCGCTAGGCTCGCGGGACAGGAGCGAGGCCCCGGCCCGGCCATGCCGGCCAAGAGGAAGCCGGTGCTGCCGGCCCTGACAATCACCCCGACCATCGCCGAGGGCCCGAGCCCGGACGGCTCGTCCGAGTGAGTGCGGGGGGCGGGGCCTGGCCGGGGGGCCGCGGGGGCGGGGGCGGGGGCGGGGCCGGTCGGGGGTGGGGGGGCTACGGGAGCTGGGAAGGGGTGTCGGGGGGGCGGGCCGAGGGGTTGGGGGGGACGCGGTGGGGGAGGGGTTGGGGGTGCGCAAGCGGGGTGAGGGCCGGGGGGGGGCCGGGCTGTGAGTTTGGGGGGGGCAAGCGGGGTGAGGGACGGGCCTGATGGGGGAAAGGGGGTGTCTGGGGGGGCCGGGCCAGGGCGGGGGAGGCCCAGGAGTGCCTGGGGAGGGCCTGGCCGTGGGGTGTCTGGGGGAGCCGAGCCTGGGTGGCCGAGGAGGACGGGCAGGGGCAGGGGCAGGACCGGGGCACGCTGAGGCTGGGCTGGACGAAGGGGCCGGGGGGGGGACTCGATACTGCCAGTGGGGCTGAGAGCCTGGGCGGAGGGGAGCCAGCTGGTGCCCCAGGGAGGGAAGGGCGGAGATGGGTGCGGGATCTGCTGGGCATAGGAACGGGGGATCCGTCGGAAATGAGGCATCCCGTTGCCCCCCTGGGCACAGCAGAGGAAGGTGATTGGAGAAGGGAAGCCTCACGCCCTGTAACCGGGAGGCAAAGGCTCTGGGGGGGTGACAATGGGGTGAGTGGGGCTGTTGTGCTGGGGAGTGTAGATGGGGTGGGTGGACTGGAGAGAGAAAGGGGGGCCTAGAGGTTATGGTGGATTGGTAATGGGGGGCGTTTCTGGGAAGTCCTTGTGAAGATTCATCTGTCCCAAGAGTTTGGAGCCTTGCCTTGCCCATTGCCATCCGCGGTCACCTGTGAACGTAAAGTTAGGAAACAAACCTGGGGCCTGGGGTCCTGTTACTGGGGAAGAGGGAGTGGGCACCCTGTGGGAGGGCTGATAGCAAAAAGCACCCTGGTGGGGGAGACGTGTGAGGGTGGCAGTTAAAATGGTGGCTTGAAGAGGTGGGATGGCTTCCGGCAGGAAAAAAGCTCCACATCTCTGGGCCTGTCATACTAATAATCCAGTTTTCTGGTGACCAAAGACGCCCCAATTGGAGAGCCAAGAGACAGGGGGCATCAGAGCATAAATACCCCATTGTGCCCAGCTTCGTGTTTGAGCAAGGTGGTGAGAAGTGTAGTATTTTAAGCTGTGGGATTTGCATAACTTCCTGGGAAGCCGTTCTCCTGTTACTTAGTGTACTGCCCAGCTGTATACCAGGATTCAGACAGGGGAGTGGTTGCTTGCATATCTAGAGCTCCTGTCCCTTTAAGGTTTTAATGATTCCCTCTGGTTTCATAGGTTTGCTTAAATGGCCGAATATAAAAAAAAAAAAAGAAAAAGAAAGAAAGAAAAAAAACCCTGCATCTCTGTAAGAGAACCTGTGCTTCTGGGAAGATGCTGCATCATTTATCTCAGATATGGCAGTTCTTAGTGTCCTTATCAGTAACATTCTGGGGTTCCTACCTTTGTAGTAAGGCTTCATTACTGCCATGTCAGGATATGAATCTGAATACACCTTGCTTTGGAGAAAGCTTTTCTTTTGACTTTCCCCCCTCCCATTAGTAGTGCTGAAGGGGTTCAGTATAAATGATTTGTGGGACTTCCTTCTTGCATGCTGCTGGTCCTTCTGTCTCTTTGTCACTCGTCAACAGCCACAGTTCCAGTTTTGCCATCTCCTTTGGAGAAAGGGACGCAAGTCTGTGCCAAACACAAGAACATTGAACAAGTTCTGACCGTTTTCCTTCTCCCTGTTTTTCTTCAGGGCAAACCTGGTAGACCTTCAGAAGAAGCTGGAGGAATTGGAACTGGATGAGCAGCAAAAGAAGAGACTAGAGGCTTTCCTCACCCAGAAAGCCAAGGTTGGCGAGCTCAAGGATGATGACTTTGAGAGGATCTCCGAGCTGGGAGCTGGTAACGGTGGGGTGGTCACCAAAGTGCAGCACAAACCCTCAGGACTCATTATGGCACGAAAGGTAAAAGGGGGCAGGTGAATTCTTCTTGTGCTCATGCTGGCCTATCATGCCATGTAGGTAAAAGATTGTAATAGCAAATTACCCTATCAGAAAAGGAGACTTTTGCCTGGCTTATCCCTTCTGCTTCCTTAAATGAATTCCATATGGGCAAAAGATACCTATTTATGAGCCCCCAAGACCAAGTCTCCTACGTAGCTTTGGAATAGAGATTTTCTAGGCTGTCGTACTGGTCTTTGCTCTGTGCTTCAGCCCTGACTTGGAGCATTCCTCCTTGCGGGAGAGAAGAGTTTATTCTCCTTCGCCTTTCTGCTGACGCTACCAGCAGTGGTGACATGTGATGTGGATACCTGTCCACTAGCAAATGGATTGAAGTTCCTCACGCTCATTACACGTGAGCCGCCATGAATCATCAGTTGATAAAGACTTTCTGCCACTGTTGATTGGTGTTGGATTTGACACTTCGATGGGTTTCTTCCATTATTAATCTCCTGAGCAATCCACTCTTCTCTTTCCTCCTTCAGCATTAAGGCCCGTGGGGCACGAGTTGGATTTTATGTCAACCCCTGTGTAGTGTTTAGAATGCTTTATTTTTCCATTAGAGCAGCTCTTAATCAACTCAACTAAATAGGAGGTTTGCGGAGAAGTTTTACGCTTTTCAAGCATGAGCTGTGGCTAACTAAGAGAGAAAATGTGCTGCAGAAGTGCACTTTGCTAGCAGAGGACAGTCATTTAAAGCAGTTCTTGGGCTGTTTGCCGCTTCCAGTGAATTAGATCACATGAAGCAACAAAATCCCAGAGATCCTTCTGCACTGAGATATCTTTTCTCAACCTCCGACTTTGTTATTGCTGGAGTAATGTTGGGAGGAGCCTTGTGTGATTGCCATGAAACTTCCTGTCCCAAACACACTATTTGTTCAGCCACCAAATGATGCCTAAAAATAGAAAGCAGTAGTTTACCTGGCTTTTTTTAAAAAAAAAAAAAAAAAAAAAAAAAAAGGCCAATCTTCAGTGGGAGAGCAAGTGAGATTTCTGACAGTTGTTCAAATGCACTGTGTGACTTGAAATTCTGGTTTCTAGTCTTCCTCGGATTAATATTAAAAACAAGTAAAATTCTATGGATCTGATGAACAAATACAGCCTTCCCCAGTAGCATCTAGTTTGGGAGTAGTGGAGCTGGAAGGGTGTCAGCCAGGTGATGCTTATGTGAAAACTGGTGGAAACCTGTGTTCAGAGCCTAAAAACAAGTTTGACCATTTTCAAGCATAGGGTTATTGGTCCAGACCTTTCCAGTCTCCCCATGTGGAATGTTAGACATCCCAGGGGACTCTGTAATGGTGGTTGTTAGTGTTTGAGAATGATTTGTTTTTTCTGGCAGTCACAGCTTCCCTTTGCATGCGATGCAGTTGTACATTGATAAAGTGGTCCTATGTGGAGCCCAAGGAATAATTCCTCTGCCCCTTAACTTTCAGACAACTCCCTCTTAGTATCCCTGTTTTAGCTCTTCCCTGGTTTCTTTGTTATTCAAACACCTTTATAGTTCCTGCAGAGCTGCTTTTCATGTGATAAACATTTAAAGTGTCAGGAGTCATCTCTGTGTCCAGTTTGCTACATTGGTTTTCAGCACTCTACCCTATGTCATCAGTATGGGGTGATACGTGTGCTCAGCTGCATTTTGTGCAGCGTGCAGAAAGCAAGCATAGTTGTCCAGCAAGCCTCACCACTTAGATTGGTAATCACGGGGCAAACAGTTCCCTCCAGCACAGGGCAAAGTGGGACTCTTTCAACCCCTCTTGTTTCTCTCTTTCTTTACTTCCAGGCTATAGCTGCAGGCTTTGGGGCTGCTCCTTGATTCTGTTGCGTGATATTTTTTTTTTTCTTTTTGCAGTTGATTCACTTAGAAATTAAGCCCGCCATTCGTAATCAGATTATCCGAGAACTTCAGGTCCTGCATGAGTGTAACTCTCCATACATTGTGGGTTTCTACGGCGCTTTCTACAGCGATGGGGAGATCAGCATCTGCATGGAGCACATGGTGAGTCTAAACTCCCTCCTCCTCTTAAGTCGCTGCTGCTCCACAGTACTGGGCAGATTTGGCTGGACTGTAGATGCAAAGGGATAAATGAGAGCTAGAGCTATTTTCTGACAAGCAAAAGACTTCTTACTCAGGATGTGAGTGGTGGAGATGGTACATCAAATTCTGTCTAGGAGCTGCACAGCCCTACTTTGGCAGCTAAAATACAGAGAAATCGACTTTCTGGAAAGCGGAAGTGGTGGTTTTGGGGTCCAGCCAAGAGGAAATGTTGCAAACCCTCCACTGAACAGAATTCACTGAACTTGCAATGTGTGTCTTCCGCCCTATCTCATGGGGAGGGTGTGTTGTATACTCTCCATATTGGCGCTGCCAACATTACCTTTGCATTGACACTAAAACGTGCAGGAAACCGCGCTGAAAGCCTTTGACATTAATATTTAGAAGATGACATTGGGATGCCATTTCCTGTGACAGCAGAGTTTAATCATGAAGTGCTTAGCCAAGAGATGGGTGTAGTCCTCTGAACACCCACCTGTTGTGATTACCATAGTCTGACCTAGTGTTACTGACTAAGTGAATCCAAATGTGTTACGCTATTTACACTGCCCAGTCCTGTATAGGTGTGTCAGTTGTAGTTCCTAGAGCCGAAACACACTTTTGGGGACATTTATTTTATTTCCAGGTATTTTCAGTGCTCAGTTAACATCTCTGCTCTGAATTTAGGATGGAGGTTCCCTGGATCAAGTGTTGAAGGAAGCCAAAAGGATTCCTGAGGAGATCTTGGGGAAAGTCAGCATAGCAGTGAGTATCAGTTTCCCAAAGCTCACTCAAAACCCAGAGGGAAGAAGTTCAGTCTTTCAGAAGTAGGATGACTGACTGGATGTCCTAGTTTTTATAGGGACAGTCCCACTATTTGGAGTTTTGTCTTGTACAGGCATCTCTTAGCCCCATCTTGTCCTGGTTTTTCGCACTTGTACTAGTCTTCCAGTTCAGAATTACTGTCTCTCAGGGTGTATTGGGAGAAAACAACATCTGAGTTTTGATCCTGTGCTGGTCTGTTTCCCAGCCCTTCCTGAAATCCATTCTGCACCCCGAAAGTCTTACTTTCTGGGAACTGGAATACGATTTCCTGTTGGTAGATAGCTATATGGGGTGGAGGCAAAACCTAATTCAAGTCATAAACCCAGGTAGGTTTGCAACTTGAATTAGCAGGTTTTGCCTCCATCCCATGTATTGTTATTGTGTCTTAAACTAAGAGTCAGAGGCTAACCATGTGAGATGGGAAGCTGGTATATTTCAGACCACTTCCTGCAGCCCCAGCTGGTAGGGTCGAAACTGCTCTAGGAGCCTCCCAGAAAGCTTCCATTGAGCCAGTGGGGTTTTCAACTGTCTGAAGATTTAATCTTCTGAACCAGAAGCCATCATTTGCTCTGCTGTATGTCCATTACTCCCTAGAGCGGTAACCCTTAGTTGCTAGAGCATCTTCAGTCTGTGCAAGATCTCTCTGCAAAGGGAAAGATTTTTCTTTTCCAGTATTTAGCCCTTTCTGTCCTTTGTTTTCCTTCTAGGTTCTGCGAGGTTTGGCGTACCTAAGAGAGAAGCATCAGATCATGCACAGAGGTGAGAGGGGAGAACCTAAAAATAGCTTCTCATGACAACCAGAGACCTGGATTCATCTTACCTAATACTGCGCATGCTTTTTTTTTCCCTCTCTCTCTTTCTCTCTCTCTCTCCCATTCTCAGATGTGAAACCTTCTAACATTCTGGTCAATTCCCGGGGAGAGATCAAACTTTGTGACTTTGGGGTTAGCGGTCAGCTCATTGACTCCATGGCAAACTCCTTTGTGGGGACTCGATCCTACATGTCTGTAAGCCCCTGTACTCTTATGTAAACCTTTGTATGTATTCAACCAGTGAGGGGGATGTACCACTCCCCAGAACCCAACCGAGTATTAGCATTGCATCCAGGCTCACTCGCAAATCCACCAGGTGCTCTTAGCCTCGCCTGTAGTGTCCTGGTCTTATACCCGTCTGTGCCGAAACTAGGAACTAGATCCACCAGAAAAGAGAAGTCCTGTTGCGCCTTAGAGACAGACAGATTTTTTTGGAGCGTAAGCTGTCATGGGCAAAAACCTGCTTTGCCAGATCTGTTAATCTATAAGGTGCCAAAGGACTTCTCATTGTTTTTGCAGATACGGACTAACACGGTACCCCTCTGATACAGACCCAGCAGAGAGGTTGTTGATCCCACCCTCAGTGATTTGTCAACGTATTACAAGACCTCACTTCACTTCTGTCCCCAGCTTGACTTATTGTGAGATGCACAAAGAACACCTCTGTGTATTTAGACATGTCTGCTTCTTTTGAAGGGATGTGATTGACCTTAAAACAAGTCAGTTTAAAAAAAATGTTCAGGGTAGTTTGTAGTCCTGTGTGTGCTTCTGAGCTCCTCTGCTCATGTTGGGAGGCTTAGAGTTGTATCTGCAACCTCTAGAAAATGTTTTCCCTGCTGCTTATGTTTCTGTGTGAAAAGAACTACAGTAAACCCTCAATTTAATGGACTAATGGTGGAAAGGGATGTCCTTTAAACCCGAAAGTCTGTTAAATCAGAGGGTTTACTGAGACCTACCCTTGCCAGGCTCACCCAGCCCCAGTGTCGTCTCCTCGCCACCTCCCACCGCCACCCCCACCCCCCCCAAAAAAGAAAGCCCACTACTCACCTGCAACTGGAGGAGCCGGAGCCCAGTGCCACTTGCACTGCCCCTGTCCCTGGGCCGCACAGCTACAGGAGGTGCCACATGCTTCTCCCACCATGGGTGGGGGTGTACACTAGTGCCCTCTGCCACGCATGTGCCCCACCCCTTGCGGGAGTCCTTTACTCTTTTTTGGGTGGTGTGGTGGGGAAACGAATTAGGATTTTATGGACCTCAATCAAGCGGGCTTCAGGAACAACAGGAGTCTGGCAGACATCCGTCATGTGCAAAGCCCGCGAAATTGGGGTCCATAAAATTGAGGGCTTATTCAGGGAAGAACTATGAAATGGACTCCATAAAAATACTTCATTCTCCATGGCCTTACACCTTCATTTGCGCCAGTTGCAAAGTCAAGGCCAGAATGGTCGTGTGTTCTGTTGTCCTTGCCCTGGTGCAGGTGTTATATACAATGGATTCCACAGTGTGTAATCAGGTCCAAAGTTGCGTCAAGTGCCTCACATTGACTGGGCAAGAGCTGTTTTCCGTAATCTGTCACTGACAGTCACTTCTACCTACTTGTAACAGTAGGTAGAAGAATTTCAGACAGACGTGTGATGTCTAAGTGGAAGATCCTTTAATTAGATGCCGTTGGGCCTTCTCTGTATAGCCACACAGTCTGGTAGCAAGGTAACGCCTCTGTATGCGATAGAATTGTTGCATATTGCCTCTCATGTCTGTGAAAACTTGCACAATTCCCACACTAGCCAGTGTCCTTTGCTTTCATCATCTGTAGATTTACTGATAACAGTATAATTACAAAACTCTCAATCTGTGCTGGCACTTGGGCCTTAGTTGTTCGCTTCAGTGGTATAGCATACAGCATGCATTTCCCCCAGACTAGCAGCAAGGAACAGATGTGGGCTACTAGGGATGTTGTCAGCCTGCATGCTGAGCTTTTATATTTTGGGCTCTGTTACGCTTCAAATGCTGTTATAGTTAGTACAGAGACTAAAATGAAAAAGTCCCCTTCTTTCTTAGTCCATCAGCTCTGTGCAATTTTGAGTCATCTCTCTGCTGGCAGCTGTAACTCCTGTAGGTTTTGCAGTGATGTAAAAAGCAGAAACCCCAGCTAGATTTACAAGTTCTATTTGGGAGTTTGTGGTATGGGGCAGTGAAGAAAATCATCTCTTTTATACTGAGTGAGCTAGAGAAAATAACCTCTGAACTGCACGGTGTCACTTAGTCACTCTTCTGGTCACAGAAGAACTTAAACAAGAGCTGCACTCAAGTAGCATTTAAGTATATAAAACCTGTACAACATATTCTGTGTACATGGCCTTTCTAGGTAAAAGAACCCCCCATTTCCTCTGAGCATATTAATGCTTCCTGCTGGTATGAAGAGTTTCACACCCTCAGGGGATTCTAGTTTATAAAGAAGACATAGTGAGTTTTCAGCCAGCCTATCCTGTGGCAGTTCAGCCTTGAAACAGAAAAAGTACATTTTGCAAAATCTCCTTTAGCCTGAAAATGTAGGGGCAGAGATGGTCGTGTCTATTTAATTTAAATGTATAATTAGTGGGCATTGTTTTGTATCCTTCTGTGTGAGGCTGTAGTGTGCCATAACAAAAAACTTTCAGTCAATGGAGTCTCTTCCATGTCGCAACTTCTCTTCTGTTGAGAAGGGCAGTTTTACTGAGGTACATCTGTGACTTTTCATTACAGCCTGAACGGTTGCAGGGCACTCATTACTCAGTTCAGTCCGACATCTGGAGCATGGGTCTCTCCCTGGTGGAACTGTCTATCGGAAGGTACCCAATCCCCCCACCTGACTCCAAGGAACTGGAAGCGATATTTGGCCGTCCCATGGTCGATGGGGCAGAGGGAGAACCTCACAGCATCTCACCGCGGCCCAGGCCCCCAGGGCGCCCTGTCAGTGGTAGGGGCTGAAATTGACACCTGTCTGCTGGAACGGTCTTTGGTTTATGGGGCTGGGTTAGAAATGTGAAACAGTCTAATACCATTAATTGGCTTTCATCATTTCTCTGAAACTTGTTTTGCAGAAGTCTCGCCTGTACATAAACACTGGAAGAGAACCCAGCACTAATTCTTAATTCTGTTTTTCACAAAAACATGTAAAATCACTTTTCTGTAAAGGCAGCTCGTGCGTGCGTGCACACGCGCGCGCGCACACACACACTAGGAAAGGAGCCTGATTTTTCAGAGCTGACTGTTCAGCACATCCAAGTTGGGTCCACCAAATTACTGGAAAATCTTGGCCAAACTGTGCAGAACTTGGGTCGGAAATTGGCATCCCTAGCACTGTGATGTTGCTGTGCTGACTGACTTTATTGGTGAGAAGCGAGCACCCTAGAGGCAAGTGCTGTTACCCACAGGTCAGGTACAGCATTTGTGTGGCAGAGGAAGCTTCCTGCTAGCAAGTCTGAATCCTGGCCTGTGGGGGTTGCGATCAAGGTATTTGCTCCTTGGTCTGTGATTAGACTACTCCCAAAGGGTCCTAATATGTGCCAGGTGTTTTGTATTTTAGATCTGGGGAGCTGGACTGAGGCCACCAAATTCATCTCTGAGGCCTCTGAATAGCTCCTAGATGGTGATTGAGTGGCTGGGTTTGAACTGTTGCTCTAAAAGCAAGAGGCTTCTTGGTTAACTTCCAAGCCATATGGTCTTGTGCTTCCCAGATGCTCCCAGCTATGAAATGGATGAGTGATCTGATAGCAGAGAAACTATAAAGCGCAAAACAGGCTTTTAAAAAAATCCATCCCCGTTGTCTTGGTTTAGCTTCTGTCAGAGACTAAACTCCACGGTGCAGTTTGTGTCATTTCTTACCCTGCCTTTGTACCCTTAACTACACAGGCCATGGAATGGACAGCCGGCCTGCGATGGCCATCTTCGAACTGCTGGACTATATTGTTAATGAGGTTGGTATTTGAAATCACCTTTCATCCCTTTCCCCTCTGTTTGCTAGAGTGTTTCGCAGTCCTTTGGCTCAGAATAGATAGAAAATCCTCCTTTGTTCATCAGTTAAAGAGGTAACAAAAACTGAAAGCTTCAATTAAAATATCCTTCTCTCCTACTCACTCTGTTTGTGTTAGCTCCTGTCCCTCCTCTCCCATTTGCTCTTCCTGTCACTTGCTATTAAAGTCTAGAAGTCTGAAATGCCTCTAGCTCTGGAGTAAAACCCCACGGACAAGGGCTTGTAATATCTTTAGAGGAATTGTGAGAAGAGTAGGAAGGGGAGCCCTGAGGGTTACTGAACAAATTCCTCAGCAGACCTGTGAAGGATAAACAGTCCCTCTACAAGTCAAATCACCCCAGTGTTCTCAGCATGGGGCAAACTCCTGGTCTTCCTTTGAAAACATTAAGGTAAATTACAATCCGTGGTCTTAAAGTGAGCAGCACGTCCCAGGAAGGAGGCCGAACTAGTCTGGGAGGAGCAGCAAGGTGACTTAATGAGTAGTTACCTAATCACTGCTGTAGGGCTTCAGGTATGTGGGATTTGCTGCGTCTGATCAGAATACTGATTTGGGCCTAATGCTTCAGAAGTCACCAGCTCTGCTTCCCTGTGCGCCTATGCAAATGGGCAGTGCTTTACCTGGGGTCAGGGGGCAAGGTTTCCCAGTAGAGCTGGCAGCAGGTGTGCACTGACGGGAGAAAGGAAGCAACAGTTGCTTGGTCCTGAGGTTAAAAGAGAAACCCAAATGAGAAGTCAGGTCTTCAGGCTGCAGCTTTTCACCGACTGTGCTTCTTCCTGACCCGTGGATGCAGCAAATCCTTCTGCTTCTTTCCCCAGCCACCTCCGAAGCTGCCGAATGGAGTTTTCACACAAGACTTCCAGGAGTTTGTAAATAAATGGTAAGGGTCTCCTAGAGATTGAACTTTGCAGCCCATAACAAGGCTACCATTAGCAACACATGTGCCTCTGCCAATGTGCTTCCATTCTGACCTCCAGGGGCTACCCAGAGTCAGTCCTTGTGATCCCTGAGTTCTGATGTGCGCGTTTGTTCTGCTCAGAAGGGGATTAAAGCCACCCAGCTCATTTCAAAGAGGCTACAGAAATGGCTGTTGGATAATGGCAGTAGAGATTGGATGGTTGAGTTATCCAGGGCCCCAGTCTTTCTCTGTGTTTATCATAAGGCTTTTGGGAGATGCCTTTATAAACCCCGGAGCTGATGGTGGCTCCTTTTGACAGCCTTTTCCACAATGTGGTTTCCTTCCAAACACTGGCCCAGAGGACGCCTGCCTGGGGGCATGTGATCATCTCTTTTCTTCTCCTTACATAGAAGGGACTGTGTGTCTTCAGTAGGGCTTTCCCTGTTTGTGGCTTCATGTGGTAACAGCATTCCCATCTCAGCTGCCTTTGGTTAAAGCTATGTTCAAGCAAATTTGTAGTTGATGTGGACTGTGTGCTTAGGAAGGATGGTTTGGTAGAATTTAGACATTAGAGTGCTAATTTTCAACTGCAAGGGATGCTCTCGGCCTCCATATTTGATACACCTAATGAGGCATCAGAGCCTGTGAGCCTGAACTGACAGCAGCCAGGTTTCTTTGGTCAATGGATGTGCTTCAGTCTCAGATATGACTGAATCTTGCGCACACAGTGATGAATGACTTTGAGATGCTTGATTTTTGGATGCCCTACTCCTTGAAGACTCTTGTGTTCAGCACTGTGGAATGGCAGCTCCATCTCAAGACGTCTGATGGTATTTCAAGCTGGGTACCTGAAATAGCTGGTCACTGCCACAAGCTTGTGCTCTAATGAGGGTGGCAGTGGTTTAGCAGCAACCTCAACTAGACTCTTTGAGGAAAGTTCACAACAGGACCTGGACTCTCAAACCCCATTTTCCCTGAAGCTTTTCTCTGATACATATCTCCTAAGCCTCCTGCAGGGTTTGGTAAGTGTGTGGTATGGTGTGGTTTGAGAACCTGGACAGGTAAGGTGTGAAGGTCTGACTGCAGGACTCTCTTAGGATAGGCTTGCAGGGTGTCTCTCTGTAGTGCATGCATAATGCCACTTTGTGGCAGTGGTACAAGTGACCAGGTGTCGGTCTGCGCAAGGCAGCATTCTCAGGCTTCCAAATAAACCAGACACCACGTTGGGTAACCTGTACAGCCAAAGCAGCAGCTTGTCACAAGAGGGAGTCTGACGGATCTTTCCTGTCTTTTCCTCTGTTCTCAGCTTAATTAAAAATCCAGCAGAACGGGCAGATCTGAAGATGCTGATGGTAAGTGGAAGCTGTGGGGACAGTCTGGGCCTCGGGTTTGCATTGTGGGCTGGGTTCCCCTCCATTTCTTTACCAGAAGCAGCTGCTTTTGCAGTTGGTGTCCTCCTCTTGGGGTGCAGAAGCTCTAAAGTGACAGTAAGGGTAATCTGAGGGAGAGGTGAGGGAGAGTTGCAGGAAAATCTGACTCAGATTAATGGCATTTAGTCATCCCCACTCAGGCCCAGTACATGTAGGTACCTGCAGCCCATCCTGCTAGCCAAGCCCGACGCAGGCACCTTGCCTTCCCGGCATGATTCCTTTGGGATGGGAAACGGGGTTTCTGATACCTTCATGTCTTCCCTGGTGGTTTGGGAGCACCAACTTTCCCTGTTAATTTCCATATCCTCTCCCCAGCTGTGCACTGGTTTCCTCAGCTGCTGTGGACTGGGACAGAGCATTTGTGTTCCCCCCACCCCCAACCCCTTGGAGCTGCTGCTCTGGGCTTGCATCACTTGCCTCCTGGAGTTGCAGCTCTTTTGCCAGCCCCCGGAAGTAACAGCATATGGGGAGCTTCTCTTCCCTGTGCTTCTCTCAGATGCTGCCTGCTCTGGACCAGTGCTGCATCTAAGGCATTCTCTCAATGGAGGTGGAGTACAGTATTTGCAGCTCTGGAGGTTCGCTAAGCTAGGTCTGAAATCACACTGCTCTGCCAGTGGACCAAAAGTTGCAGCTTTCCCCTCTACCTCTCCACACTAAGCGTCCTCCCACAAGGCTGCCAGTTCTGCCACACTGGGGATGTGTGGGGAGCGCCCTGTCTCCAGTGCCTGTTCATTCTATCGCATGCAGTGTGTTAGCCTATCAGACAGCAGTACGGGTATCACCCCCGACCTACTGATCAACGACCTTGAAACCAAAAGACCCAGCCACAGGCTTGTAAATAACAGCTAGTTGGCCAGCTATAGAAAAAGCTGATTTTGTTGGCTAGAGAACAGAACGAGCCGGTCCTCCGACTCTGTCAGAACAGTGCTGGCAGTACAGCATGACTCCAGGAAGAAGCTGCCACTGCAGTGCAAGTATCTGTCAGACCAAACCATTAACAGCGTTCTGAGTCATTGGGTGATCTAGGCTCTGTCACTGGTTTAGAACTGAGACAGATCTCCTGGCTTTACCTTGCGTAGCCCAGCAGTGACCATTACTCTGTGGCAATCCTTCATCCTCCCATGGGTGTCCTGGTAAGCATTGTCTGGGAGTTTCTTGTTACACCAGTTCTGGCTATCAAGATGGCAGCATTTGTCTGAGAGGGGTTTGCTGAAGCCAAGCAAGTGCAGCTGTGGTCTCTGATTTTTGCAATTGCTCCGCAGTCCTGCCATCCCTGATTTGGTCCCAGGACCCTGCTGCACTGACTTTGAGGGGGCAAAACTGCTCATCTTAGGCAGAGCTGCACTGCTATAGCATGTTTGGAAAAGACAGTTTAAGCCAACCAGAGAGAGCCCTCCCATTGGCTTGTGAGATTATGGCAGAAGAAGCTCTCCCGCCACCATACTGTGTGTACGTGTGTGTGTGTTACAGTGAGACTTGTGGTTTTTTCACTTCCGAGCAGTGTGGTACCAAAGTAAGATTGTAGCATAGACCAGGCCTTAGTGTGAGAGTTGGAGGCGTGATGATGAGATGCATGTGCTTTACTCTCTCTTTTTGCACTTTCAGAATCATGCCTTTATCAAACGCTCTGAAGTGGAGGAGGTGGATTTTGCAGGCTGGCTGTGTAAAACTCTGCGGTTAAACCAGCCCAGCACCCCTACCCGCACCGCCATGTGATGGCAAAGCAAACTGCCTTGTATCCATACATCTGCCTGTCTGTCACCGTTTCCTGCCCTTCAGTAGAGGACAGACCCACACTCGTTCCTCCCCATCCCCTTCCCACCCTGCTCGTAAACGGCAAAGCACCATTGTTTGGGAAATATCCATCATCCAACAAACGAGCAGAAATGGGTTTGCTTTCTCTTCGGTTTTGTTTTTTCATGCCTGCGTTCAAGCGCAGCTCAGTCTTTGGCCTTTCTGACCTTTGGGAAATGTGATGCTGCTTATATTGTCTCTTATGAAACCTGTTCATTTGGGTTTAAAAAATACGATGTTGGTGGGAGGGGAGATCAGCTGCTTTGTAGACTTACTTTTGGTGTGGGCTGGAAAATGGCTAGTGTAGAGAGTCTAGCACTGGACACAGAGAAACCTACCACTGAGGAATGGCTGGGTGGAGGGCAGGCAGAGTTGCCAAATAGCACAGCTGTTGCATGTGTATTGACAGAGAGTGAGAAGAGGAAGTGAAGGGGCTAGTCGATTCCTTGGGCTTGTTTTGGGAAATGAGCAGGTGCACGAAAAGAACAAAGATGGTTTGTGGGTAATATTTTTAGCCTAGCTGGGGAAAGAGGAGTTAGTACTACATTCTCTGACCCACCTTTTTGTCTGTCTGAAATTCAGCTTAACCAAGATGCTTCTTGTCACTCCCCTTGTCCTGTTCCTCTGTGTCCAGGAGGGGCTCTGTCCTAACCACAGGATGGAGAAAGGACTGACTAGAGAAGCCTGTTTTATTTCTTAGAGCTTTGAGGTCCCTTTTGCATTATGGAGTTGAAAAGTTGAGTTCTAGTCATCCGACTTGCTTCCCTGCTGCTCATCTTCCATATGTAGAAAGGAAAAGTTTCTGCTTTTAAAATGTGGTTTTCAGGTACATTCAAGGTATGCACTGCATGTTCAGGCATTATCTTGGGCTACTAAATTACCGCATGTGGTGGTCAGCCAACCAGGAAAGGGAAAGGCATCTGAGCTAACCAATAACAGACTGCAGGACTGCTTTTGAGGTCAATGTGATGCTCAGGGTGAGAAGCTCTGTGTGGTAAGCTTGGGCCTGACAGAATTGTGTTGGAGACAGCACCCTTCAGTGACTGCGGCAGCCTGATTGCCCACCTGCCCTTCTGCACTGTGAAAGGAAGACGATGGCTTGGACCTGACAGTTGGTGATACAAAGGGATAGTGTACGTTTCTCTGCAACCGTGGTGTGTTCTGCCGCCCAGGCAGAGATGCTGTGTTGGGAATTGAATCCCTAACTACTGGCCTGGGGAAGAAAAGTCTTGATCTTCCTTCAGATCTACTCCCAGCCCTGACAAGGCTGATCTAGCAGCAACTCCGGGGTGTGATGCAAATTCTAAAGGCTCTTGAGGTCCAACTGATCCATTGCATGTTTCTTCAGTGGCTTCAGAGGCCAGTGAGAACCATCTCCTATGAGGGCTGTGGCAGATGGAAGTGTTCTTTAGAAACTTCCTTTGGAGAGGACTGGTGAAATGCCTCAAATCCTACAGGAAGCCAAATAGTCGACTTCCACCTGGAGTTCTTCACCTCCTTAAATTCTCCAGGCTGCTGCCCAGTGCTGTCTTGGGCTTTGTTTGTTTTTTTCCTCCACTGCTGAGTTTTTTTTCACCCAGCTGGTGCTGGAGGATTTCAAACCTGTCATCTCCCCCAGAATATACCCACTCTGGAAGTTCCTTCCCCTCCCCCGGTTGGTCTCACTGCATTAGCGCGGCTGGTTTTGAACAGTGTAACTGCATTCAGCCAGCAGCCTTCCAATAGCCACATAAGGTAGAAGGACCTGGGTGTGAAGTCGCTGCAGCTCCACCCATCTCGCAGCCAGCAGGTGAGACACCGTACAATGCTGGTGGTGAATGAAACCGCACATTGGAAGTAGTTGGTGACATAATTAGCTGACAACCAGCTTTTGCAGGAGACTTCCCCAGGGACCACTGGGTGCCTGCCTCCCCTTGGTGTTAACGGGAGCTGGGTGTCTCAGACGATCCTCTGCCTGGGCAAAATCTCCTCCTCTGCTGGCTTGGTGGCACGTGCCTCTTTGGTAGGGAAAAGACTTCCCAAAGCCGCACACGTGGTGCACATTTCTTCGCTGTCTTTTGCTAAGTAAGGAAGCCACCGCATGGTGGCTGAACTGTTACGCAGAGCTACCCGCACCATCACAGCACCAGGCCCAGGCCCACTCTGCTCTACCACATCTTCAGCTCCAATAGTTGAGTCTGTCCAGGTTAGTCCTTGTCCAGGGAAATAACCCCGCAGAGCTTGTGTTCTTGTCCGGGGCAGATGGACTGGGGAAGCTCTGCTGTTTGAGTCATTACTGTTTTCCCAATGCTCAGTGTTCCCTGCCCAAGGCCAGTATATAAATCCCCGTGCGATGCAGTTCCTTAATAGTGCTAGGTGGAGTGATAACTCCTGATGTGCTTCAGCTAACAATCCTGCTGGCAACCTCTAAACCATGAAGATCTCCCTGATGTGCCCTGGAAGGAGTCATACACCCTTTCTGCTGCTGAGCTGAGAGTCAAGTCTTGCCCTGGCCCCACTGCCTTGGGCAAGATGATGTTGCTTTCTGCCTTTCCACATGAGCTACTTGGGTCTCGGAAACATTCTCCTGCAGACTGTCTGGGCAGGCAGACCTGGCTGGCTATGTGACAGTGACTAAGTGAAGCTGCTGCTGCTGCTCCTGCTGCTCGATTAGTATGAGCCGACCCAGGCTTTAGGTCTGAGGAAGCCTCTTGTGAGACCATACTAGGCCTTGCTTGTCGTGTGTGACCGGCAGTAGTATGTATGGAATTCACCAAGTGTATTTGGGTAATCTTTCCTTGGGTGGGTCTGGTTCTTAATTTTCTTGAAGGAAAGGAATGAGGCTAAACTATAACCGGAAGGGCCTGCTCCCCTTGGGAATCTTGCTTCTTTCAAGCTACCTCTCTCGTTTAGGGAATGTTAGGTACGTACCTTGCAGTTACAGGAGAAGGAAGGGCCTTGTTCTGCCATCATGGTTGAGTCTCACTAGGTCGGAAGATGACCTGTGCATCTCCATGGGTCATGTTGAAAGAGGCTTATGCCTTTTTTTTTTTAAATATAATATTCCCTTTCTTTTCCTCCCTGACTTAGAAATACAAGCCATAGGAATGACTCATTCCCTTGCCCTTGGCTTTGCGGGCGGAGCTCTGTGATGTGCGAGTTCCATTTGGCTGGAGTCTAGAAATCTCATCGTTGTCGGGTCTCCTGACGCACAATGTCTTGGCTTCAGGGGCGGCAGCTCACTGCGTCCTCAGCCCGAGCGTTCTTGTGCTGCTTTTAAAGGAACAACCTGAGCCAGCCCCCCGTGGCTGCAGATGTCAGTTGCGAACTTGTAAATTTGGGGAAGTTGTGGGGGGTGATTTGTGAGACTAGGAAACCTTGGCCAGAGCTGTTTCCTAATGGACAGTCACGTGACTGGCTGGGTGGCAGGCATGTCAGTGCTCCTGTTCCCCCTCAAAAGCATACTTTTTCCCCTGGAGTTGTTCCACTTGGGACTACATCACATGTACCTGAAAAGGCAAGGGTGCTGGGGACAGGAGACCTGATCATTCATGAAGCACGCACTGTGTCTGTATGGTGTAGGTTTCACTCCTTTGATGAAGGGCAAGGTGCCAGCCAGTGTTGAGTAGTCTTTCAACTAGCACATCGACAGTGTAATAACTTAAATAAGGGGTGGGGGAATTCCCTCCCCATAGATGCATTTCATGCTGCTGATTGTGGTTCAGATATGCTGGGTGTTTTAAAAAAAAAAAAAAAAAAGAGAAAACACACAAAAAAATATAGTGGGTCGTGCTTATTTTTTCAAATTGTACCGATGGCTCAAGCACTGATGTCATTTTTACATGTTTGAAGGCCTTTATTTTTCCCCTGGAGTTATCCTATTTGATTAGATTATCAGGTGCTTTTCTACCCGGGTTCTAGTTAATCAGACCAATCAGACCCAACAAAGCAGCTGAGAAGGCTGGAAGAATGTGCAGCCCTTACTCTGTTTGGGCGAACGTCTGCAAACCCTTTACAATCTCCTGAAGTCCCCAAAAAAGGAGAGACTAGTTCCCCTCCTGCTCCGAATCAAAGCTTATGCTGCAGGCTTCCGATTTCACACTCTCCATTTTTGCAATGTCCATTTGCCACAGTGTCTCCTAATATTTGTATGGCAACTCAATAGCCAGAGGGAAGATTAGTCTGGTAGCAAGTAACAATTTGAGAGCTAAAATCTGAAGCATCATCACAGAATGGCAGCTTGCCTGTTTGTGTGTTTTCCAACAACCCATTAATTTTTTTTTCGTGGAGTGCACTTATATTCCATCAAATCTGGTAACTCTTGAGGACTGAATGTATTATACAAAGTGTTTGGGTTAATTTAAAAAAATTCTAATTGAAATGGTGAGATCATGTGTTCTGAATGACTGTGTACTGTTTTTTGGTCATGTATACGAACCAGGAGGCTTTTGGGTGTGGGTATCTTTTTTTTGTCTCTTATTTAAATTTAAAAAAAAAAAAAAGGTAGGGAGTTCTAGAGTTCAAAAGCTTTAGGATATTTTTGTTTTGCTTTTGCGCTTGGTTCTGGAGGTGAAGGAGAAAGTGTATTGAGCATTTTGTTGGTGCAATTTTTTTTTAACTATTTTCATCATGGAAAAAAAATAAATGGCACTTTACATTAAAAGGCCCTTTTCCACTTTAATTCCATCATAGCTAATTTTTATCTCCCTGTTAAATCGCAAGGCGAATCCTTACCATCATACAAAGTGATAGAGTCAAAATGAGCTGCTTCCATTCAAGACAGATCTTGGAGGCACCATGGATAAGACTGTGAAAACATCCACTCAATGTGCCGCAGCTGTCAGCAAAGCTAGCAATGTTAGGAACACTTAGGAAAGAAAGAGATGAGACAGAAAAATATAATACCATGATATAAATCCATGGTATGCCCCTGCCTTGAATACTGCTTGCAGTTGGGATTACCCCATATCAAAAAAGATGTCTTAGAATTGGAAAAGGTACAGTAAGGCCAACAAAAACTATAGTGTTGAACAGCTTCCAGACAGCAGATTGAAAAAGATCTGTTCAGAAGAGAAGTGAGTGGTGGGTGTGATAAAGGTCTGTAGAAACAAGGGGTAGGGAGAGTGAACAGGGAGGCATTTTTACTTCTTCACATACCATAAGAACTAGAGGACAGGCCAGTGAAATTATTAGGCTGCTGGATTAAAAGAGAAAGTGCGTCAATATCTTACCCTGGATATTGCGAAGGCCAGTAGTGTGAGCGGGATCAAAAAAATTAGATTGGGCCTGGAGGACAGGGCCACCAATGGCTACTAGCCAAGATGGTCAAGGACACAGCCCCATTCACCTGGGTGTTTCTAAGCATGTTACTGCCCGAAGCTGGGCATGGATCAGTTGATTCGTACCCTCTTCTGTTCGTTCCCTCTGAAGGATCTGGCACTGACCCCTACCAGACACGACAGTGGGCTTATATGAGCCATTGGTCTGACCCAGTGCAGCTGTTTTTATGCTTCAAGGCATGAGTTAACCACGGCTGTCAGGAAGAAACCTCTGCGAGTGATTCCTCTAACAGGTAATTCTGGAATAGTGCAAGTTTCTGCTGGATTCTGGATGAGATACACCACATCCTATAAGGAAACTGCAGTGAGATCCATTTTTGCACGTTAAAGCTACAAGCTGCTCAGTTTCACTGAGCTCTCTATGGCGAGATTCAGCATGGGCTGCCTCCCGTGGAAGGCACCATGGAGCTCAGACCTTTACAACAATCTGTAGTATGTCAAGGGACGAGGCACTTTGCAGTAACCTGAATTCTGCCCCTGGAACATTGCATGCGCACTGGGAATTGTGGGTGCTAATGGGGAAAACAGCCTCTCTTGAGCTGTCAAGGGAGACCACAGCATTTGGGAGCAGTCCACAGTTTAGAAGGGGGAAGGGCTGAACGAAAAACGGGACAGGGCTCCTCCCTTGGCACAGAGTGTGGACACATTCACCATCAGTCCTCCAAAGCGAAGTCAGCTTAGCAAAGGACCCAAATGTAGGTGTTAAAAAAAAAATCACGTACATAAAAATAGTTTCCCTAAATTGTAAAGCGAAATTGACACAAGCAGCACCAATGCTTGGAAAATGAAGCCGAATGATCAGTCGGGGTGAACAAAATACACAGAATCTTGCACGTGTTTTTGTTCATTTGGACAAGAGCAAACACCAGGTGAAATGACACAAAGGTGTCCCACACTGCCATGAGAGCGGGGGGCAGTATGGCCCATGACCTAGCAATCACGTGGTACTGGCCTATGCCTGGAGCAGCCTGAAACAATAATGGCACTCAAGCAGCAAGAAGCTAATTGAAGAAATCTTCCCCCTGTTCTGGATTGTTGTGTGTTAGAAATGAAAGTGAAACCCTGGCTCCAGGCAAATCATCTGATATGTTGCCCTTGACTCCAACCTGACCAGGAGAGACAGCATCTGTACATTACTATGATTGGAGCTAGTCAGGAAAAACTGATGAAACCTTTTCTCAGCCAGAATTTTCCAGTGCAAAAGTGAAAAGCTTTGTAGGGTGTTTGATTTTGATGATGTTTTGGTGGAACGCAGCGCGGTTCCTCCCAGCTTGAGGGTGTCCACGCTGCAGTGAAATACCCACAGCTGGCCCATGTAGTGGAAGAATTGCAGAACCTGGGCTCCAGCCTGAGCCCCAAAGTCTACCAAGCTCAGTCAGCCTGGTGAGACACCAGGGGATGTGGTTCCCATTCCCCTTCCCTGAAGGTCTTCAGCTGTTCGCAGAATTAGAAAGAAAGGAAGTAGCAAAATCTTTGTGAATGGAATTGCCTTTCCCAGCCCTGCTGGGTTATAGCGAGATTAGTTTGCCTACTCTGTAACACGGTGGCCTGCCTGCCTGCCTGGAACTGGCAATGGTGTCCTTTTTGTTTTCCTTTTTTTGCCACCTCCTTTGCTTACGTGGGTGACTTTAACAGCCTTCTTCCAAAACTCACGACTCTGCGCCTGACACACCTCTTACTACTCTGTCCATACTTAACTCCACGTGCCAAGTCTTTGGCCTTCCCCATGAGCATCTTCCATCCGCGATGCTTGCAGGGCCCAGCTCAGGGCATAGTATGCTTCCCTACATGCCAATTCTTTGTTCAGCTGATACCAGGCTGGTTGGGAAGCCCTTGTGTAAGGTCCCACATCAGCAGTTGGACAGATGTGCAGATAAATCTGGAATAATGTCTGCTGCTGGGCAGCTTTGGGGGCCAAACTCAGGCACCCAACTTCCTTGGACTTCTTTGAGAAGCACAGTCTGGGATGCCGAGGCTCAGTTTCCACCAGGGGCCCTGAAAGCAGTATGGGAAATGTCTGTTTTAGGTGTCTGATGCAATCCTTACTCTGCGGGTGGCATCTGAGAACTTTCCTAAGCACTGTTTGCAGAGAGAGACAGTCTGGACCAAACATGAATTTATTTTTTTAAAATATTCTTTCTGGAGCCTAATATCCTAGGAAACATAACAGACATGCCCTGAAATGCAATGGTGCCTTCGTACCTTGGTCTGCCTCTGGAGTATCGGGGGAAATACATAGAGACTCTAGGACCAGACTTTTTCTTTTGGGCCCTGCTGCAGCCCAGGAATAGCTTGTGGTGGGCAAGGAATTCAATGTAAAAGAGAATAACACAACATTCACTTGCAGCACTTTTGTTGGAGTCAGTGATTAATGCTACGTCCACGCTACAAAATGAAGTTGAATTTATTAAAGTCAGCTTTGTGACACTGTATTTTATAAAGTTGAAGTTGAGTGTGTGCACCTGCCCACAAAGTCGACTTAGTGAATCCCCACTGAGTTGCCAAAGGTCGGTTTGGGGGGCTAGCCATGTGGGCCGGTGGGGGTTAGCCTGCTGACCGCAGGGTGCCTGGGATGGGGGAGACACCTGCCCCGTACAAATGTGAAGTGCTGATAAGAAGCTTTTCGGCCTCTCCTGCAGGGAACGTGCGGGGAAGAAGCCTTAACCCTGAGCAAGGCAGGACATGCTGCTGTCTGCTGTGCTACTGTCTGGCCCCCACGGCCAAGCAGCCATGGGGTGTGGTGCTAGCCTGCCAGCCAGAATAAGGCCCTGGCTCTCCTGGTGGCTCCACGCTGGGGCTCTCTTTCATGGCTAGATGCAATTGCCATGCTGATCAGAAAGAAAATTCATTCAAACTTTCTTGTTTCCTACTTCCTGCACACCTGGAGAGCAGTGTCAGTGAAAGCGCACAGAATGTACTTGTTCTGGGCGTTGTGGGATACCCCAGAGGCCAATAAAATTGATTTAAAGTAATGCTGTTTCCACATTAGCATTCGACCTTTTAAATTTGTACTTGGTGTTATGCTGCAAGGGCGGGTCGAGGCGAGAAAGTCAACCTTCGTGCCTGTTAAAATCAACCAAATGGTGTTTGCGGCCAAGACGGCCACATAAAAATTGATCTAAGTGCCTTAAAATTGACTTTATGCTCTAGTGTAGACATAGCCTAAATCTGCTGCCTGGTGGGCAGAGTGTTAAACTCGTCTCTTTCCTCAAGTGGAGCAGCAGGGTCGCGCTGCCCCTGCTGGGAGTTGGTCCTTGGAAAAGGCCGGGAGCTGAGGAGAGCCTTGGAGCGATCTGCTGTAAAATCCCAGAGGAAACAGTGAGAATGGGGTAGCCAGGAGGTGAGCGGCTGGGGTGACCTCTAGCACAATGCTTCCAAAATTGCCAGTGTGGCTATGCATAAGTTGGCAGGGTGGGATCACCCACCACAGAGAACTCCTGGTCCCAGAAGCTGTCCTAGGAAAACCCATTGGGCAGGTTATTTTCCCTCTTCAGCAAAGACCCCTGTATCTAATGTGTTTAAATCCTTGTTCCCTCTTTGTGAGGGGGGGAAACTGAGGCACCAAGTAGGGTCAGGATGGTCATGGAAGCAGCTCCATCAATGTGTGTGGCAATCTCACCAGGCGGCTGGGGGGCACTTGTGCCTTCCTCACCTTCACTGGCTGCTGTGAAAGCCTGTCTCCGTTTGCATGCTGCTGCTGTGAGTAAGAGCAGCACTGGGTTGCTTAATACCTGGTTCTTCTCCAGAGCTTTTCAGTTTTAGAGCTCAAAGCACTTTGGGCCCCCCTCTGCAATCTGTGTGCCAGGGAAATTGAGGCACAAGGCAGCTGAAGTGACTTGCCCAAGAAGACAGATGACAACGTTCCATCCTCATGCAGGGTAAGTTTGGCACTGAGGCATTTTCAACGCCCGTAGGCGCACAGGTTGTCAGCTACAGCCACTTCTGCCAGTCAGCTGGGTGGCATTTGTGTCTCCCCTGCAGAGCTCTTCAAGTACAGGCTGGGGCTAGAACCCAGCTTTCCTGGCTCAGTTTAGTGTGCTGTCCACAAAGCCATACGGCTGCTGTGCGTAGTAGCCAACGTCAACACCACTCCTCTCTCCCATCATGGGACTGGGTACCAGCAAGGACACAAAATCCTCTTCGTCAGGTTAATCGTCGAAGTACTCTGTCCCGTAAATGCAGCAGCAGTTGAAAAGCCCTGGGGCCAGAGCCTTACGATTCCCACCAGACCCTTCCGATTCCCACCAGGGCCAGTGCAGTGCAGGCAGCAGCCACAGGGGGAGACGCTAATGTCAATGGCTGTGTTTGGGCTCGCCGGTGGTGGCTGAAGCTGTCATTGAAGTAGCCGGTTACGGTCAGCGCTGGTCGAATAATCCAGCCTTTGTTGCGCTGGATCCTCGGCCTACCATGGGGCTGCACCAATCTACACCAGCTGAGGAGGTTGGGTGGAAGCCTTCACCAGTGCACTCACTAAAACACCGATCAGCTGGTTCTTCTACCTGCCCAGTGCTTTAAAATCCCCCTATCCTGTCTGCATGTGATGTAGAGGGTGGAGGAGATTGTATTAACTCTGAGCACTGGGCCCCCCTCCAGGCTTCTGCCAGCTCGGCAAATGGCCCTGCCTTCCCCAAAGAAAGAGGAAATAAAATACCAACCCGCCAAAAAAGCTTCAGACCCACCTTCCTGCCTGTTGGTAAAGACTCTAACAAGCTGGGGAGTTTGGAGAGGAAGGAAGGTTCCTGCAGGCCTGAGTCTCGGGACGCTTGACTTCGTTCCCTGGCTCTGCCATAGATTTCCTACCTGCCACGGGCAAATCACATGTTTTTTGCATTACAGTGGCATTCAGAAGCCCTAACTGTTAGCGGCGCCCTGCTCTATCCTGGTTCTGAGACAATGGCCTTCACCAGAGCGCACAGAGCATGAGGCGGTTCTCCGACCGAGGAGTTCACAATCTTTAGAGCTGGCGGAAGGGAAAAAGTGTTTAGTCTCTCTCGGGGCCTCCATTGTACAAAGGTGACAGGCAGCATGTCCTCTAGCTCTCACAGCTATTTACATTGTAAGCTATTTGGGACAGGCAGTGCCTTGTAGAGCACCCAATGCAGTGGGGCCCTGGTCTCAGTGGGGGGCCACAGGGCCTACCACAATACAAACAATTCTGGCGTTCTCAGCTAAGATATTGACAATATACATACACGTCTCAGAGCGGAAGGGACCTTGACAGGTCATCAAGTCCAGTCTCCCGCCCACGCAGCAGGACCGAGCACCATCCCTGGTAGGTAGAGATATATATATATATATATATATATATATATATATATATATACATTTTTTTAAAAAAAAAAATCTACTTGCCCCAGGCCCCTAAATGACCTCCTCAAGGATTGAGCTCACATCCTCGAATTTACAAGGTCAATGCTTAAACCACCCAGCTTCCTAGCATTTGCATCCCTCTGCCTGGGCTGAGATTTAACCCTACCTAGGCCTATAGCGGACAGGAACTTCCCATGTGACCTTGGGCACAATGCAGTCCCGCTCTGTGCCTCAGTTTCCCCACCCATAGCAGAAGGATCAGCCCTGCCAAGCTGTTGTGACATTCCTCTGGGTAATGTTTGTAAAGAGCTTTGGGAGCCAGGGCTGGAAGTGTTGCTGTGGAGGCTCCTGGTGTGTGGTACCTCTGCACAGCTCCCAGGCTGTGCGAACTGAACCAAGCAAGGCGACACGCTTTGCGTTGAGCCTCCAAGTGGAATTTCATAAACCAGGCAGGAGGGGGGCAGCACATAGCCACTCCCCTGCCTGCCATGGTCTAACCACTAGACTATATGTCCATGTGCCAAACAAGCCAGGTTTTCAGCATGCTTTGAAATGTGAGCCCCGCTTCCATTCTTTATTCTCAGTCAAGTGAGAAGGTCTCTGAGGGCAGCAGTTTGGTCTGTCCAGGTTAGGCTGTGCAACCCTCTCTCCTCTGTCTGAGGGGCCATGGCCCATTGTCCTTATTGCTGTGACTTTATTGTTTGTTTTGGAGTAGTCAGGCTGGCTGACAGGTGGGCAAATGGGCCCAGCAATTCAAAGGGGCCAGGAAATGCCTGGCCACTGTTGTGTCAGCCAGAGCCCGGGGTTACTTTGAATTGCTGCTGGAATGTCATTCTGCATGGCTCTGAGGGTGGGGAGGGGGTGCTGTGGTCTGAGTGGTGCTAAGGGCTGGCTGCTAGAGGCCCTCCCCCCCGCCTTCTGGGGGCATAGAGCTGTTCTCCCCCCACCTTGTCCCAGGCCCCATGGTAGCTGTCAGCCCCCCTGGGGATAGCACTGCCTCGGTGATGGACCATTGAGCTGGGTGCTGTACAAGCACATTTTACACGGGAACACACCCTCTGAGAGCCCTGATTAAGGGCACATGGCTGGAGTTGCCAACTCCATTTAAAATCCATAAGAGTGGGTGGGTTTTGGTCAAAAGTAAATGTTGGGTTCTTTCTGGTCTTTGAACCTTCAGGGGTTACATTTTCAACCCTTCCTTTGCAATCAGGAGGGCCACCAGTGTATTTCTTCAGGGAAGTGGAAGCTGAGATGTAATCACCTAACTTCTGAAATTGGGGCATTAAGAAAAAAAGTTTGTTAATAGAGACTGTAAGCAAAACTGCGTCGGCCCCTCCTTTTAAGCGCCAAACTGACCAATGATTTGTAAAAGAGTTAATGCAAAAGTGCCCATGAATAGGGCTATTTTGGTGTTTTACTTTGTTTACTTCCTTAATTCCACCAAACAGACTTCCTTGGCGGGCATGATTTTAACCTTTCACCTGGTGCTATGGAAACGCAAAGGGAACAGCCTCTGGGTGTTAGGGAACAAAACCGACTAGTAATAGAAAGTGAAACTGACCAGGCTAGTATATTTCAAGATCTTTTCTGAGCCAGCCACAAAGAAACAAATGGTGATTAAAACCCTTTGAAGTACTCTGAAGTGGTGTTGGTCTGCTAGTGTGTAAGGCAGGTGTGGTACAATTCACACCATCTGGGTTCCACTTCTAATGCTGCCACCCCCAGCTCAGTGCGTAACTTCATGCCACTCACTTCCTCTCTCCCGATCCAAAGTCTTCCAACGGGCACTTGGATCAGGGCTCCCGCGCTCAGTGCTGGAAAATGAGAGCGATGTTTACCCATTCCTAAAGCGTGTTGAGATCCTCAGGTGAAAAACAATGAAAATTAGTAACAGTCCCAGTTTGGAATGATAAACAAGCAAGCGATTTTTATCCCGAGTGTCCCAATGCATCCGCAGAGCTGTTGATTAGGCGTCTCTGGGCTGAGGCGGGGCTGCTTGTAGTTTATCCCTTTGGGTTTTGTTTTTCTCTGGCCCAGCGATGGGCAACGTAGCCTAGGGAATGGGTTGTGTGCATGGCCCTTCTTCACCACAAGACTGTCGTGACCAAGATGGCCTCCCAGAATAGACCGTCTTGGTTACATATATGGCACCTGCCCTACTTAGAGTCTGTGGGCTGTGCCAATTGAACCCTGGCGGCCGAGGATGCAGCAGTAACAAATGCCTCTCACGATGATGTGTGCTTTCAGTACACGCCTCACCTCACATGCACTTTGGCCTGCATGCCGCTTTTCTCAGGGTTGGAAAACAACCAGTAGAATCACGGACAACAGTAAACAAAATGTCTTGTGGGTCACACACAGAACCCCGGTGGGCTGTATGTGGCCCTCGGCCCACAGCTCGCCCACCACTGGCCGAAACACTCATGGCATCTGCAGATCGGCTGCTTCCAAAGACATGGGATTCTCCAGCTTACCTGTTTCACCTCCGCTCATCACACTCCCTCATACACAGCACTCAGGCGCATTTACGGTGAAACAAACTGGAAACATGCAACGTAAAATCATATGCATTCTAGAACCTAGACATGTTTAACTAGGTGCTTTTGCTTCTCAACAACCTGATAGGGTTTTAGATGTGGATGTGCTGGAGCAGGGTCAGCGGTGGGCAACAAAAATGATTAAGGGGCTGGAGCATAAGACCTATGAGGAGAAGCTGAGGGATTTGGGTTTGTTTAGTTTACAGAAGAGAAGACTTAGGGGTGACTTAATAGCAGCCTCCAACTTCCTGAAGGGGAGCTCTAAAGAGGAGGGTGAGAAACTGTTCTCAGTGGTGTCAGATGGCAGAACAAGGAGCAATGGTCTGAAGTTAGAGGGAGAGGTGTAGGTTACATATTAAGAAAAACTACTTCACCAGGAGGGTGGTGAAGCACTGGAATGCGTTGCCTAGAGAGGTGGTGGATTCTGCATCCCTCAAGGTTTTTAAATCCCAGCTGGACAAGGTTCTGGCTGGGATGACTTAGTGGGGGTTGATCCTGCTTGAAGCAGGGGGCTGGACTAGATGACCTCCTGAGGTCCCTTCCAGCCCTAGCACTCTGTGCTTCTGTCTAGCTGAGATCCCTTGCTCATGAGACAAAACATGCTGTCAGCTTATTGCTGAGCTGAAGGAACCCTGGATGTCTCTTTCTGCAACCTCAGATGCAGGCAATCCCCAGCTTTTCAACCAGGTCGTGTTCCAGAAGTTCATGTCTAAATTGACTGTTTGGAATTTGGAATTCATTTTCCCAAAGAAACAACATTGGAAATGGTAGTTGGGTTCCCAGGCTGGGTCCCAAAAGCGTATTTCACCCATAATGCAATGGAAATGCTGTACATTTGGAATGAAAAATTGTAGCGATAGTTTTTTGTTTAACCTTGAATGCTGGTGCTTGAGGAAAGGCAGGTGTAAGAGGGAGGGAGGAGGTAGGTGGAGATTCTGAAGGGGGCTTCTGGGCATCCCCTGGCTGCCTCCTCCCTGCAGGCTCTGCATTGGCTCCTGTGGCCAGCCCCAGTTCTCAGCTGCCCCCCCACCTTGCTAGCTGCCCCCAGCCCCCGCTCACCAGGAGGTAGCAAGTGTGGTGAGCACGGGACAGAGGACTCTGGGGATATGTCTACACGGCAAAGTCATTTTGAAATAATTTTGCAAGCGTCTACAGGATGCAACCGCTGTTTCAAAACAATTTCAAAATAGCGGAGAGCTTATTTTGAATTCTGCAAACCTCATTCTACAAGGAACAGGGCCTATTATGAGATAGATAGTTCGGAACAGAGGCTGTGTACACTGGGAATAGGGCTATTTCAAAGTAAACTATTCCGGAATAGCTTATTCTGAAATAATTCTGCTGTGTAGACATACCCGAGAGTCCTGCTTCCAGGGGCTCTAATCTGAAATAGGTTTTCCTGTGTGTAGACACACTATTTCTGAATAAATTTTGTTTATTCTGGGGCTCCCCTGCAGTACAGACGCATTGGCTATGTCTAGATTAGAGCGATTTGTTGATAGAAGCTTTTGTCGGAAGATATCTTCCAACAAAGCTTCTGTCAACAGATCGCCCCCGGACTGCAGAATGGATCGCTCTTTCGGTCCGCTCTGTTGACAGAGAGCGACCAGACTGCGTGGCCATCTCTCAACAAAACGGTCATCCAGAACCACAGCAGGCAGAGTTCCAGGTCAGCATTTCTGTCCGGGAGCCTTGGTGAGATGCACCCTTAAAGGCACCCCCGCAAGACATCCGTTCCCTGCCCATGCTGAGACATGCTTACCTCCACGAGGGACGACACAGCTCTTTCCAGTGAGCCAGAGCAGCTCCTGGGTTTGCGTTGACCCTACACAGAGGTGTTTCAGCACCTGCTGCACCTTCTGAAGGCCGTCCTCCTCTTCCTCATGGCGGGTGAGCACGACACCACCTTTGAGGATCTCACTGTTGCTGCTGGACGATCACACCTGCACCCACACCCTAAGGTGCACAGGTAGATCTGAAGGCACCACACCAGTTCCAGTTGAGGGGACTGGCTGGTCACGGGGCAGTGAGACAACCAGCGGTGGTTCCAGAACTTCTGCATGCAGAAGGCCACCTTCCTGGACCTCTGTCCCTGGCTCACTCCCAGCCTCCAGAGACAGGACACCCAGCTGCGGCCCACCAGCCGGGTGGAGAAGCAGGTCACTGTCACCCTGTAGAAGCTTGCCACCTCCGACAGCCATTACTCGGTGGGAAACCAGTTTGGTGTTGGGAAGCTCAACATCAGGGGCCCTCATCATGGAGATAAGGCACTCTCAGGCTGCAATCCCTGCATGGAGGGGGGTGCCCCACCAAAGGGGGACCCTCAGGAAGTGGGTTTGGGAGTGTGAGGGGTGAGGTTAAGGTACCATTCCACCCTTGCACAGCCCTATAGGTGGAGGGGCGGCCTCACAGGGGGCTCATGGTGAGCTTGAGGGGGCAGGAAGGGGCTGGCAACCCACTGGAGCCCAGGGACTCCCTCTCTTAGTACCTGATGTATGTGGTTGGTCCCCTCCCTCTGCAGGTTGTGATGGCTATCAACACCATCCTGCTGTGGAGGGTCATCCATACAGGAGATGTGGATGTGGATGTGGATATGGATGTGGACATGGTCATGGCTGGATTCTCCACCCTGCAGCTCCTGAACTGTTTTGGGGCTATTGAGGGGACCCACCTCATGATCCATGCCACAGAGCTTACCACAGCCAAGTAAGGGATGCTTGTTGATGGTGCTGCAGGCCCTGCTCAACCACTCTTTCCAGTGCACAGACATTTACATCGGCTGGTCGGGCCAGGCACACGAAGCCCATGTGTTCTGCAACTCCGGTCCATGCTGAAGGATGGAGGTGGGCACATCCATCCCCCCTGCCCTATCCCCTTGTGCCCTAGCTCATGAGGCCTTACACCGGCCAGCTGGACCCAAGCTGGGAACTGTTCAATGTCCACCTCAGCAGTTCCTGGATGCAGGCAGAGTGCGCCTTTGCAGCCTCAAGGCATGCTTTCAGTGCCTGCTCACCCACCTGGATGTGAGGGAGCACAATGTCCCCCAAGTTGTAGCCGTGTGTTGTGCCCTGCACAACATAGTGGTGGGGGTGGGGGGATGGATTCTGGCCACAAGCCTGAGCAGACGGGTGAAGCTCTGATCCACCAGGCCCATCGGCATGGGGTGGAGATCCGGGAGGACCCCGAGGGAGGGCTTCTCCCATGGTCCCCCAGTATCCCTCCCCAGGACACCCCCAGTGGGGGACTCAGGTCCACAGCCTTCCTCCCTCTCCACCATGACCCCTCCCTTCACTCCCTCATCCCTCTCTGTCCACTACCCAATGAAAAGGGATGTAGGTGTGGTACTCAAATAACTATTTTACTGAACCACAGAAAAACCAGTGCAAAAGACAGGGTAATACAAAGCTATTTACGAACAATGCAGTGCAGTGAACTATTTACAGTGAGAAGGGGCTTGGGACAGAGGGCTCAGAAGAGGGAGGAGGTGGGGGCCACAAACCCGAGGGGGAGCAGGACCCCAAGCAGTATTGGCCTCGGGATCCCCTCCCGCTGTGGGTTTGGGGCACCCATCAGGTCTGGGATGGGGCCAGGATGAGGGAGAGGTACAGAAGGTTCTGGGTGGGTGGGGGACCATGGGAGCAGTGGGGATGGGTCGTCAGGTCCCACCAGATGCCAGTGGTGCCATCAAAGTGGGACATGAGCTGGTCCCAGGTCACGACTGCCACTCCTTGTCATCCCACACCTGCTGCTCCATGATCTCGATCATTCCCAAGAGCGTGGCATTGTGGTTCCTCTGGAGGTCCTCCTGGAATCAGTGATGGACCCCTGGCTTCAGGCTCTCCCTGGTGCTAGGGTGGGGCTGCCCTAGCCCTCAGATGGCGCAGGCGCAGCTGTAAGGAAGGTAAGGAGGGGATACGGTGAGGCATGCATGCAATGCTGCACCTAGGGCCCTGCCCCGCACCGTGAGCAGCGACCAACACCCCCTGGACCATGGGATGGGAATGGTCTTGGGAGCAAAGCCATGTGTGGCCTGCACGATGGGCCGCCCCCGGACAGGGGCTCCACAGTACCTCTAGGGCTACACTGGCCACAGCACCGTGTCCCCACCCCACTTGATGGGATAGCAAGAAAGGGGGATGTCCAGCCACAGCCGGGTCCCCTCAAGGGTGACAGGTGAGCCAAGAGCAGCCTCCCCCGCCCCCACACCTGCACCTGGCCGCACTTTCTGGGGGAGTGGGTGCTGCCCCTTGCCTGCATGCCAGGAGCTTCGCTCTCCGGTGCGTCGGGGGTCCAGCCCGCTTCAAGCTGTGGCAGGTGCTGGCAGGGCCTGGGGACCTGGGGTTGGCTGGCAGTGGGCTGGCGCCCAAGCCCATGGGCTGTCTGCTGGGCCTGGGTGACACCCACTACCTAACAATTGGTTCCATGTGCTGGGACCACAGTCCGAGGTCCCACTGAGCCAGCCGGGCAACGCTCGCAGCAGGTCCTATTGGCACCCACTTCCACTCCCTGGGGTATGGACACATGGGGTACCTCCTGGAGGGGTCCTCGCCCAGCACCCCCAAAGCCCAGGAGGTGGCCTGGCTGGTGGGGACCGACTCTGGTACTGTGCAGAGGCAGCTGCTGTCCTCCGACGCCGTGTCTGGCTCCGGCTCTGGCAGGGGTTGGGGCTCAGAGGCTGCCTCCTCCTGCTGCTGGTGCTCTGGCTATGGCGGGGGAACCTCCAGGGCTGTGTCCATGTGTCCCCAGGATGCAGCAGAGCTCCATGCAATAGAGGCAGGAGGCGGGCCCTGCCCTGGAGTGTCAAGCAGCGTCCCAGGCCTGGTGGCAGAAACCACAGAGTGCAGATTGGTGTGGACAGGATGTCCCCCAGGGCAGCTGCGCAGCGCCCTGGAGGCCTTTTCAGTTGACAGAAGCCCTCCGCCCCCCCACCATCCAGACCTGCCTTTTAGGTCTTCCATACGGCGAGTTGACAAAAGTGCTGCGTTCTGTCGACTTACTGCCAACAGGATGCCTTGGGAATTGGGACATTCCCCGGATTTGGCTGACAAAACCCTCTAGTTTAGATGTAGCCATTATTCTGGAATATTTTATTTTGGAAGAATAACTCTGGAACAACTTATTCCGGATTAACTTTGCTGTGTAGCCAGACCCTGGAGGAGCAGAGGGAGGCCATGCAGCTGGTGGCTGGAGAAAAGCAGCAGTTTCCACTTCAAATCACCACTTCTCTCCAGCTGCTTCTGTGCAACGCCTGCTCCTCCAGAGCCCTCTGGCCAGCACTAGCTCTGTCTGGCCACCACCAGTATCTCTTGTCTGCTCCCCTGAGACCACAGGTGAGCTGTTTGTATGTGTGGAGGGTTGTGAGTCAGATGCTTGTTACAGCAACGCAGTCCTTCCACCTTTATTCATAAACCAGGCTCCCTCCTGGAGTTCGGCAGATTTACTGCCGGGGTGTCCCCATGGGTCTTTGGCTCTGTCGACGATGATATCCAGAAGGCTGCTTGAGTGCGTGTTCAATGATCGCAGCTGACCCCAAGAGGCCCCAAACATCACAGGCCAGATAAGGATCGAAGGCACCCGGCCAGGTTTATGATAAAACAGAAGTACAATAACAGTTGTCAGTCAACTGTACTGAACCACAGCACACAGGTACCTGCCACAATGGAATGACTCAGTCAGTGGGAAATTTCCACTGTTGGTCACACAAAGACGGTCCCCCCAAGACACCACTGGCTATACAGAGGCAGACAAATCACACCTCTCTGCTGACGTATCAGGTTGCCACTCTCTGATGTGTCAGGTTACCACCCATCATCCTGTACCTCATGGTCTTTTTTAATGAGCTGGTGGTACCTTGTGATTTCAACGTACGATCTGTGCCAATTACGGTTCTGCACCTGGGCCGATCATCAATTAGCCTTTTGCACTCTCAGCCCTGCCTGTGCCAAGTTCTGCTATCAGGGGACTGCCTTTAGCTCACAGCTTTGCTTTAGGTTAGCCATGTTTTGTCCCATATTAGCTAGGCCTCAGACCAGGCCTGTGCTGCATGGGCTCAGGCCTTCCTCTTACTCCACCTCTTGCTGGTTATTACTTGCTGTCCATTTCGCAATCTCTTGTCAGTTTCACAATCCTGATTGGCTGGTAGCTCACTCGCAAATCGGCTTCCATTGGGAAGCAGTTAATACAGATACAAGCAGCTGGGCCGGGGCTACACTAGCCCCCGCCTTTCGGAAAGGGCATGGTAACGAGCCACTTCAGCAGATGCTAATGAGGCACTACCATGAATATGCAGCACCTCATTAGCATAACGGCGGCCACGCGCAAAGCAAAAGTGCTGCTTCTTCCCAAAACCAAATGGAAAGGAGGTGCTTTCAAAATCAGGGGGTCCTTTCGAAAGGCCCCCAGCTACCCGGGGCGGGGGGAGCCTTTCGCAAGCGGCACTTCAAAATTAGTGTGGCTGCTATTGTGCTAATGAGGCGCTGCATACTCATGGCAGCACCTCGTTAGCATCTGCCACAGTGGCTCATTACCAGGCCCAGCTGCTACTTCCCTGCCTGAAAGGAACCTGTGTGAAACATGGCACCTCCTGATGGCCTGCCTTAAAAACTTAATTTTCATTATACGCATGTAACACCTTAAACATTAGCTGTGTGTGTATTTGGCCATAATTCTGATGACCAGCAGGTTACTAGCCCAAGACAGCCCTTTCAGGAGACCCAAGGGCCCCTCTATACTTAAGTATAGACGCACCAGAGGTCAGTTTTCCGGGGTTCTGTGCAGTGCCTCTAGTAGGGACGCACTAAATTGAGCTCTGAGGGTAAGCCTGTCAACTCCAATACTTCTGACAGTCACGGGAAATAAGGGAAGTTGACAGGAGAGTTTCTCCCATCAATCTCCCACAGAGGGCCCATGCCAGAAATTCAATTTAAGGCACATCAAACCCATCTCTGTGCAGTTTGTGCAGCTGGAGTTGCATATCTCAAGTCGAATTTCTTTGGCAATGTAGACCTGGCCTAATAGCCCTATATCCGGCCTGGAAAATCCCTGGAAAATCTTCTGACTCCCCTCTGTCAGTCAGCACTGAGAAATCCCTGGGTCACAGCATACTTGTGTAAGGGCGGGCGTGCTTTTGTGTGTGTGTGTGTGTGCGCGCACGCGCGTGCATGCATGTGGGTGTGCATTCATATGTGTGTGCATGTGCGTGCATGCACATGCACGTTCATAGGTGTGTGCATGCATCTGCGTGCATGTGCGTCTGTGCATGCATGCGTGTGCACGTGCATGCTTGTGTGCATGCATGTGCCTGTGTGCATGTGTGTGCGTGCATGCGTGTGTTCTTGTGTGTGCCTGTGTGCACCTGTGTGCATGCACGCACATGTGCGTTCATGTGTGTGCATACATGCACGTGCACATGCATGCTTGTGTGCACACATGTGCCTGTGTGCATGCGTGCATGTGTGCATTCATGCGTGTGTGCCTGTGTGCATGCCTGCATGTGTGCGTGCATGCACGCATGTGTGCATTCATGTGTGTGCATGCATGTGTGTGCATGTGCACGTGCCTGCACGTGTGTGTGTGCATGCAGACACACTTTTAAGCATGGTCTCTTGCCTTTCCTATGAAACCAAATATTATCGTAAAAAAGTTGAGGCCCACGGAAGGGCAGATTTTAAAAATCACTCAGAGCTTTCGGGTGAAATCTGCAAAGCAAAGTTCCCCCACGTATTTCATGGTGACTTTAAAGCACCCAAGATACCGTTTAAGAAGCAGAGGTTATTGGCAGGGTCCTTGACCTAAATCACCCCCTCCCTCCCCCACGCACGGCCCCTTTGCTGCAGTGGGCAAAAGCCCCCCGGCTCCAGTAGGGGTGGCACATTCCAGCAGTGCAGTGAGTAGTTAAGCTGGGAGGACTCTTCCATATGTAGCCTAGTTAACGGTGTGTTGTTGGTAACCAGGCTTGACAGAAACCGATTTTTATTTTTTTTCTCATTTCAGGTGATACTGTTGATGTTTGGTTTTAAGCCTCTAGTTTCACTTATGACGTATTGCAGGTTTTGCACTTGCACCAGATGATGGGCTTTTTAACACTTTTTCCCCCCAGTTTTGGTCTATGTACATTTCCAGTTGTGCGGAATCCTGGAGAGGGTTGGGCCATAATCGCATAAAGACAATCGATGTGCGATTCTGCAAGTTAAAGCCTTAGAAATGCGAAAACAGAAGCTGCCAACATCACACATCAGAACAGGCAAAATAAATACCTGTAAATCAGATTCCAATCAGCTCACAGGCCGCTTTGTCCTAACTTGGCCTATCTGTACATTTCTACTGTTCTCGATGGAAACATCAAGTGTGTGGGACAATTGATGTTTACTGATTTTAAGCATAAATATCTAATCCATGGGTGTCCAATCTTTTGGCTTGCCTGGGCCACATTGAGTGAAGAGGAATTGTCTTGGGCCGCATATAAAATATATAATATAGTTAATGTATATAAATCACAGAATAATGTTAACAGTTTACGATCCTGTGGGGCTGCATTACTAGCTGTCCAGGGACGCATGCGGCCCGCAGGCCGCGGGTTGGACGCGCCTGATCTAATCCTTCCCACTCATTTGTAACTTACAATAAGGTTTGCGGTAGCTGGAGTCTCTAGGGGGCAGAATCCCACATTTTTGGGCTTTTGCAGCAGAAAGTTGACCCTTTTAAAGGTCTTTTTGCTCTGATGTGCTTTGCTGGCATCCCTAGAAGGCCAGGGGTGATCAGATCACAGGGACAAGCAACAAGTTTACGTGAGAGCTCATCACGTCCCTGTCCTATAGGCTATCATACAGGTCTGTGCTGTACCCAATCAAGGCCAAACGTCACTCCTGGACTCTTCTGTTCCTAACCCCTTCCACTTGTTCAGCACTGAAGAAAGTTTTTAGACTCATCACACTGTCAACACTAAGCAGTTAACCCCGCTGCCCCCCACCCATCCTCACATGAGATAAATGAGCTTCAATGGTTTTTGAGGGGTAGGGAGGATAGAGCATTACATCAAGCAGTTTCCTGCAACCACAAGAGCTACAAACTTACTTCAAAATGAAAGCTGAGATTCTACCCCAATCACCTGACTCCGGGAGCTGGAGATTTAAGTAAAATGCCAAATAGTGTGAGTGTCGGCAACATGGAGCGTGAGGCCTCTTACCCCAGGTCTCCTTTTCTGTTACCAAACCACATACCTAGCCAGCCAGGCAAGCAGGAAGTTCCAAAATGAAAAGCGATTGAGTAGTTCATTTGACTTTATCTAAGTTCTCAATCTTTTTTTCATTTGTGGATCCCTAAAAGCTTTCAGAGGGAGGTGCAGACCCCTTTGGAAATGTTAGCTGTACTCAGCTGAAAACAACGGTCACAAGGATTTATGTTTTTCCCCTAGTGTACAGATCTGGGACAGCAATGCAGGCATAAGAATCTAATAATCCATGTGCCAGATTTCATACCATTTTTCAGCTTACGAAGGCTTATGGTGATTTTCCATCACCAGCCTTTTGAAAATCAAGATTCAGTGTTTTCCTCAAAGATCTGCTGCATCTCAAACAGAAATCATTTTGGGGAAAGTTTTATGGCCAGTGGCATGCAAGAGATGGGCCAGAATGATTGCAATGGGGACTGACTGGCTAGGGAGCAGTGTGGCAAAAAAGGACCCGGGAATTACAGTGGATGAGAAGCTGGATGTAAGTCAACAGTGTGCCCTTGTAGCCAAGAAGCCTAACAGCATATTGGGGTGCATTAGGAGGAGCGTTTCCAGCAGATCTAGAGAAGTTATTATTCCCCTTTATTGAGCACTGGTGAGGCCTCATCTGAGTTATTGCATCTAGTTCTGGGCCCCCAGTATAGAAAGGATGTGGATGCATTGGAGAGTGTCCAGCGGAGGGCAACGAAAATGATCAGGGACTGGAGCACATGGCCTATGAGGAGAGGCTGAGGGATTCGGGCTTATTTAATTTGCAGAAGAGAAGAGCAAGGGGCGACTTATAGCAGCCTTCAACTTTCTGAAGGGGGCTCTAAAGAGGACGGAGAGAGGCTGTTGTCAGTGACGGATGGCAGAACAAGGAGCAATGGTCTGAAGTTACAGTGTGGGAGGTGTAGGTTGGATATTAGGAAAACTCTTTCCCCAGGAGGTGCTGAAGCACTGGAATGTGTTGCCTAGAGAGGTGGTGGAATCTCCATCCCTGGAGGTTTTTAAGTCCCAGCTTGACAAAGCCCTGGCTGGGATGATTTAGTTGGGGTTGATCCTGCTTTGGGCAGGGGGCTGGACTAGATGACCTCCCGAGTTCCCTGCCAGCCCTGGGATTCTGTCATTCTGTGTTTCAGTGTCCCCCTCTAGCCTCAGAATTTGGAATCTCTTCCCCGAACATCCGACATTGTAATGGTGTCAGGTAACTTCGAGCCCCTGAATGTTTGGGGCACCCAATTAGAGATGCTTTAGGAGGTCCTGATTTTTGGCCGGGGGTGAGGGCTAAGCTGTTTCTCAAAATCCCCAGAAGGAGGGGTGAGGCGTGAACCTCGATGCTGTGTGAGGTGCGCTCACTTGGGCACTGCTTATTTTTTGCCTGTCTGTGCTGAGTAGAGATTGTACCGGGTGGGTTCTTCTGATTTCAGTGAAGGGAGTGAGATAATATACAGTGTTTGAATGCAGGGAACTTCCTACTAAGGGAAGAATGTATTGATGTCAGCTAACTGGCCTGAGACACAAGTGATCTTGGTTCTGTTCTGTCCTAGAAGTTCTGACACTGTACCCATCACCACAGTATGGGAGCACCCTCCCGCCCAGCACTAAGCAATATTAAGTGACAAATATCTGTCAGGATTAACATCTGGTTCTGCTGCTGACTTCCTGTGTGGGCAACTCAGTCTGTGTGCTAATACCAAAGAGCTGCTGTAGGGTCCTCTGGTTGGTGTTCCTGAGCCGCTTGACGCTGAGTACTGCAAGTAAATAAAGAGTAACCGGACAGCATGCAGGGGAAGGTGGTATAATAGGACTTTCCCATATCTCACTTTTAGGAGGTGGATTGTTTGTTTGAGGCTACTACGTGAGCCTGACTGATTTTCGGACAACCCCCGTGCTGGGCTGGCCCCCTAAATGACAACTAGCAAGAGCCAGCCCCTGCTTAAAAGAGTTGACAAATCTAAATAGACAAGAGGAAGGGTGTGCAGGGGAAACTGAGGCACAGAGCAGCGATGTGACTTATCCAAGGTCGCCCAGCAGCCGCGCCAGGAGGAGAACCCAGGCAGCCTGATTTCCAGTCCGCACCACTGTAGCCACTAAAATACCAGCGTAAGTCCAGCTGTGCTTGGTGGACCCTATCACCTTCCTGTGCTCTCTCTCCAGGCACGTTACAGGCAGCGACACACCTGTGGCAACCAAGGGGAAACTGAGGCACGGCCAGGCCCAGGCGCCTCCCCCACGGCGGCCTGGAGCACAGGAGGCAGGGGTGGGAACGCCGCCCCCTCCAGCAATGCCTGTTTTTAAGTGAAAACGACCCCACTGCCCCGGGCATGGCTGTGGCCGCTGAGACCGAACAAACTGCCTCCACGTGTGAGCACGTGCGCGTGCCGCCCCGGGAGCACGGCAGCTCCGGGTTAGGTAACAAGGATCGGCGCCATGGCGGGAGGCAGAGGAGCGGGGCAGCTCCCCACGGCGGGCTGCGGGGCCGGGGGCGAGCAGCGCAGGAGCATGTGGCCTCTCGGGAGCCAAGGGCGAGCCGGGGCAGGAGGGTGTCGTGCCCGCGCGGCGGGGACTCGCCCAGCCTGTTTCGGGCGCCCTGGCTGGGAGGCGCGCGGCCCGGGGAGGGCGAGGGGAGGCGGCTGCACCTTTAAGAGAAGGGAGGACCCCTTTGCCCTTAGAGAAACCAGGAAGGGAGTTCAGCATCATACGGGGCTTTGCATATACAGTTACAGTAGGGGCAGCAACACCGGAGAGAGAGGGAGAGCTGGCCGGGAACTGACTCCAAACTCCAGGCAGACCCCACCTACCCCCAGCCCCGCCACCCCCAGGACCAGCAAGGTAAGACTGGGGGTGGGGGGTGGGGATCGGGCTGCCGGGGGAGGGGCGGGGGAGCGCGGCCCTTTGGGTGGGGAGGAGAGGTGCTGAATCAAGGGGACATTTCACCCCCTTCCCCCCCCCCACCCCCACAGGGAGGCTGCCTTGGAAGGCGGAAAGTCCCTGCTCCCCTTCGCTTGGGTTTTACTTTACGCCTCCCCACCCCGCAACTTTATACACCGCCGGGGGGTGTCGGAGGATTCAGAGCCGCGGAGGGGGTGGCCAAGGGAGGGGGAAGAGTGTGAGCAGCGCGCGTATGCGGGCGGGGGGCGGGTTGGGAGGGGGCTCATATTCTGCTCCCTGTTCTACCGGGGAGGGGGTGGGCGTTTAACCAGCCTGCCTGGCTGTGTGCGCTGGGCAGTTGCGAGGCTGGAACATGGTGCTGTGGTTGCAGTCAGGTGGGGGGCAGTGATCGGGTGGGGGGCCAGCTGGGGGGGGGGCGCAAATAACTTTGCGGCCATGCAGTTAATGCAGTCTCCCCCACCCCCACCCTCTATTCTCTGCTGCGTGCATACGTTGTACTTGGCTGGGCTGGTGCTTCCTGGGGGGGGGAGTTCTTTTGAGGGGGGGGGTTGCAAGAAACTGGGGGGAGAGACTCGCAAGGAGGGGTGGGGAATGGAGGCTCCTGGGAGTTGTAGTTTTCCCGCCCCCCTGGGCCTTGCAGGTGCAATGAGCCCGTGGACTACGACTCCCAGGCTGCCCCGCGTAATGCCGGGCGCCTCCGAACCAACCCTCGCCGGGAGGTGTGTTGATAGGCGGCCGGCCCAGCCAATGGCAAGAGGACCTCCGCCCCTCTCTCCCTCCCGGCTCCGCCTGGCCAATGGCGGACCGAGGGTGCTGCGAGAGTTGGGGGGCGGGATGCGGAGGCGCCGCCGAGAGGAGCTCGGCCAGCGGGGCAGCGCCCTCCCCCCGCCCCGCCACTTCCGGGCCGCTCCCTCTTCGGCGCCCCCCATGGGCAGCCCGGCCCGGGGAGAGGCGGCGTGCCCGGCCCGCGCGCCCAGGAAAGGCCGCGGCTGCGGGGCCTAGTGCAGGCCCAGGCCTGGGTGGTGTCCGCAGGGCTCAGGCCCGGCCTCCTGCCCCCACCCCCAGCTCGGGCCTCCATTGGTGGCTGGCAGCCCGGGGAGGGGTGGGGTGTGGCGCGCAGCCAGGCGCCCGCGGGGAGGAGGGGAGCGCCGGGGGAGCGGGGCTCTCCAGCCAGGCAGCCGCGGGAGGGAGCTGGGTGGGGTCCTGGCGGGGCTGGGTCCAAGGAGACAAGGTCGCCCGTAAGCGTCAGGCCGCCCCGGCGGGGAGGGGGCGGGGGAGCCGCTGGCCGCGCTCCCCTCCCTTGGCAGCCGGAGCAGAGGCGGGGAGGCAGCTCCGAGGCGGCCTCGCCCGCCCTCCCCGCCCCCCCCCCCACCCACCCCCGCCGCCTCGCGCACCCGGAAAGTGGCGGCGGGCTGCAGCCGGGAGGGCTGGGGGCGGCTTGTGGAGGGCCGGAGGGGGTGGCCCGGGGAAAGCAGCCGGCTGGCTGTGTGCGCGGGGGCTGCCCGGGAACGGCGTGGGGAGCCCCGGCCGGCCCCCTTGGAGCCCGAAGGCCCCGAGCAGGCAAGTGGAATGTGGAGCCCGAGCCAGTATTGCACAGGGGCCGCCCCGCGAGCTCAGGCGAGCAGGGCCGAGGGGCTGGCCCACCTCGGCCAGGATTTTGGGACTTGCTTGGTGCTCCTCTGCCTGTGAAACCACAGCTAATCCTTGAGTTGGGGATGGCAGGGCCGTGTGTCAAGCCCATGCTTTGGGCCCTGGGGCAGCATAAAGCGCTCTCAAAGAGGCCAGGGACTATATCTGAAGGTCACCGCACGCTTCCCAGCGTGAACCACGGCTCTTGCAGGGCTGAGCAGTTAGATTAACAGGTGGGTGACTTGTGGTGGGCATTGTTTGGAACTGGAGTTCCTACCTAGTTGCAGAATGGAAGTGCTGTTGTATGTGCCCTGCTGGTAAATGTTTATACTGAAACTGGAGAAGGTTAAATGTGAATTTATTGAATCTGTACATAGCTTACAATGACCAAGGTGCCAGACCTTGCTGCTGTTCCGGAGTTTGTGTATTAGTTATTGCTTGGTCTGATAAAATTCATGGCATTGGGGACCAATACAGGTATTTGCATCTTCTTCTTATTCCAGCTTTTTAGCAGACTTCCAAGTGGCTCCCAGGAGGAGCCACTTTTCTTAACCAGCAGCAGTCTGGACAGCGAATGGTCCTGAGTCTGACTCACTGTAATGATGCCTAGGTAGGATTTACAGATGGTTGCTGAATTACATTAACAAGATTACCCATTCCTCTGGGAACTTTTTACCATTAAATGCACTATATATATAATGCATAAAGTGTATAAATCACTTTATGGAAAAATAGCAAAGATGCGCATTGTGAAGATTTTATACTGTAAATAGCTGAAAGGTTGAAGATGGGGAGTTATGTGCAGTGCAACGGCAGAAGCTAGTTAATTCCATGGTTTTTGTTAATCTGTGTTTGAGGTGATGCAACAGAATATTTCAGCTTGCCTTGGATTGAAGGAGCAACCTGTGGTCACTTATGAAGGTTGATTTGGAGAAAGCAGCAGGCTTAAGAATTCCAGCAGTTTGCTTATGGATGATGTTTTTAATATTTTATTTTAAGCCCGTGAATGGGTTATTGGAGAGGAGCCATTCCTGTTTAATATTTGTTCTGGCTGCTGTTCAGGCTTGTTCTGGGAATAGTAGTGAAGTGGTGCAACCCGAAGGTGGACGAGGTGGTGGGATTTTTGCATCATACCTTAATTGTGCGTAGGGAGACTTTTGCAGTGCTGAAGTGCTAATAAATGGTGCATAAGGTAGATCCGTGCTTTATGCAGATTTGCCACTATTTTGTGGCCTTGTTTTATGTAGAAATGCATGCTCTTGGGTTGTGTTGCAGGGACCCAGCAATACTTAAGCTTACCCTGTAGTAAAGAAATAAAGGCATGTTTCTCAGTTGTGCTGGGCACCAAAAGATCCTGTTGACTTCAGTTAGACTTGGAGCTACTGGTAATCTTTGAATTTCAGGACCATAGTGCTTGAAAATTCCAGTACTGATCAGTGTGAATGTGAATTAGGACTATAACAGAATTTGAGAAAGAGCTAGATAAATTCATGGAGGTTAGGTCCATAAAAGGTTAGGGTAGGAATGGTGTCCCTGGCCTCTGATTGTCAGAGGCTGGAGATGGATGGCAGGAGACAAATCACTTGATCATTGTCTTCAGTCCACTCCTTCTGGAGCACCTGGCACTGGCCACTGTCAGCAGACAGGCTAGTGGGCTGGATGGACCTTTGGTCTGAGCCAGTATGGCTGTTCTTATGTTCTCATGAATTGAAGGCTGAGTTTTTTTGTTTTTTTTTTCTTTCCTAATGCCTGCTGTTTTGCAGCTCTAACTGCATTCTGTCAATCAAAGCTCTTTAACAAGGTAGAAAGTATAAAGTTAAAGCATCCTGGCTCAGATCCTTAAATATGTATGCTCCTGACTCTCACCGACTTTGACAGAAGTTAGGAGCCTAAACAGCTTTGAACATCTGGACCTTAGTATTATCTCTGAATTGTTAAATTGGCATAAATTATACCTGTTTTAGAAGCCAGTTGTGGAATTGAACATCCTAATGTGTCCTTGTCTGAAATGTGGATCTGTGACATTGCACCCCTAATCTTGAAAACCAAGCCCATGCATTTGAGAAATGCAGGTGAATCTTGATTAAAAGTGACAGCCTTGGAATGCTGTGCAGAGTCTTTTGTGACAGACAATTAGGTTTCCATTTGTTTTCTTGCTAATGAGAGCAACAAAGAGTCAGCCTCAAAGTTGGATAAGCCAGCATGTCTTTGTAACTAAAAGCCTTTTGAGCACTATATGTAAGTGAAGAAATTAGCATCGTGGATGGTGAGAAGTGTTTCTACCAAATCCCTTGGCCCTTTGATATGAAATGGGATTTTTTTTGCTGTTCAGAACTCTTTTCTAATTAGTCACATCACCAGCCAGTTAATCGTGTGTCCGCGCCTTCGGTACCTGAACTCAGAGCATCCTGTGAATCCTGGAACAGCTCCAGTAAGGTGTCAGAATAGGAGTAAATGAGGTCACACAGGCACTGGGGTTCTGTTGAAATACCCTAGATGATTGAAGAGAAGCAAAACATACTCCTAGGCAGCAGCTTCTTCATATACTGTACATACGATTGTATTCCCCAGTGCTGAAAACCCAAATATTGCAGCTGGATTCTGTAGAAAGGACGGGATAACTTTCTATTAATGATGTTGTTAGTTGTCAAAGTGCCAGTCAGTTCTTGTGCAGCAGGGAGTAAGACAATCCCCCAAAACCATCCTCAAAACCTAGTGCGTGATGTTATTTTTCTCTTTCCTGTAAAGCGTTAGGTTTTGGCCACTGGGAGAGAGGACCATTAGTGGGTTCTGCTCTAATGTGATAGGGAGCAGAACATTGTATTAAAGGGACTGCTCTTGTGTGGCTTTCGATAGGAGACAAGACTAGAGGAGTGGGTTCTCATAGGGATAGCTGCGTTAGTCTGTAACTTCAAAAACAGCAAGCAGTCCTATGACGCCCTAGAGACTCACACACTTATTAGGTCATGAGCTTTTGTGTTTAAAACCCACTTCATCAGATGGATTGCTCGCCATGTGATGAAGTGGGTTTTACCCATGAAAACTCATGACCTGAGAGGAGTTATGCGATCTGCTCTTATGAAGGAGTGGGAAATGGGATCCTGGTGAGCTCCAGGATGGTTACAGGTGGCAGATGGGACTAAAGGAACCATCGCTCTGTCCTAGGATGATAGATCCTCATTCCCCAATGGCACTATGTCCCAGAGTTTGCTGTGAGTGTTTGGCACTTTAATTGTGTCTTTTTTTTTTACTTTACGTTCTTACTGTACTTTAAAGCCCATCAGAGTCCTGGTCTGAAATTCCACAGAATTATACCTTAGTTTCTGGAACGGTACGTAGCACTCCTTTTTTGGCAGGTCATGTATGTGGGGCAGTGCCAGACAATGTATTTTAAAACCATCTATTGTTCTGATTACGCTCTGTTTCACATACCCTGCTATTCCCCACTGGTAAAACTGGAAACCAGGAAGTAGACAGTTCTCCCCACCCCTTTCCTGTTTCTGAATGCATATCCAGTACAGAGCAGTACAAGTGAGTGGAGCTTGGGCTTGTAGCTACAGGTAGCAGCTGTTCTTTCCTTACCCTAAGTTTCCTGCCCCAACAGGTAGATGGGACAGGAGGTGCAGTTTAGCATTCCCTCCCTTTGTAGCTGTACAGTCAAGTATTATGCTGGAGGGTAAAAAAGTTAATGGCACGACAGAGTTCCCAGGAGTTTATTTGCTGTCATGCTTACTCTCGGGATTCGTTTTTATACTTCAAATAATGAGCAATAAGCCAAAAACTACCTGTTCACAAACCAGGCATTACATAAGTGCCAGTGCTGCCTTATGCGTGGTGTTCTGTCCGTAAACCTAAAGCTGAGTCTTTTTATTTTTTCCTTCCTGATGTGGGAAAGATCATTAGCCTCTGAGGTGCCATTTGAGGCCATCAGAATAACACGAGGCCTTCAAACTTGAAAGTCAGAGGGAGCAGGAAAGGCAACGTCATGCGTATTTGAGGGAGGGTTTTGGTCAGGGTGGAGGGGAGTGGACTGAAAAGGGAAGCTGTGAAATGGTTGCAGTTTTGAAGGTGATTGCTTGGGCCTTGCAACAAGAGGGCAATGGGAAGCTAGGCTGCAAAGTGTATGCAAAGCTAGCCTTAATACATCTGTTTACACGACCGCACAGCAAATGTGCCTATGATCACATGGGACTTGTCCCCTTCTGCCCAGTTCTATAGGTTGACCTAGACTGATGCTCTGGCACATGCTTAGATTGCATAAAGTGAATCCTGCTTGAGTAAGGAATGCAAGGTTTGGCGTCAGATACCTGGTGTCCACTGATGCCGTCTTCCAAGCAGGTAGAATAGAAATATGGCCGTACCCTCATCTCCTCTCCCTCCGTCGTGTACCAGCATTCCTCCATGGCCTTCTGCCTCGTGTGATCAGAGAGTTCTTCCTTTGTACTGCACTGGGGAGTGGGTTAGCACTGGAGATGTTTTGTCTTTTTTAGTGGCAATTCTTTACGCTGGTTCTTAGACTTGAGTTGGTGATGTGGCTATGTTTTGCCCTTTGAAATTGTGTTGGTTTTTGCGCGTGTGTGGAGTTTGGTCTGTCTTCAGGTCTGACAAAGCTATTTTTCCTCTTCCTAAATGCACAACACTTCCACCCTGCCATTAGAAATAAAAGCCCTCACTTAGTTCCTAATTCAGTCTGGGCATTCTCCCACCTCACACCCTCCCCTCTTGCAAAAATAGTGAATGCTGAGGTTTCCTGGGGCACTTAAGTGCCCAGGGACCCTAAGAGTTGGACATTTCAGAAAGTAAAGCTGTCTTTGAAAATCCCGTCCTCGGTGTGATTTGTAGTGATGCGTGCTGGTCACTTGAAATATTTCCCATTTTAAAAATAAGCAAGGTTCTTAAAAATCACCACACTGTTTCTTTGTGGCACTACCAGAATGACTTAGGGAGAAGTGAAAGTCCATTGAACCAAGAAAGCAATGTTAATAAATTTGCTCCTGGCCTTGATTCTGCAGTAGAAACAGAAGACGTTCCATTACACTCAAGTGTATGGGGGGGAGAAAGTCATTGTTGTGTGCCTGTTTGAGTGATGTGGCAGTATGACAGTGTACGAGCAAACATGGACACACACGGGTCTTGACTGTGTTGCTACACTTGATACACTTAAGATGCATTCCTGCAAGATTAAATATGGTCCCTGATGACACAGGAGAAAATTGGCAAGGAGATCTGGGTGGAGTAACCAGTTAAGACAAACCTTGCAACACGAGGCGTTTTAATTTGCCCTGGTATTGAGCGTCAGTAGTGAAAATGGCCATCTGTTGACTTAGCGTAGAGTTGTCTCTTGTGCTGCCCTTCTTGAGGTTGTCTGGTAGACTGGCCTGTATTTAGCAGCATGAAGGACCTCGGCTGATTGGTTAAAAAAAGGCTTTTCTTGTATTAATATGTGATATGCCATACTGGGTGAGACCATTGGTCTCCAGTCACTGTCCTGCTTCTGATTTTAACCAATATCTGATGCCTCAACAGAAAACGGACTGCCCAAATCCACTGTGCAAGAAATGTAACGCAACACATGTGAGTTCTTCCTGACCCCTGCAAAGTAATCAGCCTGTGCCATAAAGCACGAGGATTTTATTACCCTATGTTAGTTTGCGTGGTCACAGATGCTGACCATAATACCTAGCCCTTTAATAATTCAGCTATAATGTCTCTCTCTTTCCTATGGCAAAATAGTCTAACCATGTAGGCCTTGTCCTGAGATACCCTGAGCACCAGCAGCTCCTCTTAAAGAGCTCAGAATATCTCATATGAGGCTCTGCAAAGAGCAATATTGCACTTTTTTTCTAAATTTACGTGTTTTCATTGTCAGGTGTGTCCCCTTGGTCCTTGCCTTGTGGTACAGCCAGAAAAAGGGATGGATCAGCTTTCAGTTTACCTTCCAAAAGCTTAATTCTCTCAGTGATCCCTTCTGTTGTTCGTTATTTGCAGTATGGTAGTACCTAGAAGCCTTCAGGGCTGGGTGCTGTGCAAACATGCAGTGAGACAGTCCCTGCCCCCAAAGAACTCGGTCTAAATAGAGGAGGCAGATAGAGGGAGGGCAACAGAAGCACAAGGAAGTGAAGTGACTTGCCTAAGGTCACATAAGAGTCAGTGGCAGAGATGGGAATAGTTCTCAAATCTCCTGACTCCTGGTCCAGAGCCTCTACCAGTTAGATTGTGCTTCTGATTTTTCTTGTCTCTGAACAAAACCCTAGTGGTCTTTGTACCTTCCAATCAGGTGCTCAATCCAGTCTGGTTAGCTTAACAAAGAATGTAATAGGCTGACATGATCATAGTCTGTAAGTACCAACATGGGGAGCAAATATTTAATAACGAGCTCTTCCATCTAGCGGAGAAAGGCCTAACATGAAGAGAAATTCAGACTAGAAATAAGATGTGCATGTGTATGTGAGAATTAACCCCTGGAATGGTTTACCAAGGATCGTGGTGCATTCTCCATCACTGCCAATTTTTAAATTAAGATTGGGTGTCTTTCTACAAGTACGGTCTAGACCAGTGGTTCTCAAGCTTTTTGGCCTGCAGCCCACCTGGCTCAATGCAAACCTTTCCACAAATTACCAGCCAACCACCCATGCTAAGAATGTATTTGTTTATCTCTAAATACCTTAAATACTAAATTATTCATGTTAGTCTATTGGAGCATAAAAACATAGATACACAGCTGTAATGTACAGGGATGTGTGCGTGGCAGGAGGGCTCCCCGGGTGAAGGAGGATCCTGAGCCTGCAGCCCACCTATAAGAAGGTCGTGGACCATGCTTTGAGAACCATTGCTCTAAGCCAGGGGTTGACAGCCTTTGGCTTCTGGCCTGTCAGGGCAAGCCACTGGTGGGTTTTGTTTACCTTGGTCATCCGCAAGTACAGCTATTCCCAGCTGCCAGTGGCTGTGGCTTGCTTTTCCCAGCCAATGGGAGCTGCGGGAAGTGATGGCCAACCCCACACTGCTGCTTTTTTTTATTCCTTTCCTATGCAGGAGGTGAGACTAGATGTTAACAGTGGTTCCAATGGCATTAAAATCTCTGCCTACCTTGCTTGTCTTTTCCACCCCTCACTGAAGAAATTGCCCCCTTTTGGAGAGGCTTTTTTCTGTTGGGTCATCATGAGAAAAGCTTGTGTATTTTAACAGTGCCAGAAACTGAAGGACAAGACATGAGACTCTTTCCTGGTGGGCTGCAGCGTCCCTAATGATTGCCTGTAGTACAATGAGGAATCCCAGCCCTTCAGTGTGTTAAATTTAAATAGAACCATTGATACCAGAAGTCAGTTCAATTTGGGTAGCAATTATCTCCCTGCTTCATCATAGCTTTGTGCAGGAGAAGGTCTGGCTCTGGATTGCTGTTTAGTCAGAGAGGAGGAGAAGGAGGTAGGCATTCTTTCTTGCATAAGAGTCAGTGATTTGGGGGAGGGGTTGGCCCTTCTGCTTTGTACTTAGTAGAGGCTTTGACCTGATTATCTCAGAGAGCTTTCCAGGAAATGGTGTCAGAACAGTTCCGAGGTAGCTGAACGGTGGTCTCTGTCACTTGGCCTTGTGTTGTAGAGCTGTAAAAGTGTGATGTAGATATTGGGGCTTGGGCTGGAGCCTAGGCTCTGGGACATCTGCACCCAAACATCTATACCACAATTTTACAGCTTTGCAAGCCTGAGTCATCTGGTGTGAGCCTGCTGCGGGGATTCAAATGCCCTGTGTGGCAAAGCTATGACTAGGAAGTCCGGACTCCCAGGTCTCTGCTTTAACCACTCCACTGCCCTGCCTTTTTAGCACAAATGACTGGTCAGCCTGTCTGTGAGCAGGGTGATAAATGATACCCATTCAGCTGAATCTTTGCGAAGTCAGCCTTCAGCTGCCCTTATCTTTGACACAGCAACAAAAGGAGGAAAGTGTGACTGCTAAAATAGTTGTAAACAGACTGGGTTGTAAATTTCAAATCAGTATCTTGGGATGCCTTCTGTCAGCTCTTCGTAACTTACGTGGCTGATGGGGTGCTGCCAACTCACCTCCTAATGCCACATGTTTGTTTCCAGGAGTTTCACTACACTGGGTGAAGCTCAGTGTTTGCTTAATGTGAGGGAGTCTTTTAGGCGTGTTTTTTCCTGGAGTTCAGAAGGGGGCAAGAGCTGTCTGCCTCTTTAGCTTAAGATCTAAACCAAAATAATTTGGTTTCCAAAACAGACCATGGAGTGAGTGTGTCGATTTTTAGAGACAAGTGTCCCTGACCGATTTAGATGCTCTGCCAAATATCTCAGCCTGATGCTAGCTTCTCTGAAGGCACACAGGATGCAGCTGTTTCGGATCTAGGAAATCGTTGATGGTTTAAGGAGGCTTTTCTTTGATGCGTTGACTCTCTAAAGCTGCCCCTCTTTTAGTCAGTGCTTGGATAAGAGAGCTCTGAGAAAAACCTCATTTGTCACTTGGCATCACTTCTGCAAGGTACTGCCCTGTTGGAGGTGGTGTATTTTTTTCATGTGACGTGAAGCCAACGTTCTTTATTGCTTGTGGTCAAGCTTCCCATGACACATGTTGGAAGAGCAATGGGTATTAATTCCAGTGTCTGTCAAACTTTGGATCGAATAATTATCATACAGTCGTCTTACCTACAGCCACCAGAAGAACTCAGTGGGAGACTTTTTCCTTTTTGTAAACTGTTGTGTGCTGTGTATATTACCCACTGCTGAAATGCACCCACCTCTGGAGCAGGATGAGTGGCTCCTACATGCTGAGTTTATAGGTCTTGTCTTACCCAAAGTACTTTACAAGCCCTAAATACAACTGGGGAGCAAGCAAAACTCTTTGTAATTACAGGCTGGAGAATTAGCCTTAGAAAAACTCAAATTTTTAATAATTTTTTACCCTGATATAAAAAGTAGAGCCATAAAATGAGGATCAGGTGTCTCTCACACTTAGCTGCTGCTTCTACTCTGATGTGCTTTTCTGTGCAGCAGTAAGAAGTGAATCTCTGGCAGGTCAAACCTGGGGCTGCAATGGGAATGGGAGCAGTGATGGGCTTGGCCCTAGGATGAGGGAAGTCCCCCTAATGATTTGACTGAAGTTGGTCTGGTTTCGCCATAACCTAGACAGACTAGTACCTTCACCAGTACCACCCCCGTTTCAGTTGCAGTTCATAGTTACCAAATCTGGGCTTTCTGATCCGAGGGCCACAGTCGCATAGATCCAAACATGGCTGTGGTTTGTAAGGTGGGTTCAGTATGAGTAATACGGTATTTTGCTGATAGTCTCAAGTCTATCAGGTTGGATGCCTGAAAGTCATTACCGTCTGACATCTGTTCAGCAGCCGGCTTGACATCCGCCTGGTGTGATCTGTTTTGATTCCTAGTGGAGAAACGTTTGCATCACAAAAGCCATTGGCACACTTGGTACCAACTAGGTCCCCTTATTAATGGCTTCAGCAGACCATCATGGCTCTCCTTTCCTAGAGGAGGTTCCCCCAGACCAGAGCTGGGGGGAGGGACACTTTGGGGTACCCACGATAAAATGGGAGGTAACAATCAGGTGAATGTGGCATGGGGTGGGGGTTCTGTTCTTGGCTCACTGGCCTCGTCTGTTACCCCAGCTGTGAAGTGAAAATGACGCACACCTCCATTAAAATCAGTAGATGTAAAATTTCTCACTGCCAAGGATGCACCATTTATCTGTTAAATACAGAGTATTTCATCCTCCTACACTGTCAATCCAATACTTTTCACCAGCTCTGAATTGCCTTTTTAATATTCTAAACCAGTGTTCCCCACAGTGTGGTACGTGTACCACTGGAGGTACATGAAAGGATTTCAGGGGGTACGTGGCAGAAAATAAATTACTAAAAACAGGAGAGAGGCACTTGGGATGGCACTGGGCGAGGGGTTTGGAAGACACTGTTCGAACTGTGTCATTTGTTTCAGCTGACATGCAGGACATTCATCTCCAGAACATGGTTTTTTGCTATGCCAAGCTACATAATTCAGATACTTTGTTGGCACTAAATTACCAACAGCACATTCCTTTTAGGAACTGGTTGAACTTTAATAAAGTCATGGATCATGGCAGTGGTGCAAGGTGGGGGTGGCAGCTTTTAAGTGGCTGAGCACTCTATTTGAGGAATTCTTCATTTCCTCCCAACTGTCTTCTTCCCACCATTGCTAAGCCTAGTACAGCAGAGAGTCAGAGTTTGAGAAGAGTCTGAGGCAAGGGAACCTGCTCAGTCTAGCCCTGTATTGCTGCAGAAACGGCTCATGGGCCAAATGGAGTGAGAGGTGCATTTCTCTCGAGAGATCTGGGCCTGCAGATGTGGGGTGCGAAGGGGGACCTAGGATGACTGAATTGAACAAAGACTTCCATTATGCGACCCCTGTTTGGGGTGAGTGGAGGAGATGCTCATTTTTCCAGCTGGTGGTGAGTGAGGGATGCAATGATGTTTGACCCTCAGGCAGCAAACCCCTGACTTCTTTTAATAACGTTATTTTAACAATCCGCAGCACTCCTGGTGATGGGGACTGATAATATAATGTGAGCAGTGGGACATAAGCGGTGGTCTTGAACAGGTTGTGAGCTCAGGGGTCAAAGGGCAAGCACCAAGCTCCTCCATGCAGTTATTCTCATGAAGCCTTGCTCTCGAAAACCAAATAGCAACGGTGGCTGAAACTGCCCCCAACCTCTCATCAGCAACCAACATTGCATAATGTTGTTCTTAAACAGCTGGTGCGTAGCCAGAGCTGGTGCCATTTGAGCAGTGAGGACAGAGCTCTGCACTTTATAAATAAGTGCTTTGGGATCTCCAGAGGGCTGGGGGCTTTGCAAACATCCTGTATTTTCACTGGCTAAGCAACTGCCTGTGAGTGCCACCCCTTTAGAATATGGGTCAGAGCCTTCAGCTAACCTGGTTCTCCTTTCATCCAGTTGAACTTTAAATAACTGCAGGGCAAGAGGAGGAAAACATTAAGCTCTTCCCTCGGGTAAACCTGGTCACGAAATAGCGTGATGTTAACAGTTTCAACTTTGACCCTGAGGTGACATGGGAATGTTCCCTGGATTTGCAACCTCACATTTCAGAATTCCTGACAACTGCTGCTTCTGGCAGCATTCATTTTGGGGTTAGTTTTAGGGGAAAAAAATAAAATTTTTGATTTGTCACTTTTCTGCCTTTTAGTTTGGTTTGTTTCGTTTCTGTTGAAAAGTAATGTCTCTAAGCACTGAAAAGAGTGGTGAAGGGAACTATGTTTTTGAAAATCCTCTTAATGGAAGAGGGCAGCGTCGAATTAAAATCACTTTTCTGTGTGAAAATACTGTGCTTGTTGGTACAAGCACCCTCAGGACCTGACTGGTGCCAGATGAGAGAATTTGCCGGACCACGGGAGGTCAGCGTTGTCGAGCAGCATTATCAGCACTTTCCTGCTTACTGGGTTCTGAGAAGACATTTAGGGGTAAATTACAGCTAAATAACAGCCCAGAACACTGAGTCAGGACTGGTGGCTGTATACAAATTTTATGGGACCACTGGGTAACTCAGCCGCACCCATGGTAAGTGGTTGTCTGGCTAACAAAATTCATGCCAGATTACAGCAGTGAGAGCTCTGCGTTAGAGAGGCTCAACCTGTAATAGCTGAGAGTATTGAAATAGGAAGAGATTGGAGTAGTGTGAACTGAGAGTATCTTTCTTCCACTCTGTATATTTCATACCACTTTGGCCGCATGTACACTAGCCCTTCCTCTCAGAAGGGGCATGGTAATGGGTAAGTTGGGAAGATGCTAATGAAGTGCTGCCATGAATTAGCATCTTCCCAGCTCACTCGTTACCATGCCCCGTCCGAAAGGAAGGGGCTAGTGTAGAGGTAGCCTTTATGTATTGTCACTTTCATTGTCTGTCCACCAGAGTCCAGCCCTGTCTACATGAAGGATACTTTTGCTGGGATAGCTACACTGGTATAAACCTTTAGGTTGTATCTACACTTGCATTCCTCTTTCGAAAGAGGTATGCCAATGAGGGAAATTGAAAATGCAAGTGAGGTGCAGATTTGCATATCTGGCACCTCATTTGCATATTATTTCAAAGGTGCTTCCTTCAAAAGAAGAGAACCAATGTGGACGCTGCTCTTTCAAATAGGGGGTTTACTTTTGAAAGACCAGTGTCTACACTGGTTTTCTTCTCTTGAAATAGGAATAGGCAAATAAGGTGCCAGATATGCAAATCTGCACCTCATTAGCATTTTCCATTTTCTTCATTGACACACCTGTTTCGAAAGAGGAATGCAAGTGTAGACATAGCCACAGTGTGGATGCAGCTAGGCTGCTATGAAATGCTTATACCAGTATAAATCTGGTTTTGATTAAAGAGCATTAACTTCCTGGGTATAACAGCAGCGATACCTATATAGCTGTGTCTACCTGATGAAGGCTTTGATTAGCACCACTGTGTTGGTTTAAGTAACAAACAGAAAAAGCCTCAGACCCCTCTAACAGTTGTTTATGTAGAATATTTCAGTGTAGACCAGGCCTTGGTTGGGTGGCTCTTCTGAGGGAAGGGTCGTACCTGAGCCTTCTTTCCAAATTGGTTAGTTGACACTGTCCCTTGCTACAGATCGTGCAGGTGGATATAGTTTTGGAACCTGTGGAATGCAGCTGCCTCTGGGATGAGATGTAGCGTCTTTGTAACCACACATAGGAATCCAATCTAAGACAGCAAGTGTAGAACACGTTGAGTGGAGGAAAAAAACTGCGTTTGACTAGTTTTCGGTAAGTTCCTTCCCTGGGGCCCATTCAGGCCTTAATTTAGCAGTTGTGGTGTTGGCCTATGCACATGGGTTCGTTAGGTGCCAAACTGAGAGCCAGCAACCTCATTTCATACAAGCCACTGGGGAGTCATTGCACCCTGTTGCCTTTCAGTTGCTACTGACGTGGGGTGCTTTGGAACGGGCAAAGGTGCAGGTCTCCCTATCTCATTACTAGTCCTCTGCATGCTTTAATGGCCTTGCCATTCAGAGTCCCTGAAAAGGGAGCTGTGTGTGTCTGATGTCTGCGGGCTGTTCCGAAGAACCTAGCAAGGGGCATGCAAGGCAGTTTTCCGCCCATGGCTGCTGTGACACAGAAGCTGTTTGCTCCGGGTAACTGTGGACGCTCACTGGTGTTTGGGGAAGATGGGCTGGAAAGTGTAAAATTTTGCAAACCCCGTTACGGTCTCCGCGGCTGTAAACTTAAACCACACAAAAGGCATTTTGTCCAGATGGACGAAGCTGTGAAGGGTACCACTTTCCATGCCAAGACGCACAAATCTCATGACCCAGCTGCCATGCCTACACTGTGCTCTCGATTGTCCTGGCTCCCGACGGGTGGGGTTAACCCTTGCCTGGGCAAGGGCGTGATGCTGGCCAGCTGGTCAAGTGATTATCACGCAAAGCTTCTACATGCTTTACGCAGCTGAAGTTCTCATTAAAAGGGGGTGGGACAGGGGCTTAATAAAAACTTCCTCTACCATCTTCTGTGGGAAGTTTCTCAGTTTTGTTTTTAGGACCAAACCAAAACCCATTTGCTCCAGGGGATACCAGTCTGCCTTCCACTTTTGGCACTTCTTTTTTCAGACACAGAATTCTGCCCAGAGTCACCCGCTTGTGAGCCCCTGCAAGCTCCTGGGGCTGCCCAGTTGTAAATTAGGCCAGTTCTGTCTGTTTAGGTGCTTGGATGCCTGACCATTGCTCATGGACATCTGCTTGTACGGTACCTTGGGAGGAAAGGAAGGGAAGGGATTATTTACCCCCATTTTATAGATGGTGGGGTGGAGAAGTGAGGCGCAGCGCGATGAGTGACTTGCTCAGGGTCACCCAGGGAATCCATAGTGGAGCCAAGAATTGAGCTGACCCTTCCTGAGTCCTTGTACTGTACCTTCGCCACTCAACCGTCTTTCCTCCCATATTGCCGAACATCTCAAACACAAGCAGTCCCGTAGCACCTGAAAGATGAACCCATTTATTAATACATGAGCTGCTATCATGTGGGTAAGTGGGTCTGACCTAACAAAATTGTTAGACTTTAAGGTGCCACAGGACTGCTTGGTTTTTTTTTTTTGTGACGCTACAGGCTAACTCGGCTACTCCTCTGAGAGGATCTCAAAAACCCATGAGCCCGGAATCTAGGTCAAATTTTGTGCTTAGTTTTAACCACATTTCAGCCGTTGGTGCTGGCGTCAGTTCCTTCCAGGCCAGGAACATTTCAGACCCTGTAAAGCACCTTCCTTTTATGTGCCATGAGGCACCATGGCCCAGCTGATCCTTGTTATTGGCTGCCATTTAACAGATGTGCTGAATGGCCACGTCCAGCAGCTCCCATGAAGTTGATGGAAAGACTCTACGTTACTCCCAGAGTTGCATTGAGCCCAGCCCAGGGATTTTAAAGCCGATTCCTGCCTTGTTAAAATCAATTGGGATTTAGCGGGGGCCATGCTCGAACGCCAGAATCTCCACCAGGAACCAGTTTTCTCTCATGCTTGATCTTACGACCACAGGCCTGGGTCTGAGCCGTACGAATGTGCAAAAAGGTAGCGGGATTTTTTTTATGGGGAACGTGCAGGAAAATCCCCTCCTCCTCTTGGGCTGAGATCTTGCATGGAAAGTTTCAACCTGAAAGCGCTGCTGGGTGGCTTATGAGCAAGTGAGAAGTGGGCGTGCGTGCATCTGTAGTGAAAGCAGTTTTCCAGCCTTCGCTGTTGAGCCCTGTTGCTGTGGCTATAACACCCCACTATCAGTTGCTTTCCTGGTGTCGTTAGGTCTGTGCCTCACTCTTCCACCCATTCATTGGCTCACGTGCCTCGGTTCTCGCATCTCTAGAAGGTATTCTCTTCTTTCCCCAGGTTGTAGGACACTTGGAGAACTATACATGAAAGATGCTACTGGCAAAAATATGATGATTACTTGTAGCGTTACAGCACCTTGAGACCCCACGTGAGATGGGATCTCTAATACCAGGCATTGCACTTACTTAATGTGAGTCAGCTGAATCCCAGTGTGCCCTGTAAGCTGAATGCTTGTGTAACAGCTCAGGGGAGAGTCCAGTGCCACCCAGCTGGTTAGCAGCGTGCCCACAGCTAGGTTTGTGGCTTTTTTTGTTTTTTTTTTCGTTATGTGCCCTACCACAAAAATGCATGCTGCACCAGGATGGAAAAGGTGAGAAGGGACGCCTTGCGCCAAAGAGCTTACAGTCTTAACAGGCAAGACAGACAAAGGGCGGGAGAAAGGGGTAGGAATCATTCCCATTTTACAGATGGGGAAACTGAGGTGCTGGGAGATGAAGTGACTTGCTCAAGGTTGCCTGGGGACTGTGTGGCAGAAGTTGGAATAAAACACAGATCTGTTTCCAGACTCGTGCTTTAACCACCTGCCCAAACCACTGCCGGCAGCTCGATTGAGAAAACAGAAAGGGTGTGAGTGCTCACAAGTGGCGTGCCTGGCTTTTAGCCCTTGCCGAGAATGCATTTTGCACTAAGCAGAGCTGCTCTCTCTAGCTAGCCTGTGACGGCTCATTGATAATGTCAGAAATCGGCCTTTTGCTTGGAGAGCAATGTGCCACAGGTGACTGGCGGCCTCTGTATAGAGCCGAATGTGCTGTCGGCGCTCACTGAACGTTACACAGCAGCTTGGTTGCTCTTCCAACTCGTTGCAGTGCAGCTGATGAAGGGGGAGAGGGGATGGGCTGGCACAGGTACAGCCTGAGGTTTTATAGGGGTCTGTGTGAGATAAGGGGTGGGGTTCCCCACCATCTCCCTCCCACCACCCAGCTGCTGGAAAGGCTGCTGTGGTGTCTAGCTGATGTGCCAGGAGCACAGCCAGTGTGTGGAGGGGTGGCAGGGAAAGTGGCCCCCCAGACCCCTTGCTTTGACTCATAGGTTAGTGCTGGAAGGGACCTCAGGAGGTCATCGAGTCCAGCCCCCTGCCCAAAGGAGGATCAGCCCCAACTAAATCATCCCAGCCAGGGCTTTGTCCAGCCGGGACTTAAAAACCTCTAGGGATGGAGATTCCACCACCTCTCTAGGCAACGCATTCCAGTGCTTCACCCCCCTCCTGGGGAAATCAAAGTGGTGCTCTGGGTGAGGTATGAACCCACAACCTCCCACATCAGTTCACAGTTCTGCTCTGTAAGTACTAAGCATTAACCCGTTGCACCAACAGAGACCTGGTTGAGCATGTTCGTAAAGAGCTTATGCATGATGACTGCAGGCCCAGAGCGGAGGTTCTTTAACATGAGAAGCCCTGGTCTTATCTGCTGTACCAGGCTGGTTTTCGGTGCATGTGAGCGGTGAAGGGACAATGAAGTGGGGTCCATGGGGACTAGGTCTGACGTTCCGTGGCAAGTCAGCTAATGAAGTGGGGGTCAATGCTCCAATGGACAAAGTGTTCATTGGCCCCCTGGGGTGGGGTGGATGGGCTAGTGAGTAGCGCGGCAGGCTGGGGACGTGGGAGGTTTGAGTTTAGCTTCTGGTACTGCCACCGGCTTCCTGCTCGACCTTGGGCAACTCCATTAATCAATGGATTAAATTGTATTCTGCACATGGACGGAAAAGGCGAGAAGGAACATTCATCAGCTCCTTCCCCAAAGAGCGTACAGTCTTAACAGACAAGACAGGCAAAGGGCAGGAGAATGGAATTATTCCTATCCCTGTTTTACAAATGGGGAAACTGAGGTGCTGGGAGATGAAGTGACTTGCTCAAGGTTGCCCGGGGACTCTGTGGCAGCAGTTAGAATTAAACACAGATCTGATTCCAGCCCAAACCTCTGCCAGCAGCTCACTGGAGGAAACAGGGTGTGAATGCTCGCAAGAGGCGTGCTTGGCTTTTAGCCTTTGCCGAGAATGCCTCAGTTCTTCACCTGTTGGCGGGGCAGATGCCTGCGTTGCTTCCTAGTGGGCGGAGAGGGTAAATCCAGCCTTGCTCTCGAGGCGTTCCCAGGGGTCCCCAGGTGAAGCAGTGAAACACCCTATGGGTGAGATGATTTACAGAGGCAAGAGGGATTCAGCCTCCATGACCCATGCAGTCTGCGACCTCTCTGCTCGGCTTGCCAGCTGCTGTGGTGGCTCTTGCAGGAGCTGGGCTAGGTCACCAGGCTTGTTCCTGACAGGTTATGGAGCGCCGGCCCCTGTGGGTCTGTTGCGTTGCCATTATTCTTCCCCATCTCCCAGGAGATGCCACATGGTGCTGGTAGATGGCACAGGAGAGGGAGCCGGGCAGGCGCATGAGGACACCAAGATCTGCTCATGTCTGGTACCCTTGCTAGGGAATGGCTGAACTCACAATTCCACGAGCGTGTAAACCCGGCTGCCTGTCCTTGGGTCGCTGACCTTGGCTCCCCCTCTTGCGGTGGGGCCTTGGCAGCAGCTCAGGAAAGCCTTGTTGTTTCCCTGTTCACACGGGCCAGCACTCTTGCATGCTGTGTACATGTGTGCCCTTCCCACGGGGCGGGACGTGTCGTTGCGTGTGTGCGTGCACGCTTGAGCCGGCATCGTGCCATAGACTTGCTACAGCTACCTCCCTCCATCCCTCCCTCCCCAGCAAGTCATTTGCGGATCGTGCCATGAATTTGGCTCTTTCTTTTTTCGAACTGCTGCTCGGGCCGAGGGTGGCTGAGCTGGGGATCTCTCTGGAGGAGAGGGCAGGGTGGGAGGATGGCTGCACAGCCTGCAGGAGAACAAAGAAGTCTGTGACAGTAAATCCGTTCAGTGCAAAGAGGACTTGTGTGGGTGCCCAGGGGGCCGGGGCGGGTGCACAGGGTGTCCGATGCACAGAGTGCCTCGTGAAGGCCAGAGGACAATAAATAAGTCCCGTGTTAGGAGATCTTTTATACAGTTCATGTGTCTTTTTAGCAATAAAGGGCTCTGTTACTGATTGTGCTTTTTCTTGTCTCTCCCCAGCCTTGGTGTTGAAAATGGCTGGTGGCGTGGATGGCCCAATCGGGATCCCGTTCCCTGATCATAGCAGTGACATCCTGAGCAGCCTGAATGAACAAAGGAACAACGGGCTGCTGTGTGATGTGGTCATCTTGGTGGACGGTCAGGAGTTCCCCACCCACCGCTCTGTCCTGGCAGCCTGCAGCCAGTACTTCAAAAAGCTCTTCACCTCAGGGTTAGTGGTGGACCAGCAAAACGTATATGAGATAGACTTTGTGAGCGCAGACGCCCTGTCGGCTCTGCTGGAGTTCGCGTACACGGCGACCCTTACCGTCAGCACTTCGAACGTCAACGAGATCCTCAACGCTGCCAAACTGCTGGAGATCCAGGCGGTAACGGATGTTTGCACAGATCTCTTGGACAGGAAGATTCTGGCCAAAAATGACCAGATGGATTTAGTAGATCAAATTGATCAAAGGAACCATCTCAGAGCAAAAGAGTACCTGGAATTCTTCCAGAGCAACCCCATCAATGGCCACCAAGGCAACTTTCCGTGGACCAACCAAGACTTGCGAGACCTTCAGAGACTGAACTTCCAAGGCCAAGAGGAAGAGGAGGAGCCAGATTGTAATGGCATGGACTTCTACTCACAAGCCCCCACAAATGAAAGACCAAAGGTGAATGATGGTGACCCCGACAGCAATCATGCCATGTGGCTGGACAGAGAGGAAGAGGAGGCTGCGGGACCCTTATTCCCACCTTCCCAGAATGGACATTACAGTGGACACGGCCTGGCGGCTCAAGGAGAAGAGGAGGCAGCTCCGGGAAGTCACCTGGACCAGCAGGAAGCCAGCAACTCCCCTAGTTTCCTTCCTGGGGGAGCGGAGCCCGAGGATGCTGAGGCGAGAGAGGTGGATGGCCTGGCTGCCAGTGCCCTGCTGCAGCAGATGATCAGTTCAGTGGGAAGGCAGCAGCTGGGTGAGGAGGACCAGAAGGACGACGACGGGGTGATGGATTATTACTTGAAGTACTTCAGCAGCACTCACGAGAGCGATGTGTATCCGTCCTGGTCCCAGAAGGTAGAGAAGAAGATCAGGGCGAAAGCATTCCAGAAGTGCCCCATCTGTGACAAGGTGATCCAAGGGGCCGGCAAACTGCCCCGTCACATCCGCACCCACACGGGTGAGAAACCCTACGAGTGCAACATCTGCAAAGTCCGGTTCACCAGGTGAGGGGCAGCCAGGGCCGGGGAGGGGCACTGCGAAGCTGGCTCGCTGCTGTGGGCGTGGGCGTGGGCTGGGCTCGGCTTTACACAATTCCCTGTGCTTGTTGTTGTTCCCTTTTTGATGGGCCAGCGATGAGTGGTCTTTGGTTGCCTGCTTTGAGACACCCTGACTTAGGAAGTGCTGAGCTAGCCACCCCCTGGAGGTGGGGGCCTTCTTATGGGCCACATTTGTCCCAGATCTTCATAGCCATTGATGGAAATCTTGGCCGTGCCTGGAGCTTGCAGAAGGGAGGCACTGGGGGGCTGGTGTCTGAGGGAGTTTGGCCTCCCTTGTAGTTCCCTGTCCCATATTACGTCAGGGTCGGGTGAGTGGATTTCTTTCGCCGGTGGGCCAGTCACTGTAGATGTCCCTTTAGAAAAGGCACCATCTGAAGATTGAGCTATCCGGAGCCGGTAGAGTTGTGTGAGGTAACTGGAGGCAGAATTTGGCCTGTCCTCTGCAAACTCCCTTGAGAGGACCTGCTGCGCAGCTGTCTGGTGACACTGGATCTGAGGGACAGGGACTGGGATTGTCTGTCCCCCTTTACTCCCGTCCTGGCCATTGAAAAAAAAACAAACAACCCCCTCCCCACACACACACTTTTCATGGCTCCCGAGGGGCCATGGCTCTTTGGGCCCCCTTGCTGATCAGGACCCGTCTGCGCTTCCCGCTGCCAGGGGAGTGGCAAAGAAAGGGGATATTGTCCGAGTGCTTCTGGTTTGCTGTCACTCACGTGTGGCAAAGAGGCCTCCTTTCTTCAGCCTTCACGGCTGATTGCTGCGTGAGGTCTGGGGGGCTCCGCCCAGCTCTCGCCGCACTGTGTCAAGAGCTTGTGTGGGCTGGCTGACAGAGAAGCCAAACAGTTTAGCCCGCTGAGCCTGCTTGCGTAACTAGCCCGGACTCGGGAGCACCTGGCCAGGTTCCTGTCCAGGGGCGATTTCTCTTCCCCCCCCCCACCCCCCGGGGAGCATGCTGGAGGGGGAGGAGCTAGCCAGGTAAATGCCCAACTACTGGGCCTGATTCTGATCTGCCCCCTGCTGGTGCAAATCAGAAATGCCTGCATAATGCAGAGCAGGCATCTCGCGGGCGAGAGCAGTGGACTGGCGCGGTGAGGAGATCCATTGCAGCCGGCTCTCCGCTTGCCTACGGCGCAATCCAGAGCACCCATGGCCCTCACTGAGGTAGGTGCTGAGCCCCTGGCAGGAGTGGGTCTGAGTCCCACTGAAAGCAAAGGGGGCTGCAGCCCTTGGAGCACGGTCTCGCTGGGTCAGTTTCACTTTCTCCTGCTCCTCCCCTGCACCTGCCTTGCCACCGGGCTGCCCCTTCCGAAGCAGCACAGAGAGGAGGCTCAGCGCCCTGCCTGGCAAGGCTGCAGGGGTATTCCCGGGTGCGAGGGCAAGGGCAAGGGCAAGCTCCGTAGCCAATGCCTGGGGCATGCACGGGCTTGGTGGGGAAGCTGTACCGCTCCTGCGACCTGCGTGGCTGGCAGCAGCGTGGAGTGGGCCGGGCGTTGGCCCTGCGTGGCAGGCGAGAGAGGACGCCTGCTCCTGCCGAGATTCCGCCAGAAGGTGTCGGGATTGAAAGCGGCCGGTCTGTGGTGCGCGCAGGTGTGTGTCTGTGGTACCTGCACCCACAGGCAGGTGCTCCCACCCGGGGCAGGTTGGCTGGCTTCTCAGAAGGGCTGTTGAGATGCAGGAGGGTGTGTCTGTCTCCTGTCTGTGTCCTTGTTGGAACACGAGTGGCCCCTGGCCTGGGAGCAGACCCTCCCCGCCTGGTAGCTGCAAAGCGTGTGAGGTGGGAGAGAGGTGGGTGCCAGCCTTGCTGCGGGGGGAATCTGGAGAAAGGCAGTGCCCCCTCAGCACTTTCTGCTCTCTCCTGCCTGCTGGGCAGCTGCGTGGCTGTGTCGCTCGCTCTCTCACTAGACTTCAGCCCCCGATCTACCACTTGCTCCACTCGGGCTGACGGGAGGGGCTGTTTTTTCTTTAATGCAGTGAATTGGATGGAAACCCTGCCCGAGCCCAGCCTGAACTGATAAACAAGGCTGTTTCATAATTCGCGAAGGCCGAGTTTCCAGCTGAAATCCAGGTTTTTCCATACACAGCCATGGCTGCACAGAAACCCCCAGATTAGGATGTCTCCAGTTTGAGCTGTTTCCCGCCCCCACAGAAGGGATGCCCTTGTGTCACACCTGTCCCACAAGGACCTGCTGTCATTCCCCTTGTGTGTGATTGCCTCCGAAGTGCAAAGTCAAGCAAACACCAGCATTGTGGGACATTTTTTGAATTCCAGACAGAAGTCCTGACTTTGTCCCGCTCCCCTCCTGCTCGGCTTTGACTTGTGCCTGTCGGCCTTCGTCAGATGCCTCCGTGCTCGGCATGAGGCCTCGGGGCTCCCGTCGGCTGCTGGCGGGGAGAACTCGTGTGTCTCCGTAGTTATGGTCCTTTTCCTGTGGAGGTGGTGAGGGGCGGCTGGATTCTGCTGCCTTGCCGCTGACCTCTTGAGTGACTGACGCCACCCCCCAGGGCAGCAGCAGGGGTTTCCCATGAATCTCTCTGGGTGCTGAGTCACCATGTGCTTTCCTGTGCACCCTTCCTACAACTTCCCCCGCACCCCACCCCGCCCTTAATTAAAGAGCCACTGGCAGGTTGAAGCTCATCTGTTAAACATAAATAGCCCCTTTTGGGGCTAACTGTGGTACTTAATGAATAGCCCATTCTATGAAAGCTGCACACAGCTCAGGGATCCAGTATTTCTGGGCCCTCTGTGTGCCCAGAGTGAGAGATGGTCTTTAAATGGCCTATGAGGCGGAGGGAGAGTTTGAAGTGACTGCTCTCGGAAGCAGAGCCAGGGCCACAATCCAGATCCCCTGAGCGCCAGCCCAGTGCCCTGCTGCGTGCCTCTCTGAGAGTATGGCTAGACTAATAAAACAGGCGCCTTGAACTGGTCTAGCTTGCTCATCCCCCTTTATTCGGGTTTTTCCCTGTTGACTCTCAGCTTGGAGAATTGCACAGGGCTAGTCAGGCTTAGGTTAGTTTCTGGGCAGTTTTGCTTTCTGGGTTCGCTGCACCGGCCCCAGGGGGAGAAACATATCTGACTATATAAAAATTCTATTAATCTTTGGCTTTTAGTAACATCATGTATTTTTCAAACCATGATTACATTGTAGGCTTAAACTATTGGAAAATGTTCCTTTAACCGGAGCCAGTGGAGTGACCGCTTAACCCATTGCTAACCTACAGGATGGCCTTTTCCAAACCTGGCTGGATGTCTTCCCCCTTTGGGGTCCCTTCAAAGGCCAGCTCTTGAGTCACTCCAAGCACCCCAGCCCTTTGAAAAATGTTCAGCAAACCTCAGTGGCTGGGCTGGCTCCTTGTTGTGTACAGCACTGTTTTCACCAGCATGTGTTCTGTGTTTCTTACCAGCACCGTGGCAGTGCCCTAGGCATGAGATAAGGCCCTGCTGTGCGAGGTGCCATACCCCACAGCACACAAAGCCTGTGCTTGCCCCAAAGTGCTGCCGGTATAAGCAGGCCGCTCCAGTGAGTTGTGTGTCGGTTAGTGCTGGTGAAGGGCTGACAGACACACTCATGCTAGCCAGGAGAATGGAGGGAGGGGGCCGTTTCTCAAAGCACAAGCCAGACCCTAAGTAATGGGGGTTGGGAGAACATTTCCCAGGGGCAGGTAGCTGTCTGTTTGCACCACCCTTTAAAGCTGATGGTGTTGACCACAGGAGGTGATGGGCTATTGGGTGGTGCTCCAAAGCGGGGGGTGTAACTCTCGATTCTTCTACCCCCGGCCCCAGATGCAGAACAGAGAATCTCGCTCTCCGCGGCCTTGCTGAGGGAACTGGCACCACCCGGCGCATATGAGGCTGACTGTGGGGGGCAGTTTGGTGATGTGGGAGCTCAGCTTCTAGGAGCCGCACCACGAACCACCAGCCCGCCTCACGCAGGCCACCAGGCAGTGGTGCCCTCAGCTTGGGAACTGCTCCTCAGCCTGTTCTCATGACTGAGCCAGCTAGTTCCTCCTCGTCCTCGGTTGGCCCATGGGTGGGGTGGCAGGGTCGCTGCATGGCCGGGTGGAGGTGAAAAGCTCCCCTGGATCGCCACGTGGCTGGGGCGGGAGAGTGGCCATCTGGTGGGGCGGAAGTGAAGGCTGCTCCGAGGGGGCACCCCAGTCATTGTGTGCCTGGATCTGGGAGGGTTACTCTGTGGTGGGGTTGAAGGCTTCCCCACCCGGTCACCTGACAGCTGGGGGGTGGGGGTTGCTGTGTGCTGGGGAGAAGCTTTGTCCCCCAGTCCCCATCCGCCGAAAGCTCCACTCACCCCATCCGCCATGGCAGTGAAATGCTGCCTCACACCCTGCACCGAGGTGCAGGATTTCCTGGCCACCCCTGTCCCTGACTCCCTGTCTCCTCTCTCTCGCGCAGGCAGGACAAGCTGAAAGTTCACATGAGGAAGCACACGGGTGAGAAGCCGTACCTGTGCCAGCAATGCGGGGCTGCTTTTGCTCACAACTACGACTTGAAGAACCACATGCGTGTTCACACTGGGTTGCGGCCTTACCAGTGCGACAGCTGTTTCAAGACTTTCGTCCGATCTGACCACTTGCACAGGCACCTTAAAAAAGATGGTTGCAACGGCATCCCATCCAGAAGGGGGCGCAAGCCCCGGGTCAGAGATGTGAGCGGCCTGCCGAACCCCGCAGGGAACCCCGAAGAGGGAAGCTTCGAAGCTGGCGGCGAGAGAAGAGAATCGCAGGAGGAGGACATCGTGCAGAAAAATGGCCCAGGGGAGCACTTTGAAGATAGTTCTAACAATGAAGCATCAGGAGGATTGAATGTAGCGGGGGGGTCGTCAGAGGGGAACACACAAGGACTCTCCTAAACCAAAAAAAAAAAGTGTCACAAAATCTAGTTAGTACTTTCCTCCGATTCCTCTTTAAAATATTTCTCTCCCTTTTTAAAAGATATATATATATATATAAATATGTTTCCAATCTTCCCACTGTAATCAGTCCAATGGAGACACGGCTAACAGCTGAGGAAGGCAAGATGCGTAGGAAGGATGAGTTCGGCAGGGTTGAAAGGTTGATCTGTATCATGGAAAGAAGCTTCCATGCAAATCCAAAGCTTTATTTTTGTGTCCAGGCACACTTTGAAAAAAAACAGCAGCGAGGCAGCGATTTTAAAAAAAAAAGAAAACCAGGAAAATTCAGAGAGGTGAATAGGTTCTTCCTGGACAGTGGCTGCATTTCTTGCCTACGTCTGACTGGATGGAAAGGGTTGAATGTGGCTTTCTCTCCTCCCTGGGAAGGTTAAAGCTCCTGGCGGCCTTTTGTCGAGCGGGGATTTGGGCCTGTCCTAGGGAGCTCGCATCCTTTCTGCCCTGGTGCTGAGCAAGGCACGCTTAGGCTTGGTGAAGTCACCTGGAAACCAGCCCCAGTGCGAAATTCTTAGGTGGGAAAAACTGATGCTATTTTACAGATTTGTTTTTTAAAGACTGTTTGCTTACGCCATGCTGGTGGGCAGACGGCTGTTCAGGGCTGCTCTGGGCATCAGGTTTGAAATGCCTTGACGCCAGAGGAAACCGAGGCGCTCTTCCTCCGGGGGAGGGGGGGTTGGGTGAGGGGCTGGCCTCCGGTGTTCAATCCCAACTCTGCCACAGACTTGCTGGGTCAAGTTCTTTTCCCTCTCCAAGTCTCGACTCCCTCAGCTCCTTTGGGAAGTGCTCCGAGATCTAGGGCCTACACGTTGCCATAGAGGTGTTAACTCTTCCCATGCTGGCAGACGGGGTCATTTAGGAGTTGCTGGGTGAGGGTCACTCAGGCGAGGAAGGCAGCCCTGTCTGCTGTGTGCAGACATCTGTGCGGCACTTTTCCTAAGGACGTTTGCATTGCCCTTGGCCAAAATTCCCCCTCACGTGCATCAGGCCGCACGTTTTTTGCTTCAAGCTGCTCCGCCAACTCAGAGGCGGCTGCATTTCCATGAATTCTGCATCTGTCTGGTTTGTAAGGGGTTGTTGCATGAAAGGCTTTTAGTAAGGTAGCCTCATGGCTATCGAGCTCATCCCTCACTAGCACATTGAGTTGGGCAGGGATCTGAGCAGACGAATGAAATTCCAGGTAACCTGTGAGACAGGAAGGGGCTAGTTCTGCATTTTTATGACTTACTACCAAGCTGTACCCACTAGGAGCTGAGCTGAGGGTAGATCTTTCAGCATCAGCCTGTTGCGTCCTAAATCCTAACCGTGCCTTTCAAGAAGCAGCGCTTATTCAATCCTCCTGATTTATTCAGACCCTCTAATGCCTTGCTCCTTCCCTCCACCAGCGCTGAAGCTGTAGCCGCCTCTGAGGTGCGGGTGGATTCTTCTGTATCTATCGGGCTGTAGGCAGTTAATGATCAGTCATTGAGAGGTGGAGAAATCAGTCTTCAACGCTGGTGTGACAGAGACTTTAGCACCTGCTATGGCACCTTTCATCCCAGGATCTCAAAGCACTGGAGGAGATGGTTCAGTTAAGTAGAAGAATCTCTTGGAGCAGGGTAATGCCCCAAAATCAGATGAGGCCACCAGCAGCTAAAACAGAGGGTTTTTTTAAAATGGGTTGTTAAAGGTCTCCCATGAAGGTGCAGGGAGCCTTCTGGAGATGGGAACTGTCAGGTAGAAATAAAAGCATGCTGGGGCTGCTACTGCTTTTAAGGGTTTGGAGTTGGGGTTTGAAATTTAGTTTGCCGGAGACCTCAGGCTGGGTCATCAAATGCACCAGCTTCTGGGTTGAGCAGTCCTCCGTCAGACAGACTGGAACCAGTGTACAAACTGTCTTGCACTGGGGATATGAACAGCACTAACGCGATGAATGCGTTGTGGGGCGGAGGAGCTGGGGCTGGGGCATTCCGCACCTCAAGCCCTGTCATCCTTTCCTCACTATGGCTACTAGGAGGATGCCCTGGGCTTTCCCCCAGTGCCCAGTTTCAGCACCAAAAAGATGCGGGTGTGACCTTTGCGTGAGATGATCAGAATCACGGGCTAGCCTGGCCCACAGTAGGCCCCTGACTCCTGGAGGAAAAGTGGATCAGGGACCGATTCTCAGTTACACCGAGGCCTTTGCAACCCTCTACTAGCAGAAGACCTTGGAAGCGGCTTGTAAATGACTTTGGCTGTAAAGGTGCCCAAGTGGCATGGCTCTTAGCTCTGGACCAGGCACAGTGTGACCGTGTCTACACTAGCCGAAAATTCGAAATGGCCACGGGAATGGCCATTTCGAAGTTTACTAATGAAGCGCTGAAATGCATATTCAGCACCTCATTAGCATGTGGGCAGCCGCGGCACTTCGAAATCGACGCGCCTCGCTGCCGCGCGGCTCGTCCCGACGGGGCTCCTTTTCGAAAGGACCCCGCCTACTTCGAAGTCCTCTTATTCCCATCTGCTCATAGGAATAAGGGGACTTCGAAGTAGGCGGCATCCTTTCAAGAAGGAGCCCCGTTGGGGCGAGGCGCATCAATTTCGAAGTGCCGTGGCCACCCGCATGCTAATGAGGCACTGAATATGCATTTCAGCGCTTCATTAGTATACTTCGAAATGGCCATTTGCGCGGCCATTTTGAAGTTTGGGGCTAGTGTAGACATAGCCTGTAACTGTTTTGGGTAGGGGGCGGCGCTGTTGGCTGAAGCATTTCTATCAGCGCAACATCTACTGTGGATGTGGCAATGCCAGTATAAAGCTACAAGAAGGAAAATAAGCCATGCTGGTATAATCACCTTTCTGTCAGCACGTCTGCATCCACACTAGAGGGTTTGTACCCCTTTAACTTGTCCAGGGTAGGTAAAGAGTTCCAGCACCCTACTTTGGACAAGGCCTTAGCACTCAGGGTTGTTGTTGGTTGTTAGCCAGTCCCATTCCTGTGATCTGAAACATCTTACGTGGGTTAGTCTTAATGAATCCCTTTTCCCCAGCTATAGAGAGAGTCTAGTATATATGGAAAAAAATAAATATTGGTCTGTGCTACACAGCTCCTCCAACTCAGCAGAGTCTAGAAAGGGCACCTTTCAGCCATTCTCCTGGTTTTAAATGCACAGTTCAAAATGAAAAGAGATTTTAGTCCTCTTATTTTGAAAGCACTTTTTAGATTTCTTTTTTTTTTTTTTTTTTAATTTTAAAGCGAGAGCAGGTTTGGCAGAATGTAAACTGGAGCTGAGTGAGAGCAGAAGGTGTGGAATGGGGGGTGGGGAAACATGGGGGCGGGGAGAGAGACAGATGTTTATTTAATGCAGAAAAAGCAATAAAAAATTAAAAAGTTATTAAAAACATAAAAAACAACAAAGAAGTCTTAGCACTTTGCGATGGAACGGGTACTTCAAGATCACTTTATCTTAATTTAAAAAGCAAAAGCGAAACATGTTTACAAAAGTTAAAACCAACTTCTATGGAAAGAAATATTATTAAAAAAAATCCTAAATTTATTTTTGTAAAAAAGAAAAAAGGGTGTGTGTGTGTGTATGTATATATATATATACACACACATATATATATATATATTAAAAATCCCTCCCCCCCTCCCCCGACCTAGGTGGAATCCAACATCTATTTCATGGAATAATAAAACAAAAGGATATCCAATGAGAGGAAGGTTGCTAATTAGGTTCTGTGACATGACCTGAAAACAAACCCCTCAGAAGTGATTGCACTTCACAAACCGGAAGCTTGAATATTAGGCAGGAATCATGGGTGTTTTTGTTTTTGTATTTTTTCCTTCTATTTTCCCTTTTTTTTTTTTTTTTTATTTGTTTGTTTGTTTCTTAAATGTCTTATAGCCAGTGCTAGCCCAGATGTCTCTCCCACCTTTCCCTCCCTCCCGCCCCAGGAGCGTCTTGGCTTGTGTAGCAAGGAGGAAAGAAAGCATCTGAGCTGCTGGGTGATGTAGTTTTATTGGGGGAAAGGAGCGTGGGACGGGGGCAGCCCCTTTGACCTGCCTTGTTTATTTTCTTCCCCGAGGGTGACTCAGCCTGGCCTGGGTCAATGGTAACATACGTCCCCAGGCTACAGAGCTCAAAGCAAAGGGTGTTCTCGATTGTGACGGTGAACTGTCAGCATGCTCCAGATCTGCCACCCCGCTATATGGACAGCAGTAGATTCTCTTCTAGCATGAAGCCGGGATTTGAGTTTGGATCACTTTGTCGATATCTAGTTCGGGTAAATTGAGGATCTTCTTCCCTCGGGCCATGAGACCAGTGACTATTGCGGAATCAGATGCTTCGAGTGGGGGTGGAGAAAGAAACCCACCTTACAAATTAAATACAGATAAAGTCTCAAAAATAATATCCCCGGTTGCTTTTCTTGGCCGGTCGATTGGCTGTTAGCCAGATCTTTTAATGGCAGCAGGACCCGCCTTTGGGCGTCATGTGAAAACCAAAAGCAATTGCCCAGTGAGGAATTTGTTCTCAGGGTGAAGAGAATGAAAAGGGGACAAAACATGGCCTTCCTGGGTCAGTTTCTTGTGCGGCCTGTGCCCAGCCATAAGCAAGGCAGAGCCCTAGCGTCCGAACGCAGCTTGAGCCAGGGGGACCGGAAAACTCTGTGCTCATGCCTTTGCTTTCGGGCTCTAGTTCTGATTGATGGCGCCTGAGGCTGGGCTCAGCTGTGATGTAACACTGATGCAGAGGAGATAAACCGTTGGGAGAATGTGCCCTGCCTCTCAGGGGTTGGAGTTGTCCACCGCCGGGGGTCTCTTCCCCTTTGACTCCTCTGCTCCCGAGACAGTTGAGAGAGGTTAATAAGCTGGCTCAATATCCAGGTTCATTCAGTGCTGGAAGCTGGTCTCCTGCCTGTTAAAACTGCCAGGGTTGGAGGGCGTCAGTTAGCTAAACCGTACAGCCAAAGGAGGCAGCGTACCAGTTCCCACGCAGCAGTCAGCGGGGGGCAGGTCTGAAAGGACGCACTGCCCCAGATCCAGTCCCTGGTTCTCCGTAGCGTTGGCTCATGTGTTGGCGACAGTGCAGATGCTGACTCCTTCCTCTGTGCTCTAGAACACGTCAGCCCTGGCCTCCGGCTCCCTGTCCCAGAGAGTGGAGCTGGCTGGCCCGTGACCCGGGCACTAGCCAGCTGTGGCAAAGCCCCTCTTCCAGGGATGAACCTCTGCTTAGCACTGGCTACCTACTGCATATGCAAAAACTCGTGTGGACTTGTAAATAGACAGTTACTTGAGGTTCTTTATTGTAATCAAAAGTTGTGGTATCTCTTTTCTCATTACCCCTTCTCTGCCCCCCCCCACCCCTTTAACGCTTGGGATTCTCTCCAAACCTCCTCCTGCCGTTTGGGGGAAAAAAGCAAATCCCCCTCCCGCCCAGCCCTCCGCAATGGACCGCAAAAAAAAAAAAAAAAAAAAAAGTCTCAGGATTCTTGTTGGAGAGGGAACCAAACACCCTGTGAGAAATGAGAGCTGCCCCCTCCGGACAATCCCAGCCTGCCCTGTGTCCCCCCCTCCCTTGCAGATCCCAGGGTGTGCCATTTTGGAGTTGCTCTCTGCCTCTGAGAAGGAGCAGGCGGAGATGGGGGCGTTGTTAATGGCATGTCCGCTTCTCCCCTCTGTGAAATTGGCACAGCAGAGCTGGGGCCCGAGTTAACCCTCCTGCCCCCACCCAACCCAGAACAGTTCCTCACTTGGAGCCAGATTCCCCCCCCCGCCCCAAGGAGCTGGAACCTCCCTGCTCAGTCGGTTAACCGTGGGGATCAGGTGTTCGGGTTGGGGCAGAGGATCCCACCCCTAGCCCCGGAGGAACAGAGGGCAGCTTCCACACGCCATGCAAGATGGCTGCCCTCTGCACCCAATTGTGTACAAACCCTGCCAGTGGCCTCCCCCTGCCCCTGTAGTTGGCATTGGCATTGAGCCCCTGGGCAGAGGTGGGTTTGGGAGCAGGTGAGCAATGGCTTCTTCCGAACAGAGATACCGCACCTTGTTTGTGATATGAGATGCTTTTACCTTTATTAGAGATCTGGGGAGCCGCCGCGTGAGCTTTGAGTGGCACTAGATTGACGCATCCGTGCCGGCAACACTTTAGCACAAGCCTTGATAAGTTTGCACTAAAACCCAACCGACCGATCTTCTCCCTTCTCCGCGTAGGGAGGCTCGGGCCTCCGCATACATTCTGCCTTAACTTTCTTACCTGTCTTACTCTCTGTAACAACCAACGATGGAAAGACTAGTGCATGCAGATAGTCCCCAATCATATACTGTATATAAGCATTGATTTTTATTGTTAAGATTATTATTATTTTGAAATTCAGGTTGTGATAAAGTGTTGCCAAAGATACTGCTGAATTATGACATTTCAGGAAAAAACAAAAAAAGAAAGAAAAAGAAAAAAAAGCAAACCCTAACTCCTACCAAACAGACAGACAGTGTGGTGGGCTTTCTAGTTCTGCCTCTCTTGGTACAAAACAACACCTGTCATGTCCGTAGTCATATAACTGTGTGGGTATGTGTCTCAGCCAGTGGGTTCTCCTAGGCTGGGGGGCACCTGGGTTGTCCAGCCGCCCTAGCTGGGGCTTTATTCCCTGCTGATGGGGAACAGAGGTTTCCCCGGGGGCTATTTGAGCTCTCTCGTGTTTTTCAGGCCAGTTGAGAACCCCGATTGCACAGCTGGGAGTTTGATGGACACCTGCTCCGGTGTCTGTCAGGATTGACGCTCGTCAAAGTCAGCAGTGCGCTGCCACAGGCCTGAGGTTTTTGACACTAAAGACAAATACCTGTGTGGTCCCATCAGCCTCTAGTATTGTGGGAGGAGAGCACGGATTGTCCAATGCATCTGACCCCCAGGCTAGAAGGAAACCTGCACGGACACGCGAACTGCCCCTTGTCTCCCAGGCGTGATGGCGAGAAGCCGCCTCTTCTCCAGGAGCTTGTGGATTTGTGCTAGGAGAGAGAGCCTGGCGTTGTGCAAGGGCTCACGGCCGGAATGCTGTTACCTCCTCCCTTCGGTCTCCCCCCACACTATGATACCGGTGAATGTAACCCATGCAAGCGATGAAGCACTAACGAGAGCGGGGAGCAGCGGCAGGCAGAGCTGCCCAGCTGTGCTGTATGAGAGCCTGGTGACCAGATCTGAACCGTGAGTTCCAGCGACTTTGCCAATCAATCCCAAAGTATGCCGCACCCTCCTTGCGGAGCTCGGAGGACTCCTTCTGGTTAGACCGCCATTTGGCCACTGATCCAGCCTGCGCGGGGAGCTCGGGTCGGTGATGACCCGGCGAGGTGGGGGCATGAGATCTGAGCGCCGTGGTCGCTGTCTGCCGTGAGCGTGGGGTGCAGCTTCCTCTCCGTTGTCATACTACAGCCAGGCTGCATGCAACAGTTTCATTTTTTGCCCCTCGGTCTCCACTGCGCTCACCCGTGAGCTGAAAGCTTCGCCTGCACCGGGGGGAAAGCAGCCAGGCCCCGGGGGAGCTGTGTCTGGGTGAGGGCTGTCCCCCAGATCTGAGTGGCGGGGGGTGGGGAGAGGAGTTGCTCTCAGGAGAGAGTCTTCCCCGACCCCCTCTGCCCCGATGTGGTTGCCACCCAGGATGCTGCCAGCTTTGCCTACCCAGGCCTGGGGTTGCCTCCTGCACTGTAATGGGCCAGGGTGCAGGGGGTGTTCTGGTGAAGGTGCAGAGACTCGACTTTTCCCCAAGACTTAAGGCAGAAAGGACGGGCTGCAGCAGTGTGGGGGGCAGGGGGCTCTTCTGTGCACCAAAGGGGCCCATTGTTCTCAGTGGGAAGTTGTTCTGCCACACACGTGAGCTTGTGGCTTGTCCTAGGAGAGTCCAGGCCTGTTGGGGGGCCTGGAAAGGGCCAGGATAGGGAGGTAGTTGGTCCTGGTGATTCCCCTGGTGGTCCTGGAGTGAGGGGCTCTTGGCACATAAAGGCTCCTGATGTTTGATGCGGCAAGGGAATCTTGTCCCCATTCTCAGCTTGATGGCCCAGAGGGAGAGTTCAGCCAGGATGGGGGGTATGAGGAGGTTTCTGAGCCATGCAACCGTAAGCCATCAGGACAGTTCATGAAGAGGTGAGTGGCTTCTCCATCACTTGCTCTCTTTCAGCGAAGGGGTAAGATCACACCGGGGTATAGACACAGGGAAGCAGGAGTCCCATAGCCAAGACGAAGGTCAGATTGAACAACCGTAACAGTCCCTTGCAATTGATAAACCCAGCTCATCCCAGACCATTTGGGATGCTTGACATATCTCCCTCCCCGTTCAGCATCTTGAGCCCACCCATCAGGTTAGCAAACCCAAAGCTCTGTCTGTCTCGCAAAATGTTGGTGTGAGGAACGTTCAGAATGCCCAATTTGACTATTTAAATAGATCTATATTTATATTTTCAATTTATTATGAAAGTTTTATTTAAATAAAGAGGAACACTTTTTAAAGAGCAGGTAGAAGATTTAGCTTCCTAGTTGGGAACCTCTGTGGGTAGCATTTGTACTGCCTGGGACAAGTGATGCTGTACTGAAGTTATGTTTTCTAAAAAAAAAAAAAAAATTATATATATATATATATATATATATATACACACACACACACAGATTAAACTTTAATCTGCGGTGGGTAGATTTTAAACTCTCCCATCACCTCCCCAGAAATCAACTGATTTGATGCCAGGAGGAAGAAAGAAAATATTAAGGATGGGGCCACGTTTTCTGCGTCTTTATATATAAACAAACAAACAAACAAAACAAAAGAATTCTATATATAAAGCACTCGCAAGTTTCATCAGTTTTATGTGTAAACTACTTTGTGTGGTATCTGGGTAATGAGCGAGGCGAGAAAAGCACAGAAAAGACATTCCATAGATTGTAACTTTGGTAGTTCTTTATAAAGTGTGGGAGACGAGAAAAAAATAATAAAAATGCACTTTTTGGGGGCGTTAAAAAAATAAAATATATATTAAAAATATAACAATGCAACAGTCTTTTCTTATTGTGTGTGAGAATCACTAAAAGCCACCGAAGAGGAATGTAACAATCTGCCCGTTAAGAATTCTGGGGGAGTTTGGGGCTTTTTAAAATCAACGGAGAAGAAAGGGAAAATGGCCGGTCTCCAGGAGACGAGCTAGAGTCTGGCGGGCTCAGAGTCAGAGGGTAACACGTGCTCCCCTGGTGTGTTGGGAGAGCCCAGTCCTGTTTGCCTTCAATCCCATTGCCTCACAGCTCCTGTACTGTCTCTTGCCTTCCTGAGGGGGTGAGCGATGGGGCCTCCTTCCAGCCCCCAAGCTGTTAGCAGTGGCTGCGGCTCACCCCCGTACAGAGAGGCAGGTGCCTTTTTCATAGCACGGAGGCTTCAGACAGTTTCCGCTGCACCCCGGCCTCCGATGAGGGCCTGTAGACTTGAGCTGAGCCGATGCAGAGGCCTAGCAGATCAACTGGAAACCTGGAGCCAGGTGCTGCCCTGAGGTAATGGATCCGACGGGGCGAACCGTCTGGTGCTCTGCAGGCGTACGACCTTGGGTGTCCCTGGCACTAGGGGTGGAGGCGGGAGGTCGAGGTGCGCCAGCTCTGGGCCACCGGCAGGGGCAGTTGTTCAGAAGGGTGTTTTAACGGGGCTGGGTTTGTTCATCGGACTCAGGTTTGGGCGTGGGGTAGGGACTCAGGCCTGTCGAAGGGCCTTTGTTAACCACATGCTGCTCTTGCATTCTTTCTATTCCATTTTGCGCCCCCCTCCCGTGCTGAGCTTGGAACCTGGATGGAGATTTGGGGGTTATAGCCATGGCTATGGGCTGGGCAGGGGAGGGGACCTTTGCTCAGTTCTTCGCCTGCGTCCAGCTCTCTGTGCGTTGGCAAATGGCTCCTTTTGAAAGCTGCCTCCCCCGCCGCCGGCCCTGTTTGCTGGGTGCTTTGCAGCTGGGCTGGCTTGTTTTGCTGCCGTCGGACTCTCGGGTGGTGCTGTTGATGGAGGGAGTTGAGCCCGTTTGGCCTTACACTTGGGCCTGGCGAGTTGCGTGCCAGGGCTGAGGAGGCCAAGCCAGGGGTGGGCGGTGGAGACAGGTCTGTGTCTCGGTCCTGCCGTGGCACTGTGGGCCTCAGACCTCTGCCAGTTAGGCCCCAAGAGTAGGGTACGGTCCTCAGCTGACGTAAATCCACATAGCTTAGCTGAAGCCAGCCGGCCCTGGGTCTCCACCAGGAAAACAAGCCATGTGGGAAAGCCAACAGCCCACTGGGGCTCTTCCCCATCCCTTGCCCTGTCCCTGATCTTGCCTGGGCCCGTGTCTCAACCGTGCTGTGGGGCTGGCCTGGCTGGCTCCTGCTGAAGCCACCATGTCCAAGCCACCTCTGTGACGGGCTTGAGCTCAGTCCTGGCCTGTTACTGGGAACCCAGCCCCCTCCTGGCCCCAGCTGGAGGGAGCTCAGGAAGGGCTGGTAAAGTTTTGAGGGCCAAACTCTCCCAACGGCACCAGGCCAGCGGTGTAGAATCAGCATCTGGCCCATCGGCAGTCCTGGTATTGGAGAGAGGCACATTCCTGCCATGCTGCCAGGGGTCAGGATAAACGATCACCTAGCCCTTTGCCTGAAATGATAGATCCCAGTTGAGCTGCTGCCCAGGGCCTGCTGGGTTCTGAGGCAGGCAGCGTGTGCCAGGCCTGGCCAGGCCCAGAAACCAGCCCCCAGCTCAGGCAGGTAAAGCTCCCAGCTCAGGAACCTGCTTTGAGACCCACCTGGCTGGGCACCATCTGACTGTGGCTGATTGACTGGCTTTCACCAGCACAGACAAGGGCTGAGTGCACTCAAGACCCCGACTGAGGCAACAGAGTTGCATAAATTCAGGATTCTTCACGCTCTGCTCCCCACATCTCGGGCAAATGCCTTCTGCCCTACCCTGTACTAAATGCTGGGAGACACCTTTGCCTAGAGCCAGTCGCCCTCTGGGTTCATAGAATCCGAAGGCTGGAAAGGACCTCAGGAGGTCATTCAGTGCAGCCCCCTGCTTCAAGTAGGATCAACCCCAACTAAGTCATCCCAGCCAGGAACTTGTCAAGCTGGGACTTAAAAACCTCCAGGGATGGAGATTCCACCACCTCTCTAGGCAACACATTCCAGTGCTTCACCTCCCTCCTGGGGAAATAGTTTTTCCTAATATCCAACCTACACCTCTCCTTCTGTAACTCCAGACCATTGCTCCTTGTTCGGCCATCTGACACCACTGAGAACAGTTTCTCACCCTCCTCTTTAGAGCTCCCCTTCAGGAAGTTGAAGGCTGCTATGAAATCACCCTTTAGTCTTCTCTTCTGTAAACTAAACAAGCCCAAATCCCTCAGCCTCTCCTCATAGGTCATGTGCTCCAGCCACTTAATCATTTTTGTTGCCCTCCACTGAATCTGCTTCAGCACATCCACATCCTTTTTATACCGGGGGCCCCAGAAATGGACACGATAGTCCAGACGTGGCCTCACCAGTGCTGAATAGAGGGGAACAACCACTTCCTAGAATCATAGAACAATAGCGCTGGAAGAGACCTAAAAAAGCCATCGAGTCCAGCCCCCTGCTCTAAGCAGGACCAAACCCATCAGATCAGCCCAGCCAGGGCTTTGTCGAGGCGAGACTTAAACACCTCCAGGGATGGAGACTCCACCACTTCCCTGGGGAGACCATTCCAATGCTTCACCATCCTCCTAGTGAAAAAGTTTTTCCTAATGTTCAACCCGGACCTTTTCAACCACTTCTCCAGATCTGCTTGAAATGCTCCACCTAATGGCCCCTGATATGCCGTTAGCCTTCTTGGTTAAGGGTTAACGGGTCCCTTTCAGTGTTGGACAAGCTAATCTGCCTGGAGAGCCCCCCCCCAGATCTCAGCCAGGTTGTTTCCAGCTCAGGGCCCCCCAAGAAGACTGGCCCCCTAGTGCCCTTCGGCTGGAGAAACATGACCTGAAGTCAGGCCTTGAGAAGCCAGGAGGTGGGGGGTGGGCTTGGTTTGGAAGTCAGGCATTTGGCTTCCTGGCTAAGGGACAGCCTGGACTTGCTTCACCAGTCACTGCAGCGCAGGGCCTTCCTGTAGTAAGGTTGATGCCTGGCTGCCAAAATGACTGTAAGACCCAGGAGAGCTTGAAGCTGTGACCTTTGGGGGTTAAAATCCTGCGCGCTGAGCTAAAAGCCAGGTGGCTCTCAGCTAAGTCTGTGGTGCAGCGGCTTCCCTCACCCTTGTCAGTGGGCTCTGTGCCTCTGGGGTTACAAGTGTTTCCGGGATCACCTCCCTGGGCTGGGCACCTTGGCTTTTGACCGGCTCAGTTCTGAAGCAGGCCTGGATTCCCCTCCCCACTTGCCCTAGAAGAAAGACACCAACCCTGGCCCAGCCCGGCCTGATCAAAGACCCACGTTTTGCCACGGGCCTAGAGGCAAAGAAAAGCAGCAGCCCAGCAGACCCTGGTACAGTGCCAGGCGACGAGGTGGGTGAGGTCGTATTTGTACGGGCCCCACGTCTGATGGTGGGAAAAAAAAGCCAAGCGGGGCGAGCCGGGTAAGATGGAACGCTTGGCTCCTTCCCCACCCGAGCTGCAGTCTTGCCCTTCCTGGGGCCTGATGGCCGCACCACAAACAGCCACTTGAAGCTCGTCAGACTTCGTCCCCACCCAGCTTCTGCTGCAGCAGCCCCCCAGGGATGCTGAAGCAGGGACTCGCCCTGCTCCTCGGCCAGCGAAAGCGACTCCCTCCTGTAAAGGGGTGAGCCTAGTACTGCCGGGCGGCCTGGCTCTCCCAACGGCAGCGTGCAGGAAGGAGAGGGGGCGCCTGGCCTGTCCCTGCAACGGTCTGGCTGCACCTCAGCAAACACTGGTCATTATGGTCCTGCTACCCTTAGCGGCCGCTGGCTCCAAGCTCCGGCTGGATGAGCCGCGCCGGGAGGTGGGCGCAGGCTGAGCCTGGAGCTCGTGTGACTCCCCTGCCTCGCTTTGTAGGCATTGGTGCCGCTCCTTTATGCTCTAGCGACAGAGGGCCAGGGCAGCGGCTGCGCCCCCAAGGGCCGCGGGGTGGTGAAGTGGGACTGCTGTGCAGGGACACCTGTGTGTCCGTGTTCATTTTTTTAATCAATCTCTGTCCAGGCCTGGCTCCACCACTGGTTTCATCCGTGCAGGCAGCGGGCAGCAGCCTGGCCCCCCCGCCCAGCTGTTCCGCCCGCAGCTCTCGCTCAGGACTGGCTGCTGGCAGAGCTAGTCGTACGTCCCACCCTGCCGGAGAGCTGGTGGGTTCTGCCCCGGGGCTGGCTGCGCTCTGCCCACTGGGCTCTGCGCTGTTCACGTCTGGCTGACACTTGTGCCCAGGGCTGGCGGCGTGACCGCTGCCAGCGGGGGGGGCCGTGGCTGACGCCCTCGTGGCTGGCTCCTGCTGGAATTGTGCACGCTTACAGCTGCCACGTCGCTTCGGTGGCGGTGGGCGCGCTCACCAGCGCTGGTTTCTGCCTTTGCAGTGCCCATAGGGGAGCACCCATGTGTCGCGCTATAGAGGGTGCCTCCAGCCCCCCGCCCCCGACTCAGCTCCTTCTGGCCACCAGTGTCTCCGCGTTCGCCCTGCACATCGTTCTCCTCATTAGGCAGGTGACGAGGACGAGCACTTAGCGCGGGGCCTGTAGGGACTCAGCCTTGGGTCAGGCTGTGCCCCTGGCTTCAAGGGCCGTCGCAGTTGCAACTGGCCCATGCCCGTCAGCGACACCCCCCCCGCCCCCCAGGCGCCGTGACGGAGCCATTCTTCAGAGCGTGACGGGGCCCACGTGCGCCGTAGGGAGGTTAATGTTTAACTGCGTTACCGGGAGGACTGGAGCAGTGCCCCCCCCCCCCCGCCCCATGTCTCCACAGTCAGGGGCACTTCAGCATGGCCGGTGCAGCCCACGTCCACACAGGCCCAGCCCTGGAGCACCACGGGCAGGGGCAAATCAGCCCAGCTGGAGCAGCTGCTGTTTGCGGCAGAGGGGCTGCCCCAGCTGCCCGTTTAATCCATTAACTAATTAAACAGGATTTTGCCTCCCCAGTTTGCAAAGGGTTTAAGCCTCGCGCTGCAAAGGAGAGGGCCGTTGGCTATGGGCTCGCCCAGCGGAATCCATGATGACCGATTGAGCTCTGCATTGACCACAGCCCATCTAGTCGCTGCTGGTGCTGTGGCCTCCTGGGACCACGCGGGTCTAGGCAGGGCAGGGGCAGATCTCTGGGGCTTGTGAAGGAGAAGGCCCAGACGCCGGCCACCGCTGACCCTCCGGCTGTGGCCAGGCTGACCTCTTTGGAGCAAGGCTCTTCAAACTTTCCTGCTCCTGCCCAGAGCGGTGCCAGACAGTTGCAGATGCCAGAGGCTGAGTGGGCAGCCTGGGGCATCATCTCAATGCCGTGCACGCCTGGACTAGTGGGAGTGTGGGGGAGGCCAGCTGTGGCCAGCAGCTTGTTCTCTGGAGTGGGACATCTAAGGCTTCACCTGGATGCAGTGAGACTGCAGAACCCCCAGCCCACTTCAGTCCCTGCAGGCTCAAGGGCTGCAGGTGAGGCTCTCCGGACCTGAGGTGCAGATCCCCAGAAGCCAGTGCCCCCTGGTATGGACTGAGGACCGGTCTGCACCGTCGGCTGAGTGGTGTCTGAGGGACAGGTCGCTGCTCCCCACGCCGGCACCACTCTCCCACTCAGGCTTCCCTGCGGTGTGGTGGTGAAGAGCACGGGGCTCGGTTGTCCTGCTCTGCATGGTGGCACCACTCTGGGGCTGATTGGCAATGCCGGTGCCTGCATCTCCAGGCTCCCCGCAGCTGACGTTCTCCAGGAACCATTCACACCACTTCGCCGCATCCTGGGCGTCGGCTTCCGCGGTACCGCACCTACACCAGGCCTCATGCCTGGTCTCCCAGCACCGCTTGCTCCACCAGCCTGGCCTCTGACCAGGCCTTGGTGCCTCCTGCTCCAGCATCTCACCTGATGCCTTTGGTACTGTAGATGTTCCCAGTCTGCTCAGTGGTCCGAGGTCTGCCCAGCCCAATGATATCCGTAGCCTCAATGGGGAGCGTTTCCTGGGCCATCCAAGGTACCACGCTTGGTTGCCAGCACATCAATGTTCGTTTCCTTCACTCAACACCTTCCAACACCAGATGTCTTGAGGGCTGGCTGCCCCCCACCCCGATGGAACAAGAGTTACAAGGCAGCATCCCAGTGTGATACTCCATAACCACAGACCTTTGGGTCCTGAGCACAGTGCAGCAGGGCCATACACGCCAGCTCTCCTCTACCCATCCCCAGCCCTCGTCAGGAACCCGTCTCTTGAAAAGCTTCTCCTGCAGGAGGTCGAAGAGCAGCGGAGGAGGGTCTGCATCGCTGCAGGAGCTGGGAGATTTAGTCCTGCTATTTTCTGATCCCCAAGGCCAAGGGAGGGCTCTGACCCATTCTGGCCCCTCAACCTGAACCACTATGTAGTAAGGCTCACGGGTATCCCTGGCCTCCATCATCCCCCCCCGGGATTCGGACGAATGGTGCGCCACCCTAGATCTTAAGGCCACTTACGTCCATATTGCGCTATTTGAGGGGGCACATCCATTTCCTGCAATTTGGGGTAGGTGCCAACCACGACCAGTTTGCTGTTCTCCTGTTGGGCCTTGCCGTAGCCCCTTGAGCGGTGACCAAAGGCACGGCAGTGGTGGCTGCCGACCTCAGGCCGGGGGGCGGGGTGCAGATCTAGCCTTACCTGGACAATGTGGCTCATGAAGAGCAACTCCGGCTCCAAGGTTCGCAGACACGTAGCTCTTCTGGATCACCAGCTTGGCCAGTTTTGGTAAACACAGAACAGCTTCAGTTAGTACCGCGCCAACGGATAGCGTTGTCGGTGCAGTGCTCAACTCAACCTTGGCGAGGGCGCTCCCCATTCCAGACAGGTTCCACGCCCTCTCTGATGTCATAGCCCTGCTGGTTGCTTCTCCCATAACTACAGCCAGGGTATGGGCTCACGCACAGGGTGGGGTCCACCTACGTGGGCAAATACACCTGGCTCAGGATGCTCCCCCTCCAGCAGCGGCGGTCATCAGTCTACTCACCCTCGGACACTCCCTCCACAGGGTTGTGACCATTCCGGCCCTCGTCCTCCGAGCTCTCACCTGGTGGACCAGCCGCGAGACCCTTCTGACCAGAGTGCTGTTCTAGGCTCCTCCCCACTTCATCAAGGTGGTAATAGGATGGGGCGGGTGTCTATCTAGGTGATCTCTGGCCCCAGGGAACCTGTTCTTCACAGGAGACATCTCTCCACATAAATGTCAGGCTGTTCACAGGGCAGGTGAGATCTTCCTGCCCTATATGGTGATCCCGGTCTTCACGGACAACCTGGCCACAGTGTTCTACATTAACCGTCACAGGGGAGCTCCATTGGGAATGCTCTGTCAGGAGGCCGTCCGTCTCGGGGACTTCTGCATCCAGCATGGCATTCACCTGGAGGTCCACCGCTGCCCAGGAAGTGGGGGGGGGTCGCTTAACTGAGGCTGCTTGCTTGCCACGAGTGGGGTCTCCACCCTCAAGTCACTGCCATGCTCCTGCGGAAATGGGTCACTCCCCACGTGCGCCTCTTCACCACAGCCCGGAACACGAATTTCCACAGCTTCTACTCCAGACTACATGCACGTGCAGGCTCCCCGGCAGACCCCCTGTCTCACCCTGTGGCCATGTGGCCTGTTTAAAGCATTTCCCCTCATTGCCAAGGTCCTTGTGAAGGTCAAGCAGGAGGCGATGACAGAGTCATCTTAATCACACCAGCGTGGCCCCACCGGCACAGGGACACCACTCTGGTGAGCCTTGCGGTGCTTCCTTCTTGGTGTTTGATGCTTCACCCAAACCTGCTCTCTCAGGAGCACCACTGCCTTCTCCAGACAGACCTTTCATTGCGCCACCTCCTGACACGGTTGCCCCACAGCTGACTGTGGAACAGTAGTTGCGCTCTGCAGCAGCTCAGCAGGTTCTTTTGGGCAGTCGCAAGCCGTCGACCAGGCAAACGTAAGTGGCCTAGCTTCTTGGTGTGGGCCCTTCCTCGCCCTCTCAGCCATCCTTGGTCATCGCCATTTGAAGCCAGCGCTTGCATCCATCAGAGTGCAGCCGACAGGGGTCGCCATTGTCCCTCAGCCAATGCATGACCAGTCCATAGTTTCACATGACAGAATGGTCTTGAGGTCCTGGGAGGTCTTGAGTAGCTGGTCCCACACATACAGCTTCCCATTCTTCAATGGGACCTTAATCAGGTCCTCTCCAGACTTACCGGCCTGCCCTTTGAGCCCATGGCCACAAGCGCCCTTCTGCACCTGTCTGGCGAGGGGGGTGGCCTTCCTGGGGGTAATTACGTCAGCTAGGCAGGTTGCTGAGCTGTGCGCCTTGATGTCAGAGCCCCCTTATACCATCATCTCTAAAGACAAAGTCCAGCTGTGACCACACCCACACATGGCTCCCCTCCCTGCCCAAGGCGGCCTCAGATTTCCACATGGATCAAGACATTTTCTTTTCCGTCAGCTCCCTGAAACCTCATGTGACTAATGAGAAGTGGCAGCTGCACGCGCTGGGTGTTTGCAGGGCCTTGGTGCTTTTACAAAGCCATTCCTATGTCGCCCCAGCTCTTTGTCATGGATGGAGAGTGGACGAAGGGGCTCCTACCAGATGCAGCATAGAGCTCCAACTGGCTAACCAATTTGGTCCTGCTCACAGATCTTCCCTGCTTCTCAGGGCCTATTTGATCACGGCACAAGCCTCCTCTGCAGCCTTCCTCGCCCATGGTCCTAGCCTGGAACTCCTCCTTAGTGCGCACTTTTGATACACATTATGCCCTGACACAAGGCCAAGAGGATGTGGCTTGCAGCGGCGTGCCTGTGAACTTCTGCTTCCAGAGAGAACTGCTCACAGTTGCCTGCTTTGCAGGGACAGGAGCCGGCACTTGAAGAAGAAAAGACAGTTACAAGTTTCTGTAACTGGTGGTCTCTGAGATGTGGTGCCCCAGGTCTTCTTTCCCCAGGAGGGTGGTGAGGCGCTGGAATGCGTTACTGAGAGAGGTGGTGGAATCTCCATCCCTGGAGGTTTTTAAGCCCCAGCTTGACAAAGTCCTGGCTGGGATGATTTAGTTGGGGTTGATCCTGCTTTGGGCAGGGGGTTGGACTAGATAACGCCTGAGGTTGCTCCCAGCCCTAGGAATCTAGCATTCCACGCCTCACCCTCCTCTCTCTCTCTTGGAGTTTTTCCAACAAGAAGGACCAGGCAGCCTGTGTGCGCTGCTCCACAGCCCCCTGAATCTGGTCCCCACAGGTATTGCTGAGGGAAAATCTTCTGGCTTCAGTGCTCACACCTCTGCAGAACGGACACGAGCAACACATCTTGCCGAGCACAAGGTCTGGAAGCAGCTCACTGGCTTCTTGCTGGAAAACATGAACATGAGAGAGACCTCAGAGCTCCCTGGATAAGCAGGTCATTTGTAACCACCAAGAGGGGGACTTGAACCTGGGACCGTGGGAGCTCAGTGCAGGATGCGCTACAGGTTGAGTGAAAAGCAGGCTGGCTCTTAGTTAAGGCAGTAAGTGGTGTGGGTACCACCACCTGGGACAGGGCCCGCTCCCACTAGGCGTGTGGGTGACGTGTTCACAGCCTCCTACTGAGAACTGCCCCTGTGCGCCTGCAGCACCGTCTGCTGGAAGCGTCTTCCCCAACACTGCTCCCCCACCAGCCCCGCTCGGGGCGGCTGAGACCGGAGAAGCTCTGATCTCGTCACCCAGAGCCTCTGCCCTGTGACAGGCAGGAGGAATCGACCGCCACAGCCCCACATGGCTCACCAGCCCAGTTCCAGCTCTCCCCCCTCAGCTTGCGCAGGGAGCGATGGACAGGGCTGGCTGGGTGCTAGCCAGGGACTCCGGCAGGCTCCATTCAAGGCCAGCGCTGCTACAGCCTGTGTTGTGACCTGGAGCAAGCAACAAAGGCCCTGAAGCTCCCCTGGGCCTGCTGGCCCACTTCACAGGGGGCCGTAAGGCGGCAGACGGTGCTGAGCCCCTGCGGGAGATGCCGGCTGGGGCCCCTGGCCAGGAAGCGGGGTGACGTCTTCTCCGTCTGCGGCAAGGTGCTTCCGACTGGAGCGACGGGCGGTAGAATGGTGGAGGTGGTTATCGAGGGGCGATTGTCGTTCCCCACGTTAGCATAGGCCCTAGTGCATGGCTGGAGGGGTGGTGCCGCGCTCCCAAATGCCACCCCCGCTCCCCCCACATGCAGGGCTGGCCCAGGCTCCCCCCCCCACCTCCAAACCACCTGGCATCACTGCGGGCCCAAGCCCTGGCTGCCCAGCACTGACTGCCCGAGCCCCAGCCTGGGACCTCTCGCCCCCCAGATGTGCTGTCAGCGGCGTTCCCTGCTGCTCGGCAAACTGGGCATTAGCTCAGTTTGCTTTTGGCTGGGACGGCCAGACGGGGGCTTCGGAACGGCGGCTGAAGTGGGACAGGGGGGCGCCCTGCAGGCTAGCAGCTTAGGCTGGGCCAGCGCTGAGCCTTACCCCAGGCAGCTGCACCGTGCCCGAGAGCGCCTCCTGCTGGGCAAGGGGGCTGATGGCGCTTAGCCAGCGTTGCCTCCACTGACGCCTGCTGGGATGAACTGGCTCTAGGGCAGTCCCGGCCCCGGCCCCCCAGGCCAGCTGTTTGCTTTTACTCCCACCCTGCTGTGCAGTGCCTCCTGCTGGTGGGAGGAGGAATAACCTGTTAGCTGCCAGGCACCCTGCGGCAGCAGCGGCTGGCCCTTGCGGGATGGGCGTGGGGGATGTGGAGGGGGTGGGGGCTGCCTCACCCCGGCCCCTTGATTATTTACTGGGTGCCACAATATGGCCCCTCTTGCTTATTGTCTTACAGGAGCTTTCCCGGCTCTGAGTGCACTAAGCCGCTTGCCGGTTCTCGCAAGCCGTGCGATTTGCTGCTGCTGCTGCCTGGCTAGGAACGCGGCGGCTGCCTGTAATCCTCCTTTGGCTCAGCTTACTGCCTGAGCGGCGGCTAATGCTCCCTGCGCAGCCCGTTAAGGAGCTGGGCCGGACCCGCTGCTTAGCCGGGGCCAGGCTGTCACCCACCGGGCCTGCGGCAGCAGCTGGCACTGTCTTAACAAGCACATGGGGCTCAGCTGCGGGCTAGCACCGGGGGCAGCAGCCCCTTCACGAGAGGGGCCCGGCTGGGCCTGCGAGAAGGCCCGCGGGCCAGAAAGCCGCGGCTGGACGGAGAGGCCTCGTCCCCATTTGGCTGATGCGTGTGACGGGGCAGCGACCTGGCCATGAGCAAAAAGGAACCTGCTGCCGTGGGCCAGCCCGGCCCCGAGGCCTGATTCTCATCCCGCTGCTCTGAGCCTTGGGGCCTGCGCCTCCCCCAGGCTGGGGCAGAGCCCAGCAGCCCTGGTGCCCCCCCCAAGACAACACACGTGGCTGGCTCAGCCGTGGCCAGAACACAGTCAGCCACAGTACGCGCTCAGGCTGCCGGCTCCCTTGGGCTCGCACGGTGCCTTGGGGAGCACCAGGCCAGCTGGGTTTGTCGGCCACCGAGTGGCAGGAAAGGCCACGTTAGCACTGGGGCGGCCGGCTGGGGCGCACACTGACTGCTCGGTGCTAAGCACCGCCCCCAAGGGTGAGCGCTGCCGGAGCGGGGCCGGTCCCTGGCACTGCCAGGGCTCACGCGAACCACTCCCCCCCCCTGGGATCCGTGTGCCCTGAAGTGCTGGGTTGGCCCATCACAGCCCATCCTGCAGGAAGTTCTGGAATTAGCTGGCCCACGGCCGGGTGAGAACCTTAGCACAGAGGTCAGTGCTAATGTGCCCTTCGGGTCCTGCCCCCTCTCCCTGCCCCCAAGTCCCGTGCTGCTCCTGGCAGGGGTCAGACCAGTCACTGCCCCACCCCCAGCCTGCTGGGTCTTGAGTTCAGCTCCCCACCCCCCCACAGCCCAGGCATGCCAGCTGCAGTGTAGTAGTGGGGTGCGTAGCCCTGGAGTGGGGGCGAGGGGGGGGCAGTGCGCAGGAGCCTGGCTCAGCTCTGCAGCGTAAACCTGGGAGGGGGAGGGGCGGTGTCACACCAGCCCTGGTTAGCTGCAGGACCCACATCCCAGCAGTTGCAGCTGATCAGGTTTGGTGGTTGGGGGGGGGGGGGGCTGCAGGGCAAGCATGGCTGGGGACAGGCATTAAACACTGCCAAATGCCCGTCCTGCAGGTGGGGAGCCCAGGTGCTGCAGGGCCGTTGGCGCTGCTGCCAGTCCAGCTGCTGGGGCTTTCGCACTGTGCCCATCAGCCCCCAGCACAGGACTCCTGGGGCTGGACCTGGCACAGCTGAGAGCCCTTCATCCCGGTCCACCCTTCGCCAGCCCCAAGGCTATTTCAGAGCAGCAATGCGGGGGTGGGGGGGGACAGGCCCCTGGCTAGCTAAACCAGGTTGCCTGCAGGCTGGCTGTTGGCCTGAGGCCCTCCCCAAAAGCCAGCACCGCTGTGGGCATAAAGGTCCCCCAAAGCATGTTCCCAACCAAGCAGTTTTGCCTGGCTGTTCAAGGTCAGCAGCCACCCTTCCCAGAGCTGGCTGCATTTAGCAGGCATGAGAAGGCTCTGGCCACTTGTTTGCACCCCTGACCGGAAGGTGAGGGCTGGCTGACGGCAGGCAGGGTGCAGGGGGTTTGCGGCAGTACAGACCCAGCCAGTCCTGGGAGGGCGGTTGGGGGGGGGGGGGCCTGCACAGCTGTGTCATGCTTACATAACACTCGATGCAAATAACCAGGCACGAGGGCCCTGTGCAACCCAGGGGATTGGGTAACACTTTGGCCTGCTTGCCAAGTCCCGGCCCTTTGCCCAGCTCAGCTGGTCCCCTCCCACTGGGTGAGGCCTTGCCTGGGGCGGGCCTGTTGCCACACCCAGCACTCTGCCAATCCCGCCTCCGTGGGCGCAGGTGCAGTGAGTTCCCAAGGCTGCCGGGGGCCCCTTGGGCCACCCTTAAGTCACTCTCGTAGTCTGTGTCACAATGCCCCCCCCCCCCCACCCAACTGGCGGCACACAGCGCTGGAGAGGACACCCCCCCCCCCCCCGCCCCCGCCCCCGCCCCCGCCCCCAGCCGAAAATGCAGCCTCGGTGGCTGTGGGGCTGTGCGGAGCCAATGCAGCACCCTGCTCACTGAGTGCCGCTGCCTGGCAGCAGACAAGTCGGGCCTGGCCAAGGGTGAGCACACTGCTATTTAGGAGTGTGTGTGTGTGTGTGTGTGTGTGTGCGTGTGTGGAGTGGGGGGGAATCTTTGCTGCAGTCGACCCACCCACCCCCCCGAAAGTCTTGGGCAGTGGGGTTCACTGAGCCTGTACAGCACCTTTTCATCCCACACACGAAGGGAGTGACCCTCCCCTAGCCCTCCTGGTCAGGGCGGTGGTGTCACTGGCTTCATTGTACAGCTGGGGAAACTGAGGCAGAGATCGGCCCAGCGACTTGGCCAAGGGCCGGCAGCAAGTCAGCAGCAGAGCTAGGCATACAACCTGGCTCCCTTTTGGCACAGCCCATGTGGGGCCATAGTGAGCACAGCCTCTGGCGGATCAATGTGGTGGTTGATTTTTCACTGCAGTCAATGGCAGGGGGTCATGGACTGGCTTGGCTGTGCAGGGACAGCACTCAGTGTGTGCCAGGCCTGAGCCCTGGCACCGCCAGGCCTGGCAGGTCAGAGCAGCCGGCAAGGCTGGACGTGGACACTGCTGGCCCTGGCTGTTTCTAGCCCCGGCTCCTCCGGGTTTGCTGCATTAGTTATGAAAATTGAAAAATTGCTTGCGCCCTGGCACCTCTTTCAGTACAAATTCTCCTGCTGTGCATTGGCTCCTGGCCTGGGCTGGGCATGATGCAGCGGGATGACCCAGCCGACGCACTGTGAGCCTGGGTAAGATGGACAAGAAGAGCCAGGCTGTGGGTTTGGTGCCTGCCCAGGAGTCGGGAACACCAGGTTCGAGGCTCTTTGCTACCGACTCCCTGAGTGACCCTGGGTGGGTCACTTAGCCCCACACCCATCAAGGTATGCAGGCACCATTGGAACCAAGGGGAGTTAGCTGCCTAAAGAGGTTGGAGGAGCTAGGCCAGAGGCTGTGCGCGCCTTGGTCCTGGCCCCTGGGGTAACAGCTCTGCCTGCCCCATGAGGGGAAGAGAGAAGCATTATAGCATGGTAGAAACTCAGCTACAGCAGGCCTGGGTGCGCTGCAGCGTGGAGAGACACCCCAGAAGTGGGGAGGCCCCTCGCTCTCACAGCCCCTGTGCTGCAGCAGCAGCCACATGAGCACGGAGGTCAGCGTCTCTGGCCCGACAAGCGGGGCTGGGATAAGGAATGGGACAGAAACACCCAGAGGAGCCCCTGCCCTGAGTGACTCCACCTAAAGGGGGCGGGGCGGGGGGTGGTGGGAATCCCACGCTGGGCTTAGCACGCAGCACTCCTGCAGCCAGTCCAGGGCCCCACAACAGGGTCAGGCAGCCTCCGCTGTCACCAGAGAGGCCACGCAGCCTTAGAGGCATGAGGCGCCGGAGCTTTCAAGGGAGCTCTGGCTCCCCAGGGGGAGCACAGGCGCTCTGCTCCACTACCACTGCCTGGGCTCCGTCACTGGCCCCAGCCTGGCTGCCTCAGTTTCCCCTGGGGACAATGCTACCGAGCTGCCTGCTGGAAGGTTTGGGGTTTTGAGTGGGAAGATGCTTTCTCGAACTGCCAGGCCTCAGGGAGCCCAGCAGGCTGGAGGCAGAAACCTTTAACCCCCCACAACACACACTGCAGCCAAAGAGCCTCCCGGCCACTCTCCTTTTCCAAGCCAGCATACGAGCCGGGGCAGCGACTGGAAAAATCAGTGATCCAAATGTTTCCGGCATGAATGTTACACACATTCAGAATGGGGAGAGACTGTCTAGGAATGAGTACAGCAGAAAGGGATCTAGGGGTTATAGTGGACCACAAGCTAAATATGAGTGAACAGTGTGATGCTGTTGCAAAAAAAGCAAACACGATTCTGGGATGCATTAACAGGTGTGTTGTGAACGAGACACGAGAAGTCATTCTCCCGCTCTGCTTCGCGCTGGTTAGGCCTCAGCTGGAGTATTTTGTCCAGTTCTGGGCACCGCAGTTCAGGAAAGATGTGGAGAAATGAGAAAGGGTCCAGAAAAGAGCGACAAGAATGATTAAAGGTCTAGAGAATGTGACCTGTGAAGAAAGGTTGAAAGAATTGGGCTTGTTTAGTTTGGAAAATAGAAGATTGAGGGGAGACATGATCGCAGTTTTTAGGTATTTAAAAGGGTGTCATAAGGAGGAGGGAGAAAACTTGTTCTTGGCCTCTGAGCATAGAACAAGAGGCAATGGACTTAAACTGCAGCAAGGGAGGTTTAGGTTGGACATTAGGAAAAAGTTCCTAACTGTCAGGGTGGTGAAACAGTGGAATAAATTGCCAAGGGAGGTTGTGGAATCTCCATCGCTGGAGATATTTAAGAACAGGTTAGATAGATGTCTATCAGGGATGGTTTAGACAGTACTTGGTCCTGCCATTGGGGCAGGGGGCTGGACTCGATGGCCTCTCGAGGTCCCTTCCAGTCCTAGTGTTCTATGAAGGCAGTTGCAGGCCCAGGGGTTTGTCCTTCAGGGCTGAGACAGGCCCCCCGCTGCCCCTGACCACAGTGGGGTGCTCGTGCCAGAGACCAAGGGTTGGCCTTGCCATGTGACTAGCTTACCAAGTGGTTTCAGCCTCGTTGGGACTGGAGCCCAGCTCCACAGTTGCTCATGCACCTGTAACCAGCCACAGAGACTCAAACCTGTGCCCTTGGGGGCTCAGTGCAGGAGCCTAGACAGGGTGAGCAGAAAACAAGCTGCCGCTCAGCTAAGGCTGCAGAGCAGACACATCCCCTCGCTGGGTAAGCGGTGTAGGTGCCACGCCATGGGCCAGTGCCCCCCACCCAGGTGTGGGGGCCACACACACAGGCCAGGCTGTTCCTTCAAGTGCTTGGGAGTAGCAGAAAGGGGGTTAGAGTCACAGCTGGCAGCAAGGCTTAAACGGGGCATTTGAGGTGGCAAGCGGCAAGGCTTTGATTTTACCAGCTGGAGAAGCTCCACCCAAGACCTGGGAACCTCCCTGGGAGGGGCCAGAAGGGGAAATTCCACCTCCGCCGTGGCCAAGGCTGGTGCACAAAGCAGCGATGTGCCTGGTCTGGCTGCCCGGGGAGAGCCCCTTTTGTGCCTCTGCCCCCTTGACTGCACCTGCAACTGCTGCGCTCCCCCCTCCCCCACGCCGGGTGGTGCCAAAGGATGGCCTGGGCCCAATTCTGCATCCCCTGGGCCAGGTGAGAGCCATCCCTGCTGGCTTGCTTGGGAAGGCCTGGGTGAGCCATAGGGCTGCAGAGCAAATTATTCAACCACCACATGGTGAGGTGGGGGAGGGCACGCAGGGCTGAGCCCCAAACTCATTTCCCACAGGAGGTAATGAGGGAATTGGTGATGCTCAGCATTAGCCGTGACTACTACCCCCCGTGCCCTGAAGCCAGGTCCCTCCTGCTGGGGAGCCGGTGGGGTGGGGTGGGGGGTTGACCGCTGTGTGCTAAGCCCCCTCTGGCCTCAGAATGACAAGACCAAAACCAGAGGCCACCCAATGAAATTAACGAGCGGGGGAGTTTCAAACCACCGAAAGGAAGCTTTGCTTCACAGTCGGCCTGGGGAACTCCTGGCCAGGGGAGGCTGCGAAGAGCAGAACTTTAACTGGGTTTAAAAAAAGAGCTAGATAAATTCCTGGGGGTTAGGTCTATCCGTGGCCGTTAGGCAGGGTGAGTAGGAATGATGCGCCGAGCCTCTGGGCGGCAGAGGCTGGAATGGATGACAGGAGAGGGACCAAACAAAGACTCCCTGTCCTGTTTGCTCCTTGGGGGCATCTGGCATTGGCCACAGGGTACTGGGCTAGATGGACCTTTAGTCTGATCCTGTCTGGCCGTTCTTACGCTCTTAGCCCCAGGGCAGGGAAGCTCAGGTGACCCGTGTGAAAATGAGGACTTTTTTTGGGGTGGGGGTGGGGGTGTGTGTGTGTGTGTAAAGGAGAGGCTGGTGGAGTTACAGCTCCAAGACAAAGCCCCTAAAGGCGGGAGAATCCCACTGTTCTCAGGCTGTCTAGTCCCCCTATGCAGAGCCCAGGAGCAGGGCCACGGTGAGGGGACTCCAGCATTACCTGCCCGCTCAACACAAATCCATCCCATCTCTTGCTGCTGTAGCCTGGTGCAGCCAGGAATGCCCTGGCCCCCATGTTAGTCTGACCCCTCCACGCCCTGTGCAGGGAAACGTTCCCTCTGCTAGAGGTTCCGCACTTAGGCCAGGGCCCAACAAGGGCAGAGACAAGGGACTTGAGCTAGGAAATCACGTGCCCTTATTCAGAGCAGGGGCCCAAGGCAGTAGCTACCCCCTGCGCTTGCTGGGAAAAGCAGACGAGGCCTTTTCGTGAGTGCAGTAGGAAAGCTGCTCAGCAAAGCCTTAGTGGTAAGATGTTCATTAGCCCCCGCTGCAGCCCTGGGGCCTGCCCCACGGCACATTTACATTTGACCCTGGGTTTGAGATGCGGCTTTCCAGCAGCCTCCGTTCAAAGGGCACGGTCAATGTTAAAAGATTAGTTTGTGTCATAAGCTTCCTATTTTTCAAGGCCGCTATAAGATTTTGGAGGCTTAGCTCCTGGGATTAAGACAGCCAAGTCATCTTTCTTAGCAAGGCTGCTAATGCCACTTAGTGGCTGGGATCTGCGATTTTCATTAAGGGCATCAGGAACAATTAGCAGCGGAAAATTAGGGCAGGGTCTTTCTTAAATAAAAATGGAAGCTTATTCAATCAGTCAAATGAATTGCCAATCAAAGCATTGCAACACCCTCCCCCCAGGCAAGATGGAGATTTTAAGCCCCCATGTGTGTAAGCAGCTTCAGGAGGGTGAGGGACCCACATGTGCACGCTCCCAGCAGGGAGTGGCCATGCCTAGGGGATTTATCACCCTGCTAAAGCAAAGGGAAGAAAGCACAGACTTTCACACGGACGCTTGGAAAGGCCTTTAATACAAGGCAGCATAAAGGGGTAGATCCCCATGTAAGCAATTTCATTCCCCCATGGCCCGGCAGAGACACAGGTGACTGCCTCTACCTGAAGCCAGCCCGGAAGGACAATGGAGACGCCCCACCCCAGTCAAGCATTGGCTTAGCTCCACAGGCTGCCCACACGCCTGGAGAGGGGAGCAGTGCAGACCAACTGCCACCTGTAGCGTGAATGCCCAAGCCTGTGAGCAGCTGAGGTTTGCTTCCACCCCCCAACACAGCACTTCACAGCCAGCTCCAAGTGAGCCAGAGCCGCCGGTGCTGGGGAGCTGGGCATGGAAGGCTCCAGGCATCCCTGTACCAAGGGCCTGGCCCCCTATAGCCCCAGGCATGTCCAGGGCCAGCAACTCCTAGCCCAGACAGAACAAGCCTTGGCGGGGAGAACTTGCAGAGCGTGCGCTGCAGAAGAGGCCTCACGGAGGGCGAGGGGCTTTCACATGTGTCCCTGGAGCCATACAGAGATGGCCCAGAGCCCTGTAGACGGCTGACAGTCTGAGCTCCTGTCTGTTTGCTGCTCTAACAGGAGTGGGGCGACAAGGAGGGCCAGGGCCCCTTCAGTCCTGCGACAGCCTCTTGTCCTTTGAGATGACACCAGCAAGGAACAACAGAGTCAGAGGGAGTCGGGCTGCTTGGGTCTGGAGTCACTCCCTCCCTTCAAAGAGGCCAGAGCACCACGTGCCAGGGCCCCACAGGCAGACCCTGTGCAGCCTTCCAGCAGCAGCTCCTCCAAGGCTGCGACCCAGGCCAGGCAGAGGACAGCTGGCCGAAGAGCTCCACCCTGGGACAATGCACAAGGTGCCTGGGAGGCTGGTGAGGTGGAGACTACAGGTAGGAGTGAGCCTGTGGGGGGCGATGGAAGGGGGCTGCATGCCACGGCCAGCTGAGCTGCTTCTCCGGCAGGCCTTTGGGGGTGCCTGGAGGAAGAGCAGTGTGGCGCTGGGAGGCCGGTGGGCAGAGCGGGAGAAGGGGGAAGCCAGGCTGGCACTGCGGAGTGGGTCCAGGGCCAGCGGGGCGAGCGTAGGGCGGGCAGCACAGGCAGTGGCGAGCTGGGCAGCAGCTGAGTCCGTAGAAGGCATAGGGGTGGTAATAGCTCAGGTTCACCGCCAGCCTGGAACAGACAAGGGGAGGCTGGTCAGACAACGCCACCGGCCCTTGGCTTAGGGCAGCTCACGGTTCACCTCAATGGAGGGAGGGTGTCACCAACGTCCACCCCTCACCTGCATAGGGCACCTGTGGTTTGGAGCCCAGGGGCTCAAAGGGAGACTCAGCTGAGTTCTTCACTGCAGCTTCCACCAGGGGGGCACAAGAGTTCACAGACACGTCCCTCGTGCGAGCCAGTCTGCCCCCCACCTGCCCAGTTTCGGTTCACCCGAGTGCCTCGCTGGTACGCGGGCAGACACCAGTCCTCTCCCAGCAGCTGGGCATTTGTCCAGAGGGAACCACGCCTTCACACAGAGCTGCCCAGTTGACCCCAGGAGTTCTAGCTCCCCCGAACCAGCCTGCTGCCCAGAGAAGAGCAGGAGCTCCAGAAACCAAGGTGGCTCCCTTCACGTCATTGCTGAGACCTTCTGTGGGTGGTCTCATGCACCTGGAGATGGTTGGTAAACATGAGTGTCCTGTAGCCCCTCGTGTGCTGGGCCAGGCCAAGGGGTGAACATCAGCAGCAGACACCTCACTTCCCCTTATCCCACCTCAGCCTCAGCCATCACCTGCCAAGGCTGAGAAGAGGTGACAGGTTCTGTCCTTTGGGGAGTAGAAGATGATTTCAGATCCAGGGTGGGGACAAGGGCTCCTGCCAGGCCAGGCTCCAGTGAAAGGACAAGTGCAGCATTTTGAGGCCAGCCAGGTCAGATTCAGGTCAGCATGAAGGGATAATGGTCTTAGCCTGGAAGGGGGAGAACCTCCTGCTGGCTCAGGGGAGAGGTTAACAGAGTCCATTCGAGAGGAGGTTACTCTACAGCTGGCTTAGGGATAACCGAGGATTTGAGCACCTGGTGCCACTAACCTGGACCCCCCGCTTGGAGCCACCTCTCACCTGCGGATGCGCCTGCGGGCTCGGCGCCGGTGGTAGTCACCCTTGGAGAAGTCTGCTAGGTTGGCCGGGTGGATGGCCCAGAAGTGCCCTTTGCCGTTGTCGCTGCGCCCAGCCTTGACGAAGCATTCGTTCAGGGACAAGTTATGTCGGACGCTGTTGCGCCAGCTCTTCTCCTGCAAAGCCAACGAGTGAGGAGATGGAGGGGGGTGTTGAGATCGGGAGTGGGGCAGAAACGCAGGCAAGCAAACTTCCATGGCCAACGCCAACGGTGCACCACAGTGGCAGCCCGTTCCCTAGATCCCAGACCTCCACTGGCTCCCTCCACCCTCCTGTCATGGGCCCCAAGCTTTACAGGTGGGTAAACTAAGCTAGTGGAGCCCTGCAAAGGCCTTAAAAAATAAAGCCACTGACCCTGGGCTTCAGCCTTCCACTTTCAGCACAGTGCTGAGGGATGAAGGAAACTCTTCCCTCTCCAGCTATTCCACCCACTTTCGAAGTATCCAGTCTGCTCTGGTTTTGCCGGCAGACGTCCTGGTGGCGCAAGCGCCCGAGGAGCACAACTGTATTGGAGCCGTCTTTGCTCCCAACTGTTCTTTCAACACTGGAGTTGAGGACGCGTGGCATGGCCAGAGTTTTAACGGCTGAGAGCCAGCCCCTTTCCCCTCTGGCACCTGCTGCAGCTCACGGCCTCGCAGCTCTCATGTTGCTTTTGCTAAATCCCTGCCCTGCTCCCGCCCTCAGAGATTCGGCCAGGGACGAGCGGCCCTCCGGCTGTCAGGTGAACAAGCAGATTTTTTTCTAACATGTAGAAATTAAAAACAAACAAACCAAAAAACCAGAACAATGGGGGGCAGGGAAGGTTGATGCACAATATTTTCTGCTTCCTTTGCAGGCTGCTTAAGGGAGTCCTGCAGCAAGTCAGTGGCAGGGTGAGATAGCCCAAACCATGGTTCCTTGTGCCCTACTCCGCCCCCTAAGTAATACCGTCTCAGGAACCTGCAGCTTCTCCCCGCTGCACAGAATCCCTGCCACGGACTCTGGCCATTAGTTTCAGAGCCCTCCCTGCATTCACTTGGATGCTCCAGGGATGGGGACACTGGCCTAGTACAGTGACTGCAGATGGTTTTCAAAGGCAGGTCTGACTGGCAAAGCCCCAAGCCAATGGCACTCAAGGCTCTGAAGTCTCCATGCACCTGTACCTCTAAATGCTGCTTTCTCCTGCCAGGCTGAAGCAGGGTCCTTGCATCCCACCTTGCCTGCTCAGCAGCCCACGCAGTAGAAGTTCAGCATTTTCCATCTGACTGTTGCCTGACCTTCCCTGTCCCTTAAACCCAGGGCAGCTGCAAAGCAAGAGGGAGCGTTGCTCTTACTCTCCCTCTCTCACGCGTAGCAGATCGCAAAAAGCAAATCTGGAAATCAGGAAGAGGTGACCAACTAGCAGCTAAGAGGATACAGCACCCTTGAAAGCTGAACCAGCTTTGGGTGTGGGGGGCAAATGAGAACATGCAGCTCTTCCTCCCAGAGGAGGTTTTTCCTGCCACCCATTGTCTCTGGAGCGCTAACTTCAGAGGCCGGGCGAGCTCGTTTCTATTCCTCACTGGAGAGAGAGAGAGAGAGAGAGAGAGAGAGAGAGAGAAGTTTGTACTGGACAATGGAATCCACCACCCCCCTGGCTCCCCAAAGGCCCAGTGAAAAAGCCCAAAGCCAAGCCTTGAGATTCAGCCTCAACTGCACAAGGGCCAGTGCCGAGAAAATCAGAGAAGGCTGGTGAGTGTTACGAACCCCCGAAGGAGCATCTGGGGCTAGAGAGGTCTGGAGAGCCTGAAGTCCAAGGTGTGAATGACCTGGGGACTGCTGCGCCCGCTCAAGCCCCCACAGCAGCCCAGCCACCCTACCGCCCCCAGCCCAGGGGAGCTTACCTTGTTTTTGAAGTAAGGGTAGTTATCCATGATCCACTGGTAGATATCCGAGAGCAGCAGCTTCTTTTCTGGGGAGGCGAGGATGGCGGTGGAAATGAGGGCAATGTAAGACTGATTGGGCTTATCCAATGGAACCAGACAGCCAGGGTCTGGCAGGTTCCCCCGGACCTCCTCCTCCGCTGATTTCCTTTCAGTGGAACCAGGGCTGGCTTGTGGCCCGCAGACTGGAGGCTCCCCACCTCTGCTGGCTGGCTTTCCCTTAGCGAAGAGCAGGTAATCAATTGTGAAGGAGGCTCCGGGTTGGCGCCTGCTCCCAGCTCCTGCCTCCTCCATAGTCTGGGTGATTCTGGGGTTTTCACCTGAGCTCATTCCTCTCTTCCCCCTGCACGAGGAGCAGCTTCCAGCGGGGCCAAGGGAATCCTGCAGGAGCCGAGGGGAATGACCCTCCGGAGTGCTGCCTGATAATTAGTGCAGATTACAGGGTTTGCTAATTGTGTTTTCACAAACGGGCTGCCTTTGCAAAGCAGTCTGTTTATCTGGCAAAGCCCCGGGTTTAGCAGGCTTTGGCCCGTAAGCCTAATAAATAAAATGATTAATCCGCTCGAGGTGGAGGAATTCAGAGCCAAGCTCTCCAGCGAGGCCAGGGTTCACTAAGGGAAGAGCGGCTCAAGCAATGAAACAGCAGCAGGCTGGAGAAGATTTGAGGAGGGTGGATTGTCTCAGAGACCTTTTTGAAAAACCTGAAAACCTTTGGCATGCTCATTCGCTGGCTGGTACGGTGGAGGTTCTGAGAACCCGTAAGCCCAAGAACCTAAAGTTGGGGTTCTCCCTTGAGTGCAAAGGTGTTAAAGGAGAGCTGATGTGGGAGTGAGGGGACAGTTGAGGCGCACCACTGCTGAGCATGGCCAGAAAGAAGCTGACCAAGGAAGTCAATAAGAGAAGCCAAAGTCCCAGCACAGACAATGTGCTTGAGCATCTTGGGGTCCATGCGGAGGCCAAAGGATCTGAGCACCATGCCTGTTTTGCCCCTAGGAAGAGCACAAGACCCAGCACTCCTTGTGGGGAGGAGAACTGACATGTCTCAGACTGGTCAGAGGAAAATGGATTGCAAATCACCATGAGATGCTGGCTGGCTTTGAAAGGGAAGGAACTTTCGCATCCTCCACCAGCAACCTAAGAACCAGGCACCAGCTGGGCAAACCAGCAAGGTGTAGTCAAGTAACAATGCACTCGCCTTGCCCTCCACGCAAGCAGCTGTTCAGGTCAGACTTCAGAGGCACACGCAGGAATTCAGTGCCCAGCGGGCCTGGCAAATCAATGGGAATTGGGCGCTCGGCTGCCCTTCCAGCTTTAATCTTTGACCCTGCACACAGGAAGATGAGTTGAATTGCTCACTCTAAGCCAGGCACATTATAACCGCTGTTCATTCATAAAAATCTTACAATAGCCACAAAAACGCCAAACACGAAACCACACTGATGCTACACTAGGAGCCCTGCCCGCTCCACGTGTCTGTGCCTCCAGGCTGACTTATGCCTCTCGTGCAGTTGACTGAGATGTAGAGCTTTGATCTCAGTCCTTCTCTGACTTACGTGGTCTCGTTTTCTTCTAAGTCGGTCACGCAAAAGGACAATTTCTACCTACCCGCAAGCTCCCCACTTCCCTGTTGGGTGGCACAGCCCACACGTTTGAGAATGGAACTGGAAAAACCCTCCTTCCACCTCTGCTCCTGTCACAAGCAAGAAGGGGCCAGGGCCTCACAGCAGCAGGGAATTTTTACCCAGCTTTTCAAAGCTCCCCTCCCCCCCAGTTGAACAAAATTTAAAATCCCAAAATATTTTAGCACAGGTTCAGCGAACCAGCTGGCAAGGTTCCCCCTGGGCCCGCCCACTCAGTTTTGTGCGTGAGAAGTTTCTTCACCTTCCTCCCCTGGGTGAGCCAACGTAGAACGTCTTACGGCCTGGTTCACGCTTAGACAGAAGGTGCTACAGGACTCTCTCATTTACACCCTTTGCATGGCCAGAACAATAGCTGGGGACCTTGTGCAAACACACTCCAGGCCTTTATAGTTAGAGGGATTTGCAGACATCCCTAAGGGCACATGACACTGCAGCTGGGAGGTGTAATTCCCAGCTCAGACAGACAGACACTTTCTAGCTCTCCTCCAGCTAGTGTGCTGTAAGGGTGGGTAGCAGTGCAGACAAGCTCCCCAAGCACGTACCTAGGCTTTCGAGTGGGTAAGCCACGCGGTTGTATCCACACTACTCTGTTTAGCCTGGTAGCTTCAGCAAAGCTAGTGCCTGTGTTTTCTCCCGTGCTGGGCAGCGCCCTTTTAGCTGCACCGTAAATGTAGCAGCCGGGGGGTGTCTATGCTGCAACTCAATGCCTGCAGCTGGTTTGCGCTCAGGCTGCAGGGCGGTAAAATTTCAGTGACAGCATTTGGGTTGGAGTCTGAGCTCTGTGACCCTGCAAGGAGGGAAGCGCCCAAAGCTCAGACTCCAGCTCGCACAGCTCCACCACAGTTTTACAGCCCTGCAGCTCAAGCTTGCGTCAGCTGACAAGGGCCACGTTTAATGGCAGCGTAGATGTACCCATAGTGATTTATGCGCTCACAAGCCCCTCAAAACCAGTGGGACATGTGCACATAAGCCATTTAGGCGCTATTGAAGGTTCCCCTTGCCCGAATCTCTTGATTTTTAGGCCCCAGACAATCCACCGTGACCCAGTATCCCTGGGCTCCTGTGGTGAGCTGGAAGGGCACAGGAATGTTAACTCTTTGCAACTCATCAGGCTTCTTTGTACTAATTTGCATTTTCACACATGCCTGAGGATGAGGCCGCTGGTGCCAAGCGCTCCAAGCTAAAGGCTGCATGCGTTCACATGCTACGGCAAAAGTGCGGCGAACTCACAACCTGACTGCTGCGGCGGGGGGGCGGGGGGGGTAGGCTCCCTTATTGACAGCAGGTAGGACAGCTTGTGTTAGTCGCAGTGAACCAGCTCTGCAGAGGCTGCGGTCTCAGTGCCTGCAGAGGGAAGGGACAGTGTTCCAAGAGTTTTGCCAATTTCCACTCCATCCCATTATTGGAACAGCAACCACATTTCAAAGCCAGGATTCAAGAGCTGCAGTGGGGTTTTAAGCAGTGCTGCATCTTCCCAGAAGGCCAATCCTTAGCATATTTGAAAACAGTTCTTAACCTTCACTGCAGCCCACACCCTTTTGATTCTCAGAATATGTCCTCACATGCCTTACCAAAAATGGAGATTGGGGGCCGTATAGACTTTTAAATGCACATTAAATATATGGAAAATAATTATGCTATTACTTACCACAAATGATAGTACAGTAGGCATACAAAAATATGCAAGTACTGCCCAGGGATGTTGCAGAGTTTTGTTCTGGAAGTAAACCGTAACTGAGGTGCTAACAGTTAGCGGCAAACTGAATTCATACATAGTTTGATGAAACAAAAGTAGTTGCACGTACAGGCCTGTGCTTAATTTGTGTTTCTGATGATTTACCTTCTAAAAAATTCTGGCACGTCTCGCAACCCCAGAAAGGGCATTGCGCACCCCCCGCCCCCCGGGGGAGGGGGGGAAAGAGATGTGCGCCCGAGGTTAAGAACCACTGTTTTAAGACCTCTGCCCTGTTTTCTCATGCTGGTTCTCCTGTTAGGCTCAGTGTGGCCTGGGCCAATGTGCTCCACAGAATCATATATTAAAAAATTAAGTAGCAAACTCTCCCAGGACAGAAGAGTTTAACATTACTATAACTAGAGGTCCCAAAGCCCTGAGCCTTGTACTTACACAACAGCTCCCTGTGCCAAAGAGTTTACAATCTAGGCAGACAAGTCAAATGAGGGATGGTACGAGCAAAGAAGCAGAGAAGGGGGTAACTTGACCAAGGGCACAGTAGTTCAGTGGCAGAGCCAGGAAAAGAAGCCAACTCTTCAAGTCCTAGCCCAGTGGATCATGCTGGGGAAGGTTTTGGAAATTCCAACCTTTCTTTTCCCACAGGGCTTCCTTTTAGATCCTGTTTAATTCTTTCCGTTCTGTTTACTTACGAGATTTTCGTTTCTGTGACTGTCCAAGGACAGGCTGCTGTTTCTTGCACAGTTGCATTTTCATCCAGGCTAAGACGCCATTCCTGCTTTGATGTTGGTCTAAGCTCCATACATTTGCGTTAAACGCGCCCAGGGATGTTTCTGGCATTGTGCAAATCCTATTTTGCTTCGGCGTCCTATTTTAAATGGCAGTTTTAGCAGGGAACGGAGTCAGGGCTCCATGGGAATGCCAAGGGAGCACACGACCTTCCACTACAGAAAAAACACTCAGAAAGAGGAACAAGGACGGGTCTGAGATTTAGTCAAGAAAAGGATCCACACAAGCACAGAGGAGCCTTTCCCACACAGCAGCCCCATTAACGACACCACCGGGAATGCAAAATGTAGGACGAGGAAGCCATTTTATGCCCACCAAGTCAGGGCTTCTGGTGGGGGGGACGTGGGGGAGGGTCACTGCTGAGCACCGAGCCGCAGCACTCCCTTGTGCACGTGCCGGGCCATGGCATTCAGACACATACATATACCTCATTGACAGTCAGGAGATGCACATGCTCCTTGGGAAGGCTGAGAATAAAGCTGTGTCTTAATAACTAGGCTACAGTGCTCTTCTGGACCATGCAGAAAGTCATCCAGCATCTGATTGTAAAACATCCGCTAAGCTCGTCCACTCCAGGGCCTCTGAACTGTTGAGTTTTTCCCTCCAGGCATTCTGGGAAAAACTAGGCAGCCATCCCCGTCTCTCGACAGAGCGGCTGGTGAAAAGTGCCCACAGGGTGTCAAGTCCACCAGAAGAGGTGTGGAACGGTTTGTATTGTGGCGGCACTGAGAGCCATTGAACCAAACTACACGATGGAAACGACTTCAAGCCAGCGGGTGCGGCAGCCCCACCAGCACCTACGTCCATCAGCACATTCTAGGGTGTCCTGCCTGACACAGAGAACTAGGAGGGAGAAGCCGGCCAATTGGTTCGAGAGTCTCCCCTCCCTCCCCCCGCCGAGCCGAAAAGCAGGCTGCAACCAATCTGACACCCGTGCGCCAGATTAGGGAGCTGCAGGTTACATGTAGTGAACTACTACAGCTATGAACGTTAACCCTGTGTTGCCAAGCACTGTACTTGGAGCCAACCAGGTGAGAAAAGAGAAACTCCAAATTCCAGCCTAGGGACTGCAATGGTGTGTTTTCCCCATTCAGCTCACCTGGCTCTGCCATCTTCCCTGTTAGGGCCATCCAGCCTGGCTAGAGAATTGCATCCCCCCCACCCCCGTGATTCTGGCACGACACACAAGGAGTAGTCGTGCCAGACCGTCTCATTTAGACAGATGGCACGAACACCAGATTCTCCCTGGCCTTGCACATCTCACTCGAGGGGAGCACTACTGAGTTGCCAAGGCAACAGTCACACCCACTTCACCCAGGTGCAATTGACCAGAAGACCTCAGGCTCCCCTAATCTCAATTCTACACAATGGTGAAGCCACCATCCCCGATGCCTGATCGACCTTTAAAAATTAGACTGACCTAGGTCAGTGTTGGGAGAAAAGTCTCGCTCTGTGTGAGAAAGTAAGGTCGACCTCACCCATGGTGTTAGAGCAGTTAGAATTCTTTCATTGACATTTCTCCTTTTAAAGAGGTGGGTTAATAATAAACGCCTGTTTTACCCCTCAGCCCACCACTGATGTAGGAAGCATTGATATTCTGGGCACTATAACAGCAGAGGTGCAGTGTAGACAAGCTCTCAGAAGAAGCAGAGCCCAAAATGCACAAGGGGAAAGGACCAAGCTGGGCATTAAATGTAAATCTTTCTTTTTATTTAACAAACACTATAATTCTGAACTTTGAAGAATGTGTACTGAGGGAAAGAAAAATAATTCTTTTGTTTTTTCCTCTTCTTTACAAAAAAGAAAAAAAACAGGATATAAGAGAAAAAAACCATATGTACAGGAAGAGCTGGCCAACTCAAACAGAAAACAGTAACAGAAGCATGATGTTTCCAAACAGTGGCTTGGCCTGGAAAATTTAAAAACAATTAAATTAGAATACAAATATTAGAAAAAACCGGACAAGCTACCGGGCAGCCAGAGATGCAAGCCGCAAAACTTTATAGAGTAAAACAATTTGAGCTCTACCCGGGGCTGTCTTTTATTTGTTTAAACCTGAAAACATATTGCTTTCTTGCAAAAAGAAGAAAAGTCTTCCATACAACTACAGATTTCTCTGTGGGAGGGGAACTAAAATGGCAGAGGAGTGGATGAAATTCCAGGTTTGCCTCTTTTGCTCCCATCCCTCATCCCCCTCAGATGCTCTGGAGAGGTGCCCTGGGTTGGTGCTGCTGAGGAAAGACGAGAGAGGCTTCTTGGGAATCTACCCTCCTCCCACGTGCCCCTGCCCGTTAGCTTTGTAAGTGTCCATGTGTCACCTGCTTGCAAGTTTTGTTGGATGGGAAGAAGAGATTTACAGGAAGGACCTTTTCTCTCATCTTGCAATGCACGGGTGTGCTTGCTCACCTCTCACTCTTCTGCCCCCTGGTCACAGAACACAGAGCCTAATAACCCACCATTGGAGGGCACCGGATTTCTGAGGTACAGCATGCCTCATGGCAGAAAGCTCTAGTTGTGTGGTATGAGAGTCTCAGGGCAGCGTGGAGAGGGATGGCTCCAAAAGCCAGGGTCTAGCTTGCCAACCTTTCCGCCCAATCGCATCTATGGGACAAAACTCTGCTCTAGACCTACACTTCGGAGAGGTCCTTAAAAAGGTATTTTAAAAAGGTTCTAGGTGGAACTTGATGGCTTTTCAGTTGATGGGTTATTTTAAACGCATCACTTTTTCCTCAAATGCATCAGAAGTGCTTCTGAAAGCACCAGAACTTTGGTTCTGTGATTGAACAGAGCTGCCTCCCTTCCTCCAGAGCCCTGCTTTAAGGGGAACAGGGAAATAGGGGCCATGCTCCCCATGTGTCTGTACTGGGCTTGAGCGCTAGAGGACAGTGTGAGCAGAAGCGGGGTGAGTTGGAAATGATAGAATGTCCTTTTCCAGCAGCTAGAATGCCTACACAAGGCCTGGCTGGAAGCCACGTGCCTGGCCTTGGCTTGCAGTATCCCTGCTCAGCTGGTGTGGAGTCGAGCACATTGCTAAAAGCAGTCTGAGTTCTACCTTTCCCTTGTATATGCTCAATGGGCCAAGTCAACATACCAAACTTCCTTCTAAAGTTTATTCTCATCCACCGACGAGAAAGTCAGCAAGGTCCCAAGCAATGCAGACTTCAGAGGCTTTTAACTAGGAACAGGCAGAGCTGAGTATGCAATTTCGTTACAAAAAAGAAATCTCTACAAGAAAAGTAAAAGATTACCATTTGGAAATGCAAAAGCAACAACATTTTGCCATTAAGCGCTTAGCAGTAGCTTTGGATCTGAAACCAAAGTCTTGACAGAAGTGGAAAAGTCCAGAGGCCATGAATACGTCGTCGCTGTGCTCCAGTCGCCGTGCTCCCTCCAAACACTATGACATTAACGCTGTCAGCGGTACCAGTGATGGGCTTTGCACTGTTTCATGACTGAAATAAACCTGAATTGGAGTTACCGAGGTAGTTGGCTAAAAACTGAGATTTCCCCACCTGGCATTTTCTTGAAGGCCATACATCCCCTCCACCCTACCTCACGCCTACACAATGCCACGTGTCCAGTTGATGGGCGTCAGCTGTCCTGCAGGCCCCGGCACCAATTGCCAAGACAAAGCCTTCTTTAAAAACCAGGGAACGCACAGCCCTTTTCGTCTTCAAAAACACCAAGTTATTGCACTTCAAAATACAACAGATTTGTGGTTCAAGCCCTCCCCACCCTCCCCATGGCTTCTGCTCAACTAAAATGATTCACTAAGCACAATTTCTACATTATCTTCAGATGAGATTAAAAGGATTCAAAATGTGTCTCTTTACATGAGGTGCAGAGCTGCTAGAGCTCCTAACTAGAACAGTGCGATTCCAAGCTTAAGTCTTTCTTTCCTCCCCACCCACCCTTAAAAAACCCTCTAACCTTGCTGGGTTATATAAACCTCCCTCCCACCCAAGCCCTTCTCACCCGCGACTGTAACCCACCCAGCCACATGTCCAGCAAAACTTGAGAGAATCAGGAATGGTTATTGAACAAGACAATAAAAACGCACACAGCTTTGGAGATGCACTGGAGTTTGCAGTCCTGAAGGTTTGCAGGGGAACTCCAGAGATTCACACTGTAACGCTGAATGGCAGCGGAGATCAGATAGCTCTGGATCCTGGCTGCCTGGCTTAAGACACTTTCCTTACTTCAGATTCCGGTTCAGTTTGAGCTGGCAGAGCTCGGGGTCAGGCCGTTTAGTGGGGCAGTTTTCCAACCAAGAAGCAGCTCAATGGTTTTATTTTTCATTTTAATGGTTAACTTGGAATAGGAAAGTCAAAAGGAGACCAGGGAGGAAGGGAAGTGAGGTGAAGGAGGAATTTCCCCCCCCCTCCGGTTTAGTAAGCACCAGAGTATTCAAGTCTGTCCATTTGGAGATTCAGAGCTATGGCTGCAGTCAGCAGGCAGAAACTAAACCTTTCTCATAAGAGCAGCGTCGTTTCGGTTGGGGTCCATCATCGTCATCGTCGTCGTCTTCGTCGTCGTCCTCCTCTTCCTCAGACGATGAACTGTCCAGTGTTAAATCCACAACATCAGCAGTGGCTTTGCCGTTCTCTCCGTTACTATTGGGGGTGGGCAACAGCCCATTCACATCTGCAGAACCTGGGAAAGAAAGGTGGGGAGAACATTTAAAAAGCTTTAAGGGCTGTTTACAGGTTGGGAACTTCCTAGCTAGCACTCCTTGGCAGAGCTTTAATTAACACCAACACAGGAAATCCCAAAGGGACATAGACTCTTTGAAATCTGTAGTGTAGTTGGAGAAAGAGATAGCGTTCCTTATGGAGCGGGAGGCCGTATACAAAAATGTCTGCCTCAAAGGCCAATTAGACAAGCAAATATTTCGTGAGATGCCCTGAAAGGTCCCTGTAGAAGCAAGATGTTTACTTACCTGTATAGTCACTCTTCAAAATGGGGGTGTAGCTGTGTAATCCACTCAGGTGTGTACATACCCAGAAACTTTGCTTAGCGGTATTCATTGGTGTTGGGCTCATACCTTTGGTCTCCAAAGCCTCTCCCTGGGGCTATTTAAGAGCAGCTTTACCCTGACTGCCTCAGTTCTGTCACACAAGAATCCAAGATTGGAGACACTGACGCAGTGAGGACAGAGGGTGGATCGGGGAATACATGTTTGCATCCACCTCTCCAAGAAGAGTTCCAAAAATAACCTTTTTTTTCTTTGAGTGTCGACAGGTATATATCCTGCTCAGGTGACTCTCCAAGCCCTACCTCTTACTGGCACTGCTTGAATCTACTACAGAACTGCCTTCCCTAAGTTTCATATCTGAACTAGAACCCGCTGTAACAGTAGGCTGTTTGGTAAACGTACATACGGAAGTCCATGCAGCAGCACTGCAAGTGTCCCATATTGAAAAATTGCTGGGACGTGCAAGAGATGTCATTTGGGGTATTTCGTAAGCTGCTACAATGCTGAAAGTTATCCCGCAAAGAGCAAGCTGATAGCAGCTCAAATGGAGGACCCAGGAGAGGAGCCCATAGAGCATTAAAGGCTCTTTCCTTCACAGCAGCAAACAGAGGGAAATACCTTTCAGGGGTCACTGCGATAAGTGAGAAAACTGGCTTCTGGATTGGTGAACGGAATGCTGAAATCACCACCAAGTGAACCCTCAACAAGCCATGAGGCAACGTGAAGGATTTCAGATGACACAAGTAATTCAAAAGCATCCCAAGCATGAACTAACGTCAGTTGAATTCCCCTGACACTGACAAAGAGGGAAAAAAATCGCCCCTCACTTTCACTTGAATAAACTGGTGACCTTAAGAGATGGTTTTCTACAATTAAATAGGACCCTCCAAACGGCTTCTGATTATTTCCTTTTTTCATCCACATTGTAATGCGTGGACTGCTCAGAATGCTGTGCAACTCGACCAGGGCACAGAAGCAGTAGGTTGGGCAGGAGACGAAAGGATCTCAGAGGCTGCCGACCAGATAGATGGAGAAGATGAGAGATCCAACACTGTCAAGTCAAGCAGCACAATAAAGTATAAGTTTGGCATGGTCCACCGTCAGTCTGTGGATCACCTGAAGGGTGATCCCCAATACAAATGGAAGGCATTGGTTAAAGATCCTGGACAAAGTCCTGCTTAAGAACAAAACTGACGGCACTTTTGTTGACTGAAGGTTGCCCCACTTTGAGGATGGGCCCTTACCATGCTGCTTTTCAGAGATCGCTTGTGGTTCTTGGAGAAAGTCCTGCTGAGGCCAGTTGGGTTGGTGAGGCCAGTAAGCATGACATCGTCTGATGCAAAAGTACCAGAACTCGACTTCTTCCTAGCAAAAGTGGGTTGGACTGGGCTCCACTCTGCTTGTTTGCATGAACCGCTGTGGTGGTACTGCTCCCCAATCCACAACAAGCAGTGGAAGTAACTTCTGGCTCTGACCATAAACCTTTAATGTTCCTAGACGCACTATTGTGGAGGCATCATCAACTGAAGCCCTCGTCACAGAAGACGAGTAAAGGGAACCAGATAGTTATTCTGCTGAGCACACCAGTGCAGAGACCCCAGTCTCTCTGGTGGCAGTCAGACCAGCCAGTCCAATGACTGGTAAATTTGGTTGATTAGCCAACATCTACCGTGACTGAAGAGGAAAAAGATTCACTCTTGCAAGCTGGATGATGTACGTGGATGTGACCATATGATCTAGCACAGGGCTGGGCAAAATGCAGCTTTTGCAGGCCAGATCAAGCCTGTAAAGCCACTGGATCTGGCCTGCAGATGCACCAGATAAGCCCAGGCAGGTTCCTTCCTCCTCCTTAATGCTTGCTGCTCAGAAAAGCAGCTTCAGGGCCCTGTTTATTTTTCAGCACCTGTGAGCCCTGGGGAAGAGGGAGAGGCTTCATGTGCTATCCCTGCCCCCAGCACAATCCCATTGGCTGGTTTCTAGCCAATGGAAGCTGCCTATTTTGAAGCACAGACAGCACAGAAAGCACCCTTCCCCGCCCCCAGCCCAAGTCTTGCAGCTCTTCACAGAGCACAAGGTTTCTGCCACGGCCAAGCAGGCAGGGAGCCAGCCTAAGAAACCAGCTGCCTGGGAGCTGCCCAGGAAGTCTCCTGGGTGCAGCCTGCCTCTGGCAACCCCAGCCCCTCCCTGCCTACCACCCCCTGCCTCCCTTCTTGCGTCCATATCCCAACACCCTCTGTCCCTCCTCCTGCCCCCATACCCCTCCCAGAACCTGCACCCCAATCCCTTGCCCAGGTCACAGCCTTTGCACCCCCCCCCCTTCTTGCACTCCAGTCCCTGCCCCAGATCACAACCACATCCTGCCCCCATACCCCTCCCAGAACCTGCACCTCAATCCCTTACCCCAGATGGTCCTCTTCTGCACCCAACCTCCATCCCAGACCCCACATCTCTGCCATTAATGTTATGGAAGAGCATAGCCCTCGACCACTTGCGTCCCCCACCTCTGCCTCTCCCCCCCGCCCCACCAACGGCAAAATGGATTGCCCACCCTAGTCTAGTACCTAAAGCATACATGGACCATGGTCAAAGGCTGAGATTGGAGGCCCAGAGACACATGGGTGTCAAACTGATTGAAACAACAGATGCAGAAGAAAGGCTCTTAAGTTCATAGAGTCTAGTAGAGCCCCATAAAGATCAAATGCTGAATTTTCTGTGTTCAGAATCAACCCCAAGTGATCAAAGAGGCACAGAGTGAAGCGGAGATGACTGAGGACTTTTCTTTGGATTGGTCCCTCACTAATCAATTGTCTGGGTACAGGAAGACATGAATTCCTCTCTTCTGGAGATAAGCCATTACAACCATCATGCTTATGACAGGCCAGAGTGGAACACTGACTGAAGACTAGGAAGCTTCCTGTGGTCTGGGAAAACCACCACATGGAAGCAGACATCCTAAACATCAAGAACAAACCAGATGTCATGATCTAAATATGGGGAGAACAGTTGCCATGGTAACCAAGTTGAATCTTATGCATTTGATGTAAGTGGTAAGACTGTAGAGACTGAAGATAGGTCTCACCTCTGCCCTGGACACGTGGTCAGGAAGTACAAAGTAGAATCCTTTTTCCTGATGAAGAGAAACCACCTTTTCTACAGCTCCCAGAGGGCAGATTATGTCCAACAGCCTGTCCCCGAACTCAGACGATGTAGCTGAGACGTTCACAGCCAGCACCCGAAATGCAAATCAAAGATGCTGCCTGTTGAAAGATGAAGGATGACGGGCTAGTTCATTTAATTAGAACCAGAAGGTCTCCTGTGACTGACGTCCTTTTCTGAAGAGGTCTTGCTGCCGGAATATTGCTGAGTAAGAGCTGAAAGCATCACTGAAGACAATAATGCTGGGATGTTGCTGCCCCTGCCTCCAATGAGGTCTTTGTGGCCTCCGTATAAAGCTCACAACAGGAAAGGAGCAGGGAAGTCCTCCAGAGAACGCAATGCACATTGGTTTCTTCAAACAAAAGCTGACCTTCAAAAGACAAGTCCTCTACGCTCTTTTGGACCTCAGGAGCGATGCAGAGTTCCATAGTCTCAAGACCCTTCTTGTGGTTACAGAGGCGGCCATAAATCTGGATGAAGCATTTGCCCCATCCGATGCTAAATGCAAGAAGGTCTTAGCCACTCAACGGCTTTATGCAAGAAATGCCTTAAAACTCTTCCCTGGAAGATTCTGATAACTAATCACAGATTCAGGAGGCGCTAATATTACTTTATTTATAGGAAGAGCCTCTCTAAGAGCAGAGGATCGAAGGCTATCCAGTAACGAATGGTTCTCCTGCTCAAACAGCCAACGATGATGCCATTCATCTCAGGAGATCTTGATAGGACTCCAAAAGCTCACGCATCAAAAACGAAGAGTCCAGCCCTGTAGCATCCCCTGATTACAAGGAAGGGGGAAGTAGCGGTAATACACGACTAGCAGTTCAGGATGCACCAACTAGAAGGTCAACGACTGCATCCGAGTTGCCGTTATAAAGTGGAAGAACTCCAAGTGAAGACGTGTTCTTATCGTAGACTTAGCAGAAAAATCGGGTCCTTGCCAAATAAGGAACCGACCAAGGAGTCCAAGGAAACCACTATACACTGGGGTAAGATGGGGTGGCCAGGCGTAGCTAGGCCAGGTGCCTTTATCCCGATACTGCAGGAGTGGTACTGAATCCCATACTGATGGCAATCCTTCAGAAGTCTCACTAACCACAGAGAAGTACTGTGAAAGTGAAAGATGGAAAGGTCTCTGACCCAAACCCTGAAAGACCGTTCCAGCAGTCTGACTAACAGAGAAGCCATTCCAGATAAAGCAAGGAGATGTCCTACACCATTTGCAATCTCACCACACTGGTCTCATCACTGCCACCGACTGTACAAGAGATTGCACTTTCAGTGCTGATAAAGGCATTGCAGATCAGTATCTAAATGGGCACCGATACAAAAAATAAAGTCAGTCCAGAACCCACAGCGTTAGAGTGCACCATAGCTGTTGTTGCTCCCAAAGGTAGCAGCAGGAAGCTAAACGGCAACCCTGACCACTGGATATGAGGTCGTGCAGATGACAGTGCCAACAACAATCTGTAACTGGTGATGCCAAGGACACCGAGCACTAAGCCACCCCTGTAAAATAGTTCTGATCAAGAAGTGAGTCAGGAACAGAAAGGCACAGCAAATCTACTGTTGCCCAGTACGTGGGCAATATGGAAACCATCAATGTTGACACCAGTGTTAGTACTTGACTCAATGGATGACTCACAAGTAGTACCAGATTGGACTGTCCAGTTTTTAAGTGATTTCATGTTGGTATTGCAGGAAGAGTGGACATTCCACCCCACTCCCACCTACAAAACACAACGCTGATTTACATTCCTCTAAAAAGCAGGGTAGGAATCTTCCTGAGCTCTGGAGTGGCCCCACTCCATTTTGTGAAGCCTGTCTCAGATTATCAAAAGAAGGAAAACAATCGCTGTTCCACCTGGGCAAGGAATCGAGTATGACCATGGAGTCCTTGTACCAACTCAGGCGCTCAGAGGGATGTGATGATCTGTGCCCGAGCAGGGCTCATGTCCTGTGCTGTCAGATACGATTTTAAATACGAGACTAACCATGTGCATTCTCTTCTTGAACTTACAGATGGAGCATCTTTCTGTACCATGCCCTTCCTCAAGGCCCAACACACACAGTGGGTGCACGGGGAGGTGTCACTGGTAGGGACAGCTCCCCCACTTGGTAGACACTGACTAGAACTCGGGGAAGGTGTCACAGCTGAATTAAAACTAACTACATGCACCAAACCCTAAGGTAGAACTGAACTATTTCCTGGTTTTTACCCAATAAATACTGATGAGAACAGGAGGCGAGACACCACACTGAAAGCTCCAACTCAAGCTGGGGCAGGTGAGAAGGAACTGAGGAGGGGTCAAGATGTTGTCTCCCTTATACAGCCATGGGAGAGACCCAAGGGCAACATAGGGCTTTAGTGCTATCCCAACAGGCACTGCCAAGCAAAGTTCTTTGGCTTCAGTGCATTGGGCAAGCACACACATGAAAGGCACATCTGCAACTGCCCAAAGAAGCAGCGTTTGCTTTGGAAATATTTGCACACCAGTCTGGGACCACTTCAGTCAGAGATAAAGAAGTGGGTCTGTCCCGCGAAAGCGCATCACCTAATAAATCATTTTGTTAGTCTTTAAAGTGCTACTTGACAGCTTTTTTGTTTCAGTCAGAGATGTTACAGCACAACGCCGACTGATCTGTTGGTTTCACACACACCAGTAATGGAACGCCAGGCTATCCACTGTCTGTGGATGGAGGCAGAATATTTCAGGGCTATCCTGGAAGGGAATATCTAAAAGATGTTGGGCTCCCCGTGACTTTGAAGGTCTAAGCCAGCTTTCCTAAACAAGTGGTTTAGGCTCAGACAACTAAACCATTAGGAACCAAAACTCAATTCAAAAGGCGTGAGGACCCCACCCAGAACGATCCCCCGTTACAGCGTAATTACTGCATTTCTGACACTGCTTTTGTAGAAAGACAGGGAATCCATTAGCTCTTATAGCCCTATTCTCAGAGCTCCTAAGTGTTCTACAACTCTCCAACAATGTCCCAATTTTGTATCAACATGTAATTTGTGTAAGTTCTCTACAGTTCATCTTTCAGATCATTTAAAATCATTAGCTCCACCTACACACCCACCTAGTACCAATATTGGACACTGAGGGCTGCAGCTTCTTTCTTTCTCAGCTTTGATTGGACACCAGGATCCATCCACCAAGAATTCTATTTCATCTGCATCCTCGCACTCGGTCAATATTTTTGAGAGGAGCCTGAAGAGGAAAGAAGATATCATCTATTAGCTCTGAGGCCCTCAGCAGAGCACCTTTGACGACAGAATGCTAAGATGATCTTCACCTTAACTGGCCCTAAAGTTCAGAGTTGAGATTTGGCAATAGTTGATAATCTGCTACACCCAAGTCCTATTTTTCCATATAACAGGTACTGGTAGAGCAAACATCCCCAGTCATCCCGATGCGTCTTAAATCACTAATCAGATTGAGTCCGTTTTTGGTCTCTGTCAATGCTGCCCATGGGGTGGGAGAAGAAAACTTATTTATGCCAGGTGAGGGGTTTTATGATGTGGACTTTCCATTAGGAAGTGGGCTGAGATAGCAGTTGTTATGAGATAGTGAAAACAGACCTAGAGCAGATGTGAACATGATGCACAAGACTGAACTCAACTCCTCACCCTGTCCTGCTGCCCATCAGATCACAAAGGCTGAAATTTTAATTACAGTAAAACGCATTCCCACCCCCGCTGCAAATGTCTGTTGGCTGACTTCCCAATTCTCTTGTGCTGCTGCCCAGACAATATTCTTATAATGCCACATTTATAGCTCACTGGGCAACTCATGCTCACACACACATTCAATTTATTACATGATGAAAGGTCAGAGTATTTCACTAGATTAAGACTGTCAGGTAGGTAGTGTGCCCTCTCACTCTTTACCTGTCTAGACGCTGCACTTCCCCAGCTAGTGCTGACATCTCTGGGTACATAAGAACATAAAAATGGCCATACTGGGTCAGACCAAAGGTCCATCCAAGCCCAGTACCCCGTCTGCCGACAGTGGCCAATGCCAGGTGCCCCAGAGAAGGAGAACAGAAGACAATGATCAAGTGATTTATCTCCTGCCATCCATCTCCTGCCCTTGTACTGAAGGCCAGGGCACCATACTTTACCCCTGGCTAATAGCCATTTATGGACCTAACCTGCAAAAATTTATCGAGCTCTTTTTTAAGCCCGAATAGAGTCCTGGCCTTCACAGCCTCCTCCGGCAAGGAGTTCCACAGGTTGACTGTGCGCTGTGTGAAGAAAAATTTCCTTTTATTAGTTTTGAACCTACTACCCATCAATTTCATTTGGTGTCCCCTAGTTCTTGTATTATGGGAAAAGGTAAATAATTTTTCTATATTCACTTTCTCCACACCATTCATGATTTTATATACCTCTATCATATCGCCCCTCAATCGCCTCTTTCCCAGACTGAAAAGTCCCGGTCTCTCTAGCCTCTCCCCATATGGGACCTGTTCCAAACCCCTAATCATCTTAGTCGTCCTTTTCTGAATCTTTTCTAATGCCAATATATCTTTTTTGATGTGAGGAGACCACATCTGCATGCAGTACTCAAGATGTTGGGGTAGCAGAGTTTTATATAGGGGAAGTATGATATCTTTTGTCTTTATTATCTATCCCTTTTTTTAAATAATTCCTAACATCCTATTTGCTTTACTAACTGCCACTGCACACTGCGTGGATATCTTCCGAGAACTACCCACTATAACTCCAAGATCCCTTTCCTGATCTGTTGTAGCTAAATTTGACCCCATCATGTTGTACGTGTAATTTGGGTTATTTTTTCCAACGTGCATTACCTTACACTTACCCACATTAAATTTCATTTGCCATTTTGCTGCCCAATCACTCAGTTTGCTGAGATCTTTTTGTAGTTCTTCACAATCCCTTTTGGTTTTGACTGTCCTGAACAACTTGGTGTCATCTGCAAACTTTGCCACCTCACTGCTTACCTCATTTTCTAGATCATTGATGAACAAGTTGAACAGGATCGGTCCCAGGACTGACCCCTGGGGAACACCACTAGTTACCCCCCTCCATTGTGAAAATTTACCATTTATTCCAACTCTTTGTTTTCTGTCTTTTAACCAATTCCCAATCCATGAAAGGATCTTTCCTCCTATCCCATGACCGCCTAATTTACATAAAAGCCTTTGGTGTGGGACCGTGTCAAAGGCTTTCTGGAAATCTAGGTATATTATGTCCACTGGGTGCCCCTTGTCCGCATATTTATTAACCCCTTCAAAGAATTCTAATAGATTTGTTAGACACGACTTCCCTCTGCAGAAACCATGCTGACTTTTGCCCAACAATTTGTGCTCTTCTACATGCCTTGCAATTTTATTCTTTACTATTGTTTCTACTGATTTGCCTGGTACTGATGTTAGACTTATCGGTCTGTAATTGCCAGGGTCTCCTCTAGAGCCTTTTTTAAATATTGGCGTTATATTGGCCGTCTTCCAGTCATTGGGTACCGAAGCGGATTTAAAGGATAGGTTACAAACCACTGTTAACTCCGCAATTTCACATTTGAGTTCTTTCAGAACTCTTGGGTGAATACCGTCTGGTCCTGGAGACTTGTTACTATTCAGCTTATCAATTAACTCCAAAACCTCCTCTAATGTCACTTCAATCTGGGAGAGTTCCTCAGATTTGTCACCTAAAAAGGCTGGCTCAGATTTAGGAACCTCTGTAACATCCTCAGCCTTGAAGACTGAAGCAAAGAAATCATTTAATCGCTCCGCAATGGCACTGCCTTCCTTGATCGCTCCTTTTATATCTTTATTGTCCAAGGGCCCCACTGCTTTTTTAGCGGGCTTCCTGCTTCTAATGTATTTAAAAGACATTTTACTATCATTTTTTGAATTTTTGGCTAGCTGTTCCTCAAAATCTTTTTTGGCTTTTCTTACTACATTATGACACTTAATTTGGGAGTGTTTGTGTTCCTTTCTATTTTCCTCACTAGGATTTGACTTCCACTTTTTAAAATCCGCCCTTTTTAAAAGCTGCCCTGGGTAAAATATAAATGCATGTAATGGCTTCCCACACTGTTGAAAATACACAAATTATGGCATGAATCCAGATGCCCCCCTTAGCCACCTGTAATCACGACAAGACTGGCCTAACCAGATCAAAACTACTGTTCTGGCTCATCATGCCTTAGAGGGAGGGCCTCTTCTTTACTAGTGTTTAAGTGTTCCTCATCACTGGCCTCACATGAGTGAGGATTTAATAGTAGTTTGAACAGACCATCTAGAATTCCTATTCTACCAAGCATCGCTCACACCTAAGTGGTGGAGTTTCCCCTTTATTAGTAGGAGTGAAACAAATACGATTTGCAAAAGGCCATTCATGATGTTTCCTTGAAACGCAATATCATTCTGAGGACCTCTGTCTTGCCTGAGTAGGATCTGCTATTTGATCTGGAGTATGGACAGTTCTATTCTCCTAGACTAGCTCAAAAACTACTAGAAGTAGAAATACAGGTCAAACGTCTCTAGTCCAGCAACATCTGTGGTCTGGCGTGATTTTAGTTAGTGGCATGCCCACTTACCAGTGTGGCCAAATTTCCTGCAGTCCCATAGCTTGTTTACAAACACCCATCCTGGCTCTGTGTTCTGATCTGTTACTTCACTCTAATTTACCTCTAAATGTTTTCTAAGAGCCCAGTAAGCAGAGTGTTGCTAATTCTGCTAGACATTATTGACCTCCTGTGGTTTGGCAAATCTCTGATTCAACAAGGGTCCGGTCCCAAGGGAGCAGTACTAGAATGGTTCAACTTGTACTAGAAATTTCTATTTCATCCTTTTTTCCAAAGTCTAGTTCTCTCCAGCCAGGCTATAAAACTCAAAGATTTGAATATTTCTGTTGTGTTGGTAGGCCTGACAGAATATATTGAATAATTTTGACAGATATTGTCTGAGCACCCTTTTCTGTTTGTTTAAAATTAGGACAGGTCAAATTATGTAATGCCAATAGACATTAAGATTAAAAAAAGTTAATGTTTTGTAACTGTTAAAATGCAAATTGTCAACATGTCAAAAATATACAAAGTTAAGGTTCCTAGATCAAACTAAAATTCTCAAACAGCATTTTTCTTACTGTGCCTCTCTCTGAATTTCAGTTGATATTTACCAATAAAAATGTAATTCTTCCAAACTTATGTATTTGGCAGAGGGCAGAATGAACAGTTAATCTACAAGAAACAGATAAGATCAGTAACTATGAATTTCTTGTTGCTCTGTGTACCATCTAGATGTCTAACTCTATTGGAATATATAACCCAGGTTGAATTTTAGGACTGGAAGGAACCTCAAGAGGTCATCTAGTCCAGTCCCTTGTACTCATGGCAGGATCAGGCACCAGCCTGACCATCCTTGACAGGTGTCTAACATGTTCTTAAAAATTTCCAGTGATTGACATTCTGCACCCTCCAGAGGCAGTTTATTCCAGTGCGTCATGACACTGACAAAGAAGTTTTTCCTAATGTCCATCCCAAATTGCTCTTGCAGCAATTTAAGCCTTTTGCTTCTTGTCCTATCTCCAGGAGTTAAGGAGAACAAATCTTTGTAACAACCTTTTATGCACGTGACAGCCACATGTACTCACTCATCTGCCCGTTGCAGAATTCATCTACGCTCTTGTGAGTGGCTCCATTAGTATATTTGAGGGAATCCTTATTAGTGGCTTTGTGATATCAGCAGGTGAAGTTTGTTTCACAGAAATCAGGAGCTCTGCATCTTGCTCAATCAGTGTCCCTTGCTGCAATCACCATTTATATACTTGTCAGCAATCTCTGCGCTGAAGCTTATCAAACAGTCTGGCTGTGCAATCCTTCCCTGATTCCTGCTGCCTTGTTCCCACAGTAAACAATTGCTCTCACCACTTTCCCTTTACTTTGCTCTTGGCAGAAGAGCCAGCCAATTTACTGAGCTCTCCCTTGAGGAGAGCAGCATTAATCCCTCTGTTCCTGAAGCTATCTGGGTCTTACTCATTTTGGGCCGCATCTGACGCCAAGACTAGCTACTCCCATGGTTCTTGTAGACTAGTCTTGTGCAGGTTCTGCACGTTGAGACAGGATCTCAACGATAAGTGGCAGATAGCCCTCAAATAAGAATAGCCCTCAAATAAGAATATCCTCTTGTTAAGACTCAATTCCATCTCTCCTTACTTCTTATGATCTTCCAATATCACTACATCAAACCTCGTTCTATGATGCACCACGGAAGTGTATCACCTCCAAGATGCTGGTCTACCATCTAAGCAGCTGATGTTCTTAAATGCCTTCAGTGCTAAAGGTTAAGGAATTTGCGTTCACTCAGCCAGCTGCCCATGTAGGAAAAGACTGAAGTTTCTTTCTTCCAGGCCACTGTGTTTGAGAATGTCTATGCTAGTCCAAAGAGAAAGCTTGGTATTGGTATGTGATTACTGTGCTGGTATAACATGCCCCTTCATAGGCTAGTTCTCTTTCGTCATGTTTTGACGGGCATAGTGAACCCTAGGTGTTACTATCTGAAGGGCTTTCAGGATCACCACACTAACGTACGGAATCCACTAGAACCACCTGGGCATCCGCATCCTCCTCTCTTGATAAAATAAAGATGAAATGAAGAAACAGTTTCTAAGGACCTTCCCAAAAATCTATGGCTTCAGACACTTGCCCTGGCTTGGTGGTGACAAAAGAGGAGACCCTGGCAGGTCTCTCTCCTCCCAACACAGGCCTTAATGCTCTTTTTGGCTTGGTTCTCTGGTCTGCCTCCTTCCTATGCTGTTTTAACAAAGTGACCCGACCTCATCCAGCTGGATCAGAGCCCAGAAGGGCCATCTATAAATCTTTGATTTGGGCACAGTACACAGCAGCATCCTTCTGAAAGTGTGACCCTTAATCACTTTTTCTCCAAATGCTCCTCTCAGAGAGCAGCACAAAGAACTAGTATGATTCTCCAGCCAAGATGATTTAATTGGTTTGCTGAACCTACCAGAATAAGGTTATTCACAGCAGATACTACTAGGAACCAGGAACCAACAAGCTCTGCTTGTTCACGGAGGAACATTACAAAAGCACCTTTGCTGCACTGTCTCCAGCTACTGGCAGGGAGGCACTATACGTAGTTCTTTTTGTAAAAAAAGAGAGAAGACAGTTCCCATCTTCCTCCCTTAGTCATTCCCATGGCTGGAGTTGTGGAGGTGCCAGTACTCAGTATCAGCACCGGCTATAACCTTGTGTCTGGATTAGTGCTAAATGATGCAGCTTTGATGAACCCATTCCAAAAAAATTAAGCATAAAAATGAAATGATTTCACAAGCCTGTTATTGAAAACAATGGTGAAGAAGCCAAGATCATTCCGAATTAAGCTTACAAACCCCTCAAAAACTTATGGAAGTTTGGGCATCTTATTTATGAATATCCACAATACCATAAATATGCCCCTTCAGAATTTTCAACCCCCTATCTTGTTCCTTTTGTAGACGCTCGTAATATAAAAACCACCAGCAAAGCTTTATCTAAGGACTTTAAGAAATCTGTAGCCTATGGGTAGGTACTGTTAGCACATTTTGCATGTGGAGTAGCCAAAGGGGAGGGGGGGAAAAAAACCAAAACCCCAGAGCACTGGTTTATAACTCCATTCATACCTCCAGCTTAGATGTGCTAGCTCTGCATCTAATGACACCTGGATTAATGGTTGGCACTTAGAATCATCTGACCCAAACTTATGATGTGCTGAGAACTGCTTGTGAGGTACTGAGCACCTTCAGCATCTTGCAGGATCAGGCCCTTAACGAAGGAGTGGGAGAAGAATGCATGCCGAAGGCAGCCTGTCTTGTCAGGAAGTTTGTAAAGTAGTTTTATTCTAGGGAGTGTAAATGACAATTAACAATCACTGCATGGGAAAAGTACAGCATCCTAGCTTTTGCAGTCATCAAGATGAGAAAAGAATAAGGTTGTAGGAGTATCAGAAGCGAGCTTCATGAAAAACTACAGAATCAAGCAGCAAAGACTAAAGACCCAGTCTCACGCAAACCCACCACCAACAGCAACTGGGAGATTATTACATTACATGTCAATTGGCACAACTAAGTTTTAAATTTAAAAAACAGTCTTGAAATGGAGGTGGATCAGCTATAAGGTCTTAAAAATCAGAGCATAAGCCCAACATGGAAGAGAATGGGAAGTAGTAACTGGAAGGGTAAACAAGAAAAGAGGGTGTGAACTCACCCATCAATTATTAGCTGGTCATAGGGCGCTGGTTTGTCACACACAGGGCACATCCACGTAGGCTTCTTCTCATTCATCTGTAGGTAGAAGACTGCATCGAAACACTGCAGGTGTGCACAGGTCTCAGCCCGGCATGGGACCGACAGACGCATCTTCACCAACTATGGGACCAAAACAGCAGAAAGACTAATGACCAATCCCACCATTGTATCACTAGATGCATCCTCTCCTCAAACTGGATACTGGCATCATAGGCAAATACACAAGAAATTGTTTCACCAAAAATATCTAAAAGATGAGTACCTTGTAAAGCTGGTTTGGATAAATGAATAGAAGAACTAATGTTAACAGCCTGGATTTCTGTGCAGCAACTTACCGGGCAGATGAGAGAGACTCGAACCCCTGTAGTAGCAATTTCACTGTCTGGATCCAAACGCAATTTCTCTTTTACTGTAGTCAGGAAGACAAGATGGGACAAAAGTAAAGCAGATCCTTTTAAACTCAAACATATAGTAGAGAAACCTAGCTTCTGCAATGGTCATGTGGGAAAAAACACTGCCGATAGCTGGGAAGATGCTGTAAGGATGCTACAGTATGCAAGCTATTAAGTCAACCATGGAAGGCAGGGACAAACTGGGAAGGAGGTGGTGGTAGGCTGCTACATGAGGGTAAGATACTGGAAAAATACTAGGCATTCGGGTCAGAGCCACACCTGCTTGAAAAAAAATCATAGTAAAATATAGAGTCACTCACTACAGTAATGGGGAAAGTGTAAGACTGTGAGGCAGTAGGACTCTTACTCCAACTGACCCTTCCTAGTCTCATTTGAGCTGAGCAGATTAGCACTACGCAGACCCTAGAAGGATGCAACTCTGTAGTTGACCAATGAGCTAGGCTGCATGCATACCAGCCAGCTTACCTCCAGCAGCCTTTACGACTTCTGGGAAACGAACAGCTGCAAAGGCTGTAGGGGCAAACGAAGCAAGAAAGCAAGCAAGGCAGTACATGTGGCCAAAATGCCATTTTTCCAAGGAGGCAAAAGGTATACGTGGAAGAAATTAACATGTTGGGAAGGAGGTTGGGAGTGCAATCTCCACTGAACATTGGTGTAAAAATTTGGTGGGACAGCAGACAAGGAAGGATGGTGCTCTAGCTGGCAGATGAAACGGAGAAAGAAGCTATGTGACTGCAGAGACCACAGGAAGACTACCATTTTTATATCTTTTGAACCAAAGAGGTGCTGAATGAACATAAAATGTTGTCCCTGAATAAATCAGTCTATAAACATTACAAAAGCTGACACAATCACTGACATTCACACAGGTTTATTGCATTTCCAGAACCTCTCTCTTTGGGTAAATTCACATTACCGTGGTTATTTCATATTATAATAAAAATACCATGCAACACAGAATCTTTCTGCAATTTTGAAACAAGCAGCTCAACATTGCTTTACAGCTAAACAATAAGGGCCTGTGAAGGTTGTATAGTATTGTTTAGCCATGCTGGGCAAACCAAGCACAGCGCTAAAACAGGGATCAGCAACCCCCAGCACGGGTGCCAAGAGTGGCATGTGAGTTGATTTTCAACTGCATGCGAGGCAGGAGCTCGGCCCTGCCTCTCTTCCCCCATGCAGCTGGGAGCTTGCTCAAAGCCTGCAGATTAAAAAAAGACCAGCTAATGCTGCCAACCACCACCTAAACGGTAAAGCTCTGCACGTTAATTTATTAATGAAGCTATTGTAAATAGGACTATTAGTAACTTTAAAAATATCACCAGCACTCTGACCATACATAGACATCAAAAGGTCAAATGCTGGCACTCCATGTCAGAAAGGCTGTTGACCCCAGGTCTAAGAGATTCAATTCTGCAAACAGAAGTTTCTACTATTTTCCATACAGTCCAACAGATCATGGGAAATGAGATCAACTATATTCTATTAACTAACAGCAAGATTATTTTAAATGGGTGACTAAACTTTGGCTCTCAACTCCATAGTCAGGCATTTGAGTATCTGGACTTCACAAAGTGCTCTTATAGAATTCAAAAGAAACAGAGGAAGAAAAATCAGGCTTGGGAAGCAAATGATGTTGAAGGGCAGTATTAGTGGTTAATGAAATACAGAAATGATGAGAATCTGAAAATATTTGTAGAGCTGGAGTAACAGGATTTACCAAAAACAACAAGAAGTCCCGTGGCACCTTATAGACTAACTGATATTTTGGAGCATAAGCATCTGACAAAGTGGGTCTTTGATATTTTGGAGCATAAGCGTTCGTGGGTAAAGACCCGCTTTGTCAGATGCTTATGCTCCAAAATATCAGTTTGTCTCTAAGGTGCCACGAGACTTTTTGTTGTTTTTGAAGACAGACTAACTCGGCTACCTCTCTAATACTTGTCAGGATTTACCAAGAGACTTGGAGCTGACAGATTCAGATACCCACAAAAAAAGAGTCAGTGTAAAGTCAAAGTGAAGCTGGTGATCATTAACTCGTAACGTGATGAGGGAAACAAAATCAAACCAAAGAGGACTCCAGGGTTAAAATTTAAAAGTGAAGCAGCCAAATAAAGCCAAAGTTTTATTAATGTGTCTCACCACCAAGTTTGAGATGACAACACAAAAATCAAACTTGTCAACAGCGAAGGGAGGAAAGCCCATTTGTAAAATATTTGCACGACGCTTCCAGGCTTTAAGCACTAACTTTGAGAGGAAGCACACTTCTACTCTGATCAACTACAGTCCAGTTTGAAGAAGTCAAAGTACTAGGCTGGAAGAGGAATGATGGAATCTGGATTTATTTACAGCACTAATGAATAGTGGAAACAGGTGGGGAGTTCAATACTTCTACTTCAAATGCGCTAAGCATATCAACCTTGCAATAACCAGGGACTGCCAAACACATAGCTGGTTGTCATTTTAATTCCTCTGATGTTTAAATTGCCATAAGCAAACATGCAACAGTTTTTTTGCAGATGCCCATCAATCACATGGGATAACTCGTTATTTCGGCAAAACTGTGTCAAAGCCACTGTTAGAATGTTGAGTTGGCCCTGAATAAATCAGCATGTTTCAATGCACCAGACTTGGGCAGGGATGGGAGCAAGGTACAATGCAACATTGACACCCACAGAGAACCTCAAAGATTGTTGCACAAATGGATGCTAGAGTGTTTGACTCAACTGTTGTAACATAAGTTTTATCAAAGCCCTTGAAGGGAGCTAGTATCATTGGTTCCATTTTATAGACAAATAACTGAGTCACGGAGCAGAAAGCGACATGCCCAAAGTCACCCAGCAGACCAGAGACTAAACCAGGAATAGAACCACTTCCCCAATGTCCAGATTCCAAATCCACTGCTCTATCAACTAGGCCTCTCAGTGCCTCCCAGTACTTTTTTTCCTAGAATAAAAGGTGCTGGAACTCAAGTCTGATGTTTCCTCATAGGGGTAAGGGTGCTCAGTTTTAATGCCCCAGTCCCTGCTCTGCTGCAGGACCAGCAGTGAAAATTTTCCTGGTGTTCTAACAGAAAAACGGTGCTGGAACTCTGTTCCGGTGGGTTCCACCAGAAAAAAAAAAGAAGAGCCCTGGTGCCTCCTCTAGGAATGCTGAATTCTCTTTTCAATGTAAATCAGTCCTCTAAAGCTAGCGAACAGGATAGGAGGACCTGATACATCTGAACGTGCGTTTTCCTCCTCAGATCAGTAAGTGCAGTCTGTGGTTAGCATAGATACTATAGCAAGATTTTTTAATTGTCCTCTTACACAGAATTAAGTTCTAAGCCCACGTTACAATACAGTTTGAGAACTGTGAATGACTAGAAGTAAGTTTCGTGGACTATCAAGAGCCTGGCCTTTGAAAGAGAATTTCCCTGGATTTCCAATCAGGCTCTGTGTTTAACCAGTGCTATGACTGATTTGAATGGGCTTGACCAAGGATCACCTCTTTCATGAAGCTCTATCATTGCATTTGAAAGCAGTGCTGTGAATTGCGTTCTCTGCCCTAAGAACTGAACACCACGGGGAGTGGCTCCAGGGCATTTTCACATAAGAGTCCTTTACTCCAGAAATTTCCTCTGGAGAGCCTGCAGATGCTCTGGCATCATTCGTAATTATTTAGCTGAAGGCAGGAAACCACTCATCAGAATAACACTGACCCTCAGCAGTACTTGCCATAAAATGACCTGGGAATGAATTCTAAATTCAACTGAACAAGGTCATAATTTATCTTTAGAGCTGCAAAAAATAATTATGGCAAAAACGTTACATCTCTGCACAAATCTGAGATAATCTGAGTATGTGCCTAAGAAACGTCTTAGCAAAGTCACTCCAATTTGACAAATGTTTCTACAGAATTGCAGAAAAGATTCTATAGAATTTGACAGTTGTTTCCAGCAGCCTGACTTCTCAGCCTTTCCAGTCTTCATCAGAACTTTAACAATGACATGGACTTACCGAGTGCCTTGCAGAGCTCTGGATGTTTGACTCCAATGGTTTTCAACCTCTGCAGCAATTCTGCTGAGGTCATTTGCCGCACTAAGTACAAGCCCACTGAATAACTCTATAGAGAAAGGAAAGGGACAGGTGAGGAGAAGGGACGTTCTCCATACACAAGCTCACTTATTTTCCAATGCATTCATTTACCTTTCCATAATTCCCCCATGTAACTGTAATACGATTGGTCGCTGCAGACAGGTACATGAGATGTGTGAGGTTAATGGGACGACAGGGCCTTTTAGGCTCCACTCCAGGCTTGTTGGACGGATAGTAGCCCTAAACAAAGACATTTTTCTCTTTAGTTTACCAGAGACACTGCTGTGGATTTTTGACTTTGCAGCTACCACAACGTCAGCCTTGCGAAATTCTACTCATGCACAGAGTAACTTTTCTGGACTAGACTGTCCAATCACAGTAAAGAGGAGGGAAGTTGATACTGTACTTTTGCAAGAATACTGTTAATAAACTTCACAAACCAAATCCATTACACAATGAGCTTTAAAGTCAAAAACAATTCTGGAGCACGACTGTTCCCCTTCTGTATTTGCCAGACAATTTCCAGAATAAAACAATCATTTCAACTGCACAAGTTCTCCCTATGCTATAAAGTGACACTTCATGGTTGGATTGACTTACCGGCACTGAGCAGTAACTATGATTCACTTTTACTGCGATATTTGGAGGGTACTGATCCTCCTGAGGGGAACTAGTGTCCGTGTAGCAGATTCTGGAAAGACAGTTACCTTTAAATGTCTACATCCCATACATGATTGAAAAGATCTAAGCTAATAAACATTCTGACTTCAATGGCAGCCAGCACCAGCCAAACTAAACTATGCTCTGGCATCCAATCCAACTCAGCCCATTATGCCCAGGACTCTCCATTGAGACTTAGTATTCTGCTGTGATGCCAAATTTGATGTAACCAGCAGTTTCTATTAAAGCAGTAACTCGAATCATCTGTAAAGAACAGTCAAAGCAGCAGAAAGTTATGCTGCAGATACTTGCGCTATCCTTGGGAACAAGGGACTTGCTTACATTGATCGGTGATTTTAGCAGCTACTGAACACAGGGCATTGAAATGGTTACCATGCTGTGCTAGCGATCTCCCTCTCCTAGTTTGCTGCCTCATGGGTTTAATTAATGTCATAGTATTCAGACTTACCTTAGTACAACCTGAACGGATTTCACACCGGCTTGCAACTCCCTAGTAAAAACAAAAACATTTTCATTTAAGAAAAAACTCAAAATGTGTTTTATCCAAATAACCACCTCGGGGAAAAATATCAGTTGTAATAGATTTTAAGTAACTTGTCAGGGCTTGTGCCATTTACTTTAAGTATTTCATTTGTTCTGGAGAATAGGAACTGTCTAGTCACTTTTATTTTCCAGCACTCATGCACTAGTGCAATGTTGTAGAGTTTGGATTTCCAAAATCGCAAAGAAACATTTAAAAAAAAAAACACCCGTCATCAGCAAAACACGAAGCAAACACATTAGTTTAGGGTTAAGGTTACTGGGCCGATGAGATTTGTAAAACATTCCCAATCTCTAACCCCAGCTATGCTTAGGCTGAATGTCCCTACAACTCCCTCTTCATTTAAATTGGCAAACTAAAATGCCTTCAAATCAAGGATCCTGAGCATTATGCTACCAACAGGAATATTCCTGATAATACTATTAGCTTTGGTTTTATGTTTTATCAAACAGGACATTAGCTTGTTTAGAAAAGCAGCACAGCAGAATATAAGGATCGTCTTAGAAGGTTTTAAAAATAGGCACAAGATATACTCTACCTTCTGCCCCGAATCAACTCAGGATTTAGCTTTGATTTGACAGTGGAAGTGTCTCAAAGCCCATGGCTACTGTCAAGACTATTTCAAGTTTCTAAGAGGTTGAGTTCAGTTTGTAGCTGAGAGGCAAGGGGGTTACTCTAGCAGTTTTAAAGAGTCCATTGGAGGACCACCATGTTTAGATACTTCTCACAGGTGGCAGAGAAATTACCCTGAAATGAGCACTGTTCAGGTGCATAATAGCACCCCTAAAAGGAGGGTATGCTACGTTCTAATCCGATGATAAAAGCTGTGAGAAACCCCTCAGATCCATTATTCCTGGCTTTTCCCCTTTTCAACATACAAGATACAGAATAAGTAGTCTGTTGTATCATCCTAATAAGCTTGCTTAAGTCTTGGCATATTGTTGCCTGCTGGTCTTTACTGGCATTTCCTTGAAGTACTTTCTTTTACCTAGATCACTGTACTACTTGAGTGCCGCTTAAACATAAATATTCAAGGAGGAAATTCTCCCCAATTTTGTGGGGTTATTACAAGTAGTGTTTACTGTGGAAGAGTGGAATCAGTTTTATATTTCCACTCAGAAGCCCAAAAGGTTTGTCATTCATCTCTCGTGGGTACAAGTTTCAGAGTTGCAGGCCACTCCCATATTGGTGTCTCTCACTCTTGGGGATGAAAGTTATGTCACAGAAGAGGAACACATCTGTCATGGGATGAAGTCCTAGTGACCGAGTGCAAGATAGCTGCTCAGGGAGCTATTAGAAGGATCCTCATGTTATGTCATTAAAGCTACAGATTTGACCTGAAATGCCAAAGATTCTACAAACAAATTTACAACTAGGATTAAAAGAGAAGTTTCAAGACATCAATAATCACAAGCTGTTTGCCATGCCTAAATTTCCTATTCTAGCTGGGATTTATCACGAGCCACAATAAAAGCTTACAGAGACCAAGACAGATGGACAGTGCCAAAAAACAATTAAGGGCCTCATTGGGCAAAAGTCTAATGTTGGTGTCTGCAAACAAGGAGTGTTACCAGGCACTGAGCAGAGACCCAATTTGGAGGGAAGACTGGCTGGGAAGTCATGCATTTAACAGTGGTTTAAGAACACACAGCATAGAGTACCTGGAATTTCTGATCAGCTCCACTTGTCTTGGTGTCAATGCAAAAATGCATGGACTCTCCTGAAGCTTCTCACTATTCTGTGGGACTGAAGAGAAGGAGAAGAAAAACAGGAGACTTTACACTCCAACGTACATCAAAATGATACTGAAATGAATCGCGTTGGAGCCCTCATTTTACTTTCTGATTAGCAATACACCCAGATTGTTTAGCACCATATATGTTTCTTTAAATTGGCATCGGAGGAGTTGTCTGCTGGGCTTGGAGAATGTACCTCTAAAGCCAAAGAGATGCAGGAAAACTGCGAACAGGGCATCTTGTTATTGCAGGATAAGGAAGGGAGAGATGTGACAAACTGAAGGTCTACACTGGACCTTAAAGTCAATCTAGAAAAAGATATGCAATTCCAGCTACAGCAACTGCATAGCTGGAATTGACATATCTATGACTGACTTCTCTGGCTGTCTTCACTGAGGGAGGTAGACAGGAACAACTCTCTGGTCAACCTCCCTTACGCCTTGTGAGAATGAGGAATAGAGGGACATGCAGAATCAAACCCAGGAACCTGACCGGGTTGATCTCCCAGCAAGTATAGATTTACCCAAAACATCTTTCCACCATTGATCAGTACACACTGCTCACTCCTTGCCTGCCTGTTTTGTTGCAGGACAGCTAACATGCTGTGACATTTGTGCTAGCCATTTTCCTTCAACTTCCCAATGAGGCAACAGTTCACCACTTGAAAATAAGAGCACATTATGAGTCCTATCACAGCACAAAAACTAGAATTCCAGGGAAAACGCAAAGACATGTCAATGCATAATATGGAAGGAGACGGTTAGACCAGCTGTGGAAAAGGAAAAAAGCACTCTAACATCAACACCAAGTGATAAGATAGCCTCAGAACGCTGGCCCCAAAGGGCAGAGAAAAGCAGTGTCAAATACCTTAAATTGCACCATTAACTTAAGGGAATGTAATGATCTGTCAACAGATAAGGAAATGTTAACTACAACGCAGGGTGGACAAAAAATGGATTAAAAAAGTCAATTTAATTTAAATTTTAAAATCCACATTAAATACATTTTTCTTTTTATAATAAAACAGGCTTGTTTAAATTTAAATTAGAAATTATGACAGCTATATTAAGGCCTAACTTTACTTGAAGGCCAGGGTGGGCAATAATGTCTGATGGGGACACACAGATTTAGGAAAGTGGTCAAGGGTTGAATTTTCTATAGTGTGGGTGAGGGGTGTGGGATAGAGGCTGGGTGCAGAAGGGATCTTGAGGTAGAGGACTGGGGTGCAGGAGCATGTGGGGTCTGAAAGGAAGTATGAGTGAAGGAGGGTGTTGTGACCTGGGGCATGGGCTTGGGAGGAGGTATAGGTGCAGGAGAGGATTTTGGCCTGGGGGAGAGGAGTTGGAGGGGGTGCAGGGTCTGGGAGGGAGTTGTGGCCCTGGGTGGGGAGAGGTACGGAGGGTCTGGTTGCTGATCTGGGGCAGGGAATTGAGGTGGGGGAGGGGCTGGCGTACCAGAGGTAGGCTGTGGCCGGGAGTTACTTACCTAGGTAGCTCCCTGCCAGCAGCAGCCCCAGATCAGTCAAGCTTGCTCCATGTGTCTTTGCTCCAGATGCCAAGGGGAAGGAAAGACTTTGTGCGCTGCTCCTGGCCCCCAGTAAAAATTGCTGAGCTCCTATTGGCCAGAGACCATAAACTGGCCAATGAGAGCTGGTAAGGTTTTTGCTGGAGGGTGGGGGCAGCGTACAAAGACTTCCTCTCCCCTTGGAGTCCGGAGCAGAAAGCTACATGGAGCTGGAAGGTGCCTAAAGCAGGATGGGGAAGTTCCAGGTTGCTTTAATCAGCTTCCTGCTGTGTGCTCGAGGGTTCCAAGAGCCTGGTCTGCAGGCTGGGTTCAGCCCACAGCCATATCTTGCCCTTTCCTGCTTTATGGTATTAAAATAATTCATACTGAAGTACATTCAAACACCATGTGTTTGCTGTTGAAGTTTTAAAGGAAGTCACACCACTAGACTGACGGAAGTCAGAGTTTAAAGGCCAGAAGGGTTATCTAGGCTGAACTCCTGTGTAATATTCACCGGGGAGGGATGGGGGGGAGTGGGGAGGATTGGGGGCGGTGGGTCAGAGGGGATAGTCCATCTTATCCCCAATTGCTGACAAGTTTAGAGGTGGCAAATCTCATTGGCTAAGCACTCATTACCTAAGTGTTAACAAGCAGTAGCCTCTTCTGCAGGTACGGAGAGAATACTTTCTTCAGTTCAGTTTTCTAGATTAGATCACTTCAAAACTAGTTCATTCAAACTTGAAAAACTAACTCAGAGCTTAAAAAACCAAGAAAGCTCTTTTGACCTACGAATAAAAACTAAGCGAGCAGATCTTGTAGTTCTGAAATCTTGAACATGGTGACCAGAGGCCAATTCACCATCTGCAAATATTTTAATCAGTTTTAAATTCAAAATATGTTTTGATAATTTTTCTCTTATGCATCCAACACATTTAAGGTAGTTTTATTTAACTAACCAAAACTACAGTAAAATGCTGCCTTGGAGAATTTTTAGTTCAATTCCAGTTTCCATGCAAGTGGAGCTCCTCACAAATCTCAAAAATTAATCTAAAATGTTTTATTCATCATTTTCTCACGTAATAAGTCAAAATTACAAACTGGAATCATGTCCTCTCAGAGGTCCAGAGAGACCCATGCCACCTCCAGCTTGAGGCCCCTAGCCATCACAAAAATAAAAATGACACGTGAGAACAAAATAAGGCACAAAAAAGACAATTTGAATATTTAACAAATGCTTTTCCAGCCTTTTTCTGTGCAAATGCACTAGATGAGGCATGAGCATAAAAACAAGTTGCAAAACTTTTCGTATGGCAAGAAGTTAACAAGTGTCTAAATCTGAGCCCTCCCTCCCCCTTGAGCTTGAAGCTAAGAATAAATGTCCCTCCTTTTCCCTGACTAGCCCTGATCTGAATAGATGTATATCAAAGTCATACAATTGCTTAAGTGTGCACAGGGCAGCCTCCCTAATTAGCAAAAAGTGTCCAAATTATACCAGTGAGAATCAACCTCTTCAGAAAGTAACAATTAAATCAAGGATTGAAATTAAGGTTTTTAGCTTAGCCATTTAAACCAATGATTAAAAAAAAATCCACCCTGCAAGAATCCTCTTTTCCAAAGCAGCCACCTTTTCCAAGAGCAATGCCTGTGCCCTGATTGAGTGTGCAAATCTCAGCATCAAAGCTGTGACCCAAGCAGTTTCGCCACTTACCCCTCATCACTGTAGGATTCAATTTTCAGCTCAGGTTGTGGTGATCAATTCATCTCCCAGCAGCATAATATCTATCACACCATCTACCCCAAAATACATAAAAAGCCTACACTTCTGCAACATACCAAATGGATGTTGGCAGGTGTCACACATAAGGTCACTTCCAGATTACCTCCTTCCCATCTCACTCAAATGTAATTGAGCTCTAAGTCCTGCCAGAGGTTGGGAAGAAAACAAGTATGACTGTGAGGCAGCACAGTGGTACTTTCCTCCTCATACCAACAAACAGAGACTGAAGCATCTGCAGCCTTAGACAGTGAGACTGCACAACCAGAATCACACCCATCAATGCAAGACTCACTCTCCTTCAGTAGGCTTCAGAGGTAACTGTGTTAGTCTGAGCAAAAACAACGAGGAGTCTGGTGGCCCCTTGAAGGCTAACAACTTTATCATGGCATAAGCTTTTGTGAGTTGTTTCATCTTTCACTACATGCACGAAGTGAGTTGCAACTCTCAAAAGCTTATGGCATAATAAAACTGTTAGTCTTCAAGGTGCTTCTGGACTCCTTGCTTTCCTTTTGCAGCTAGAGGCCTTAAAAGAGGAAGGGAAGCAGAATGAAGAAACCTGAGTCTCCTTCACCCCCTTCTTTGAAGGAACTGAGCAACTCATCTCTCCTGGAAGACAGTTAGGGTCCTCTCACCCATAGCCAGTGAATATCTGCACCGAGAGGACCAGAAGAGGCTGTCAGAGACTGATGTAAGTGAAGAACTCTGCAATATTCCGAATCCATATGCAGCTAGAAAAAAAAAGCATACTGCATCAGACCAGTGGTCCATCTATTTCAGTATCCTTACACCAACAGTGACCAGTACCAGATACTTAAAGGGTGTACGTGCTGTTCAGTAAGTTATAGGATAATCCGTCCTCAAGGAGAATTTCTGCTTGGTCTTGACTAGAGGTTGGTTTGTGACCTAAAGTATGAGACAGTAGCCCCTTTCAAAAACTCTTGCTGTAACTCAAAGATGAATTCCTCACAGTTGTGACTTAGCAAAATGACTAAATACCTCCTGGGCCAACAGCAAAAAGTCACATAAAGCTATTCAATGCTTAGAGTTGGGCACTCAATCAAAAGTGAATTGCAGCCAAAAGCCTTTTCTGAAAATGAGCTATCCCAAATGCCTGAATTACAGCTTTTCTGATGTGCGCGCCTTCTGGGGTGAATTTCTGTTAAAATCCCAGGGTAGCTGATAAAGAAGTCAATTAATTATGAACTTTGAGCTATATCAGCAATTCTCAAACTTTGAGACAAGACGGACAACTGCTAACACACAAGTACTTGACATAACCCTTTAGGATTTTAGTTCAATTTAATTAAAATAGGTTCTTATTCTCAGAAGACAACCACAAACAAGTTTGAACAGCTGAGCATGATGGCTTAAAGCTTTTTGATGTCAGGATATTTAGTGTTAGGACTTCCTCACTCTAAGCTGTATTGTTGTATCAGTGCATCATATTTAACAGACTGGGAGCCCACTACCTACGTCACTATCTCCCTTTTGCGATACATGTTCATAGTTGTAGTCAGAGGAGGCAACGTTAAATTCTCCCCTTGGATATATATCAGAGAACGGACTGCTGACATGGGATTCTCTGTGAAAGGGTCCTCCCATCCCACAGTCCAAAGCATTGACAACTTTTGGGTATAGCGCAAAAGACCCATTCATTCCACAGGCCTTTGATGACACACATTGGCTAATGTAAAGGGATGCTAGTGCACTTCATATTGGGACTTGTGTTATAGCCCACTGCATGTTTCTGAATTTTAAAAAATGGACAGGCTGCCTAGGGAATATGGATGTGCACTTCTTATTCTAATTCACAGTGAATCAATAAATCCTCCAATTTGTTCACCTTTGAGAACTAGTCCAGACACAGAGGATAGTCCAGAGAGAGAACTGAACCAATGCCTTGAAATATGCCCTTGGGAGGATTTCTCAGAGGATGTCCAGTGCAGGGACGTGTGTTTCGCAATCAAGAAAACTCAGTTGCCTCAGCCACCCCAGGTACATCTACACTGCAATTAGACATCTACGGCTGTGCGAGGTAACGGGGACACTGGCTCGTTTAACTGCAGTGCAGCGGTTCAGGCTCTGGCTGGAGTCAGAGCTTGGAGTCCTAAAACTGGGACTCCAGCCTGAACGCAAACATCGACAATGCAATTAAATAGCTCATAAGACCAACCATGCAAGCCTGAGCCGCAGGTTTTTAAATACAGTGTAGCATATCCCAAGACAGACTACACATATACAGCAACTGAGCTTGATCTTCAAGAAGGGAAGTAGATACTGCCAATTTCATTACTCAGATAAAAAGCAGAATACAAATTACCTAGCAGATACCATCAAAAGGTCTGAAGCAAGTGGAGATACAGTTTACTGTATCAGTCGCTGGAACGCTCTAATTATATAGCCCTCTGGCTCTCTCAATACCAGCAGATCCTCCTCATGCACTGCCTCCAAGTGAAGATTGCAGTACTCTGAACGCTAACCAACATACAGGGGTGTGTGCCTGCTTTCTCCTCAGAAGAGCCAGCCAAAGTTCTCTCACATTTCACTATTACCAGAACATGTTCATCTTCGATGGAAACTAAGACGTTTACTGAAAACCACAGCATGGCTAGGGAAGTCTACAAAATGCATCCTGTCAGCAAATAAGTTTTTTCCACCTTGCCGACACACAAAAGCTATACCCGTTCAAGTAAACCAGCAACCTCGAGGTGAACAGCCTTAAACTATTTTTAATATGGCTATACAAGGAAGTGGAGATGATTTAATTAAATCCATTCCTAAACTGAATTGCTGTAACACGTGTTCATGTAGCTACCAAGTATGGAACGATGCCTACTTCACAAAATACAACCTCCTTGCCCTAACACCTGAAGCTGTATCTTTGTTTACGAGCACCGGAATGGGACACTCTCCAGCAGGGGAAGTATGTCTGCCTAGAGATCAAGTTAGAGCAGACCCCACAAGCCCTGGCCTAACGGCTGGATCCAGCCCACCCTTGTGGACGGAGCAGCCCCTCTCAAAACAGTGAGATGCTCCCTGGGGCTTCCCGCGCTGCAAGAGAGGAGGGAGGAGAACATCACATGCTGCCCTCACCCCCATTTCTCAGCTCCCATTGGCTAGTATCTAGTCAATAGGAACTCGCAGATTTTGCTGGAGGTCGGGTCAGCACGCAGACTCCCCGGAAGCACAGAGAGCCACTGGGAGTGGTCTAGGATGGCTAGCAAGCCTGGAAGCTTGCCCAAGAGTGCTGCTGGCCAGGAGCGGCTCAGGTAAGTGCCTCTGTTGCTGCTGCCCCCGCCACTGCCCTCAGCACAGCATCCTCTCCCGCACCCATACCCTCCTCCTGGATGTAGCACCCCTATTCCCCGCCTCAGGTCAAAACCACCTTCCTTCACCCAAATTTCCTCTCAGACCCCCCCACTCTCTCCTGCATGCCAGTGCCCTACCCTGTGCTACTTTCCGTACTTCACACCATGCACCCTTCTATAGAAAACTATGGCCCTTGACCACTGACCGAAATCTTGGAGTGCCCCCCCCCCCACCAAAAATTATTGCCCACCGCTGAGTGAGAGAAAAGGTGGGTGAGGTAGTATCTTCTAACTTATCTTTGTGACAGACAAGGGGTTAGTTTTGAGCTTACACACTGCTCTTTCTTCTGGTCAGAAGAGGTCCGAGTAAGCTCAAAAGCTCATCCCTCACCAACAGAAGTTGGTCCAATAAAAGACACTACCTCAGTGGGATGTTACTGGATTGTGATATATCTTTACAGATCATTGTTGCAACCTGTGTTATATGTTGGCAATAAATCATGTACAAAGTGCCGCAAGTGAGATATTTATGTGAAGCCTATGATTTGCTGGTTATAGTTATGTGTGTGCATGTATTGTTTTTGTACATGAAGATACCAACATTAGCTGTGCGTCTGTATTTCAAATGTTAGCTCCTGGAGTCACACCACAGAGTAGTTAGCCAGCATGCCTGGAAAAGACTAGTGAGACCATCCATCAAGAACTATTCAACGAACAAGGAAGCATGGGAGCCACCCAACTACACTGAATAGACTTGCCTGAAAGCCTTCAATCTGGAATGCGGGCCATGGCATCTGCCTATGAAGGCCCGAGTCATGCACGGACTGGTGACTTGCTCATGACAAACTCCTTTCTGTAGCTCTATTTTCCCCACAAACAGCAACAGAGTTTCTCCCTGTGGCCTAGGATACATAAAGGGTCTTGGGAGATTCCTCCAACCCAGGTTCTCATCTCTGGAGGATCTTGGCTATGAACTGAACTTTACAAAAGGACTGATGACCCCTGCCAAGAGCAGATCTATTTCAGAGACTTGATTTAAGATGCCAAATTGTTCCACTTCTGCTACAAGGCTGCACCAAGAACACTGCAATTGGTGTATGCACTAGATTCCTTTAACAATTTCAACTCATCCTTCTTTTGTATAAACAAACCATTAGATTCTAAAGGACTGGCTAACAGTGCTCTTCATGGGTAAGATCTGTGTTATAAATGGATCTGGAAATGTGGCTGGTCCTTTGGGATTAAGAACCTGCTTTGATTTGCTGAGATTGGTTTTCATGTCCTCATATCTGGGAGTGGTACTGGTGACGGCACAGGGGCAGTGAAGTGTTTAAGGAAATTGCTTGCATCACTTCTTGCTAGTCAGTGTGGTGAATAGATGTGCCCTGTGTGACTGGTTTGGTGTGCCGTATAGTGGGGGACCCCCCAGTCCTGGGCCTGTACGTAATCCCATCTCTAAGCAATGACACTGAACTGACACACACAGCAGTGCCCCAGAAAACCACTTGTATTACACTCACCCACATTGTCTCTCTAACATCCTGCAACCCATACAGCTACAACCCCACTACGTACAACGGTAGAGATGCAGTTAAATATAGCCCACCTTTTGATCTCAATTTGATATTTCAAGGAGGCAAGAGATCCTGTTTCTCAACACCATTAGCTTCCGATTAACAAAGATCCTTCTATTTAAAAGTCAGGGGAAAAAAAATGACAGTTCCCTTGTTTGCCTCATCATAGTATATATACTTAAAGGTCTTTTGTAGCAGGACATTTACCCAGGTCCCATTATGATGTCCATATCAAATGGTCCATGATTCAAGATCTACCTCAGGCATCGCTATGGCCACCAGTAGCATCTGACTTTTCTATAGAAAAACTCTCAGGACTGGTCTACAGACAAGATGCATTTCTTTAACAAAAAGGTGTAAAATTGACAAGTAGTAAACCAAAGCCATTGATAAGCCTTTATTCTCCCAAGAGATCCCTCTTTTTTTTTTTCTCTCTGTTTCATCAAGCAGAGGTCTATAGTCTCAGGATGTTAACCATTCCCTGCCTGCTAACTCTGGAGGCAGCTAATTATGCCAGGCTGGAACAGCCCCAGCAAGCCCAGCAGTGGGACCTAAGTTAAAATGGTAAACTATTTCAGCGCTATCATTTAACTGGTTACCTGTTTTAATGTCCCTACCAGACACATTTAACTTTGATTTGGTATTCCTAATACTTTGAGTTAAAATGTTCAACATGCCAGCTTCCACAACACAAACTATTAGTGTGCACTTACAAGCACATTTCACTAGCACTCTAATGAATAAAATTACACCGAAAAAAGAAAATTTGTCAGTCATGCCCTGGGAACCAGAGATTCTCCAGGAGGTGCTAGCTTCCATAGGAAGTAGGATGCCAGTTTAGGCAAACGAAAGACATAGCACTTTTATGTACTGTCAAACTTCAATGTCCTCTGCTAATCAGGCTAAATGTATGTCTCATCTCCAGATGCTTCCACTCCTTTCTATTGGAACTATGAGTAAGAGGAGATGGGATTGTGGCTAAAAAAACATTTCATTTGTGTTTCCAATGAACTAGCATACAAAGCATTCAAGACTAAAGTAACCAATTTCTAAGGCTCTCCAAGTTATTGCAGTCTTAATGACTGTACTGCCTTCAGACACAGTCAAATCATGTACATCTGAAACCTGGATAGTATAGTCAATACAATTTTCATTTTGTACTGGTGAGTAGTCTAGAAGCTAAAAATACGGAAAATAAGAGTAAATAGCAAACATCCACAAGGAAAAACAAACATATGGAATAAGTTAACAGCGAAGGCAACTCAAACAGAGGATATAAATAACCTCAAGGGATACTCAGCGTAGTTTGTGAAGGCGGAAGGGAGTGAAGGGGTATGACGAAAAAAGCAGGAAGGTGGGATTAAGAAATTATGAAAGTGCAGGCACACAGGAACAGGAAACAGCAATCTGGACCTAAAATTTATGTTCTCCTGAATTAAAGGAGGACAGTAGCAGAGAGGTAGCCTTGTTAGTCAGTACTCCAATAAAACAAAACAGTTAAAGTATCATCTGATTTGTGTTCTGACTGGTTTCTTACAGCCACACAACACGGTTATAGAAAGTGCCTTTTATGTCCACATGAGATAAGTGAATCCACACTTCTGCATACCAAGGCTATTCAGTGGTGGCTGTTTCCAACATCCCTTCACATTTCCAGTCTATGTTCAGACTGCTCAGGTCGTCTAGTTGCAGTAGTATAAGAGATCACTACTTTAGCAACACTGCTTTCATCTTTGTGCACATTAGGATCAAGCCTTTCCAGCAATGGGAAACCCTCAAGTCTTGTGTGTATTTTTCTCATAAAGTCCATTCTGTAATAAAGCTTGAGGCTACCAAACTTACAATGTAGGCCACTGAAGAAGTGTGTGGCTCGGGGGTAGGCAATAATTTGATGGGTGGAGGGGCACTATACGAATTTGGAGAGTCATCAAAGGCCATGCTCTTCCATATTATTAATGGAGACAGCACAGGGTCTGGGATGGATGTTGGGTGCAGAAGGGAGCATGGGGTAAGAACCTGGGGTGCATGCAGGAAAAGGTCCAGCATCTAGGAGGGAGTTTGGGTGAAGAAGGCAGATAGGACTAGGGCAGGGATGCAGGGGTTTGGGCTGTGACCTTGGGCAGAAGAAAGTTGTGACCTGGGGCAGGGGACTGGGGTGCAGGAGGAAGGAGGGCAGTGGTTTGGATTTTGACCTAGGGCAGGGCATGGAGGTACAGGGTCTGGCAGGAGGTATGGGTAAAGGAGGAGGGAGGATCTAGAGTGCCAGAGGCAGGCTCTGCTGGGAGACTTACCTGGATGACTCCCAGTCAGCAACCCTGCAGGAACCTGTTGCAGGCTCTCTGCCTACTGCGGTCCCAGACTGCTCAAAATTGCACCAAGGCAACGGGGTGGCTTCATAAGCTGCCAGGCCCCAACCCCACGGCAAAGGTCTGAGCTCATATTGGCTGGAAACCAGCCAATGGGAGCTGAGATATTTTGTAAGGAGTGGAAGCAGTGCATGAAGGCTCCCCTTCCTCTCCCTACCTCTCCCAGGTGTCTGGAGCAGAGGGCTATATGCAGCTGCAAGCTACTTAAAGCAGTGTCTGGCTGCTCTGTGCCTGAAGCAGCTCACAAACTGGATCCAGTAGCTTGGCAGGCTGGATCTTGGTGAAATTCAACAGGTTACAAAGCAAAAGGAGCCACAACCATAGCAAAGACACACTTTGCCTATGCCACACACTTTACAACCACTTATGGCTATACCTGTCACAACCTAGAACCATAAACACTAATCCAGACTGATGAACATGGCTCCGAGGTGGAGTGAGTTGCTTCTTTCATCTTCAAAGTTCCTCTAGCATCTCTTCAAAATAAGACAAAGGTGCATAAAGAAACTTATGGCAGATTTCTAAAATTAAGATGACGTGTGTGATTTACAAACAGTAATTCACCTTTGTGCAAGGCTAAGGTGTCTACACTTAAGTTGAAAGCAAAGCCCCAGAAGCACTTCCAGTACTCTATGCAAACAACCTCTAGGAGGGGAGTAGCTAACAGCCGTAGAGCTCAGTTCTGTAGAATCCCTGTAACTTTCTGCACTCAAGGGTGTGCATGTTTTCTCAAACCCCTCCCCCCCCCCCCCCCCCCCGAGACAGAAAGTTATGGTGCCAGTGTAGACTTAGCCTAAATTTGCCATGATAAAGTATAGAACTAACTGGCACCGCACTGAAAGGGCACTGATCCAGTTTAGAATAGCTGTTAACTCTCATGGAGAAAACAGCTGCTCCCCTAATATGCTGCTACATTAACAAGAGCAGATTATGATTCAGCACACAAGGATGCAAGATGTTAAGGCAGCATTTGTATTCTTCAGTGAAAAAGCTACAGCAAAACAAGACAGGCTTTCAAGTCACTTATCAAAGAGACTGAAGCTCGTGCTTCAAGAAAGGTTAAAAAAACCCACACATGACAAACATTATGGCAAAAAGAGAGACGCTGACTAGAAGAAAATCTACTAGTTTTCTCTCTCTAATTTGACCTCACTGCTCATCTAAAGAGTGCTGCCATGAAACCTGGATGTTTTTCACGGTTGTTTTCCAGACTGAGTCGTGGCTATTAATCTCACATCTGCATAGTTCAACAACTCACCTAGCTCTGTTGGCTTCAGCAGTTCATCCAAGGTGGTGTAGAAGGGAAGCTTCACCAGCCGAACTTCAGGTTTTACAACTTTGGGTGGTAACCTTCCCAGTCCATTAAGGTATTTCCCATAGAGTGCAGGATAGTCAATGTTAGGCGTGGAGAGAGAAGTCCTAGCAACAGTGCTCCCTCGGTCATAAGAAGAGTGTATGGAGAGTGCCTCTGGAGGTCGGTGCTGCTGTGGTTGCCCTGATTCAGAGCTCTTCTTAGCATAGCGAGTCTCATAGAGCTCTTTAATTTTCTTGAAAACTTCAGGGCTACAATCAAACTGGACCAGCTGCAATGCTCTAGTGACCAGTTCATGTTTAAGTCCACTCTTACTCCGGCCAACAAAACCCAGTAACATCTGAAGATCTGAGACTCTGAAACTCATCACCATGTTCTAGGAAATAAAGGTAAGAAATTAAAGTAAATGACTTTTTAAAAAGTTATAAATAAATCAAGTGACAATCCTCTCCAAAATCTGTACCCCGGAACTCAAGAGAAAACTTCCCTTGCAAGAGCGACACCTAGCCTTCTATTTTGCTGAGCTGCTGTTCAACTGGTAAACGTGCCATACATTTCACACTTGTTTGTGCAACAGCAATACACAGTAGATCTACAGAACACCAGCCACCATACACAGACCCAAAAGCAGTGACAAACTAGTCAATGAATTACCACCAAATATTTGTGATAAATGAAGTAATCTCATGATAACAACTGGAAATAATGGCAATCACAAGGAGTGTATCTGTGGTTAACTACTTTAGTCTACATCTCACTTCCTTCTATCAGTTCTCCTGTGAAAAGGACCAGTGTCTGCTTCTAGTACTGCTCTGGGGGAGCCCTGTGAACCTACCAATTTCAATGCTGACCCTAAAGTTCTGAACACCAAAAAACTGACCAGTCTTGTCAACTTCACTCTTCTTCTGCCTGGGGGCTCAGAGAGAATTGAAGCTGTCTGTAGAATCAAGGACAACAAAGGATTGATCTACACTTGGAAGACTTTTTTCATAAGGATAAGAAAAAGAAATAAGTATTAATTAAATTAATGCTCATGTTCTACAGAACTTGATCATTGATGCCTTTCTCACTGCTGAAAATTAAAAAGTAAAACAAAACCCTTCACATTCTTTACCCTGGATGTACATGCATTTTTCAAGCCCTGAAAATATGTTTCAACATTAGCACTTATTCTAGCAGCTTGCTCACTGGTTTTTCAAAAGAACAGGAAAAATCTTCCAGAAAAGAAAACCTCTGTATCCAGCTATAGGGGAAAGAATCAGACACTCACTACATCTTTCCCGTATTTATTTTTTTGATTATATAAAAAAATATGTACAGGAATCAGATTATTAATTTACAAAAGAAGCTGAAAATACCATTCAACAAAAAAACTTGACAAACCAACTTTTAAAGGAAAACAGCAACTGAATTAAATACAGAAATGTTCATTAGCTATACCTGAGGAGCACGAAATTCAGTACAGGCCCCAGCCACATAGCAATGGCACCCTATGTACATCAGTATAACCTGTAATGTACACAACACCTATAGCAGGGGTGGGCAACAAAAGAGCAGCAGCCCACCAGGGCTAGTTACTGGTGGGCTGCCACCACTATATTTACCTGCACCTACACAGGTATCGGGTCATGAGACCTCTCATTAGTTGATGATTGCCACTTGCAGAACAATGGGAGGAATGGGAAGCAACATGGACTGGTCACCAATTCCCACTATTCCCATTGACCACAAACAGCAATCTACAGCCAATAAAAACTGATTGCCTGATACCTGGTGTTAAATAAAGAGGTGGGGGACTGCCAGCAACTAACCATGTGGGCTGGATCCAGCCCATGGGCTAGTATTTGCCCACTGTTGTCCTATAGCAACAAAAGGGATTTTTTGGTTGTTGCAGCAACACGATGTTCCTAACCACTAGCAGCTAGTTTGATGGAAGCAGTCTACCTTTGACATACATGTATCCTCACTGGCAGTTAGATGGGCATAAGTATGGCAGGCACTGCCACTCAAATGCCACACTATGTCAACCTTAAGGTTAAGAATTAACTTCTTACGTTTTATTCTTCTCCCTTTCCTGGGAAATACCCTTTGACTTCCTGTTTCACTGAAGAAGCTGTAGAACTACATCACAAGTACACCTGGGTTCAGTGACACATTTTGTAGCTTGATGTGTCCTGGTCTCTTCAATGAGAGAAAGAAAGGGCAGGGGGACAGAGCTTTGACAAACCCAGGAAAGATGTTCAGTAGTTAAGAAAGTAATCTAGGAGTCAGGAGACCCAAATTCAAGTCCCTGCTTTGCCACATGCTTCTGGTGTGACCCTGGGCAAGTCAGTCTCTCTATGCATCACTACCCGTTTATAAAATGGGTGTAACAGAACTTTTCCATACCCCAAAGGGGCATTGTGAGGATAAATACATGACTGATAATGGGGTGGCTGGATACTACAGCAAAGGGGACTACATAAGTACCTTAAGCAAGAGACCTTGTGAGCAGCCAGCCCCTCAGTAACACAGGGCTGGTTTCCACCCCTCAGGGACACCCAGCAGGCAGAGCAGGGACTTGAACCAGGGGCCCTCAGAGCCTTAGCAAAGGCCCTCACCCCCTACTCCACACAGGGCACTAGTGTGCCTTAAGCATAGTGCCTTAAGCAAGAGAGTTATTCCTGTGCTCATTAATTTCCTGTCCTCTTCGTATCCTAGGCATATAAATCAGTGCTTAACTCACGTGCTTTTTGCAGTTTATACTAACCTAGATTTCATGTCTACAGACATTATTAGATTTGAACAACAAAAAGCAAAACAGAATATTTTAACACAGAAATATAAGTCTAGAATCTCAGACCTATAACCCAGAGTGGTATGAATATGCAGTTATAATACAATATATAGAGATATACATCTCATAGACCTGGAAGGGACCTTGGCAGGTCATCAAGACCAGTCCCCTACCCTCTTGGCAAGACCAAGCACCATCCCTTTTCTGATCTATTTGCCCCAGATTACTAAATGGGCCCCCTCAAGGACTGAGTTCACAATGCTGGGTTTAGTAGGCCAATGCTCAAGTCACAGAGCTATCCCTCCTCCCAAAATCTACTTGCCCCAGACCCCTAATTGACCTCTTCAGGGACTGAACTCACAACCCTGGACTTACAGGGTCAACACTTAAACCACCAAGCTGCCTAGTGATTATGCTTATTTGTCCCACACCCTTAAGTGGCTTCCTCAAGGACTGAGCTCAGAACTCTGGTTTTAGCATGCCAGCGCTCACACCACTGAGCTATCCCTTCCCCCAATTCTCATTAGCTAATGATATTATTTTAAAAGGAATATAGATGTAAGCTGTGGTCAGCCACTAGATAAGAAACTATTTCTTCAAGGAGCATGGAAAATAATAAATCCTCACTACAGCCAGACAGCAGAGCAGCGGTGGGCTTCTGCTCTCAATCAATGAGGAAGGCATAACAGGAAGAAGGGGAATCAGCCACCATTATGGCTAAATTTAAAAACAGCTCTCTACATTTTCTTCTGCCCTATGTGAGCCAGTTCTCAGTATGCACTAAGTTTGCCCTGTCATTCCAATACTTACTGCCTAATCCTGCCAGATGCTGAGTGCCTTCAACCATCACTGAAATCACTCAGAGGTGTTCAGCCTATAACAGGAATGGGAACCTTACCCTGGGAGTCCAGAGCACAGAGAACCTAGTTCTGCTTCACAGACAGAACACCTGTGATTCCGCTTACTGGCAGGCAGGAACTGAAGAACCCCACTCAGGCAGAAAGCAGTATCACTTAGCAGAGCTGGACTCAATAAAAAGGCTTGGAAGCTGTGCTGCATCATCCTGTCCCCAGTGAGGCTCATCATGCACAAAATATTTTGTAAGTAGAATGCAACTGAAAGTATTTTTTAAAAAGTCACATCACAAAGCAGCCTCCAAATATGTAGGATAGCATAGAATCCACAAGTCTATGCAGATTTATAGCAGCATCAAGGTTTTCTCCAAAACTTTTAAAGTACTGGATCCCATTCATTATCTACCTCTGTATTTACTTCCCTGAAAGCCTCACCATACCTTCACAATTCAGATAAATAAGCCATTTATGCCTTTTTTTTTTGGTGGTGGCGGGGAGTTGCAAACAACACAACCCACAGGAGACATTTGGACAGTTCACTCACCCTGACTCCAAAACCATTTCCTAAAATGTCAGCGGAGAAAACCTGCATGTCATCACTTCACACTCACACCCCCAACTGCACTTACAAACTCTTCACTCTGAAGCTCAGGGAGCTGAACTGGAACAGGAAAGGGGGCGTCATGAGGGAGTCACAGAGGAAGGGAAAAACGAGAGAGTAGATGCGAGAGAAAAGCAGGAGGCACCAGAGGTAATGACTACATGGGGGAGGCAATAGCAGCAGAAGATTAAGCAGGGGATAGGTAGGGAGGGAAGCCAAGGTGTGTGGGGAGCAACATGCCAGTTTTCATGATTATATCAGAACCATTATAACGATGGCGGATTAATCTGAAATGGGAGCATACGCTGAGAATTTTAGGACTGAGTGTTGGGGTGGGAGCCCCCTAAAACAGCAGTTAGGAGGGAACATGAAGCATCAACAGCACAGGTTGAAAGCAGGGCGAGGGGTGGGCATCTTAGGGGCCAACGGGGCAGCAGGAAAGACCCTGAAGGAATCTCAGGAATCACCTGGGGGCGAGAAGGCATAGAGGGAAGTGGCCCCTGGAGTTGGCAACCACAGGAGATCACTGATGCCGGCGGGACTGGGGAGGGGGTGGCGTGCTGACTCCAGAGGGAGTTACGGGGCGGGTTTGGGGAGGAAGGCACCGACGCCGGGAGCTGCGGTGGGGTCTCACGCAGGACGGTCCCGATGCCAGGAAGGGGTTATGGGGAAGAGAGGCCGGGCAGCGCTGACGCGAGGAGATGGGTCCCCTCGCGAGCTGGGGGACAGGACTCCGCCGGCGCCTGGGGAGTCCCCGGTAACGGGGAGGCGAGTGAGGGCTCAGGGCGGCAGAGGCGGGGCCGGCAGGGCTGGTGGACGAGGCCCAGGCGGGGGAGCGGCGAGCAGGCCGGCCCGGCGGGGGAGGTAGGAGCCGGGGGCGGCTCCCGCAGGGAAGGTCCCAGGGGGCCGCTCAGCCCCGGAGTGCGGGGGGCGCCGCCCCGGCCCGTGCCGCCGCCGCCCCCGACCCCGCGGCCCCCCCACCGCGGCCCCGCCCCGCGCGCCCCCCGCCGAGGGGAGGCCGCTCACTCACTTTCGCCTCCACCAGCTCCGCCGCCATCTTGGCTTCCAGCGTCCACCGGCGCGCCGGGAGCCGCCGCCGAATCACGTGACTCCCCCCCCCCCCCTCACCCCAAAAGGCAGGGGAGGGGTGAGGGAGGGCCGGGGAACCAATCCCATCACGCTCCGCCCCCACCCCGCCGTCCGCCAGCCGGCGCACGCGCACTGCCACCCACTCCCGCCCCGCCGGTGACCCCTTTCCAGCCGCCTCCGCGCCCTTAAAGAGACAGCGCCCGGGGCTGGGGGCGGTGCAGCGCCAGGCATAGCGGGGAGGGGAGGGTCGCGATCCCGATCCCGATCCCGGCTCGTCCCGCGGCGGTGGGCACCGAGCGAGAACAGGACTTCCCGGTGTAACTCTCCCTCCGGCTGGGTCATGGGGTGTAATTAATGAATAACGAGCTCGATAACGAGCGGCCTAACAATGGCCATTAATGGGGCTCCCCGACGGAGCAGGAGCCGGCTGAACGGCGGTGCCCCGGCTGGGACGTGACTCTCAGCTCACCCGCCCTTGGCTGCACGGGGCATTGGCTCATTCATCCCCGGGCACGGTCGTTTATGCACCGTGTTGTGTCCAGGGCTTGCGCGGGGGCGACGCAGATGCCTTGTCCCTCGGCCAGCCCTGGAGGGATGCAGGCGCTCCGAGCCGGCCAACCAAAGCGCAACCTGGGGGGGTCTGTGCCTCCCCGGCACGGGTGCCAAGAGTGGCACGCGAGCCAATTTTCATGGCCACGCGAGGCAGGAGATCAGCCCCGCCCCTCCGCCCCCATGCAGCAGGGAGCTTGCTCAAAGCCAGGCTGCCTGTGGATTAACAAAAGACCAGCTAATGCTGCCAACCACCACTCTGCGTATTAATTTATTAAGTTGGACTGTTAGTGACAGGTGTAAACCCTGGCCATGATGGAAACCGCTTCAAGCCAGGGAGTGCTGCTGAACCCTTAGCATCACCAGTTCCAGGATCGTTCTTCATTCGACCTAGTGGTGTCTACATTAGCCATGAGGTCGACCTAGCTACAGCACTGGGGAGTGTGGCTTTTTCACACCCCTGAGCTCTATAGCTACACCAACCGATGTTCTTGGTAACAAGCAGTCCTGTGGCACCTTAGAGACTAGCAAATGTATGGGTTTACGAGCTTTCGTGGGTAAGACCCACTTTTTCAGCTGAATGGAACTCTTCTATCCACCTAGCTACCACTTCGCAGAGAAGTGGATTCATTACGGCAGTGGAAGTTCTCCGGTTGGACCAGATCTATTATAGACATACCCTGAGATACTCATGGAATCACTTGCTTCCAGGAGCTGGGGCTTTTCAGAAAGTCACCACATGACACTAGTGTTCCTTTGCTCAAGATTTTAAGTGCCTAAAGTTAGACTGCTAGGTCCATATTTAGGCACCTCAGTAAGTGACCAAATTTTCAAAAGGGCTGAGCTCCAAATGAAGTCTTCTGAAAATCAGATTACTGACCTAGGTCCTGATTCTGCAAAAACTAAGGCATATGTTAACCATGCCCATAAGCACGTCCTTAACGATTTTGGCTGTATAGGCCTAAATCTAAAGCTCTAGAAAATGTGACCTATTATGGAAGATTTAAAGATTTGGGTTTGTTTCATCTGGAAAAGAGAAGATTGAGAGGAGACATGATAGTTTTCAAGTATCTAAAAGGTTGTTACAGGGAGGAGCGGGAAATATTAGTCTCCTTAACCTCTGAGGATAAGATAAAAGCAAGAAGCTTAAATTGCAACAAGGAAGGTTTAAGTTGGAGGGAAAGGGAGAACTTTAAACATTGGAATAAGTTGACAGGGAAGTTGTGGAGTCTCCATCATTGGAGATTTTTACAGGCAGGTTGGCCAAACGCCTGTCCAGAATGATCTATTCTAGATGGTGTTTGTTCATGCCCCGAGTGCTTGAGACTGGACTTTATGACCTCGAGAGGTCCCATCCGGTTACATGATTCCATTGCACTCTCTTTTTTTAAATCTTAGCCCTTAATGACAATGGGGGAGATTTTCACAGCCACAGATGGCATGTAGACAACAGGAGTTGGGTGGTTAATCCCCAGGCAAAATGTTCAACAGCACCCAAGTCTGGTGCATGTGGGAACCTAGATCTTACTGACTGGCAATAATAACCCTGACACCTAGCTCTTATTCAGCCTCTCTTATCTGAAGTGCTTTGCAAAGGAGGTCAATATCAGTTGTTCCCATTTCACAGGTGTAGAAGTTGAGCCATAGAGAGGGGATGTGATCTGACAAAAGTCACCCAATGGACTAATAGTAGAGTGAGGAATAGAAGTCAGGTCTCCTGAGTCTCACTTTAATGCACCAGCCATGGGCAACACTGTCAGGCTTTTCAAGGCTACACTACATGCAGAGAGGTGTCGAGTGATTTATTTTAATACACCTAGCTGCTGAACTCCTGCTTGTGGGGAGCCCCATATTGTCAATAGATAAATAATCCCTAACTTGTACATAGCACTTTTCATTAGTAGGCCCCTAGAGTCTCTGGGATTCTGCACCCCATCCTATCTCCTTGGTCCAGCTTGTGCTTCAGTTCAGGTGCTCTGGTAGCAGCATAACATGGGCTCTTTGGCTGCTACCACCCTTGAGAGCACTGACTATATCTCCTTCTCTGGGGAGGGTGAAGGAGCTTTTCGTGTGACAGGGTCAGGCCAGAAGGCAAGCTCAGACGGGGAGAGAGGCAACACCTGGCAAATGAATAGAAGGCTACTTCGGAGCAGCAGACCTGGGAAAGCTGGCGAGGAGGGGCTGCTATCAATCAGTTAGGGCCAACTGAGCTCACCTGAGGCTGCCACAGGGATGTTTACAAGGCCCCCCCTCCCAGGAAGAGGAAATTGGAGTGGGGGAGAACAGGGATGATGAGAGTGAGCTGAGAAAGAACATGAGTGCTGCTAGAGAGAGCAGGGGAGGTAAAACTTACCCACAAGGAGTGTTTGGACTTTCCTTCCTGTCCCAAGCTTGATCCCAGATTCCTTCTTTCGTGTGAGGCCTGAGCTATGTGCAGGACTGTGAGTGGAACAAGTGGTTGGGACCCAGGAGTGAGGCTGACCCTGTCATGATAGGTAAGAAAGGGGACCTTCTAGCACCCTGGTGGGGTGTACACACCCTGCTTAGCAAAGAGGAGGTTAACTCTTCACTTGTCCTTCTCTCTGAAGGACCACTGCTGTGCAGAGCCACTCCCCTAGGAAAATCCCTCATGCCCTGATTGTAGGGGGATCCACCTCTTGGGGGCAGGGCTAGTCCCAGATGTAGTGAATCATGACCTTTCTGGACTCTATGAGATGGATGTGTCTGGAGACTTTAGGCTTGACCTATGCTAGGGGTATATCTACATCACAAATTATAGTACAACTGTGAGGCAGGTAGCTTTAATTTAGCCACAGCAACTACCCCTTGTGATGAAGACATGGTGGCAGGGACCCTGGGGTGGGCTAGCACAATCCATGTGCATATCCAGTATCCCTATCGAGCTGTACAGGGGTGGCTGGAGCCCTTCCTGAACCTGATGCCTTGTTGCTATTTTTATTATGCATCCGTTGAATTAAAGTTGGTGTAGTTATACCCCCCTAGGCTGCAATCCCCACTTAACTTGCAGGGTAGACATGCCGGAAGGAATCGCTTCTCCCCTGTCTGAGTGTGAGCCGGGCAAAGCCACTTCATTGAGAGATGTGGGCAAGAAGAAGCCCTTTTGTGGAGGTGACCCCTTAGTTGTCCGAGCATTTCCCTGGCTTTATAAAGCTTGAGGCTTTTAGGGTGAAGAGGTTGCTCAAAACACAAGCACACAGACACATCAGTGGTGGCCTTATACTACGAAAACACAAAAGACTTGAAACCTATCATTAACTTTTCACCGTTAACCTTCCCATTTACATCCCACAGATTTTTCCAAACAGCTCAGCCCCCATTTGCACACCAAAACAAGTGGCCAATTTTTTTTTTCCAAGTGCAGGTTGGGTGCTGAGTGCTTGAGAAGCCCCCAAAGCCTCTCGTGGATGGGAAACCAATGACCCAATGCTCAGTGTCACTCTGCTCTAGTCCTGGTCATTTTCCGCCTCATGCCTTAGCAGCTGGACTTAGGGCAGCTCTACACAGAAAACGCTGCAGCAATGCAGCTATAGTGGGTAAGTAAAGATGCTCCTACACCAGCAGGTGCACATCTCCTGATGGCTTTGTTAGCCCACCTCCCTCAGCCATGGTAGTAGTAGTATTGGTGGGAGAAGCTCCCCTGTTGATACAGGGGAGTCTACAGAGTAGGGGGCTTAGGCTGTTTATAACTGTGCTCTCAGGTATGTTTTTCTCGCCCTCCCCCCCTCGCACTGATACAGGTCTCACCTGGTCTCAGTAAATGAACATGGTCAGTTCCAGAGTGAGCTCTTCCCCCAGCCCCAGCATTCTACTCATGAAGCAGCAAATCCTGAGTAACTGGGCTCACCAAGGGGAGCACAGAAAACACCCCCTTACCAGCAGCCCAGTTGTCATAGCTGCCTCTGAATCTCTGGCCTGCAATAATCAATGCAGGTGTTGTGTCACTCAGAGGTGGGAGGGTCTGTTTACCTGAACAGTCATTCACTTTCCTGCCCTGCACGGCTGCTGTTTAACCCCTATCACCAACTGCAGGAGCCCCTGTGGAGCTGACCTCGGAGGCATGAGGGGCTATGTACTTTGGCTCCAGGTAGCTTGGCTCTATGCGCTGTGGGAATGTGCTTCAAAGGAGAGCACCAAAGGGACAGGATTTGCCTATGAAAGCCACATTCTTCGGTCCCTGTGCAAACAAAACTGCCAATGACCTGAAAACTAGCGACCTGTGTGTGCACCTAGGATCTTGGATGGGGCTGTGCTCAGCTGACCAGTGCCATTAGCCCTTATCGCCACAGCCACCCTGCTGGTTTTAGCACAGCTTGAGCTTAGCTCGCTTGGATAGGCTTGAAATGGTCCAGCAGCAGAGCAGCAGCACCGCTGAAGGACTTCACGATAGACATCCTAGTTGGTCTGGGACAAGGGAGGGGAGAAGCTTTACCTAGCAGAATCTCCATCCCTAGAGGTTTTTAAGTCCCCACTTGACAAAGTCCTGGCAGGGATGATTTAGTTGGGGTTGATCCTCCTTTGGGCAGGGGGCTGGACTAGATGACCTCCTGAGGTCCCTTCCAGCCCTAGGATTCTGTGATCCCACCAACATAGGTGAGTCACCATCCTCAGAGGCAGTGGCTAGGCGCTTAACTATGCCACTTGGATGTAGATTCTTCATGCCCCTGAGCAATGTAGCTGGGTCAACATAATCTTTTGGCATAGACCAGACCTACATCTGCCTGGAATTACACCTCCCAGCTGCAGTGTAGACAGATGGAGAGAGAATAAACTCCCAAACATGCAAAGGGAGTGCATGTAACCACTGCTGCTGGGGAAGAGAAATTTTCAAGAGACTTTTGCACATTGATCACAGCTACAAATATTCACTGTGGATGATTTCCCAGACAGGCCAGCGTGTTAATCAGGCCAATGGTGCTCAATTTAAATTCTGGCAAAATCCAGGGTTTGTGCTAAAAATGCAAACGGTTGCCATAGCAACCACAACAGCTGAGAGCTCCTCATGTCACGGGGGAGAGCACACCCCCAGACAGACTTTGTGGGGCAAAACAATCCCTGGTATAACACCACCAATGCCACTGGAATTACACTAGGCGTGAATTTGGCCCCCCTGTCACCCATATGTGTTGCCAACCGCTGTCTGTAAGCTGAGGGCGTAGGTGTGGGGAATTTAGCAGGAGATTGCTGACTGGCATGGAAGTTATAAAACAGTGACTTTGCTGCACACAAACTTTGTTATTGTAAGTTACTGACGTTCAAGAAAAATAGGAATACATGTGAATATTGTAGCTGGAGTCTATGTACCTTAAGCCAAATTTCTTTGTCCCCACTGGTGGAGGTTAATGAAAGAAACTCTCCTGTTGGCTTCCCTTATATCTCATGTTCCTGTGGAATACTGGGGTTGCCTGCTACGTCCACCCTGGGAGAGTGTCAATCTCCCAGTAAGCATAGACAGGCCTGAGCTTGTGCAAGAATTCTGCCATCAGCCTCACCATGTCTACCTCAGGTCATCTTAATTTTTCACACCCTGAAGGCTGTACGTATGTCAACCTAACTTTTAAGACCAGACCTTAGAGGTCATAAGGGCATATTTTTATATAAGCCATACTATGGCTTTTAGATATATTTTCAAAAGACAGAAGACTAAACATCCAGATCCATTGCAGAAGGATCAAATCCTGAAAAATGCAACTTTGGAAAGGTTCTGGAATAGGAGTGAGTTTCTCACCTGGAGGGTATGAATCCCCAGGCCATTGAGCAGTGTTGCTGTTGATTTTGTAGAGGGCCCTGGGATGTGTCTTGTGATACTTGAGTGCAAAAAGTCCTCCACGGAGCCTGAGCCAAACCAGTGGCCAATCCCACTGTAGGATCCTGATTTCTAACTGGCTTCACTGGTCCAGCCTCCTTCTAGTTGCCCTGGGGGAATTCAGCAATTGTTGCATTTGAAGCCATAGTAAACTTGCAGATTTCCCACAGGACTAAGACTCTACCCCGTGCTCAGCTTCTCCTTCCTCTAGCAGCAACCTGATCTTTGAGCTCTCATGCCAGTTCACCACTGGTGCAAGAGCCTTGCCCTCTGCAGCTCCTGCCACCTGTTCCTCTGCCACTGGTGAATGCACTTTAAGGGGAACTTGCCTTTCTAAGCTTGCTGCAGTTTGTCTCAGTCCATCTCTGCCTCCCATCCCATACACTATGAACCTGGGGAGTTAGAGGCACTGAACATGCCCCAAAGGCTATTGTCATGGCCACTGTGCCTGAAGGGGCTTTCCCATTCAAGATAGCAGTCACAGTCGTTATCGGGGCTCTCCTCTGCAGAAGGAACAGGGCCAGGACCCCACCTTGTATCCTTTAGGGCCCAGTGTAAGCTGTATTAGTTAGCACGTCCTCTAATCCATGATAGTAAGGAAAAGATAGGTCAGCGCTGGAGAAGAAGCCAGAACACTCTGGTCAAAAGAGCTGGGTAAAACCACAGTGACATGGGAATATTAGATGCTAAGTTTCATTTTCATCGATGCTTAGAAACCCCAGTGCTGAGTTTTGAAAGCATCTAACTAGGCAGATCTGGCCCACCCATTCCTCTACCTGCAATGAACTGAGCGTTCTGCCAAGCTGTGAGGAGTTGTATGACATGTAAGCCAAGGAGCTATTTTAAAAGCCTCCCTCATTGCTTTGCGCATGCAGAAATCTCCCCACCTCCAAAGATCTTGGCAAAGGTGAAGCCTGCAAGAATGGATGAGCACAACAGAGTGATATACACAGCATCCAAGTGCAGATTTGAATGGAGGCTCTGAAAACCTCTCTAGCACACGATTAATGCAGTGCTGCAGAATTGCCAGCAAACACATAAACACCTCTGGGAACACTGAGCTTGCAGCAGAACCTCCCTTCCTGTAGGTGTAGCTGCTGCCTCTTCTCTTGCAGCCAGTACATGCGCAGCACAGGATCCCTGCAGAGGTTTTTATTTCATTTCATTTCCCTTCCCCCACCTTCAATATTTAATGCAGGCCTTGGAGGCCTCCCCATCTGCCCACCCCCACTTGGTATCTTGGTTATAAGCACAGGAATAATGGAGATAATGTAACAATAATGATACAAAATATAGAGCCCCCGCCCCCCCCCCCAAAAAAAAAAAAAATCAAGGGAGGAAATGTCAGAAAGAAACACACAGTGCAGAGTTATCTCAGCTTCTGTTTAATGGTAAGCAACTGGCAGCAGCTGCATTTGAAAGCTCCAGCAGTGGCACCGTAAGAGGCAATGGTTTGAAGGAAAATAATGTTTCAAGATTCAGTTAGTGCAATAAAAGCAACCTCCAGCAACTGGAGATGCTATATTTTTCCATGAATGCCTTTAGATGCATATTTAGGGTGATAAATTAGAGGCTGTTCCTTTGATTTATGAGGAAAGAATGGAACAAGCTGGGGCCCAATCCTCAAAACCTTTGCACATACAGCTGTTTTCTTAGGCTTCAGCAGGACAACTGATGTAAGACTACTTGTGTGTGTTGGGAATTGCAAGCTCAGACCTTGGTTTACAGCTGAACAAATAAGTACTGTTGATACTGGGCCATTTCCACCTTGCTGAATAGACCTTGTCAGCTCTGACCCTCCCTCTTACTGGGACCCCACTTTTTAAATACCCCTCTGAAACCAACCCCCCCGACTCATGCATCTGATGAAGCAGGTCTTTACCCACGAAGGCTTATGCTCCAAAATATCTGTTCATCTCTAAGGTGCCACAAGACTTCTTGTTCTTGGAGCTGAACAAATGTTAACACAGTGAGCCAAAGTTTAGTGCTCAAGAAAGTGTTTAAAAAAATACCCCACCTGTTCTATCAGGGTCTTGCTTTTAACAAGGGTATAGCGCCTGCAATAAGCAGAGACCCAGTGACTTGAATCAGGGCTCCACCTGGAGTCCACCCATATACAGCTCATTTCAGGATCAGGGCTAAAGCAAGAAATAACATAGTTGGCAGTGGATGGCTGTAATTAATCACTTCTGGCTGCACTGCAATCTGCAAAATAATTCTGATGTCCTGATTTTCATCTGGTTTATGCTGGAGTTACTCAGGAGTCATTCTACCAAAGTCAATGGTACAGCTGTAAAACTGATGGAACTGAGTAGAGAATCCAGTTTGGTTTAGGGAAAGGGAGGTATTATCAATGAAAGGAAGAAAACTGCCTGAAGATTTCAAAAGCAGATATTATAATCCCCTGTTATTTTAGGTAGTGCATACATTTTAGTCATGTAGGAATCAAGACAGACAGCTCTACAACTTAATCATAAATTGTATTCACAAAAATATATCTGTAATTCTCTTAGAACCTAATTCTCTTTCAAGTTTAAAAAAATTACAGGATTCACATTGCCTTTTACAAGAGTCTGACCCATGGTTATAATTTAGTATACAGAAGTCCAGCTTCTTTTACATCAGTAATTTTTCTTCAACCTACTACAGTCTCATCTAATCATCGTGGTGAAGTGAGTCATGCAGAGATAACTTCTTTGATTGTGGATTTTGTTTTCGTTATGTGCTTAGAGAATTATATTCATTTGCTTAATACCATTAAATCTTGAGGTGCCAAACAAATACCAACATCAAAGACGAGCCTGTAGTTTTAATACAGGTTTCATGCAAAATGCAGTTTCATTCCCTAGTTAGGGGTTTTACTAATACATTTTACATGTCTCCTATGAAATATGACCCCATTCCTGGAAAAGTATTTGAGTGGAAGATTTCAGTAGAATTCCTTTTGAGGGATCATGACCCATAACCAGAGGGTCAGCTGCAGGTGATGTGTTCCACCCTGAACCTTAGCCCTAGTTCCTAAATACATGACACTGATCAGCACTTTCCATACCACTGCACTAGAAATGATCATTCAAGAGCTGAGGAGCATTGGAACTGATTTTGCCAGTAGTAGTGTGCTTCAGAGACAAGAATTAAACTTCCTAGAAAGCTTGTAAATATGAAATGTTTTAATTATATGCTTGCAACAAACCCAGCGGGTCTTTGCCCACGAAAGCTTATGCTCCAAAATACCCGTTAGTCTATAAGCTGCCACAGGATTTCTTGTTGTGCCCAACACCATCCTTCGCACCGTTTTATTCATTTACTTTACAGGCATAGAGCTGGGAACTCCCCGCTGTATGTCTAGAATCATCAATGAAAATATACAACTTGGGTTAAAGCTTGACCAGCCCAGTGCTTTTCCCCCCATTAAGTACCTGAAGCAGCTCCGGGGATTTACCCTATGGGATACTTGCGTGCACTGGGTATGCACAGCCACGTGGTTACAGCCGGTCCCTGGTAGTGCGGAGTTAAAGGCCCTTCGCACCATAGAGATCCTTCGAGGCCTAGAGAGGCGCTGACGCCTGCGCCTTGAGCTGCCCGCTGTCCCCGCCTCTAGGCCGGCTCCGGCCTATAAGAGGTCTGATCGTTGACGTCAGCTTTCTCTTCCGCCCGCTCTGTCCCCGCCAGCGAGACAGGGCCGCAGCCGCCGCCATTACCGGTCCCCTCCTTTACTCCACTCCCAGAGAATCTATTGGCATCCGCAGCCATGGTGAGTCACTGGCACTCTGAGGGGGTCGGGGGAGACGTGGGGGACCCCGACGCCGGCGGGCCGCTGGATATGGCCGCCCCCTGGCCCGTGCCCACCGATGGGAAGACCTCGGGAGTGGGGGGTGGGGCGGTTGTGGTGGGGGAGGGTGACTGGACCCCGGAGACCTGCCCGCACTCCTGGGTGCGGTACCTGGGAGCCGCGGGGCTGGAGCCGGGCGGAGGGAGGTGGGTGACCTTTCTTCTCCTGGACGGCTGCGGGACCTTGTGCAATCCAGGGCTGTGCTGCGTACTGGGGGGTGGCGGTTTAATGGGGGAGGCGGTGCCAAGGGACTCCCTTATCTGTAGGGAAGCTGCCGCCTCTCTCGGTTGGACCGTTTTGCGGGACTCCTGTTAAAGGAAACCCCTTCCCCAGGGAAGCGCTTGCAGCGAGGCCCCCGCTCGCCTCCCCCTTTGGGGTGATCTGCCCTGGCTGAGTGATCAGGGAGACAATTTTCCCCGCTCTTCTGTAGGGCGTGGATGTGTCATCGAAGCACTAGGGAGCGGCTGGGGCCTGTTGCCTCCTCCCAGCCTCCTTGCTGAGCAGTGGGGTTAGGTGAGAGCCTGCCTGTCGGTTGCTCTTCCACTCCGAGCATCTGTGTGGGCCGCTTCAGGCTGAGTGGCCTCCTCTCCAAATAAGCAGGCAGGCTGGCTGGCTTTTCCATCCCTACTCCACTGTCAAGGTGTTGGTTTGCCCGGGGGAGGATGGAGGGGGGAGCCCTGAAGCTGTTGTGTGGCTGGGAATGATGTGGCGGGGTGGGGGAAGGCAAGTGCCAGGATGTGTTTCTAGTCTTTTTCCTCTCTGGTCAAAGGGAGGTACTGCAGCTTGGGGGAGGGGGAAATATTTCCTGCAGTGAGGTAGTTAGGGTTCTTATGTAACTCTGCAGTCTGGAGTAAGATCACCGCTTGCCTTGTGAAGAAGGAAGAGGGAGTTGATGTGGCAGGCTTCTAAGTCACTTGCTCCGTTAAATAGGGTGGTAGCTGTGTGTGGTATGGCTGTGAGCGAAGGTGATCTTAAGAGTGGGTCACAGGGTAATATCTTGACTGTAAGAGCCTATGAAGCTGTGTGGTTGGTTCCTTAAAGCAACTAGTAAAAGCCAGGGGAACTTAGTGGAAAACACTCTTCTCTGAGTTGCCCTGTCTCAGTGTCTGCTGAGCAGTTTACGTCAGCGTGACTGAACTTGGCACTGGCATGTTTAGATTTCTTGGAAGAGCTTGCCCCTGATCGTATAACCTTCTCTTCAAGGTGAACTTCACAGTAGACCAGATTCGGGCCATTATGGACAAAAAGGCCAATATCCGAAACATGTCTGTGATTGCACATGTGGATCACGGCAAATCTACCTTGACTGACTCCCTGGTATGCAAAGCTGGTATCATTGCCTCTGCCCGTGCTGGTGAGACTCGTTTCACTGACACGAGAAAAGATGAGCAGGAAAGATGCATCACTATCAAGTCAACGTAAGTTCCTTCCATTCACGTATCCCAGTGTTCAGTTGCTTCAGTGCCTTGAGGTTTTTACTGAACAAAACAGGACTAGAACCCAGGAATTCCTGAGTTTTTAGTTGGGGAAGAAGAAGCTACTTAAGGGTGCTTGGGTTGCTTACTTCCCTGCAGCACAGGGTATTGAGTATTGTCTAAATGGTAAGAGTACAACATGGTGCAACGATTAAAAATTTTGTCTTGTAGTCAAAACATTAAATGAAAATTGTAAGTTTCAAAACTTCCTTGTTGATCTCTCTTCTGTCTTAACAGATGAGATGCTGCCTGGAGTGGCTTTATTTTTAGTGCATTTGTTTTACCAGCACCTTGATTATCTGTAACAACTACCTTTTTATTTGGAGTAGGCCTACGTGCTACATGAGTGAAATGTACTAGAAATCCACTCTTGCATTAAAGATGAGTACCCTGTAGCTGTACTTGCTAAAGGTTCCCATAGTGTACTACACCTGTATATAGCTGGGATAGCAGTAGCCACTTCTGGGAAGGAATGTGGCTTCCAACAGTACATAACATTACTGCAACTGGCCATGGATAATGAGTGGATAGTGGTAGCACTAAAGTGAATCTCGTCTTCTGTATTTCTTTCAGAGCCATCTCCCTGTTCTATGAGCTGTCTGAAAATGACTTGGCCTTTATCAAGCAAAGCAAGGATGGTTCTGGTTTCTTAATCAACTTGATTGACTCTCCTGGACATGTAGACTTTTCTTCAGAAGTGACAGCTGCTCTCCGCGTCACCGACGGTGCCCTTGTCGTTGTAGACTGTGTTTCTGGTGAGAACTTGTGTATGGCAGGCATCTAATGCTGCTAAGTAGCATGCTGGTCCTGCAGTAGTGACAGTCGAGATTCTGCCCCTGCCTTTTCCAGGTGTCTGCGTACAGACAGAAACTGTGCTGCGACAGGCCATTGCTGAGAGAATCAAGCCTGTATTGATGATGAATAAGATGGATAGAGCACTGTTGGAGCTGCAGTTGGAGCCAGAAGAGCTGTACCAGACCTTCCAGCGTATAGTGGAGAATGTCAATGTCATCATTTCCACCTATGGGGAAGGAGAGAGCGGTCCCATGGGAAACATCATGGTAAGGAGGACAACACCGGTACTGGGACAGGCTTTCTGAATTGCTAATAGCTGCAGGTAACTGCTAGTGGCCCAGAAACATTCTGGTAACTTGTGTGGGTTTCAGGCTCGTTGATAAAGCTGAACGAAGTTGAGCTTCTGGGTCTTGAGTTATAGTTTTGGGGCAGGGCTGCAATAGCTCAAATGTGTCCCGTCAGTAGCGCTTCCCCCTCAAATCTATCCTGTGTGCCCATAAACAAGGAGTAGGGAAACAGCTTTTCAAGTGAGGGCAACTGACCCACCTAACGAGTCAGGGACCATGCATGTGAGATGCAAAAGAAGAGAACCCATGCAACTTTAGGAGCTGGGGCTCCACTTAGGCTCCAGCCTGCAAGGGGTAGATGGGAAAGAAGTAAGGCTGGGGCTACCCCCAGCATGGAGACCTTCTGCAGGCTTGATCAAATTAAGCCAGGTGCTAGATTCAGCCCATGGGCCATCGCTCACAGGCATGGGAAGCCTAACCTCTTAAGGGTTAATTTTTGAAGGCAGGATTTGCTCATCAGTGGTGCTGCCATACATAAGGGGAGCTGTCATTTCAAAGTTCACCTCAGCGTTATTCTGATCTCTTCCAGATTGATCCAGTGCTAGGTACTGTTGGCTTTGGTTCTGGCCTGCATGGCTGGGCTTTTACCCTGAAGCAATTTGCTGAGATGTATGTTGCAAAGTTTGCTGCAAAGGGTGATGGGCAACTGAGCGCTGCTGAGCGGGCCAAGAAGGTGGAGGACATGATGAAAAAGCTGTGGGGAGACAGGTAAGAACCATGAGCTCGGATCACTAGTATGGCTGAATTCTGAACTTGATCTTGCCCTGCTTAGTACTACATGACCAACACCCTGAAATCACTAACTGGAACTGGGACCCTGTAACCAGAATTGGCCTGTAAACTCAGACCAGGGAGTGGGTGGTGATGGAACACCTGTATAACATAGCTGTTGCTCTTTGCAGAAGGGACACAACCTGGAGAACTCAGCCTGCAAATAAGGAAGCAACAGTATGTGGTGCACACAAATACACTAATCCCAATCAAAGTGGATTGCCTCTTACGCTGACTAATTTATAAACACATTATGCCCTACTGTGAAGGGCTTGAAGTTTAGCTAGATGGACAACTGGTAGGGAATGGGGATAGGGAGAACCTCATACAGGGAGATCTATATCCACTTGCTGCGGGGAGCAAGTTTTTGAAAGTCCCTCAGCTGTCAGGAAGTAGAAGCATCTTGAAACAAAGCTTTGACTTGATAGCACTACTTAGTCTTCTGGCATTTCAAGATGGAGAGAAATGTTAATAGGATGAGAGAGTGTACAGTGCAATGGCCTCTGGTTTTGTTGTTTCTAGATATTTTGATCCTGCTTCTGGCAAGTTCAGCAAATCTGCTACCAGCCCTGAAGGAAAGAAACTGCCCAGGACTTTCTGCCAGCTGATCCTAGACCCCATCTTCAAGGTACCTTAGCTCTACAGCTCTCTCTAGTACGGGACTCTGCCTGCAACAAGTGTGTGCATGATGATGGGAAAAATTTCTTCACTTTGACCTGACTTGACAGTTTGAAGAAATTTTAAATATCTGACACAAGTCCAGGTGGTCTGTACAGTAAGGGAAGCTGGGAACTGCTGCTCTCCAGACTGATATAAAGGCTTATAGCTTCTGTTAGTCAGGCAGTTAAACTGCTTATTGGCGCACTCGAGTAAATGGTCTTGAGCTGTTTTCTTTGTGTGTTTGGGTCATGGGGGTGCATTCTCCTAACTTGGAACTCTTGTTCTAGGTGTTTGATGCAATCATGAACTTCAGGAAAGAGGAGACGGCTAAACTGATTGAGAAACTAGACATCAGACTTGACAGTGAAGATAAAGATAAGGAGGGCAAACCCCTACTGAAGGTAAGAGCTTGCCAGTATTATCCTGGGAAGAAAACTGCAGCTAACTTAATATCACTCAGACTAAGCTAATCTGTCAGTGTGGGGCTGTTGGTAGATAATCAAGTCTGCATAATGTGAATGAGAATGTGTGGAGAAGGGAGGGGAAGGGGAAATAGCTTGAACAAAGACAGAGTTGCCTGAACCTGTGATCTGCTTTTTCAGGCTGTGATGAGGCGCTGGCTGCCTGCTGGAGAAGCTCTGCTGCAGATGATCACCATCCACCTGCCTTCCCCTGTCACAGCTCAGAAGTACCGCTGTGAGCTGCTATACGAGGGCCCCCCTGATGATGAGGCTGCCATGGGTATGACGCACTAAAAGTAACATGCAGGAGAATAAGTGCATGGGTATGACGCACTAAAAGTAACATGCAGGAGAATAAGTGCATGAAGACTCTAAAATTCCCAGAGCCACTTGTTGAAAACCAAACAAATATACAGCTGGGCTGAAGTTTCTAATTCCTGCAGCTGCTTCCTTTCCAGTGTGGGTCAGATGGACAAGCTTATTAGTTAGCAGCTTTGCTTTGGATAACCGGGGGGGGGGGCCTGGATAGTAGCCAGCATGTATTCTAAAGGCTTGGTCTGTTAATTACAATGACTTCTTGGCACACTGCTTTTTCCTTGCCTGTTAGACTAGCGAACCGCCTGGATGATAGCCAGCAGACCAGCGTTGCAACTGCTGCTATCCGTGTAAGTGATTACCTCAAACCACAGAGCATTGACCTCCTCTTCTTTCCCAGGTATTAAGAACTGTGACCCCAAAGGGCCCCTGATGATGTACATCTCTAAAATGGTGCCAACCTCAGACAAAGGTCGTTTCTATGCTTTTGGACGTGTCTTCTCTGGTCTGGTCTCCACTGGCTTGAAAGTCAGAATCATGGGACCAAACTACACTCCTGGCAAGAAGGAAGATCTGTACCTTAAGCCAATCCAAAGGTTAGTACAGGCAGGGTGGGGATTGAATGATCCTATGCCAAGAGATTTAGATTAATGCAGCACTTTTGATTATGTAGGTTCTATATTTTACTTCCATGGTCCCAGCACTTTGTGCTACAGTTCAGTAGCTCCCTGTCTTGGGTGTTTTTTTTTTTTTCCTTTCCCCTGTCCCTTGCTGTCTGTGTGGAAACATGTCACTTGTAAGCTGGGATCCACAGAATTACAGGGCTGGAAGGGACCTCAGGAGGTCATCTAGTCCAGCCCCCTGCTTCAAGCAGGATCAACCCCCACTAAGGCATCCCAGCCAGGACTTCAAACTCCCAGGGATGGAGAATCCACCACCTTTCTAGGCAACGCATTCCAATGCTTCACCACCTGCCTGGTGAAGTTTTTCCTAATATCACCCTACACCTGTTCAACTTCAGACCATTACTCCTTGTTCTGCCATCTGACACCACTGAACAGTTTCTCCCTCCTTTTTAGAGCTCCCCTTCAGGAAGTTGAAGGCTGGTATTAAATCACCTCTAAGTCTCCTCTTCTGTAAACTAAACAAGCCCAAATCCCTCAGCCTCTCCTAATAGGTTTTGTGCTCCAGCCCCTTAATCACTTCTGTTGCCCTTCACTGAACCCTACTTTCCACCACAGAAATCTTGTCTAGGGAGCTGTGCAATCTGACAAGTGTTTTTGTTCCTCATTCAGGACTATTCTTATGATGGGCCGCTACGTTGAACCCATTGAGGATGTGCCTTGTGGTAACATTGTTGGTTTGGTTGGTGTTGACCAGTTTCTGGTCAAGACTGGAACAATCACCACCTTTGAGCATGCTCATAACATGAGAGTGATGAAGTTCAGTGTCAGCCCTGTGGTGCGTGTGGCAGTTGAAGCAAAGAACCCAGCTGACCTGCCCAAGCTGGTAGAAGGACTGAAGCGTTTAGCCAAGTCTGACCCTATGGTGCAGGTGAGTCTCGTGGGGATTCTTCAATAGCAGTTGCTTGAAGATGTAGAACATCTGTCAAAGTATTGTCCACAAATTACACTGGTAAGGGCGTTGCCCAGTCCCTTAGAAAAATCACCTTCTTCCATCTCCCCAAGCCACAATACTCAAGTAGAAGAGATTGATGGAATAGTGGCAGAGATTCCAAACTTCAGCTAAGTGAATGACTTCCCTTGAGTGGCACTGGTAGCATTAGCATAGTATGAAAGCTTCTGGGCCAGGGAAATCAGCATCTTGTCAGATCCGGACTAGAGAATGCAAAAGATATTGCAGTCCATTCAGGTTAGTTGGATTGGTCCCAGAATCCACCTGTTGACTAGCCCTTGGTTTGGATCCATATTCCCTGGAAGCTGATCAGGAATGGGGGTGGGCGATTCAACTGTTACCCAGTTGAATAGCAGAGCGCCCATGGCTGGCGGTATGTGTGATTTTAAAAGCTGGTGGTGCACATAATAGAACTTAATCTGCACATGGATGGGAGAAATTAGAGGGAACACTAATCAATACTGGCTTTCTGGCTGGAGTGGAACTCCTCGCGGAATCCTCCACCCAATAGAGGTTCATCACTGACTAATCTTCAGTCTTAGCAGTTCCTGTGTGCACAGGTTGCTACTGCAGAGTGTAGTCCAGATCCTCAACAGCATGAGTTAGCTAATGCTTCTGTCCCCTTGATGCATTTTGAGGATGCTGATGGAAGTTGCATGGAGCAAAGCAGTTGGCTTGTGTAATTATTTTGCCACCTGATGGCTGTAAACAGACTAATACTTCATGGAAAGTGGAGAACATCTCCAAGGTGTTCTCCAACTTACATTGCAATGGCTGTCAGTGATTCCCCTCCCTCAGAAGGAGGAACTGGAGAGCCACTGGGTACCCGTTGGAAGAACAGCATCTGTTTCTCCTGTTCAGAGGCAGAAAACTTCTTAGCCTGGTACATATCCTCAGTCTTGCTGGGCCACACAATTTCAGTTCAAGCTGTAAATAAAAGTAGTTATCGCTCATGTGAGATGTCTTGATCATTAGCTAACAATATACACCAGTAGAGAGATGCATTTAATGGAGTCCTAGTGAAGAAAGTTCTCTTTCCCGCACACACCCCAACTTAATTACTGTTTGTTTCAGTGCATCATTGAAGAGTCTGGAGAGCACATCATTGCTGGTGCAGGAGAGCTGCATTTGGAAATTTGCCTGAAGGATCTGGAAGAGGACCATGCATGCATTCCAATTAAGGTAAATCTGCCACATAGCTTTCCTCTTAGCCTTCAGTGGGGTTTTCTGGGCTTTTGTCTGAGTGGATGAAATGGCTGCAGATCTATTCAGCCAGTAAATTCCTAGAGTGCAGGGAACAGATACAGCTGCGGGTAGCAAATTCATGAGGCTGCAGTAGGGTATCATTTCTTGTCTATGCAATACAGAGGATCTGGGTTTAGTGAACCTACCATAAGCCAAAATCAGGTGCTTCTAACCCAGCTGTGCCACTGTCCTAAACTCTGCTTTCATGAGGCAGCCATTCCTCATGGTGTAGAGAGCTGTACTTGATGCTGCTTGTAGAGAAACTGATGCTCAGTAGCTGACTTGTAGCACAGCAAGCCTTTCAGAGTAGTAAGTCATCTCGTGTTTCTGGCACTTCAGTAATGCCAGTTGAATGTCCTACTAAACATGGTGCTGGCTGCATTCTTACCCTTCAGAGTCCTTTTTGTATGGCTGGTGGTGTAGCGTGCGTCATGGCTCACTTAAGTGACAGTATTGCTCTGCTTGTGCCAGACCCTCTGGAACTAACTGGTGACTGTGTTTGCCTGCAGAAATCTGACCCTGTTGTATCTTACCGTGAGACAGTCAGCGAGGAATCCAATGTGCTGTGCCTTTCCAAGTCGCCCAACAAACACAACAGGCTGTACATGAAGGCCCGACCTTTCCCCGATGGATTGGCAGAGGATATCGACAAAGGCGATGTTTCAGCTCGTCAGGAGCTCAAGCAGCGTGCACGTTACCTAGCTGAGAAGTACGAGTGGGATGTCGCTGAAGCCCGTAAAATCTGGTGCTTTGGACCTGATGGGACTGGCCCCAACATCTTGACTGATATCACCAAGGGAGTTCAATACTTGAATGAAATCAAGGACAGTGTTGTGGCTGGCTTCCAGTGGGCTACAAAGGAGGTAGGTGCAGTGAACTGCTATTGATCAGGCAATAGAAACAACTGAGTGCCTTAGATCAAGCCTTCACTTCAGTGCCTTCCCCAGGTAAATCACAAATATGCCAGTAGCCTATGGGAGGACTGCAGTAGGGGGGTTATGTGCTAATCATTGCTAGCTTTAGTGACACCTTGGCAATTTTAGCAGCTGCAGCCTTTAATCTCTCTCTCCCCTACAGCAAGGATTCTGGTGTGCCAGGCCCACAATAACTCTTGGCAGTACCCTGTCTTGGTGTCTGGCTAGACAGGGTGTTCATGGGCAAATGGCTGATCAGTAGGCTACTGACTCTGAGCCAGAAGCAGCCTTTTTCTGGCTGCCTGCTGTCACCCAGCAAGCCTCTGGAGAACTTCCAGGCTCTGCAGGACTTGGCTGGCAGACTGTTAGAGACCTGTCCCATATAAAAGGTGGGACAATGAGCATAGTGGAGTTTCAAAGAATTTCTCTCTGTTGGTTACTGATACTGGGGCTTTGCTGTCTTCAGGGAGCTCTGTGTGAGGAGAACATGCGTGGAGTTCGTTTCGATGTGCATGATGTGACCCTGCACGCTGATGCTATCCACCGTGGTGGTGGGCAGATCATCCCAACTGCTAGGAGGTGTCTGTATGCCTGTGTGCTCACTGCTCAGCCAAGACTTATGGAGCCCATCTACCTTGTTGAGATTCAGGTACTTATACTTTGCTCAGCTTCAGATGTAATATGAGCTGCACATAGTCCTACAATTAAAGCCATGTCTGTAATCCAAACTTTCTGTGTATCAGTGTCCAGAGCAAGTAGTTGGAGGTATTTACGGTGTCCTGAACAGAAAGCGTGGCCATGTCTTTGAGGAGTCCCAGGTGGCAGGCACTCCCATGTTTGTTGTTAAAGCCTACCTGCCTGTCAATGAGTCTTTTGGTAAGTAACTTTCATGTTGTTCTTGGGTATCCTTCTTTGAGGGTGCTCTAGATTCACTGACTTCCACAATATTGGAGAGGGTTCCTCCATCTGATTTACTTCCTTCAGTGTTTTGAAGGATTGCCTTAGTAGTTGAGAGGGAAGAATGTAGCCTCTCCTTTTTAAGACTGATCTCTCTTCTCCCATCCCGGTGCGCATGTGACTGGATCAAAACAGGTTTTGTGTCTTTAAATACAATGTTCCATTTTCTCTTCCTGACTGTACTATTAACTGCCACCTGCTAGAATCCTAGGAACCAGTGTTCCTGTCAGCTGTGCATTTTTGCAGCTGCTTAAGAAATTCTGTTGCCTCCTCCCTGCAGGTGCTCTAAGTTATTTCTATGGGGGGTGCACACAGCTGTGTACATAAGCTTTATTTTAGTCATTGATCAAAAATCACAGAGCTGAAAGATTAGTGGGAACTTTGATAGGAACATAAACGTTACATGACACAACCTCATCAGTTATGCTTCTCTAAACTGGCCTTTTTTTTTTTTTTTCTCTTAGGTTTTACAGCTGACTTGAGATCCAACACAGGGGGCCAGGCCTTCCCACAGTGTGTATTTGACCACTGGCAAATTCTGCCTGGGGACCCCTTTGACAACACTAGCCGTCCTTTTCAAGTTGTTGCTGAGACCCGCAAACGCAAAGGGTTGAAGGAAGGCATCCCGGCACTAGACAACTTCCTGGACAAATTGTAAAAGCTACCCCCCAACACCAGTTTAAAATAACTGTCATTGGACTCTGAATAAACTAAGTAGCATAACATCAATGCAGCAGGCAAACTGTAGACTGCAGTGACCATCTCTTGGCATTTTACTTAATCAGTTTCATAGCGACTTGAGACTTTCAGAAAAAACACATTGATATTCAGCCTTATAGGTTTCTGTGTTGCACATGACTTGGGGTGGGGGGGGCCCTGTGTGGTGCCATTGTAACTTAAAGAAACATTTCCACTTGAGGCAACTCAAGTTGCCGGGTTCCATATTTATTTCACACACGGAAAGATGATTTCCTCTGTGCAGGGATTTGGCAAAAAGAGGTAGGGTGGGGTAATAGGGCACCTGACTTCTCCAGGGGGGGAAAAATCAAATGCCCAACAGACTGCAAACCCAGCAACAGTGCAGTGCAAGGGTTTGCTTGGGGTAATAGCCTCTAGTGCTTTTTTTTTTGTTTTTGTTTTTAAATTTTTTTCCCCATCCAGGGGAGGGGTGTATGTAAGGGAAATCTTTAGTTGAGCAGAAACTCAAAGGCAGGAAGATCTTGTGCAGTGTGATTTGTCATCATGGACATCGACCAATGTATTAGTGCCATTGGAATAATAAATTTGATATGGTGATGAGTATTCAGCTGAATTCTTGTTCAGTTTCGCTTCAGTCCAGAGGTAGCCTACTAAAGGAAGAAGCCTTCAAGCTCTAGTTGAGCAGCTTGAATGTAGACTTCCTCTCCCTTTCCTCAGCCCTTGTGGGTGTGAGCTGAAGCTTCCTGACTCAAGTGCCAAAGCAAAGAGGGGTCCCTGTCTGATTCTGAGGAGAGCAATGCCCCTTCTAGAGGGCTGGTGCCAAAGGGGCCATAGGAAAAATTGGCTTGGAGGAAGGCAATAGAAATCACAGCTCTTGCCCTACAGGCTCATCCCTTGCCTCCCTGTATTTGTAGCCACAAGTCTCACCACCAGGAAGACAATGGCAGACCAGGTCAATTGGTTTACAGGACTAAAAAGGTACCTTCAGGAAAGAACAGCAGGTACCACAATGTGTCATTCTGTGTAGGAGAGTGAGTCAACTGCAGGACTTCAGTTTGTGGGAAATCTAGCTTGCAGACTTTGCAAGCATGCAGCCAGGCAGAGGCCAACCTTGAGAGTTTATTTTGGCCATGATTTACCAAGAGGGATGTTCCCTTCCTGCTGTACACAACTGCTGGGTTGTCAGCTAGGCTCTTAACTACTTAATCCTCTTGTATAAAAAGTACCTTGGTTTAATTCAGATTGAAACTGTTTCATCCTTTCTTGTAAGCAAATCCTTAAGTGATGTAATGAGGGCACAAAGGCTGTCAGCCCTAGGTTATTAGAAACAACCTGTCATCTTGGACCAATTCATACTATGAAAGAGCTTTTAGCCTCAATTGTTCTGGGACATGTACTCAAACTTGCAGCAAAATGCAAGGTGGCAGAAGTTCTAGTCCACTGTAAACATCCTGAACCTACTACATCTGTCCTTCAAACCTACTAGAAGCAAGGGCCTGTCTTTTTAGCAGCACCCAACAGTTCAAAGCAGCCCTGGATCCTGCCAGAACAGATGCAAAACCTGCAGCCATTTCCACTGCTACACTGCTCAACAAAGTTATCCTAAGTATCCTGCAGGTGCTAAGTGCCACAATAAGACTAGTTGCTTGAATCTGCTCCCAGGAAGTTGGGAAAAGGTGGACTCTAACCATAAATGATAGGGTGATGATTCTCAGAGGTTTTTGAGACCTTTGTCTTGGGAGGGGCTGAAACAGCAGCAAGCTACAGAGCAGTAGCCAATCCTGGGCTACCAGTGAGCCTGATTGCTGGCCAGCACAGCAGCAGCCATCAGTTCCTGCTGCGGGAGCCGGGGAGGGACTGACTGACACACAGCTGTAAGCCTGGCAGGGCCTCCCCACAGGAAACCAGCAACAGGTCAGGGACTTGCATTGGCTTGTCCCCAGCTTACTGAAAGTGCCCCTGGCAGAATCTCCACTTTACCTGAGGATGAACCTTTTTCCCACAAAGCCATCCTAGCTACCTAGAAGTCTACATGATACTTTCAAAAGACAAGCCTGGAAGCTGAAATTCATTACTGTGTTAGGCTCTGAAAATCATGCACTGAACCATCTGTAATGCAATAACCCCCTTTATACTCTGACTGCAGAGATAAGAGGCTGCTCTGCATTGAATGGTCCCTTAGTACATGCTAATTACTTACGCTAAACAATCTTCCAAGCTGGGAAGATCTTTCCCAAACCTTCAGAAGAATGCTGTATGGCTTGAAAGCTTGTTTAACCTTACCAATTCAGCTGGTTCATTATTACCTGACCTGCCTTCCCTGCATCTCTCTACTTGATGCAACTCCAACTGCTAACAGTAGGTGGATGTAATTAGATCGCATAAGTACTGCTTCTCCCCAGACTTCTCTTTACTGCACTGTGAGCATGACCTTTCACCTCTAGCACAAATTAAGGATGCCTTATGCTCCAACTAAATGGCTCATCAGCATGGGTTAAGCTCCAGGGAGTGTCATGGTGCAGCTGTGGAACCATGAGTTACAGCTTATCTTCTGCCCATCCCATCACTGTAGGTAAGTGTTTTACAATGTGGTCCCGTGCTCAAGTGACTACACTAATGTCACAGGTGGAGTAAAGGTAAGTCCTGAATGTGAGAAAGGAGCCTTCACATTCGAAGGTAAAGGAGTAGCTCTTACTCATGAGTTTGTTGGTGGCATGTCTACATTGCAATAAAACAGCTGGCTTGTCAGCTGACCTGGGCTGGGGCTAGGGGACTATAAAACTGCACTGTAAGGTTTGGGCTGGTGCCAGAGTTAGGGCTTTCTGCTGTGCTTTTCAGAACAGTTATCCAGCTGATTCTTCCCTCTATTCTCCAGCAAGGAAACTGGCCCTGTTGCCTACAAGAAAGGAGCTGGGCAGTCACCATCAAGAGCACAGCTTCTGTGCTGTTACACAACATTTGGGATTTGCCTCAGGAGGTACCAGGGTTTTTGGCATTTGAGCAACATGCCGTGTGTCATCCCAGCACAGACAGACAGAGCCACAGCAGCTCTGTAGCATTCCACACAAAGCGTTGCCTGCATGAATGGTCTTTTCTGCCCACCTTGGGGGCTTACTCTTAAACTTGGGGAGAACAGAAAAACAATAAATTGGCACAGCTGCAACAGTTAAGGACACGTAACATCATCATAAAGGACTTGGAGACGGGAGTCCTTGTTTACGCTACCACGGGCCGTCAGCCTAAGTTGTGCAACTTCAGTTACATGAATGTCACTGAACTCAATATACCTGCTTAATAAAGTATCCACCGTGGTAAGTTTACAGCTGACCCTCTCCTCTTTACTCCACTTACTCTTCTCATTCTGGTGCAGGGCTGGAGTGGACGAGAGTCTAAACTAGGTGCAATAAAATAACACCCTTTCCCTGCTCTGCTGGATCAGTTGCTGGTCCTTAATCCAGCCTGGAGTGAAGAGATGCCATAAGGCTGGCAAGCACCAATATAAAATATTGTTAAAATTACATGCATCTTTCATGATAGCCCTGCCTCAAACAGCTTCTACCTGTTCCATGGAGCATAGGCCAGAAAGGCTACACCTGGGGCTCCTGAACTTTATCGCACCACAATTCCCTTTCTGACAATAAAAATTACTACAGGAGCCCAGGCAATGGCACCAAAGCCTGAGCTTGCTGAAGTCCAGCTCCCCAGGGTGGGGATGGAAGGAAGCATCAACTCCAGTACTCAGGGTGATGGGGGAAGCCCAAGGGTTTCAGGGACAAGTGTGAGCTGAGCCCTGCCACTAAGGGATGCAGTCCTCAGGCTTTGGAACAGGATGATGGGACTCAGCAGTTGTGATTGGGCTCCAGTCTGGAAGGCAGGGCTTGGTGTCAGGCTTTGACCCCTGGCCCCAGCAATTTTAACACCTGTCCTGACCACTGTTCCCGCTAATTTTTTTCTATCCCTGGGCAGAATAAATTTTGTTATGTGCACAGAGACATGTGCAGACGTGCATCACCCAGAGAAACACACACTGCCAACTGCGAGTGCTCTACTACCAGTTGGGCAGCACCTGATCGTCTTCTGAGCAGTGCTCAGCGTGCAGGCAACACTGGTCCTCACAACAGTTGGGTGTCACAACCTGCAGTTTGAGAACAGACAGGCTGCACCAAAATGGGGGAAGAGGGGATTGAAGGACCCCGGGGCAAACTTTTCCATACAGTAAGTGCTGTGAATTTGCCCTCACCGTGCACGGAGGGACTCCGTTCCTAAAAGGTTCAGTGAAAACAATTGTTTGTGACGAACAATCTGCACATCACTGGTGCCTCCACCTGTAGAACGGTGGGTGTGGAATGGAAGTGCCATACTATTGATGCCCCCAGCTCAACCCACCCCGCTGCTGTTCTACAGGGATACATGGCGCTCATTGATCTGTGTCTACTGCCCAGTGTATTGCAGACTGGCACACGGAGGAGGGTGTCCGTCAGAGTGAAAACAGACAAAAGTGCAGCCTGCTCCTATGGTATTTCTGCAGCTGTGGTGGAGCGCAGCAGATCTGCCATCCCCTGGGGGGTAGTATGAGGTGGGAGGAATCTTTCTAGGGCCACCCAAGGGAGGGATTTGAGCAGCAGTGGAAGGGGGAACACAGTGAGACTGGGGGAGCAGAGGAAACTGGAGATGGGGCAGCAGATGGGCCAAGGGGAGCACTAGGAACCCCGGGGAGTAGGTTGGCAGGGCACTTGGGGTCCTTCCCCTGATACCTGGGGGAAGGGTGGGATTGGAGCTCAGGGTCCACAGAGGAACCCTGCTACCTGGGGGAAGGACAATAGCGAGAACCGACTTTGTAGGGGTGGGGACGGGATAGGGGGACAGGGCCATGGGGGAGCGCAGGAGATGGGGTGAGGAGTATGGGGGGAGCCCAGGGGTGGGCAGAATCATGGGGGACCCCAGGAAGGAGCTGGAGTGCAGAGTGTGGAGGAGCCCAAGGGTGGGGGTAGGAGGGGGGAAGTGTTTGGGGGGACCCCAGGGGTGGAGTGAGGAGGGGTACGGGGGAGCCCAGGGGGCGGGGTGTGGAGGAGCCCGGGGGTGGGCGGGGCCATAGGGGAACCCAGCCACACGAGGGGGGGATGTCCCTGGGATTCCCGCAGAACGAGACTTCGCCAGGCTGTGACGCGCGGTCGGCTCCGCCTATGGGGCGCGTGGGACCGCGCTTGTCGCAATGACGTAGGGCCGCGGCACAGCCAATGGTGGACGCTGTGCAAAGGGGACGAGCGGAGCCAGCCTGGAGTGTTGGAATGCGGTGGCCGCGGGCCCAGGTGCGGGCTCCGGGGCCGGATCGGGGCCGGGGCACGGCAGCTTTTCCCGGGGGCTGGGGCTGGGGCTGCGGCTGCTGAGGAGTGGGGGGGCCCCGTGGGTGAGAAGGGCTCGGGCTGGGAGCTGTGGGGTTGGGAGTGGGGCCCAAGGCGTGGGCTGTTGGGGGTGGGGAGCAAGCTGGAGGGGGCTGCGGGTAGGATGGGGAGCCGTGGGGTGGCAGGCAGTAGGGCCTGGGGTGGGATTGTGGGATTTGGGGGTGGAGGACCTGTGTAGGGGCCGGAGGGTGGGAGGGTTAGGCCTGGAGGTCTGGGCAGGTGTAACTTGGGGAAAGTCAGAGATGGAAGAAGTACCCAAAAGTTACTTGAGTGAAGGTGCAGCTGGTTATTGGGTGGGGGCGTTGGGGGGATGTACTTAAGGACAAGTTACTGGCATCCCTCTGGAATGCTGCTTGAGAAAAAGTAGACACACACACTTCACATCTTGATTGTACTCAAGTATCCAGAGGCAAAAAGCAGCTGCACTTTTACTCAAGTGATTTTGGGGGGTACTCTTTCCACCTCTGGGGAGAGGCAGAAGGGCTGGAATTGTGGATGCTGCCGCATCCTCAGGCTTGAAGAGTTTATGTTTGAATTAATGTCTCTCTGCATCCCCGATTGTTCCAGTACCCCTGGGGATAGTGGTTCCTGTTCCTTAGTTGGAGGTCTGGAGTGTGTAGCGAGTGTCAGGACAGTCTGTGTGTCTGTACACCACCTAGTTTGATGCGGCTCTGCTGGTAGCTTTGAGGTGCTACTGTATTATCACCGCTAATAATCTGCCAGGCTGATATTTCTTCCCACAAGCAGCGTAGGGGTCAGTCCTGCCTTGGCTGGGTGCAAATGAACCAGAAATAGATGCAACATAATAGCAGTGCTCATCCCTCTCTTGTATCCGTTAGTGTGCCCCTGTAGAGCAGGGGTTGCTGTGTCATGCCGAGGTACTGTTACTCATCCCACAGCACGGGAATGTCTGTGGCTGACTGGGGCATGACAGTGTCTCCTGTTTCCCTTGTCTGCTTCCAGACTTGAATTCAGCTGCCTGGTGCCTGGCTGTGCATGCGGAGCAGAGGAATCATTGTCTCTCAGAAGGGTGGGCCAGGCTCCTTTTGGTCTGTCAGCCATGTCCACCTTCAGGCAGGAAAATGTGGAGGACCATTATGAGATGGGAGAAGAGCTGGGCAGGTGAGTGGGCTGTGCTGTGGGTGATGTTGGGCAGGTGAGGGGGCTGACCAGGGGGATGCTGTCTCCTGGCCACAAAACCAGGAGCCTGATCACTTATATTCATTAACTTTGAAAACATTTCTTTTGCTACCACTTCTCATCTCCACATCCTGTCTCACCATGTTCCCACTCTGCACCTTCAGTCGGGTGTTGGGGCTCTCTACCTCTAGCTGTCTTAAAGTGTTAGCTGAAGCAGCTGATCAGCAGCACTGACCTTCTCTGGGGATTTGTTTACTTCCTTTATCAACCTCCCAGGAGTAAGTCCTGTGAAGCTTAACAACTGTTTAAAGCTTGAACCTGCTGGGAATTGTTTAACACCATCTTTTTTCCCCCCTCAGGCAATGTTAATTCACTGAAACACACGTTGTATGGGAATGCCAGTTCTGATTATACTGTAGCTGGGAAAACTCCACACTGGACAGGGGAACTTTCGGATGTTCCTGAAACTCTAAGCTGGACAGGGGATGTTCAGGAACATCTGAAAGGTCCCTTGTCCAGTGTGGAGTTTCAGTCCGGTGGGGGGGCGGGAGGTCTCCATCTGCCCTGACGGAGCTGTTCCACTTTGTGTAACTAATTAAGTATTCACTGTGCTCACGAGAACCGGAGGTGACATGCCCTTGTATAAGGGCCAAGCATTTGTATTCATAATTCACTCCTTTTTTAGAGGCGCTGTGTCTGTTTTCCCATGAGCACCCAACATATCCCTGTTTGGCTGGGTCTGCCCTGCCTTGAAGAGATGACTGTAGTTCCTCAGCATTCCTCATTGGTGTCTCACTGGCTCTGGATGTTTGGGGGACATTTCTGGTATGAATCATCGTGGCCTTTCGACAGACACTGGGCTTGTAGAAAGTGGGAAGAGGAGGTTGTTGCTTTGCAAAGGAGTGGAACTTATTTAGATTGGATGAAAAAACTGTGCAAGGTGTTTTCCATGCTTTAGTGGGGAAAAGACCCCTCTCCCTGAGCAGTGTTCCCTGTAAGCTGAGTGCTAGGATGGCCACCCAGGAGAGCTTCAGGTGGTGCCCAGCTGATTAGCAGAGCACCCACAGCTGGCAGCGTGTGTGTTCCTATGGGTGATGCAAATAACAAAGTTTATGCCACCCATGGATAGAAAAAAATAGAGAGAATGTCGTCATTGAGTTTTATTGTTGATAATGGAGAAACAGTTTGTCACAGCAGTGCACAAAGGTCCCACTTGATGGAGGCTTTTGCTCCAGGTGGTGTATAAACCCGGGGGAAGGCACAGTCCCTGTTCTAGAGGGTTTATGATCTCACACAGCGATACGCAGAATAAGGCTCATGAGTGACAAGTGTCTTTTTAATGTGTCTCCTGTGGCTGTTTGCAGTCCATGATATTAAAACAAGGTGTAATTTGGTTAATAAAGAAAACCTTCAGGGTGCTTTTCCTGTAGTAGTAACCAGTTGTAGTTGATAAAATGTTAATACTTGGGCATTTTTGCTATATAAAAATAGTAAGTGAACTCAGCTGACTGTGGCTTTTGTGGGTGACACTGAGGTTTGTCAATTTGTCTCTGGAACCACTGAGCTGTGAGGGTTGCTGGTCTAATGACGACACTTCAGTTTTGGAGCTTGACTCTATCGGGAAATACTTACTCATGCAAAAGTTACAAGAAAAGTGGAATTTTACACAAAACCCTCTGGGAACATTTCTGATGATCATAGGCCTCTTAACGATCTTTCCCCACCACATTAAACTTCTGAATCAAATTGACGTCTGTGGTGTTCCTGGGAGAAGTCCGTATTTCACGTCTGAACCGTGGCAGCACAGTTCGAGTGGCTCAGGTGTAGCAGAGCCAGAAAATTCTGATGTGGACATGGGGATGGTGTTTCAGTTTGACATTGTCTCCTAGTTTGGTGGTTGCCGTGGTGTCTCTGGTATAAATAACCTCATGCATCTGACGAAGCGGGTCTTTGCCCACGAAAGCTGATGCTCCAAAATATCTGTTAGTCTGTAAGGTGCCACAGGACTTCTTGTTGTTCTGTTTGTTCTTTAGACACCCTTCAGCATCCTCCACTGCTAGCTAAGAAGAGTTGTGTATCAGAATGCAGCTCAGTGGTTCCTTGGGCAAAGGACAGTGTTTTCCTTTTGAATATGGCATCCACGCAGGTGATCCCTTTGGTGTTTTAAATAATAACGGTACCTGTTAGAACTCTGCACAGCCTCGAAGCATTTTCCAGGCTTTCATGAAATGGGCAGACAGTGTTACCTGGGCAGGGGTCCGGCTTGGGGCTTTGAGAGTCTGGCCCATGCTTCAGTGTGTGGATGCATCCTTTGGTCTGCCTGGACTCTTGCCGAGGTGCTGTGCGGACATAGGAGCTGGCAGCTCTTCGGGTGAGCTCTTTCAGAGGGGATGGTTGATCAGATTACATTCCTGGGCCCGTCGGCCTTTGGTTGCATTTCTTTTCAAGTCTGCTGGGCCAGCCTGCTGCTGCCGTAATTCTGCCGTCCTGTGCAGCAGACAAAGGTTCATTTCATAAGGTTCCTCCAGTCCCTGGGCTGGCAGAATCTCTAGCCCCGGGCGAAGGAATTTTGTGTCACCAACCCCTCCAGCTGACCAAGAGACCTCGTGCTCTCTTCTGTTCAGGCAGCTGGAAGGTGGATGACGGTGGTTGTGAAGAGAGATGGGTGCAGGGGAAGGCACAGATGGGGCAGGTGGCTCCCTGTCCGTCTGTGCCTTGGGTTAGACTAATGAACACCTCTTAAAATGAGCATGCTCTTAGATTCCCTGGATCCCCTCCCCAGGGAGCACTAGGTCTGCTGCTCTAGCTGCATCTCTCCTGTGGCCTGTGACGGTGAGTTAAGGACAAGGTGACCTTATTTCTGCATTTCCTAGAAGCTGTGGGGGTTGTTAAACGCTTCCTGTTCCATAGCCGTCCTTCCTCCCCGGCGCGGTGCTTTCCAGTCCAGCCAGGCTGCTGGCTTTTGTTGGCAGCCGGGGGGAGGAGACGACTTAAGGCTTGCCTAGAACAAGAGCCTTTAGCATTTGATCAGCTCTGCACGGTTCCCTTCTATTGAAAGTTCAGGCCCCGCAGGCTTCAGCCAATGAAATGAGCTTTGAGGTCACTGCTTAAAAATGTAAATAACACAGTGGGAGGCGGGTGGCTGGCTACAGCCTGGTGGAGAGGGCGGGGCGGGGCGGAGCAGAGGAAGAAATGCATTTAAATCTGGGAAAGGTGCCCTGTAACTTTTAGAGGCAGCACGGTCTAGTGGGTAGATCAAGGGACCAGGGCTCAGAACTCCTTGGCTTCTGTTTTTTGACTCTCTGGCTACGTCTACACGTGCCCCAAACTTCGAAATGGCCACGCAAATGGCCATTTCGAAGTTTACTAATGAAGCGCTGAAATGCATATTCAGCGCTTCATTAGCATACAGGCGGCAGCCGCACTTCGAAATTGACGCGCCTCGCCGCCGCACGTCTCGTCCCGACGGGGCTCCTTTTCGAAAGGACCCCGCCTACTTCGAAGTCCCCTTATTCCAGTGAGCTGATGGGAATAAGGGGACTTCGAAGTAGGCGGGGTCCTTTCGAAAAGGAGCCCCGTCGGGACGAGACGTGCGGCGGCGAGGCGCGTGAATTTCGAAGTGCGGCTGCCGCCTGTATGCTAATGAAGCGCTGAATATGCATTTCAGCGCTTCATTAGTAAACTTCGAAATGGCCATTTGCGTGGCCATTTCGAAGTTTGGGGCTTGTGTAGACACAGCCTCTGTGTGTCAATAATATAACTTGGCAGAACAAAACAGCAGTCATGTAGCACTTTAAAGACTAACAAAATAATTTAGTACATGATGAGCTTTCATGGGATAGACCCACTTCTTTGGATCACAGCCCTACCAGAACAGACTGAAGGTGTAAAATACAGAGGTCCAAAAATTGTTATCGAAGTGGGCAAATCAGAAGAGCAGAGGGATGGCAGGAGGGGGGTGCGGGCTGGGGAAGTTAAGAGTTAGATAAAACAAAGTGTGTAAAAGAGTCTTTGTAATGGGCCAGGTAATTGCTGTCCGGGTTCAAACCACGTGTGAATGTGTCGAATTTGAATATAAATGACAGTTCTGAGCATCCCCTCTGTTAATGGTTGTTAAAGTTCCTTTTCAGTAAAACACAGGCTTTGAGGCCGTTAACAGAATGGTGCACTCCATTAAAGGGCTGGCTGACAGGTTTGTGCGTTAAGGTTTTTGTGATGTCTGTTCTCTGTCCATTCATTCTTTGTTGAAGAGTGTTTTGTGGTCTGTCCTACGTACCTGGTGTGTGGGCAGTGTTGGCACATGATGGCATATATGATGTTAGTTCAGGAGCAGGAGAATGTGCCCGTGATTCTCTGAATAACATGGTTAGATCCAGTGCTGGTCTCTCCAGAATAGATATGTGGATAAAGTTGGCATCGGGGCCTGTTGCAAGGAGAAGTTCCAGGATGGGTGTTGTTGTGGCATAGCCTGTGGTTGCCAGTGAGAATCCTGCTAAGGCTGGGAGGTTGTGTCTGTAGGAGAGACCAGGCCTGTCACATAACCTGTCAGTCTCCCCTATACCGCAGCCAGGAGCCTGTGTTGGAAATTTAGTGTGTGAAGTGCTCAGATCTAAAGAGCTCTGTAAGTGCAGGGCCTGGTTCAGCTGCCCAGGCACATGCCTCCTGGCTTGCTCCTTGTGGTGAAACTGACATGCTGGGGTGTTCTCTGACTGTGGCTGGCACTCTTGCTCCATTGGACCCATAGATCTGAAGGCCAGAAGGGACCACAGTGATCACCAGGCCGGGGAAACTCAGCCTGAAGCCGTATTGAGCCCTGGGACTTGCAGTTATTCATCAGCAGGTTATTGCACAAACACTTAAGCATCATACGATACGCTTCCCGAGACCCAGGTAGATTCATGTATTTCGAGGAAGGGCTGGGGAGTCGTAGGAATCAGAATAGTGTTTGCAGAGACGACGTGCGAGGGCTGGCCGGCTTCATGCTCCAGGATGTTGATTACGCTCTAGCTCCACCAGGGGGAAGTCTCCTCCTTTGTGCCCGCCCAGTGTCACGGAGCTGCGGCTTAGGCCGATGCCGGCCTCTGATGCGTCGCATAGTGCCAAGAGCTGTTGATCTGACCTGGCTTGGTAGCTCTTTGGCTTGTTGCTCTGTCGCAGGCGGTTGAAGTCTGGGCTTTTATTCTGCCTTTGTGCTCAGCTTTCAGAGCCCAGTGATGCCCCGGTGGCTACGTACGCACTGGGGAAAGGGAGTCGATTGCAGATACATAGCTCTGGCTGCTGCCGTTGCACAGCTAGAATGGCTGTGTCTGCAGTCGACTTACCTGGCTGTCCTCAATGAGCAAGATTGACGTCTCGTGGGGGGTAAAGGGGTCGATGCCGTCCCATGATAAGTCGATTTCACCCATCCCTACCAGACACATGAAACTGAACCCCAGAAGATCAACTCTGAGCGAGTCGATCTTCAGGGTTAGTGTGGCCATAGCCTGAGTAGGTTACGTGGTGCGTGGAGGAGGCAGATGCTTAGACTTAGAGTTGGGTGGAAAGACTTTACCGGCTCCCTGCAGGTTTGTAAGGAGATGCATGAACGGGAGGCCTCTGAGGAGCACAAAAGCCCATAGCTGCCCCTTTGTGCTCACTGGCTCCCCCAGGGGGTGCTGCTGAGAGGAGCCGTTTTATTAACGGAGGCGTCCCCTCTCCGGCGCAGTGGCCAGTTTGCCATCGTGCGGAAGTGCTGGGAGAAGAAGAGCGGCCTGGAGTACGCAGCCAAGTTCATCAAGAAGCGGCGCCTGTCGTCCAGCCGGCGGGGCGTGAGCCGGGAGGAGATCGAGAGGGAGGTGGACATCCTGCGGGAGATCCAACACCCCAACATCATCACGCTCCACGACGTCTTCGAGAACAAGACGGACGTGGTGCTGATCCTGGAGCTGGTCTCGGGTGGCGAGCTCTTCGACTTCCTGGCCGAGAAGGAGTCCCTGACGGAGGAGGAGGCCACCCAGTTCCTCAAGCAGATCCTGGACGGGGTCCACTACTTACATTCCAAGCGCATCGCGCACTTCGACCTCAAGGTGAGTTTTGGGCTTCTGGGGCCGCGGCCAGCTAGACCCGGCAGGTTACGGTGTGGACGGACCTGGTGGCTGTGAGGCCGGGTTCCTCTTGCGCTGTGATCTCATTGGATCTCTCCTGCTAAATGAGACCCAGCCTGGGCAATACAGGGTTGGAAGTCTCCAAGGGCTGCTGCAGAAGTTGTTCATTGTCCTGTAGTTGGCGCTTGTGTTTTCACGGCGCTTCTCCGTGGGGGGAAGGGAAAATGAGATGTGCTCTTATAGGGGACGTATAAAAGCAAGGTCCTGACTGCCTGGTCTGTCTCTACTTCCCAGGCCCCTTGAGCCAGTGTTCCCTGTAAGCTGAGTGCTTGGTCAGCTGCACAGGATTGATTCAGGTGCTGCCCAGCTGTCTGGCTGAGCACCCGCAACCGGCAGCGTGTGTCTATGGTGGTGCACGTCCATACACACCTCGACGCACGTAACACAGTTTATTCTGCACTGGATGATGAAAAGAGCCAGCGTTGCCCTGAACCCAGCGTAGGGGCTGAATTCTGCTCTTGTGTACTGGTGCTTGTCTGTGTGCTCCAGTGGAGCTACTCCGGGTGCTTACATCTGTCCATGATCAGGATCCTGCCTGATGGGCTAGAGCTTGGTGGTTTCCCAAATTGGGGATGTGAAAAAATTCCAGGGAGCAGGGGGGCGAAGCGACCCAGCCCCCCAATCATTCCCCTCCCTCCCCCTGCACTCAAAGGAAGAGCTGGCCTTTGCTTCTGGGTCTCAGCCCCTGCCCATTTCACGTGGGTGACCCAGCACAGCCGCTGTAAAAAGCAGGCAGCTGGCAAAGACCCACATGTAAAGGTGAGTGAATGGCTTGGGGGTGGGGGCTGGGGATGCCTGGCTCAGGTAAGGGGGATGGGGTAAGAGTGGGGGGCAGTGGTGCCTGGCTTTGTGGGAGAGGAGGGGCTCAGGTGGGCGGCCAGCTTGCAGGATTCACAGGGCTTGGGCAGCTGGCCCTGGCATCGCAGGGCTGGGGTGGCTCAAGCTGGCAGGTGGGCAGTTGTCTCTGGTAGCGCAGGGCTCAGGCTGGCAGGTGGGTGCCAGGCTTGGGCGGGCGGCTGGTGGGTGTGCAGGTGGCCGGCCCCCGCGGCGTGGGGCTTGGGCGGGTGGCTCTGGCAGCGCAGGCCTCGTGCAGGCGGGTGGCTGGCGTGGGCAGCCCTGACAGCTGGCACAGGGCTCAGGCACCTGGCCAGCTGGGGCTGCACCAGGCACCCATAAGGGGCCAAGGAAAACTATTTGTGTTTATTTTTAACTTTAAATACCATTTTTATATCAAGCTTTTGTGTTTATTGTAAATTGCAAATTGAATTTTTTGTTAAGGGGGGTTGGATGATGGTAGAGAAGAGGTGGGGGGGGCGTGAAGGTTTCTCAACAGTTAAAAGGGGAGCGTGATGCTGAAAAGTTTTTTTGGGAACCCCTGGCGCAGGGTCAAGCTTGTGCGTGTAAGAGCAGATGCGAAGAGCTGAGCCCAGCTGGGATACACGTGGCAGGTGGAGGTGGGAGCAGCCGTGAAGGGCTCTTGAGAGCCACTTAACACAACCATGGCAGCAAAACACACCCAGTGCTTGTGTTGAGTCACTGAGCCTCGTCTGAGTCCAGAGTCTCTGCTGGGGCTTAAGCCCTGGTGCTCTGATGGTCCCTACCAGCCACATGTGCTTTCTGAGTGGCTTGGGCTTTACTCCGGCCGTGGGGATTTCACGTCCCCTTGGCAGTGGTGGTCCGGCTGTGGGAGAGCAAGTCAGCACCCACTGTTTCACCAGGCAGAATCAAAGCAGTACTCCAGCCCCAGCCTCTCTTACTGGTGTAGCAGGAAGGAGCCAAGGCCGAGTCTGCTGGGCTGGCAGCTCAGAAAGCTGTGGGGTGAGCCAGAGGTGGAAAAAGTACCCCAAAAGTTACTGAGTAAAAGTACAGCTGCCTAGGGATGTACTTAAGTACAAGTCACTGGTGCCCCCCCCGACAACTACTTAAGTACACACATGCAACCTCATGATTCTACTCAAGTATCTAGAAGTGAAAGCAGCTGCACTTTTACTCAAGTAACTTTTCCCACCTCTGGTGTGAGCAATAAGCATGGCAGGGATCACTAAGACCTTCTCTACACTACCCAGGGCTGCAGATGGAGGGTGGGGGGAAGGGGGCAGCTGCCCTGGGGCAGGTTGATTTAACAAGGTCTGCAGCTCCTGGCCCCACAAGGGCAGTGGCAACAGCCAGAGCTCTGGGGTCTGTAAATCCCTGCTGGAGCCCCAGGATGATTCCTGCCCAGGTGATGATGAAGGATTGGCTGGGGGCCACCAGCCCAGCCCCTCCCTTTCCACCTAAGGCCCCACCCAGTCTGGGGACCTGGAGCAACATACCCCACTTGCCCAGGACCCAGCAAAGTCGTCATTAATTCAACCACCATTATTAGGTTGATGTACAGCCACTGCCCTATTTACTGTGGTGGTTCGTGTCCTGGCTTTGCCCTGTGGGTCAGCGGCACACGCCCCACCAGCAGCAGTTCTGCTGATTTAAATGCGTGGGACACTGGCGGCTGGAGCCCCCTGCCCTGCGACGGACAGCCAGAGCCCCCAGCCCCCAACAGTGTGAGCTGCTTGAGAGGGAGGTAACTCTGCAGACCGCGCTCAAGGTGGGAAAGGAGGTGAGGGGACCACAGGGCCTGTCCTGCCCTTGTTGAGCTGCACGCAGACGTGCAGGGATTTAAGTGAGAACGTAGCGGGAAGCCGATGTGATAAAGACCTAATCTACCCACTGCTTTGGTGTCCCGTCCAGCCCGAGAACATCATGCTGCTGGACAAGAACGTGCCAAGCCCTCGCATCAAGCTCATCGACTTCGGCATTGCTCACAAAATCGAAGCCGGGAACGAGTTCAAAAACATCTTTGGGACCCCGGAGTTCGTAGGTATGAGGGCAGGAGGGCTGTGGGCGGTTGGGAGGCTTGTTGGCGTCTGCAGGAAGCCCCAGGACAGTGCAGTGAAGGAGAGTCCAGGTGGCTCGTTGGGCCGTGGCTGGTGCGGTGCCCAGTCGGACGCAGGAAGTTCTCCCCTAGAGAAGAAGAGTTTAGAAGCAGGTGTCTAAGAAGAGCAGCAGGAATGTGCTTTTCTTCATTCAGCTCCTCGTCTCCCAAGAACCTCCTGCAGTGTCTCCCTGGAGGCTGGCGGGAATGCTGGCAAATGTGGGGCTTCCCTTGAGTTCACCGGCAGTCTCCTGGCCTGGTGCGCTGGGCGCTGTGTTCTTCAAGCTGTCCCTGTGTATCACAGTGCGGGCAGGCTGCTGTGGGCTCCATCAGCTACAGGGGCAAGCGCAGCCCTGAAGAGGGTGAGATATGGGCACCCTGCTACAGCTCTTTTCTCCTGGGTGTGTCAAAGTAAAGGTTGGACCCCTCTAGTCTGGCACCCTCGGGCCCTGACCAGTGCCGGACGAGAGAATTTGCCACACTACAGGAGGTCAGTATTGTCTAGCAGCATCACCAACACTTCCACTGGTGACTGGGCTTTTAGAAGACATTCAGGGGTAAATTGCAGCTAAATAACAGCCCAGAACATTGAGTCAGGACTGGGGGCTGTAAACAAACTTGATGGGACTACAGAAAACTTGGTCACACCCGTGATACGCGGTTGCCTGGCGCACTAAAATCATGTCAGATTTCAGCTGTTGCTGGACGAGTGTGTCAGCCTTGTGCCACCAAAGCTCTTGCTTAGCCAGGTTGGGTGAGGGTTTGAGTTGTCTGAAACGGATTCTGCCTTCCCCATAACTTTCTCTCTCTCTCTCTCTCCTTCCTTCTAAAGCCCCTGAAATAGTGAACTATGAGCCCTTGGGGCTGGAGGCTGACATGTGGTGAGTATGCTGGGACTCTGCAGTATACTCACAGGCTGGTGGTAGAATACCTACCGATAGGCGTGTCTTTGGCCCAGTTCTTCCTGGGCAGGTGTTGGAAGTCGCTAGCTGGCAGCTTCTCTAGAGACCCCAAGAATTAAATATACCTGGAAACAGAACTATCGTCGTCTTGCTGGCAGGGAGTCCCTCTAAGCCAAGGTGGGGGTGTGCTGGCTGGGCAGTGTGAAGGAAGCAGGCTGTACGCTGCCCCTTGCAATGCTAGTATGCATGGAGCAGGTTCTTGTTGGTAAATGGTTGCTACTGTCTGCGGGTCAGTCAGCTTGGTACTGGCAGTCCATCTGGGAGGCCGGTCCCTTAGCTGGCTCTTGTATCCCAGCTGTGTTGTGGCTGGGGTCTGCTGACCCCATTGCTGTCTGCTCAGTGTCCCCGTCTCGTTTCCTCCGTTTGCCTTTTTGTCCCACTGCCGTTCCTGTGGGTTGTCCCAGGTAATCAGTCGAGTCCTGGCTCCGTGGTCCCTCTCTTGCTGAGCAGGGTAGGCCGTTAATTCCTGGTGGACCCCACTCGTCTCTCCGGCTTCCAGACTGCTCAATCTGGCACCGGGTGGTGTGGGATCCCAGGGTTGGGCTTGTAGACCAGGATTCAGGCTAAAGCCTATAATTGCTCGAAGTCTGAGCGGGTTTTGGGTGACCTGTGCACCCTGGAAACTTCCAGTGAAATAACCCAGGCCTGACTTCCCTGACCTGAGCTTTGATCCCTAACTGAGGTGGTGAACAGGAAACCTTGTAGTGGACAAAGCTCTGTGCCACGGGAGAGCTGGCTGCAGGGTGGATGGGTGTATCTGGAGTGAGGAAAGACCTGGGGGAAAACAGTGAGGAAAGGCCTGACTAAACACAGCGCCGTGATCTTACTTCCTCTCTCTGCCCCTAGGAGCATTGGAGTCATCACATACATCCTGTGAGTACTGCTCTCGCTGGGTAAGAATGTGCCCTTCCATTCTTGAGGAGACAGTGTTGTCAAGAGCTGGGATTCAGGACTCCTGGGTCCTTTTCCCAGCTCTGGCACCGGGTCGCTGCCTGATCTGGGGCGAGTCCTTTCCCCCTGCGTGGGCCAGGCCAGGAGGCCGTGTGAGCGTCACAGAGCTGGGGAGGGGGAATGAGCATCCGGGCGTGGCGAGGCCTGAGGAGGTGTCTGATCTCGTCCTGCAGTCTCAGTGGTGCCTCGCCGTTCTTGGGCGAAACGAAGCAGGAGACCTTGACCAACATCTCGGCTGTGAACTACGACTTCGACGAGGAGTATTTCAGCAATACCAGCGAGTTGGCCAAGGACTTCATCCGGCGCCTGCTCGTCAAAGATCCCAAGTACGAGATCCGTGGGGTGAAACTCACTGGGTGTCTTACGTGAGAAATCCGCTAATAGTGCTGTTTTCTCGCACCCGTAACCTCTGGCGGATGCTTGTTACCTGCTGTCCAGCGGGTCCCGTCTCTCTCTCTTTCCTCAAAGCAAAAGTGTCCGCTCGTCCCCAGCTGTTCCAGGTGTGGGGGGTTTAAAGGGCGCCCCAGGCCTGGTTATTCTCTATCCAGGACTGTATCCTGTACCAGTTCCCCTCAAACAGGGATCCTGCACTTGGCAGAGGAGAGAGTTCGCCTTGGGCAGAGGTAGGGTCCACTGACAGGAGGGAGAAAGTTACACGGTGCGGGGTCTGTTGGGTCAGCTGGGGGAAGAGGGAAGTGGCTGCTGACTTGACATCTGGAAGGCTGGCGCTTGGTGGGACCAAAGCAGTGGCTGCATACACCTGGTCCAACTCTCTGAGTGCGGATTTAATCTGAAACCTATTGACCCGAGCGTGCCAAAAGCTTGGCTCAGCCTCTGTAGCCTAATGAACAGGCCTCTTGTCGTTACAGGAAGCGGATGACGATTGCCCAGAGCCTGGAGCATCCCTGGATTAAGGTAAAACTAAGTAAACTCTCGTGGTCCCAAAAGTATCAAACGGTGTGAGTCGCCCCGCCGGGGTCGCATGTGCTCAGCCCTGCGGGTCATTCATCTCGGCGTCTCAAAATTGCTCAGTAAATGGCACTTGGCATCTCCCGGTAGGCGAGGTGTCTGTTTCTCATTCGCCACACCAGCATGGAGAGATGGAGCAGACGTGGCTGAGCAGGGGCTGACTCCTGTCCCAGCTTGAAGCAAGCAGGGGAGGTAAAGCAATGGTGTGGAGTTCCCTACCCGCAGGGGAGCTGGGACTCGGTGTCTGCATCTCCGTCAATATTTGCTTGCACCGCAGAGGTGGTGAACGCTGCATGAAGAACACGGCGCGGGTGCGCGCGTAGGGCTTGCTGTTTAAATGTGCAGCCTGCGGGTGGGAGGGGAAAGTTATTGAGCCTGGGTGGCTCCTGAGAACTGAGGTTTCCCATCTTCTCCTTGCAGGTGATCAAGAGGAGGAACGTCCGCAACGAAGACAACGGCAAGAAGCCGGAGAGGCGGCGTCTCAAGACCACTCGCCTCAAGGAGTACACCATCAAGTCCCACTCCAGCATGCCCCCCAACAACACTTACATCAACTTCGAGCGCTTCTCCAAGGTCCTGGAGGAGGTGGCTGCCGCTGAGGAGAGCCTCCGGGAGATGGAGAGGAACAAGAAGTCCTTCCGGGAGGACATCGATGCCTTGCGCTCCATCTACGAGGAAAAGGAGTCGTGGTACAAGGAGGAGAATGAGAGCATCAGCCAGGACCTGCGGCAGATCCGTCAGGAGCTGCAGAAGACGGAAGCCCTGAAGAAGCAGACCCAGGAGGAGACCAAGAACACGCTGCTGGTGGCCAATGGGCTCAAACGGCGCTACCGGAAGCTGGAGAACCGCTACGAGGCCCTGGCCAAGCAGGTGGCCTCTGAGATGAAGTTCGTGCAGGAGCTGGTGCGGTCAATGGAGCAGGAGAAGCTGCAGGGTGGAGAGGGGGACGGTAGCCTCCGCTAGCATTCGTCCCCTGAGTTTATCGGTGGGGAGGGGCAGAGCAGGAGCGGTGAGTGGGATGCCACAGTGAGGAGAATCTCGTTGCTGTGGCTTATATGGGGCGGTCACCGCCCAACCTCTGCCCCTTTGAGGGTCATCAAGTCAGCAGGAGCCCAGCAGGGTCTCCCTTCCTGGCGTAAAATGGGAGTAGACTGCAGCTGCATTTAATGTGTGGTTAGGGCAGCCTGGACAGTACAACTCCCATCATGCACTGCTTGTGATTTGCGCTATAGTCTGCTGAGCCCACTGCATGCTGGGACTTGTAGTCTTCTCCAAGTTGCTTCCCCACCCCCCATTTTAAAGCTGTACTATTTATGGGCCAATCTCTGGCCAGCCCCTGTTTTGGCAGTGGCAACTTTTAATCACTTGCGCGTGGGACTTGTCCTTGCTCCTGACTCTGAAACTAAGGACAGTCATCAAGTGACTTCCTTATGATACCCCATCTCTACTCCTCTTACTCGGACCACCAGCCTTTGTGCTGTGATTTGTCTTCTAACTCTCTGCCACCATGGCTGCTGTTCTCCAGACCAGGACTTCTAGAGCATCCTGGCTGCGGGAGGCGCTCTTGCAAGCTCATGGTGAGAGTGACCAACAGGTGTTTCCAGGAGCACAAGTTCTGTCAGGTCTTGACTGCTGGAACATTCAGCCTGTGTATTGTACAGGCAGGCGGAGGTTATAGCCCTGTTGCATTTGGAGAGCTAAGAGCCAAATCCTTTGGGAAACGTGCTTCCGACTGGCCAGTCCCTAACCCGGCCCTCAAGCTCGCCTGACCTGGGCATCTCATCTTAGCCGATGTCCTTTGCCACAGCAGGTCCACTCAGGTCTCTCCTGACTCCTGCTTCTTGTTCTCTGTGTTCCTCACCGTGGCTTGTGACTGACACGTTTCTCTCTGCTCTCTTGCCCTTGGGGCCTGATTCAGTGTTTGGTCCTTTGCATGTTTCTCCCCAGCCTTCTCCTCCTGTTCATCGTGTGGGCAGAAGCCACTGGTCCATGCTGCGCCCTTCCCACCCCTGTCCCTGCTCCAGCACTGCGTGCTGAGTGTGTCTCTGCTGTTCCTTGACCTGCGTGCGCTTGCCCTCTCCCAGCACGCCACCGATTTGGTCCTCCAGGGTGCAGCACGCACCAGATCGGGGCCCTTGGTCTCTAGTACTTGATGGATCACTTCCCAGGGACCTCGGAGCTCTTTGAAAAGACCAGTTAAACCCCAGTTGACCCTGTGGGCTGAGCCCGCATATCTTTTTAGAGGTAACCTGCACATTCAAGTCATTATGGATGGGAACAGAACCCTGAAATCCCGGCTTTCCCTCCCCCAGCCAGCCTGCCTGCCTGCCTGCGAGCTAAACCACGTTCTGCCTCCCTGGGCCAACCCAGGTGACAGCTGTTCCGTGGCTTCTTACCCAGCCAGCTTGAACTTCTCGTCAGTGAAATGTTTACTGTCTTGATTCCTCCACCTGGCGGGGTTGTACTGACGGCTGTTCTGAGTCTGTGGTGCACCTTTTAATTTCCATTTCTGGGACTTTGACCATGGCAGCCGTATCGTGGCTTCTGGTCCAAGCGGTGCCCTTTCTTGGTTTCCCGCCGCTGTGGCCGAGCCTGCCTACGGACTGGCTGTGGCAGGAAGAAACCTTCTCTCGAGCTGAAAGATCAGGCTGTAAACTTGGCACGTGCGGCTTGTTTGGTCTCTTCTAGTCTGTGGGCTCTAGTGGCAGGAGGGGCAGAATGCAAAGGCTGAGACAATCTCTGTCCAGACTTGAAATTTCACAGGGGCCTTTGCCAGGTACACTCCAGTCCTGGGGATTTCGCTGGGAACCAGGGATCACTCGGTGCATCCTAGGATCTGACTCAACCTCTGCAGAGGGTACAACTTAAACTGTGCTCGTTCCCTTATTGACAAGCTACATAGTCTGGTCTCTGGTGGTCACGGGTCAGGGCTGGGAGGCTGCAAGGCTTCTCCTAGGTATGGTTGGGTGGTGATAGCTACAGCTAGAGATCTCTCCACCGTTCCCTTCACCCAGCTTCAGGATTTGGCTTCCAGACTGTAAAATGAGTGAGCAAGAATATGCCTAGCGGAGACTAGAGCGGTGTCTTTGCCACGGCACTTATGCCACCATCCCCCTTGTATTCCCTTCTCCTGTGCCAGAGCGCCAAAGCTCAGGCTTTCGAGAGGCAGCCCCAGGCCTGCCTAAGGTGCAATGTCAAGGGCTGTCAAATACCTCTCGAACTCTAAGCTGTGTCATCCACCGCAGAGATTAAATGCACCTGTGTGTTTGTGCCAAGCCGAGTCAAAAGCCCCAGTGCTTGTGACGTGACCCAGCCCCTACCTTATGTGGAGGCCGTCTAAGGGGCGCTCTGAAACCGAGCTTGTTCTAGCTGCACAGAAATGTCTGTGTAAGATGAGGGCAGGGCCTGAACCGGGGTGAGTTCATCTCTTGGCCTGGGTGGACGTGCAGGGGATTAGAGGGCCCTGATACTCAAGCTGGGACCAGGTCTGCTCGAGACGTGTGTGTTCCTGTTTTCTTGCGTGTGGTGTGTGATCACCAAGTGCCCTTTTCTTTCCACGCTGCGCTCCGAGGGGCTGGAGGAGGGACGCTGGTTTTAGAATAGCTGTGCCCCCCATGTGGGAGGAAGGAGATGGATGTGAGCTACCATGTGAGATGTGGGGTTTGCCCACGTCTGGTCTAGAGCTGCTTGGGTTAGCTGGGAGCCCTCTGATGCTCTGCCCTGGTGCACCTGCGTGTTTTGAGCTGCCGCAGCCCTCCAAAAAGGGTCAGCTTCTGTCGCCTGCACGGGAAAGTTCTTCGGCAGCGCCTGTAGCTGTGAGCGGATGTTGATGCAGTGAGGGACCAAGAGCCATCGCTGGGAATCCTGAGGGTGTGACATCTAGAAACGCTGCTGTGGGAGAGCTCCGAGGACATGGTCCCCATTTTGCCAAGGGGTCCCCGAAGGACAAATTGCGAGGGGCTCCGGAGAGCAGCTGTGCCGTTGCCTGGGATGTAGAGTTCCCGGGGTCGTATCAGAACCTGGCATTGGAAGATGGGTGTGTAAAGCCTTCTCCTTGGGAGCCGGGCCCCGAGAGCAGGTGGCTGTTTGGATGGACAGCGCCACTGGCTGCAGCAGGCGCTTGTCTCTGGATGGGGCTGTCTCTCCGAGAGCTCCTTTCCCAGGACCAGGGATGGCGGCGGGAGGTCACAGATCCTGGCGAGCGAGGAGTCTCCGAGTGGGTGAGCGTGAGCGTCCCTGAGCCCCACCTCGGGGTTGGGCCTTGCTGTGTCCCCTCATTCGTGGCTGCTTGCGGCATGCGCTCTGGCTTGGTGGTGGCTGATGCTCCTACTGAAGGGAAATGGAGCTGGCCTGACCACAGGCTGCTTTCGCTTTCCAGCTGGTTGGTGTCTCAGGAGTGGAGCAATGGTCCATTCCTAACACCTCCCAGGAAAGGCCGGGCCACGAGCTTCTCAAGGTGTGGCTGGGAACATGCCTAGAATCTTGGCTGCCAATGGGCTCAGCTCCTCCCCCCGCAGAGAATTGGCTGCAACACCTAGCAGCCGGTGACCATTCAGCTTTGCCTGACTCTCACTGTCGTCGAGATAGACCAGGCCTCAGCCCTCTTTCTGGGGCCCCCCTCATTGGTGTCTGGGCTCATGGGCTGTGTTCTGTGCCAAGTCCCCCTGCCTGTGTTGCAGGGACATGTGCTACCCGGGGGCCAGGTCTGTTTTTCTTAGGAATGAACGAAGTCTTGTATTGCTCTGTGCTGCGACTCGCAGTCCGGCGCCGAGAGGTCGGACCAGCCTGGCTTTATTTTAAAGGAATAAAGATTTTTGTATCTAAGGGCTGCGGTGCTGGCCTTTGTTCTGAGGTGGGAGCTGCAGGGAAGGGGGCACAGAATAGTCTCAGGAGAGAGAGAGGGCATATTCCTAACCTGTCGGTGCCTCTCGCCTCCTGGCCACCGGTTCGAATCCAGTTACAGAACGATTAGTTAAGCTGCTTGGTGGTAGGTGGCCGTGACTGCCCTACACGAGTCTGCTCTGTCCATGGGAGCGTAACCCCCCACCTGCTCCCGTCTTCCCCCAGCCATGTCTCAGAGGGCAGGGTGCTGTTCTGTGGTTTCACACAGGCCTGTCTTCCCCGGGTCTGGGAGGCTGATGACCTCCTCTAGGCAGTAAATTCACACCTCTGCAGCAGCTGGATGCCCTGTGGCAGGAGCGCTCTGCTTCCTAGGCAGGCTCTGAACTCTGCAGGCTGAGTTAAAGGGCTGTCCCCCTGCCCCAGGGTACTGCACTAAGGGGGCGCTGGGTCAGTGTATTGCCCTTGGCACCCATTATCCTCTGGTTATGGGAGCTGCCCGGGGGGATAACTACCTGCTCTGTATTCCGTGCAGCTGCTAGGGCAGAGATCCCTGGTTTCTCTCCCCTTGCAGCAATTTCTGCAGTGCTTGCTTTGGTCAGGCCCCAGGCTGAGAGCAGGCACCCTGCAGGGCCCAAAGCAGCTGGGAACTTTTGTCTGCTGCATGAGCAAAGCTCACCTGAGCGTGTGAAGAGGGTAACGCCACTGCGTGCCTTGCTGTGCATGAGACTGAGCCTCCCCTGGCTCGGCGCCCCAGCGGCACAGGGTGATTCCTGCCCAGGTGATGCTGAAGGATTGGATGGGAGCAGCCAACCCAGCCCTGCCCTTTCTGCCTAAGGCACCATGCTGTCTGGGGACCTGGAGCCACATACCCCACTTGCCCAGAGCCCAGCAAAGTCATCATTAGTTCAACCACCGTTAGGTTGACGTACAGCCACTGCTGTATTTACTGTGGTGGTTCGTGTTCCGGCTTTGCCCTCTGGGTCAGCGGCACACGCCCCCACCAGCAGCAGTTCTGCTGATTTAAATGCATGGGACATTGGCTGGTGGAGCCGGAAAAGCATCTCCGTCAGCAGAGTCTGATGGCCACAGCCCTGAGGGCCCCAACCCCCAAAGTTGCTGGGGGAAAGGGAGCTAAACCCCTGAAAGTACAAGACCAGGAGTTGGCAACCCGTGGCTCTGGAGCTGAATGTGCCTCTTTAAGGAGCCATTTGCCGCTGCTGCCACTGACTCCTCCTCCAGCTCCCTGCCATGCTGCCGCTGAAATAATGGAACTCAATTTAATTGGTTTAATGTCCATCGGGCAGCAGGAGGGATCTGGCCATGAAACCAATTCCGCTGAGTTCCATTATTTCAGCAGCAGCAGGGCAGGGAGCCACCCACGTTGCAGGTGGGGGAACTACTAAATGCTCAGGAGAGCTGGGGGGAGGGATGGCGGAGTCTGCCCCTGCTGGAGGTGCATAGCCCCACTGAGAGGCAGGTGGGGGCCGCAGAAGAGCAGCGGCAGCGTGTGCAGCTGGAGGAGATTGGCAGCTGAGGTGGGTTAATCCTGGGGATGACAGGGCAGGTTTGGGCTGAGAGAGGTTAAGCCTGGGGGGCGGGTAAAGCTTCAGGATGGGGGGTGGTTTGGAGTCTGAGGCAGGTAGAGCCTGGAGAAGGGGGGTGGGCTTGTGGGCCGGGGGGGGGTAAAGCCTGGGATTGTGGGGTGTGGGCATGGAGGTTTGATGCAAACATTGTTCCTTCCTGCTTAGCCTAGGTCCAGGGGCAGCATTTTCCTTGGCCTCATTTGCTCTCCAATCCAGGGGTGAAAGTAATGTAAACTTTCTGATACAAATCATTGTGTGCGTGTGCGTGTATTGCTGGTCTTAAACTGGGGGCGACGAAAAGTTCGGCTTGACGTTCTTGATTAAGAATTGTCTTGTGTTCATGTGCATTGCAACCGGGAAGTATTGATTTTGCAACCAAATGTTGAAAAAAATGGCTGTTCTCACTATTTGGGTTGCAGACCCCTCTACAAGCCCACCCTCAGCCCAGGGAGTCTAGGTAACGGCTAGACCGGGGTGAGCAAACTTTCTACGGCGAGCCCCACTTTTTGCTCCTGAAGTTAGCAGGGCCTCCCCAGCCCGGCTAATGTCATCCAAACTGACGGAAATTTCGGTTATGTTCATATGGAAAAAAACCTGCTTTCGGCAGCTATGAGAAAACAAGTCTGTTGAATGCAAAAACTTTATTAAGCAGGATATAAATGTGAATAGATGGATATAAAAACTAACAGAGTCCAACATTTTCAGTGAGCTGGATGAGCTTGAGAGCAGCAGCTGATTGTCACCCCTCCCTTTCAGAAATTTCACACCTCCCCCCGAGAGGGCCAGCACCCCACTCGGCTGGAGAGTGAAATGAGACGCTGTAAAAGGTGTCTCAGGCACACAGCCTGCCTCTGCTGACACTCTGGCTGCTTTGACTTGAAAGCAGGCACGCAAACGGGCTGGGGAGCAGTCCTGTGTCCTTACGCTTGCGTGTGTTTTCTCCCTGGTGATCTGATTGAACCCACGTTGTGGTGTATATAGGACCAGCGTCAGCCTGACAGTGTGCGACCGAGGTACAGGTGGGAGCCCTTAGCAAGGGCCTTTTAGCTGCCTAGGACAGAGCTGTGTTTCTCAATTTTTTAGCCTGTGGCCCGCCCTATAATCCTTTCTGGGGCTCACCAGCCAACCCCCCATGATGACAAAATGTCTTCAATCATCTCCAAATTACATAAATACTAGATTGGTCGTGTTCGGCTACTGGAGCTACAGTAAACTCTGCCAGATCCGGCACACTATTACCGGAACTCTCAAACAACCGGCATCTTAACCATAAGTAAACTTTAGCTCCATTTTCCACAAGTACAGCAGAACAAAAAAGCAGCCCAGGAGCACTTGAAAGACTAACAGCCTTGTGAGAGAAGTCTTGTGGCACCTTAGAGACTAACAGATATTTTGGAGCATGAGCCTGTGTGGGTAAAGAGCTGCTTCATCAGATGCATGATACTTTTTGATACCTACTATTGATACTGGGCCATTTTCACCTTGCTGAATAGACCTTGTCAGCTCTGGCCCTCCCTTTTACTGGGCCCCCACTCTTTAAATACCCCTCTGAAACCACCACCCCCACTCCTGCATCTGATGAAGCAGGTCTTTGCCCATGAAAGCTCATGCTCCAAAATATCTGTTAGTCTCTAAGGTGCCACAGGACTTGTTCTCAAAGCTACAGGCTAACACGAACGCCTCTCTGATACTTGTCAGCCTAGTGAGAGTAAATGCAAATAAATACAGTGTACATTTCCTGTGTACAATACGACTTGTTGGGTAGATCAAACACTGCACAGATTGTTTGTTTCTAAACATTGAATCTTGTTTTTCTTTAGTGTTATCCACCTCTCTATTTTTCACAATATTTGCATACCCCGCAACCTCCCAGTCTCGGGGCTGCTATATATGAAAGAGTTTAGTGTATAACATAAGGGGGCCTGCGTAATGGGTGAAAAAGGAAATATGATTAATCAAAATCTTAATGAAACTGATTAAGCACTTTAACTTTATCATGTTAGTTTATCAACCTTTATTTTAAAGGAAGTAAAAGTCTAGAAAAGAGACTGAGGGATGATATGATAGAGGTATATAAAATCATGAATGATGTGGAGAAAGTGAATACAGAAAAGTTATTTACTTGTTCCCATAATATAAGAACTAGAGTCAACCTGTGGAACTCCTTGCCAAAGGACGCTGTGAATGCCAGGACTCTAACAGAGTTTAAAAAAGAGCTTGATAAATATTTGGAGGTTAGGTCCATAGATGGCTATTAGCAAGGGGTAAGATATGGTGCCTAGGCTTTTGTCGAAGGCGGGAGATGGATGGCAGGACACAAATTGCTTGATCATTGTCTTCAGTTCACCTCCTCTGGGGCACCAGGCATTGGCTACTGTTGGCAGACAGGATACTGGGCTAGCTGGACCTTTGGTCTGACCCAGTATGGCCGTCCTCATGTTATAATTTATGCCCAAAACAAACAGGTTCAAGGTTGCCTTTATTTGTGGCAGGGGTGAGGAAATGTTTTCTGGGCTGGGGGCCTCTGATCTATAGAAAAATCAGTCAGACAAGTGGGAGGGAACCTCCCAAACCAAAATTCCCCCCTGATCCCACTGATCTGGCCCCCATCTGAGATACCTCAAACCCCTGGAGCTCCAGCCCCACAGCAGGAGGTGTGGGGCAGAGAAGACAAGGAGGACCAAGCTTCAGGGCTATGCACAGGCCGGATTAATTCTTCTGCAGTCCTGGCGGTGGCAGATTTTGTGAGCCCCCAGCCCTGGGCTCTGGGGTGAAACCAAAAATGAGGGGTTCAGTGTGCAGGAGGGGGCCACAGGGTGTGGGATAGGGATGGGGTGAGGGTGGGAGCAGGGTGTAGGATGGCGCTGTAGATGGGAGAACTGGTTGGGGTGAGCTTTCGTGGGACAGACCTACTTCTTCAGACTGACTTCTTGGTCTGAAGAAGTGGGTCTGTCCCACGAAAGCTCACCTAATAAATTATTTTGCTAGTCTTTAAAGAGCTACTTGACTGCTTTTTGTTTTGATAGACCTTCTGGTTGTTTTTGAAGATACAGACTAACTCGGCCACCCCTCTGATACTTATACCAGGAAGTGACACTGGGGTCTAACACCTGTTGACGAGCTGGGCAGACACGGAGTGTTGTGTTCACAGCCATGCCAGCAGGAGAGGGTTAACTTTTGGAGTTGTACTTCAGTGTCAGGGAATGGTCAGCAGCCAGGTGGCCTAGTGGTTAGCCTGCGAGGTTGGCACATGAGAGATCTGGTGCAATTTGCTCTTTCACTGCAGGCTTGCTGCATGACCTTCAGCAGGTCAGTTTGCTTCTCAAGCCTCCATCTGCACCGTGGGGAGCAAAGCCCTGCTCAGGGGGCCATGCTGCCGTAAAGAGGGCGAGGTGCACAGATACCACAATGATTGGCTTGTGGCCCATTGGAAACAGCAAGGGGCCCAGTCCTGTCTAACATGGGTGCTAACGCGCTGTCCTTTCCCTCTCTGGGTCAGTTAGGGCTGCCACCTTTCTAACCACTGGTAACTGGACCTGCCCAAGGCCCCACCCCCTGCTCCGCCTCTTCCGTCAAGGCCTGCCTCCCATCCCGCCTCCTCCCCTGAAGCCACGCCCCCATTGCTTGAGCCTCTCCTCCCTGCCCTGCTGGTAAATGGTCTCAAGGAGCCTGTCTGCAGGTTAAAGGTAGCCCCGACTGAGCGGCAGATTGCAGGATGGTGCCTCCCCTGCTCGCAGTAACCGGGGTTGTGGTTCAGGTGCCATTTACAGTTGTTGGGTCCCCAAAACCCAGGCAACCCTAAATAGCACCCGGCACAGACACTAAAACCAGGATTGTCTGGGTAAATCTCAGGGGGGGTGGAGCGCCCTCTGCACAAGGACAGGCTGGCCTGGCACTTGTGTGCTCTTGGCAAACAGACAGGAGCCCAGGGAGTCAGCGTGCTTTGTCCCTGCCAGCCACGCGGCTCAGCATTCAGCGAGCCTGCAATTAGGTGGCAGGTGAGGTGCCCTGGGTGTCAGAATAATAAACCCTCATGGTGCCTGGATCCCCAGCCACCTGTGTGCGCCAGCACGTGGGCCACCGCTTTCCGTCCATTCCTTTTTCACCTCCTGCAGTTCTGCTCCCTTGCGGGACAGGGGTGGCGTCTGATGGGAGCGTGACCCTGGCGATAAAAGGCGCCGTGTTCCAAATAGCTCAGGCGGGATAGCAGAGATTCTCCTGAGTGCTGGCCAGGATGAGGGCATGGCTGGTCCTGCCTGCCCTGGGCCCAAGCTGAGCCAGTCAGATGAGGGTCTGACAGTGCAGTGCTGGGGAGGTGGGGTGGAATCTTGAGCCTGCATTCTGGCTTGGGCGCACAGCTGGCTGAAATATACAAATCTGGTTCCCCCTCTGTCACGCTGGACCTTTCTTTCGGTAACCCCATTGCCCTTGTGGGAGGCAGAGTCCCTTAAGTTGTTTCACTGGCTGGGATCAAATGACCACTCTTGGTCACCAGGCTTAGGGCATGGAGTCCTCACTGTCTGCAGGGCAGGAAGATGCTTCCTTCTGGGGGTACCAACTAGGGATGGAAAAGACCTTTCAAGACATCTAGGCTGCTTCATGGGTGGGCCCTGCTGGGTGTTAACCAGAGCTTTTTCTAGTTGGCATTTAAATGTGTCAACAGATGCAGCTTCCACCTCTTTTCTTGGGAGAGACTGTCTCATAGAATCATAGGATCCTAGGGCTGGAAGTGACCTCATGAGGTCATCGAGTCCAGCCCCCTGCCCACAGCAGGATTAACCCCAACTAGATCGTCCCATCCTGGGCTTTGTCAAGCTGGGACTTAAAAACCTTTAGGGTTGGAGATTCCACCACTTCTCTCAGTAACGCATTCCAGTGCTTCACCACCTCCGGGTGAAATAGCTTTTCCTAATACCTAAACCTAGATTTCTCTCTCTCTAACTTCAGACCATTGCTCCTTGTTCTGCCATTCCCTCACTACTGAGAACAGCCTCTCTCCATCCTCTTTAGAGCCCCCCTTCAGGAAGTTGAAGGCTGCTATCCGATCCCTCCTTGCTCTTTTCTTCTGCAAACTAAATCAGTCCAAATCCCTCAGCCTCTCCTCATAGGTCATGTGCTCCAGCTCATTAATTATTTTCATTGCCCTCCGCTGAACCCTCTCCAATGCATCCACATCCTTTCTATTCTGGGAGCCCCAGAACTGGATGCAATACTCCAGATGAGGCCTCACCAGTGCTGAATAGAGGGGAATAATAACTTCTCTAGATTTGCCGGAAACACTCCTCCTAATGCACCCCAATACGCCGCTAGCCTTCTTGGCTACAAGGGCACACTGTTGACTCATATCCAACCTCTCATCCACTGTAATCCCCAGGCCCTTTTCTGCTGCATGTCTACTTAGCTAGTTGGTCCCCAGCCTGTAACAACGCTTGGGATTCTTCCATCCAAAGTGAAAGACTCTGTACTTGTCCTTGTTGAAACTCATCAGGTTTATTTTAGCCCAACCCTCCAATTTATCTAGGTCACTCAGAACCCTAACCCCTACCCTCCATCATGCCACCTCTTACTGCCCTTCTAGGCTTGCTAGACGTGAGCTTTCAGTCTCCGAGTCTAAAGCATCCAGCCTTGGACATTGAAACAGGAACTAGGTGGGCCATAGAGTCTATTCCAGGGCAGCAAATGCAGGGCCAGATTCACTTTGAGGTCCCTCTGCACCACTTGGAGACTTAAGCTAGGTGTATATTACAGTTACGTTCAATGGGAGACCAGGCCCAGCCTCAGCAGCAGGCGAGCAAGGTGATTGGCTGGGGCCCTGTGCCTTCAGGGCCCCATGCTCCGATCGACTATAGCATCCACCGTCCACCGTCCGGGCCAGAGCTGCCTGGGTACACGTCCTGGTCATCTGACTCGCACTTGGTCCCACTGCGGAATGCGGCTTGACCCGTGTCGTACGTTTCGCTCTCCTCTTGGCTGTGGAGCCCCGCGCCCTGTCCCTCCCATCTCACTTTGTACAGGGGCCCGCGTTGCCAACGAGGCCGGCAGAGCCTTGTTGATGCAGCTGTTGCCTTGGCCTGCTCTGCATGGAAAAGGGGCGGTTTGGTTACCACATGCATTGAACTGCCTCAGCTCCAAGCTGTGCCCAGCCCTACGCGCTCATGTCCCCCCAGGTACATGCATAAGGCGTATTTCAGGAGACAGCATCCGCTGGCTCTTTCCCTCGGACCTGTGGGGTTGCGCTATTGATGAGTCACCAGCTCCGTTAGACACCCGTTGGATGCTCCTGACTGAGGGGGGATGGGGGCATTTACTCCCCCCCGCAGCCCATTCTAGGCGGGAGGCTGGGGTCAGCCTGCCATTCACCAACTACTGTGCCGTGCTGTGCCACTGCAGTAGGCCACATGGGTTGAGGGCATCCTATCAGCTCAATTCACAGGCAGCCGCGCCTGGCTGAATTTATGTGCCCTCCTCAAATAGGCACTTCAAATAGGCCCCTGCTAACAATGCCTCGCTCAGACAGAGCACTCTTCACCCCACACTCTCTCTGTGGCTCTCAAAGGAGGCCAGTATCATTATTCCCATTTTGCAGGAGGGAAAACTGAGGCACTGAGTGGGGAAGATGTTTTGACCAAGGTCCCCGAATGGGCCAATAGCTGCGCTTGGCTTAGAGCCCATGTCTTCTAAACGCCTGTCTACTGCACTACCCACTAGGCGACCTGGCTTCCTTGAACCCCGGAGGAAGCCAAACTTTCAGTGCCCTGGTGTCATGGCTCCTTTCCCACTCTAGCAAGATCAATGCAGAAGTGGGGGCCAGCAAAAGTACCTCCAAAGCCTTATTTACCAGGTTTTGGTATAAACTCCCCCCCCCCACAAATCCTAAAAACCTTAGATTTTGGGGATAAAATTTGCTGCCACCACCCAAGTAATAATAAGGAAACCAGGGAGAGACGACTTGGGAAATCTCAGCCCCAAAAGTAAAAACCAGGACACAAACATTAACTAATACCAAGTTAATAAAAAGAAAAAGAAAGAACATTTATTATTACAACAATATTTGTGTTGTAAGCCTTATGACTAGATGGAAGAGTTATAAAGTAAAACACATGGGGAGTTTTCACCATGGGCCTAGAACTTAGTTACAAGGAGAGTAAAAGAACATTTCTAAAAAGTGCCCAGACATCAGATCCCACTTCCCAAACCATAAAACAATAAAGCCTAATGGATCTATCTAAACTTTACCCTACTTACAGAAGACTGGAGGGCCTGTTCTTGGAGAGAGATATTCTGTGTCTCTCTCCCTCATGGCTGGAAAGAAGAAAAAAGAACAGAGAACAGAAGAAGGGAGGAGCCAAAATTCAATTCTTACCTACATTCCTATAGGCCAACCCCACCTGGCTAAGGAGGTTAACCCTTTTACTCCCAGGCTACGTCTACACGTGAAGCCAACATCGAAATAGGCTATTTCGATGAATAACGTCTACACGTCCTCCAGGGCTGGCAACGTCGATGTTCAACTTCGACGTTGCGCGGCACCACATCGAAATAGGCGCTGCGAGGGTACGTCTACACGCCAAAGTAGCACACATCGAAATAAGGGTGCCAGGCACAGCTGCAGACAGGGTCACAGGGCGGACTCAACAGCAAGCCGCTCCCTTAAAGGGCCCCTCCCAGACACAGTTGCACTAAACAACACAAGATCCACAGAGCCAACAACTGGTTGCAGACCCTGTGCATGCAGCATGGATCCCCAGCTGCCGCAGCAGCAGCCAGAAACCCTGGGCTAAGGGCTGCTGCCCACGGTGACCATAGAGCCCCGCAGAGGCTGGAGAGAGAGCGTCTCTCAACCCCTCAGCTGATGGCCACCATGGAGGACCCGGCAATTTCGACGTTGCGGGACGCGGATCGTCTACACGGTCCCTACTTCGACGTTGAACGTCGAAGTAGGGCGCTATTCCGATCCCCTCATGAGGTTAGTGACTTCGACGTCTCGCCGCCTAACGTCGAAGTTAACTTCGAAATAGCGCCCGACGCGTGTAGCCGCGACGGGCGCTATGTCGAAGTTAGTGCCGCTACTTCGAAGTAGCGTGCACGTGTAGACACAGCTCCAGGCTGCTGGCTACCCCTCGTGATTGTGACTAGAACACCTGGCAAAGCAGCCTCTGGCAGGGGAAGGGCTGGACTGACGGACTGTGGCACTGACCCAGCTCATGGCTGGGGGTTGGGGCAAACACAGCTGTTCTTGTGGCTGTCACACAGTGCTGACTCTCAGCAGGTGGCGTCTGGGATCCAGCTCCTGGAAAGAATCTGGGAGTCACGCTGAGCTCAGGTAAGGCTGGCGTCTTCCCCGCTGAGCGTGCTGATGGACGACAAGAATGACCAGCTGCCCATCCCCTCCCATGGCAGCCAGCCTGCCCTAGCTGGACTCGCAGACACTGGATCGCTTGCTTACGTGAACAGGGGTGTAGGTTTCACTCTGACACATGCTCGGGGATAATTATAGCCTGTCAGCCTCTCCCCTACTCCAGCTGTGTCTCTGAGAGCTGGCCCACCCTGGGTGCTGGGCTGGAAGGAACAGCTCGGATGAAACCCGGGCGCTCACCACGCAGGAGGGAGCAGGCCGGTTCCAGTCGATCCAGCAGAGGATTTACCCATCCACCATCAGACCACTGGTCACGTCCCATTCAGCAGCCTCCTGCCCCCTGGCTCCAGGAAGCCCACATGGATGACTGCAAGGCTGCCAGTGGGGAGGGGATGAACTCCTTCCAGCCCTTGCGGGGAACTAGATCTATGTGCTGAAGTGTGAGGATGGGGTGCCCTGGCTGGTGGGGGCCACACCTGGAGTTATTTGTGTGACAGCAGCACCTGGAGCCCTGGCAAGGAGGCTTGTAGATGACCTGTGACCTTGGAGCATGAAGGTTTAAGTCAAGTTGCCCAATGCCCAGTAGCTCCTGCTGAGGCTGTTTTCCCCTTTGAGGAGGAAAACATTTAACACAGCACCAACGGTTGCACCAGCATAAACAGGTGCAGATCTATTGCCTTCCCCCTCAGTTGCACGAGGGTGGAATTTGTCCCACTTCCTTGTGCTGTGGATCACCTCCACCCTTGCTCCTGTGAGCCGGCCCTTCTGCACAGATACTTGTCACCACCATCAGCATGGGAAAGGCTGCATGGAAACAAGCCACCGCCCCGGGCAGCTCTGCAAGATCCACATAGCGCCAAAGCTTGTGGAGCATTTCTCTTGCCAACCGTTCTTATCCTAGGCCCCCGCGGGAAACAGAGTCCACCCACTGATTCACTGTGTTCTGCCTGTGGGAAATACCTGCTTCAGTCTCCTGCCTGGTCGCATGACTGACCTACATATTCATTTGGAAGGACTATCTGGGCTAAGGGTGGTTATGTAACCCGGTCACTATCCAACATTAGACAGTGTTGGACAAGGTGCAGGAAGGGTCTAGAGCAGAAGTCCCCAAACTCTGAAGCAGCAACGAAGGATCCTGTGGCACCTTATAGACTAACAGAAAAGTTTTGAGCATGAGCTTTCGTGAGCACAGACTCACTTCATCAGATGCTGGTCTTGGAAATCTGCAGGGCCAGGTATAAATAAGCCAGAGCAAGGGTGGGGATCTTCTAGGATGGGCCTGGAGGAACATGGGGGAGTGATGTGGCGGGTGGAAGGAAACAAAAATGATTAAGGGACTGGAGCACATGACCTATGAGGAGAGGCTGAGGGATTTGGGCTTGTTTAGTTTGCAGAAGAGAAGACTAAAGGGTGATTTCATAGCAGCCTTCAACTTCCTGAAGGGGAGCTCTAAAGCGGATGGAGAGAAACTGCTCTCAGTGGTGACAGATGGCAGAACAAGGAGCAATGGTCTGAAGTTACAGAAGAAGAGGAGTAGGTTGGATATTAAGAAAAACTACTTCACCAGGAGATTGGTGAAGCACTGGAAAGTGTTACCTAGAGAGGTGGTGGAATCTCCATCCCTAGAGGTTTTTAAGTCCCAGCTTGACAAGGTCCTGGCTGGGATGATTTAGTTGGGGTTGGTCCTGCTTTGGGCAGGGGGCTGGACTTGAAGACCTCCTGAGGTCCCTCCCAGCCCTAGGATTCTATGATTCTAAGGTGCAGGATTGGTGTACAGCAGAAGTTCCTGACCTCTGATGGGTGCCCTCCAACAGTCTGTCAGACAATATGAAAGATGATAATAACGGTCGACCCTCCGGGGAAAAGTCAGCTGAAAAGAGCTGGAGCCGCGATTGTGGCTGCTGTAAAAGCCCTTTGCTGGGATGCTGCTGGAATGAGTAGAGCGGGGTCCAGATGACTGTGGCACCCCTCTAGCCAGGTCAGGAGTGGGGCTTTCAGGATACCCCTTGGCATTAGGATGAAGAAGGTCCCAAGAGATGGTGGGGTGACAACCAAGGTGGTAAAACTCCAGAGGAGTCCTAGAATCATGGGTTTGGAAGAGATCTCAAAAGTCAAGTCCAAACCCCTGTCCAAAGCAGGACCAACCCCAACTAAATCATCCCAGCTGGAACTTAAATACCTCTAGGGATGGAGATTCCACCTCCTCCCTAGGTAGCGCATTCCAGTGCTTCACCGCCCTCCTGCGGAAATAGTTTTTCCTAATATCCAACCTAGACCTCTCCCACCGCAACTTGAGATCATTGTTCCTCATTCGGCCATCTGCCAGCACTGAGAACAGCCTCTCTCCATCCTCTTTGTAATTCCTCCTTAGGTAGTTGAAGGCTGCTGTCAAATCTCCCCTTCACTCTTCTCTTCTGTGGAATAAATAAACCCAAATCCTTCAGCCTCTCCTCACAGGTCATGTGCTCCAACTATCTAATTCTTTTTGTTGCCCTCCACTGAACCTGCTCCAATGCGTCTACATCCTTTTCATATTGGGGGCCCCAGAACTGGATGCAGTACTCCAGATGCAGCCTCACCAGTGTTGAATACAGGGGAATAGTCACTTCCCCAGATCTGCTGGTAATGCTCCTACTAATGCAGCCCAATGTGCCGTTGGCCTTCTTGGTTACAAGGGCACACTGTTGACTCATGTCCAGCTTCTCATCCACTGTAACCCCCAGGTCCTTTTCTCTAGAAGTGCTGCTTAGCCATTTGGTCCCCAGCCTGTAGCAGTGCTTGGGATTCTTATGCAGGACTCTGCATTTGTCCTTCTTAAACCTCATCCGATTCCTCTTGACTCAACCTTCCGATTTGTCTAGGGGAGTCTCTCCTTCCATCTGGCTGCTAAAAGCCCCCATCAAAACTTCAAGCGACTTACCTTTGACTCAGTGCTCCATCTTAACTACAGCAAAGAAGAGGAGGAACCACCAGGATCATCTGCACACTTGAGGCTACAAAACCTCACCAACCCCCTTCTGGCCATCCATCCATGGCCGGTACTTTCCTGGAGCAGCGTTTTGTATCAAGGCTGGCCAGAAACCTTAAGTTATTTTAGTTTCCATTTGCCCAGTGCCTCTGTGGGGAGCCTTGTACTTGAGCATGACAAAGCTTCAGATTTCAGTCTTCGTTGGTGCACTGCTTGTCCTCAAGTACATTGAGTTAATGGCACTATCTGTCTTTAGCCAGTGAATTTTGATAGCTAGTTAGATGCTGCTTGCCCCGTAACCCAGCTTACCAGGGGACTGAGGCTTAACTAATAAATGGCCACAAAGAAGTATGGAAATGCTAAGAATTATTAGATCAGAGTTGTCGAAGGGCTAGGGCAGAGGCATCTGCTAGTTAATTAGAAACATGGCAATAATACTTAGTCTACTAAATCCAATTGATTCCCCTTGTTCTAGGCATTGTATCCATGTAACAGAAAGAGCGACCCTCCCCAGAGTACTTCCAGTAGAAGCAGAAAAGTGGGTGGACCCTACAGGTGGAGGGGCAGAATGTAGTGTTTTAGGAGACTAAACTTCCTGTGGGGTTTCAAAGTGCTTTCTGTACAAGGATCTGACTCTTTTACAAGTGTCCAACAGCCCTCTGAGGTCTGTGGGTATTGTCAGTGCCATTTCACTAAGGTCCATCTGCACTGCAAAACTGCATCCCTCGGGTGTGAAAATCCAACCCCTGCAGTTCTACTGACCAACCTCCCCTCTCCCCATGCAGACAGCCCTGTTTGCAGGAGAGCTTCTCCTGCCGATGGAGCTGCCGCCTTGCGGGGAGGTGGATTAACACGCCAGCATGAGAGCGCTCTCCTGTCAGCGGGAGAAGTGCCACCGTGGCACAGTGGCATTGGTCCAGCTGGGCCCATGCGGCACTTTTAGTGTGGAGGAGACAGAATGACTTCCCAAAGAGCCCCTAGAAAATCTGTGTAGTAAAGCTGGGACTAGAACCTAGATCTCTTGTTCCATGATCCATTCGTTGGCGGCAGAAGCATTACTCCTCCGAGGGCTCTCCAAAGAACCACGCCAAGTGGAGTTATCCTCCAGGTCAAGTTCTGTTTCTCCACTTCCGCACTCAGATGCCCAGCCGTTGTCTCTGTCTCCTGACTGGGCCTGACTCAAAGCTTTTTTTCACTCTGCTGGCAGGAACGGCGAGCAACATCCCATTGCGGTTTTGCAGTTTCTCAAAAAGGCGACCAAACGGAACAAAGGAAACGAGACTCCGACTTTGCTGCTCTCTGTGCTTTGGCTTTAAAAAAAAAACCGCTGCTGGGGACTTGCAGCATTCTCACAGCAAACTCTGCGTGCTCTTCACCCTTCTGGAGGAATAACTGGAGCTAAGCAGAACGCCTTGTGACGTTTACAGCTCAGGGAAATAGAGACAAGGGCCTTCTGCTGCGATAGGAAGCTTTTGCCAAGTGTACAATTTATTAATGAGGACAAACGACCCTCCAGGGCACGTTATTTTGATTACCGTTTCAGCCGCTTGATCCTGAAATGATATCGGAGAGGGTTTTGTCCGGTCCGAAACCGATTCAGCCCAGCATTTGAACAGCAGAAATTGCCAGGCTGTGGAGGGCAGAGGGCAGAATCTGGACCACAGCTTGGCACTGCCCGTGACTTCGGTGGGATTGTACGCGCTGACGTACAGCAGCCCCCCGAGTTACATGAGGGTTGTGGGCCCGCGCACCCTCGCATAACTTGAATTTCACGTAAGTTGGGGGCGACTTTTTTCGCCAATGAAGCGCACACTGTGCAGCCGGGGAAGCAGCAGGAGCACCTGGACCTCCTTTTGGAAGGTAAGTCCTGGGGTTGCGGGGGGGCAGCTGGGGAGGGTTAAGCCTGGTGGTGGCTTGGGGCTGGGAGGCGGGGAGGGCGGAATAAGCCTGGGGTGGGTGAGGGCTGCAGGGGGGTGGAGTGGAGCCGGGGCCGCGCGGCCCTGTGGAGGGTTGCACCGGAGGCGTGTGCTGGGTGGAGGGGTAAGCCAGAGCCATGCATGGTGGGGAGGGGTGACCTGGGACCACACACAGGGGGAGGGGTGAGCTGGGGCTGCTAGGTGGGGGAGGGGTAAGCTGGAGCCACGTGCAGTGGGGGAGGGGTGAGCCAGGGAAGGGGTGCTGAACTGGGGCCATGCAGGGCCAGGGGGCTTGAACCAGCACGGGGGGAGCAGGATTTTGAGTTGCACTCAACACGAGTTAAGTGCAACTCAAAATCGTGCATTTCGAGGGGTTTCTGTACGGAGCTGTAAACGTGAGGCAAGGCCTGCAGAATTCACTCAAACTGCACGGGCGCCTGAAGCAGATGCTTAAACATCTGCAGGATCAGGACCTATCTTAGAACACGAAACATTTGCAGGATTAACAGCTGAAAACCTTTTCCAAGAGGGATCCGTTTCCCACTACAGGTCAATAGTTTAATATTAAAATTGGAGCCAACTTTACCCTCCCTCCTCTCCGTCCAACACCACCGATGACGCGGGCAGGGCCGAAACACAACCATGGTCCAGATTCTGCCCTCTGAGATTTAAGCTCCCTTGTATGGCATTCGCTGCTGCCCTTGCAAGCGGGGAATTCAGGACTGAATAACTTTCCTGCTCAGGTTGCGAGCGGAAGAGGAGATGTGTATTCCCACGCAACACTGTGTCGCTTACAAAAGGCAATCGACTATACAGTGTGAAACAGGCCAGAATGCATGGAACCAGCAGCTTAATTACGGAGGGGGTGGCATCCTCATCCCTAGTGTGGGGGACCACAGCCTGTAGCATACGCCATATGGAGGGCACATGTGTGGGCAGCTGGGTCGGTGCCTTCCAGTTTGCCAGGGACTGAGGCTCACCCAGGATCAGCCCGCAGCAGCAGGCTAATCCAGCCATTGGGGCTAATCAAACACCTGCAGCCAATTAAGGCCTGTGGAACCCTTTTAAAAGGCTTCCCCTCAGGTAAGGAGGTGGAAGAAGACAGGGGATAGATCAGGAAAGGCCTGCAGAGGACAGCCTGTAGGAAGCTGGATGGGATAAAGAACAGCAGTGGTAGAAGGTACTGGGGAATGCGGCCTGGGGAGGAGGCTGATGCACTTCAGGCTGAGGGAGACAACCCCTCCAGCAGCAGCTACTTAGGGTCCCTGGGCTGGAACCTGGATTGGGTGGGAGGGGATTGGGTTCCCCTGAGACTGTCCCTGCCCTCTGGGGCAGCTTGGAAGGAGCAGGAGGAGACCCAACCTCCATGGTGGACCTCCCGCTGCTTATGACTGAGGGGGGCTCTATGGGCTGTGGCCTGCCCCTGGGAAACCTGGGTGGTAGAGGAAAAGGGGCACAGTGAGCTTCTGAGGCATCTCTTTAACTGCCCCAAAGTGCAGGACCCACAAGCAGTAGCTCAGGACTTTGTCACACTAGAGGTTTTTTAAGTCCCTGCGTGACAAGGCCCTGGCTGAGGTGAATTAGCTGGTGCCAGTCCTGCTTTGAGCAGGGGGTTGGACTCATTGATCTCCTGAGCTCTCCTCCAACCCAACCTGTTACCCGGGGCTGAGGGGGCAGTTGCCCTGGGCCCCTTTGAACTGGCATGGCTATGAGGGATTGGGGGTGGGGGCAGCACCATGGTCCAGGCAGCTCTGAGGGCCGAATGCCCTAGAACCCCCTGCTTGGGGGGCACACAGCTGGGCCCACCTTGCCCCAGGGTCTACTTCCAACTCTATGATGGCCCAGTATTCTGGTCATTTACTAGTCCCCTTAAAGAAGCTCTGATTGAGGGGAGGAAGATGTACTTATGTAATCAGACTGGACTGATGAACTTATGGGCTAATTAACCCATCAGCTGAGACAGTAATTACAAAGCACAGGTAGCAGGGCTAGAAGAACCCCAGGCCGGGTGGGCAGGGGGTTATGTTTCTGGCTGGCTGAAAGGCTGCTTCTGCTTCTTGGAGAAAGGACAGTGACTTAAAGGATGCTGCCGGTAGGTCTTCTGCATTGCTGTTGCGATAAGGTCAATAAACTCACAGCAGTGTTGACAATTAAGAGGCATCTCAGTGTTTGTGAAGCCCTCCAAGGGGGGAGAGGACCTAGGCTTGTGACCGCCACAGTCTTTTATAGCAAGTGCCAATTTGATTCAAGCATGAAATAAATATTTAGAGGCTGGTTTACGTACAGCTACTTTCCTTCATATCATCCCTTCAAAGGTGGTGTCACAGACAATAAAAACAAAGGCTTAACAGCTGCTTAAAAAGACAAACAGACCAGCAGGTGGTTTTCTGAATGTGCATGTTTGTTTATTTGGTTATAAAAATGCATCTTAAAACATTATGTATTGAAACACTGCCTGTGGGTGAACTGTATAACATATCCTTATTTTTTCCAGTTCTTATATACACAAGAGCTGTCCGCAAGGACAGTACATCACTGGTTCACCCTACGTATTTCTATCTTCCAACGTATTATTTACATCCAACCTGTACCTGGGTCTTTCAGCTCTTTTCAGACCCTGAAAAGCAAGAAGAAAATTATAGCTGAGGATGGAAGGCAGGTGGTGCTGTTTTAGTGGCTTGGACCAATGCACAGAGAAACAGATGCGTGTTTACCTATGAACAGTTAAAAAGCATGTTCTGGATCTCTTCAACGACCTGATTGTACAGGTCCTCTCTGGACTTCAATCCATCCAGATAAACTGAAAAGGGAAAACAAAAAATCAATGAGGAGTCTGTTAATTTATGGTCAGAAAGGCATTTGTGAGGGTCAAATTTAAAACCGTTCCTGAAATGACACCCCCGCCCAGCCCCCTTCCCTGTCCCCCTCCCTTTCCACAGAGTCTCTCCTCTGGGTTTAGACTTCTGGGAATAACCTGTTCCTATGGGGGCATGGTTATAAATAACTTTGCCTTTGACTAGTGTTTCCTAATGAAAGATTTCTTTCATGGACTCAGCTCACCCCAATGCCCGGTGACGGGAGATAAAAGCTGCCCATGTGAGTGGGGAAATGGAGGTGAAATGACCTGTTTAAGGTCCCAGAGCAAAGACGGGAGCACAGTAGAGGCCACTTGCCTGAGGCTACATCTACAGTAGGCAGAGTAAGTTGACTACAGATACACAGTTCCAGCTAAACGAAAAAGCAGCACTTCATGTAGCACTTCAAAGACTAACAAAATGATTTATTAGGTGATGAGCTTTTGTGGGACAGACCCACTTCTTCAGCTCCAGGTTCTACTGCTGTTGGCTTCAGAACTGAAGAAGTGGGCCTGTCCCACAAAAGCTCATCACCTGACAAATTATTTTGTTAGGCTTTAAAGTGTGACACGACTGCTGTTTTGTTCTGATAGAATACAGACTAACACGGCGACCTCTCTGTCACGAGTCAACAATTCTAGCTAAATTGTGTAGCTAAAATTGACCTATCCGTCCTCGGCTGCATCGGCTGTCTATACTGGGAAAAGTCGAGAGGGGAGTTTCTCCCTTTGACCTCTCTTGCTCCTCGCAGCTTGTGAGGAGTAAAGGGTCAACTGCAACCCCTGTGAGGTCGATGTCACATGTTCAGACTAGATGCATGAAATTAAACCCTGGAAGATCAACCCTGAGCGGGTTGCTCTTCTCTGGTAGTATAGACATAGTCTCAGTTCTGTGTTTAGCCACAATATTCTTCTTCGTCAAGGTAGCCAGGCATGCAGGGAAGGATGTCATACGGGGGTCACCCTGTCTTGCAAACAAGACTTCAGGTGCAGCTCATCCTGATCTACCCACTTACAACACTGGGCCAGATCTCGCTGTTAGTGACACCTGAGCAATTTCGTCAAAGCTAACGAGGCATAAAAGTTTAGCCGAGCAGCCTCTAGGCCAACGTTCTTGGCTTAATTATTCACCCTTCCGTGGATGAAATCTGAACTGCCTTAGATCAGCAGTACAAGGCCACTGTTTGCATTAAAAGTAACGTACCAACATCAACCTCGTTGCTCTCCATTTCTTTCCTGTATTTTAGATACATGGGCCAGACGTGTCCGTCAAAAAGACCAGGTGGGTCAGGTACAGGATAATGTCGTGTGCTGTCAGTGTTCAAATGGAAAGGAATCGGTTAGATTGCCATGTTTTGAGCTGTGTCTGGCACAATGCTAATGATCAAATGGGGTTATCTAATGATTGTTCTGTAGTATTGTGGAATAAACTGCTGAGACCAGCCTCTTTCCTCAGGCAGGGGTGTGCAGAGTGGGGACCAGGATTGCTCCTGGGGGACATGACATTTTATAAAGGGCAGCGCAGTAGAATCAGCTTCTGGGTCTCAGGCTCAGCAGTGCCATTAAAAATGTTGAAATCTGTTATGGTTTTTATGTCTGTGTAGCCACATTTATACATTCATTTTCTTATACATACCTGAAGTGGTGGTGGTTTTTTGCTATAAACATAATGGAAATTCCCATCAGCTTGGATTACATTAGACAGGTTGGGGTGGGGGGTCCCTGCTAAATGCAGGGATGTAAAGTGGGGCCCCATATTTTAAAAAAAAGTCCTTGCCACAAGAGGCTATGAAGGCCAGGGCTATAAGAGAACTCAAAGAAGAGCTAGATAAATTCATGGCAGTTAGGTCCATAAAAGGCTGTTAGCCAGGGGGTAGGAATGGTGTCCCTGGGCTCTGTTTGTCAGAGGCTGGAGACGGATGGCAGGAGACAAGTTGCTTGATCAGCATCTTTGGTCCATCCAGTCTGGGGCACCTGCACTGGCCACTGTTGGCAGACGGGATGCTGGGCTAGATGGACCTTTGGTCTGACCTAGTAATGGTCGTTCTTAAGTTTGCTCACCTGTCCTAAGGGACAGGAGCTGTGCGTATTTTAAGGTTACCCCCGAATGTCAGCTTTCACATCTCTAACCAGTGTGCCCCTCCCCGTTCCCCCCCTTTTTTTTTTCTTAAAACAAAAAGAGGAGCTGGTTCTCAGCTGGTTGTTCACCCTCCAATCCCAGCCAGTCCTGGGGCTGGGGGTGCCGAGGTGCCAGTACTCGGTGCTGGCACAAAAAAAGCACTTTCTGGAACTCGCAAGAAAAGCCACTCCCCCAAGACACTGGTTTCCTACAGCTACAAGAAACACCCAATTTGCTCTCATCCTCAGCCTGCCTGGAAAGGTTGCAACTGTAACTTCGGTTGGAAAGGGATCTCAGTATAGATCTGTTCACTCACAACTGCTGCACAACTCTCTCACTCACACACAGAATGGATACCAGAGCAAAGCTTACCTCCTCCTCCTTTTGCATTCATCATAGGGAATTGTCAGGTAGTAGCGTCTGTTGAACAAGTCAGTCAATGGTCTGAGGAAGTGGGGAAGACAATAGAAGATCAGAGACAATGCTCCCGGTCATGCTGCAGCAAATACATTCTTTCTACCTTTCTTCTACAATTTGTTGTGCTATTGGTTCAAATTCTGTTTGCAGCAGATCAGGCTCTTAGCAATGTTTCAAGCAGCCTGATGTGGACCCACTTAAATACTTTCTGTATATTGCACAGAAGTAAGGGACCTGAAGAGGCCTTGAACAGCCAGATATGGCACAGGAAAGCTAATCAGCCTGTCATCCTGGTGGTAAACCCATTCAGGCTGTTTAATTCTTTCACATTTGACAATATGCTCCTACTAGGCTGACCTCTCTCCACCCCCACATCCCCAAGTAATTGGTGATGTCAGCTCAGACCAGAGGATCTCTGAGACAAATCAGATGCATACAGCAGGGTTGGACGAAGTTTGACTGAGAGAATACTGCTAGCCTTCATGGAAGAAATCATCTGAATTCTATCTTGGCCTAAATATAGGCTGTCCACCTGAAGTGGGAGTATTTCCTAATGCAGTGGCTCTTAACGGGGTACATGATTCCCTTTCTGGGGGTGTGAGACATGCCAGATTTTTTTAGAAGGTAAGTCATCAAAACCACAAATTAAGCACAGGCACCTACATACAACTATTTTGTTTCATCAAACCTATGTATTAATAGTTTACATGTTTTAAATAGCATAAAACTATTTTACATATATTTAATATGCATCTAAAAGTGCATAGGCCCCCTATCTTTATTTTTGATAAGGGGTGCGAGAACATATGTTGAGAACCAACGGGGTGCAAGCTTCAGTAAAGGTTAGAACCACTGATCTAATGGGACCTAAAGGCTACGTCTACACGTGCACCCAACTTCGAAATAGCTTATTTCGATGTTGCGACATCGAAATAGGCTATTTCGATGAATAACGTCTACACGTCCTCCAGGGCTGGCAACGTCGATGTTCAACTTCGACGTTGCTCAGCCCAACATCGAAATAGGCACAGCGAGGGAACGTCTACACGGCAAAGTAGCACACATCGAAATAAGGGAGCCAGGCACAGCTGCAGACAGGGTCACGGGGCGGACTCAACAGCAAGTCGCTCCCTTAAAGGGCCCCTCCCAGACACACTTTCATTAAACAGTGCAAGATACACAGAGCCAACAACTAGTTGCAGACCCTGTATATGCAGCACGGACCCCCAGCTGCAGCAGCAGCAGCCAGAAGCCCTGGGCTAAGGGCTGCTGCCCACGGTGACCACAGAGCCCCGCAAGGGCTGGAGAGAGAGCATCTCTCAACCCCCCAGCTGATGGCCGCCATGGAGGACCCCGCTATTTCGATGTTGCGGGACGCGGATCGTCTACACGTCCCTACTTCGATGTTGAACGTCGAAGTAGGGCGCTATTCCCATCCGCTCATGGGGTTAGCGACTTCGACGTCTCGCCGCCTAACGTTGATTTCAACTTCGAAATAGCGCCCAACACGTGTAGACGTGACGGGCGCTATTTCGAAGTTACTGCCGCTACTTCGAAGTAGCGTGCACGTGTAGACGCAGCCAAAGTCTCATTGGGGCAAAGTGGCTGCACTTTAGGCAATGTACACGTGTAGACCCCCTGGCGTGTTACCAGTGTAGGCCTCAATGAGGTTCTCCAAATGCATCGTGTGTGGAGACAACCCATTTCCACCTGATAGTCTGCTTCAGCTGGCAGGTTGCAGGCACTTGTGCAGCTTGATAGGCCCAGCACTTACACAGCATTGAGCAGGCGTCATTGTGTAGGTCGTCCTCACAAAGCCACGGACGGGTTGTAAGGCGAGAAGGGAGGGGCCTGAGGACATCTCCAAAAATACTCTTCACATGTCTTCATCACTGGACACGTTAAAATCAAGTTTGGGAGAACCTACCCCAAACCTCATGAAATTGTTGCAATAATACAGGAGTGGGGAATCCCCACCCTCTCTGGATCTGGACCCTGAGGCTCAGGGCTCCCCTCCACAGCATCTGGGGCATGGCAGGTGTAGAGCCCAAACCTTGCGGGCTGGATCAAGCAAGCTGCAGTCCAGATCCAGACTGTGGCTCTGCCGGAGGCTGGGGAGCAGAAAGCAGCTGCTGGCTTCATCAGCCTGCCCTGAGGCTTCCTACCTCTATCCGACACGATCAGGGGCTCATATTCCTGCACTTCCATCCATGTGATATATGCCATCATGCACCAGCAAAGCCCTTCTGCTATGTATGTTGGACAAAGTGGGCAATCACTTTGCCAGCGAATAAATGGACCCAAATCAGACATTAGGAATCTGAATACACATAAGCCCATAGGTGAGCATTTCAATCGAGCAGGTGGTAGCACCCAGCATTTGGAAGTGTGCGTTCTGAAACAAAGAGGCTTTAACACCAGGTTAGAAAGGGAGACTCCTGAACTGGAGTTCATTCTCAAGTTTGGCACTTTGAACACCTCGGACTCAACAGAGATAGCAATTACCTCGTGTGTTCCAACAGCCGTGTCTACACGTGCACGCTACTTCGAAGTAGCGGCACTAACTTCGAAATAGCGCCCGTCACGGCTACACGTGTTGGGCGCTATTTTGATGTTAACATCGACGTTAGGCGGCGAGACGTCGAAGCCACTAACCCCATGAGGGGGTGGGAATAGCGCCCTACTTCGACGTTCAATGTCGAAGTAGGGACCGTGTAGTCGTTGCGCGTCCCGCAACTTTGAAATAGTGGGGTCCGCCATGGCGGCCATCAGCTGAGGGGTTGAGAGACGCTCTCTCTCCAGCCCCTGCGGGGCTCTATGATCACCGTGTGCAGCAGCCCTTAGCCCAGAGCTTCTGGCTGCTGCTGCGGCAGCTGGGGATCCATGCTGCATGCACAGGGTCTGCAACCAGTTGTCGGCTCTGTGGATCTTGTGTTGTTTAGTGCAACTGTGTCTGGGAGGGGCCCTTTAAGGGAGCGGCTTGCTGTTGAGTCTGCCCTGTGACCCTGTCTGCAGCTGTGCCTGGCACCCTTATTTCGATGTGTGCTACTTTGGTGTGTAGACGTTCCCTCACAGCGCCTATTTCAATGTGGTGCTGCGCAACGTCGATGTTGAACATCGACGTTGCCAGCCCTGGAGGATGTGTAGACGTTATTCATCGAAATAGCCTATTTCAATGTCGCCACATCAAAATAGGCTACTTCGATGTAGGCTTCACGTGTAGATGTAGCCCAGGACAGTTTCTCCACCTTTGATATTCACAGTGATCCCAGGCAGCCCAAGTATAGACAGCTGGAGAAACTATTTGAGTTTTCCTTCTCCCCATGCTTCTGTCCTATCTAGCTGATTTGTCATCTTTTATTTTATCTTTTACCCTAGCTCTGTTAGATACTCTTAATCTCAATTATCACTGGTCAGGATTGTCCAGATCTGAAGAAGTGGGTCTGTCCCATGCAAGCTCATCATCTAATAACTTCTATTGTTAGTCTCTGAAGTGCTACAGGACTACTTTTTTTTTTGTTTCAATACTCTTCTGAGTAGCTGGAATTTTAGCCAATCAGAGCAGTGGAGGGTGGTGCCAGGGAGCAGGAGGAGGAGGTAAGTGAACTCCTGTTGCCCAGATCCTGCAACATCAGACAGCTCCTGCACCCCCTCGCACCCAGACACCCATCTCGACTCCTCCCTCCTAGACACCTCACCCCAAACCCTCTACTCCCTTCTGCCCAGACTCCTCACCCATTCACTGTTCCTGACCCTAACCCCCAACTCCTCACCCCCAATCAGATACCTGACTCCTCCCTTCCAGACCCCCCACACCAAACCGTCTGCACTCTTCCTTTCACCTAGACCTGCACCCCCACCCCTCTCCTGCATCCTCCTCCCACCCACATCCCCCCACCTACACCCCACTGCAGCCCATATCACCCACTGCACCCTCCCTTTTGCCCTTGACTGACCTGTCTACAGGTAAGTGGCCCCTGAACCACAAAAGGTTCTACATCCCACCTCAGTTAAACATCATATCTTATTTCCACTTGGCAGCTGTCTCACTGCCACTCATTGGATCGTGTTTTGCCTTCTCCGCTAGACTGGAGAGCCCATTATTAAATATTCATTCCCCACAAAGGCATTGCTAGATGGAACTCAAGTCACCTCATAACCCTAACGAAACCAGGAGCTGAGAGCTAAGATGCTGATATAAGGCCACTGAAAGTCTTGAAAGGTTATAGCTATATACTGTATTTCAGGGAAGTTGCATTGAGGTTATATGTGAGCCCTGGAACCTTTCAGCTCCTCATTCTCCAGCCTGTTTCCCCACTCGCACGTCCAAAACTCAAATGTGAAGTTAATTGATGAGCTCAGCCCAGTTCCTAATGGAGTGTCTACCTCCCAGGAAGCCAAGGGCTGACTGGGCTTGAAGAATAAGTTATGGTGTGACCCTGCCAGGGATCACTCCCATTCTAGGCTGAGACCTGCCCTCTTGAGGAAATTTTAAAGACCATCACAGGACCAGCAGGTGAGATGTTCTGGTCTAAGCCGAGGGCTGGCAGCTGGTTGCTCCCAAATTCGTGTTGAACAAGTCAACTTCCATTGATCGGGGAAGGGACAGCTCGGTGGTTTGAGTATTGGCCTCCTTAAACCCAGAGTTATGAGCTCAGTCCTTGAGGAGGCCATTTAGGCGTCTGGGGCAAAGACATTTAAAAAAACCTGTCAGGGCTGGCACTTGGTCCTGCTGAGAGAGCAGGGGACTGGCCACAATGACTTCCCCAGGCCCCTTCCAGCTCTATGAGACATTTATCTCTCTTTTATATACATATATATTTAGTGTCTGTTTCCCCATCAGAGAAGTTCTTACCTAAGGCACCCCACAGCCACTCTGCAAGGATCAGTTAATTAATGGCAAGGAGGCTTCTGCCAGCAGAGCTATACATCTAGCACTTTCATTGCCACAAAATGGTCTGTAAGTAAAAAGACACTTTACTGATAGTTGTAAAGCAGGAAGCCTTCAATGACCAGAATGTGCAGCTCCTCTGGGGCAGGCGCTTTAGGGTTAGGCCGAATATTCACCCCATGGCAGCGAGCAAACTTCCTTGGCTTCTCCATCCAGGCATGCACAGTGTTCACCATTGCCTCCATATCCAGGGATTCCATTGCTAGTGAGAAGAAAATATGGGGGAGAAAAGTCAAAAGCCGCAAACCCCAGAGGCATGAAAGTGTGTAAATATAAACGTGTAATATAGAATTATGGAAATTTTACTATTAAGTCTTAATAGTATAATGAAAAAGAAATACTTAGGAAAAATATACATTACTGCTTCCTACAGCGACCACCGCTCTTACCATCCCATTGTTTAAAGCCGTCTTCCCCGACTTCTATCTGATCTTGTGGCTGAAATATAGTGAGCAATAAAACATTGCTGCAAATGCAGGGTGATCAGTTAGCTAAGAGGCGATCACAACCTGGGCACGGCTGAACTACACAACCAAGCAAGTGTTCACTTAACAAAACAGCGGTAACGTCCTTTTGGCGTGAAGCTAAATGGGGCATTTTTACAGCCCATCTTTCAGCCAGACTGAGATCTTCAAAAAGTTAGCTTGCTCTGTGGCCCAGGGGGGCTGTGTCTGGCAAAAGATGCTCAGTCTAACAGACGGTTGAATAATGCCAGATCTGATTAGATGCAGGAGCATGGTTTTAAGTCTTTGGATTTAAAAAATTACAGGTAGTGTTAAGTGACAATTGCTGTATCACACAGTCAGCATAATAGGAGTTATTGTAACGAACACATCCAATAAAAGCTGTGGGTCAGCACAGTAACTCTTGTTTTATCTTAGCTCTGCTTTCCATAAGCATTTATAAATTAAACATGCCGGAATGAAATATATAATTTATAGGAAAAGACAGAGACAACTCGGTCTCTTGAACGCCTGTTGGTAGTCATCTCGATCAATGGTTTTCAACTGTTGCATGTGGCAGAAATTCCATCAGTTTCCTTTTCCCCCCGAAGTTCTTTGCAGAGCCAGAAGTGGGGGAATTGATGAAATGTCACAGCACGCTTAGATGCACCCAGTTGGGGGCTCAATCAGCAAGGCTGCCTGATTCCTGGTTAGTGCTGGGTTGGTCAATTTCCCCTCACAGAGGCTCTCAGGGAGCATTGCTGGTTGAGCCGCCAGCTGGCGCTGGGTGGTCATTTTCCCCACTCTGCGAAGGTGGGAGAGGGGAAATTGTAAACCTCTCTAGTAAGACTGCAACCATAGTAAACATAAATCAACGTGACCTTTATGAGCAATCAATCAGCCAGAAAAAGTGGATGTATGTGGAATTGTTTGTCTCCCTGAAGTGTGCTGTGTTACTGATAAGGTTGGGAACCACTGATCTAGATGCACTGTGGGGATTAGGGTGAAGAAATGCGCTCCCAATTTAGCAATGTATAAAGCGTATTTAGTTCTATTCAGTAGTGTGTATGCACGTGTGAAGGTCGGACAAACAGGGTTTATAGTGCTGTCAGCACAGGAATATCAGCCAGGCTAGGGTCTCAAGTCATAAAATAGAAATCCTCCTGATGTGCCGTAACATGCTTGGTCTTGCTTATCTCAGTGGGATCAAAGTACATTATGAAAATTTTTACAGCCCCAAACACACTTTGGTAATGTTCTAATATAGCTTTTTCCTTGCCATCAGCCAGCCGCTGACTTTAGGGGGAGTTTTTCCATTGACTTCCATAGACTTTGGCTCTGGGTCCTACAGAGGTAAAACAGCTGATGGCCTTAGAGAGTCCAACGTACTCCCTGACATAGTACTCTTCCACTGAAATCAGTGGAAGTAAGAAGCCTAGATGCTACTGGGGATGTGGTTCCCTGTTCCTAACAGTTTGTTTGGCTTTGTTTTAAATGGTAAACACAAACATGCTTGTAGCTTTGTCATGAAAGGTCATTTGAACACAAAGGTCTTCTTATAAAGAGAACAAAAGCAAGAATGGGCCAAAGTGGGGGACAAAGTAGGGAAATTATTGAAATAAAAGGAACAAAATCCTGTAAACCAATAGACTGATCTAAGGTGAGATGCACCTGCTCTAAAATTAAAACCCAAGGAGATAATGTCCACAGCCTATCACTCTCTGTGTTCCAACCTTCTTGGTGTAACATGGTGCGTACTCCATCGAAACTAACACATGACCATTTAGTAAAAGGCCATTATTTCAATCTGTCCCAAACAGTTCAGAAGCTAAATATGTTCTTCTTAAGCAACTTAGCCTCACAAACACATGCCAAACTTCCCTATGATACATACTTGACGTATTAAGTATCTATATCAGTAGCTATTTATGGATATATTAAATAGGCAGACAAGTTATACCTACCTTGTAAAAATCATCCTGATGGACAACACAGCAGTTTGGAAGTGCTTTGATAAGCTGGTTGGTCAAAGTGGTTTTGCCACCGTTGGTCACACTAAATAGAAAGTTTGAAGCAGCATTGGGGAAGACACATTAGAAATTAAACCAGTACCATGTGCAACTACTGCTAACACCACTTCTTCAGGAGCCATTTCTCCTACCACCAGATCTCTTTGCTTCTGTGTTATATGGAGTAAAAAGTATCTGCATTGAAGAGCTTGGAGTGGTGGCTCTGTTGAAGACCAGCAAGCACTGGGCTGTTAACCCTGCCAGAAGGAAGGAGTGCTTTTTATCCTAATCCCACCACTTTCTCCTCTGTTTCTTGCCCCAGCTGGAGCTGACTTGTCGCCTTGGTTAAACAGTACAATCTTACTGGACCATATAACACCCCTCCGACCTCCCTAGATAATATAACTAGCTGGAATCCATGGGCGGAATGAGCTCCCAAGGAAAATAAGTGTCAAAGTAGAGAGCCGAAACTGATTCGTTAAATAAATAAATGCGATGATCATGCAAAAGGGGCCCTGTGCGGAGCAGCCCCAGGCGAGGGACTTGCAGGAGCTGAGCTAATGTTTTAGCTTGATCCAGTCCCCTTCCAGTGAGATCTGGAAAACAGCCAGAAGCAGCATGTTAACCAGCAGGTCACCCCAACGGCCATCAAGGTCCCAATCCACATCTTTGACGTCTTCACTGTCAACTTAAAAACGTAGGCTCTTACCCAAGGCTTGGCCAAAACTGTCCCTCCGGCCAAACACCAAACTCTTATCCTGCAGCTTTGAAGCCAGGCTGGCCTGAGCCCATTCCCCTCTCAGGCTTTTTCATACCCTCTCACTCAGCTCCTCAGCTGGTGTCAGGCACCCTCTGTGGTGAAGTGGGGAGTGGGAGTGGACCCCCTTTTCTGCTCTTCACAGACTCTGTGGGGGAGGAGCAGGGCTGCTGCCCCTGGCTCTACAGACCTCACAGGACACAAACACTCTGTGCTAGGAGCTCTCCTGTCCAAGAACGAAAGCAGATGCCCGAGCAAGGCTCCCCAAGAACTAGAGGGGGGATGGAGCGTAAGACAGCCATGCAGTGTAAGATCCAAGGTCCATCCAGCTAAGGGTTCTGTCTTCCAACAGGGGCTGGTGCCAGCTGCTTTAAAGGACGTTAATAGAACAGGGCAATTATCAGGCTAGGAACACCAACCTGCCATTCCTGGCTACTAGCCCAATAATGGACCTCTCCTTCAGGAACTTGTCTAATTCCTTTTTGAACCTTGTTGTACTCTTGGCCTTCACAACATCTCCAGGGTCATCTTCTCAAGAACCAGAGCCAAGGTCAGGGACCCCTCCTGCCATGGGAAGATCCCTCTGTCCCGCAGGTTGTTTCTCTCATTCTCACATGGGGGGGTGCAGAGTTATATTAAACCTCAAGTTAAATTGCTCCCTTGTTGGGACCCAATGTCTCTGCTATGTGTGTTGCACTGAGAGCCCTCAAATCACTTTAGTCCCCTGTGGCTTCACCCTGGCAGGGGCAAAGTTGCTTGCTTAAAGTATCTCCCCATCTTTAAAATCGTGGGATTGTGAACAAGGAACACGCATGGGGATCTCCCAGAGATCCACTCATTTGGGGCTCTCTCAGCTGAGCACCTTTCAATGTGTGCACCCCAAATCATAGATTTCAAATGTCTTCTTGTTGGTATTGCTGGAGCATATATGTGGGATTTAAAACACTTTGACTGATACAGCTAAGATCCTTGAGACTTGAAAAACTCTGCTGCAAGAGGAAAATGCTTTAAACAGACACTTAAAAATGATCCCAGTGGAGGGAATCTCTCTCTCCCTGCCTGTGAATGAGTCTTAAGCTGGGACAGAGCTAGATTCAGACTCCCAGGTTCCCACATAGCTGTCTCCCAAGCCAGAGGGATTTTCCTCCTTGCAGGAGGGTGACCCATGAGGGCTGAATGTCCTGGCTTCCAACTTTTCTTCCCAGAGCTTTACACCATCACCTGCTTTTTTCATGCCATATAAACCCCATCCTCAGCTGCTGTTGCTTGCAAGGCCCATGACAACCAGCACTCGCAGAGGCTCAGTCCCCCACAATCACCTCGTTCTGGAGGTCTCACAGAATCTTAGAATCCCAGGGCTGGAAGGGACCTCAGGAGGTCATCAAGTCCAGCCTCCTGCCCAAAGCAGGACCAACCCTACCTAAATCATCCCAGCCAAGACTCTGACAAGTTGTTTTTGTAGCATAGACACAGCCTTGGAGCGGAGGGAAAAAAGAGCCTCTTTTCTTGGATCCATTTCCAGAAGCTTTTCTGTCAACTGGCCCCCCATGCTTTGCAGCGGGACACTTAAAATCTCCCACTGGACCGAAAGCCTCATTCGGTCATCCAAACCTACTTAGAAATCACAGCAAAGAGAGAGGTTTTCTGGCTTTAGGGAGTTCCCTTTATTTCTATGACAATCTGTACCTGCAGCACATTCCATGTGCAATCAAACAAGCTTGATCTAGAGCGAGGAGACATTCATGCTAGGTTTTGCTTTATTTGGGTCCCTGCTTTGTTACCATATAAAACTACATATGATCGCCACACCTCAGGGCATGCTGCAGGCAACAAGAATAAGAAGCAGGAAACAAATGCAATATCGCCTAGCAACTTACCCCCCAATACCTATGATGTATTTCATCTTCCTGGAGTTGTGTCCTTGGCAGGAATGGGAAGGGAAGAAACTTGGCTTGGCAAGCAGAAATGATGCAAATTAAGCTGGACCAAAGCTATTCCTGCTCCTGTCTTTCCCTAATCCAGGGCCTGTATCCAGCCTCTTGGCAATGCCTAGCAAGTTGCTTTACTGTTTCATTGAGGGAAAAAAGGCGTGTGCCTTTAATTTATACCCCACTGCTGCAGTGACCTTCCACCCTCCTCCCCTGGCCTTTTCATGCTCCACAGGGTGATGGGAAAGCACTATGACTGTCATGAGATGTGATACTTTAGACTAGAGGCTGGGCTTAGTCCTGGTCTTGGCAGCTGGGTCACGTGCGTTGCCGCTGCACCTGTTTTGTATCCCTCAGAGGCACTGGTCCTTGCCAGCTGTGTTATTTATAGCTCTTTACCTAAGTTAGTAATGGGCAGGGGGAGAATGTCACCTCTTTTTCCATTTCCACAGGGACTTCTGAGGTAGTGAGGGAGGTTTGTAATGGTGAATGTATTTCTCTTGCATGTCTAAACATTTCCCAGTCAGCTCAGGATGCTGCCTATAATATTTTGAGGAACGTTTTGAAGACAACCAAAGGAGAAGGTGATTAAATCATGTGGGATGACCACGGCTTGAAGCTTTTTTGGGACAGGCGTGTTGGCTTAACGGACCCGTTTGGGACTTATTACTTCCATGTTGACAGACTCTTGGACTGTTCTATGAGCTGCCTTGCTCAGTGCCTGCTTCTGCAAAATTTACTCCTTTTGGGTAGCACTTACGCAGGGGAGTTGACCTGAATTGGACTGCACACTGGAATATGTGCTATTCAATGTGAGTGAAGATTGCAGCTTGGTTGCAGATTTCATCTTACCAAAGGCCCTACCTGCTTTCTCAGTCCTCAAATGAAATGTGAGAACCAGAGGCTTCTGCAGGTATAAGAAACTGGGGGCCTCTTCAGGTCAGGGTTTTTTTTTAAAAAAAGAGAGAGAGAGAAGCTGCTATTAACTGGAGATCGTTTCAAATGATCTTTTTTCAGCTCAATCTGATGCTAACCGCACATAAAACACACTTAACCCTCATCTGTTTTGAACAGTGAGAAAAATTCCGTGTTTTAATTCCCATAGCTGGTGTATCCCTTTGTGCTTTTTATGGAACCAGTAGAAGGATATATTTTAAAAACTCATTGAATGATTCCTGGCCTTGTAAGGCTTTGTCTACACAAGTAAAAACTTAGCGCCGCTGATTTTTAGTTAGCTGATTGGTAGGCAAATTCAGTCTCTTTCTTCTTCACTTTGTTGCAGTCCCACTGCACTGCATGCTGGGTATTACTGAACATGTGTAAGTCACATCTTGTGGGTAGTTGCGAGGTGGGGCCTTACCAAGGGAATTCCCCTGTGGAAGGACTAGCTGAAGGAGAATGCGGTGTGCTCAGACACTACTGCAATGCCTGGGTTACGTTAAAGGTTGTGGAGAGGCATCACCCATGCTCTGCAGCTTAGAGAAGGAAGAAGAGAAGGATTCTTGCTGGGCTTTTACACTGCACTGATCATTGCAGCAGCTGCTTGTCTAGTATTTTGTGTATGGTACTTCCCGGGCAATAGAAACATAATCAGAATTTGACCTTTTAAGAATAGGACTCTTGCCCATCTCAATGATATATTTCTACGTATGTCTGGGCCTACAAACCCAGGTTGTCACAGGAGGGACTGAAGCTGTGACCTTAGGGGGTAAGACCATGTGCTCATCCGCATGAGCTAAAAGCCAGCTGGCTCCGAGCCAAGGCTGTAAAGCAGAGACTTCACTCTCCCTTGTCAGTGGTCTCAGTGCCTCTCAAGTTACATATGGACGATTGCAAAATAATGTGTGGTTTGCACAAGTCACCCCTAGGCCAGGACTGGGGTTTCCCAGACAAAGGAGGTGTTACACAGTGTATAGAACAGTTTTCCCATCACTCTCTTCTGAAGCTTAATATAAAGAGACATGTTTGACTATCAAATACAATATTTAAGGAAAGTTACTATATTTTTAGTTAGAGCAGTTTGAGAGTCGCCTTGCAGCCTCCTTCTTGGAGATCTGACACTTTGGGACGTGTATTATTGGGGGAAATGGTTCTTAATTCAAAGAAACTGAGATTTTTGTTGATCTGTTTTTACATTTAGTGCAAGTATCTAAAAGGGTGTTACAAGGAAAGGGAGAAAAAAAAGTCTCCTTAACCTCTGATGATAGAACAAAAAGCAATGGGAGATTTAGGTTGGACATTAGGAAAAACTTCCTAACTGTCTGGATGGTTAAGCACTGGAATAAATTGCCTAGGTAGGTTGTGGAGCCTCCATCATTGGTGCTATTTAAGAGCAGGTTAGATAAACATCTGTCCAGGATAATCTAGAGGGATTCCCAACCTATGGGTCGCGACCCAAAGGTGGGTTGCCACTAAATTTGAAAAGGGTTGCCAGCTGGGTGGCTCTGAGCCACACATGGCTCTTAAGGAGCCATTTGCAGCTCCTTAGCTGCCACCTGACTCCTCCTCGACTGCCAGTGCCTGCCCTGCGGTGCTGAAATGGAACTCGATTTAATTGGAACCTACCCTGAAACCAATTAGATTGAGTCCCATTTAAGTGCTGCATAGCAGGGAACTGCCCATGCTTCAAGTTGGGGAAAGGAGTGGAAGGGCTGGTGAGAACCAGGCAGAGAAGGAGGTGGCAGGGGCCTAGCAAAGGAGCAGTGGGGGGTCAACAGTGGCAGGACAGAACTCCCTGTGAGATTGGAAGGGGTCGGGGGGGTGCTAGAAAGGTTTAACCCCAGGGATGGGGAGAAGCAGGGGTCTGAGAGCTGATCAGAGCTCTGCACCCCATCTGGCTCTCAGCTGTGGGGCTGCAGGGGTTCCCTCTGCACCCCTGGCCGGGATCCCATGGGTGCTGCTGTTGGCTAGGGTTCTGCACCCCAGCTGGGGTCCAGCCGGGGGGCTGCAAGGGTTCCCTCCAAACCCTCACATGGGATCTGGGGGCTGGCGCTGCTGGCTGGGGCTCCATGGCCAACCAGCTCCCAGCCGCAGGGCTGCCAAGGTCCCCCCACCTTAGAATACATATTAATTATTTTATTTATTTTCAATGATACACATTTTATATGTATGTTGCCAGGGCGGATCCAGATGAAATTTTCACGGGGTGTAAAATTGTTCAAGGGGGGTAAAACAGAATCAAGATGAATAAAAATATTTTTTCCCAGGGGAGAACATCCCTCCTTCCTCCCCACCTGTTTTGAATCTCCTTGGGCCACAAAGTCTTACTGAATTGTCAAAATGGGTCCCTGTTTTGAAAAGGTTGGGAACTGAGATGGGGCTTGGCCCTGCTGTGAACACAGGGGACTGGACTTGGTGACCTCCTGAGGTTCCTTCCAGTTCTAGTGTTCTCTGGTCCTATGAATATTTGATTTCATCTCTTAGTGAAATTAGATGCACACAACATGTAGGGAGAGGCATTTTCATTTAAGGGTCATTCTGGTTTTAATTAAATATCCACAGATTTGTATGGCATAATACAAAGCCAAAAAAAAAAAAAGGACGTCATTAACAATAATCTATGTCTTCTACCATAAACCACCTACATACAAACACTTTAGAAAATGCCATTTTCACACATTTTTACAGGTAGGTGTGGTTTGGTGGGCCCACTGAAAAGGAAGAAAACTGAGACTGATTATAATCACCTCTTATGGTGACTTTAAAATTCACTTTAACAGTAGCATGCTCTATTTTGGATTGCCAGCGAGTATGGAAATACTGAAGAAAAAGTGAGTCTGCATTTTTAAAGCAATCTTGCCTGTGTATTTCTCCGACATCAATTTAAAACAATCATTCTTGTCTTCACTCTGTTTTTTTTTTTTCTACCCAGGAAGATGAAATAGAGGAGTGTTGCTTTTCAGAACTTTAATGCTTCGGAATATTGACTTTATCTGCTATGTACAGACAGCTCATTTCTAAGCAGAGTGTCTTTGGGGAAAAAAAAAATCGAAAAAGCCACTATGGGGGTATGTGCCAATTGGTCACTCGGATTTACACAGTACTGTGGAGAAGAAATTGAATCAATTTTTTAACTTGATTCAATCAGAGACTCTGTCCATTCTACTTTCTGTGCTGTGTGCACCAGAACAAAAACCATTGGAAAGCCCCAAATTTGGACACATTCTAACAATACCAGCACACAGTAATTTGACTGCATTTCCCTGTTGACTGCTGCTTAACCCCTGAAAAAATACCACAGTACAGAAGGATGAATCACCTGATTCTACTGCCTTCGGTTTCCTTGGCAATGTCCCTGATCCAAAGTCCATTGAAGTCAAAGAAAAGGCTCCCATTGACTTTAATGGACTTGAAGGAATATGCACAAATATATTAAACACTGAATTAGGGTGTTGTAAACGCCACTCTATAACTAGCTCTATACAAAGGCCAGACACTGATTACATAGTTCATGGTTTTCTATGGCATGGGTGGGAGAATTCAACCACAAATTGCTGGGAGTGGAATACCTCGGTGCTATTCCCTCAGGCAGTGCCACCGATATCAAATCAACTTTCCCTCCGTCAAAAATGTTGCTTAGGACAGATTCAGTATGTGAATCATTCCCATACATAGAGACCTCCATGGACAGAAAAACATGGATCTGCATCCCCCAGTTTCAGCTCTTCATCCCATCTGTGATCTAGATTTTACCTGCATCTGCATGAGAAATCTTCTGGAGGTGGGTGGGGAAGGCGCAGAGAGGAGCAGGGAAGAGGCAGGTCTCATGAAAACAGGGGCTGGGGGCAAGGTTCCCGCTAACTCTTCCATCCAGGGCAGAATAGGTTTTGTTCTGAGGACCGTGGTATGTATGTGTGGACATGCACCACCAGAAGAAACACATGCTGCTGGCTGCTAATCTGTTGGGTGGCACCTGAATTTTTCCAGGGGGGCTGCCCAAGAGCTCAGCTTACAGGGAACACAGGTAAAGGGCAGCAGAGGCTGGGGTTCAGGGGCAGCAGGGACCTGGGGCCGGGGATCCACCAGGTGGAGGAGGAAGGTAGCCAGGCAGGGCCAGCTCTCGGCCCATCCTGCACGGAGATTTAGGATGGAGCTTCTTATGTCCTTTCCCTGCCAGTAGTGCAGGGGCCTGCCTGGACACTCCCCCATATCTGTGGATATGCATGACTCTCCATATATGCAGTGGACTCCAGGAGTTGCCTCATCCAGGAAAACATGTTTGATACTGCCTGCTATTTGGTATCATACAGAGCAACCAGAAGCCAAAATAGCTATTCTTCAGAGGCTCTTTATGAGGCCAGGTCTGTCCCAGAAACTCTTCTGGTATAGTCATTGTGCTATTTTTGCATTTTTATACCAACAAATGCAGTTATACCACGAAACGGGGCTTCTGCTCCGCTAGCTGATATCGTCTGGGGAACTGGCAAAACCTGCAGACACACTAATAGGGGCTTTTGTCCATCTAACTATATCAGTTCAACTACACCACTGACCTCCTCCTGGTATAGACAAGGCATTAAAGTCATCCCCGTCACATCCCTTTAAGTCCATGGCAAGGAAATCTATTGGCCTGCCCCTCAAGCCTCTTTTCAGTTTGTATTCTGCAGAGCACCATCACATCCATGCGCAACCCTCTTGTTGAATGACTGTTCCATTTTGCCTGGGAAAATAATATTGTGATTAAAATCAACATGTTTCTCCAGCATTGAGTAATAGTGGAGTGTTAGTCAGATGCAGAGAAACAAGCACACCAAAGGCTTCGAACAACGCCACTAACTGTAGTGACCCCCAGACGTGGCATTAAACGATACCATATGGCCAGCCACTTACAGCCTATAGCTGCACCTCAGTTAGGCTATGATGCCCAGGTACGTTCAATGCCTCCAACTACCTTAGAAGTATGACTGTGCCAGATAATGGCACTTTCTGAAGCGTTACTTCTTTCGTAAAGTATCTTTTGTTGTCATTTTTCAATAACTGGTTGACGGTTCCCAGCCTATGCGGTTATACCAGATCTCCTGGCACTTTGCCCACTATTCCAATTCTTTCTCTTGGCCAGTCAAATGCAACCCTTCTTGAAATTCACAGAGTCTTTCTATTGTCTTCACTGAGAGTCAAATCTGGCCTGTATTGCTCTTTTTAAAAATGAATGTTCCTCATTTTGTGTTGACATGTTTGCAGTCTATGGATTTTGTATTTTCATCATCATCATAAACCACCATGGGCACAGCGTCCATTGGTGTCCGATGCCTCCCTCGCTATTTCCTTCCAATATTGTATTTTACTGATGTATAAAAAACATTTAAAATCTCCCAAGGCAGTCAATACCCCATCTTTGATCTATGACCACATACTTTGATAAAGGGACACTGCCAGCTTGAATGGTACAGTTTCATTTCAAACTTTGGTAGCTACAATGGTCGCAAGCAATCAACTAAAATCACTACAAATGAAGGATGTTATTGATACTTTTTGGCCTATTTTTTTTTAAATTCACTTGGCGCGTTTGACAGCACTTCATGTATCCTCTGCTTCATTTTTTCTCAAGCAAAGTCTGTTTCATTCACATTGAATACACCCTTACAGACCTCCTCTGGGAAGCAGGAAAATCTCTCTGCACATTTTAAAAAACTCTGTGATACCCTGTTTAAAGAGCGCTCTATCGCAAAGTGTAAGTATTGAACAATTAGTTAATTTTAGGAAATTCACACTGATGTTCTCCATTTCCTGTATGTACAAATGAAGTAGATGAGGTGCATTTTAATATCTTGAAACATATGGAGGACCTGCCTCTAAAAGTACTAACACTTCCATTTCTAGGCCCATACTTTCTGTGATTTCTCTGCTAACGTTGCAAACGATGGTGTCCTATATTTTTCCTTTAAAAAGTTCTCCCATTGAGGTTACTATTCACAATCAGTTTTGTTTTAGTTCTCAAAGTCCCAGGATTAAAGATAAATCTGGGTTCCTCTTCCCTCCAGCAGCATGTCTACCAGAATAACGCTGTTCCACAGACAGGGATGGTGTGAACATTTTTGCTGAAGTATTAAGCTACTGTAGATGAGATAGAGGTTTCTAGGTTTGGATTTCAGACATTTCACTAATGTTCTGTCAAAGTGACTTTGCAATTCCCTTCTGTTCTCCAAAATTAGACAGTTTATTGCACTCTTGACTGCCAATGAGATGCAGGAAAGCATTCTCAAACGGAAAAGAAAAGTCCAGGCTGTGAACTTCTAATAGGAATGGGGAATTTACATCTTCCGTAACAATTAACTCTGAGACTACCCCAAAGTTCCTTGATGTCAATGGGAGTGTGAGGCCAAAGGGTTTTGGGTCAGTCTGTTTGTGAGAGCATACACCCCTTTGTGGACCAGATAAACCTTTACAGAGTCTGATAATTTTCATAGCTTCTTGCTGTAGAACTAAGTGACTGCCGAGTTTTTGGTATTTTTTTTACTGACAATCTTTTCTTTTCTCATTTAGCATAAAGCCCAAACTCCAAAAAACTGAAGTGCTGCGTTCTTTTGCTTGTAGCGCAGAACTCCCATCTCCACAGCCGGCAACTGGAATGTGTTACTGAGAGAGATGGTGGAATCTCCATCCCTTGAGGTTTTTAAGTCCTGGCTTGACATTCTCATAGCTGGGATGATGAGTTGGGGTTGACCTCCTGAGGTCCCTTACAGCCCTAGAATTCTATGACTGGCTATGACTGCAATTTCCAGGAAGTCATGTGGATTCAGGAAGGCTTGGCCAATGAACTGTTACTTCTTTTTAACATGGCTGTAAGACAGAGCACCAAGATCCTCTGCTTCTTGCAGTTAATGCTATCAGTGCTGTTTTCCTCTCTTTCCATGCATGCCTCTGCTCAGTAAATAAATCCGTGATTGAAGAGTCATGCATTCCACTATATACCTGCTGCCCGCAGTATAGGAGAAACATGCAGAACATGAGACATTATTAAACCCTGGAATGTCTCTGGTGCTAGCATTTGCCCTCCTGCTGAGTGAAGTGGTATCAATTTCAAATGGTAATTAATAGTTGGGCTGGTGGGGCCCTGCACACAAGCTCCATCAAGGATACCCGTGTTAAAATGTCTCTTGCCTATTTTAATTCTTCAGCTGCAGAACTCATCCATCTGGGATTCCCCCTGGTGCATGTATGAGACTGTTTGTTTGCATAGGCTGACCCTGGGCTAAGACAGGGGTTTACAAATAACATTGTCAGACGAATGCTTGTTAAAAATCCTCATGAGTGCCCAAACCATGTTTGAAAGTCCTGATCCCACGTCTGCATCATGTCAGAACTGAGCCCCTGAATGCCCATACAGTTCCCCATCTTCATATTTGCGAGATACCCAACCTTGATGTGTGCTGCTCATGCTGCGATTTGCCCTTCGTTCTGACAAAACTCTCAGCACCCGGGAAGAGAATGTAGGAACATTTCCAATACTTAGCAGCTTGTTTTTGCAATAGGAGGTATAAATGGTGACGATTGTCCATCTGTGTAAAGAAGAGGTGTGAAAAACTTTCCGGTCTTGAAGAATCCTTCATAGGACTAGGTGGGTCTTTGAGCTGTGCCATCAGAAGGTACTTATAGAACGATTCTGGCTAAGGTGGCAACCAAGATAGGGGAGCCGACTTTCAGAGTATAGTCCTTTATCTGTGAGAGCCTTCTGAAGAGGGACAGGAGAAATTAAACATTGTACTCACTCATAGGTAAGTTTCAACATGAGTTACTGTTGAGCTGGACCAGCAAGGACGTTCTGAGGTGCAAGAGCCAGAGGTGGGGGAAATGGGTCAGCCAAAGGTCACTGGACGTTCAACATCTACGGGAAGAAGCAGCTGCCTTCTCCGAAAGGAATGAAAACTTGGTCTTTGCCGTTTCCGAGTTAGCTAACGAAGGGCCTTGGCTTCATTAGGAAACTGATGTGCAATTAAAAGCAAAACTGCAAGGTGCTGGCCAGCAGCAAGTTAGGGAAAGGGGTTATAAATTTAAAAAAAATAGACCTCTTCTTTTGGGCAGGCAGCTGTAATGGAGTAGGGAGGATATTTATGCACTAAGAGGAAATATTGTATGTTTGCATTACTTATCTCTCCCCACAGACCATCATCCAAACAGGGAGCGGAGCCTGTTCTAGAAAGTGCTCTTATTGGCTTATTCTTTCTTCAAATAAAAAGTTTCCTGAAGCTTTAAAGGGCTCTGAATCTTTGAGACAGGGGAGGAAGGTTCCTTGATCTTACAGGAGTTGGAATGAGAAGATGACAAGATCTTATACCAGGAAGGGCATTTACAGAGGGTGACTGCCAGGCTGTATTCTTTTTCAGTTCCGTTCGTTCTTTATGTCCATTCATGACATGCTAGGAGGGGAGAGAGAGACAGCAACATTTTTAGAAGGCAAACTGTAGTAATAAATCTTATGCCTTGCAAGCCAAATAGCCGAGCATCCCAAAGGTACATGTGAGTTTAACCCTCCATAAAATTCTGCAGACCAAATGCATCGGGTTACATCACAAAGGGATTTCTTTGCCACAACTCCTCTTAATTTCAATGGGCAATTTGCTCCAGGAAGTACTAGAGGTTCCAAACAGCAAAGCCTTACTTACTTGCTCAAAGTAATCTTTATTTCGTGCATATAGTCCCATTGTTGTCTATGGTCTACCCATCTGAGTAAGGGTGGTATGCTCAGCCTTCACGTTGACCTTAGAGAAGTTCTGTGATGCCATCTATGCATTCCAGTTATGCACTGCAAATCCCAACTATTGCACTTTTTAAACATTACACATGTTTTCTCTTAGACTTTTAGAGGTGGATGTTTGTTTCCTTTGGCCAGTTGTATTACCCTGGTGCTAATGAGCATCTAACTACTAGGGGGACAGGTAGCTACACTGGCGGGGAGGGAAAGGATCCAGAGTGACCTAGACAAATTGGAGGATTGGGCCAAAAGAAATCTGATGAGCTTCAACAAGGACAAGTGCAGAGTCCTGTGCTTGGGAAGGAAGAATCCCAACCATTGTTACAGGCTGGGGACCGACTGGCTAAGTAGCAGTCCAGCAGAAAAGGACCTGGGTATTACAGTAGATGGAGAGGCTGGATATCAGCTAACAGTGTGCCCTTCCAGCCCTGAAGGCTAATGGCATATTGCTCAAGTTACAGTGGGGGAGTTCTAAATTGGATGTTAGGAAAAACTACTTCACCAGGAGGGTGGTGAAGCACTGGAATGCGTTACCTAGAGAGATGGTGGAATCTCCATCCCTGGAGGGTTTTACGTCCCAGCTTGACAAAGCCCTGGCTGGGATGACTGAGTTAGGGTTGATCCTGCTTTAGACAGGGGGCTGGACTCAATGACCTCCTGAGGTCTCCTTCAGCCCTAGGATTCTATGATTGCTAACTGGCTACAGTACTTCCTGGTACCAACCCTTAAGTGTAGTCAATGCAGGCAACTTCTTGGGGACTTACAGACTTGCAAATCACCTACTGGCCTAGCCCCAGTCTCTGGGATTGGGCAAGAGCAGATAAAAAGCTCCCTGGCTCATCACCCACATTTCATAATTGACACTTTTTTTGCAGCAAGAGATCATTCAAAGCCCATTATCCATATCCAGCAGCTCAGGGACTTGCTAATTCTAAACCTTCCAAATGGGTGACATGTTTCTCTGCTGTACATGCCATCAACAAGACACCTGTGTTTCCAGCAGATGTTTTTGTGGCATCTCCAGTGCAGTGATGGAGGAGTTAGAGCAATGGGAGGTGCTCTCCGACTGCTCTAGTGAATCCACCTGCCCAATTTTCCTGTTGACCGAGCCCAGTATGCACAAGGGGGACCAGGTCTGCCCATCTTCATCACTCAGGAGAGTGGATTTCCCACATCCCGGGGCCACTCAGCTGGATTCACTTAACTTTTAGATTGGCACCATAATCCTTGGTGAACATCAGCTTAATTTCAAGAAGATAGTTCTGCTTATTCAGCCAGACTACAGACAGGGTCTTTGTATTCCAGTTGATGCCATAATTAAGGGAAACAACAATTCTGGAAAGGATTTTAAACCTTGTCCTTCAGGGCTTAAGCCAACTGCTACAGCTCAGGGAGAGCCTTATGTGCTATCACCTTTGGCACTTGGGCTACCATCAGAAACAAGACACGGGGCTAGACGGACCTTGGATTGGCTCCAATTTGGCAGTTCCTCTGCTTCGGTCAGTAGAGTAATTACAGCATTTGGTTGTGGGAAGGTAAAGCAGGATCATTGCACAGCAGAAAGTGTGAAAACAAATGTTTAAATTAGGAATTAGAAATAGATTTCATTCCAACCTGGTTTCCTGGTCCTCCCTTGGCAGCACAGGCCTGCTTGAGAGAGAAACATTCCAGTGAGAAAGCAACTCTGCATTGCACCCCAGTCCTTCCTTTACAGCTCTAAATCAGGGGTTGGCAACCCCCGGTATGCGTGCCACTCTTGGCATGTGAGCCAATCTAAAGTCCTGACCCTCCTCTCCTCCCATGCAGCAGGGGAGGGGGGCGGAAGCACAGGGCCAGGGCCCCTGCTGTGGCCTGGGGCCAGGGCTGGAGCCCTGCTGCGGCATGGAGCTGGGGCCTGTGCAACATGGGGACCAGGCTGGAGCCAGAACCCCTTCCACGGCACAGAGCTGGCGTCCCCGATGGAATGCGAGGCTGGGGCCCCCATTGGCCCTGGAGCACAGGGCTGAGGCCCCCATTGGGGCTGGAGCGCAGGGCTAGAACATGGGCCCAGCACACAGGGCCGGACGCAGGGGCCCCCGCTGTGGTGTCCCTTCCCCACCCCTCCATGGTGGCCTCATCCCACCACGGCATGGGGCTCGGGCTGGAGCCCACGGGGCAGGGCCCCCACTGGAGTGTGAGGCAGGACCGCAGAGACCCAGGCGGACTTTAAAAACGATCACCGGCCCTCGGCCGTACACAGAGGTCAAAAGGTCACATTTCGTCTCTCTGCCTCGGAAGGGTTGCTGACGCAGGCAGCTGCAGCAGAGTTGCCCAGGTTTGATCTCACATGGTGGGACAATAGCCAGAACACCCACCAGTGCCAGGCACCATCCGGGAGGAAGGAATGGAGAAGAGAAGCTCAGGGTTAAATTGAACGGGAGCCACCGCAGTCCCGAGGTTTTGATCCTGGTGACTGACGTTTGCCCTTCATGTGATGCTGGAGGGTCATACTCTGTTTCTAGCTGCACCCATGAGTTCAGAGCTTTACCCAGTAGCAGAATTTGTCCCTTTCCATTGTGGTGATGCAACATCCAACAGTAACGTTGCTACACCATGTCAGGAGCCCACCCGGGTGACGTTCTGGTCCCTCCTCGAACACAGGGTGCTTCCAGCTCTATGCAGCTAAAGAGCACATCTAAGAAGCCATTCAGGTGGATGAGAACCAATAACCGAGCAAAGACCAGGCTGACCCTTAAACAGTCGCTGGACAGAAAAGGCAGCAGTCTCCCCAACAGGAGCTGGAACATGGGTGACTCAGCTGGGCCCAGTGCTAGGCAGAGAAAGTTTGCTCATTCGGATTATTCCAAAGTGCTCGGCAACCACCCAGCTGTGTTTGAAGCTCATTCTTCATAGCACCAGCTGACAGTTTGAGTGCGATGTTCAGAGGGCTGCCCCACTCTGAAACGCAGCCGCAGGAACCAGGGGTGTGTGCGCAGGTTTTAGCTGGGGCTCCACTTCTTCCCCCCTGCACCTTGGGTCCCGGCTATCTGCCCCAGGGCTCCACTCTTGGCTTGCACCCACCCCCAGCTGAAGGAGAGGCAGGGGTAAGGGAGCTGGCTTTCAGCACCCCAGTATTAAGTGTTCCCGCTCCACTGCGCTGAAAGTCCCTGTTTCCAAGAGATTGTCGTAGCATTTCGCCCTCTTAACGTTTTGATCTACACACACGTGTATGTTGGCTCCTGGAGTAAAGGGGAGGGAGAATTGGTAAGAGCAAAGTCGCTGGTTGAGGTGAGCAGCTAAGTCTTATTCAGAACAGAGGCTGAAATGGTTATGATGTAATAAAGCTTTGTAAAGTTCCTTTTATTCCTTTCCAGGGCCCCACCAAATTTACACTTCAATTTGGTCAATTTCATGCTCGTAGGGTCTTTAAATTGTTTCCTGATTTCAGGTGTCACGGTGAGGTAACTGTGGGCGTCCTGATCCAAAAGGGGGCAATGCGGGGGTGGGGGGCTTGCCAGAGGAGGGACCTGGCTCCCTTTCACTCAGCAGGCAGCTTCGGGATTGAAACGACTTCTGGCTTCGGACAACCCCTGGCGCCTCGCTCTCGCTTCCCTGCTGGGGCCCCAGAGACCCAAAAAGCCTGTTCTCTTTCTCCCAAAATCTTCCTAGGTGTCCGGTTTTCAGCTGGAAAGCCCAGTCAAAAGGGAACCTGTAGGAGGGTCCAGTCAGATGTGCTGACTGGATGCCAAGCCTGGCTAGGGAAGTGGTTAGCGCGGCAGCCTGGGGGTCAGGCCTCCTGGGGGCTATTCCCACCTTGGCTACAGACTTGCGGAGCTGCTGAAGTCAATGAGTGGTGTAGCTGGTCCTTTTGAGGCGAATGGTGTGACGTTCTCTGAGCCAGCCCCTCCTTTACCAAAAGCCAGTGACCCTGGGGAGCTGCTGGCTCAACTCTCTGCGCGGCCAGGACTGCCTCCTGCCTGCATCTCATGGGCAAGTGGGCTGTGTGTCGGGGGCTGCAGCTCCCAGGCTAGCCCCAGAACAGGGGGAGGCCAGCCGCTGGGGGGGGGGAGGGGGGAAGGATCCAGTGGGGAAAAGAGAAAGAGACCTGGAGAGAGGGGCAAACAGGGGGTGGAGCCTCAGGAGAAGGAGTAGAATGGAGGTGGGAGTCTCAGGAGAAGAGGCCCCACCCCCTATGGCACCTCAGGGGAAGGGGCAGAACAGTGGGTGGGGCCTCAGGAGAAGGGGCAAAATAGGGGGTGTGGCCTCTGGAGGAGGGGCAGAATGAGGGGTGGGGTCTCAGGCGCAGGGTTGAGGAGGTTTGGGTATGCCTGCACCGGGTCCGATCTAGAGAAGTTAAAAAGCCGGCAACGCTGAATCGTCTCTCAGCTCCTGAGGGCAACACTCTGTGCTGCTAGTTTTACCTCTTTCGGGATGAGAGTCCCTGGCAGAGTCACAGGGCTTGGCTGGGGCAGAGCGCCCTGGCTTCAGTCACTCAGGAGGGCCTTTCATTTTAACCTGCTGCCCTTCACTGTGGTCCGTGAACACCCCTGAGCCATCCTGTGCAGCGGGACAGGGGTTTGATGGCAGCAGTTGAGTGAGTGAGCCCCCACCTGATAGGATTACTGGTTATACGAGGAGTGGGCTGCTCTGCAGAAGGGTCAGATTCTGCTTGAAACAGCACCAGCTAAGTAACAGCAAAATGTGTTCCCTGCCTTTGCTTCCTGAAACTCTTGCCGATTTGCTACATTTCCTCCCATAGCTTTTATCTCCATATTTTCAACCACTGTCGGCACCATCACAAGTTGTTTTCAATGGAACAGAGTGGGTCACAGTTAAGGCAGGAGCTGAGATGCAGTGTCCCTTTGTACGGGCATGCAGCTCACCCACAACCTCCGGGCCTTTACCTTTCCTTCTCTGCCGGGTCTTGTTTCTCCTCTGCCCTGTAATGATAAAACAAAGTTGAAATCAGTGTTTGCTGTAAGGAGAGATTCAGGGGCTGCCCAGCTGATTCGCAAAGCGCCCACAGCCAGCAGCGTGTGTTTCTACCGGTGGTGCACCTCCGCACATGCCTTGGTGCACATAATAAAATTTATTCTGCCCCGGAGGGATAAAAATTAGAGGGAACCCTGGTTGCAATCCACCCAATAGGAGCAGCTTTTAAGTGAAGACCGGACCTCTTTTTCGAACCAGATGCTTTAGTTCCACCCAGCAAGATTTGACCTGATGCAGCAACTCATGGGAGGGGTTTTCTTTGACCTGTGACTGCAGGAGGTCAAACCAGATGCTGTCAAAGGTTCCTTACGGACTTAGATCTATGAATCTATCAAAATACCTCCATTCAGACCTTTCCGCTTCTCCCTGTTCAAAACAGACCAACCTTGCCCTTGTGGTGTGTGTAGTGCTGTGAAGATGTAACATGCTAGGTACCTGTCCAGCTCTTGCAGCTGTTATTCGAACGAGTCAGCTGTTCTCCCGTGACTTGCCCTTTGAGGCTGTTGCTGCTCTGATCTCCCGCCTGTGAGTGGTAGAGGCTGCTACATTTTTTGTCTGATCGTCTGGAGCAATTTTAAAGGAATTTCTAATGCCTTGGAGTCCATAGGATGAGGAGGGGTGGCTGCCCCAGGCCCTGGGCTTTTGGGAGCCCCCCAGCACTGCCCCAGCTGTCCTGTGGCTGGGAGGGGCCTGGATTACCTGGCGCAGGGTGTGGCTGGCAGGTGCAGAAGCAGGGGGCATCCTCTGTTCCTCTCACCCCCCTCCCCACCACACGGGGTGCGTGGCAGCCTGCTGGGCTCCTCCACAGCCCCCCCCCCCGGCTCACTGAGCCCCACTTCTACGCAGCAGTTACTTCCCACTGCTGACGAGAAGTGGGGTTCAGAGGGCTGGGGGGCCTGGCTTGAGCACAGGAGGCTGCCGCACGTGCCAGGGGGTGAGTGGGGGCTGGGGGCAGGGAACCCGAGGGGAGGTGTCGTCCTGCTGGTGCTGCCCTCGGGGGGCCGCACCCTGCCCCAGGTGATCCCTAGCCTGGCCAGTAGGGGAAGGGCCCAAGGGTCAGTGTGGGGCAGGAACAGATCTCTGGCATGGGGGAGGCAGGGTTGCCAGGGTCTTACACCCCCTTGGGAAGGCCTTGGACTTGAGTCTGGCCACTTTATTTCTGTGCCGTTATGTGGTATTCCCAGAGTGAAACCACACCCCTCGTGGGAGCTGTCCCATCGATTTCAACGGAACGAGGATTTTATTCCAGGACGCAGTGCAGAGAAATGCAGGCTGGGCAGGATCGCACCGTTGTCCTGGTCTGCACCCAGGCTTTGTACTGGTGTAGCGCTATCAACAGGGGTCACTGTGCTGCTGTGGGGTATTTTTGTTTTATTTTGTTTTTTTAAGCCAAAATAGCCAAAATTGGACACCCTTAGTGTGGACGCAGTTGTACTGGTTATAAAGGGGCTGGTCCAGGTGCAGCTCGTTCCCTTTCTGTACAGCAGGGGAGGGGAATTGTTTTTGGGTCAGGGACCACACCAAAAAAACTGGCGGGGGCCACACTAAAATGAGAAGCAAAAAATCGACCAAGCCTCACTGATATGGCCTGATATGACTGACACACCTCACTCCCCTCATGCTCCAGATCCAAGGGGGGAAGGGGAGAGGAGAAGGAGGACCAAGGTTCAGGGCTTCACCCAGGCCAGATGAACTCTTCCAGGGGCCCAGGCCGAGCAGATTTTGTGGGCACCCCCTAGGCTCTGGGGTGGGATCCAAACCAAGGGATTCAGTGTGCAGGAGGAGGCTTCTGGGGAACAGGCTAGTGATGGGGTGTGGGGTCTGTGGGAGAGGGAGGGTGCAGGAGTGAGCTGGGAGTGGGTGTGTGGGGTGTGTGGGGGAGGTAGGGTGTAGGAGGGGGATGGGGAATCTGGGTGGGAGGGAAGGTGCAGGTGCAGGTGGGGGTCTGAGCACAGGGGGCAGGAGCGAGGTGTGGGCGGGAGAGGGGTGCATGAAGGCAATGGGGGGGTGCTTACCTGATGCAGCTCGGGGGCACTCATATTGCTCTGTGATCCCTGCCACTCCTAGGCACCACCCCTCTTACTCCCAATGGCTGAGATTCCAGCCCCTCCCTGCATTGCCATTCCCTCAGCCGGATGGGGATGGGGGAGCAGAAACATGCAGAGCCCCTTCCGTCCTCCCCCCGCCAGGTGGAGCCTGCTGGCCTGATCTGGCCTTGGCTAGCCTGGATCTGGCCTGCGAGGCTTGGGGCTCCCCTTACCCCTCAGTGGGGAGCTGGTGCTAGCTTGTCAGCTGATGACAGTTCAGCTCTGTCAATTGTAGCAGCAGCAGATTGTATTTTAGAGAAGATTGTCCCAAGCAAAACAGGGCAAAAATTGTGCTGTATGCCTGACCTGAAGAAGTTCACCTTCTTTTTTTCATTTCCTGTCCCATGGACAGGTGGAGATTTCTCAGCCATGTTCCCTAGTCAACACTGCTGGCCAGACAGCATCTGTGTGCCATTTTCAGTCGGTATCTCTTTTTGGGAACATGCTGTCGCAGCTCTTCAAAATCTCAGCTGTTTGGATTGTACTCGTAAGTGTCCCGGTCTATTTCTGGTCCATGATTGTTTTACCAACGTGATTTCCAAGTAGGTATGGGCCAGTTCAAATGTGCACTGTGCTTTTTGTTCTGCCAAATGCGCTTAAAATCATAGACACCTAGGCCTGAAAGGGACCTGGATGGGTCATCTAGTCCAGTCCAGTCCAGGCAGGGCTAAATATTGAAACCGGTGGGTCTCAACACGGCCAACTCAAGCAAATATCTGCCACCACTCTGACAGCCTCAGGGCCATTCAGGTAAAAGGTATATCATGTGCATGTGGTCCATTTACCACACAGAGAACTGCAGAGGCAGCTTATCATGGTAAATCAGTTGAGAACTCCTGATCTAGGCCAACCTCAACAGGCGTTTGCGTAACCTGTCCTTGATAGCCTTCCAATGCCGAAATGCCACAACTTTCCTTGGCAATTTGTTCCAGAGCTTAATTACTCAGACAGGATTTTTTTCCTTTCGTCAAACCTAAACTGCCCTTGCGGCAATAAGAGCCCATTGCTCTGGTCTTGTCCTCAGTAGTTAAGAAAACAGATGGTCATCTTCCCCTCCTTGAGGCAGCCTTTAATGTACTTGGATAATGTTACCATGTCCCCACTCCCCTGCCCCCCAGTCTTCTCCACACAAAACAAACTCATTTTTCCCAGGTTTTTCATTTTTGTTGCGCTCCTCTGGACTTTCTCGAATTTGTCCCCATCTCTCCTGGATTGTGGTGCCCAGACCTGAACACAGCCCTCCGGCGGAGGCCTTATCCTTGCTGAGCAAATTGGAAGGATTCTTACAACACGCCTGCTAAGACTCTGTCTGGCTACATGCCACCCCCTGATGCACCACACTACATCCCAGAACGCAAGGTGGTGGTGATGCCAGCACCTTTTGCCCTCCTTGGGGGAAGTCTAAAAGTGACAAGTGATCCTAGCCAGTTCCGCGATTCCCCACATACTGATTGGATCATTGGGCACTTTTAGACTTCCCCCAAGGAGGGCAAAAGGTGCTGGCATCACCACCACCTTGCGTTCTGGGATGTAGTGTGGTGCATCAGGGGGTGGAATGTAGCCAGACAGAGTCTCCCCCTTACAAGCCAGCTTGCTCATTGCCCCACCCCCCACCGAGGAGCACACAGGGCACGGAAATGGCTGCTGACAGCACAGTCTTTGATGCCCTCATTGAGGCCCAGATATGCTAGTTTATCGTGACCCTGAGAAGCAGAAAGTACAGCTAGAAGGCTAACAGGCCAGACTGTCAACATGGGGGGACGACCCTCAAGAAATCACCCCAGCTGGCATTGATCGATATGATGCACACACACACACAATCACCTCAGAAGGGGAAGTGCCCCGCCCACACAAAAAGAATGTCCTGTACTCCTAAATTGCTTATCTCTTGTCTTACAAGTGCAAACTAAGTAGAAATGCCCTTGTAACAAACTGGCGTCACAAAGACAGATCAGTATGATCTGGCACCATAGATAAGAAAGAGAATACGTAACCCAAAGGGGTATAAAAGATGGGTCCAGCAGAACTCTAACTTTGAGTGCATTCCACCAACTACCTGCTGGTCGGGTCAGGTGATTGCCTCCCGAGGTCCACTACCGGGGACGCCCAACCTCGTATTCGTCTTTCCGCGGAATTGAGTGACCGATCCAGCTTGGCTACGCTGGTATCGAGAGACGCAGAGAGGGTAAAATACACCTATGCTAGGTCTCTGACTTTTTTGTGTACAGCTAAAGAATTAGAGCTCTGTAACTAGTGTCAAGATATCATTGTGTTAGATGGTAACAGATATCTTTGTATTGGATTGTAACGTAACTTGTTAACACCTGTACTTTGCTAGCATATAAGAAGTAAACAATAGCCTTTTGTAACCATACGCTTATAACTGTAGCTTAATAAACTTGTAACTAGTTAAGATCCAAGCCTAACCATTTTGTTAACCCTTTTGTCACTGCAACACAGCCGGCACAACAAAAGAACTGTAACCGTTTGGTTACAAAAGCCTGGCCGTGGGTCAGAGAGCTAGCAGGTCCCTGCTCTAACAGTAAAAAACTGGGTTGCTTAGGACCCAGGGGAATCCGTCAGCCTGTCTTGGCTGCTTGCAGCGACGAGCTCTCTGTGTGCCCTGTGTGCTCCTCGGTAGGGGGGGGTGGGACGAGCAAGCTGGCTTGTAAGGGGGAGACTCTGTCTGGCTACAGACATCCCCGAATGACATTTGCTTTCTTTGCAAGTGTTACAGTGCTGACTCATATTGCGCTTGTGATGCACTGATCCTTGTTCACAGTTCTCTTTCCTGCGCGGTTGTAGCCCTTGTTGTGTTTGTGCTAATGGTTTGCCTTTCCTCAGTGCAGTACCTCGCAGCTGTCCCTATTGAAATTCATCCTTTGTTTATTTCAAACCACTTCTGCAACTTGTCTAGATTATTTTGAATTAGGATCCTGCCTTTCAAAGGGCTTGTAATCCCTCTGTTTGGTTTCGTCACAGCGTTTATTAGTGCGCCTTCTACTTCAGGAGTCAGCAACCTTTCCAAACTGGAGTGCTGAAATTTGACCTTTTCACCTCTGCGTATGGTCCGGAGCACGAGTGATACTTTTTAAAGTCACTAATAGTGCTGCTTACAGCAGCTTCATTAATAAAGATGCAGACCTTTACTGCTTAGGTGGTGGCTGGTGGCATTAGCTGGTCTTTTGTTTAGTCCACAGGCAGCCTGGCTTTAAGCAAGCGCCTGGCTGCATGGGGGTGGAGGGCAGGGGCTGCTGTCCCACCTCGCGTACCAATGAAAATTGGTGTATGTGCCATGCCAGTGGTTGCTGATCCCTGCTCTACTCCACAATTCAAGTCATTTATGTAGATATTGAATAGAACCAGACCCATTACAGATTCCTGCAGAATCCCAATCATTCTGCCCTTCCAGCGTGACTGTGAACCATTGATAACTACGCTGGCTACATCTATATTGCATTCCGCTTTCAGAGGTGGAATACAAATGAGGGCGATCGAAAATGCAAACGAAGCGCTGATTTGCAAATGTCATGCCTCATTTGCATAATCTTGTGTGATCGCACTTCCGTAAACAAAACAGTCATTTAGATGGGGTTTCTTCAAAAAAAGCCAAACCCGTTTTGGAAAGAACCTTTTTTCCTATTTTGTTTCAGAACCTTTTTTGCTATTTTGTTTCAGGAAGAAATATCCTTTCGAAATGGGTTTTTTTTTTTCCTGAAAGAACCCCATCTACATAGATGTTTTTATTCTCAGAAAAGCCTCTTCTGGATGTGCAATCACCTGGGTTATCGGGAACGCAGAATCTGCTGTCTGTAAGTCCCATACAAGAAAGCTTGTAGGACAATACAAACCCCTTTCCCCCAAAAGCTGTTTTTTTACCTTTCTTTCCTGGCTTTGATTCTCTCTTCTTCATACCTGCAACCAAGAAGACAGATGTCATCAAATGTTGTGGTCAGGAAAATGCAACATTCCCTCTGAAGGGGACAGAGCCTGGGCCAAGCCATGGCGCCAGAAGACAAAGAGTTAATGTGCTCCCTCTCTTGCATTTCCTGCCAGTAGGAAGGGGGAAATTTCAGGCCAGGCCAAGCAAGGAATCTCTGAGGCTATGTCTCCACAGTTCTGTAAGCTCAAAATAGGCTATTTCAGCATGTGGCACTGTTTAAACTGGGGGTTCGGGACCCAAACATGGGTCGCCATTAGATTTTCTAAGGGTTGCCAGCTGGGTGGCTCTAAGCTGCATGTGGCTCTTTAAGGAACCATTTGTGGCTCCTGCCAGTGCTCACTCGTCCATCTCCCAGGCCCTTCCCTGCCGTGCTGAAATGGAACTCAATTTAATTGGTTTAATGGCTGGCAGGAGGGATCTGGCCATTAAACCAGTTAAATTGAGTCCCATTTCAGCGTGGCAGGGCAGGGAGCTGCCCACACTGCAGGTGGGGAAAGGGAATAGGAAGGGGAGTGGCACAGAGAAGGCAGCAGTGGCCTGGTGAAGGAGCAGCAGGGGCAGTGCACCATGCTTGTGTGCGGTAGGTGGGCAGAGTGGTTTGGGGCTGAGAGGGGTTTAAGCCAAGGGGGGATGTGCATTTTTCCCAATGGAGAACCTCCCCCCAGCCCCATTTTGAATTGCCTTGTGTCACAAAGTCTAACTGAATTGTCAAAATGGGTCTCTGTCTCGAAAAGGTTGGGAACCGTTGGTCTAAATGGTGCCACGTGCTGAAATAAAGCTCTATTTTTGAGGCATCCTTGTACTCCTCCTGCGATGAGGCGAACAAGGGATGCCGAAATAGCGCATCCCTTATCTCAAGAACAGTTTGGAGACAGCAGGCAAGTTGCTAAGATGCGGGCAGCCATTTTGGGATACCTTCGTATCCTGGAATAGTGCCCGCCGAGTGGACTTAGCCTGACAGAACATGGACCAAGCCTACTGAATAACAAGCCTTGATCACAGAACCATCCTTCCTCTCTGAAGCCCGGAAGGAAGGTGCATGTGGAGAGGAGCTAATGGATGGTGGCAAAATCACACCATGTTGCATGTGCATAGCTTGGTGGTCCGGAGGTGTGGTTCTCACTTAAGGTGCAAGAGCACCAGCGTTTAAAACGCCGGCAAACCCTCATGTTGCTCCCTTTAAGGGGTCTGGAGCACATCGCTTATGAGGAGAGGTTGAGGGATTGGGGCTTATTTAGTCTACAGAAGAGTGAGGAGGGAGTTGATAAAAGTCTTCAACTGCCTGAAGAGGGGTTGGAGAGAGGCAGTTCTCAGTAGCAACAGAAGGCAGAACAAGGAGCAATGGTCTTAAGTTGCAGAGGGGGAGGTCTCAGTTGGATATTAGGAAAAACTATTTCCCCAGGAGGGTGGTGAAGCACTGAAATGTGTTAACTAGAGAGGTGGTGGAATCTCCATCCCCGGAAATTTTAAAGTCCCGGCTTCACAAAGTCCTGGCTGGGATGATTTAGTTGGGGTTGATCCTGCTTTGGGCAGGGGGTGGGACTTGATGACCTCCTGAGGTCCCTTCCAGCCCTAGGACTCTGTGATTCTAACTAAGAGGCTGCTGGAGTACTTACTGTAGGAGGCAGTCAGGAATCTGGACGTGCTCCATGGGGATCATCTGCTCCAGTTCTTCCAGACTATGAACGTACTGGATCTTACTGATAAATTTCACACTGACAGAGAAAGAGAACACGTGCTTGTTGAGAGTTTAGCCTGACTTTCCCCTTCCTAGAATGGTCACACCCTGGGGAAGGCAGCCAGGCCCTGTTGAAGTCTATTGATGTTTTGCTTTGACTTCAATGCAACTGGGCTGAGACCCTAAACAATTAGCAGCCTTCCAAAATGAAGATGTCTCTTTAGCCAGGGCTCGTGAACAGTTCAGACATCCAAAGTGGGGTTTTCCTGCTCCAACTTAACTCACCCTTTCTATGATAACTTTTGGTCAGAGAGGATGGCTGGGGTCTGGGTGTATAGATCGGTGCAAGGTTTAATAACCTTTCCAACCCCCCAGGGAGGTGGGAAGATTCTTTGTTCACCTGATGAAGGGCCTGGATATAGCCAGCACTGTCCGGATGAACCATGAAGGGTGAACGATTATCAAAGCTTTCAGGTTTTTCCGTAGCCTGTGGAAAGACCAGAGGGGAGAGGGTAGACACCAGGGCCTTGCCATGGCAGACTCTATAGATTTCGGGGATTTCCCCTGGTGTCTGTGTAACTGCCACAGGCGGACTCGAACCTGGGATCTTAGTTCAAGAGCTGCTACAGTTTGAGCTAAAAGCCAGTGGGCACCCAGCTGAGGCTGTAGAGGAGCCACCTTCTTTGGCTGTGTAAGTGGTCTGGGTGCCATTCCATCAGACAGTGACCCACACCCAGTAGGTCTGTGGGTGACATCTGAGCAGAATGGGGCCCACTGAATCACATTAATTAGTGATGGAAAAGGCCTCCTACAGCGCAGTCCAGCTGCCTTTCATTGTTGTAGGCATGTTTGCTGCAGGATATTGCTCAGCACCTGCCCCAAGCCATGTTTTCCACACGGGGCTTCCATCGCATCCCATGGAAGAGGAAAGAGAAAATCTGTTCTAGGCCTAAGCAGTGACTCAGGGTCTCAGGTGGGCAACACACAGTGACCCATAACTTAGAGGTGCTTAGAAAATCGCTGGGATTCACAGAGCCTGAGTTTGCGGCCTGAGCTCCTGCACAATGTGGAGAGACAGATGCTTCAGAATGGGAATCACAAAAGCCAGCACTCTAGGGGTCTCCTTGCCCAAGCTCCCCTGAGGGTGGTGCCCTCTCCTGCCCCCTTCGGGTGCGTGATGTCTCCTTTGGCTCGTGATTCTCAGCTGCAAACCCTTCTCTTGGCTTTAAACGCCTACTCGTTTGGCAAGAATCCATGTGTGCGTGGCCCCTCTTGTAACTCCGAGCCCAGTGTTAGCACACTCACTTGGGGTGGGGGAGACCCCAGGGTCACCTGTCCTGCCCATGGGAAGAGGGGAAGGGATCTCCCAGGTGAGCACCCTAAGTGCTTGGCTATGGGAGATTCTGAGGCGGGGACTCCCTCAGTCTTGCCTGTTGAAACTCTTCCTTTGTGACTAAATTAACACAAGCCCATGATGCAGTGGGCCTGGATCTTCCACCCCGAGTGAGTGCGCTACCCAGAAGACTCCAGAGCTGTTCTCGTGCCAACTCGTTCTCTCTAGCTCAACAATTCTTTGATTATTTTCATGCTGTGGACTCCCCAAAATGATCTGTTCCCATGGGCGCCCTAAGTGATCGCTCTCTGCAGTGTTCCCCGAACCTCAACTCAGTGGAGCTAAACTGATCTACACCAGCTACTACCAGCGAGGTTAAAATACTGAGACTAAGTAATTCTTTTTTAATTTAAGTTACCAGAGACGGTGCTAGGAGCTGTACAAACACAGAACACGAACAGAGTGCTGGGCTCAGAGTTTGCAATCTGTGTATAAGGGAGCAGGCATAGGGGGTACAAACAGAGAGAGATGGGGAAGAGGAAGAAACAACAGTTGTTATAATGCAGCACTTTGTGCAATACTCTTTAGTTCCTTTACGAGCTTTATTCATCAGACCCAGATCTGTCTGTCTCTCTCTAAAGACAGGTCTACACTAGCCCTGAAAGTCGACCCTCAGTCCTCATTTCCAGCTATGGCAACTGTGCCGCTGGAATTGACATATCTCTGATTGACTTACCTGGCTGTCCTCACTGGGGGAGGCAGAGAGGAGACACTTTCCCAGTGACCTCCCTTATGCCTTGTGAACAGGGTTGGACTGTCGAGCCCTGCTGGTTCCGTATCATGCGGACCCCCCTAGGTGTGTGAAATGAAACCTCGGAAGATCGACCCTGACCGAGTCAATCTCCTGGTAAGTGTAGACAGTATAGTTAGACGTGCCTGCATTTAGTACTCCCATGGCATATAACCAATAGAAGGGATGCCACAGCATCAAAGCCCAGTGTGAAAACACTCTGGTGTTTTCTGGTTGTCAGACCCCCTGTATTTATGCAGGAGCATTTGGCTGAGAAGTGGGAATATGATGATAATCAGGACTGAGCTAGTGTAAGGAGGAAGCAGGTCCAGCAGCGCCTCCTACTGGTACCTATGCAGCACTGCAGCCTGGCTTTCTCTGTGCATCCCTTTGCAAGGCCCTGGTGCTTTGTGGGAGACGTGGAATGACAGCAGGTGAGAAACAAGTCTGCTGATTTTGCCCCCTGGTTGCTAGGAGGGATGGATCCATACCAAGGAGGTCTGTAGTGATCAGCAGTTCACCTGCTGTGGCTTGTTCTGCACTTCAAGTCCCACCCTCTACAGACAGGGTCCCAGCCCGCTGTACGCCTCCACTCCTAACATACTTTAGGTGGCTGCGTAAGAGCTAAAATCAGCTTCACCGCTGTGCGGCTGAGTCTCTTTTATGCGAAGAGTCTCTTTTCATGCTGCATTATTTTGGCCGTGCCTTAAGTGGGTGACTGAGCATGGAAATAATCTGCCTACAGAGGCCGCTCCTCACCTTCTGTCTATCATCTGGTAGCATTTCTTCAGCCAACCTAGGCCTGGCATCCTCCGCCGGGGCGTGGCGCCGTTCAGGTACACAATCATGTAGTCCTCAGCCACCAGCAGCTCCAGGCTACTGATCACGTACCTGTTGGGTGGAAATCCAAGGCAGTGCTGGAGTGGGGTGGCAGGGGCTGGAGCACCCCTCCATGCAGCTGGGTTTCCGTATTTCTTTGACGACACCCCCTCTCCAAGCCCCACCAGGCTGAGCCTTCCCCAGGCTGGTGTGACTCTGGCTAGGAGAAGGGGCAAAAGAACCTGGCAGCTGAATATCTGACCCCTGGGTCTTTATGGATTGTGGGATGGGAGGAAGATGTTTCAAACTGCCTTGGACACCACTGCAGCAGCCCTGCCAGTTGCAGGACCCAGCAAATGGGTGCCCTGATCTGCTCCACAAGCCTGCCTGGAACTTCTGCCGCTGAGTTGAGGTCAGGGTGTGGGGGTTTTCCCCTGCTCAGCCCTGGAACCCCTGCTGGGGTGGCAGGAACCCCAGGTGGGTGGAGTGGGGTGAGCCTCTGTGCTGCCACCCCATTTCCCTGGAGGAGCACTGGGAGGGGAGAGGGACTGCAGACAGAAGGGTTTGACCCACGGCGCCACAAAACAATAATCTGTTGCGGTTTGGCAGAGGCACTCACAAGAAGAGGTTCTCCATGATATAATGGTAATCCGCCAGGTTACTGTCTGGGAGATAGCAGGCAGCAAAGACAATGATGGCGTTGAGGCCTTCTCCATAGTACCCTGAGAGAGAGAGAGAGAGAGACAGCACGGCCACTCAAGGGAGACAGAAAGAGGCAGGGGGTCGTAATGGAAAACAACAAATGGCTTCTGCAAGGAGGCCTGTGCACATGCTGGGCTGTGGAACACCATCCCATCTCTAGACAGGGGTCCTGACCCGTTGCACAGCTCCCATTGGCCTCTGCAGGAGCGAGGTGGGACAATGGCCCTGGTGAGATGCAATGTGATGTTTGCTCTATTGTGTCAATAGCTCCTGTTGCTGTGGCAGGTCAGGGCTTCCTGGGAGATAACTGTGTTTTGCCGTGTGCTATAAAGCTGTGTGGACAGGCCCATCAATGGGGAGGGTGCGTGTGCGTGTGCGTGTGCGTGTGCGTGTGCGTGTGCGTGCAAAGGGGCAATTGCCTCTGGACCTCTTTGAAATGTCAAGGTGCATGTGCGGCTCTGAGGGCATGTGGGGAAGGCTGACTGCCCCACCCCTTCTGTCCCCACCCCTTCGGTCCATAGCCCCACCCCTTCTGGGGATGGGGAGCCAGGCCCCTTCCCATCTTGCCTATGATGGCTATTGGTGCCGCTGGGTGCAGATGAGGATTTTTGGCAAACTCCCAAGGACTAATTTAGAGGTTGTTGACTGAGAGAGCCCAACATATGGTCCAGTCCTGGAGAATTTTACCCAGGGCACAAAAACAACAGCCTTCCAGGTGACCTCCACATGCTCTGTCGGGACCCATATTCAGAATTATCAGTTCATTGTTCAGTCTCCGGATATAGATGGGCCCTTGACTTTAGGGGAAATATAAAATCACAGAACTGGAAGGAACCTTAAGAGGTCATCAAATCCAGTCCCCTACACTCATGATTCGATGTCAAAGCACAGGACCAAAAGCTCATTCCTGGCTGTACTACAGACTCATTGCTTGCCATGAATTTTCAAACATGTCCACTACATCAGGTGCCTTAGTATTTGGTTGTCCTATTGGAGACACCAGGGCCTGGTTTTCAGAGCTGTGTAGCTCCTGCAGCTCCTGTTGTCATCAGTGGAACTTAAAGGTGTCTTGCATCTCTAAGGAGGACCAGAACCTATGTCTACTGCTGCTGTTAGTTCCTCTGTGGTTTATATGATCTAGCTGAACATTTTAGGATGACAAGCAGAATAGGGTGGAAAATGGTTTTCCCATTTCTGGAAGATTTTTGATAATTTATCCTGTTTTATGGTGAAAAGTGAGAATCTTAAAATTTTTGCATATGAAAAATCTGCAAGACGCCCAGGTCGGGTCAAGCAAAACGTTTGGTTTCAACCTTTGCAAAATGTGCTTTACATAGTACAGGTTGAACCTCTCCAGTCTGGCACCTTTGGGATCCTCGGTGCTGACTGAGCGAGTCTGTTAAACCATGGGAGGTCAATATCTTTCAGGGGCATCACCAACACTTCCACTGCTTATGGGGCTCATAGGAGACACTCAGGGGCAAATTACAGCTAAATATCAACACAGAACACTGAGAGCCAGGGCTGTAAACAAACGTCATGGGGCCACAGGAAACTTGCCCATACCCAAGATAAGTGGTCGTCCAGCTAACTAAAACCATGCTGAATTACTGATGTTGCTGGAGGAGAGAGTGCCAGACTAGAGAGGTTCAGTGTGCACTGCAAATTAACATATACTGTGGAACAAAATGTTGTTTTGAACCAAACCAGGGAAACATTTTGGCTTGAAAAATGTTAAAACAGGGCAGTGCAACAATTTCAAAACTTTCCTTCCTTATATTTTCCCAGATGGGCAATGTGTTGAGAACTGGCCCTTCCCAGTGAAGTTTTGGTTTTGACAAATCAGCATTTTTCAACAGAAAAAGAAATAGTAAATAAATCCAGCAATGTGAGTGGTTCCATGCTCAGTGTGAGAGCTGGCATGCTCGATATCGATAGTGGTCTCTCCTTGCGGGGGGCCAAAGCAACCAGTTGCTACCTCTCTTCCAGCCCTATCATCCCAAACAACAACATTTGGAAAGAAAGACCAGAAAGCTGGTGCATTTCAGAAGCACCTTGGTCTTCCAAACCCTCACCTCCGTGTGTCACCACTTTCATGTAGGGTTTGATCATCTGCAGGTCAATGCGGTGCTCCTGTTCCCCGATGATAACCGTTCTCCAGAGTCTCCCATTGGTAGCACTGCCGTCTTCCACCGCCCCATCCCCAAACAGGTCTGCACTGTTCCCAGGCATGTTCTTGGCTGTGGCCACAGGTGTATCATCTGGAAGAGGGAAAGGGAAAAGCTCTGGTGACCAGGATGGACGTCTAAGGTGCTTTTCTAGACATGGCTGAAACAAAGGGCTGGGCTGCACTGAAAATTTACAACGGTGTAGCTCTGTCTCTCAGGCTGTGAAAAATCCACATGCTCCCTAAGCAACACAGTTCCGATGACTTAACCCGTGGTGTAGACAGTGCTGGGGCGATGGAAGAAATCTTCTGCTGACCTGCCTACTGCTGTTACGTAAAGCCTCCACTTAGCCCAGTACAAGGCAGATATAAGGCCTATAACTGTCTGTAAGCTTTGTTTTCTAGCCACCGCTAGGGCTATTAACAGATCATGCTGACAAGAGGGCCATGCAATCATCTGGTCACCCCAGATTCATGACCGCAGCCAGACACCCGCTGTCCCCTATGCAACTCTTCACCCATGGAAGTTCGTCTGTGTGCCTGAGAGCAGGAGCGTGTGAGTGCGTGTGGGGGGGCGTGTGCTTGAGACCTCCTTCCCCTTCTCCTCTCATCCAACAGTGGCATTTAATAAAATACCTGTGAGTGACAAGTACCAGAGAGGTTGCCGTGTTAGTCTGTATCTTCAAAAACAGCAAGAAGTCCTGTGGCACCTTAAAGACTAACATATATTTTGGAGCATCAGCTTTCGTGGGCAAAGACCTGCTTCATCAGATGCACGACAGCTGATGCTCCAAAATATCTGTTAGTCTATAAGGTGCCACAGGACTTCTTGTTGTTTTATACCTATGAGTGTAACCCTGGGGTGGTATTTAGTGAGTAACTCTTAGGCAGATGGATTAACGCCAATGGGGGGTGACCACCTACCATCACTGTCGTGACTGTCTGCACACTGAGGCATTAGTGTCGCAAATACCACTGTGCGGCTGTATTGTTTTATTGTAGACACGCTTTAAAATCCAGATTAAGAGTGCGTGGATTACGAAAACAGGAATATTATTTTAAAAAACAGCAAAATGCAAACCTGGAAAACTCATAAGACTCTAGTGGGGTTGGAAAGGTATTGTGTGTGTGGGCAGGGGAGGGTGGTCACATCACCCTTACTTACTATATAATATATGGAGACACACATCTCACAGAGCGGAAAAAGACCTCAGGAGGTCATTGAGTCCAGCCCCTGCTCTCTTGGCAGGGCCAAGCACCCCCCCACCACTTTTTTTTTAAAAAAAGTGTTTTCCCTAGATTCCTAAACAGCCCCCTGAAGGATTGAACTCACAACCCTGGGCCAATGCACAAACCACTAAGCTATCCCTGCCCAGTTATAACATCACAGCTAGGCAGGCAGAGAGCAGCCACCAATTGGGTGCTGAGATCTGAAGGCACCACTACCATTAGGAGCAGGGCAGAAGTAAGGGACGCAACACCATGGTCTCCCTACAATAATCAAGCAACCCCCCTTTTGCATCGGGACCCCCAGGCTGTAAGATGCTGGATTTGCTTACGTTTATCACACAGCAGAAGGCAAAGTACACACAAGCCCAGATTTTGTGGGGAGACCAGACTTCAAGGTCCGTGACGCTTTTTTTCCAGGGTTGTGAATTCGACAGGGCTCTAGCCATAGTACAATACAAACAATAATTTCTTTTTACACTGCTTCTAGTGCTGATGCTCAGAAAAGCACCTTCTGAGTTTTACAAACCCTGTGCCAGGTCAGGTCCGAGCCATGGGAACCCATCACTGAAATGCTACGACAGGGCACATCATCCTTCGATAGTATAAGTGCAAGCCACACAAAAGAACTTCGTCTTAGAAGGCAAAACTCTCAGACACCAGAAGTCGGAAATAGACTGACATGCGGTTATTGCAATCGACCGTACAAATCCAATATTGGACGGATAAGCCATGAAAGAGGCTGCAGAGTCAAACACTGCCCATAGATCCTCATTGCCACTGCTAACCACTGTCTCTCAAAATGAAAAGGGGCCATAGTAATAATATAGTAGTGCATATGCTCACAAAGGAGCCTTCTGAGCTTTACAAACCCTATGCCAGGTCAAGTCCTAGCCATGGGCACCCATCACTGAAACGCATTCCCTGCTGGATGCCCAGAAACATTGCACAAGAGTTTGGGACAGGAAGGCCACGTCTACATGAGAAGCCTCTGTCAGCAGAACTGACCGTCGGAAGGGATTTCCCAGCAAAACTTCTGGCGACAGATTGCACATAAAAATGGATCAAAAGAGCAATCTGCTGTGTCGGCAGAGAGAGCCAGGCTGCCCAGCACCCTTCTGACAGAACGGCTGACTGGAAAGTCTGCAAACAGGGCTGCCCAGTGAACCAGAAGCCCTGTTTGTCAACAAAAAGGGCCCCAGAGTGTCTACAAGGCTGTTTTGTTGACAGGACACTGTTTTGAGGGGCAATTGGATAGCAGCCTTCAACTTCCTGAAGTGAGGCTTTAAAGAGGATGGAGAGAGGCTCTTCTCAGTGGTGATAGATGGCAGAACACGGAGCAATGGTCTGAAGTTACGGAGGGAGAGGTGTAGGTTGGATATTAGGAAAAACTATTTCCCCAGGAGAGTGGTGAACCACTGGAATGCGTTACCTAGAGAGGTGGTGGAACGTCCACTCCTAGAGGTTTTTAAGTAGAGCCTGGGCCATTACAGCAGGGATAAAAGGAGAAAGAATGTAGGTGGCAATCAAATCCGTAACTGAGATGTCTGTACAGTAATGAGAGAAGATGGGAAATAAGCAGGAAGAACTAGGAATGCTAATTAACAAAATGGGCAACAAAAATGATTAAGGGTCTGGAGCACAAGACTTATGAGGATAGGCTGAGGGATTTGGGCTTGTTTAGTTTACAGAAGAGAAGACTTAGAGGTGATTTAATAGCAGCCTTCAACTTCCTGAAGGGGAGCTCTAAAAAGGAGGGTGAAAAACTGTTCTCAGTGGTGTCAGATGGCAGATCAAGGAGTAATGGTCTGAAGTTGAAGAGGGAGAGGTGTAGGTTAGTTATTAGGAAAAACTACTTCACCAGGTGGGTGGTGAAGCATTGGAATGCGTTGCCTAGAGAGGTGGTGGATTCTCCATCCCTTGAGGTTTTTAAGTCCTGGCTGGGATGACTTAGTAGGGGTTGATCCTGCTTGAAGCAGGGGGCTCGACTAGATGACCTCCTGAGGTCCCTTCCAGCCCTGTGATTCTGTGAAGTCCCGGCTTGACAATGCCCTGGCTGGGATGATTTAGTTGGGGTTGATTCTGTTTTGGGCAAGGGGCTGGATTCCATGACCTCCTGAGGTCTCTTCCAGCTGTAGGATTCTATGAGTCTATGGGGAACAACACGTACAGGAATGACAAAGTGGGTCACATTGGCTGGAGAGTGGTGTTATGTGTGAAAGAAAGCCCAGAGTCAAATACAGTGCAAATCTTAAATGACTCAAAAGTACTATACCCTTGCTATGGATAGAAATCTCGAGAACAGCAGTAGGAATAACCCACTGACTACCTGACCAGCAGGCTTCATGTAAAATGCACAGGGAGATTAGAGAGGTTACAAAATCAGACAACTCTGTAATAATGAGGGATTTCAGCTATCTCTCTATTGTCTCAGAACATGTCACCTCAGGATGGGCTGCAGAAAGAAAATTCCTAGACACCACTAACGGCAGCTGATTGACGTTGCTCACCCTGGAACATACAACAGGGGATGCAATCTTTTCTTCAGTCCTAAGTGATACGCAGATCTGGTCCAAGAGGTGAAAACAGCTGAACTGCCCAGTAATGTGTTTAAATTTAACATCCTTGTAGGGAGGAAAGTACCAAAGAAACCCACCACAGTAGCATTTAACTTCCAGACATGGAGCTACAGAAAAATGAGGGAGGCTGGTTTAATGGAAACGAAGAGGAACATCCTGAGAGCGAAACAGCTGCAAGTTGTGTGGAATGTTTTTAAAAAATACCATTAGCAGAGGCTCAAACTATATGTCTACCCCCAATTAAAAACAGCAACAAGAGTCAGACGACTAAAAGTGCCACCATGGCAAAGCAGCTCTGTAAAAGAGGCAGTCAGAGACAAAAAGAGAGTCCTACTGAGGGAAATAGAAAGCAGCATAAACTCTGGCAAGTGAAGTGTAAAATTTAATTAGAAAACCCCAAAATAATTTGAAAAAACAATTAGCGAAAGACAAAAACTAACATCTCCTCAATGTGCACTGACAGTCAGATGAGCTAGCGGGATGTTAAGAACCATTAGGAAGGAGAAATAATAAGACTGAAAATAGCATAATTCTACTCTGTAAATCCATGGCACACCTTGAATACTGAGTGCATTTCGGGACACCTTGTTTCAAAAAAGATATCGTAGAATTGGAAAAAGTCCAGAGACGGGCAACAAGAATGAGGGGGAGTCTGGTACAGCTTCCATAAGAGAGAGATTAAAAAGACTGAGGCTGCTGGGTTTTGAAAAGAAACAACAGGGGGATATGGTGGAGATCTATAAAATTGAGGCAGGCTTGGAGAAAGTGAAGAGGGAAGTGTTATTTACCACTTCACACAACACTGGAGCCAGGGGTCAGCCAAAGACATTAATAGGCATCAGGTTTAAAACTGACATAGGGAGGCATTTCACACAGTGCCTAGTCAAACTGTGGAACTCATTGCCAGGGGACATTGCGATAGCCAAAGGTATGACTGGATTCAAAACCAAACGAGATACCTTCCTGGAGTTCAGGCCCTTCAACAGCCGCTAGTAGTGATAGTCAGTGACACAACCGCATCCCGTCTCTCCCTAAACCTCTGATTGCCAGAAGCTGAGACTGGATGACGGTGGATGGATCACTTGACAAATTGCCCACAGAGCAATTTACAAACTAGCCATTGAATGAAACTTCCTCCAAGCATCTGGCACTGGCCCGAGAGAAGACAGGATCCTGGGTTACATAGGCCATCAGCTTGACCCAGTGTGGCCGTTCTTATGTTTGTGTTCTGGCATTTGGAGAGGGAAGGGAGGGAGGTGGGGTATAACGACCTGTGGCTCTTGTGAGAAGTGGCACAGGCTCTTTATTAACTCCTGTCGCTAGGACCTCAGGGTTGTGCTTAATCTACGAGATAGAGCCACCACTGTAGCATTAGCACAGGGATCTGAAGAAGTGGGTCTATCCCACAAAAGCTCATCACCTAACAAATAAGATCGTTAGCCTTTAAGGTGCCATAGGACTGCTTGTGTTTGGGCTTGTGAAGATACAGACTAAGCCAGCTACCTCTCTGCGGGAAGAGCTCTTCTGAATCACCAACGCCAGCCCTTGCCGCAGCCCTGGTCTCAGTCCTCACAGCTCCAGTGACTTCACTGAAGCGATGACAAGTGACAACAGCTGAGGCTGTGTGCAAGACAGCTGGGTGTCAGAGCTGCGGAACAGCCCAGCAGAGTCACAAGAAAGAGGGTTGAAGTTAATTCAAGCCCAGCACTGAGGGCTAGTGAAATCCTTCCTCGGTTTGCCTTTTACCTTCCCATTCCAGTTCATTCCCATTGCCCAAGAACTCCAGGGAGTCCGTCTCATCCGGGGTTTCGATGTCATCCACGTTAATGTCCAGGTCATCAGGCGTGTCCAGGAAGTCATCAGACAGGATGGAACCCTCACTCTGGTCCAGGGAAATGTTGATTTCCGGGGCTATCAGTGTCTTGCGTTTCCGATGAGCCCCGTTAAAGTTCAAAGTGTTCGGGGGAGCTGCAAGAAAAGGGGAAAGTTAAACCACAGCTTTGTCCTGATCATTGGCCCAGCTAGATTCTTGCATGTGAGCAGCAGACACAGTTTTCTTTCATGTCCTGCCACTTTGACTTTGAGCCAGTTGACTACTTTCCTTGGCTTTAAAAACTAGACCATTTTCTCTTCCACCCTTTCTCAGCTCTGTTCTCACAGATCATTAAAAAGCTGATTGAAAAGAAACAAGCGCAGATTCGAAAGCTGATCCTGCTTCAAAGATGGAGTGTGACAGATTCCTATAGAAAGCATTCCTGGAATTAGTATATACTAGCCTTCCTCTTATTACAACAAAACAGCCATGCCCCAAGATTAGAGAAATTTGAATTTCCCAGTATTGTCCTTTTAATAGGCTTCAGGTTTGTTACTATGATATAAAACATGCAGGGTTATTCTCTCCTATTTTAGAGATTTCACTAAAGCATTTTATTGTAGTGCTTCTCTTCATACATTTATTTAATTCTACCTCCCTTTGTTTTGCTTCACAGTATGGTCAGTATGTCCCCTCTGGTCCATCTTATGTCTGCAACCCTAGACTGTAATACAGCCTATACTAAATAGATATTTATTTGAATCAGGACACGACAAAACTACAACCAACTATTTTTCAGTTGTCTTTGTGACATATTTTGTGTTCATAGGAAATAATTTTGTTGAATAATTTTAACCTCTATTTTCTTTTCATAGAAGTGGCTGATTACGATAAAAGATGGTGCAGATTTTTAAAAAAAAAACCAGTGCTTTCCTTGTTTGAAAAGTCCAGAGACGGGCAACAAAAACCTGTGCTTTTGGCCCCATTTTAAGGGGGAGGAGGTTAAGTTGAGGTATAGAAATGTTAAACACGAGTCCAAGGCAAGCGGGTGAGTCACAGCCCCGATACAGGAGCAGAACACAAGTGTCCTGACTGCCAGCGCTCTGTTCCAAGGAGGCCATATGCCCTATACAATACAAAATACTTTGTAGGTGCTCACTAAATTAATCCCCTTCACTCAGAACTATGGAATTCCATCTTCCTTGCTGAGCCAGGCAAATTATTAAACTTGGATTTTCTCTGGCACAAGAGTCTATCCTGTTAATAACCCTTAGCATTAACATAGTACCTTCCATTTTTTTCAAAATAGATGTTAATTAGTTGATATTTACAAGACCCCAGGAGACAAGTCAGAATCATTATCACCATCTTACAGATGGGAAAACTGAGGCATGAAGAGCCCTGTCTATGCCAAGAAGGGAACTGCAGCTGAAAATACTCTTAAAATACTGGACCGGTTTGGGGTCTAACGATGCTAGATCCCATATCAGAGCTTAATTAAGAGCCTGACGATTGTTTTCCTGTTTCCGTTTCTGGAACCCTGTCTCTGACTGACTGACAGAGGAGGCAGCATGGTGCAGCACAATAAACCTCTGGCTGTGATGAAGGAAGTACCGAGGTCTCATTCTGGCTCTGCCACTGACTTCCACGTATGGCATTAGCCCAGTCACTTGTTCTCTCAAATCTTGTCTAGTAAGCTCAGCATGCCTCTCTTCTCCTAGAAGTCTGCTATCAGTAGCCAACCCCAGCAAAAGCTGCAGAGACCAAAGCTCTGGGCTGAACAGAACAAATTCTCCTTAGAGGATAAACTAATCTGCTAAAATACAGTGAAGGAACAAAGATGTTTGGGGCCACTGAACCAACCCTCTTTTTGTTTTATGTCTGTGCAGCGCCTACCACACCGTACGGCACCCAGTCCCAGCTCAGGTCAGGGCTCCTAACTGCCACAGCGCTGCAGATAATAGATAGTAACCAGCAGCACTCTTTTGTGTTGCTACTTGCCAGTACTGAGTACCGGCACCTTGGCAGCCCCAGCCATGGGATTGGCTGGAGGGAAGGGCGGGGAGCTGGCTGAAAAAGCTGATCAGAAAAAGCACTGGAATCCAGGACTGACCCTGGTCTCCCCATTAAACAAATGCTACTTACTGGTAATATTCTGTCTGCTCATAGAGTGGGTGTAACCGCTGGATCTGCTCTGTTCTGGGGGAGCCCAGGTGAATGGCAAAACTCAAGTCAAATAAATGCAACGAGCAGTCCAGTCTGAAGGCAGTTATGAACGCAGTGAATTATGCCGGTCATGGCTCAGCTTATCCATGACCGTCTGACTAGTCAAAATCTCCCTTCTGCTTGGCAGCGGCTCCCTGAGGCTGTGGACGCAGCCGTGTCCCAAGCCGGCCGCCAGCTGGATGGAGGCCAAGGGACGTCCCTCTCACAGGGAAGCAGGGGTGGGACATAGCTCAGAGGGGCTGTGCACCTACATTTCCAGTGGGAGCACGCAGCACCCGGGAAAATGCCTCTTTTCCCCCCTACACACTCACTCTGATCTTGAAATCGGCCCCCCATGCAAGATTTTTTGCCCAGACTTGAAGGGAATTTGCCTCCACTCTTATCTAAGCACAGAGGGCAAATATACTTACAGGACGTGTTCTCGTCCGCTGTGGCCAGGGAGTCCATTCCTGTCTCTTCTGGGAGGGGTCTGCAAATCAGCCACAGCCGAGGGTCCAGGGGCCCAGGTGCAGAGGCAAAAAGAGCACGGTTAGCGGGACATGTCACCGTTAAAATCCATTCATCCCAGCTCCCTGGGCTTTGTAACGACTGTGTTTGAACATATGGGGCCCATCATATGTATCAAGCCCATCAGTCAAACACAAGGTACCCGCTCGTTTGAAAATCTATGTGGAAAAAGCCACCCACCCCAATACCAAGCAGGACAGAATCAATGATCCGTAACTCAATGCCTTCTCCCACCCACCTCCCAGCGAAAGAGGTCAGTTCTGAATGGGTGCCCAGGAGCGAAGAGGAGATGGGTCATAAATGCAAAAAGCTCTGGAGCGTGGCCCCAAAGGGGAGCAGAAAAGGAGTTAGGACCTGTCACATAGAATTATAGAATCATAGAACACTAGGACTGGAAGGGACCTCGAGAGGCCATCGAGTCCAGCCCCCTGCCCAATGGCAGGACCAAGTACTATCTAAACCATCCCTGATAGACATCTATCTAACCTGTTCTTAAATATCTCCAGCGATGGAGATTCCACAACCTCCCTTGGTAATTTATTCCACTGTTTGACCATCCTGACAGTTAGGAACTTTTTCCTAATGTCCAACCTAAACCTCCCTTGCTGCAGTTTATGCCCGTTGCCTCTTGCTCTATCCTCAGAGGCTAAGAGAACAAGTTCTCGCCTTCCTCCTCATGACTCCCCTTTAGATACCTGAAGACCGCTATCATGTCTCCTCTCAATCTCCTCTTTTCCAAACTAAACAAGCCCAATTCTTTCAACCTTTTTTCATAGGTCACAGTCTCTAGACCTTTAATCATTCTTGTTGCTCTTTTCTGGACCCTCTCTAGTTTCTCCACATCTTTTTTGAACTGAGGTGCCCAGAACTGGATATAATACTCCAGCTGAGGCCTAACCAGCGCAGAGTAAAGCGGAATAATGACTTCTCGTGTCTTGTTCACAACACACCTGTTAATGCATCCCAGAATCATGTTTGCTTTTTTTGCAACAGCATCACACTGTTGACTCATATTTAGCTTGTGACGTATCTACAAGAAGTAGCTAGTGAAGGACCTCAGAAAGAGAGACTCAAATCACAGGGCTCTGGATTGAAAAGACCTCGCCTGAGACTGGGTTAGTGTAAATCTAAGGACTGAGAACAACAGACTTAGGTTGGCTAAACCAAGATGTTGGGCAGGGCCGTAGAACTAGAAGAGGCCTTCAGGTGGCTAGGGCTTCGGTGTCAGAGGAGCTTTATAAGCTAAAACTTGATACTGACATATGAATTTATGGCTCAGCTGACTTTTCATCGCTGACCATCTGCATATGGGCAGGTGGTGCTACACACCATGCAGGCAGTGATGGATAGCAGGTCTTTGATGGTGCTCTGGAGAGCACCGGGGGAAAATATGCCCATTCTCAGTTCATTCTCTAATCTGCCTTTCAGCCGGGGCATGACTACCAGGCCAAAGAGTTGAGTTTGGTTCTGTCCATCTCATCTGGAATCAATGAGTGGTTTGCCTGGGAACAACCTAATCAACTGCCATGAATTTTACAGTATTTTGTAGCCCAAGGTGCTTTAGGAAGTATCTATATGAACCCACGCCCAGATTACATCCCATGAAGTGCAGCCACTTCTGGGGTGTAAGGCAGTAGCCAGAGACAGAACAGCCACACATCAAGGAAAGTGGATATTTTAACCAAAGAAACTACAGCGATCTCTCTTTTACTCCCCAAAAGGACCAAGAGGCTTCCTCACTCTCCCTTATTATACTGATGTTCACATCCTCTGAAGGATGAAGGACTGTGCCCGACCTATGGAGATTTGAATCTGGGATATCAGGAGTTGTTCAATTCCAAGTTTGATGTTTCAGCTACTAAATTATTGCTCTTTGTGATCAATCCAATGAGCTGTGCTGCTTGATTACATGTGAAGAACACACTTACAGGACTTAAAAACTTCTAGGGATGGAGATTCCACCCCGCCCCTTGGTAACGCATTCCAGTGCTTCACCACCTCCTGGGGAAATAGTTTTTCCTAATATCCAACCTAGACCTCTCCCTCTGTAACTTGAGGCCATTGCTCCTTGTTCTGCCACCTCTCACTACTGAGAACAGCCTCTCTCCATCCTCTTTGGAGCCCCCCTTTCAGGAAGCTGAAGGCTGCTATCAAATCGCCCCTCACTCTTCTCTTCTGCAAACTAAATAAGACCAAGTCCCTCAGCCTTTCCTCATAGGTCATGTGCTTCAGCCCCCTAAGTCACTTTGGTTGCCCTCTGTTGGACCTGCTCCAATGTATCCACATCCTTTCTATGCCAGGGGCCCCAGAACTGGATGCAATACTCCAGATGAGGCCTCACCAGTGCCAAATAGTGGGGAATAATAACTTCTCTAGATCTGCTGGCAATGCTCCTCCTCATGCACCCTAATGTGCTGTTAGCCTTCTTAGCTACCTTGACATTTCACCACACAGGAGTTTACAGCCCTGTCTTGGGGAGTAAAGGACCAGTGCTCCCACTCCCTGTACTATGCAGGATAGGGGGAGGGGTAGCTCAGTGGCTTGAGTATTAGCCTGCTAAACACAGCATTGTGAGCTCAATCCTTGAGGAGGCCAGTTAGGGATTGGGGCAAATAGATGTTAGGGATGGTGCTTGGTCCTGCCAAGAGGGAGGGGACTGGACTAGGTGACCTCCTGAGGCCCCTTCCAGTTCTGGGAGATGCATAGCCCCAATTAAATTAAAACATGCCACTGTCTCAGCTCCAGAGGCAAAGAGTTTCAGCCTCTGATTTTTAGCAGGTCCCTTGCTCCTAGCAGGAGGGTCAGAAACCCCAGTGTAAAGGAAAGCTTTGCTCTCAGAGGCAAGTGACAGGGCCAGATCCTGCTCTCACTCCCACCGGTGCAAAGTCCTGTTTCATTTCGAGGAAGCCAGTGGATCCACACTGCTGTAAGTGAGCTCAGAATCTGGCCCACACGTTAAGCCACATTCTCCCCATGTTGTCTGCCCGGCTGAGCTACACTGGCAGAGAATGCTCCTTATTCTGAAGTTCCTCGTGCTGTACCAAACTGCAGGCTGTGTGCCTTACCCCTCTGTCTAAACCCAGACTGCAACTGGTGCTTCACTAACCAGTGCTTGCTAGAAGCTGTGGTACGAAGCACTGGAAACTCAGGGACTGAGCCCCAGAGAATGGGCCAATTTTAGAGCAACCCAGTAGATGGTTTACCTGATTCATTCTAGCCAGGAGGATAGACCTACATGCCCTCCAGAGACGCCCTTCTGCACTGACACGCCTGTCAAGTTATCTAACGGCTATAAATATTTAGATGAAGAGATAATCCCCGTGGAGCTGGGTTGTTGTATATTGTGTCTGAGTTCTGATTAAAGGCACAGCGGCCCTGCCTCTAAGGTCCAGCACAGGCAGGCAGGCATGCTGAAGTGGGCTTCTAAAGAGGATGGAGAGAGGCTGTTCTCTGTAGTGATGGATGGCAGAATAAGGAGCAGTGGTCTGGACTTACAGAGCGGGAGGTGTAGGTTGGATATCAGGAAAAATTATTTCCCCGAGAAGTGAAGCACTGGAATGTGCTACCGAGAGAGGTGGTAGAATCTCCATCCCTAGAGATTTTTAAGTCCCAGCTTGACAAAGTCCTGGCTGGGATGATTTAGTTGGGGTTGATCCTGCTTTGGGCAGGGGGCTGGACTTGGTGACCTCCTGCAGTCCCTTCCAGCCCTCGGATTCTATGAGTCTGTGATTCTATGAAATAAGAATATTCCTATATCGGTGCAAAAGATCCACAGAGAACAGATGGAGACACACACATGCAAATTCATTTTCTTTTTCTTTCTTTCTTCTCTCCCCCCAACCCCCTGCTTGGTTATTTGATCACGATCTGACCCTCGGGTGATGCACCGTCAGAAAAATGCCACCTGGCTTGTGTGTATCAGAATACTCATTTCCTGTGACTCAGAGGTTTATCATCCTGATGGGGGATTTCAGATCATTTCCATTTAGCAATGGAATCTCCCTACAGGTCGGACGGAGGGGGTCCTCCTTACCTGCTAGCTCCTGGTTCCCAGGGTACAGCCCTCCTCCTTTGGATTTCCTTTCCCACACAGCTAGCTTACGAGTCTTTCCCTTTTCTGGAGTTTCCTGAATACAGCTGCTTTTCTCAGGGCCATGGACCACCATTTTGCTCTGTCCTGATCATATGATGGCCAGTTTCATCACATAAGGCCCCTGCTCTCCAGCGCACACAGCCTGAGCCTCTCTGTGCTGTGATTAGATGGAAGCTAGAGACACAATGAGCATGCTCCCACACCCTCCCTCTGGCATCACTACAGCATCACAGGGCTGGAGTCACACAAACAGCTGAGACAGACTGTAGCCAGGAGATTAAACCGTCAGGGAGGGAGGGGGTCATTCCTAGCCTGGAGGACAGGGATCAGCCCAGTGATGCAGCAGGGAGGTAGCTCCCTTCCCCTTGCTGCCAGAGAACAGAAAATTCACCCCATGAACCGGCTGCCTGCAGGGGATGTTCACACCCTGCCCTTTGCAAGGCGTTACATTCACTTCGCTCAGCTGGGATCTTTGCAGCCGCAGCCCACCCAGGTGCGGCCAGGTGGGTTAACTGCAGCTGAGCAACTACAACTGCTCAGCACTTCACCCAGCAGCAGGATGAGGCTCAAAGGCCACCAGAAAGGAGTTGTCTGGAGGGTGAAAATAACTTTAAATAAATTGTCCAACGCCAGCTAAATTCTGACGGCCCAGCCATGCGCTCAGGTGGGCAAGTGACTGGCGCAGTTAGGTGTTGTGTACCTTGCAGGTGAACACGAAAGGTTTCCCCTGTTGCAAGAGGCGGGGAGTATGGTTTAGTGGCGCGACCAGGGAGCAGGAGGGGAGCTGACACTCAGGACACCTGTGCTGATTTCTTGCCTTGTCTGAGTTATGTCACCTCTGCTCTTTCTTCTTTAGTTTCCTGTCCTGTGAAATGGAACCCCAGGGTACCAACCCATCTTGAGATCGAGGGGTGAAACCTAGTACAGCGAACGCTTTCCTATCCAGCAGCCCCGCGACTGGGAGGTTGCCAGATATTCAAATAGTCTGGATCATAGAATCATAGAACAATAGAGCTGGAAGAGACCTAAAAAAGCCACTGAGTCCAGCCCCCTGCTCTAAGCAGGACCAAACCCACCAGATCAGCCCTGCCAGCGCTTTGTCGAGGCGAGACTTAAACACCTCCAGGGATGGAGACTCCACTGCTTCCCTGGGGAGACCATTCCAATGCTTCACCATCCTCCTAGTGAAAAAGTTTTTCCTAATGTTCAACCTGGACCTTTCCAACCACAACTTGAGACCGTTGTTCCGTGTTCTGCCATCCGTGACCACTGTGAACAGCCTCTCTCCAGCCTCTTTGCAGCCTCCCTTCAGTAAGCTGAAGGCTGTTATCAAGTCCCCCCTCAGTCTTCTCTTCTGCACACTAAACAGTCCCAGTTCCCTCAACCTTTCTTCATAAGTCATATGGTTCAGCCCCCTAATTCTTTTGGTCGCCCTCCGCTGGCCCCTCTCCAGTGTATCCACATCCTTCCTATAAATGGAAGCCCAGAACTGGACACAGTACTCCAGATGTGGCCTCACCAAAGCCGTATAAAGAGGAATAATCACTTATCCAGATAACAGAGAGGTATACCTAGCAATGCATAACACTAAAGAAAAACAAGATTAGATATTAAGAAACAAACTAAAATGTATGCCGAGTACTTTATCTACCAACAACAGTAGTATTGTAAACTTAAACGGTATTTGCTGTATTTATTTACATTCACTTTCCCTATACCGTGCTTGTGGAAAACGTAACTAAAATTTACTATTGGTTAAAGTGCTGGATATGAAAGAGTTTACAGTAGAAGTGCTAAGTTGTGGTTATTAGAGAATGAGTTTGCTGCAACCAAAAAAAGGGAGCCTTGTGACGTCTGCTCAGTGTGGTCTAGCGGTGAGTGCATGGCACTGGTGCTCAGAAGACTGGCCACTGTGTTCATACAGCACCTAGCACAACGTGGGGGTGTGGGGTGGGATTGAGCCCGGAGGGGAATCTAGTTCTGCTATATGTCTCTGTAGTAGAAAGCCGAGCATTTGGGGGTGTGGTGGCTGCTGTCCAGTCCTGCAGCAGGTCTCTGGCTCAGGGCTGGTGTGCTTCCCCATGCTCTTTGCCGTGTTGGCAGCCAGCCCTCTCTGAAATAAACACAAATGCCTGATGGAGTCTCGTTCTTGTGTGTGGGGAGGATGACATGCAATCAAACACGAGCCGCGTACCACCGGCTGCAGACAGAGGGGCTCAGATTAGCCCTGCAGCTGGGCCTTGCCAGAACAGAGCTAAGCTCATCAGCCAGCGACAAAGGCGGACAGGAGGCCTCTGACTACAGCAGTTGGCCTTGCCAGGGTACCACACTGAGCAGCCTGACTTGCATAGCAGGCCCACTGTCCTAGGAACACAGGGTGGCTGTAGCACCAGCCGTGGGAATTCCGCTGCAGCTGGTGGCTTGAAAGGTGTCCTCACAGCAGTCGGGCACCACCGCTTCTCCCCATTCAGCCGTTCCAGCTGCCATCCCAGCCTGGAGGAGAGCGGTGTCCCCAGCGACACACAGGGGGGTCGCCAGGTGGTGGGTCGAGGCTGAAGCCTGGAGCTTGGAGAGACGGGTTGTGTGCTAGGGGCCAGGAGCAAAATTTCCCGTCGGGAGTGAGTGGTTGCAGCTCTGTCCTGCTCTACTTGGCTCTGACAGGCCAGAGGTCAGGGAGGGGTGGGGAGTAGCCGGTAGGACCTGATCCTGTAACTCCTAGTTACTGGCACAAATAGTCCCACTGACTTCAATCGTGCCATTGGAGGGCTGCTCTCTTGAGTAAGCGCTGCTCAGGGAAAGGTCTGCAGAGCTGCTTTGAGGAGAGGCTGGATGGGCGCAGGAGGCATGGCTAGCTAGCGAGCCCCTGGCCGCTGGGCCCCACCCCAGGTCTCTGAGTGCCCAAGGGGTGCGATCCTGACAGGAGATTACGGCCACCCACTCATTTCAAAAAGGGCTTCAAGCCATCCCTGCAAAGCCCCTGTTCTCGGAACGACGGGGCACCGGAGCTTTGCTGTGTTATCCTAGTGCTCCCCAGTAAAACCCGCCCTGGCCTTTAGCCGCTGCTCCGCCTGAACAGACCTGGGAAAGTCGTCATCTTGCCACTCCTCCTTCACATCCACGTTCTCCATCCGCAGCGTGGCTTCGGTGGTGCCCATTGCACCCTGGGACAGATGCTGGCAGCACCGGGTTTCAGCTGCCAAGGGATTCGGTCTGGAACACAACAATAAGTCCTGTGGCACCTTATAGACTAACAGATATTTTGGAGCATCAGGTTTCGTGGGCAAAGACCCACTTTGTCGGATGCATGCGTCTGGAACAGGGGAGATAGCAGCTTTGGCAACAAGCTGGCTGTGAAGCATAATGCTCCAGCTGCCCGGAACTGCAGCCTGTTCTCAGCCCCCTGGAAACTGAGGCATGTGGGCATCCAGGGTTTTGATATGATCTGTTCCAACGGCAGATGCCATTTGGAAGACTTAGCTGCAGACATGGGTCGGGGTGTGTGTGAGGTGTTCAGCTCTGACATGACTGTTCACCCTTCCTATGTCCAACACGGTGACTTTATAGAAATTGAGCCTGTGGGCACGGCGTGTGGAGATACGGACACCCCTGGACATAAGCAAGTCGGCAGGGCCTGGAGCACGGGCTCTGCATAAGATGTGATGGCCCCAAACTGCTAAGGATCACCCCTTGAGAATCTAGTGCTGAGCAGTACCCTCAGTTGTGGGGTGTACAGACTCACCCCTCAGCTTGTATTCTGCCACACTAGCAATATTGACGTTAACCGACACAATGGCCAATGGAAATTCAATACCGGCGTCAGGGGCGAAAACGTGGGATCTGTGGCACCTGTTTGCATTTTCCTGTCTCCTGTGGATGTTAACATTGTGTGTTGCACAGAGAAATTTCTGGGGGATACTCTGGCCTGGAACCCCAATAACCCCTCGCATTCAGAAAGGAAGGCTGTGGTAAGCCAGCCCAGGAGCAAGGCCTTCTGGGAGGAAGATGCTGGAGCTGTTTCACTCAGGCAATACACATTAGTCATGTGGCATTTGTCACATGTTCTGGGTCCTGTTTTTCTAAAAACGGACATCGAACCCACAGCTGCACTTGTATGGCTTGTCTGAGGGCAACTCCGCTGACCTCAGTGCAGTCACGCCTCATTCACGCTGGTGAACGTGAATGCAGAACCAGGAGCAACACAGCTACTTCTCAGCAACATTCCAGCCACGGGGGTGCTCTGGGGATTTCAGATGGCCTGTGGCTGACTCACTTTGTGATCTCTCTACACCGGCGGTCAGTGAGTATCACGCCCATCATATCCAGGGCCTGCTCCTGGGTTCCTTGCACGCCTAAAGCACTAGAGGAAGTCACTAGGAATTGCGAGTGTGCAAGCACTGAGCATCAGGACCACATGCTGTCAGATCCGTTAGCCAGGCCCCAGGGTCTCCTCGGTCGGTCAGATCCCACTCCCATTGTACTCCATGGCAGCTGAATTTAAAGGGAGCGGGACCAGGCCCATCTCTGTACGGTCACTGCCAGAGCTGTATAGCTGAGGTGACACCCTTGCACCAAGAGCAGCCAGCAGGAAAGGCGCACGAACCTTCCGATGGGCAATGGAGAAATCAGATGTCCCTGGACTCGGGGACTGGCTAAATTGGAACATGTTTTTAACCCACCAGGCCAGTTCCCAGTCTCCGTTATGTCCGTGTAAACCTGGAGTGACTCTGCTACAGCCAGAGCTGCTCCTCTGGCCCACTCTGGGGAGCGCCAACGCTCTCCCACTGCCCAAGGAGGCTCAGCTTCCCCGAAGGGGGCCTCCATGATGATGAATGAGCAGGAGACGAGGTTCTGTCTACCTACCGCTTCAAGGGGGTGAAGCTCTAAGGGTTGCTACGGCAACGCTGCCTTCGGATGTCCTGTGGATGCTGTCAGAGGTGGGAGCCAGGCCCGGGGGAGGCCAGCGGGGAGCTGTGTGGTGAAGGGTTACTGCGTTCTCCTCCCCTCTCCTTCTGCCCATGTGGCGCCTCCTGCATTACATATTTTTCTTTACCCTGGTGCGCTGCCAGCTGCTCTGCCCAGGAAAGGAGCCTATTTGTACCACGGCTAATTCCCTGGCATGTAGGAACAAGCAACGGCCCAGATCCCGGGCATGCAACCCTTCCAGCCACAACCCCTTCACAGCATCATGGAGAAAATCAACCCCCCTCCCAAGCTACAGCCTGTGCCTCCATTGTCAACCCCATCCCCAGCGGAATGGGAGCATGGATGCGCCTTGTACTTACCGCCTGTGGATTTCCTCTTGCTACTGGGGAACAAAGACGATCTCTGCTGTCTGCCAGCTTGGCATTCCTCCTCCGGTAGCAGGGGGCTCCTTAGGACACCCAGGACTGGAATAAAAATCCCGCCGGGCAAGGCTGTCGCAGCTGGGGGCCGGGGAGCTGCATCAGAGCTGGTCGTCAGTGCAGGAGCTGGCCTTTCGCTTCAGAAATGGACGGCAGCTCTTTGTACTCGCTTATTACTGGTGCTGCCACCGCTGCTTGCTCTGCCGCGGAGGCATTCGATGATTTGCAGCTCTCAGCTGGCTAAGCCCCTGCTCCCTTAAGACAGCTAATTGCACCGCTTTTGTGTGCCGGGAAAGGAGGGGTGGGGATGGGCGGGTGTGTGTGCGGGGGGGAGAGCTAGCAACGTAAAGTACCCTCCTTTCCAGGGCTGCTGCTCCTCTGATTGGATAGGGGTCAGCAAATATCTCCACAGCCTCTTCTCTGGCTCCCTGAGCATCTTCAGGCCCTGGCAGGATCCAGCCCAGGAAGAGAGGGGTGGGGCAGAGCTGTTTCATATAGAGCATCACTGGCTCAGGAAAGGCAGGTTCTCTGGACCAGGCTAACAGTGTGTCCTCTTTCTCATGGCATCTCTCTGCCCCCGGGACAAAGGGCACTCCTTGTTGCTAGGAGCTGGAGTGGGGCTGTCTAGGGGGGCTCTGGGGAAAGTGTAGAGCCCCAGAGGGCTGTGGAGGAGGTGAAAAGAATCAGCTCCGAGCAAGGGGGAAAGTGGAAGACAAATCCATGCAGATGCAGCCAGAGAGGGTGGCAAGTGGAAATGGCACCAGCTGAAGATCCTAGTGTGCCCAAAGCCCTGTCAGTGAGAAGCAGGCGTCCGATTCCTTTAGGTGCCTGTGAGAATCCCTGCTTGTGCCAGCCTGCTTTGGGGAACTGTCCCCAGGTTTCCAGGACCTGCTGGGTTGCATGTCAGGCGTTACTGCTGCCCTATATACGTCCACTGATTAATTATTACTACTGCTGATTATGTGCATCCCTGAAGGGTCCTGGAGCAATACAGGCACAGGACAAGAAGGTGGTTCTGGTCCCACAGCTCATGGACAGGCTCCCAGCGACTTGCATCCAGCGCATACATTCAAGCTTTATAGTCCGAGATCGGCCCTCCTGCTCCTCTCTCCTTACCAAACACACAGCTGGAACTGCTGAGCATCTCTGGTCCCCCGCCCCCAAGCCCTTGCACATGGGTCTGAGGAGAGCAGCGTTATCACGGCTCCATTAGGAGCGGTGGGATGTTGTTGGGGCAGGATGCCAAAGACGAGCTGGGCAGGCTCTCTACCTCCTTGCCATGCCCTGACCCCTCCTGCTCTTTGCTTGGGTTTGGCGCCCGCCCCACCGTGCATGGCTCTGGAGTCCTGCTGGACTGGGGGCTTCCCTGGGTTGCATCTCACCTGCCCATGGGAGAGGGGCAGGGGTGAGTTGGAGGCCTGGGGGCAGCCATCTTGCAGGAGCTCATGACTGACAGGCTTTGCAGGAGGAGCTCGTCTTGAAGAGCGATGTGAGGGCCACCTGAGAAGCAGGTGTCTGTCTGATGCAGCTTGGCTCTTTACACAGTATTAATTACAGCACAGCTGGGTTCCACCCACAAACACTCCCTGTGGTAGCCACAAGTTTGCTGTACTAGGCCCCGTTACACATGCACAACAGTGCCTGGATGGGTTTTGGTGGCTTCTGCAGAAGACCAGGAAGCTCCCACCCTATTTAAAGGCCCACAACCCACTCCCTAAGTACTACTTCCCCAGGTCAGACTGGGACAACCTGGGCATTTTAGAACAGGCCAGCTTAGACATTGCTGATCATGGCTGGTGTGGGAGCATCCAGCCAAGAGGAGCATATCCCTCTTTGCTTCTCTGCAAGGAACATTTCCCTCTCTTACTATTTTGTGGCAATCGAAGCCTCGTGCACAGCTTAGGAATGCCATCTACTGGCTTAGCTATGGGCTCTGTTATGCTTGCTTGGCCTTGGATCCAGGCTGGGGGGCGAGTGACCCTAGGTTTTGGAGAAGCACTCGCACCCACCGCTTCCTGCCCAAGGCCCCGGCTCCCACAACAGGTTCATTGGCCCCGAGCCCTGCATTGCAAGGCTCCGGAGCATCAGGCAGCTGGCAGGTGGTGTGGCTGCAGCCCACCCTCAGACTGGAGCTCCAGGGAGCCGGTGAGCCCTGCAGTACAGTCCCCAGAGGAGCAGGGTGACAGTGGGTGAATTGCCTGCTAGACCCTCCGCCCATGAAGTTGGTCATTTGCTAAAATGCGTGATCCTGGATTTCATCAGCCCCACCTTGTTTGCAGGGTCAAAATAACTTAAATCCCTTTGCTGAGACAACAGAGCCATTCACTTTTCAAATCGCTGTGCATCAAAATCAAAACCAAAATAAAAAGGGAGCAATAAACTTTAAGTGTTTTAATTTCACCTGGACTTTATTTCAGGCCCTGATTCTGTGAATGCTGATGCAGATGCTACCTTTGCTCGCTGGCCATGAGGGGGCCGTGAGTAATGCTTCCTGTAGGCACCTATGTTTGCAGGCTCTGGGCTTTAATCTAGGTGAGAGCTGGGGACCTGGGGTTTGTGAATTTCAGTCTCTCTGCCTCAAGGACTTATCTGGCTCCCATCACCACAGCATCTCCCAATCGCTAATCTCGCAACACCCCTGTGAGGTAGGGCAGTGTTATTCCCATTGCAGGTGGGGGGACTGATTTTATATTGGTATAATGGCAGTTAGGGCTTTGATTTTTGCTAAATATACCACTACGGTTCAACCTCTCTCGTCCAGCACCGTCGGGACCTGACCAGTGCTGGATGAGGGAATTTGCCAGACCACGGGAGGTCAATATTTTCTAGCACATTACCAAACTTCCACTGCTTAGTGGGCTCTTAGAAGATATTTAGGAGCAAATTACGGCTAAATACCAGCCCTGAACACTGAGAGCCAGGACTGATGGCTGCAAACAAACTTCATGGGACTGCAAGAAACTTGGCCGCACCCATGATAAGTGCACGTCTGGCTAACTCAAATCATGCTGGATTACAGAGTTTGCCAGCTGAAAGAGTTCCAGATTAGAGGGGTTCAACATGGATGTACTTCTGTGGATGCAGTACACTAATGCCTTACATAGATGAAACGTGCTCCTCGTCGTACAGAGCAATAAGTCGTACTGGTGTGACAGTCACGTGAGGAAAGAAAAAAAAAATCCAGGTTCTGACTCCAATTAAATCCTTTCTGTGGCTGCTGGAAGTGGGATAAATCAGGGGGTCTATAATATAAACAGACCCTGATTGTTCGTGGTAGTGGTATCATTAGCCTGGAAGACTGGAGAACAGCAGTGCCTGAAAGGGGAAGGTAGTGGATACGGGGAGGAAGTGAGGAAGTGATCATCCGGGGGTGTATGGGGGGAAGGTAGTGGATACGGGGAAAGTTGGACACAGGCTGGGGGCTGCGTCCCTGGGAAGTTTTGGATTTGCCTGAAAAGTAAAAGATCTCCTGGGAGAATGGGACTAAAGGCTTTGGGTGTAGATTCTGATTGTTGCGGGGAGGGCTGCAAAGTAATCCCTGCCTTGATTTCCCTCTCGTGGGTGCTTGCTGGGGCTGATCACCTGCATGCCTGCTCTGCCTCGTGCTTTCCTCAGTTTGCTCTCTGGTTCTGGAGTCCCAAGGACCTCCAGCAAGTTTCCAAGTATAAATAGCCCTTTATGGGCTTAATTCTCACATACATTCTCCCACCTGTAGTCCAGATTTCCCCAGCACAGTCACTCTTCCAAGGCATGATGCCAAGTCAGGCTCCAGCATCTCTCCCTACACCTCTGGCTTTCAGATACGGCTCTGCTGCTTTCCAGCTCGGGGGCTTCTCTACCCTATTTCCTTGCCAGGTATGAGTCTAGAACTCACCCCTCCATCATTACCCAGACTTCAGCCTACACTGGCTTTAGCTGCCCAGCCCAGAGAGTCAGCAGACAGTTACAGGGGACAGCCGTCAGTCCTCTTTGGCCTGGGGAAGTATGCAGGTGACTCCACCGCTCACCTGCTGCTTTCACCAGCCTGATCTGTCTCCCCTACTCGCTAGGACAGGAGCAAGCAAACTTATTACATTGGGCCCTACTTTGTGTCCCTGCAGTTAGCAGGGTCCCCCAACCTGTCTAATGTAATCCAAGGCGGTGGAAATTTTGGTTATGTTCATATGAAAACACAACCCTTTCGGCATGGTGATTCAGGGGCTGGAGCACATGACCGATGAGGAGAGGCTGAGTGATCTGGGCTTATTTAGTTTGCAGAAGAGATGAGTGAGGGGTGATTTGATAGCAGCCTTCAACTTCCTGAAAGGGGGCTCAAAAGAGGGTGGAGGGAGGCTGTTCGCAGTAGTGAGGGATGACAGGAAAAGGAGCAATGGTCTGAAGTTACAGAGGGAGAGGTGTAGGCTGGATAGTAGGAAAAATAATTTCCCCAGGAGGGCAGTGAAGCACTGGAATGTGTTACCTAGGGAGGTGGTGGAATCCCCATCCCTAGAGGTTTCTAAGTCCTGGCTTGACATAGTCCTGGCTGGGATGATTTAGTTGGGGTTGATCCTGCTTTGGGCAGGGGGCTGGACTCAAGGACCCCCTTCCAGCCCTAGAACTCTATGCTTCTGTGATTCTACGTGTAAGACAATAAGTTTGTAGAATGTAAAAACGTTATGAATCAGGAAATCCATGTGAATACACAGACATAAAAACCACAGATTTGCACATTTTTGGTGAGATGGATGAGCGCACAGTTAGCCCCAGTGGGATTGAGCTGGCAAGCGCTGGGTGTTCTGCCTTGCCCTTCTCAAAGGGCCGGGCTCACCCAGTGGCACTGATGCATTCCTTTTGCAAGTCCTCCCACATTCTCACTGGCTTCTGTATTTCTCCTGCGGGGGTCAACTCATCGTGGAAAGTTCTTGGTGAACTCAGTGTGGTGGGATCTAGAGCTTAGCCAGAGGGCCAAGATACCTAATTAATGATCCACTGCCAACCCCCTGGGGCTGGGGAGATTCCACCAGCTCACACCTTTATATCAGTGTAACTCTGTCCACGCTGGGGGCTTGTGCTACTGCTTTAACTCTACCAGCATAACTAGAGCAGAACTCCTGCCTGTAGATAAACCTGCATGATGTGCTCAAGGTCACACCATTATGCCAGGGCTTCTAGGCTCCCTGCCATCGAACCTGGAGCCTAAGAAATTAGAGTGCTGGCTGTACGTGGTGCTCTGCAGAAGGGCACCTGGGATTCTAGCTCAAATTGAGGCTTTCCTGGCTTGCAAGCTCCCTGCCATCCCCCCAGCCTTGCTTGGTTTGGACGCATCACATCCCTAGTTTTGAAACAAATTCCTGGGAAGATTTTCTGGTTTGCGGGAAACTTTGAAAGAGCGAAATCTCCCACAAAGTAAAAATCTACACACCTGGGACGTCCTGCATTTCAGAGAGCTATACACACACCATTCTGGTCACCAAACAAAAAGTCTAGTTCAGGTGTTAGTCTTGAACTTCGTCGTTCAGTCCTTGGATGCCATTTCCTTCTCTGCCACAGACTTCATGGATGGCCCTGGGTAAGTCACTTAGCTTATTGTATTTTTGCAAAGTGGGGCTGTGAGGGCTTCTCTACCTCAAAGGGATGTTGTGAAGCACTTTGTGATTTACTGGTTAAAAGTGCAATATGTAGTCATTGATGGAAATTATTATTTAGGAGCCTAAATTACATCCTTCTGGCGACACAAAGCTTGCTGTTTACAGGGCAACTTACTCTTAGTGTTGCTGCTATCAGGCAAGATAGCAGGCAGAGGAATAGAGTTAGCCAGTTATGTCAGACATGTGGTCAGCTGGACTGCTCTCTAAAGAAGGGCGGAGTTAACTGCTCTGTCATGGCTGGGAAAATTGGAAGGTGGCAGCTGGCAACCTCTGCATCGGGCTTCTCACTGGAAGAGGAAAAACCTTTTTAAAAAATCTGATCCTGAGCCTTGGTGCCTCAGTTTACCATCTGTGGTACTGCCCATCTCACAGCAAGTTTGTGAGCTGCTCAGATACGCTGGAAATAGAGTTTAGGGACTTTTTTGCACAACTAAAACTGTGATCTCTCTAAACTAAGGGCATGGTCCATGTCAGCTTTAGGGCTAGTTTATTTTGTCTCTTTGAATTACTGTTGAGAGAGGTTGGATTTGCAGTTCTGTACAAGTGAGGCACAATAGTGAATACTCAGCTTCGGTTTTCGTGGCGATGCTTTTAAATATGTTGTCTTTGTTCTGTCTTATACAGAGTGGCAGCATTCAGGCCTTAGGCCGGAGATATAATAAATAGCTGTTATTGAATTTTTGCTGGTTTTAAAGCAGTTCCGTTTGCCCTGGGATCAGTGGCAGAATCACAGGAGGATTCTGAACTGCTGACAAATGCACGGTTTTGCTCTAGAGCCAACAGAGGTCAGTGTGCCCTAATTCAAAAGCCGTTTGGAAAGGAATCTTAAAATAAAAAAACTCTCCTCCTGAACAAAATTGTGTAGCGGTAGATTGGCCTGAAGGGGTCACACTGCACCAGGAGATCAAAGCTACCAGCATTTCACCCAGTGCCCCTGGGATGATTCGCTGAGAGTTAAGTCTATACTGCAAAAACCACCCATCAGCTGACTCAAGCTTGAACTGCAGGGCTGGACAGTTGCGTGGTAGACGGCCGTGGCTCGGGGCTCTGAGTCCCAGTGAGGTGGGCAGAACCCCTGAGCCCACACTCCAACCTGAGCCTAAACATGTACATTGCAATTTTATAGCGCCCCCACCCCAGAGGATTTACTTGGTATTGCTCGAGTCCTTGCTCAGGGCAGGGGGCTGGGAGCTCAAGACAGCGTGGCCAGCCCAGCGTGGCCAGCCCAGGCAGTGGGGAGCATGGAGCCGCTCCCCATTTTTACCCTGCGGCTAGCAGGGGTGGCAGGGGCAGTGCTGCTGGCTAGCACCAGCTTCCTGGATCTGGGGTGCTTGCTGCTCTGCTGTGGGCATTCTGGGATCTAACTGTACCCAGTGTTTGGTGCCCGCTGTGGTTCATTGGTGAGTATAACTGTCCCTGCCCCCCACTCCCCTCCCTTTCCATTCGGTGAGAAGCAATCACATTCCAGGCACGTCCCCTTGTCCTGGCACAACCTCACCCTGACCTCGCTTTAGGTTATGCTAAGAGGAAGCTGCCTGCCAAATCCGGTGGTCCTACTTGTTGCTGTTGGGAGGAGTTCTTGAACAAACGGACACGCAGGCTGATGCGCAAACTCGCTAAAATATACAGCACAGGCGGCACCTCTCTCGTCTGGCCCCCTTGGGACCTGACCAGTCCCGGAGGAGGGATTTTTCCAGATGAGGGGTGGTCAATGCCGTCTGGGCTCCCCTCTTGTCCACTTTGCAGAATTCCTGCTGGCTGCCCGACTGCTGTGGCTGGCTGTCTGTGGCCGCAGTTCCCTGGCTGCTCCTGGCCCCACAGCTCCCCAGCTGGCTCCCGGCCTATGGTTCCCTCACTGGCTTCCTGCCGGCTCCCCAGCTTCCCAGTCCAACTGCTCCCCAACCAGTTCCCCAACCAGTGGGGCCACAGCGCTCACTACTGGTTCTCTAGTCACTGGGGCTCACTGGCTTCTGCTCCCTCCTCCTGTGGGGTCTTGGCGGGGTGACCCCAGCTCTTCACTCCAGCAGCGGCTCTACCCACCCCTCAGCTGCAGCAGGGCCAGCAGGGACTCCAGGTCTGGCCTGAGCCAGGCTGCCGGCCATTGCTCTGGCCCCAGTCCCTGCTCCGCTGATACAGGCCCTGCCGCAGCCCCGGGACTCACTGGTCCTGCAACATCTGCGCTCATGCCGGATGATGGATGTTGCCAGATGAGAGAATTCCAGATTTAAGAGGTTGAACCTGTAGATGAATCTTAGCTGCAGACACCTGTAGCGTAGACATACCCAGAAGGCAGTGGTGGGCAACCTGTGGCCGGCAGGCTGCACCCAGGCCAACAGGCTAATCCACAAGACCTTTTGTGCACAGGCACATCAGGACCCATGCAGTTCCCAGTGACTACAATTTGCCATTCCTGCTCAATGAAAGTGGGAAGCGGTAGCTAGCACATCCTTGTGGCCCAGTCCTTCCCACAGCTCTCATTGGCTGTGGTTCATTCTTCCCGGCCACTGAGCGCTGCAGCAGGAGGGGAGGATGGAGTGAAGTTGCCTGTGGACAGTCAATGTCAGCAAAATATCTCCTGATCCACGAGTGCATTACTCTGATGAGTTGTAGGTTGCTCATTGCTGCTTTAAGGCCTGGACCATTGAGTAGTGAGTCCTGGGGATTTTCATGTTATTTTAAATAGGTCTCCAAACAAATGGGGCTGGGACCAGCATCCTGGAGTTGGAGGGCAGGGGGACAGTTCTGAATGTAAAGTGTGCATGCTTATCCGCCGGGCTCAAACAGCTCCTCTTCCTAGTGGCCTCTTTGGGAAAGCGGCCCAGCAACCAAACATCTTTGGAAAGGTGGCCCAGCAACCAAATCAAATTTTGGAGGACAATGTGGGGAACCTCCCGCCCCCAAAAGCCACAAACACTTCTCAAAATCTCACCAAAACACTGTGCATTTTTCAACCAGCTCAAAGGGCCTCTGGTCTGAGTAGCACAGAGCGGAAAAGGAGGTTGAGAAAGGCCCCAGCAAGTGAACACAAAATTGCTGATCCTAAAGGTACAAAGAAAAGTCAGAAGCCAAGCTCGATTCTGTAGTTTGAGCCTGGAAGGTGCACTGTGGGCATGTTTCCAGCCTTTCTATGTGACCTCGAGGGACAGAAACTTCATTCAAAATGCAAGCTGAGATTCTTGCATGTTCACAGGATTCCTGGAGCTGAGGCTTTAAGAGAAACAACAGCTCTCATGCAACTTATGGTAAACATCACAGCAATCAGCAGCACTGCGAGTTGAATGCTACCAGCCTCATGCATTCCAAAATAGGTGGGGTTATGCCTTTAACTTTGGAGGCGAAAAAAAAAAAAAGGAGAAACCCAGGGACTTAATATATCCCCTCCCCCTCTGGGGATATTATCATAAGTCTTATGAGCTAGCAACTCTGCAATTACCCCCATTAGCTTGACTGATGGCTTGATGAAAGCTGCTGCAGAAGAAATAGTTCTTTCCATCACTTTCCTCTTGTCTGCGCCAGCATTGCTAGCAGCTGTCACATTCAGTGCAGCAAAGGGAAGATGGGAGAATAATCCCCTAGCCAGGAGCTCTTCTTTGTCAGAAACTACAGAAGCATTGAAACCAAAACTGGAGGGTGGGGAACAGAGGGTGGGGGGGAGAGAGGAGCTGGTTTTGATGAGTTATTTGATACGAAAACAAATGCTTAAAATATCCCAGCTTTGGACATTTCCAGAACACAAATGTTCCAGTTTTCTGGTTTGTAATGACGTTTTTTTTTTGGCCTGGTAATTTAAGACAATTATAGTAAAAAAAAAAATGTACAAAAAGCAACTGCAAGTTTAAAGAAGATCATGACCATAATGAAACACTTTGAAATTAACTGAAAGAAATGTTTCAATTGACCTCAGCTGAAATCTCTTTTTTTTCCCCCCTGATTTCATGACAGCTTTCAAGATTTCATATTTTGGACTTGCTTTAGGATGAAGACAAATCTCAATCTCAAATTTTTGCAGGCTGGGAAAACCAACTTTGCTCCTAGTTCTCGCATCCAAGGCTAGAGCCGATCCTCTGAACACCACAGCTTTTTCCAAAGGGCCTGGCCTAAATGAAATGTGACTGGTTAGAAGATGGATGTAAGGCTAGGAATTCCCCTCCTGAAGCTTGTGTACATTGTGATTGTTGTGAGGTGTTTAATCCAGGAAGATTTGGACCATATATAGCGAATCCCTCCTCCCCGACTACCTCCTTCCAACCTACCTGTGCAGTGTGGATTCTGCCCCAAGATGGAATTTGTTGCCCAAGAAGCAGGGTGAAACAGCCTGGGAAAAGTGTGAGCATGTTTCACCCAACAGCGGATGGTGCCAGGCAGGCCTGGCTAGGGAGAGCGAGTTTGTTCACAGATCCCCAGCAATGTGCTGCCGTGGCCAGACATAAATTCGAGAGGGACAAACAACGTGGCTGTGTTAGTAATGCAGCATAGCCAGGCCCAAGCAGTTGTTGGTGCTGACTAATAAGGGCCTGGCAGGCAATGGATGGATGCTGGCAAAGTACCATATGGGATGTGTTAGGATGTTACATGCCAATAAACAAACAGGGGTGTTGCTGTTGGGCATGTAATTAATATACACCAACCTCCATGCATCCCTCTTTGCCCTTGGCAGCTCTCAAAACCACAGAATAAACATGTGGGAAACCCTGTAGCCTCCTGGAGGCAGCATCTTCCCCTTCATCTTGGGAGGTTTCTTTCCTGTGAGGCGGGGGGAGGTTTTTAAGAGGACAGGCCTGCCTCTTCCAGCCCTGGGGGGCAGTAGCTGAAAGCCATTAGTGGTGTGAAAGGCGTCTGTGGGCCTCAAAGTCGTTCCTGGTACTTCGAGGTCTCTAGCCTAAAAAATGGTCAGGCTCCCTAGTTCTGGGGGCCTCCGGCTTTCACAGGAGGTGTCGTTTGATAAAGGCTGGGGTCTTCAGGGGCCCCTGAGGCAGCCTGGGATGGACGATGGATATAGGAATGGAGCCACTCGCTGCCTCTTCTTCTAACCTTTAACCCTTCTCATCCTTGTTCTTTAGCGTTGGCTCCATTGATGTTCCTCCGCTCCCCCTCAGCCAGCCCATGAGTAGGTGTCTGTCAGTCCCATTTTCTTCCTTCCTTTCCCCATTTCTACCTTTGCCCCTTCAACCCTCCTCCTTGTACCCCGCATGGGTCAGTGCTCTCCCAGGGACTGAGCCGGGGGAATCCAGTGCTAAACGGGTGAGCTGCTGGAGCTAACGAGTGAAGACTCAGCTGGGAGCTGCACTGGGCCGGAGCAGGAAATGTAACACACGCTCCCTGGTGGGCTCCATGACCCAGCTGTGAGGGGGACGAGGAACAAAGAGGTGGTGTGTGCATGTGGGGGTTTGTCTCCAGAGCATTTCCTGGAGGCTCAGGTTTCTGATGAGTAACAACAAGCAATCAGGCTGGATCTGCCCAGGGCCAAAGTCGTGCCGAGTTGAATCCGGGGCAGTTGCCACATTGTGAGGCCTCTGGGGAAGAGCTGGAGGGAGTTGTCAGGCAGGAGCTTCTTCCGAGGAATGTGGCCAAGCTCCAGTTGGTTTCTGATTGGTTCCCCGCACCTCCCACGGCTATTAAAAACCTCTCCCGGGAGGCTTAGGGAGAAAAACGCAGCGGAACCCCGCAGAATGCGTGTGGGACGAGGAGGGAGATCCGAGGCCGGGGATGCCACAGCCCTGACTGTCTCTTCTTGGTGAAATGCAGATCGTTTCTCAACTTCCTTAGCGTGTCCCCCACTGCCCGGCCCCCGTGATTCCAGGACATTATCAGAAGCCTCCCACTTAGCGGCTTCTTGGGAAGGCCAAGCGGAAAGTTGGAGAGAACCACACAAGATATTTATATTGTAGCATAAACAGAGGCTCAAAGTAGAGGCTGGTAGTTTTTTCCTGAAATCTTGATGGTTCTTTTAAAGGCAGATGAATCTAGAAAATGGGACCTTTTCCCAGTACGGGGGGCTCCCTACCGTTGTAAAACTAAGATTAAAATCCCAAAGCTGAATCACTGCTCTGGCTGGAGAACTGAAGCAGAGGAATGGGGGAGCTTGGAATCAGTTCACCTCCCCAGGAGGATTTGAATGGGCCCCACTTCTTCCGCACAGGGGGTGCTGGAAGAGGGTCTCAAGGATATCTCGTGAGAGTTGGAGGCTCTGGCCCACATGCTCTGTGCTCCTTCCTCCCAAAGAATCTGCTTTAACTCCTGGCTCAGTGGGGGATCCCTGTAAGCTGAGCGCTTGGGCAGGCCCACAGGAGAGATTTTGTTGCTGCTCAGGCTGATTAGCAGAGCACTCGCATTTGGCGGCGTGTCTGTGTACTGACGGTGCACATCTGCACATGTCTTGGTGCACATAATAAAATTTATTCCCCCCTCAGAATGGAAGAAGTCGAGGGAACGCTGTGTGGGGCCCATGATGGCACTGCAGTCGGGATGCAGGCCACAGCCTGAAGCAAAGAGGGCAGCTTTCCAGCGCTAGCTGGGCTGTGGGAGTTGCTGGATTCCTGCTTTCAGTCCCTGGAAAAGGCTGGCAAGCTCGCTCTGACCCATCCCCTTTGCATTGGTGCTGTGAATCTTGGCATGTGCTCTCCCCGCGCCTCCCCAGCCCATGGCGCATGATGGCAAGTTTGCAGTGCAGCCATGCCCAGTCTTGTCCTAGGTCAGGGGTTGGCAACCAAAAGAGCAAGAAGAGATATTTTTTCCGGATTTGGTAAAAAAAAAAACAAAAAAAAAAACAAACAACAATTCAAGCGCGGCAATGCATGGGAATGCGAGACAGTCCTTAATAAATCTCAACCCACACTTTTTGTAACCCCTATTTTAAGAACAGCGTGTGCACGTGCGCACGCACACACACACACACACACACACACACACACACACACACACACATCCCACAACGCACTGCACATATTAAAGGGGGAACTATCTAACGTTTCGAGATCACACACTCTTGGCTACTCAGATAGGAGTTGTTCATTGCTCGGCTTTTAGGCATTTACCAAGAAATCGAAAATAATCAGGGGAGCCTTTTTTTAGGTTTTTTTTTTTACTTTGCAATTATAGCATCGGGAGCCACAAAGAAATCCTTAAAGAGCCTCATGCAGCGCTGGAGCTGCAGGCTACAGACTCCTCTCCTAGGCTAAGGTGAGAGAGAATTGTCTGGAGCAGTTCTTTGCCTGAGCTATGCAAGAGGCCCCACGAGGTTATCAGAATGGCCCCTTCTGGCTCTGGAATCAGAGGTGACTCTCTAGTCTAGATACACCCAGCAAGTGCTGGTGCTGAATTCCTCCTGGAGCAGGGGTGCACCTGGGCCCCTCAAACTTGCCCTGTGCCTGCTATCACAGGAACTATTTTAAAGCAGGAGGCTGAGGATTTTTGATGGTGGCATTTCTCCGGTGCGATGCCGAGGTGATGGGCAGAGTTTCATCTTAACAATCATGACAGGTGGAGAAGTCCCACAGGATGCCCCTCAATGTATGGGGGCTGGAGAGAGAATCCGGCCCAGGGAAACGGCTTAGACCAGACACAGCAGGGAAGCTGGAGTTGTGCGTGCAGCGGGTGGGCCGGGTTGCGGTGATTGCTGAAGAAAACTGGTGCCCAGTGGTTCAGAGGCCTCCAATGAAGCCCACTCGTAGATCCCTCATGGCAGGCAGGATCAGGACTGTGCCAAGACTAGCTCAGCTGAAACCAGAAGTGTGTCTCTGTCCTGGGGTCTATTTCCTCTCCCTGTTTGGGCTCATACGAGGCATTCTCAGGCAACCCTGCTGTTTAACCCACTCATGCAGTATCTGCCCTCCACGATAAGGGCGCCTTAGTCTAGAATATCCAGAAGTGACAGGGAAGAGGAACGTACTGACAGGGTATAGTAAGCGAGTGACAGGGTGAAGGACTTAATACATCACATGGTGTCCTCAAAACAGCCCACCCCCGGACCCCTTGTTCATGGTCCTTCTGCCTGGGCCCCAATTACCACCATCCTGCCCTTTGAGTCCCGACTTCCCATAACCCTGCACCTTGTGCTGTCATTTGCACCAGTACAAGTATGGTTTAATGTATTAGCAGAGAATTCTAAGGCTGGAAGAGACCTCCGGAGGTCATCAAGTCCAGCCCCCTACCTAAAAAAGCAGGACCAATCCAACTAAATCATCCGATCCAGGGCTTTGTCCAGCCAGGACTTAAAAACCTCCAGGGATGGAGATTCCACCACCTCTCTCGGTAGCACATTCCAGTGCTTCACCACCCTCTTGGGGAAATAGTTTTTCCTAATATCCAAACTACATCTCCCCCAATAACTTCAGACCATTGATCCTCATTCTGCCACCCATCACTACTGAGAACAGCCTCTCTCCATCCTCTTTAGAGCCCCCCTTCAGGAAGTTGAAGGCTGCTGTCAAATTACCTCTCACTCTTCTCTTCTGCAAACTAAATAAGCCCAGATCCCTCAGCCTCCTATCCAAATGGCCATGATTTAATCTTCTTTTTCATTTACCATGCTCTGGTGTAAATGATGGCACATGGTGCAGGCCACTGGGGTACCAGGTGCACCCCCAAAAGGGGTGGGTGGGAACACAGAGCTCCTCCCTCAGCTTATATGGGAGTAAGTCCTGCTGTGTGAGGAAGGTTCATGTTTTGGTGCAGAAATTTTCGGGGGAGGAGATTGGACAGAGGAGGATTTTCCCCTGATAAGCTTTGGATCCTTCCGAAGGGCACACGGCAAAGGAGCAAAGGCATTTTGGAGAGGTTACAGTCCTGACCTGGGCTCTGTTGTTTATATCAAGCTAAATAGCTCATGACCCTGGGGCTCTGCCTGGCCCAATTTGTATCACATGGCTGGATAGTTCTCATAAACAACCGGGCTAGCTCCAGCCGCTTCCTTGGCTCTGGTGCTTAGCAGCAGCCCCATCTGCCCCCTGCTTGCTGCCTGTTTGCCCTTTCTGAGTAAGAAAATACACAGCAAGAGGAATGGGGTCACACTGGTCATCTCTTCCCAACGTGCAGACATGGATGTCTCCCCTGGTGTTGGCTGAGTGGGGAGAAGAGGCCATGTGCCACAAAGCATTCTGGGTTGTGGCCTGGTCGGTAGTGACTAGTTAGCTGTTGGTTCTTGTTACAATAATGGGGGATTCCTAGGGTTTTCCCCATCCCCAGATCTGGTGGGGTTTCTTCCATCTTTGCCTCGGTCTCGGTCTCCCTGTGTCTGGCCGAAGAGTGGTAAAGGTTCAGTTAGCATGACATCTCCTCATGGGTCTCCCTTGTTGAGGGGGAAGGTAGGTGTGCCCCTGGCTAACCCCGGAGATGACAGACAGCAGAGACAACCTGCCACTGCCTCCAGGACAGGTGATAACAACAAATAGACCCAGGAGTTCAGATCCCAAACAGCACGTGTCACTCCATCCCGGGCCGGTTGTGACTGACTGAGACACCCACCAGCCAGGCCTGCCTGTTCTGTCATGGGGCCAACTCGTATCGCTTGTGTTGAGTTGAGACTCATCGTGTGACGCTCTTTAATCCAGCCCTGGACAGAGAACCAGGCAGCTGTTTGTTAGACTGAACTGACCTGAGCCAGGAGCACAAACCTTCCGTTCCATCCATCCTGTTGTGCCGGGCCTTGGTTGCACTCTGCTCCCATGGGGAGGGCAAAGTCAAAAGGAGGATGCAGAAAGGCTGGGAGGGTCCTTCCTCCAACTACCTTCCTGCATCCCCCCACAGGCCTTTCTTCCCTCTGGCATCCCACCCCGATTCCTCTACCCTTCATAGAATCCTGGAACACTAGAACTGGAAGTCTCAGAGGGGTCGCCCCAGTAGGTAGAAGTGCCTGGCAGGTGGGTGTCTCAGTCCGTCACAACTGGCCTGGGATGGAGTGACATGTGCTGTTCGGGGTCTGAACTCCTGGGTCTGTTTGTTGTTATCACCTGTCCCGGCGGCAGTGGCTGGTTGTCTCTGCTGTCTGTCATCTCTGGGGTTAGCCATGGGGACTTCTACCTGTGGCAACTTCCAGGTCAACAGATTTTTTTGGAGCACAAGCTTTGGTGGGCAAAGACCCACTGTGTCAAAAAAAATCCAAAACATCTGTTTGTCTACAAGGTGGCACAGGACTTCTTGTTGTTTTTGTAGAACTGGAAGGGACCTTGAGAGGTCATCAAGTCCAGTCCCCTGCCTTCTTGGCGGGACCAGCACCGTCCAGACCAATGGCGTCCAATAGCTATTCAAAGATTGCCACACTTGTGGTTGTTGTCTTTCCATATTTTCCCCAGGCCATCACCACCCTCCCCCTGCTCTAACTGAATGCCCTCCCCCAGAGCCGGGAACTCCCCTGTCTAAAGAAATGCCCCCACAGGCTCCCAGAGCCCCTGCCCCCATTCTAATTTAATATCGTCGACTCACCGGCACTGCCGCTGGATCCACCGCTGTCACTGCTGTCTCGCGCTTCTCCCGCCAAGCAGTGGGGTGCATGGAGTAGGCGTACTGCAGGCCTCACGGGCAGCTCTCAGAGGCTACGTCTACACGTGCACGCTACATCGAAATAGCTTATTTCGATGTAGCGACATAATGTCTACACGTCCTCCAGGGCTGGCAACGTCGACGTTCAACTTCGACGTTGGGCAGCACCACATCGAAATAGGCGCTGCGAGGGAACGTCTACATGCCAAAGTAGCACACATCGAAATAAGGGTGCCAGGAACAGCTGCAGACAGGGTCACAGGGCAGACTCAACAGCAAGCCACTCCCTTAAAGGGCCCCCTCCCAAACACAGTTTCACTAAACAACACAAGATCCACAGAGCCGACAACTAGTTGCAGACCCTGTGCATGCAGCATGGATCCCCAGCTGTGGCAGCAGCAGCCAGAAGCCCTGGGCTAAGGGCTGCTGCACACGATGACCATAGAGCCCCGCAGGGGCTGGAGAGAGAGTGTCTCTCAACCCCTCAGCTGATGGCCGCCATGGCGGACCCCGCTATTTCGATGTTGCGGGATGCAGATCGTCTACACGTGCCCTACTTCGACGTTCAACTTCGAAGTAGGGAGCTATTCCCATCCCCTCATGGGGTTAGCGAGTTCGACGTCTCACCGCCTAACGTCGATTTCAACTTCGAAATAGCGCCCAACACGTGTAGCCGTGACGGGCGCTATTTCGAAGTTGGCGCCACTACTTCGAAGTAGCGTGCACTTGTAGACACGGCCAGAAGGAGCTGCATTTAAAGGCTCCAAGAGCCACCTGCAGCTCCAGAGCCTTATTTGCCACAACACAGCATCCTGTTCGCCACACGTGGTGAGTGGTGAACGTATTGGACACTGCTGGTCTAGACATGCTAGATGTCTATCTAACCTGCTCTTAAATATCTCCAGCAATGGAGATTCCACAACCCCCCCAGAAGCAATTTATTCTTCTTTCCCCCCTTCCTCCATTTTAGCTTCTGCCCTCTTTCATCCAGCCCATCACCCCAGCCCCTTCCAGTTCTCCATCCTTTTCCTTGGCTTTCCTGTTCTCCATACGCTGCCTCCTACTGCTTCCCCAGCCTTGGGCTCTAGTCCCTGGCCCTGGTGTGACACTGTGGGTTTTTGCTGAGCCCTGGAGGGAGGAACAGAGTGAAGAGGTGGGATCTGAGGGAAAATAGGATCTCGCGGGTAGAGCATTAGCTTCAGAGTGAGGCAGCCAGTTCCATGCTCCATGAAGGAATTTCTGTGAGATCCTCAGTGATCCCTTTGTAAAATGGAGCTAGTAGGACGTCACCAGGCTGGTGTGTTAGTCACCAGGCTGGTGTAAGAAATGGTGAGGAGTTCAGACACTGTGGTAACAAAAGCCAGGTGAGAGTACACGTGACAGAGCTAGAAACACTCAAATGACCCCTCCCACCCTAACATGAAAGATATCCCGACCGCTTCTCCTCAGCCAAACAGCTGATGGCTGCAAGATGGGGTCTCCAAGGGGAAGTACAGGCTGTGATTATATTCCATGGCTGCCTACACATGCTCAGCCAGAGAGGTCCCTTATTTTTCAACCAGCCCAGAAGAAGCCTAATTTACTCCCCAGGCTGTGAAGCCCTGATGTAACGAGGTGATACCCTTGCACAAGGATAAGGGCTCACGTACTAAATGGAAAGGGCTTTGGAAGGTTTAGGGGCAGATTTGATTCCTACTCAGTAATGGTCACTATTTGTAGAGCATGCATGCAATCAATAATTCATAAATAAATAATGGACTTCATTCTTCACACTGCCTGGAGTTCTCCATAAGGCTCTGGACTCTAAAGTGCTGGGTGAGTGCAAAGTCAGATCTGGGAGGACACACCAAGGTATAGAGAAATTGGTTAGAGATGTTGCAACTAAAGAAAAATGTGGAATAAGTCTATTCCAACCTCTCAGACCCAGCAATGACCTCCCTGGTTGTGTGGTCTTAAGTCATGGCCATTACTACCTCTTGCCCATTTATGATTTCATAATTCCTTCTTCTTCCCAATGAGAATCCAGGGTATTCTGTCTCTCACTTGATGCAGACATGCTTCCAAGTCATCCCAATAAAGCTTGCTCCTTGGATTTTTCACTAGCATCTGCCAGGAGTTGTCCAACGGGGACTAAGAAACAAGCAGCTGCTCACCACACTCTGAGCAATGCTCATGGGCTAAAATGTGGCTGGTGCCCCGGAAGGCCCAAAGGCGTGACTCGAAAGGGAGGGTCCCACTGACATTTCAAATGTTGTGTCTTCTACCGAGGGCCTCCCCACACCACTAACACGAGTTAAAGCTGAAGAATTAATCCATTCTGGGCAGTGGACAGGAATCGGAGCAGGGCAGCTGGTGGGGCTGACAACCATTGCAGGCCTGGGGGCAAGGTGGGAGGGGGGGTCTGGCTCTGTGCCCTGGAATTGGCAGGGCCAAGAGCAGGTAGCATGGTGCAGCCCCACTCCCCGGCTTTACAGCCATGCTGAGCAGCACTGGTGCAGCATTTCAAAGGGGCCCAGAGCACCGGCTGCCACTGTTTTTGCTTCGGCAGTGGCAGCAGCCGGAGCCCCTTGCCCCTGTGCGTCTGTCCCCCATTGGTAGGCCTGAGGGCAGAGCACTGCTCTTATTGAAGTCTACATGAAAATCGGCTGGTTTCAGCCTACACTAATTGCAGGGCCTTCCCTTGGCGCACACGGAGCACGCAGCTCTGTCGGGCACTGCAAACTTTGGGGCTCCACTTGGCCCCGAATCGGGGGTACCTACGCTGAACCTGCATGTGCCTAGCATGGCCAGAGCACAGTCCTGCCTCAGCCAGCCCCATCCCCTGGTTTCCTCTCCACCTCTTAGCCCCAGTGATCCAATCTCCCAGCCTCTCGCTCTGCTTCCCAGTCCCAGTGGCCCAATCCCCCCGCCCCCAGCTCTGCTCTGACTGCCCCACAGCTCCAGTGGACCCGATCTACCCCCGCACTCTCAGCTACGCCTCCCAGCCTGCAGCTCTGGCAGGCTGCACCGCTCCTCCTTTTGCCTGGTGCTCCACCAGCCTCCCTGTCCTGTTCTTGCCCCACAGCTGCTGCCCCCCCAGCCTTGAGCACAGCCAACCCCCCACCCACCCACCCCCCAAAAGTTGCTCCCCACTCCCAGTGCTTGGGCTGCATAGGGCACCCGAATTCAAAAGGATGGCCCTGACCATTCGCTACTCAGAAGCTCCCGAATTGCTATCAGTAGCACTGAACTGCCCTTTTGATGTGGCACCTTCCCCTACAGATGCCCTCTGATGCCAGGTTCCCTTTTACAGGGGTGTGTCTGCCACCTTTTCTGCCTTTCCTGTCTTGGCTTGTAACAGACCCTGGGAACTTCCCCAGCACCACTTCTTCCCGAGGGTCACATGCAATGTTTGCTAGGACTGAGCCCCTTGTGGCCTCTGGACAGGTCATCTAGAAAAGCTCCAGGCCTCACCACCTTCCTGGTCCTGGAAGGCCCCCCCACCACCCTCTCTTCTGGGTGGAACTCCTGCCTCTTTGCCATGCTGTTTGATCAGTGTCCAGATTCCCTGTGGTGGGTTCTCTCAGGAGTTCCAGGCCATCCCTCCTCTCTTGGATCTAGGAGGCTGAAGGAGATGGGCGTTCCTTGAGCTGCTGCAGGCACATGATATCTTTGTGGCAGGGATCCTCTACTCTCCAAAGTCTGATCAACATCATCATCAACAACAACCGTGGGCTCAGTGCCCATTGGTGTCTGATGCCTCCCTCACTATGTCCTTCCATCTTTCCCTGTCCGGTGCAGAGTGGCTTAGTCTCTGTACACCAGCTCTGCACCAATCTACTATAGCATCTACCCATTCTCAGTAGGTTCTGCCTCTCCTATTCGAACCGTCCATTCTGCCAAACACCATGGTCTTGATTTTTTGTTAGTCATTCATTCCACAAATATGCCTGACTAGCTATAACCCGTGTTGTATAACCTTCTGCCGTAGGTTCTCTGTTGCCTGTATCTTTCTGTATAATTCCTCCTTGGTGACCTTCTGCATCCACCCTATTCTCATAGCCTTCTCTTCGAATCTTTCATTATCACCCACGTCTCACATCCGTACAACATGCTGCTGAATACACATGTTTTCAAGATGCTCCGCTTTGTTCCTGCGCTAATCGCTTTGCTTTTCCAGATCTCCTCCATCGCCTTCAAACTCGCTCTGGCTTTCGCTGTTCTAGTCACTCTTTCCTTAATGGTCAGTCCCAGCCATTTGTAGCCACCCATATATGGCCACTAAGGTTTTTGTTTTATTCCCCATTGAGCCACACGGGAAAATTTGTGCTTTGGTCTGTGATTATGGACCTCCTCCCACATCAGGTCTTCTGTAACGTGTCACTTCTTGTGGGAAAGCCTCAGGATCTCTTGCAATGTGCCATTCAGAGCACGTGCACGAGGCCTTTCCTGAATCGGGCCAGAGTGTTTTATATAATGATCATTACTGTGAATTATCATAGGTAACTCTGGCATGGTGCGTCTTCCAGACCTCAGAGGAGCAGTGCATATTACTGGCCACTGGCTGATGTGCTTATGCAGGGAAAGTGTTCCTTACTCAGGGATTCCCAGCTACCGATAACAGAAACCTTTTAAAAAGGTGCCTCAGTTAAACACTGCAGTGACCTTGGCATTCAATGTGAAAGGCTAATAAGGCCTTCAGTCACCCTCAGTGTTTGCCTCTGCTGATTAATTCCAGCCAGGTGTCCGCAGGACAGGTTGAGTGTCTGGGAAGGCTTAGTCAGCCTTCACTTTGCAATTCCAAGTATGGATAAATATTTGCATCTCTGTGTCTGGAAGACACCTTGGAGAGGGAAGGCGGCTACGCCAGGAGTTTTTTAGAAGACAAAAAGATTGAGGCCCTGGGGGGGTGATGAGATTTACAGGAGGGGCTGGCATGGTGGGACTCCTGGGTTCAGTTCCTAGCAGCGCTGGGGGCTCCCTGGGTGGTCTGGGGAAAGATATATACAGACACATGGTGCCTGACTTTAGGGGTCTCTGAGGTTTGGAATCCAGGTGGACTGAGCTCCCACTGACTTTGGCTTTCAATTTTCTGTGCCTTGGGTTCCCCCAACCCTGTTGCAAAAGAGTAATAATAACAAGCAGCCTCGCATGGGAGGTGTTGGGGTACAGTTTGCTAGGCAAGCCAAGTGCCCTCCTGGAGACCGTCCAATGGAAGGCCCCGTATTGCTAAGGACTAAGGCTTTTATATTTTGTTTTTCATCAGCAGATCTTAAAGTGCCTCCAAATCTTTAAATTCCCTACTCTCTCAGTGCTGTTATCCCCACCATACAGCTGGGACTACTGAGGCCCAGACAGGCTAAGTGACTGGCACAAAGTCCCACAGGAAGCCTGTGGCAGAGGAGATCTATTGTTTCCATTGTCACTTATGTTTCAGCAGCTGCATGTGCCTGTGTGCTTCCTGAAGATAAAGCTCTGGCTGTCAGGGATTTACATGATTCCCAGGCCCATCCATAAGCACACTTGCCTTAATAACTTTCTCTTTTAAAACAGAGCTTGGGTAGGGTATAATAAATGGGAAAGAAACCAGGAGTAAAATGGTCATTCTGTGCACACCTTGTGGTGGTATTAGCTACAGTCCCAGTTCTCCGCTCTAACCAGCCCCTGTGATTTCCTTTAGCTCTAGTATGCCAAAGCATCAGCTGGCAGGGCCGTGGTCTGTTCAGCAGTTCTGCCCATTACACCCCATGTTGGATAGCGGATGTTGTGTGAAATCAGGTAGCAAGTCCAGGACTGAGCAGATTTTAAAAGCAGTCAGATCCCTTTGAGGCTCCTAAAGGAGGTGGCCACATTCTCTCCAGAGGTCTGCATTGTTCTCAGCTTAACTTGAAATGCTTGCATCCCCTTGATTTCACCTGGGGATTCTAGGCTGTCCTGAATAGGGGTTTTGAGCGAACACCAGGGTTCAGTGGCCAGAGACCTCTTCCCCATCACTGGACTCGATGACCTCTCAGGGTCCCTTCCAGTTCCATGAGAAATGTATAATCACTGCAGTAAGAAAAGCACACAGCCCCTAATCTCTCGGTAGTGAGCACGTTGTCCAGAGTTCTTTTGGAAGCTGTTCACACACTATAATAAGGCACTTGTCTGTGATATTTGTCTTCCCTCATTTTCTCAGCTGGGTGATGTTTTTACAGCTTTGGCTGGAACACAAAGCAGCTCCCACAATCAAGTGGTGTTGAAATACAGGCTCAGAAAACAACTGCATGGGGGCTGGGGTGAGGCGGGGAGGACAGAGGTACAGCTTCTGGGTAACTCCCATACCATTAGCAAAGCTGCTTTAGGCTAACACCAGGGTGATGGAGGGCAGAATTCGGTCATATGCAAGAGACAGGTCTAAATTTCCAGAGGCTCCTAATGTAACACAGAGATTGTTACCTCTTTGAAGCATCTGAACCCAAGGGAAAGGACACACAAGCCTTTGTCAAAAGAGACCTTTGCGTCACAGGAAATGGTCCCTCTATTTTTTTTAGCTATCCACGTGGAGAATAAATTTTGTTATGTGCACTGAGGCATATGACAATGCGCACCGCCAGTAGAAACACACGCTGCTGGCTATGAGAAGCTGTGGGTGCTCTGCCGGTCACCTGATTCTCTCCTGGATGGCTGCTCAAGCACTTGGTTTCCAGGACAGCCTGGACAGAGGATATTTATTACTCTTAGGCCATGTCTACACTAGCCCCTTCTTGTCAACAGGGGCATGGTAATGAGTGAGGTCAGAAGATGCTAATGAGGCACTTCCGTGAATATGCAGCTTCTCATTAGCATAATGGCGGCTGTGGCAATTTGCAAGTGCCACTTTTGAATCGTGTGCTGCCTGTGTAGACAGAAGCCTTTCGAAATCACGCCCCCAGTCTTTGAAAGCCCCTTCTTCCTATTTGGTTTTAGGCATAAGGAGCTTTTGGAGACTGAGGGGTCCTTTCGGAAGGCCCCCATCTACATGGGTGGCACCCAATTCGAAAGCAGCAGTTTCGAATTGCCACAGCCACCATTATGCTAATGAGAAGCTGCATATTCATAGCAGTTCCTCATTAGCATCTTCCGACCTCGCTCATTACCATGCCCCTGTCAAAAAAGAAGGGGCTAGTATCGACCTAGCTGCAGTGATGAAGCATCTTCTCATTCGGCAGCACTAGCAATCCCAGTTTTGTCTCTCACCCCAGCCTGTGAGCAACTTACCATTGTTAACATTTTTTTCCTTACAATACCCTACCAGGCAACAACACCTTAATCCCCTAAAACAGATGCAGCCCTAACGCTCCGGGTATGTAAGTGACTTGGCCAAGGTCATATTTTGATTAAAAATTGAGATTAATGTGCCACGAACATGCCACACGTGAAATGGGTTACAAGCTGGCTAAAAGCCAGATTTCACAATATAACTGCACATAGGAAATACCCCCCGGAGCGGGTGTGTTTCCAGTTGATTCCTGCAGGGATGAGCTCATTGGCCCTCCGCTCTTTCACATCTTTATCACCAGTTTGGAAGAAAACACAAAATCATCACTGAGAAAGTTTCTCAGATGGCCCATGACTTGGAGGGTGGTGGGGGTGGCGGGTAGAGAAATAATGAAGATGACTTGGCCCTGATTCAGAGTGACCTAGATCACCTGGTAAACAGGATTCACAGGTGTGGTGGCTGATAGGTTAAGGTATTGGACTAGAAATCTAATAGGGTTTCCCTTTGCAGGTTCATATCCTGCTCACAGTGGTATCTGTGTTTTAACACGAGAAGTCATTCTTCTGCTCTACTCTGCACTGGTTAGGCCTCAGCTGGAGTACTGTGTCCAGTTCTGGACACCGCAGTCCAAGAAAGATGTGGAGAAATTAGAGAGGGTCCAGAAAAGAGTGACAAGAATGATTAAAGGTCTAGAGAACGTGACCTATGAAGAAAGGCTGAAAGAATTGGGCTTGTTTAGTTTGGAAAAGAGAAGATTGAGGGGGGACATGATAGCAGTTTTTAGGTATCTAAAAGGGTGCCATAAGGAGGAGGCAGAAATCTTGTTCTTTTTGGCCTCTGAGGATAGAACAAGAGACAATGGGCTTAAACTGCAGCAAAGGAGGTTTAGGATGGATGTTAGGAAAAAGTTCCTAACTGTCAGGGTGGTCAAACAGTGGGATAAATTGCCTAGGGAGGTTGTGGAATCTCCATCGCTGGAGATATTTCAGAACAGGTTAGACAGACATCTATCAGGGATGATTTAGACAGTACTTGGTCCTGCCCTTGGGGCAGGGGGCTGGACTCAATGGCCTCTCAAGGTCTCTTCCAGTCCTAGTATTCTATGATTCTGTGATTGATTCTATGATATAGCTAATGAATACACCCAGGGACAAAGAATGCAGATTGTGCTTACAGGATGGGGCTGGGGGGGTGGGATCTAAAAAGGGTTTGGGGGTGTGGCAGATAATGTGTGGTATTTACGCTCCCAACAAAATGTGGTAGCCCAAGGAGCGAATGTGATTCTGCTGTATCTACAGGGCAATCACATATCAGAGAGTTTGAAGGAGGAGCAGAGAGGTTATTTTATCTCTACATTGGCTCTGGTCAAAGGTGACCAGTGCGGGAATTCTAAGGGGAGGCCACCGGCCACATGCCCTTCCCCCACCCCCTCTCCACTCATACCCCTCCCCCCATGCCCCTGCTCTGCCCACGCTCCACCCCTTCCCCCATGCCCCTCCCCTTCCCACCCCTTCTCCGTCCACGCCCGCCTTGTCTCATGAAAGTGCCGTGGCGCTTCTCATGGGCGTGGGGGCAGTTCTGCCCCCTCCCCTGGAGTGGCCCAGGCTAGGAGTTAGCAGGATCTAGGACCCTTGCTCAGCTTTTGGGCCACACCACCCAAGAAAAGGGTGGGACTCCCCCTTCAGAAGTGGCATGGCACGGATGGCGAGTGGCGGGGCACACAGGGGCGCATGTGACCTATTTAGCTTGCTAAAGAGAAGGCTAACGGGTGAGCTGATGACTCTCTCCACAGGGAACAATTCAGCAGAGACAGGTCTAACACTTTCCAGGAGCTGGAAGCTGAACTGACACACTCTGCAGATGGGAAATAAGGCACATATTTTTAGTGATGAGGGTAGGTAAACCTGGGAGCCCTTTACCAAGGATCGAGGGGGATTTTCCGTCCCTGACCGTTTTTAATTCTGGCTCAGGATGTTCTCCTCAGAGATCTGCTCTGGGAGCTGTTTGGAGGAAGTGCCCTGGCCTGTCTTCTGCAGGAGGTCAGACTTGGGGATCACAGTGGTAACTTTTGGCCTCGGAAAAGCTGTCGCCCAACTGGGAACAGAATATGGGTCTCCTGAGTCCCAGTTCAAGCACCAGCTCCCAAGAATGCCTCTATCTCCGTGCAAAAGGGGCAGAGCTTCCCATCATGGTCTCAGTTCCCCCTCCAGAACTTCTGGCAGGGACCAGCTGGAGGGATTAGAGCTGTCGGCAAACATGTCAATTTCAAGCCTCAAACCCTAAACTGAGACCTAATTTTTCCAGTTGCTCGCATTCTCTTGGTGAACAGCAGGCTCTGGTAGACAGGCCCTAAGCAAACTCCTCAGCTCCTAAAGCGCGAGCCCTGCCAGCCTCCTTCTTCAGAAGGCCCTAATGGACTTTCTACTTCAGAGCTGGAAATAAAATTGCCTCAAACGTGTTTCTAATTGGGCATCTCTAACTCTACCCACTTTTCCTTTCACAGGGATTATGGATAACAAGCTGCTGAACATCCTTCTCCAATCTGGAAGTAGTTAGCGACCTGTGGGACTGTCTGGGGTGTTGTGATCTACATGCAGTCACATGGAACTGATCGTGGATTGGGAGAGGGGCTTATGGGACCGCACCTTCTGGACATTCTTTTCCAGTGCAGAAGCCAAGCAAGGCTGGTGAGCTCATGACAGCTGTGGAATCTGATAGCGCTAAAAGTTGGGCGCCTGTGAGTCAGGGCAAAGTTCATGAGATTGGTCTAAAAATCACCTGTATTAAAAAAAAAAATCTCCATTGGGCTGGCACCTGGGGCTTGACCCCCTCTGCCAGATGTGTGACGGGGGCAGGTTGAACACCCATATAAAATGTGTGCTCAAATGTGCAGTTATTGGGCTCCCCGAGTCCCTGCTCCCCAACTGCCTGACTTGTATCCTGAACCTTCCCTGCTCTCACTGGTTACACGCTGGCAGGTTCCCAGGCTCCCGACTGCACCCCAGCTGCTCTGGCAGGCTTCTGGAGCTCCCATCAAGCTCCAGAGCCCCCTTTGTTTCTTCAACCCTCACGCCCCTAGCAAGCTGCTGCAGTCAGCATCGAGGGGTGGAGGCTCTACCAGCTTTGCATCTCCACTCTGCACCTTAGGGACACACGTATTATGAGACAGTGTCAGGTCCATGGTTCACTGAGTCTGGTATCCTGCCTCTTGATAGTAACCAACACCAGATGCTATAGAGGAAGGTATAAAACCTCATAAATATGACAGAATCATAGGATTGGAAGAGACCTCAGGAGGTCATCGAATCTGACACCCTGATCAAAGCAAGACCAGTCCCAACTAAATCATCCCAGGCAGGGCCTTGCCAAGCCAGGACTTAAAGATCTCTAGGGGAGGAGTTTCTACCATCTCCCTAGGAACCCATTCCAGTGCTTCACCACCCTTCTAGTGAAATAGTTTTCCCTGAGATCCAACCTACACTTCCCCCACTGCAACTTGAGACCACTGCTCCTTGTTCTGTCATCCATCACTACTGAGAACAACCTCTCTCCATCCTCTTTAGAACCCTCCTTCAGGCGGTTGAAGACTGCTATCAAATCCCCCCTCGCTCTTTTCTTCTGCAGACTAAAGAAGCCCAGATCCTTCAGCCTCTCCTCATAAGTCATGTGCTCCCGCTCCCAATCATTGCTGTCACTCTTTGTTGAACCCCCTCCTATGCATCCACATCCTTTCTGGGGAGGGGGAGAACAGAACTGGATGCAATACTCCACATGCGGCCTCACCAGTGCCAAATACTTGGGAATAATCTGCAAGTCACCAGGGCCTGATGAAATGCATCCTAGAATACTCAAGGTGCAGATGAGGAAGTATCTGAGCCTTTAGCTATCATCTTTGAAAAGTCCCGGAAGTCGGGACTGGAAAAAGGCAAATATAGTGCCCATCTATAAAAAGGGGAATGAGAGCAACCCAGGAGATTATGGACCAGTCAGTTTTAACTTCTGTGCCAGAAAAGATAATGGAGCAAGTAATTAAGGAATTAATTTGCAAACATCTGCAAGAAAGTAAGGTGATGATAGGTAACAGCCAGCATGGATTTGTAAAGAACAAATCACGCCAAACCAACCTGATACCTCTCTCTTCTTGTGGATAAGGGAGAAGTGGTGGATGTGGTATAACTAGACTTCAGTGAGGTATTTGATATGGTCTTGCATGATCTTCTTATCAATAAACTGGGGAAATACAACTTAGATGGGGCTCCTATAAGGTGGGTGCATAATTGTTCATAGTCATTCTGGAAGTGGGGTTCCACAGGGGTCTGTTTTGGGATCGGTTCTATTCAATATCTTCATCAACTATTTAGATATTGGCATAGAGAGTATGTTTAGTAAATTTGCAACTGATACCAAGCTGGGAAAGGTTGCAAATGCTTTGATGGATTGGGTCATAATTCAGAATGATCTGGACAAACTGGAGAAATGGTAACAGAGAGGGAGCTGTGCTAGTCTATATACTGTCAAAATGAAAAAGCAGTCAAGTCACACTTTAAAGACTAACAAAATAATTTATTAGGTGGTGAGCTTTCATGGGACAGACCCACTTCTTCAGACTGAAGAAGTGGTCTGAAGAAGTGGGTCTGTCCCATGAAAGCTCACCTAATAAAAAATTTTGTTAGTCTTTAAAGTGCTACTTGACTGCTTTTTTTGTTTTGGAGAAATGGTCTGAGATAAGCAGGATGAAGTTTATTAAGGATAAATGCAAAGTACTGCACTTAGGAAGGAATAATCAGTTTCCAACATACAAAATGGGAAGTGACTGTCTAGGAAGGAGTACTGCAGAAAGGGATCAAGGAGTCATAGAGGACCACAAGCTAACTATGGGTCAACAGTGTGACATTGCTGCAAAAAGAAAAGCAAACATGAGTCTGGGACGCATTAACAGGAGTGTTCTGAACAAGACACCAGAAGTCATTCTTCCGCTCTACTCAGTGCTGATTAGGCCTCAGTTGGAGTATTGTGTCCAGCTTCGGGCACCACATTTCAAGAAAGATGTGGAGAAATTCAAGAAGATCCAGACTAGAGCAGCAAGAACGACTGAAGGTCTAGAGAATATGAGCTATGGGGGAAGACAGAAAGAGCTGGGCTTGTTTAGTTTAGAAAAGAGAAGTCTGAGAGGGGACAAGACAGTGGTTTAGAAGTACCTGAAAGAGTGTTAGAAGGAGGAGAGAGAAAAATTGTTCATCTTAACCTCTGAGGAGAGGACAAGGAGCAATGGGCTTAAACTGAAGCAAGGGAGGTTTAGGTTGGCCATGAGGGAAGACATCTTAACTGTCAGGGTGGTTAAACACTGGAATAAATTGCATTGGGAAGTTGTGGAATCTCCATCACTGGAGATATTTAAGATCAGGTTAGATAGACATCCATCAGGGATGGTCTAGATGGTGCTTGGTCCTGCCAGGAGGGCAGGGGATTGGACTCGATGACCTCTCGAGGTTCCTTCCAGTCCCAGTGTTCTATGATTCTATGATTCCCTAGATCTGCTGGCAATGCTCCTACTAATGCACCCCAATATGTCATTAGCCTTCTTGGCTACAAGGACACACTGTTGGCTCATATCCAGCTTCTGATTGACATCAAGGCCCAGGTTCTTTTCTGCTGAACTGATGTTTAGCCAGTTGGTCCCTAGCCAGTAGAAGTGCATGGGATTCTTTGAATAACTTGGCCCTCATATTGGATCCCCTTCCTAGTGTCCAATAATTAGTGATTGGCTTAAGCCCTGAAACATGAGGTTTCATTGTAGTTATCCATAGTCAAGCTAACTCTGGATATTCCCAATAGCCACAGTCATGGTCATTCCCTCACTGAACCTTGCTGTCTTCTTATCCTTGCCTCATCTTGCCAGACAGCCAGTTTCCCACAGAAACCTCCCTGTCTCAGGCAACAGGACTGAATGCCTGTAAATAACCTACACAAAGATCTCCATGGCGTTAGTTTGATGTTACTGTACAAGAGATACAGCAATCTTGCATTTCTGGGTGTCACTGTTGCCAGATGCAGCCTCTTGGAATTTCACCAGGGCAGCAAGGGAGAACTCTGATCCTTTCAATTGCATCATTTCCTTGCCACATGAACTAACTGAAAAGCTTCAACATTAGTATGGAGACTATGACACACAGTGAAGCAGTTCTGATTCAATCCACTAGAGGGCAGCGGAGCATATGTAACCCATCAGTGAAAGTGTTCTACAAGTTTTGCCTGACACACAGAGGATTTGAGTCTGTTACAGACCCTCTAATGAAGGTGTGATTCTTTAGCTCAAGCTGCAGCAGCTCATGGCTTTTAGCTCTTTGTGGTGTATTAAGAATTGGATTGGCATTGCAAGCAAGCACTTTAAGAGAGGGCTGTAAGTGTGTGGGTGGGGAAGTGGGGAACAAGTGTGTTTCCTGTTTCTGCTTGCAGGTCAGACAGTACTGTAGCAAAGCTTGTGCTCAATCAATCTAGAAAGAAAAAGCTTAAAGCTAGGTAGATTGAGTTGTTCTTCGCTATCCTAAGGAGCAGCCTGCTTTTTCTCTCTCTTTGTTTAGGGGATTTTATGTGTTATCATTCTGAGAGCTAAGAAATGAAGTCACATTAGGTTGCAATCTTCAAGTGAGACTGTTTATGCTTTTATCTAATTTCTCTAGGTGTGTACAGTGAAAATAACACTTGTCAGGTCCCAGTGCAATCCATGCATCACCCCAAATGGCAGCTGTCCTACATCCCTACTGATGAGTCTTTCTTTGCAATATTTGTACCTGACAGCACTTCCACGATCACACTAGTATTTTGTATGTTCAAATATAAACTGGATACTGAAAAAAAAATCAGCCCCATATTATTGTCTGTCTCTGCAACGAGGCAATGGAATGACTGGCTCAGAAGGAATACATTTCCTTCTCTTTTTAAGAGGTGGTTGTCACAGGGCCCCCTCATGCTTTATGAAAATTGGCTTACGCAGAACTCAAAGATGCTTTAGGCAAAATGCATCATGTCACATATTTTTAAACTTGTGATCTGCTGAATGTGTATATTCTATTCTTGGGTATTTTTCATTCTTGTATTTAAAGCTAGGACTATGAAGTATAAACCTGTTTTATTAATCTAAGACAGGGATGCACAAATTGGGGTGCAGCCCCCACTTGTGGGGCATGAAATTTCATAAGGGGGGCATAGCCTGATCTGGGTCACAGGCTCATCTATCTCATTAAAAATGTTGAAATGTGTTACTGGTTTTATATCTGTGTATTCACAGTTATATACAAATTAATAAAGTTTTTATATTCTACATATCTTCTTACACATGCCAGAAGGTTGGTTGGTTGTTTTTTTCATATGAACATAACCAAAATTTCCATTGATTTGGATTATATTACACAGGCTGGGGGGCAGCAGGAGCTGCTAATTGCAGGGACAAAAAGTGCAGCACAGCTTAAAAAGTTTGGTTGCCCCAATCTAAGTCTTGTAATGAAAGCCATTAGTGGTACTTAAGGAAACTTAATGGCTTGGTGCTAAAGACAGTGATACATAAATTGGTTTGTTTTGACTCTGAGCCCAAACTGTGGTTGGTCCTACATGTGACTATGACACCTGATTCTGGAATCCATCTTGAATCTGCTATTTCTCCATGGGTGTGGGGAGGGTAGAAAGTCTATTTAAGGAATGGAAGGTGATCCATATTTTTTTTTTCTTCAGTTGGCCTTTGAAATGGCTTCCCCTACCCTAAGAGGACACACATGAAGGAACCTGAACAGAGAACTCTAAGGACTCAAGGAGCTTTGGATCCAGACCAGAGGAAAAAAATCAACTCTGCCTTGAAGCATTTTACCTGAAATAAGGGCAAAGGTGAGGAATATATAGTGAAAGAGTTGTTTGTAAAGCATTAGGATTAGCTGGAGTGTTTTGTTTAGTGGCTTAGTAAATTGCTTTGATCTGTCTGTTGTCACAATCACTTCAATGCTACTTTTTATACTTACTAAAAACACGCACCCTAACCAGCAGACTAAAACCTTCACACACCCTGCTTTCTGGCATGGCTGTGGGAGAGCAGAGCTTCTGTCCAGTCGGACAGGGTGGCGGGGAGCTCCAGTGGGCAGGTAGGTGAACTCAGTGGCATGATCAGAACACCAGGTGACAGTCATAAGCCATGGTCCCTCTAATCTTTTTCCATCGATGTCTGGATTTTTCCACCCGTGTGTGGAATTTTTTTTTATGTGCACCAAGGCATGGGAAAATGCATCACCGACAGAAACACAAAGCCTAGCTGTGGGTACCCTGCTAACCAGCTGGGTGGGAGTTGAATTGCACCTGAGCAGCCACAGAAGTGTACAGTTTGCAGCTAACAAAAGGGTGAGGGGTAGCTTGGTGGTTTGAGGGCTGACCTTTTTGAACCCAGGGTTGTGAGCTCAATCCTTGAGGGGGCCATTTAGGGATCTGGGGCAAATAGGTTAAAAAAAAATCTGCCAGAGATGGTGATAGGTCCTGCTGTGAGGGCAGGGGGCTGACTCCCCAATGACCTGTCAAGGTCCCTTCTAGTCCTATGGGGTAAGATAGATTCCAGCCTGTTGCAGTGGTTTCAATTCTGAGGGTAAAAGGCTTGTTAGCAAGGGACAGTATGTGTGTGGTACTGCCTTTGCTGAGGATAACAAAATGGCCAGAATCCATAGCATTATGTTTGCTTTAAATTATTACTGCTAATAATTCACCTCACACTGGGCCTCTGTGTGAGATTCCCCAGGCACCTGACGTTGTGTTTGAAACATGACATCAAAGCACATAGGGTAGCCAAACAGGCATATCACAGTCGACCTCTTCCACTTTGGGCCAGGTCTTTGTTTACATCCCTAGTCCGTGAGCATGAACGCACCTGATTGTTTGGATGTCTGCTACATCTGCTGGAAAAGAGCCACCTGCCGTTCTCATCCACAGCCCTGGCACATGTAGCAATCAGTGTCCGTTAAAGGAAGCTGGAATCTACTGCTGCACGTCATTTGTGCTCCTCGCTCCAAAAAAACGTGCCTTGTTTGCACCCAGCTCACTGGTGAAAAACAGCTGAGGAGGCATCAAACCTCCTCAGTGGGATGTTTCACACCCTCTTGGAAGATTTCTGCTTCAAGCCCCTGCAGCACAGAGCTAATATGCAAGGTAGAAGGAGGGAGTGAGAAATAAGGTTGCGTGGGTTTATCTGAAACTAATAAATTTTTGTGGTTGCATCGTAGAGCCTAATGGATTTCCCTGCTGGGAAGCCAGAAAAATCTGCAATGAAGCACAAATTAGTTGCAAAGAGTTCCTGGCTCTTTCACAGTTTAAAAGGGAGCTTAAAGCTGAATGAACGGACATTGGAGTGGAGTTTATTTTTCCACAGGCGGGCATTTTTTTCACAAGGCTCCGTATGTAAGCAAGATTCGGTTACAGGGCCTGCATGTTGGTGTGTTACTGCTCAGCTTATAATTAGAAGGTAATTTTCTAATTAGCCAGGAATGGAATTGGATACCCTTGGCCCCTGGGATGTTTATGAAGGGATGTCACTCCTGACGCTGCAGTTTATCTTTCCTAAGCCATCCAAGTCCCTGTCATACTCTGCGGTGGCTGAATCACGTTCACTCAAACGGAAAGTTCATTTCTCAAGCCCGGGCATTAAAATGGCTTCCAAAGGAGTTGACTCCCAAGCCAAAACAGTAGGACCACGTGAAATAGCCTCCTGGAGCAACTCCCTGCTGTGCTGACTCCAGAACTGAAGGAAATTGCTCTGGGTGGGCCACAGCTCAGGAGCAAGTGCAGAAGAAGCAGTTTAGATACACATGGGGCTGTTGTTCCTCAAGGTGCATTTAGGACATGGAGCGTTGTGGCGGTGAACACAAAATTGTGGATCTTCAACACAAATGTGAAGAGTGTGCTCTTGTATGAATGCGAGATCTGGTGTACTAAAATTTCTTCAAATCACAAGCTACGGACATTCATCGACGGATGCCTGAGGTGCATCCTTCACATCCAATGGCAAGACTTGGTCACAAATGAGGAGCTTTGGAACAGAGCAGGACAAGAAGCACTGAACGTTCAAATCAAGAGAAGAAAGTTGCGATGGCTTAGGCCACGTGCTCAGAAAACCATCCTTCATCAGAGTCCCTCAAGCTCTCCCATGGAACCCACAAGGAAAATGCAAAACAAGAAAACCTTGGACAACGTTGCCTTGGTGCACATAAAAAAAAAAAAAATTCCACACACAGGTGGAAAAATCCAGACATAGATGGAAAAGATTAGAGGGACCATGGCTTGGGACTGTCACCTCGTGTTCTGATCATGCCACTGGGGCTCCCCACCAGTCTGTCCATTGAGAAGATCGACTGAGATGGAAGGACAATGACTGGGGTACTCCTGGGGTCAGCTGGAAGTTTTGTCCCAAGACAGTGAAGAGGAGGAGGCTTGTAGATGGCCTGTGCTCCACCACAGCCATGCCAGAAAGCGGGGTGTGTGAGGGTTTTATTCTCCTGGCAACTCTTCCCCGACCCCACCCCACCCCTGCTCCTCTCCCCCAAGCAAAGCTGCTGGGGGATTACAGGGCTTGGCCCCACAGCAGCAGAGGTCGCTGACCTCCAACTCATCCTGCACATGGCAGGAGCCAGAGTACCACCGCACCACCCATCAACACTGGTATCTGGCCTCTTGCAAAGGCCTGTGCTGAGGTGGCAAAAATAAGAGCCATTATGGCCTTATACTATAATATATGAAGGAACCTCAGGAGGTCATTGTGTCCAGTCCCCTGCCCTCTTGCCAGGCCCAAGCACCAGCCCTTTTTTAGTCTATGTGCCCCAGAACCCCTAAATGGCCCCCTCAAGCATTGGGCTCACAACCCGGGGTTTAGCAGGCCAATGCTCAAAACTCTGAGCTATCCCTCCCCTCTTTAGGTACCTCCTCTAATATGTGAGGGCCATGAAAAGGAATCCCTCCCATCACCCTTCTCATGGGGTGCCTATTCGGACAGGTGCATTGTGGGAATCATGTCTCTGTCCTGTGGGGCAACAGTCAAATCTCGTTCATCAGCAGAAGGCAAGCAGCACACAGTTGGCTCAGCAAAGTCAAAGTCAATGTGGATTCCTTGAACTGGTGGGAGTCATGTGATAACAACAGTGTCGCTTCACCGGTGCTGGTTTTGGGATGCCCTTTATCTGATCACCTGCAGGGTGAACCCAGATCAGGTGACCTGGATGTCTAATGGCTGAGCTAAAGGATCAGGTCCCCTAGCTTGGAGGCAGCAGTAGGCTCATAATCTTCCAGCCACAAGAGGGAAACAGAGTCCCCCCTGTTCAGTACAGGCATCACTGGCCTGTGGGTTATGTTGGTGGAGGCTACTGGGATGCAGGCTGCAGCGCAGTATTGGGATAGGTGAAGCAGCTCAGGCAGGAGGGCTGTCCCTGTTCAGTGACTGTGTCGTGGCTTTCTGATGAGAGGTTAACATGCAAAGGGTGGATTTACCATGAAACCAGCAGTGCTGGGTTCTGGGACCGCCCCCCACCCCGCCAGCCATGGGGTGGCCCCACACAGCAATGGACAAGCAGAGCAAAGACATGGCTCATTTCCCAGCTTTGTGCTGTAGGTTAGTTTGCTCTTGTGGCCAGGCTCACATGGTACTTATCCAGCACGTGACAGGAAGGGAGAAGTGGCTAGTACAGCTCGGCAGCCCATTAGGGAACCCAGAGCTCACAGCTGGAAGACACCTGCCCAGTTTGCATTTGACTTAATGGCCATTTCCTATGCAGGAAGGAAGGTGTGGGGCAGGGATGCTTGAGGACGCATGCAAGTAGAGCCCACCAGGGAGGAGTCAGCTGGTGCTTTAGCAGCTCAGCATGGAGAAGGGAGCTGCCCCTTTCTGGGTTACCTGCTCCCACCTGGCCCTAAGGTCTGTGAATTAATGCATCTGGCAACATGGACCCATGGTTAGATTGCTGGGAGGAGACTAGTGCTCAAGACCCTGCTTTGCCAAGGAGGCTTCTGGCATGGCTTCGGCTGAACTGCTTTGTTTGTGTGCCTCTGTTCCCCATCTGTAAAATGGGCATGGTCCCAGCATCACAGAGACATTGGGAGGGCCTGCTAGATGCACAGGTCCTGCAGCAATGGGTGTCATATGCAACATTCTCTCAAATCTTTTCCATGCATGGATCTAATTTTTCTTTTTGTGTGTGCACATAATACCCAACCAACCCAGGTTGCTGGCACCAGGGATTGAACCTGCAATTAGAGAGGATGAAGTCCCAGGCTCTACCAGGTGAGCTAGAGACCAACTGGCTCTCAGCTAAGGCTGGAGAACAGAGACTTTGCTCACCCTTGTAGGAGGTCTCAGTACCTCTGGGTTCTACATGCTTCCCTGGGCTGAGGAAGAAGATCCCAAGCTTCTGAGACCTTCCAGCAGTTCATCCCAGACAAGCCCCAAATTGTAATGCTGACAGACCCGGGTCACCAGCACCAGGAATTGAGCTTGTGATCATAGGCTTTAAAGCCCTGGGCTGTACTGCATGAGCTAAAGGCCAGCTTTAGCCCTGATGATTGCAGGTTCAATCCCTGGTGCTAGAGACCTGGGTCTGTCAGCACTGCACGTGCGCCATCAGTGGAAACAAAGAAAACTCTTAGCTGCAAGCACTCTGCTAATCAACTGAGTAGCACTGGAAGCTCCTGAGGGGCTGGCCAAGCTTATAGGGAACACGGGTCATATCAACACCTAAGACCTTCTCCTGCTGTTCTGAGTTCTCACCATCAGAGCTGTCCCCTCCATGGGGTGGTTGGGGCAACTGATCCAGGCCCTCGCCTTGTTGGGGTCCCTGTGGCTGCTGCCCCAAACTGTCCCATGAAGGGGAGGGATTGGTGGATTATGGGGCCTGGCTCTGCAGTAGAGGGGGCCACCCACCGTGCTGCCCTCCTTGCTTGCTGCACCCCACTTCTCTGCAGAGGTTGGCCCTGAGTGCCCTGGTGACAAGCTGTGCTGCCCACTGCCATGGAGGAGGAGGGCACAGTGGGGTTGCAGGGTGGTACTCTGTCTCCTGCCATGTGCAGGATGAGTTGGAGGTCAGCGACCTCTGCTGCTGTGGGGCCAAGCCCTGTAATCCCCCAGCAGCTTTGCTTCGGGGAGCGGGGGGGTGGGGCTGGGCCCATGGGGTGGGGGGAGAGTTGCTCTGGACCCTGTACCTGGGGCATTGCAAGGGGGTTGCCCCAGAACCTGCCCTCCCAGCCCCCTTGGGATGGCCCTGCTCATCCTACCCTACCATGCAGGGCTGCCGGGCCTTGAGCTCACGCATTTACAATTATCAGGCCAATGTTGTTATTGAAGCACTGACTGTTTAGCATGCCTGATGCTCCTTTTCAGACCTCTGCCTCCTGTGACCACACGGCTCTGGAATCCCTCGAGTTCCCTGGAACTATCCTGGAGCGACCGAGCTGCACGAAGGAACCTCATTTCCCTTGTTTAGCTGGCTGGCGGAGAGGGGATGCCCTGAGATCTGGGAAGAGCAGCTTACGCGGAGAAGCACAAGATAAACAAGACGTACAGTCAGTTTACAAAAGATTGTAAAAAGCTAAGTTTGGCACCACAATATACAGACATGTAAACACCTCTGTGATGGATGGAGAGAGGCTGCTCTCAGTAGTGAGGGACAGCAGAACAAGGAGCAATGGTCTCAAGTTACAAAGGGGGAGCTGTCGGCTGGATATTAGGACAAACTATTTCCCCAAGAGATTGGTGAAGCAATGTGTTAACACTGGAATGTGTTATCTAGAGAGGTGGTGGAATCTCCATCCCTTGCGGTTTTTAAGTCCCAGCTTGAGAAAGCCCTGGCGGGGATGATTTAGTTGAGGTTGATCCTGCTTTAGGCAGAAGGCTGCACTTGATGATCTTGTGAGGTCCCTTGCAGCCCTACAAAGCTATGATTCTGTGACAGGGATCAGCAACCCCTGGTACAGATGCCAAGAGTGACATGTGAGCTGATTTTCATTGGCATGTGAGATGAGAGCACAGCCCCGCCTCTCTTCCCCCCGTGCAGCTGGGAGTTTGCTCAAAGCCTGTGGATTAACAAAAGACCAGCCAATGCTACCAGCCACCACCTACACAGTAGAGCTCTGCATCTTCATTTATTTATTTACAAAGCTGTTGTGAGTCGGACTATTGATGATGTTAAAAAGTATCACTGGCACTTCGACCGTCCATGGAGGTCGAAAGGTCAAATTTCGGCACTCGGCCTTGGAAAGGCTACTGACCCTGTTCTGTGACGCGCTCAGGGCGAGTCAGACATGTTAATCCTGAGATGAAAGTTGTTGCACTTTTAAGCCCATTCCTCTTCAGTGGCGCTCTGGATCACAAGGCAGCATCCTGGGACCCTTATTTTCACCACTGCTTGTTATTTTTAACGTATGCCTTGTGTGGGATTATTTTAAGTCTTGCTCTGATGAATGTTAATGCCCCATTGGAGTCTGTGTGCTATCTGTGTGTGGGAAGTTATGGGGTTTTGCACTGTGTGTGCGTTGCTGAAATAGGGTATGAGGTTGAGAAGATGCACAACCAGCCTTTATGGAACAGCTGTGGAGGAGCCAGACACACCGACGGCCCATCGAAAGAATTCCACTCGGCGAGAGCACGTCTATTATGGATACTGCTTGACCCGCATCAGAGCAAAAGATCTTTCCAGCAAGCTGCAAGAAAGTATAAAAGAGGGGAAGGGACATCACCATTTGGCCTCAATGCCCCACAGGTCCACATCTGGAAACACATCTGGAGAGCAAAGACTTGGACTGAAGCTGCCATCCAGCCCAGGACCACCATCCTTCAGTTCCATCATCTGTAATCCATGGCTTGATGGTCGGGCCCAATGGGTAGTGGTCAATGGCTCAATATCTGGATGGCAGTCGGTTTCAAGCAGAGTGCCGTAAGGCTCAGTTCTGGGGCTAGTGTTGGTCAGCATCTTTGTTAATGACCTGGATAAGGGACTTGACTGCACCCTCAGCAAGTTTGCGGATGACACTAAGCTAGGGGAAGAGGTAGATACATTGGAGGGTAGAGATAAGGTCCAGAGTGACCTGGATAAATTGGAAGATTGGGCCAAAAGAAATCTGATGCGATTCAACAAGAAGTGTAGAGTCCTGCACTTGGGATGGAAGAATCCCAAACATTGTTGTAGGCTGGAAACTGACCGGCTAATCAGCAGTGCAGTGGAAAGGGACCTAGGGGTTATGGTGGATGAAAGGCTGGATTTGAGTAAACAGTGTGCCCTTGTAGCCAAGAAGGCTAATGGCATATTGGAGTGCATTAGGAGGAGCATTTCATGCAGATCTAGAGAAGTGGTTATTCCCCTCTATTTGGCACTGGTGAGGCCACATCTGGAATATTGGGCCCCCCAGTATAAAAAGGATGTGGATGTGCTGAAGCAGGTTCAGTGGAGGGCAACAAAAGTGATTAAGGGTCTGCAGCATATGACCTATGAGGAGGGGCTGAGGGATTTGGGGTTGTTTAGTTTACAGAAGGGAAGACTGAGGGGTGATTTAATAGCAGCCTTCAACTTCCAGAAAGGGATCTCTCAAGACGATGGTGAAAAACTGTTCTCAGTGGTGTCAGCAGAATAAGGAGCAATGGTCTGAAGCTAAAGAGGGAGAACGGTAGGTTGGATATTAGGAAAAACTACTTCACCAGGAGGGTGCTGAAGCACTGGAATGCATTGCCTAGAGAGGTGGTGGATTCTCTATCCCTAGAGGTTTTTAAGTCGTGGCTTGTCAACATCCTGGCTGGGATGACTTAGTTGGGATTGACCCTGCTTGAAGCAGGGGGGCTGGACTAGATGACCTCCTGAGGTCCCTTCCAGCCCTAGCATTCTATGTTTATACCATCGACCGGAGTGAGACACTGCTTGGTTCAAATCTGGATTAGTTTGCAGAACTCAGACCACACATTTAGGTTTATTTCTTAGATAACCCCCTTTGCTTTCCATGCTTGTTACATCCAGTCACTTAAAAGCCATCTTTCTGCAGTTAAAACATCTGCATGTGTTTTACCTAAAACAGTGCATTTTGGTTGAAGTGCATGGGAAATCTCAGCTCAGATTGTCAAGTACTTGTCCTCCCATGATAGGAGCAGTCTGGGTAATGGACTTACCCTGGCCAGGATTCTGCCACGGCAAGACAGTACTGTTTTGGAGTGCAAGGCTGAAGAGCTAGAGGAATTAGCTGGAGCCTCTCTATTGTTGGTTTATAAGTGGCTGGGAAAGTGTTCATATAACTCAGTTGGGTTTGTTCCTGCCAGGGGATGTCCATCTAAGGATACATCTACACTTACTGGAAGATCGACACCATAATGATCAATCTTCCAGGATTTGATTTAGTGTGCCTAGTGAGGCTATGCAAAAGTGAACCATTAGGGCTCTCCTGTTGACCCTGCTACCCCTCGTTGCTGTGAAGAGCAAGGGAAGTCGACCTGCTGCTGTGGGGGTGGCAGAAAAAAAACTATTTCAGATACATCGACTCCAGCTATGCAATTCACGTAGCTGGAGTTGCGTATCTTAAAATGGATTTTTCCCAGTAGAGCAGTTCTGGCCTAAATGCAGCACCTGCCAGAGATGCATAGCTTTAAACAGCATCAATGGGTGAGAGGGATAGCCAGGCTGGTGGGAAATGGGTATCTGTGGTGCCACAGGCCAGATGCATCCTGGGAACCCCATTGCATCTTCCCATCTGAAAAACCCCCATGTTTCTGTGACAAGGTTCAGAGGGAGGTAGTTGCTGAGATCATTCAAGCAGGACAAATTGTAAAGAATGGGGCAGTCAATCCCCCAAACTGGTGGTCCTTCTAATATTTGGCTCCAACAAGCTAGCGACAGTACAGGTTCTATAATACCTTATATCCAGAAGCCAAGAATGCTTTTTCCCTTTAAAGCAACCCACCCTTCAGGCTCCTGTCCAGGCAGCCACATGAAATATGATGAGTATTATTGAAAATTTTGTTCATCATATGAAAATTTCTCTCAACCCCAAAGGATTGCCCACCAAGTTAATAAATATTTCAGAGCTCACCCAAATCCACTCTTAAAGCTAGTTCTGATTAACTAAATGAAAATGTTTTAAAAGAAAGAAGAGAGAGAGTATTGGTGAAAAGGACCTTGTCCAGCTAGAGATGAATATAGTTGTTAGGTCAGTTTCATAGTAGAAATGGGTGAGCTCTAGAAAGGCAAAGCGTTATTTCAGAATGAGTCTGATGCTCGGTAACAGGGTGATCCAGAATGCAATGGGAGATCTCAGTCTTGTGGCTCAAACTTCCCCCGATGAATCATAAGCAAATTTGAGATCAAAGGATCAGGTCCCCAAAACACTACACGTTTTCTGGGCAGCATCCTGACGGCAAGGGTGAACAGTAGTGCCATTTGAAGTAACCTCCTGTTTCCTAGCTGCAAGGAGTGGCGTAAAGCAATTGTTTATTTCCCACCATTTGCAGGTGATTTGTTCTGTACTTCAAAGAAAAACATTCACGTTTGAATGTCAATAGCTCCTTTCAATGTTTGTATTAAAGCAACACAGTCAGAAGTGGGTCTGTCCCATGAAAGCTCACCATTTAATAAATTATTTTGTTAGTCTTTAAAGTTCCCCTGGGCGGCTTTTTTGTTTTGACAGTATATAGACTAACACGGCTTTCTCTCTGTTTTTCATACAGAGGACCTGTTCAGTGACATTGTTAACCTCTAACGGTATAAACCCAAATGCACAACAACATGAACATTACTTGCTAACATGTCTCTAACAGGTGAATCAAGGTCAATTACCTTGCAAGGTGCTTAACCCTTCCTGGCCCTGTGTTACAATGGCTACGTCTACACGTGCAGCCAACATCGAAATAGGCTATTTCGATGAATAACGTCTACACGTCCTCCAGGGCCAGCAACGTCGATGTTCAACTTCGACGTTGCTCAGCCCAACATCGAAATAGGCGCAGCGAGGGAACGTCTACACGTCAAAGTAGCACACATCGAAATAGGGATGCCAGGCACTGCTGCAGACAGGGTCACAGGGCGGACTCAACAGCCAGCCGCTCCCTTAAAGGGCCCCTCCCAGACACAGTTGCACTAAACAACACAAGATACACAGAGCTGACAACTGGTTGCAGACCCTGTGCCTGCAGCATAGATCCCCAGCTGCCGCAGAAGCAGCCAGAAGCCCTGGGCTAAGGGCTGCTGCCCACGGTGACCATAGAGCCCCGCAGTGGCTGGAGAGAGAGCATCTCTCAACCCCCCAGCTGATGGCCGCCATGGAGGACCCAGCAATTTCGACGTTGCGGGACGCGGATCGTCTACACGGTCCCTACTTCGACGTTGAACGTCGAAGTAGGGCGCTATTCCTATCTCCTCATGAGGTTAGCGACTTCGACGTCTCGCCACCTAACGTCGAAGTTAACTTCGAAATAGCGCCTGACGCGTGTAGACGCGACGGGCGCTATTTCGAAGTTGGTGCCGCTACTTCAAAGTAGCATGCACGTGTAGACGCAGCCAATATGTCAAAAAAGATGCCTGCCCAAGATTTCCAGAAAGCTTCAAGAGACTGGATTTTAAGAGAATGAGCACTCAAGTCTCTGAGAACCGGGGTGCACAAAATGGGGGAGGGGGGGGCTGAAATTTCACAAGAGGGGGGTGCAAATAGGGTGACCATATCTCCCTATCCCAATTACGGGACAGGGAGATATTGTGGGGGAGGGGTAGCTCCTTCCACCTCCACCAAAACGTGGGAAATGGGGAACCAGACGGCAGCCCTGTGGGTGGGCTCCCAGCTCCTGCAGGGAACCAGGAACCCAGTGCAGCAGCATGAGTCCAGCTCCCGGCTCCCGCAATCCACAGGGAGCGAGGTACAGCTGCATGGATCTGGCTTCCGGCTCTCCTGAGCCTCAGGCAACCACTCCCCTCACCAATACAGGGCAATTAGCCCCGTTTTAAAAACAAATTGGGATGCCTTCCTGGTGCCCAAATGCAGGGCTGTCCCACCAGAAACGAGATGGATGGTCACCTGGGGCACAGCACACCCGGCTGCTGGGTCGCAGGCTCAGCCATCACATTAAAACGCTGAAATCTGTCATTGTGTTTGTGTCTGTGTAGCCACATTTATAGACCGATTAATAAAGTGTTAACATATTTTCGTACACGTGTCTGAAGGGTGGTTCTTTCATCTGAGCAGATCCGAAATTTCCATCGGTTTGGATTACATGAGGCAGGTTGGGGGTGGGGCGGGGCTGCTAATTGCCGGCACGAAAAGTAGGGCCCGCTGTAAAAAGTTTGCTCGCTCCTCTTCTAGAGAATCAGGCCTCTTTCAGCCGTACCAAGACAGACACCCGAAATCACTGATCACTTCTGAAACTCTTGGCCCACAACTGGCAACCGCAGCGTAGCTCACTCCCAGCAAAACAAACATTGTCCACCTCCCGTTTCTTCACTGATGTCTCTTAGAGTCACATGCAGGTGTTTTTACAAGGGCCAGGCTCCAAAACGAATTCCAGATCTCTCATATGCTGTGCCAGCCCTGCTAAGTGGGCCCCTTTTTTTTGGTGAGCAGGTTCCAGGTTGGTGCATATGGGTGCAGTATTTCATTGGTGTCAATGGCATATTGCTGATATCAGCAGAGGATTTGGCCCAGTTAGACAAGACGTCTGTTCAGACAAGCATTGGCTCAGCAAGGGAACTTTGCTGGAATTCAAAGCTAGGATGGGGCGCAAGCACTCCAGTAGCTGTTCTGTCTTCTGTGTGCTGTGGGATCCCTTCCCCTCGTCCCCCCTCCCTGGAACATCTCTTCCAGCACTGAGAACTTATACAGAATCCCAGAAGGCTGAGCACCAGGAAAGACTAACTTTGTGAGAGCCACAGAGAATCTAAGAGGGATTATTTTATCTTGAGGCTGCTGGATTGAGACAAACTCTGGTTCTCCAGCTCCCAGCTGCTGCAGTCTGTGTCTCCTTAAAATCCTAGTCATAAGGATGTGGATTTGCTGGAGCAGGTTCAGCGAAGGGCAACAAAAATGATTCAGGGTCTGGAGCACAAGACCTATGAGGATAGGTTGAGGGATTTGGGCTTGTTTGATTTACAGAAGAGAAGACTTAGAGGTGATTTAATAGCAGCCTTCAGCTTCCTGAAGGGGAGCTCTAAAGAGGAGGGTGAGAAACTGTTCTCAGTGGTGTCAGACGGCAGAACAAGGAGTAATGGTCTGAAGCTGAAGAGGGAAAGGTGTAGGTTAGGTATTAGGAAAAACTACTTCCCCAGGCGGGTGGTGAAGTGTTGGAATGCGTTGCCTAGAGAGGTGGTGGATTCTCCATCCCTTAAGGTTTTTAAGTCCTGGCTGGGATCTTAGTGGGGGTTGATCCTGCTTGAAGCAGGGGGCTGGACTAGATGGCCTCCTGAGGTCCCTTCCAGCCCTGTGATTCTGTGACAACCAACCCAAAAACACTGAAACCGTGAGCTGCACTGCACATGAAGCAGGCAAAAAAACAGCCGGCCCACCAACCAAAGTCCAGAATAAATCTGAAAATATGGGGCAAAGAAATCTGGGATGGGGGGACTAACAGCACGTTTATGTCTGTTTCCTTTGAGCCAGCTGTAAAAGAGACGTCCTCAGAATCTGGGGGCAAATTACACCTTGGGCGGCTGTCCTCATATTATAAAAGCCAGGAAAACAGCAGGAGGAGAGGCATCAGAAAATTAATTTTAATGAGACAAAAAAGCAGTCATGGAGCACTTTAGAGACTAACAAAATAATTGCTTTGGTGATGACTTTTCATGGGGCGGACTCACTTCTCCAGATCTGAAGAAGTGGCTCTGCCCCATGAAAGCTCGTCACCTAATGAGTTATTTTGTTAGTCTTTTAAGTGCTCCATGACTGCTTTTTTGCTTTGTTAGGCTACAGATTCAGAGGGCTCCCTTTCTGTTACTAACTTTAATGTGTGTTTTATGAGAGGAACCGAACAATTAATTCAGCAGATAAGGCTAAGTCTTTGAAAGAGTTGCTCTATTTCTTAAGACCGCTTCAAAGCAAAGACCAGCGTGTACAGGTTGAACCTCTATAATCCAGCTCTCTCTCCTCGGGCAACATCTGTAATCCAGCATGATTTTAGTTAGCTGGATGACCTGTTATCACAGGTGTGGCCAAGTTTCCCACGGTCCCATAAAATTTGTTTACAATCACCAGTGCTGGCTGCGAGAGTTCTGTGCTGTCGTTTAGCTGTAATTTGCCCCAAATGTCTTCTAAGAGTCCGGTGGAAGTGTTGGTAAAACTGCTAGACAATATTGCCTCCTGTGGTCCAGTGAATTCTCTCATTCGGCATTGGTCAGGTCCCGAGGGAGCTGCACTAGAGAGGTTCAACCTGTATTTTAACACACTGTAGCACCATATCTCCACTGTATGTAATTTAGCACAGTTCTTTTGCAATCCATAGCATCTGCAGGCCAATTGATGCCAGCTGAGGATCTGGCCCCTATACTGTACATAATTTTAAAAAAGTAAAATGATATTTCTACTCCTGGGCTCCCTGGACATTTGACAATGTAACCTAATCCTTGTCAGAAGCCAAATGGATGGGGAAACATCCTAAGGAATGTACCAGGCAAACTTCACGTTGTGAGCAATGAAAGGCTGGTTTTATTTAAAAATGATCTTTTTTTTATTACAGATTTTCAGGGAAAACTGTAAAGTCCACAGCTCTGAGTCTGATAAAAGTTATAGATATTTTACCTGATGGTAACAATCCTGCATCATCTTGTACTTTGCACAATTTATTTACAACAGGGTAAAATGGGTTCTGCTTTGGTAGCATTTCATACTCTCTTTGCATGGGAGGAAATGGCTCGGCAAGGTGCAGGATGATGGATAACTGGACCTGGAAGAAGCACACTCAAACTGATATAACTTTGATTGACATCAGCTGATGTAAGGCCCAGGTCTGCTCCCACTATGAACATTGGCAAAACTCCCGTAGCCTTCAGAGATGCAAAACTAGCATCTTCACTGGTGCCAAGGGGGTTTGAATCTGGCCCCCAACCTGTAGAGAGAACTCATTTAAAAACCCCAAACACATGCAAAGCATAGCTAGACTTGGCTTTGATTCATTGCAGCTGCTAATCTGAAAATACATTTCAGCCTCAGAAGGGCTTTTTATGCTTTCAGATCTGGATGGCTGTATTAGTCAAATATCAAAGGCATCTATGTAGATGAGGATCTGGCACTGATGTAAGTTTTCTGCCCAGAGCTCTCCAGAGCAGACCAAGTAGCTATAAATTAACCACACTTTTGTAAGAAAAGACACTGCTTTTCCACTGCAGGTTTCTTGGAGTGTTTTGTCTTGGCTAGAGGAGACCTGTATTTTCCAGCTTTAGCACTATCCATTTTTTAATTTTGCAGAAGTTTTGTGAAATTTCGAGGGTGAGAATTACCCAGGAATAGTTGAAGCAGAAACACTTCTGGACTGAATAAAAACTCTAAACTTGCTTGTGCAGAACATGAGCCTGGGGATCACAAGCTGGAATTAAGAGAGCCCAGAAGCCAGCAGCTCCCTTTTGAGTACCTAAATGAAAGGAAGAGTGTTGGAAACACTTCCCGTCAGCTCAGTGGGAGAAAAGCTCTTTTGAAAATCTGCTCCTAAGACTCTATGGATCTGATCCCCTTGGCACTGGGAGGGGGATTCCGAGTACGCTGCAGAAGCTGTGCGTAGGCTGCCCTTCCTCAGCAAGCTTGCTGCCAGCTAGTGCAAGGAACAATAGCAGTCAGGGAGGTTCTGTGCAGGGTTTCCAGGGCTGTAGCATGAGCCTGACACAGCAGCTACAGAATCCTAGGCCTGGAAGTGCACTCAGGAGGTCAATAGGTCCAGCCCCCTGCCCATAGGAGGACCAACCCTAACTAAACCATCCCAGCCAGGACTTTGTCAAGCCGGGACTTAAAAACCTCTAGGGATGGAGATTCCACCAGCTTTCTAGGCAACACATTCCAGTGCTTCACCACCTTCCTGGGGAAATAGTTTTTCCTAATATCCAACCTACACCTCCCACTCTGTGACTAGCCCACATTGCACTGTCCCCACTGCTGCTGTTACCCAGCCAGTTAGATATCATCTAGCTCAGGTAAGGTAGTTTGTGCATAACTTTTGCTGTCCTCTGGCAATGTAAAGGAACCTTAAAATTGGTAGCTGTAAGTTGCTGTCAGTCGGGGACCTCAGTGTAAATGAGAGCCTGAATCCCAGCCTGATTTTCTTTGAGGCGGGAGGGTGGGGTGTCAGTGAACATTTAGTACCATGAGCGGACGGTCAGGTGCACAAAAGCCCAGAACAACAAGGGGTTTTCTAGAAGTGTTCCCCCCAGGCAGCGTAACAGAGTGGTGTGGCTTGAATATGTGTGTGTGCTGGTGAGATTACAGTGTTGTTCCTGGAGGAAGATTGTATTCAACCGGTGTCTCTTACTCCTTGAGCTGAACACCACCGATCCTGGGCTTTGCCCGATCGCTCCAGTCTCTTGAGGGTACATCTATCCAGCTGCGTTGACCTGTGTGGACAGATGTTATAGTTAGAGCTGGTAAAAGCAAAGTATTCCTGCCTGGCCCTTGGCATAATTGAAATGCAGCCCATACAAGAGAAGACCTACATTGCAAAGAAGCAAGTGACAAGTCTGTAACCCTCACTCCAGCAAAGATAGGGATGTTCTTAGCTATGCGTTGGCCACTTCAGGTAACTGGAGAGGTAGAAACTAGCTACCAGAGAAATTGGAAAACCAAATCCTATTCCCAGATACAGAGTTCTCCTCCTGGGAATCACAGGTTTGGATTGTCAGAAGAACTTCTGGGGGTTTAACTCACAACTCTTGGTGAATTGCAGTGGGATCTGTGCTTCTAAATCCCACTGGCCTCTTCGCAAAGCCCAGCCCAGAGTAATAGAGAGTCGAATTGCAGTGCCATCTCTCTATGGCCATGTCTGAAGCCTGTCCAGCTGCCCCACCCATTTCTGCCCTTTCTTCAGCTGAGAAGTAGGGAGTTTCTGCAAAAACAAGGGTGCTTTGGCCATGAGGTGGGCAGGGGCTTTGTTTTCAAACTCACAACCCCGGCTGCTTTTCTGGCAGCACTTTTTAGGGCTGTGACTTAATCCCACAAAAGTACACTACAAAAACCCACATGTGTTGGAGTAGTCACTGCTGGCTTCGGCTTTGACAGCAAGGTGGCTGGATTTCTGCTGATGGAAGAGTTTTCCCAAGAAGGGAGGTCTTGTCTGCATGGTGAAGCTATTTTGGAACAAGGCACCATGTGAACTGAAAACAGTGTCTCTCACACAATAACTGCTTCTATGGACACTGGGTAATAATACAGAGCATGAGTGCTGTCTCCCGGTTTAGCCCCCACGCATGCATCTGATGAAGCGGGTCGTTTCCCACGAAAGCTGATGCTCCAAAATAGCTGTGAGTCTATAAGGTGCCACAGGACCTCTTCTTGTTTATGAAGACACAGACTTACTCGGCTCCCTCTCTGATGATGCTTTCTCCAGTTAATCCATTTCCAAAGTGGCTGCAGCTAAATGAGAACAGGGAACGTCCACATGAGGGCGCTGTTCCACAATAGCTCTTCTGGTCTGTTTCCACTTGTAGGGGAGTCCTTGCTGGTGGGCGTGAAGTCAGAGAGAGGTGGCCGTGTTAGTGTGTACCTTTACAAAACAAAACAGCAGTCCTGTAGCAATTTAAAGACTAACAAAATGATTCAAGAGCTTTCGTGGGACAGCTCCACCTCTTTAGATCTAGAAATTCTGATGAAAGTGAACTGGCACGACAAAAATATAACAGAGCGAAAACAAATGAAATGAAAACTGACCAATCAGCCACATAGGACAGAAGCGACAGGGTGAAGGTTAAGGAACAGGGGTGAAGAAAATTTCTTACTGCGAGTGTCTGTTAAGTGACTTGCCTGAGATCACTGCAAGTTTCAGAGATGGGGAAGCTGTCTTTGTAAATGGAACTTTTCCATGCAACAGGCCCCATTGCCAACTTTGTCCACATATGTATTCTAGAGATACCATCACTGGACCTAACCAAGTTAATTACCGAATCAGGGTCACATTTTCCTGTTCCTCAACTAACATCATATATGCCATCATGTGCTAGCAATGGCCACACACTAAGTATATTGTGCAAACTGCAAACACTCTTCACCAAAGAATGAATGGACCTAGAGCAGACATCAAAAATCTCCATATATACAAATCTGTCCGCAAGCACTTTAACAGAGAGGGCCACTCTGTTAAAGACCTGAGAGTCTGTGTTCTGGAGAAAAGAGATTTTAGCAACTATCTGCAGAGAGAGTGTTCAGAACTAATATTAATATTCAAAGTTGAAACATCAACACATGGTTTGAACAGGGACAGCAATGACCTGACTCATTATAAGGACACGTTCCCGTACTTCGATGTTTGACCTAATTCTTAACTTCCTCATGCCCACATGCGCCTCCTCCTACTCTTCTATCTGATTTGCTAAACTTGATAATTATTCTGATTTGTCAACCTTGATAATTTTTGGACCTCTTTGCTTTATATCTTGTGTCTGTTGTGGTAAGGCTACAGATCTGAACAAGTGGGTCTGTCCCACAAAAGCTCATCACATCATAAATTATTTTGTTACCTTTAAAGTGCTAAATGATGGCTTTTTTGTTCGATAGAATACAGACTAATGCATATAGCTCTCTGTTACTATTTGTAATGTGTAAGGTAATTGCAATCTCTATTAAGACCTTGCCGCAAAGTGTCGAACTTGAAACTAAACGCCAATTCAGATGTCTCCCTTTGTAATCTGGTGTTAAAATCTCTTTGTTTGAGGACACAGATTTTCAGGTCTTCAACACTATATCCTGCTCCATTGAAATGCTCACTGATGGGTTTATGTGTATCCAGATTCCTAAGTCTGATTTGTATCCATTCATTCTCTGGCAAAGTGATCTTCCAGTCTGTCCAACATACATTGCTGAGGGGCATTGCTGGCACATGATGGCCTGTATGATATTAGTGGAGGTACAGGAATATGTGCCCCGATCATGTAACTGACGTGGTGAGTCCAGTGAGGGTGTTTCCGGAGTAAACGTGGACAGCGTTGGCAACGGGGTCTATGTGAGCTTATCATGACACACGGAGCAAGAATAATTAACGTATAGACACAGCAAAAGAACGGAGAAGACCACTTATGTGCTCACTTTACACCTCACCTCCTCCCAAACCCATGCCGGATGCCCGCTCCATGGGGCTTTTTCTTCCTGGCCAGCACAGAGCTTGTTCTCCTTGGTGCAGTCACCACCCTTGAGTGATCGGTTTGTGATTATTGAGAAAAGCCAAACTCAGGTATTGCAGCCGGTGAACTGAAAAGCCAGAATGTTTTGGCAGCTGCAGAAGGAGACCCTGGGATGCAGGGACCATATGGGCCACTGTAGGCTGGGCATGCTCAGAGTTCAGGTGCTTACTTAAGGCTGCTCCATGCAGGTTTGGAGCCAGGATGGACTGTAAACATGCAGATTGGCTCTAGAGCAGTGGTGGGCAACCCGTGGGCGGCAAGCAGCCTACTGGGGATCCACCCACAGCTAGAGGACCCCCTGGATGCCTCCCTTCCCCGTGTGCATCTCATGCACTTCCTACGTCTGTCCCTCCCAGCACTCTCAGAGGAGCCATGAATTTCCTGATTCACGCGCCGTCTCAGCTCCTCCCACAGCTGGAACTCTGTGATTCAGCTGTTCACAGTGTTCCAGGGCCAGGAAGGAGGGAGCGAGGCAGGGATGAAGTAGGATTCAGGTGTTTTGTGCACTCCAAAAGTACAAGGAGGGAGGGGAAGAGCAGGTAAGCACAGGGGGAGCTGGTGCTCAGGTGTGAGAGGTGCATGGGGAAGGGAAATAGATGGAGGGGCCATAGGGTGGAAGTGAAACCGCTGTGGGCTGCTGCCAGTCACTGAGGGGAAGGAGGGTCGCTCGTGGCCCATCCACTATTTGTGGTTGCCCATTGTTGGTCTAGAGGGAGGGGGTGCTGCATAACAGCACTGCTGTCTCTTATTTCCAGGCCCTGCCTCTAGCTCCTACCCAGGCCTTAGCTTCAGAGACAATCTCCCAGCTCCACTCTCTGGCCCTGCCTCCCCAAAAGGCCACTGCTGCTAGGGAGTGCCGCATGGCACGCCTTGCTCATACCTTCTGCTGCAGCTGGAGGTTTCAGCACTGCAGGTGGAGATACCGCCTCTGCCTCCAGCTCTCTCTCCTCAGCTGCAGAATCTTTTGTGTCCTGGCACTAGCTCCTGGAGCCCCTGTGAGCCAAGGGTAAGGGGGCAGCTGGTAGCAGGAAAAGGACCGAACCAGGATCCAGAGTGTCCTGACTCAGTTCCCTGCTTCTCCCTTGCTCTGTGGGGTGGGACTGGGGGGAGGGGATGCCCTGCCAGCCCTATACAGCCCTCTCTGAGCAATGCCAGTTGTTCTGGCTGGTGCATCAGAGTGAGCGGTGAGCGGTGAGCGGTGCCCCCCCCCCCCGCCAGCCAGCTGATCCCTCCCATGTGCACAGCCCTTCCGTGCAGTGGGGAGTCCTGTCGGTGGATGCAAGGCAGCTCCCAGCAGCCCTTGCTGGCTGAGTGAATTGCACCCTCCCAGGCAGCCTGCAGGGATGGTGCTGTGTGGTTTTAGCCAGGTTGCCCATCTTTGCTTGGTTCGGCGGATGATTTGTGGAGTTTAAAGCTAGCAAGGGGCCTTCCCCTTGGACTGGCCCAGACGCTTGCAGATGAGTGCGAGAAGAGCTTACGGCCCACAGGCTGCAGTTCCCACTGAGGAGAATCAGCCAAAGTTCAGTACCCAGAGGCACTGAGACCTCATCTGGGATGAGTGAAGTCTCTGCTCTACAGCCTCCCCTCAGAGCCAACTGGCCTTTAGCTCAGGTGGTAGAGTGCAGGGCTCTAGACCCTGTATTCACAGGTTCTATCCCTGGGGCCAGCAACCTGGGCGTGTTAGCATCACAACAGGAAGGCAGGAGGGATTCCCCACCCAATAGTGCTCAGTCATTCTCCTTTCACTGCAGGCAGCATCATAGAAGAGTAGGACTGGAAGGAACCTCAAAAGGCCATTGAGTCCAGCCCCCTGCCCTCACGGCAGGACCAAGCACTTTCTAGACCATCCCTGAAAGCCATTTATCTAACCTCTTCTTAAATAGCTCCAGTGATGGAGACTCCACCACCTCCCTTGGCAATTCGTTCCAGTGTTTGATCACCCTGACAGTTAGGGACGTTTTCCTAATGTCCAACCTGAACCTCCCCTGCTGCAATTTCAGTCCATTGCCTCTTGCTCTATCCTCAGAGGCCAGGAAGAACAAGTTCCCTCCCTCTGCCTTACGACGCCCTTTTAGATACCTGAAAACTGCCATCCTGTCCCCCCTCAGTCTTCTCTTTTCCAAACTAAACAAGCCTCCAAGGAGCACAGCACCCCAGGCAGAGAATGGCGATGGCAAGTCCTTGAGCAGGGAAAGGAAGAGACATCTCACGCCTCCAGAATGGGTGGCCAGACAAGGGAACGTAAATGTCCCTGAGGGCCTTCCAGAGGCTCCCTGTAAACAGGGGGCCTGGCTCAAGCAGGAGCTCACTGAGCTGTGACAGTGAGTCACCCGGAAGATGTGCTGGAGTCTGGAGGACAAAATTCCAGGGGTTGGGTGTGGCCCTGTGGCTGCCACTCTGGGGGGGCCGAAGCTGCAGGCTGTGCTCTAGCTGCATGAATTAAACAGGCCTCCAGCCCTGTCAAGGCTTGCTTGGGGGGGGGGGGGGCGCCCTGCTTCTCATTAAACCCCTTCACTGCCAATTCTCCCTCTACACCTTCATTCTAATTTGTTGGCCCCTGACTCCTGTGCTGCTCTGGTGTCCATTGAATGAATAGGGGGAAAGGCCATGGAGTATCAGGCCTCTTGTCTAGTTATTTATAGTAGAAACCCTTTGGGGCAGGGAGCCTCTTAATTGTTGTGTATGTACAGCACCAAGCACCAGGTGGTCCCACTGGAACGTCATATGCAAGGAGTAAGTACAGTGAAGATGTTTGGACAGGCCAGGATCATGGGCCTTGCCTTGCTGACCTGTCATTAGGTAAACTTAGCCAATGACAGGGACAGCTGTTACAGTGGGGTATTTGCTCCACACCAACCCTGAGGGCATTCATGGAGGCTGGAAGAGACCAATTAACTTTGTATGCTGCACCTGGAGGGGAGCAATAAATGCCTGTTGAGGAGGAGCTGGGCTGGGAACATGAAGCTAGGAGGTGAGACCAGAAGGAGGCCCCAGGGGTGGGGCCTGCTGTCTTGAGATGGAGAGGGGCTGAGGAAGTCCTGCTGGGGTTGGGTGCAAAATGAGAGGTTCAAGGTACAGTCTCCAGGCTGGGCCAGAGAGTTAGGATTGTGGCAGGGTAATGGTTCCAGCTGGGATGAGACTCTGGCCAGGGGGGTCAGATTGTTGGAGGGGGATCCAGCCTGGGACAGGAGGTTGGCAGTGGGTGGCAGTTACTTCGCATGGCTCCCAGGACACAGCCATACAGATGAAGATAGTCCTATCGCATAGAGCTGGAAGGGACCTTGAGAGGTCAGGGAGTCCAGTCCCCTCTACACACATTGGGCCCTATCACCATCCCTGGCACATTTTTCCTTTTAACTCTATTTGTCCCAGACCCCTAAAGGGCCTCTTCCAGGCTCAAGCGCACAACCCCCTGAACTATCCCATCCCTCCAGCTCTGCTCACTGCACCTTCCTGCACACAGGTGTCCCCCCAACAGCTCCCATTGGCTATGGTTCCTGACCAATGGGAGCTGCAGAGCCAGCGCTTGGGGGCAGGGGCAGTGCACTGAGCCCCTGTGGCCACTCCTACACCTAGAACCTCAGCCCTGCTGTGCTGCCAATTGGACTTTCAACAGCCCAGTATATGGTGCTGCCAGGGTCCCTTCTCAACTGGGTGTTCAGTTAAAAAACCAGGTACCTGGCAATCCTGTCCAGGCGAGGGAACCTGGCAAGAGGCCAAGGGCATGATGTAGCTGTGGGGAACAGAGGACAGACCAGGCAACTGGGAGGACGAAACCCAGGGAAACAGCAGAAGGGACTGAGGAGACCCAAACCGCTAGTCACAGGTTCCCTGGGCTGGAACTCCCAGCTGTGGGCAGGCACAGGTTTTCCCACCAGTCACGAGGAAGTGGCAGAGGACTTAGAGGTAGAACCGGAAACCATCTGAAATAACACCAAGACAGTTATCCGGTGTAACTATAATATCCCAGAATGGGGATTGTGTGCTGCGCTGGCCGAAGAGCCAAGTCATGGGAAGAGGAAGGGACCACAGCATGAGCTACCAACAATGACAGGTGGTGCCATTCAAGAGTGAAATCTAATCCCAAGGTCTAAACCAGGAGAAGACACTTGTGCAACTCTTTATGCTGCTTCTGTAGGATAAGAGGGTCATTTTGACCACAGAATGTATACAAGCGGGAGGCGGTTTCAGAGGTAAGAGGAAAGTATCCATACGTCTGAGGCGCCAAAGGTACTGCCAAAGGGCAAGTAAGGAAAAACAAACCAATCCCTGCACTGAGTCAGCGATAGCTGGCAGAGTCAGCAGGCGTAACCAATGGAAGTAACTCAACTGGAAAAACCCATGTCACATGAAATGGGGGTGGACAGCAATTATTATATAAACAGACACTTGAACATGCGTAATGTATTGGTTCTATACAACACAATGCTTCATGCTGGTTGGATAGTTATATGGCATAGATGTCTCTTTGTATATACGTTGGAGCAACCCATCATGACCGACCTACACACAAAAAGGTAGCTGAGCATTATCGTTTTCTGTCTGTCTGTTTCATGTCTGATTTGGGTTCAAATAAATGTTTGTGTTAATAAACTTGTGTTTAACCAGGTGTGTTACACCACACTCAATAGTCATAGTTCATGATTTGTGTTAATAAACTTGCATGTTCAACCACACTCAATAGTCATAGTTCATGCCTGCACTTTACTGGATTACAAATAAACAGGACTAGTACTAATTGAATTGTGCATAGTGAGATTAAATAGAATATATGGAGGAGACCTGAGCAATTTATTCTGTAGAGTTCATGGAGGACACTGTGTTGCAACCCCCATTGGGCTTTGGCCAGGAGATCCATGAAAGAGTTTTATGAATACAAGATGGACAAAGCCCTCCAGCAGGAGGACAGTCTTGTAGGCAAGGCCCTGAGAATATTTCCATGGACCTCAAGGAGAAATGCAGGTGCTAATGAGCACTTCAGATCAGGCCCTTCCTGCCTCTTCCTCTTCTATTCTGGCCCTTGTAGACTCTTCCTGGGAGAAAGAGACCTGCAGGAGCTTCTATGGAGCCTTCCTATGGATGAACTTTATCTAGTCTTGCTAAGGTTTTTCTAATGGGCCTTTCAATGTAGAGGCTACATCACAGGAGAAGGAAAACCTCCATCATTTAGACCAGAATCCACACTGATCTGCCATGAGCCAATATCCTAAGAAAACTTTGATCTGAAGCCAAAAGTTCAATTTTGTCATTGTTCCCTGGAGTGGAGACACCTTCCTGGGCAGTTATAGGTGCCCAGAGTGACTTCCATGTGAGATGAGCTCAGTGCAGCTCAAGCAGCCAGGCAATTCCTCACTTGTGGTTCATCTGGGGAACTACTCCTATAAACATTAAGCAGGAGACCTTCATTTGAATCTTCTCTCTGCTGTAGACTGATCGTCTGACCTTGGCCAACCAGTTAGGGTGAGATTTAAAAAAAAAAAAAAAAGGTGTAATGAAGCAGTTAAATACCTTTAAAAATTGGCCTCCAACCTCTCTGGTCCTCAGTTTCCCTTCTATAAAATCTGCATAAAAATACGTCCCTATCTCCCTGAGGTTCAAGAGGGTAGTAAAAGTGTCTAGACATAAGTTTCCATTAATGTTGTCTACTGGGGACATTTGGCGGATATTACATTTATGTACCACAAAATCCTATAAAGACACAAGGCTATTAAGAATTTCACTGAGTCTGCCTTCAGCCATTATATTGAAGATGGAATTGCTAAATAAAATCATTCCACTGAAACTCCCCCAATGCCTTGAGAATACAACTGCTATCGTGGAGAGAAGGCTCTGTTAACTAGAAATACCAGATGTGGTTCCAGAGACAATACACAGAAGCTTATTTATTTCCCACAGGGTTGACAAATACTCTGATTTCAATCACAGCACTGAATTGCTTTATAGTAAAAGCAAAAGAAGGTTATTAAGCAAAGTCAGAGGCTCGAGTGATCCCAAGCATAAGGCAGGAAGATAGAAAGGGTTGCGAGGAAACCAAAGTAAAAGATATGCTTTTAAGATTAAAACCCACTTTAAGAAATGAGAGTCTCCTGTTCAAAAAATTGTTCCTGAACAAGTGTCTTTTTCTAACTGACCAGACCACAGCCACCAAGCTCACAGGTGGGCTTCTTGGAGTCTTCAGATAACTTAGGGTTTGCTCCTCCTGTCTTTATAATCTAATAAAACTTGGACATGTAGTATCCTGAAATGTATCCCCTGATAAAGTTCTTTTTCCCTGCTGTGCACGTATGATGGGATGCAGCCATGGAAGCTGAGATGTTTCCTGGTGTGCTGATCACTGACACACCTGCCTTCTTGTGCTCTGGGGGCATGTCTACACAGCAAAGTTAGATCAGAATAATTTATTTGAGAGTTATTATTCCAAATTAAGCTATTCCAGAATAATGCATATTCACTACAGGGAAGCCCTGGAATAAGCAAACCTTATTCCAAAATAGTGAGTCTATACACAGTAGAGCCTATGTTGTAATAGAGCCATTGGACACACTATGGCTTATTTCGAAATAGGCTCTCCTCCCTGTGTACACAGACCCTATTTTGAAATAGGCGCTATTCCTCATACAGGCTACATCTACACTTACAAAAGAGTTCGAAATGGCCATGCTAATGGCCAAATTGAAGAATACTAATGAGGCACTGAAATGAATATTCAGCACCTCATTAGCTTGCCACCAGCTGCAGCACTTCGAAAGTGCCGTGGTTCACTCACCTGTAGCTCGTCTACACGGGGGTCCTTTTTGAAAGGACCCTGCCAACATTGAAATCCCCTTATTCCTATAAGATTATATATTTATATTTATAAAGATTATAAAGAGAAGAGTTTTTATTAAGCAAAACAGTAGGATTTAAGTGGTTACAAATAAGAACAGGAAGATCAAAGTGAGTCACGTAAATCAAGCAAAAGAGAAAACACATAGATAATTCTATTCTTTAATATTCTTATGCTAAACAGCTGCCTTTTTGTCTCAGGTGAAAGCTTCAAGTCAGCAATGATCTTACCCTGACTTGGGTCTCCACTAATCTGTAAAGCACTTCTGTTTCTCCTTAGGGTATATCAGGCAATTTCCAAGGCAGGTTGAAGACAAAAGATGAAGGAATCCCAGACCCTATTTATACCTTTCCCCTGAGGAGGGAATTCCATTGTGCTCTTTGTGTAAAGTTATATTCCAAGATGGAGACTGTCACATGAGTGACTCACCTGTTCCTGTCCTTTTTAGGTAATCAGCAACTGACTACTTGCTGGTCTGAACATAGACCGTGAAGTTCTTCAGATGTGGACTGGCCCACATTAGGGCCTTTAGTCAGCTAAGAACTGCTATCCCCCCACAAGCCATACCTCAGAATCAGGTAGCTGCACCTCCTCTTGCAGTCTTCACAGACAAACATCTGGAACACAACTCCGTAGACCATAGTTATAACCAACTACAAAAATGATACATGAACAAAAATAGAATTTACAGATCCATCAGATTGTACCATTGAAATATAAGTGTGAGCAGTTCCCACCAGTGACAGGGTAGCCTAGTGGCTAGGCCACCTTGCCAGGGCCTGGTGTGTGGGTCTTCAGCCCCACCTGAGAGTCTGTTGGCTAAGTTTGGGGTGTAGCCCCAAAAACCTAGTTTCTCCTTTAGTGGGAGAGGGTTCCCAGGGAGGGGCTTCCTCCCCCTTTGTGCCTGGGGGAAGGTCCTGAGAGTCTGCCCTCTGGCGGCCTACCAGCTGGCAGGTCTGGCTTGGGCCCTGCTGCCCCAGAGCCAGCTCCTGCCCTTTGGCTGGTCAGCCCCCAGTTGGACTGGCTTCCCTCTCTTTATACCCCTCCAGGCCTGACACTGGCTGCGGGTGAACTGGGGTGGGGCTGATTGGGCCAACTGGCCCTGTTTAACCCCTGCCCTGCCTGGCCTTGCTCTCACCCTCTTACAACGAGAGACAAGATAAATTTTGTCCAAAGCATCTCTAAGTTATGCATATTTATATTCATTACCCATTCTTCATAAAACATGAGGCAGGGCCCATTACAGTGTGGGCACCACGATGTTTGACTTAGGCTATCTTCTCTCACACTGGTGATTTTACAGTGCAGCCTCCCACGCAAACAAAGAGCCTGTTGAACTTATCCACACCTGGTTTGAGGTGTTGGTCTCTTTCCTTTGTCTGGAGAAAATGCGTTTACCTATTCTCCCCGTCCTGCCTGGTTTAAACCTATTTGAGTCACACATTGCCAGCATAAAGCCCTTTATGGATTTACCAGCCATTATCATTCAAAAATATTAACAATTCATGAACTAGTAGTTTTTCAGGGATGTATATATGCCACCATAGGGCTGACTCTGAGGCTGAAGCATCCGCAGAGAAAAAATAGTGGGTGTTCAGCACTTACTGGCAGCCCCACCAATCAGCTCCTTCCTCTCCCTCCCAGTTCCTTCCACCATCTGCAATCAGCTGTTCCATGGTGTGCTGGAAGGGCAGGGCCTGGGGCAGAAAGAAGCTGGATGGGGGCTTAGGGAAAGGTCAAAGTGAGGCGGGGGCTGGGGCAGAACTGGGGCCATGCAGCCCCTGAGAACTGAGGAAATTGGCTGCTATATATGTCACTTTTTGGGTAAGAACATAAACATGGCCATCTTAGCTCAGACTAAAGGCCTGTCTAACCCAGTATCCTGTCTCCCAACAGTGGCCAATGCCAGGTGCCCCAGAGGGAATGAACAGAACAGGAAATCATTGAGTGATCCGTCCCCTATACATATCACAACACCTGTGTGCATTTTTATAGAGCGCTGTCTTGGTCTACAAAGCACATCGGGTGGGGGACATGGAATAATGGTTTTATTAAATATGATAGGCTCCCCAAGAATTTGTGTTAAAGTCAGGAACGGAGACAGCCTAAGAGGCAGCTGCACAATGAAACCAAAGCGCGCCCCATCAAAGCTGCGACACTGACCAGGAAAAACAAGCGCTGAGTGGTGCATGATTTCTGGCTGTCATATGCCCGGCTAAAGGCTTCCCTGGTGAACCCAGGACAGCTGCCAGGGAGGAATCAAAGGCAATTTGGATTAATGAAGGAGGAAAATATCCTAAGCACATCATTTCCAGCTGGGTTGGAAGCCAAGCGGAGATAAACGGGAAAGATCACAAATGGTTATTTCCTACATCAAGCATGCACACACCCTGGGAGCTGGGAGTCAGATGGTACAGCCAGAGCAGAGAAGGAGACAAGGGGAGCTGGCACAGGGGATGCAGTTCCCACCGAAACACATTCCACGTTCATCACGTTCCATACCGAACATCCGCTCGGGAGAGGCCAGCCATGAGCCAGAAGGACACGGGCTCCAGCACAACAGAACAATCTGGAGGACTTGTCCTTCCAGCTGTTTCAGGCCTAGTGGGGTGGATTTTTTTTTTGCTGGTGTGGACACAGAGGGAGGAAGGGGAATGCCGTATAATCGAATTATTCGTAATGACCTTTCATTGGCCACTGGGGACTAGCAGCTCCCAGAGAGGAGAGCTCAGTTAGAGAAAGAGGGCAGCTCCAAATGCCGATGGGAGGGTAATGGCCGGTGCTGGAAATTCTGCTGCCTTCAGGCTCAGTGAAAAAAACTTTCATCTGACTGAAGAGAAACACTTTGGTCCCCACTCTTATGATTTGGAAAGGGTGTGAGCTCCAGAAGGGGCCTTTTCTTGCTCTGTCTTCTTTGCTCTTGCTGCTGCAGGCCTGTTACTGGTGACTTGACCGTGGGCTGGCAGCTCTGTCTCCCTGGAGTGTGGCTCCCCTCCCACAATGGTAATGGCTAAAACCTACGTTTTACAACTGTTGGGACAGAGCTGACCTCGGTAGGGTCATGCCGATGAAATTCTTCCTCCTCCAGGACGTCTCGTTGAGCTCCAATGTAAATAGAATTGCAACAGTCTTTTAGTATGTCGTGGGACTGACAGCTCAGCCCAGCTGCCAGGGGTTGCCTGACTTGGCTCCAGCTTGAGCAACAAGACACAGAGGGTGTCAAAACATCGCTGCTTTCAGTGCTAGCTCTGCCTGGAAGCTTTGCAAGTCTTGACCTGAGAACCGACAGGCCAAGGACGGCTCAAGCTGGTTTGTCAGCACTGTCCTGAATAAAACTCATTGCTCTTGCCATGTATGGATCGAAAACTGGGGCTTGTGGCTGCTCTGTTCCCTTTGGCAATACAGGGAAATCCTGCCCACACAGCCTGCTCAAGACTCACGCCAGTGTGTTCGGTACAGATGGGCGTTAGAGAGGCTCCCATCCAGTTACAAGCCCAGCCGTAGGATGTGTCTTGGGCTGTGTCTACACTATGAGATAAAATCGAATTTAAAGGAGCTAGGTCGACATTAAAACGTCAGTCTTCACTGTAAATGTCTTTAGTTCAGCCTGCCCTCATATCAATAACAAAATATTGATATTAACGGACCATATAGCATCAATCTCGAGTTTAAAATGTTGAATACAGGCCAGTGTGGAAGAGCCATGTCTTTCCTTCGAAGTTATTAGTCCCCACAAGTGTCCCGTATGTATCCCACAAAGCTACACCCTGCACCTGGCTCCCAGCTACTAGTGGGAGACGGGAAACTGATCAAGGCTGCTGCGCTGTCAGTTGCCCTTTCGCTTGGGGGAGCCGAGAAATTGAGCATAGAACCATAGAATCCTTGGGCTGGAAGGGACATCAGGAGGTCATCTGGTCCAGCCCCCAAGCTGCAGGAACCAAGGAACTGATGCTCCCGGCTCAGAATGCAGGACCTGGGGGTCTGTGGGATAGATTCCCACAATGCACTGCAGCAACAGTCAACGTTTGATGGTTTCAGCGTGGGAGCAGTATGTCGAATTTGTGGAGCCTATGGGAAGTGAGGATACTCAAAATCGAATTTAAAAATCCAGCATGAGAAAATCGATTTTAACAAATTTGAACTTATCTTGTAGTGCAGATGTAGCCTTGTAGAGCAGCTCACTGCTTGGTGTTGGTGTCCATTCTGCAGGGACCGGGACATCTCTTGCCTAGTGCGTGTGTGTGTGTGTGTGTGTGGTGTGAAGGGTATGGAGAGGATGCTGCAATTCACAACCAAGCATTTCCTAGGGGCAGACATGGCCCTACAGAGCTGCAAGAGAACGCTGAGCCCAGCTGAGCATGACTCACCTCTGTGGGCAAGCACAGGGCCAAGCAGAGGAAATTGTCTATAAAATGGCGGGAGCTGACAGCCCCCAGCACCAGTTCATCTGTCTTCCAAATTCACCAGCTGAGCATCAGCCTTTGATCAGAGCTGTAAAGTATTTATTGCTCTGGCAAAGGGATCCCTGAGCTTGGGCCTCTGGGGGACTCTGGCAGGCACAGGAGTGGCATAACACACCCTCTGATTCTTTAACAGAAACCCAGCTCAAACTGGCTAATGATGCTGGATTGTCCCTACACAGGAGCTGCCTGTGTGGGGGCTGGGAACTCCATGAGACCAGCCCCCCTCTCTTTGGCTCGCTTTCTGAGGTCATTCTAGGCCAACAGACACAACACACACAGTAAGGTGAGCCTCCAAATCCAGAGATCCTTAAATCCGTTCGGCCCCCAGGTGATTCAGCACAGCCAGGGACGTCACGTGCTCTTCAGCGCCTCCCCTGGCTTGTTTTGAATCAGCTACAAGGTTATCGGTATTCGCTGCCAGGAGCTGCCTCTGCACAGCACCTCACCACTTCATCAGCTTTCAGCAGGGTTCGTGGTTCCTCCCCAGGCAGGTGCTGCCATCCGGCTCCTTGGATGCTGTGAGAGAGCTTCAGAGGGTATCTGACATCCACAGAGGAATTCTGGATCCATTCTCCACCAGAACCATCTTCTCCTTCCAGGCAAACACCCTCCCTGGGGTTCCTCACAGGCCTGCTCAGACAAGAGACAACACCTCCCCAAACTAACTTGCTTTAGCTGATCCTACACGATACATGCCTGCAGCTTTCTTGCATGGCAGCCATCGATCATAGATAGCTATGACGCATAGCAGCCATCAGCACTCGTAAAGCACAGCCCCTAAAAGTGAGATCCAGTGACAGTGGGATAATAATGCCAATTTAGTATAAATCAACCCGAGACAGAAGCATTTTCGATGCCCTCACAGGCTAGCAGCTAATCTATGGGCCAAAAAATAAGGAGAAGTGGGTAAATGAATTTCTGGGGTGTAGCAGGCCCGGCAGTGGCCTGGCAGACACTAAAGAGCCTGTTCCCCAGATGAGAAGCAGGTAGCTCAAGTTCCCAGCGACTGCACTAATGAAGCTAACCCTGAGGACTTGCACTGATTGTACCTCACCCCAAACCAAGCTGCTAAGGTTCTGAGCTTGTGGTTTCGGGGTGCCAGCGGCCATGCTCACGGCAGATCCAGCTTTACAACTGTGGGAGCTGGGCCTCACAGCTTTGCTAATATGCCCATGAAACACAGACCTTCTGCCTGGGGGCTGCACCGTGGTCTGTGTCCACATGGCTGTAGCCAGACAGATGGCGAAATGGCGAAATGACAGGGCTTGGACCCCAGACGTATGAGGATTCTATCCCCTCCCGCAGCAGAGTCTGGGACCCCCCAGAGCCTGGCTGCTGGCTGACCTGAGACAGATTGGTTTGTGTGTAGCTGCAAGAGGGGCTTGGGCTCCAGTCACAGCCCAGGCTCAGTGTGCAGTGGAGACATAGCCTGTAACTTTCAGTGTCATTCATCAGGTAGGGGTGGAGTCAATGGGGCTCAGTGGCCCTGAGTTTGGGCCCGTTGGGAGGCAGGAGTGGCCTGGCTGCTTCTGGAACCCGCCAGGGTAGGGGTATGAGGCCAGTGGCTTGGCCCAGCACTGGGGCTGGCCTGGCCCTGAGGGAGGGCCATTCCCCTGCTTTTACAGTTGCAGGGACTGAGCCAGACAGCCTATTTGCACTGCACTCCAGTTACCCAGCTCGAGAGAGAGAGAGAGCACAGCCTGACTGCGGGAAGCTCTGCCGACTGGTGCAGAGAAGCTGGCTCGGCAGTGCGGTTTTGTCTATATTGCATCCAAGATGGGACCGCAGCTTGGCAAGACGTACCCACACCAGCCGGCTCCGAAGAGGAGGTCAGCGGTGTGGGACCCTGGCTATGTTCCTGTGTTACTGAAGCCCAGGCTAGCTGGTCCACCTAGTGGGCTGGCTTAGAGCCCAAGTTTCGCTTTAACTCTGTCTGGATGCTTTGCAACACTGTCACTGGCTAAATCATGCAAGCACTGATAACCTTCCAGTGCCTCCCCACAATCCCCCCGAAGGGCAGGCCGGGGCTGCTGCCTTCAACAGAGTGCCTCAAAACAAGGAGCAATAGGACGTGCCCTGCGGAGAAGTGCAGAAACAGTGAGGACCAGGAACTCGGGTAGAGCTTCCCAAAGGGGCTTCTAACAGTCTGGGCTAACTGCGCAGGCTAGACATAGCCTCGTTGACTGTCACAGGCTCACACAAGATGCTCAGAGCAGAGCAGAAGCTGAAGCTAGGACTCTGGAGGCACAAGTCCATCCCCATGCTGCCCTCAGCATCTCTCGTCTCGGAATTCCACAGGCAGATCTCAGAAGGGGGCTATGAGCATCTCCAGAAGGTGATTCTCATGGTGACCACTTGAGCTGCCCCTTATATGTTGCAGATATTTAAGCCCAGAATGGCTCATCACTGTCACCAATCTGACCTCCTCTACCACACAGGCCAGTGACATTCAAGCCAGGAATTTCTGCATCAAGCCCAGTACTGGTGTTGGCTGATTCACTCTTACCTCTTCCACCTACCTGGCTGGCCTGGACTTTTCTTCAAGCCTCCCTTGAAATTCCAGCTGAGCTACACAAGACAACGGTTGCCACACTGGGAATCCTAGGGATACACCCAGTCATCTGCCAAGTGCAGGCCCAAAGCTGTGCTATGCAGCGAGGCTGGGAAGAGTGTATCAGATCAGTCTCTCATTAGCAAACAGCTGTGCTTGGGACAGTTCCTATCTGCCTTCAAGAAGCAAAGATGGAAGCAGAACCAAAAAACCTGAGAATGAAACCAAGCCAAGCCAGCTTCTGTGAATTGTTAGGCCAATGCCAGGATGAATCGTTAACAACTCCTGGCTAATTCTCTTTTCATGAACTGTTGGAACAAAGTCTGGACACCGTGTGTGAAGCAAGCAGGTGGGTTTATTACACAGCGCGCTGGTGGAGTGCCACTTTGCCCATCAGGACTCAGTGGAGCACTGCCAGACAATAGATTACAATTTATTTTACAGATTATTGGTGGGCGGTGGGGAGCGGGGGAGCTATGGCATGGGTGTTACCCAAGCCTGGATAGGTCCTAGCAGCAAGATGAAATGAGCACAATAAGCCAATAACCTAAAAAGGTTACATAGTATTCCCCGCCATTGCTTATAGAATATTTTATCTCTAGTAGAAGTGGTTTTCCTTTACAAGTTACTTAAACAAAGCAGACATGCAATAACACATTAGCATGTGGTTTGAACTGGGATGGGAATTTTCTAGGTCATTATAGGGGCTCTTTTGCATACTTGGCTTTATCTAATTCTTGACTTTTCCCCCCAGTTCTGCCCCTCTACTCTCTGATTTGCTCACCTTGATAATCTTTTTCTGATTTGTCAACCTTGATTACTATTTTTGGTTCTCTGCACCTTAAATATTGAGTCTGTTCTGGTCTGGCTATGGTCTGAAGAAGTGGGTCTGTCCCACGAAAGCTCATCACCTAATAAATTATTTTGTTAGTCTTTAAAGTGCTGCTGGACTGCTTTTTTGTTTTGATAGTATATAGACTAGCCCAGCTTTCTCCCTGTTACTAATAACATCTACGTGTCTAATTGGATGGATGATGTGTCTACAAGAGTAAAGATGACACCTTTACATGGGAACATTCAGGGGTGCTTATCTAGACAATTAAAGCAAAAGAGACAGTAACAGTGTAGAGCAATAACACACTTGTTTTTATGTACCAGCCTGGGAGAGCAAATTCCTCAACTTCGGCTGCGCCACTCAAGGACTCCAAATCTAATCCTGGAGATACTGTTGTAATTAAACACCCTAGCCTGGGAACACAGACTCATGTACTGCACTCATACAAAGGTGGGGGTGTGGACTGCTTTAGACCCTAAAAGGGAACCAATAACCATTACCAAGGCTTGGATCACATCCAAGACCGGCTGACCTTGTGTTTTCTCTCCAGAAAAGAAGGAATCACCTGGAATACACATCTCCCTGGGAGGAAGCAAGGCAATGGCCACCTGTAACATCAGTACACACCAAAGAACTTTAATGTATATAATATATGCATGCTGCTAGATGCCATATTAATACTAATAGACTCTTAGTAATTGCTATAGGCCTAGTTGTGTTGTAGCTACCTTCAACCCAGCTGACAGCATGGCACCTCAACTCCTCGTCATCTTCCTGACAACCTCGCTGACATTTGCCACGCCTAAGCATCCCCTCAGGAATGCCATCCAGTCCATCGTTTCCACCGCTGGTGCCACAGATTGCTGGATGTGTACCCTGCTGAACTCCTCTACCACATTGGGAATTAAGTTTGTCCCTCTGAACCTGAATGATTGGTGGGACAAGAGCAACATCTTCTGGTGGGGACCAGTCTGTTTTGATGACAGCGACATCCACTCCTACCTTCGCCGCAGCCCCTGGGGTTCATGCTGTGATAGGGTGAACTCCTACATGGATAAGGAATCTAGTTCTGGTTCTAGTTTTGTTATTGTACCCTATAACGGGATGAGGCTTGCTGGGATTTGGTCCCTGACAACCTTGTCGTCCCGGGTGCTGGGAGGGTGGAACTGAATGTCTTGCTTGTAATTCCTCGGAGTGGAAGCCATCACGTGCGAGGAAGCTCCAAGGTTAAGCTGGGCCCTTCCGTCCCGTCCTCCTAGCCAAGCTGGTGTGGGTAGAGGTAACCAGTTTAAACTTTCGCGGAACTGAGTGTCTTGCTTGTAATTCCTCGGAGTCGAAGCCATCGCGTGCGAGGAAGCTCCAAGGTTAAGCTGGGCCCTTTTGTCCCGTCCTCCTAGCCAAGCTGGTGTGGGTAGAAGTAACCGGTTTGAACTTTCTGGATTAGACCATAATTCTCATCTGCCTTCCTGTCTAATTGTTCTCTGTCTGAGTGTCAGCAAGGGATGGGTGGGTCTCAAAGTATGTAGTCCTGGCCCAACAAGGAAGCGTTTGTGCTGTAATTAACCAATCTTACTGCTTTTAGGTAAACACTCAGAACAGATTAAACAGGATGTATCTGCCATCAAAGATGCAGTTAAAATCTTACATGCTGTAACTATCTCATAGTTAAAATGGTTAGCTCAACAATTAGAATTTTCTCTTACTCCATTCTTGCATTCTATTGTAACCACTATTTTGATTGTTCTTATCATAATAGTTGTGTCTTGTATAACACTGTGCATCGTTAGGAGACTAATTGATGTGGCTATCTCCTCCACGCAAATCCGATACATGGAGCTGACAAGTGATCCTAGCCAGTTCCGCGATTCCCCACGTACTGATCAGATCATTGGGCACTTTTAGACTTCCCCCAAGGAGGGCAAAAGGTGCTGGCATCACCACCACCTTGCGTTCTGGGATGTAGTGTGGTGCATCAGGGGGTGGAATGTAGCCAGACAGAGTCTCCCCCTTAAAAGCCAGCTTGCTCGTTGCCCACCCCCACTGAGGAGCACACAGGGCACGGAAATGGCTGCTGACAGCACAGTCTTTGATGCCCTCATTGAGGCCCAGATATGCTGGCTTATCGTGACCCTGAGAAGCAGAAAGTACAGCTAGAAGGCTAACAGGCCAGACTGTCAACATGAGAGGGGGGGTGGACCCTCAAGAAATCACCCCAGCTGGCATTGATCAATATGATGCACACACACAATCACCCAGAAGGGGACGTGCCCCGCCCGCACAAAAGAATGTCCTGTACTCCTAAATTGTTTATCTCTTGTCTTACAAGTGCAAACTAAGTAGAAATGCCCTTGTAACAAACTGGAGTCACAAAGACAGACCAGTATGATCTGGCACCATAGATAAGAAAGAGAATACGTAACCCAGAAGGGGTATAAAAGATGGGTCCAGCAGAACTCTAACTTTGAGTGCATTCGACCAACTTCCTGCTGGTCGGGTCAGGTGATTGCCTCCCGAGGTCCACTACTGGGGACGCCCAACCTCGTATTTGTCTTTCCGCGGAATTGAGTGACCGATCCGGCTTGGCTACGCTGGTATCGAGAGACGCAGAGAGGGTAAGATACACCCATGCTAGGTCTCTGACTTTTTTTGTGCACAGCTAAAGAATTAGAGCTCTGTAACTAGTATCAAGATATCATTGTGTTAGATGATAACAGATATCTTTGTATTGGATTGTAACGGAACTTGTTAACACCTGTACTTTGCTAGCATATAAGAAGTAAACAATAGCCTTTTGTAACCCCACGCTTATAACTGTAGCTTAAATAAACTTGTAACTAGTTAAGATCCAAGCCTAACCATTTTGTTAACCCTTTTGTCACTGCAACACAGCCGGCACAACAAAAAGAACTTTAACTGTTTGGTTACTACAGCCTGGCCGTGGGTGAGTGTGCTAGGAGCTGCCTGCTCTAACAGTAAAAAACTGGGTTGTTTAGGACCCAGGGGAGTACCTCACCGCACATTACCTGGCCGCCGGCTAACAGTGCTATATCGTGGTTCTTACTTGCATGGCCTCTTCTTGGAATGTGGTTGCCGGGGCAACTATCCCTCCCTCCAACTCCAAGACCCTGTCCGCACTCGGATGACCTTCACTGGGTCTTGTGAGTGAGGGGGTGGGGGGGCAGGGCAAGTGGGGGTAACTTTCCACTCACGCTAACTGGGTTTCCTAACTACAGGATTACCTGCTTTTAGAACAGGGCGTCTTCAGCAGAATACCGTAACCTGCACCTTCCTCTCCCCACCCAGCACGCACAAGCAGGGCAGCTGGGTCTCGTCATACACAGCTGCTTTGAGCACTCGTGGAAACCTCTGAGATCCTCTCAACTACGCAGGGAGCTTTTCTCAAGCCAGGCAGATCTGATATTCCACTGAGTCCAAGCGGACAGTTCCAATGTAGGGATGGGGGAAGGGGGACCAGCCTGAGACCAACCAGGCTGAGATTTCACACATCCCACCCATGGGCGCCTCTCTCAAGGTCAGGGAGTAGTAGGTTTGTCTTTGTCGTCATCCATTCGTTCCATTGGTGGCTCCACTCAGCATGCATGTAGTCAGTGGTGGTGATAATGTCTCCCTCGAATGGCTGTAACAACCTGCATGAACCTACAGCTACAGCTTTGGCTCAGCAAGTTTGTCCTCTTGGGGCCTGATTCCCCATTGCCCTCAGCTGCGAGCGATCATTTACAGTAGTTTAAAGCGGGAGGAGGTGTTCATAGTTCTTGCAGATGGCTGGCAGGTAAAAAGGAGCAGATCTGGCCAGGAGCCTTGTGAAAAAGTATTTTTTTTTCAATCAAAACAACACAGTCATTGAAACAGAACAGTGTTGCAGGAACCAGCTGGGTTTGATTCACTAGGAAGATAACAACTTAGTACTGCCAGTGGCTAATGGAGCCACTCCCTTAGCTCAAGTGGTAGAAGCGCGCACAATTGTGGTAAAGACCCTGCTTTCAAACCTGTTTGGGGACCATGTGGCAGGAGGTCATACAGGAGCAAAAGGATCTGTGTAGGCCTGCTGATGCGGGGGCCACAGAGGGCAGCTGCCCTGGGGCCTGGTGATTTAAAAGGGTCTGGTGCTCCCAGCCATCAGGACAGCTGGAAAAGCAGTGGACAGAGACTTTTAAATCACTGCTGGAAGCCCTGGGCAGCACTGAAGGGCTGGCCGAGGAGGCTAACCCCAGCTGTGTCCTTCTGCCCAAGGCCTCAACCCTTCCAAGGGGCCCTCAACTGCTACCCCCCACCCTGCCCAGGGCCCAGTGAAATCTGTCAGCTGCCCTGGGTCTGTGTCTTGTCGACGAGCCAGGCTTGTCTCAGCCAGGGCTGGAAACACATGACTCTGGGGACAAATGTGCTCCCAGCAGCTTCCATCCAGTCCTTTACATTGGCATTTGCTTTTCACTTTCTCAGCAGGGCTTTGACTCCAAGGCTGGTTTGCATTATCAGGGGCAGTGGTGTCGGGCTTGTTTTCTCTTCCACATTTCCTTGCCCTGGCTGTGGAAATGGTTTTCCTCCAGTCAGGCATTACTGCAACTCGAGCAATGGTGATATGTCAGCTCACAACCACTCCCTTCTGCTGCAAACCTGTTACTGAGTTTCCTGCACTACCTAATGCAAAGTGACATTTGCTGCAATCAGGTTACACCCTGTGTAACCCCACACACCTAGCTGGTTTTGACCGCCCCCATGGAGTGGCACTGAGACCACTTACACAGAGAAGGAATAAGTCTCCTTGAGAGCAGCTGACCTTTTGCTCTGAGGTCCCAGGTTTAAGTCTACGTGTGGGCAGTTACAAGTGGGGGTCCATTTGGGGTTTTAACTGGGTCTCTGAAGCTCAGGATGTTTTTCCTCAGCTAAGGGAACCATGGCTGTGTCTATACTACAAAGCAGGACCAACCCCAACTAGATCCTCTCAGCCACGACTTTGTCAAGCTGTGGCTCATAAAATGGCCCATGCAAGAATAAATTCCCTTTAATGGACCATCAAGCGCATCTGGCTACTCCACTGTTGTACTAGAAAGGCAGCTTGTGAGTATTCCCTGCCTCACAACATATTTCAATAACACCCACATTTAGCAAAATGCCATAACTTCACATACAATCATCTCACATGGAACCCAACAGGATGTTAACGTTCACTGGATCAAGCCTTCTAAATGCTGCCTCACAAGGCATACCCAACAGATCATTATTATTGGACGGTGGGAAACAAGGGGTTCCAGGGTGCTGCTTTGAAGTCCAGAGCACCACGCCCATATCTTGTGGTTCAGTTAGAACATCCAGAGCACCACGCCCATATCTTGTGGTTCAGTTAGAACATCCAGAGCACCACGCCCATATCTTGTGGTTGAGTTAGAATGTCTCTTGGACATCAAAACCTGCTTTAATGGCTCCACATGATGGAGAATTTGCCTCATCCCTGGAGGAGCTGTTCCAAATGCTAATTTTCCCCCACTCCATCCCTGGAGCTGAATTCACGGTGCTGCCAGCGGAGGGAGAGCCAGGTCAAGGAGTTAAATGGCAAAGAAGGGAGAGCACTCAGTGCTCATTGAAAGATGGAGCACATAGCTGATGGCTTTGTTCTTGGGAGTGATTGGCCAGGAGATCAGGAAGAACTGCACAAATATGTGTATTTACGAGGTGTCGGATCCTCAGACACTATATCTGATGTGCTCAGCAGCTGGAGAACGTGCAAGCATGCACTATTAGATGAAAAGCACCGTACAATGCTGTCTGTGGTGCAGCGTCTTCCAGCAACTCACACACTCCCTGGGCAAAGAGCAGCACTTCATCTCCCAGTGCTGCCAGCTTCTCTTCTGCAGCAGAGAGAGAGACAGGACCGGGTTTCAAAAGGCAAGGAGTGGGGAGCACGCCACATTCCTTTAAAGAGGAGGGTGGTGGGGAGACCTGGGGCGTACCATGTAACAAATGTCTGGGGGTGCCCCATAGCCCCTCCAGGATTTTTGAATCCTGATTTGTTTGCTTACCTAGAATCATAGACTCATAGAATCCCAGGGCTGGGAGGGACCTCATCAAATCCAGCCCCCTGCCCAAAGCAGGATCAACACCAACTAAAATCAGCCCGGCCAGGAGTTTGTCAAGCCGGGGCTTAAAAACCTCTAGGGATGGAGATTCCACCACCTCTCTCGGTAACACATTCCAGTGCTTCACCAGCCTCCTGGGGAAATAGTTTTTACTAATATCCAACCTGGACCTCTCACGCTGTAACTTGATGTCTTTGCTCCTTGTTCTGCCATCCCTCACTACTGAGAACAGCCTCTCACCATCCTCTTTAGAGCCTCCCCCCTGCTATCGAATCACCCCTCACGCCTTTCTTCTGCAAACTAAACAAACCCAAATCTCTCAGCCTCTCCTCATAGGTCATGTGCTCCAGCCCCCAAATAATTTTCATTGCCCTCTGCTGGACCTGCTCCAATGCATCCACATCCTTCTATACCAGAGGGCCCGGAACTGGACACAATACTCCAGATGTGGCCTCATCACTGCCAAATAACCTCTTCACTATTACTGAACCAAGTCAGTGTTGTGGCTCACAGAGCGCAGATAAAACTGTCCAGTGCACCAGGTAGTTAGCTAAGCTCTGGAGTGTCAGGGAGGAAGCTGTTTCCAGCCTGTTTATGCCCTGACTCTGTAGGTTCTCAGGCAGGGGCGCTTAGCACTCTTTCCACATGCTGCCCCTGCCCCAGGTCCTGCCCCCAGGGATTGCCGGGCTGCTGTGTCCCCTAGGCACCCTTTCCAGCCTGGTTTGCAGAACCCCTGTGTCACAGATCATAGCAGTCACCAGCCCCTGCACCTCATCCACAGTCAGATGTGACTCTCATTGACAGCGACACAGCATAGAACAGACTTGTCAGCATAGAAACCAGAAGCCGCCACTACCACCCCTTTTGGGGAAAGAGGGCCCAAAGGGGTCCCCGAGCTGGGCTGTGGCCCCTCTGCCTCCCTCTCCATTCAGACGAGACTGCCCCACTCAACAGCCCAGTTCCAATTCCAACCAGCCAGGCCCCTCCTCCCTCTTTTGTCCTGTTCCTCAGGGAAGAAAGGGGTTACCTGGTTGGATAGGTTACAAAGAGCTTGGAAGACCTTTGCAGGTGAGACGTTATCACCTTGAAACTCCCATCACCAGCTGTGCATGGATGCTGTGCCTAGGGAAACTGAGGCACACACCTGGTGGTACTACAGGGCAGTAGGGAACACAAGCAACCTAACCATGGTTGGAGAAACCAGGCAACCTAACCTGGGGAATAAAATCTTCACTTTGCCACACTCTGCAACCAGGTTCCCCCGGCCCTCATGCCAAATGAATTCTTATGGCTTAACCCCTTGCTGTCCACACTAAAGCCAGGGGGTGGCTGGGTTGCGTTGGTGGCCAGCAGCAGCTTGGCGGGGGTTAGCTGCCTTGTTGTGCTGTGCAGGCAGCAAGGGCCAAGCTGCTTCAACCCACCAGGGAGCAGGGAGAGGGGAAGGAGGGAAGAGATAAGCTGCAGAAAAACTTGGATCAGGTCATCCTTACCTCCAATCCCCAACCACCCTGTTGGCTGAAAGCAGCTCCCATCCCTTCCCTCCTGCAGAGCACTGAAGCCTGCTGCAGGCCACCTTCTGGTGAGAACACTGACCGAAGCCCAGGGAGAGGAGCCCGGGACCCTGCGTGCACCTCACATTTCCTTGAGAAGTGGCTCCAGGTGCCAGGAGAGGAAGGTCCATCCCAGGGGGCCATGGAGACTGGAGAGCACTGGGTTGGGTCAGGGTGGTGAGCTACCCCAATCTGTGTGTGAGAGAGGGGTGCAGGAGGGTGTCTGTGTCACTGCAAACCTTAAAGATAAGACAGTAAATAAAGAAGGAGCCACATATGAAGCCGGCTTGGTCTTTGGCACTTAGACTTTTGTAATTGGATGTTTGTAATGCAGAGTTATGACTGACTGCATTGAACTCACCTGAATACGAGTCATTTTACCAGGTGTCTCTTACTCAGCAGAAGGAAATAGGGCCACCCTGATGATGAAGCTGTAGCATGTGTTGGACTAGTCCAGTCCATCTAGGACCCTGGGTACACAGTGGCTACAACTTGCTCAAAGCTAGCAGAGGTAGGGCTAAAGTCACGCCTTCCAAGGACAAATCCCAGGATGTAGAAGACCAGTCTTCTGTGCCCAGCTTTTCCACTGACCTGCTGGGTGACTGTGGGCAGGTCACTGCCTCGCTATGTGCCTCAGTTTCCCCTCCCATTTTTTGCCCCTTGTGAGCTCTCTGGGGGGCAAGAACTGTCTCTTGGGGTGTATATGCACAGTCCCTAGGACAATAGGGCCCCAATCTTGGACTCTAGGTGCTCTTTTCCTTCAAAGAATAACTAGAGTGACCATATTTCCCGAGGCTAAGCACAGGACACCCTGGGAGTGGGAAGGGAAAAATGATGCCTTCCTGGAGCCTGAAATAGGGAACTGTCTCAGCCAAAATGAGATGGATGGGCACCCTACTCAGGCTGTGACTGCCCTGTGGGGGCTGCCACCCCACTGCGGGGGGCGTGCTCCCTGGCTGAGGTGGACAGCTGCAGCTCCTGGCTGCTGCAATCTTTGGGGTGCTGGGAATGGGCTGCAGCCCCTGCTGGGGATCTCCCTGCTTTTCCTGGCTCCCGTGAGCTGCAGGGGTGGCAGCGGTACCTTCCGGCTCCTGGCTCCCCTGAGCTGTGGGGAGCCAAGAAAGGGGCGTTGGCCATATTGGTCGGACTCCTGGCTTCTCTAAGCTGCAGGAAGCTGAGACCCAAGCGACAGCTGCTCCCACGACACAAATACAGGGCAGTTAGCCCCTTCGTTTAAGTAAATTGGGAAGCCTTCCTGGCACCCAAACTATGGGGCTGTCCTGGCCAAAGCAGGACAGACGGTAATCCTGACAATAATGGAATTACAGAGAAGAACAAAGCCTGAGGGAATCCAGGTCCACTGGCTGGCTGGGTTGCAATGGAAGAGGCTGTTCATTAGTTGTTGTCTATCTTGCTGGAGACCACCTAGTTCTCATACACCAGTCAGTCAGAATTAGACCAGTGAATGTGCCCTCATCTGGACCGGACCTTTGCATTTAATACAGTAACAGCCAGGAAGGAAAGTATCCATTTCTCTCCTCTCACACATGAGAGCTTCTAGCTCCGGGTCCTCTTCTGTGGCAACCCAGTGAAAAATGACCCTTAATCCGCCTGAGCTGCTAAATCTCTCAGGAATCCTTCCTCCTGAAACACACTACCCTAAACGGCTCTTCTTGGTATCATTAATCAGCTCTGACTCCTGGCTGCCGCATTGTCTGTGTATATTGGGGAAAACACCAGGACCTCACACAGCCTCTCATTTGCCCTGACCCCTGGGCAGAGTTAATGCACACTGTGAGTTGGCTGAGGGGGTATTTACGTGGCAGGCCATGGGCAGCAACCTCAGCCCTTTCCATTGGAATGGATGATGGATCTGACAGCTCTCCATCCTCAGCCTGCTAACAGGGCTGTCTTTAAACTAGGTTCGCTGGGGGACGGTGACCGAAACCCTGTGGGTAGAAAAGAACTTGGAGGCCGGGAAGAAATGCAAAGAGGAATGTACAACAAAAGTGGACCCCTGGTTTGAGTAGTGAGGGCAGGGAGATCAGCTGGTTTGCTAAGGTGTTTGTACACCAATGCCAGAAGCCTGGGTAACAAGCAGGAGGAATTAGAAGCCCTGGCTCAGTCCAAGAGCTATGACTTGATTGGAATAACAGAGACTTGGTGGGATGACGCATGACTGGAGCGCTGCCATGAAAAGGTATAAACTGTTCAGGAAGAACAGGCAAGGGAGAAAAGGAGGAGGGGTTGCACTGTATGTAAGAGAGCACTGTGATTGCTTGGAACTCCAGTACATAGAGGGAGAAAAGCCTGTTGAGAATCTATGGGTCAAGCTTAGTGGTGTAGGCAGCACTGGAGATGTGGTGGTTGGTGTCTGCTACAGGCAGCCAAATCAGGATGATGAGGTAGATGAGGCTTTTTTTTGGAAAACTGAGAGAAGTTTCCAGATCGCAGGCTCTCGTTATCGTGGGGGACTTCAATTATCCTGACATCTGTTGGGAGACCAATACGGCGGTACACAAGCAGTCCAGGAAATTTCTGGAGAATGCTGGGGATCACCTCTTGGTTCAAGTGCAGAAGGACCCGACCAGAGGTCATGTGCGGCTCAAGCTGCTGCTTACAAACAGGAAGGAACTAATAGGGAAGGTAGAGGTGGGGGACAACCTGGGAAGCAGTGATCATGAGACGGTAGACTTCAGGATTCTGACCATAGGAAAGAAAGAGAGCAGCAAATCACACACCTTGGACTTCAGAAAAGCAGACTTTGACTCCTTCAGGAACCTGATGGGCAGAATCCCCTGGGATGCTGCCATGAAGGGAAAAGGAGTCCACGAAAACGGGCAGGATTTTAAGGAAGCCCTATTGAAGGCGCAGAAAGAAACTGTCCCGATGCACAGCAACAGAAGTAAATATGGTAGGAGGCCAGACTGGCTTAATGGGGAAATCTTTGGAAAACAGGAACAAAAAGGGAGCTTACAAAAAGTGGAAACTGGGACAGATGTCTAGGGAGGGGTATAAACGTATAGCTCGAGAATGTAGGGCAGTTATCAGGAAGGTGAAAGCAGAACTGGAATTGCGACTCGCGAGGAATGTTAAGGATAACAAAAAAAGCTTCTACAGGCATGTTAACAAGAAGAAGGTGATCAGAGAGGGTGTGGGGCCCCTACTGAATGAGGGAGGTAACTCAGTGACAGATGATGTAGGGAAAGCTGAAGTACTTAATGCTTTCTTTGCCTCTGTCTTCACGGACAAAGACAGCTCCCGGACTAATGCGATAAGTGATGCATTGTGGGATGAAGGTGGACAGCCTTTGGTGGGGAAAGAACAGGTTAGGAGTGATCTAAAAAAGCTAAATGTACATAAATCGATGGGCCCAGACCTAATTCATCCTAGGATTCTGAGGCAGTTGGCATATGTTGTTGGCCGTTGGCCCTTGGCCGTTATCTTTGAAAAGTTGTGGATATCGGGAGAGATCCCGGATGATTGGAAAAAGGCAAATGTAGTGCCCATCTTTAAAAAAGGGAAGAAGGATGATCCAGGGAACTATAGGCAGGTCAGTCTTATATCAGTCCCTGGAAAAATCATGGAGGGGCTCCTCAAGGAAGTCATTTTGAGGCACTTGGAGGAGGGGAGAGTGATCAGGGATAGTCAGCATGGATTCATGAAGGGCAAGTCATGCCTGACCAATCTCATTAGTTTCTACGATGAGATAACTGGCTCTGTGGATAGGGGAAAAATCAATGGATGTGATTTATCTGGACTTTAGCAAAGCTTTTGATACGGTCTCCCACAATATTCTTGTCGGCAAGTTAAAGGAATGTGGATTGGATAAGTGGACGGTAAGGTGGATAGAAACCTGGCTAGAGGGTCGGGCCCAGAGGGTAGTGATCAACGGCTCGATGTCAGGATGGCGGTCAGTTTCTAGTGGAGTGCCCCAAGGTTCGGTTCTGGGTCCTATTCTGTTCAACATATTGATCAATGACCTGGATGAGGGATTGGATTGCACCCTCAGCAAGTTTGTGGGTGACACGAAGCTAGGGGAAGAGGTAGATATGCTGGAGGGTAGGGACATGGTCCAGACTGACTTAAACAAATTGGAAGACTGGGCTGCAAGAAATCTGATGAGGTTCAATAAGGGCAAGTGCAGAGTCCTGCACTTGGGCAGGAAGAATCCCAAGCACTGTTACAGGTTGGGGTCCGACTGGCTTGGTAGTAGTTTTGCGGAAAAGGATCTGGGAGTTGTAGTGGACGAGAAGCTGGACATGAGTCAACAGTGTGCCGTTGTAGCCAAGAAAGCTAACAGCATATTAGGTTGCATCAAGAGGAGCGTTGCCAGTAGATCCAGAGAAGTGATTATTCCTCTTTATACAGCTTTGGTGAGGCTGCATCTGGAGTACTGTGTTTATAGGGAGGATGTGGATACACTGGAGAGGGTCCAGTGGAGGGCAACCAAAAGAATTAGGGGGCTGGAGCACATGACATGAAGAAATATTGAGGGAATTGGGACTGTTTAATCTGCAGAAGAGAAGACTGAGGGGGGACTTGATAACAGCCTTCAACTTACTGAAGGGAAGCTGCAAAGAGGCTGGAGAGAGGCTGTTCACAGTGGTCATGGATGGCAGAACACGGAACAATGGTCTCAAGTTTTGGTCGGAAAGGTCCAGGTTGAACATTAGGAAAAACTTTTTCACTAGGAGGATGGTGAAGCATTGGAATGGTCTTCCCAGGGAAGTAGTGGAGTCTCCATTGCTGGAGGTGTTTAAGTCTCGCCTCGACAAAGCCCTGGCGGGGCTGATCTGATGGGTTTGGTCCTGCTTAGAGCAGGGGGCTGGACTCGATGGCTTTTTTAGGTCTCTTCCAGCTCTATTGTTCTATGATTCTGTGATGCTATGAGAGGGGATGACAGGGCTTGCTTCGGGCCTGCCCGGCTTGTGCCGTGATGACAGCATCACCGTAGGCGTGGTGGAATTTGATTTGGAAAACCCTGAGGGATAACTGGATGGTGCTGCCCTTCTGCTGGCTGGTGCCCAGAAAGCTGCCAGCTGACCTGCGTGTCCTCTTCCAGCAGAGCCAAGCAGCCTAGAAGCCTGCCCAGGAGGGTTGCCAACTCTCTAATAGGGCAAACCCAAAGACCCTTGCCCCTCCCATCTCTTCCCCAAGGCCATGCCCATGTCCTACCCCTTCTCTGAGATGCCACCATTAGTTCCCCTTCCTGCCACCATCTGCTGTCCTCCACCATTCCTCGGTCCCACTAAGCTGGGGCAGGGGGTTAGGGTGCACAAGGAGGTGTGTGGTGCAGGCTTTAGGGAGGAGTCTGGGTGCAGTTGGAGGTGTGCAGGAACTTGGGATGGAGCAGGGAGATGCGGGGTGTGAGCTCTGGGAGGGAGTTTGGGGGCAGGCGGGGGTGAGGCTCTGGGAGGGGGTTTAGGTGTGGGGGTGGGCTCTTGGCTGGGATGGGGGGTTGGGGTACAGAAGGGGACAAGTGGGGCTGTGCTTACCATGGACAGCTCCCAAAAGTGACCAGCACACCCCTCTGGTGGTAGTTCCGAGGTGGCGGGGGGAGGTGAGTGGGCCAATAGGCCTGTCTTGGTCCTCCGACACCTGTCGGATTTAGGGCACCAGGGGACTTTGACTATTGCTTCCAGCCTTCCCTCTTCCCCAACCCCTCCCCAGTAAAGAGGGACACAGAGGTGGTGAAAAAATAAAACATTTACTTGGGAAACTTGAAAAAAATGTGTAAAATAAACAGTGTACTAAGAACTATTTACATTGTAAAATGAGGGGTAACTATATACATTGGGGGTGGTTGGGACAGAGGGAAGGGGAGCATCCAATCCTGGGTGGGGTGGTTGGGACAGGGGGTGGGGGGACCTCAGTCTAGGAAGGTGGGGCGGGGGGGCAGGAGCCCTGAGCAGTGCTGGCCAAGGAATCCTCTCCCCCTGTGGGTTCAGGGTCCTTTCAGGGTTGGCTTGGGGCCAGCAGCATGGGGAAATATAGATGGGGTGGGCTGCAGTGGAGTCAGGTTTGGTCCGGGTAACAGGGGAGCCTGTGGGGGCAGGAGAGGTGGAAGCTGGTATGGTGGGAAGTGCCTGGGGGACAGGGAGGGCTGGCATGGCATGGGAGCTGGTGGGCAGAGGGGAAGCAGCCATGGCCATTGCCCACTGCAGGGCCTGCAGCATGCCTTGGGGCAGGGCACCAGGGGTGGGGGGACAGGAACGAGGTGGGGAGCAGGGGGAGTGGATGTGGGTGCCCGGAACAGCCAAGACCTGCCAGATGGTGATGACAGCACCAAACCTGGCCATAAACTGGTCCCAGGCCCACATCCACCACTCCCGTTCCCACTCCCGTTCCCAAGCTCACCGCTGTGGCCTGCACCTGCTCCAGGGTGTGGGCGGGGTGTTCTGCTGCTTAGCTGAGGGTTCCAGCAAAATGGCCTCCTCAGCCCAGAGGCCCAGGAGGTCTTGGAGCTCCGAGCCGGACCAGGAGGGAACCCACTCCTTCCACCCCTGGGGTGGGTCCTGGGACCCCACAGGCAGGTCCCGAAAGGGTCTGGGGGGGAGCTCTCCTTGTTGACAAATGTCCCCACTTCCTACCCTCAGAGCATCCACACTTGATTTTGTCTACAGATTCTGTCACCGAATCGTTCTGCCTCATGGCAGAAAGGCAAACGGCTGCTGATGAAAGTTCCGAGTTCTGTTGACGCACTGTAGACAACGTGCACTTTGTGTGCGGATGCTCCGCGAGTTTTGGCAACCAAACTCTCTAGTGTAGATATAAGTTGAGAGCAGCTTCGCCCCAAAGCAGCAGCGTTTGTCTGCATGGATCTGGACCAGAGCTGTTAACTTTGGCTGTCCTGCCTGGATTAAAGGCCCTGAGCATCTTGACTATTTGCTGCCCTGACTGCTTGCCAACCAGGGCCACCAACTTTTGACTACCTGGCCCTGCTTGAGGGCCCTGGGGCTTACAGACTCCCCACGGCTCGATCAGGAAAGAGACAACTGACTTCTAGCTGGCTCCCCCAACAGAGTTGCTCCCAGGGTGTGTCTACACTAGGACTAACTTTGAAGTTAACTTCCAAATTAGGGGCTACTTCAAAGTAGACTGCAGACCGTCTACACACGTTTTCCCTTACTTTGAAGTAAGGGAGCCCAACTTCAAAGTCCTTACTCCATTCCCGGGAATGGAGTAGTGCCCTACTTCGACGTTTAATGCTGAAGCAGAGTGTGTGTAGACGCTCAACTTCAGAGTCTGCTACTTTGAAGCTGCATCTGGAAGTAAGTGACTTTGAAGTTATTTTGTAGTGTAGACACGGCTCCAGTGGATCATAGCAGGTGGGTATGATCTCCATCCCTGAAGGGGAGAAACCATGACTTGGGGCACAAGAGGGAGGTGCAGGGGGCAGAAGTGCAGGACTTAGGGGTGCAGGAGGGAGGTCCAGGGGCTGGGGGACGTAAGCATAGGGAGCCTGTGGGGGACCTGGGCCAAGGGGAGGGCACCATGTCCATGGGGGCCAGCAACATCAAAATGCAAATTTGCCCAGGGTGTCATTTTCACAAAGGCCGGCCCTGGGCAAGACATTCACCCCTCAGGCAGCAGGTCTGTCCTCTCCTCTTGCTGTCCTTGCTGAGGAGGTGCGGCTGGGAGAGGCTATGTCACATCCTCTTCTCCTCCTCTGGCACAGGTCGAGACAATAGGGATCCCCTGCTGCGGGCCTACTGCCTCAGGCACTGATCCGCGGCAGGTTTTCTGCAGCTCTGCATGAAGCAGCTTTCAAACGCTGAAACCCGGGTCTCTGAACATTGCTGGAGCTGAGCACTGAGCTGTGAATATTCATGGGGGTGGGGCACCAGAAGTCCATACGACTTGCTGGCTATGCCTTAGGGGAAAAGGACATTCTTCACCTAATTGGCAGCACCTCATTAGCATATCCCGAAGTGTCTCATTAGCATCCCCCTTTCGAAAGGTGGAGGCTAGTGTAGACATAGCCCATATGTGTATCTTCCCGGTAGTGTAGACATATCCTGAGTCATTTTAGCTTAGAAGCACAGTCCATCAACAAAGGAGGCTCCTAATGAACCTCTACTCTTGGAACAGTGGGAAGAAACAGGTTAAGCCAGTCTGTATCCGCAAAAACAATGAGGAGACCAGCGGCACCTTAAAAGCTAACAGATTTATTTGGTTGTAAGTGGACAAAAGCCCACTTTGTCAGCTGCGAAGAGAGTCACTACCCACAAAAGCGTGTGCCTCAATAGCTCTGTTCTTCTTTAAGGCTCCCCCAGACGCTCCTGGTTTTAACAAGACTTGACAGTCAAGCCCCTGACCATCCAAGGCATTTTACGCTGAGGTATGTCTACACCAGAGGTTTGTTTTGACATTAGTTCTAACGTGTAAATAAATAATGTCGGCAAATTGCATTCACACAACCGCAGCATTTTGAAAAGGAGCGATCGCACGGACAGAGCCCAGTTTTGAAAAAAGAGTAGTACATTTTGGGCAGGTATCCCACCATTCCTGGCACCTCATTCCCTTGCTAGGCATTGTGGGAAGTCAACAGGAATCACAAGGTTTCCTGGGGAGGGGGAAATTGTCCCTTCAACCTTCTCGCCTCCTGGATTCCCCCCCCACTGTTTCTGGTTCCTTTCTGGGCCGCTTGAAACTGCCCGAGGTAGCCCAGCTCGCCGGCATCTGCGGGCAGCAGCCAGGGACCCTGCATTCTGAGATTCACTTTCAGAGCAGTCAGGGAGCTGGGATGCTGTGCAGCAGGTGGTGTGGGCAGCTCACAGCGCAGCAGCCCGAAGACTGAGCTTTCTCTCCAGATGATCTGTGCAGGTGGGGAACCTTTGCCAGTGCGGCTCATTGGTCTGGGCAATGGAGCATGTTAGCTCAGTCTGTTCCTCTATAGCCAGGACAAGCCTTTCAGTGGCTTGGTCTCTCCTTTCATCTGTGCTGCCCTCTGGCCTTGCCTCACATCTCTTTGATGCCTTGTGGCCTTCCCGATCTTCCTTCCACAGCACAGCTATTTCCTGGTTACAGGTTTTCATAATTTCCTTGAGCACCTCTTCTCCGGACCTCTTCCTACACTGCCTTAGATTACTGAGGCACATAGCTAGGCTGACCACGCAGACAGCTGTTAGAAGCAGAGGGAATGTGATGGGGTGTCGCCCCGCACTAGCCTGCAGGTCGGGGGCCAGGCTTGCTGGGTGGAAAAAGCTCCTCCCCCTCAGCTCTACTGGGCATGCTCCAACTGCTGCCCCAGTATAAAGGCCGGGGAGGCCTGTCAGCTCCTGCTAGAACTTGGGAGCCACCACCTGAGGGGGAGCAAGCGCTCGAGCGGTGAGGGAAATAAAAAGTTTTAATTCAGAACAAGGAAGTAAGAAAGAGAAGTGGGAAACTAAAAACTGTAAATTCAAGTCTTTGAAAGGTCAAAACCGGTTTAACTCGGTGATGGAAAAAAAACCCTGTCTGGGGGAACTAACCGCAAGATTGCGCTAATGCTACCGACAGCTTCATAACCATAAAAGGCAGACCATAAATAAGGGGAAGGGGAGATGTAATAAGGGGGAGGGGAGATGTAAACAGGGGCGGAGCGGCATGGGGTTAAAAAGGCGAAATGGATAGGCTGTAAACTCCAAGGACCCTAACCAATGGGGGCCTAGGAGGAGGGCTTCTGCGGTCGGGTCAGGGAATAAATATGTGTGTGGCTTATGCTGGGGGTGTGCCCATGCGGACACCCTTCTCTTGCAATTGAAGAAAAAAAAAACTCTCTCTGTTCTTGCTGCCTTAGGTAATTAATCCCTTGGAAAAGGGAAATATTTAGTTTATCCAAATTGTTTCTAACAGCGGCAGCAGCAGCAAGCCGCAGCAGTAACAACTATCGCTGTGGCGGCAGCCGTACCAGCAACTAGTGCAGCAGTGGCAACACCAGCAGCCTCAGGAGGAGCAGCCGGAGCTGGGTGTTAGCCGGTGGCCAGGTAATGTGCGGTGAGGTACTCCCCTGGGTCCTAAACAACCCAGTCTTTTACTGTTAGAGCAGGCAGCTCCTAGCACACTCACCCACGGCCAGGCTGTAGTAACCAACCGGTTAAAGTTCTTTTGTTGTGCCGGCTGTGTTGCAGTGACAAAAGGGTTAACAAAATGGTTAGGCTCAGAGCTTAACTAGTTACAAGTTTATTAAGCTACAGTTATAAGCGTGTGGTTACAAAAGGCTATTGTTTACTTCTTATATGCTAGCAAAGTACAGGTGTTAACAAGTTCCGTTACAATCCAATACAAAGATATCTGTTACCATCTAACACAATGATATCTTGGCACAAGTTACAGAGCTCTAATTCTTTAGCTGTGCACAAAAAAGTCAGAGACCTAGCATGGGTGTATCTTACCCTCTCTGCGTCTCTCGATACCAGCGTAGCCAAGCTGGATCGGTCACTCAATTCCGCGGAAAGACGAATACGAGGTTGGGCGTCCCCAGTAGTGGACCTCGGGAGGCAATCACCTGACCCGACCAGCAGGTAGTTGGTGGAATGCACTCCAAGTTAGAGTTCTGCTGGACCCATCTTTTATACCCCTTTTTGGGTGACGTATTCTCTTTCTTATCTATGGTGCCAGATCATACTGGTCTGTCTTTGTGACACCAGTTTGTTACAAGGGCATTTCTACTTAGTTTGCACTTGTAAGACAAGAGATAAACAATTTAGGAGTACAGGACATTCTTTTGTGCGGGCGGGGCACGTCCCCTTCTGGGTGATTGTGTGTGTGTGTGCATCATATCGATCAATGCCAGCTGGGGTGATTTCTTGAGGGTCCCCCCGGCCCTCATGTTGACAGTCTGGCCTGTTAGCCTTCTAGCTGTACTTTCTGCTTCTCAGGGTCACGATAAGCCAGCATATCTGGGCCTCAATGAGGGCATCAAAGACTGTGCTGTCAGCAGCCGTTTCCGTGCCCTGTGTGCTTCTCGGTGGGGGGGGCAACGAGCAAGCTGGCTTGTAAGGGGGAGACTCTGTCTGGCTACACTGGGACAGTGCATCTTGTTAGAAATGGGATAGGCAGTAGCCCAGGGCTGGGAGCCCAGAGGTGTCCTATTAAGCTCAGCGTGTTGCAGTGGGGATCCCCCACTACTGACAGGGCCTTGGGCTGGAGCTCAGTGGAGAGGGAGGGCCTGAGCTCCCCTACCCCCACCCCAGTGACCCCAAGGAAGAGGGAGCACTGACTAGGTCGCTGGCTCTGATGAAGCTGCCGGGCCTGACTGAACGGATAAGGACTAGGCCGCTGAGGCCTCAGAGCAGCAGGAAAGTCCTCAGAAGAGTTGCAGGGCTAGCGGCCCTGCCACAGGGCAAAAAAAAAGTTAACCCTCAGTATCTTATAAGTTCTGTCTGTTATGGAAGACCTTGAGGGATCCCAACATTTTATCACGCTGCATTCTAGTCTCTCCTGCCCAGGGGAAATTCCTGTTTCCAATGCCCTCTCTGCAGTAAGCCTGTGAGAGACTCAGAGTCCTGAAGATGGTGAGCATTTAGGTGGGAGGGTTGGGGGGAATAGGAGGAAATAGGGGTTAGGCCTGGGTAAGGTTGTGGGTAAAAACTGGTGAGGCAGATTTGAATGGGTGTTAATAGTGGACAATTTTGCAGATGCATGGAGCAGCCACTGTAACATCCATATCTATCAAAAACAACAAGAAGTCATGTGGCACCTTGTAGACTAATAGATATTTTGGAGCATAACCTTCATTAGATGCACTAGTTGGGGGTGGTTCAGAGGAGGATTTAAAGAGGGGGTCTCAGCAAAGGGGAGGGCCAGAGCCAAAAAGGTCTGTTCAGTCAGGGTGGAAATGGTCATTTATTATTTCACATAGCAACTGTCCGGCTTGGCCAATGTAAATCGCAGTGGGGCATTGCTGGCCCATGATGGCGTGTATTATATGAGTAGATGTGCAGGTGAAAGAGCCCCTGATGGTGTGGTTGAACACCAAGGATTGAACAGAGACTGGGAATAGCTGGCCCATTACAAAAGCAGTTGTGGTCTATAGATGTTGGTGAGAATTTGTTTAAGATTGGCAGCCTGTCTGTAGGCGAGCACAGGCCCCACAAGGAAAACAAGAAAACACCATTGACCATCACATACAGCCCCCCCAAGCTAAAGCCTCTCCAGCTCATCATCAGTGATCTGCAACCCCTCCTGGACAACGATCCTTCACTCTCACAGACTTTGGGAGGCAGGCCTGTCCTCGCCTGCAGACAGCCTGACAACCTTAAGCAAATTCACACCAGCAACTGTAGACCACAGCACACACAACACACATACATGGGAGCATACCTGAAGCATGTGCCTCCTGTGGAGTCTGTGTCGTGCTGGCCTCCTGCAGTTCCAGTCTGGGCTGTGTGTTGCTTTCACCCTGGGAGCTGGAGAGTTTCTGATGGCTTGGTGGCTGCAGGGGTCCTCATTAGAAGCCAGCTGCCCCCTCTCATTACCTGATGCCACGGTACAGGTGTCTACAGGGCTCTTTGGTCCTGATGTGGGCTGCGCCCCAAGTGTTGCATCCAGCTGCTCACAGCACCTGCCTGTCTGGGGGGGCAGCCCCGAAGAGTTTGTTTGCTTCCCGAGCCCTGGGGTATGACTGGTGAAGCTCCTTCACCTTGGCCCTACCCTGCACTGGATCTCGGTTATAATTTCTCGAGGGAATGTGAAATCATTTGTAGGTGTCCCTGTTTCCCCTTTTCCATGCAGCTGGGAAAAAACTGACTCCTCACCCCACATGCTCAGGAGGTCAAGCAGCTCGGCCTGACTCCAAGCAAGAGCCCTTTTGGAGTGATAGCCACCTTGAGAGGACAGATCTGCAGAAGCCGTGTGGGTCGAGAAAGCAGAGAAAGCCAAGCAAGGGACAAGAAGCCCAGCAAAGCCATACAGCTGCGGGGTGGGGAAGGGGAGAGGCAAGTGGGAAATGCCTCCTAAAAATCATGGTACTAGTTGAGGGGAGTACCTTTTAACATCCCCGGGGCTTGCAGGTGGGGATGGGAGGTTTGTGTTCCAAGAGAAAAAACAAACAAACAAAATGTAGTACCCAGAGGTACTGAGACCTCATCTGGGAGGAGTGAAGTCTCTGCTCTACAGCCTCAGCTGATAGCCAGCTGGCCTTTAGCTCATGTGGTAGAGTGCAGGGCTCTAGACCCTATGCTCACAGGTTCTATCCCTGGTACCAGCAACCCTAGGTCTGTTAAGCTGTGTCTACACGTGCACGCTACTTCGAAGTAGCAGCACTAACTTCGAAATAGCGCCTGTCGCGGCTACACGCGTCGGGCGCTATTTCGAAGTTAACTTCAACGTTAGGCGGCGAGACGTCGAAGTCGCTAACCTCATGAGGGGATTGGAATAGCGCCCTACTTCGACGTTCAACGTCGAAGTAGGGACTGTGTAGACGATCCGTGTCCTGCAACGTCGAAATTGCTGGGTCCTCCATGGCGGCCATCAGCTGGGGGGTTGAGAGATGCTCTCTCTCCAGCCCCTGTGGGGCTCTATGGTCACCGTGGGCAGCAGCCCTTAGCCCAGGACTTCTGGCTGCTTCTGCGACAGCTGGGGATCCATGCTGCAGGCACAGGGTCTGCAACCAGTTGTCAGCTCTGTGTATCTTGTGTTGTTTAGTGCAACTGTGTCTGGGAGGGGCCCTTTAAGGGAGCGGCTGGCTGTTGAGTCCGCCCTGTGACCTTGTCTGCAGCTGTGCCTGGCACCCTTATTTCGATGTGTGCTACTTTGGCGTGTAGACGTACCCTCGCAGCACCTATTTCGATGTGGTGCCGCGCAACATCGAAGTTGAACATCGACGTTGCCAGCCCTGGAGGACGTGTAGACGTTATTCATCGAAATAAGCTATTTCGATGTTGGCTTCACGTGTAGACGTAGCCTTAGTGTCACACAAAAACAGCAACAAAAAAAGAAAAACCAGAGCTTGCAGCATTAACTACCTGGGGAAACATTTTCCCAAATTCCAGGGGCTTGCAGGGGACACTGGGCTGTCCTTTCCCTGAGCACTTTGGCTCACCTGAGGAAAAAAAGGGAGAGCTCAGAGTGATGGTTACTCTTTAAAATTTTTTTTTGGGGGGGGTGCATTTTGGGACACCTGCGATAAAAGCAGCAGAGCTTGCAGTGCTGACTAGAATGACTACCTAGGTGCGCCCGATGGGAAGCCACCCTGGAGACCAGTGAAGTCAACCACACCTCTGCATGGTACACAAACGCTCAATTTCAACCTTGTAAGTGTGTGGGTGGGTGGTCGCGGAAAGTCATTCATTGTTGTAATTGTTTTGATGCAAAAGCCCTTTTACCCTGGACTCTTAAGCTGGGCAGTATGAACATTTGGGCTGTGTCTAGAGTAGCCCACAACTTCCAAGAGAGCATGGTAATTTGGGTGTTCGTCAGACTACATCTCCTCTGCGGCAACTTCGACGTGTGCACCTTCAAAGTGCCCACTTGCGTGTAGCCGCGGGTGCTTCAAAGTGCCCGTGCGACTCCCAGGTCCCTTTACACCTCAACATTTGGAGGAGTACAGGGCCTTTGAAGGAGCGCAGGCACTTGGAAGCACCCGTGGCTACACGCAAGCTGGGACTTTGAAGTTGCACGTTGCCGCAGGGGAGATGTAGCCTAATGAAGTGCTGCCTCTGCACCGCAGTGTCATTAGTAATTTCACCACACCCTAATTACCACACCCCCTTCGAAGCTGGGGGCCAGTCTAGACACAGCCTTGGGGTATTTTTCAGAAAAAAGAGGGTTTTGTGTAAATAAAAAAAGAACCCCAGCATAGACAAGCCCTAACAGTGTTTTGCTGCTTTGGGACAGGGTAAGTACAGTCTGTCTCTTCTATATTCCCACAATAATTAAAAGCTTTGGTGACATGTTTCACAATACCTGCAATGAGCAATAACGTTATTTATGACCCAACAGCAGTCAAATTGCCTACAATGAAGAAAACATCCCTCTTCGGTTCTCAGGAGTTTAGCAATCGGTTGGCTCAGGATACTGGGAGGTCTGAGCCTGGTGGTCCAGAACAAGGTGGAGTCCAGTTGTTCCGATAGCTTCTGGTTCCTACTGCTGGCTTAAGTAGGGCCAGCAGCAGCTCTGGGACTCTATTAATAAGATTGCAGGGGCAGAGCCTGAAATGGAGGCTGGGCTAGGTGGGTCTCAGGTATCTAAGCACAAACGTGGCTGGAGAGATGATTGTAAATAACTGTAACTAAGAATAGTTACCAGGGGTGTGGGGAGCAACCACAGTGCTTATCTCTCTGGCATTGATCAAGAGGGCTGACCTCACGAGCATTCTCTGTGTAAAACTTTTACACAGAGTAAGGTAGCTCTATTATGGGTTCTGGGCCCTTTCTGGGCGTTGCATTCTTGGTTGCTGCCAATGGTCCTGTCGCTGAGCTCTCCCAGAGCTGAGCTAGTTCAGTATCTGTGCAGCTCTGCTGGAGCACGGTTACTCCAACTCTATGCTGTGGCTGGGGGAGACCAGAGTTTCTGGCCCAACAGGATGGGGTGGGGGGACCCCGAGAGGGTAGGTAGGCAGACTCAGAGGCTTGACGAGTGCACCGTGTGGCAACAGCAAAGGGACCTCTGTGATGCAACCTGTCACAGTGTCATCTGCCCATTAAATGCCAGAACCAAAGGCCCTGTGACCAGTCTACATTACAGCATGGCTGTAGCCCAGGCTGCTGTGTGGACAGAACCATCCCTTACATGCACCCAGCCTACTCCTCTCAGCCCCCATGTTATGACTATTTTAGAAAACGTTTTGTGAAGCTGAGATGAAATCTGCACCCCAGACAAAATGCTTGTTGACTTCACCAGAGCCAGGTTTTCTCCCTAGGAATCTGCCTGGGAGCACAAGGGAGGGGTAGAACCTGGTGTGACAGGCCACAACTTCTTCCCTCAATGCCTCTCTGCAGATACCAGCCGTGAGACCTCTTGCACTGGCTTCCAGGGAGAGACACCATCATCTTCCCATGGCTTGAGATTGGGCCCCAATGAGCACTTATAATTCTCAGTGGAGGCTATTGGTGCTCATTGCTTCACAGGATCTGGCCCAAGGAGAGTTACTGATGTTCAGCGACTCTTAAACAATGCTAGGAAAACTCAGGTCTACTGAAATCCTCCCTTACTCAATGGCCCTGCAAACGAACACTGAGACTGACTCATGCCATGGTGGCTTTCTACAACACCTTGTTACTCTTCTCTATGCCTAACCCTTAAACCCAGGGAATAGTCTCAGCCCTCAGTGCAGAATTCTATTCCTTGGCCAAACAACACGACCTTCCCAGTGCCTTTTGGTTCCACAGAGACCGAACTGTTGACTTAAGTCTGCATCAGCCACAACTCAGGGTGCTAAAACCCAAGCTCCACCCTTCTCATTCAGAGAGAAAGGTGCCACATCACCTCCAACTAGGAAGGCCACGCTATAGGCACAAAGAGAAAAAATGAGACATAAAGGGCTTGCATTCTGCTCCCCTCTGTGTACAAACCAAATATGCCACTGGACAGAGTGAAGGAGGCAGGGCAAAGGGCTATTAAATGATATGTGACTCCCTCCTTGTGCCCCACTGCCTTGTGGGTTATCCTGGGAAGGACTAAGGCTAAGGAAGTAAACCCTGACAGAAAATCCGGAGGGGAGTCCTAAGGCGGTCCTGTGTCAACTTCTGGCATTGTCCCGGCAACTCCTGCAGCTGAGCTGGTACCAAACGTAGAGGTTATCCTTTCCTTTGGACTATATCAGTAAAGACGAGAGGCGGGGCCTGGTGTCGGGGCAGCCGAGGGTCGCCATAAAAATTGCCCAGGCTTGTGCCTGGAGAGGTACTCCAGCATCGCTTAACAGCGTTGAACCAACACGGGAGGCAACAGATACCGGTTATTAGCTCTCGCTCGACTGCCGTAGAGAACAAGCGCCAGGGGTTGCTTCCGACGGTGGGAGAGATCATCGCATCTCATTGGACAGTCACTGCCCCCCTTAAGCAGGGCAGCCCCCAGCTAGTAGGGTACAGTCTCGCCACAGTTCACTTGCCTCACAGGGTGCATGAGGCTTAAGGTTCTCAAACCTGACAAGTGACTGAAATGAGAACCAGACAAACAAACAAAAAAACTATTAAGAAAAGGAAATCATCAAAGTTTCAAGCTTGTTTGTTGGAATGTACGGACTATGTTGACCGGTTTGACTGAAGATCTTCAGGACATCAGTGACACCCGAAAGACCGCTGTCATCAACAACAGCAACGAAGGGTCCTGTGGCACCTTACAGACTAACAGAAAAGTTTTGAGCATGAGCTTTTGTGAGCACAGACTCACTTCATCAGATGCTGGAACTGAAGAGGCTCCAAGCTGACGTTGCCACTTTGCAGGAGACGCGACTCGCAGTTTCGGGATCCCTAAAGGAAAAGCACTACACCTTTTTCTGGCAGGGCAAAGCCCAAGAGGAACCCAGGGAGCACGGTGTTGGCTTTGCCATCAGAAACACCCTTCTGCAAATGGTGGAACTAATCATGGGCAGATCAGAAAGACTCCTTCAGGTCAAACTTCAAACCTGTGCCGGTCCCATCCACCTGATCAGCACTTACGCTCAAACCCTGAACACCACACCAGGAGCAAAGGACAAGTTCTATGACGAGTTCAGTGCCGCCATAGTGCAAATACCTGCTCGTGAACAATTGTACCTTTTGGGTGACTTCAATGCAACATTGGAGCCGATCGTGACTCATGGCCCTCTTGCCTACGTCACTTCGGTGTGGGAAAAACGAATGACAATGGACAGCATCTCCTCGAACTTTGCACGTACCACAATCTGTGCATCACAAACACATTATTCCAAACCAAGCCACAGCGTAGAGTGTCATGGAGACACCCACGCTCAAAACACTGGCACCAATTAGACTTGGACATCACCAGATGCGACAACGTCAAAAACGTCCTCCTGACACGCAGCTACCACAGTGCCGAGTGCCATACAGATCATTCGCTAGTCTGCTCCAAGCTCAAGCTGAGACTCAAGAAGCTGCGCCATTCTAAACCAACCTGAAGGCCCCACACTGATGCCAGAAAGACGGCAAACTCAGAAAAAGCTGAAATGTTCAGAGAGACCCTTGAGGAGAATCTGCGCAGCAGCCCTGGGGGTGCTGATGCAACATCCAGATGGCAGCATCTGAGAGACACAATCTACAATATGGCCTTGTCAGTGTTTGGAAGAAGAGCTGGAAACACTGATCGGAATAAGGGGATTTCAAAAGGTGCAGGTCCTTTCAAAAAGGACCCCCGTGTAGCTGCACAAAGCCGTGCACTTTCAAAAGTGGTGCTTTCAAAGCGCCGCAGCCGGAAGCGTCCTATTGCTAATGAGGCGCTGAATATTCAATTCAGTGCCTCATTAGTAATCTTTGAAATGGCCATTACCATGGCTATTTCGAAGATTTGTGCCCATATAGGCACATCCCCCAGCATTCATAACAAATCCTCAAGTGACTGTCCCAGCTCAAATGGATGGAGCAGTGTCCTTTGCCTCTCTGGCTCAACAGTCCAATACCGTAAACAGCCAATCCACACACCAAAACTTTCTCCATACCACCCCTTCAAATGCCCCACTTACATCGGTCCAGTCCGTGCAGGGCCTGGCACATCACCCTGATGCATTCCCTCACTGAACCGGAGGCAATGCCATCTTTGGACTGCTCTGGCATTCCGCTAGCCCCCTGCCAGCTGCTTCACCAGCCACCCACCGGTCGCTCCTGCCAGCTGCCTGCTGCTCCTCCTACTGGCCATCCGCCGGTTGGGCCTACCAACCATCTGCTGGTCTCCCGCTGCTGTCTTGTGGGTTTTGCTGTATGCAAAACCCTGTGATTCCAGCTCGCCATACCTTCAGCTACTAGTAATTTCAGCTCATAGTGGCATTCAGCTCTGGGCCTAGCGACAGCATCTCAGTAGCCACCAAGGTGGATTCTCACAAAATCTTACAGACATATTTTTAGGTCTACCTTTGAACAGTGTCGGGGGAGAACTAGTCAAACCAGTCTTACAGCTGTACGGCCAAAAGGCTTCCAGCCAGCTGATTCAACCACTGTCCCTTCCCCTCCTTTCACCCCACAATGCTTGGATGGAGGGAGCCCTCTGCAATCCACATCTTACACAGCAGTGATGACTGCCCTGTATCCCCACAACAACTTCAAGCATTGGTGAGATTCCACAATTCTTACACTGGGTGAGAACATAAATTGTGACTTTCCAACAACATGTTGCTTACAATAGACAAAACCTCATTGCTTCACCTGTGCTGGCTGGCTCAGGCATCTGGGCTTCCCAAAACTCATTGGCAGCATTACACAAGGTATTAAGGTATTACATATGCACATCTTTTCATTTTCATGCAAAGGATCTCTGAAGAACACGTTCTGCAAATCCTTCAGCAGTATTGAGCTCCTGCTGGCACATTCCTTACAAGCCATTGTCCTAATCGGTAGGAAAGGTTTAGGAGTAGAGATTGCAATGAGGGTGGGACATTTTTTTTTTTTTGTGTGCCTCATTCTGTTTGTGTCACCTGCTTTCCTTGTGCGATCAGCCACTTCAGTTCATCTTGCCAGAGCACTTACCATTGTCTCTGGAGTTTGTCAGGACAAAGCCAGAGGTGAGTTGCTATTTTTCCTTGCTCTCTGAGCTGTTGTTTGGGTGACAAATTCTTGAAAGTTAGGCAGCCCTGGGCTCATGGGCTGTTCCCGTTGTGTGTGGCCCCCCGCGAGAAAACTATGAGCGCTTTCTGCCTCCTGATGCCTTTATTCTGATCAATGACCTTCCAAGTGCTCAAGGGCTGGCTCAGCACCTTCTGGAGCTGGACAAGGACCCAGTGCGGTACCAGTGCTAATTCCAGTGGCACATGTGGCTAAAACCATCAGAGCGACTTTTCTGGGACTTCCACTTCTGCAAAGCCTGCCGGGCCTTGCAAATGACAGCGACCTACCAGACCTCGCCAGATCTTTCCAAGTGGTTTCGCTAGGCCAGAGTTACACGCGCCGCTTGCTGTGTTCATTGCAGATCATTGAAATGAGCCAAGACTGCTGTTTTGCCTTGTACTGAGACACGCCTGAATTCACTTAAAGCTGAGTTGACTTTGCATGAGACTGTTCCTTCCTTGTTCCCTCCTCACTCCTCTGCTGACTAGCTTCATAAATCTGTAGCTGGTTATGGGCAGTGGAGGTGCTGATATGAACTTGATCTTAGTTTGAAACAGGAATTCCCTGCTTTACTCAGGCAAACTCCAAAAACAAGAGCCAGAGAGCAGGTAATGGGCTGGTGATGATCAGAATTCCAGAGAGTTCTGGAAAACACTTGGATTTTAAGAGTGTCATACATATTTGGGCCTTCCTGACAAAAGTGTGTGGCTCTTTGCAGGTTTTTTGCTTTTTTGTTAATTTTTTTGTGGGGTGCGGGTTGGTGGGGTGGGAGAATTCCTCTTTGACCATCCTGTTGTGCTGGGCCTGAGTTATCAACTTTGGCTCTTGCATGATCTCACTTGGAAGTGATTCTTTGCAGCAGGTGACCCAAAGCTTAGGACTCATGAGGGTGTGAGCCCAGACTACAAGGAAGGACAGAAGAAATAGAACATCCCCCATAGCCATGCAATGCTACCATACAAAAGGTGAATCTAAAACTGGGCAAAAAGGTAGCTTACAGCTGAGCCTGATATGGTTGTTGTATATAAGGACACCTAAGAAAAAACAGGAATACAAGAATCTCCTATGCAGAGAACTAATTTAAAGGTTAAACTCACCCACAGACCAAGCAAAATCACATTAGGTTGTATCTACAGTAGGAACTATCTTCTAAGTTATCTTCCAAGTAGCCAGCAGAGAGTCTACACACATTTTCCCTTACTTCGAAGCCCAGTTTCAAAGTCCTTACTCCATATCAGTTTAACTTTGAAGTAGGGTGTGTGTAGACGCTCAGCTTCAAAGTTGCTTACTTCAAAGTTATTTTTGTAGAGAAGACACAGCCTTAGAGTAACAGAATTAATTATGACTTTCAAAACCTCTAAACTATGCAAAGACTCTAAACAGCATATAATATAGAATTACTAATCACAGAAGTTACTCCAGTTTCCAGTCACGCAGATGAAAATGTGTATGTGACTGAAAAATGGGCAAAGGCCCGAGGTCTCACAATGATTTTAATCAATTTTTGCAGGTATATATAGCTTCTTTTGTTGTCTCTGCCAGAACTTCAAGGTGTATAATAAATGGAAATGACATGGTAGAAAAATGTCAAAATTTGAGGCTCATTTTTAAGATATTATTAAGGGCCCAAAAGCAAGCTATCCCACTGCGTCGGAAAGATAGAAAATATGGTAAAAGACCGCCTTGGCTTAACCAGGAGATCTTGCATGATCTCAAAATAAAAAAGGAATCATATAAAAAATGGAAACAAGGACAAATTACAAAGGATGAATATAGACAAACACCACAAGAATGCAGGAGCAAGATTAGAAAGGCTAAGGCACAAAATGAGCTCAATCTAGCTATGGGCATAAAGGGAAACAAGAAGGCTTTTTATAAATACATTAGAAACAAGAGGAAGACCAGGGACAGGGTAGGACCATTGCTCAGTGAGGAGGGAGAAACAGTAACAGGGAACTTGAAAATGGCAGAGATGCTTAATGAGTGCTTTGTTTCAGTCTTCACTGAGAAGTCTGATGAAGGAATGCCCAACACAGTGAATGCCAGTGGGAAAGGTGTAGGGTTAGAAGTTGAAATAAAAAAAGAACAGGTTAAAAATCACTTTGAAAAATTAGATGTCTGCAAGTCACCAGGGCCTGATGAAATGCATCCTAGAATACTCAAGGAGCTGATAGAGGAGGTATCTGAGCCTTTATGCATCATCTTTGGAAAATCATGGGAGACAGGAGAGATTCCGGAAGTCTGGAAAAGGGCAAATATAGTGCCTATCTATAAAAAGGGGAAGAAGAACAACCCAGGAAACTATAGGCCAGTCAGCTTAACTTCTGTGCCAGGAAAGATAATGGAACAGGTAATTAAAGAAATCATCTGCAAGCACTTGGAAGTTGGTAAGGTGATAGGGAACAGCCAGCATGGATTTGTAAAGAACAAATCATGTCAAACCAATCTGATATCTTTCTTTGATAGGATAACAAGCCTTGTGGATAGGGGAGAAGCAGTAGATGTGGTATACCTAGACTTTAGTAAAGCATTTGATTTGGTCTCACATGATATTCTTATCAAAAAACTAGGCAAATACAATTTAGATGAGGCTACTATAAGGTGGGTGTATAACTGGCTGGATAACCGTACTCAGAGAGTAGTTCTTAATGATTCTCAATCCTGCTGGAAAAGTATAACAAGTGGGGTTCCTCAGGGGTCTGTTTTAGGACCGGTTCTGTTCAATATCTTCATCAACCATTTAGATATTGGCATAGAAAGTATGCTTATTAAGTTTTCAGATGATACCAAGCTGGGAGGGGTTGCAACTGCTTTGGAAGACAGGGTCATAATTCAAAATAATCTGGATAAATTGGAGAAATGGTCTGAGGTAAACATGATGAAGTTTAGTAACGACAAATGCAAAGTGCTCCACTTGGGAAGGAACAATCAGTTTCCCACATACAGAATGGGGAGAGACTGTCTAGGAATGACTACAGCAGAAGAGTGATCAGGAATACTCAACATGGATTTACCAAGGGCAAGTCCTGTCTGGCCAATCTGATTAGCATCTGTGATGAGGTAACTGGCTCTGTAGATATGGGGAAGGTGGTGGACATGATATACCTTGACTGTAGCAAAGCTTTTGATACAGTCTCTCACAATATTCTTGCCTGTAAGTTAAGGAACTATGGATTGGGTAAATGGACTGTAAGGTGGATAGAAAGCTGGCTAGATGGTCGGGCCCAACAGGTACTGATCAATGGCTCTGTGTCTGGTTGGCAGTCGGTTTCAAGTGGAGTGCCCCAAAGATCCTAGGGCTGGTATTGTTCAACATCTTTATTAATGACCTGGACGAGGGGATGGATTGCATTCTCAGCAAATTTGCAGATGACACTAAGCAAGGGGAACAGGTAGATATGTTGGAGGGTAGGATAGGGTCAAGAGTGACCTAGATAAATTGGAGGATTGGATCAAAAGAAATCAGATGAAGTTCAACAAGGAATCCCAAGCACTGTCACAGGCTGGGGACCAACTGGCTAAGCACCAGTGCAGCAGAAAAGGACCTGGGGATTACAGAGGTTGAGAGGCTGGATATGAGTTAACAGTGTGCCCTTGTAGCCAAGTAGGCTAATGACATATTGGGGTGCATTAGGAGGAGTACTTCCAGCAGATCTAGAAAAATTATCATTCCCCTCTGTTTGGCTCTGATGAGGCCAAATCTGGAGTACTGAGTTGAGTTCTGGCCTTCCCAGTACAGAAAGGATGTGGATGCATTGGAGAGGGTCCAGCCGAGGGCAACAAAAATGATTAGGGGGCTGGAGCACATGATCTACAAGGAGAGACTGAGGGATTTGGGCTTATTTAGTTTGCAGAAGAGAAGAGTGAGGGGTAATGTGATAGCAGCCTTCAACTTAGAGGAGCTCTAAGGAGGATGGAGAGAAGTGGTTCTCAGGAGTGATGGATGGCAGAAAAAGGAGCAATGGTCTCAAGTTACAGAGGGAGAGGTGTAGGTTGGATACTAGGAAAATTTTTTTCACCAGGAAGGTGGTGAAGCACTGGAATGTGTTACTGAGAGAGGTTGTGGAATCCCCATGCCCAGAAGGTTTTAAGTCCCAGCTTGACATAAAAGTCCTGGTTGGGATTATTTAGTTGAGGTTGATAACTGCATTGGGCAGGGGGCTGGACTAGATGACCTCCGGAGATCCCTTCCAGCCCTAGGATTCTTTGAATATATGATTTTATCAGATTGTAGCTTAATTTCTTCCTCGGTGTTTTCACAGAATCACAGGGCTGGAAGGGACCTCAGGAGGTCATCTAGTCCAGCCCCCTGCTTCAAGCAGATCAACCCCCACTAAGTCATCCCAGCCAGGACCTTGTCCAGCCGGGACTTAAAAACCTCAAGGGATGGAGAATCCACCACCTCTCTAGGCAATGCATTCCAGTGCTTCACCACCCGCCTGGCGAAGAAGTTTTTCCTAATATCTAACCTACACCTTTCCCTCTTCAACTTCTGACCATTATTCCTTGTTCTGCCATTTGACACCACTGAGAACAGTTTCTCACCCTCCTTTTTAGAGCTCCCCTTCAGGAAGTTGAAGGCTGCTATTAAATCACCTCTAAGTCTTCTCTTCCATAAACTAAACAAGCCCAGATCCCTCAGCCTATCCTCATAGGTTTTGTGCTCCAGACCCTTAATCATTTTTGTTGCCCTTCGCTGAACCTGCTCCAGCAAATCCACATCCTTTTTCTACTGGGTGGCCCAAAACTGGACACCATATTCCAGATGTGGCTTCACCAGTGCCGAATAAAGAGGAATAACTACTTCACTAGATCTGCTCGAAATGCTCCTCCTAATGCACCCCAGTATGCCGTTAGCTTTCTTGGCTACAAGGGCACACTGTTTACACATATCCAGCCTTTCATCCACCATAACCCCTAGGTTCCTTTCCATCGTACTGCTGCTGAGCCAGTCGGTCCCCAGCCTGTAACAATGTTTGGGATTCTTCTGCCCCAGGTGCAGGACTCTACACTTCTCCTTATTGAACCGCATCAGATTTCTTTTGGCCCAGTCCTCCAATTTATCCAGGTCCCTCTGGATTCTCTCTCTACCCTCCAACGTATCTAGCTCTCCCCCTAGTTTTGTGTCATCCACAAACTTGCTGAGGGTGCAACCCAATCCCTCATCCAGGTCATTAATAAAGACGTTGACTAACACCGGCCTCAGAACCGAGCCTTGCGGCACTCCGCTTGAAACAGACCACCATCCAGATATTGAGCCATTGACCACTACCCATTGGGCCCGACCATCAAGCCAGCTTTCTATCTATTTTATAGTCCAAGGACCCAATCCATATTTCCTTAACTTATGGACAAGAATGTTGTGGGAGACGGTATCAAAAGCCTTGCTGAAGTCAAGGTATATCACATCCACTGACTTCCCCATGTCCACAGAGGTTGTTACCTCGTCATAGAAGCTGATCAGATTGGTTAGGCAGGACTTGCCCCTGGTGAATCCATGTTGGCTACTTGTGATCACTTTCCCCTCTTCCAAGTGCTTCAAAATGGATTCCTTGAGGATTCCCTCCATTATTTTCCCAGGGATTGAGGTAAGGCTGACGAGTCTATAGTTCCCTGGATTGTCCTTCTTTCCTTTTTTAAAGATGGGCACTATGTTTGCCTTCTTCCAGTCATCCGATATCTCCCCCGATCTCCAAGAGTTTTCAAGGATAATGGCCAAAGGTTCAGCAATGACCTCTGCCAATTCCCTCAGTTTTCAAGCTCTATCCTAAGGGAGGGGTAGGAGCTTGGAGTTACCCCACAGAGAGACATCCCAAGTGTGCCTTCCTGGGCTTTAAAGGGGGATTTTCTCACTTGGGTGGTGGCAGCTACCTCCCAGGGTCAGGGAATCTGTGCCGTTAGGAATCTTTGAAGCAGAAGTCTATAGAGACAAGATATTTTAAAGGCCTCTTGTGGGCTCCCACCTCCTGGACTCAGAGTATCAGAGTGGGGATCAGCCTTGACACATACTTTGCAAGTTCCTGGCATTGTACTCTATCTCGCGTCACTTTCACCACATTCAGTTATTGCTAATCACTAATCACCCCATTATTGGTGTTTCCTGTAGTCCCTGGCCAGCCATGTTGCCCAGCGAGCAGATGAAAAGTCCAGCCTGCCAGCACCTCCTCATCTTTATTCTCTCCCAATTCGTAACTGCCTTCTGTTTGTTTGCCTACATTCGGCTCTCCACAGACACAGGTCCGCAGCTCTTGTCTCGCCAACCCTCTGGTCTGACAACCCAGCCTGGAAACAACCCCACACCCACACAGGCTGGCTCGCAGCTGACCATACTGCGGTGGACCTGGCCCTTTCAGCAGCCTACTGCCCTGAGGAAATGCTCCGAGCTCCTTGGCATCCGGGACTGTCACATCACAGCTAACCACAGCTGGTATCTCAAAGCTGATGCTGTGATTGTGCATCACAAAGATGTGTGCTCCAGCCCAAAGAAACTGCTCCAGGGCCCACGGCCCCCTTCCCAGCGCTGGATCTGGTTCAACTTGGAGTCCCCAACCCATAGCCCTAACCTGGGCTCGATGGATAACCTCTTCAACCTCACCATGTCTTACCGAAGGGACTCGGATATCTTCACCCCCTACGGGGGGCTGGAGGTCCTCAGCCAGCCCCAGAACTTCAGCATCCCTGCCAAGTCCAAGCTGGTGGCCTGGGCGGTGAGTAACTGGAACCCAGCCTCCCGCCGGGTGCAGTACTACGAGGAGCTGAAGAAGTACCTCCACGTGGATATATACGGCAAACATCACATGCCTCTGCCCCAGAACAAACAAGTCTCCACCCTGTCCCAGTACAAGTTCTACCTGGCCTTTGAGAACTCGCTTCATGAGGACTACATCACCGAGAAGCTCTGGAGCAATGCCCTGGGCTCATGGGCTGTTCCCGTTGTGTGCGGCCCCCCGCGAGAAAACTATGAGCGCTTTCTGCCTCCTGATGCCTTTATTCACATCAACGACTTTCCCAGTGCTCAAGGGCTGGCCCAGCACCTTCTGGAGCTGGACAAGGACCCTGTGCGCTACCAGCGCTACTTCCAGTGGCGAACATGGCTAAAACCATCAGAGCGACCTTTCTGGGCCCTCCACTTCTGCAAAGCCTGCCGGGTCTTGCAAGTGACAGAGACCTACCAGACACTTCCTGGTCTGTCCAAGTGGTTCCGCTAGGCCAGGAATACATGCTCCACCTGATGCGTTCAGGGCAGATCATTTCCTGATGCTTCACTTGCAGTTGGCAAAGACTGCTAGTTTGCTTTGTATAGGCAGATGCCCACATTTACTGCAAGCTGAGTACACTATGCACCAGGGAGTGGCTGCTCCACCCATCCTGGCTGACTAGCTTCAGAAATGCAAAACAAGGAAGCAATTACAGAACAAAAGGCAGGTTGTGGGAGTTAGGGGAGGGGACCATTTTGGGGGAGGTTTGGTTATAGCAAATCTAGAATGCTGGTAGTAAATCAGCTTCCGTGTGAAAGAACCAGGAAAGGTCTGCTTCACTTGTGAGACTCCAATAAGCTTACCAACTTTCTACTCCCAGAAAACTGAAATACTCCTCCCTACCCTTTGCCTCACCTCTCTGCTGAAGCCCTACCCTTTCTTTGGGGCCCCACCCCACCACTCACTCCATCCCACCTCCTTCTGCCGATCAATCTACCCACCTTCACTCACTCATTCACTTTCACTGGGTTGCGGTAGGGGGGTTGGGGATGGGGGTGAGGGTTTCAACTTGGTGTGCAGACTCTGGTGTGGAGCCAAGGATGAGGGGACTTTGGTGCAAAAGGAATCCCGTTTTGAACAGGCTTTCCTGCTGAAAACTAAACTCCTGGCACCCAGAGTGTCTGAAAAGCTACAAAGGTATTGTAAGAACCAGAGAGCAGGCGATAGGCTGATGTGGGGTCTCAATAAGAACCTTGGGTATTGCCTGGTGGGGGAAGTAGTAACGTAGCGATCAGAAGGCTGAGAGGCATAGATGACATTATGGCTTTGGCATGCCAAGCTACGCAATTTATGGGTCTGGTCAAACTACTCAGGGGCAGCTGGATGATCGATAAGTACAAGGATCAGAGTCAGTTCTCGGGTCCTGTTATGGTTGGGCAGGAAGCAAGTGGTATTATGGGTCCTGTGGCTATTGCAATTTAAATAAAAATAGTCTGAAGTCCAGAGGCTAGTTAGATGCTTGGAGACACTTGGAGCTGAAGAGTTTAAAAAGGCAAAAATAGGTGAGCGTGTCAATAGTGCACTGCAATCTGGAGTTTAATTAAAGAATGAAGACACTGCAATCTGTGGCTGTTCCCCAGCTTAATGCTGGAAAAAGTTACTTATTTGGGCGGTCCTGACAATAGTTCGGGGCCCTTTGAAATTGTTTTTCAGAGGGGGGGAATTCCTTTTTGCCTATCTGGCTGTGCTGAGCCCCAAATAAACCAAACCATTTTGGCTCATCTACAACTTCGCTTGGAGGTCATTTTTTGCAGCAGGTGACCCTAGGTTAGAGGTAATAGCGGTGCAAGCCCAGAATACACGAAGGGCAGATGGAACATGCCATGCAGTGGTACTGTCCATATTACCAACAGCCCCTTTCATGCCAAAGTTTGCAACTCTAACATCAACACACTTTACTAAGTGAAAACAAGCTGCATTCAGCGCCCAGAGACCAGCTTGCCCAGCTGTCAAATACAGCCACTTGTAGGGTGTAAATTGACAGCAATAGAACTGTGCAAAGCAGACTTTAACAAGGCACAACACTGAATACATCTTATTGCCGTGCTAGTGGCTTTCAGGCTGGCCGAATGGAACGCCACAATTGTAAAGTGCCCAGCGCCTAAAAAATCAAACCAAACCAAATCGAAAAAGCCAAAACACTGGGGGCCTTGATTTTACCTCCAGGCAGGAAGCAGCGTGCAGGGGGGAGCAGACCTCAGCTCTACTGAATCATGTCCAAATTCGCAGTCCTAATCCAGAAAGCCCTTCACAGTCAGCTATACACATGCCCCCTACTGGTCTGTTTTTGGAGCTGCAAACCAGGTGGTAGCACATTTTTATGAGCAAGCCACACTGTCAAGGGAGCCGAGCCTGCACTAACTGCTTACCTGAACCAGGGTAGCTCACAGAGGCTGTGTCTACACTGGAGGGTTTTGTGGCCAGAAGGGGTTTCTGTTGACATAACTGAGGGAGCGTCTGCACACAGAAGCTGTGTCTACACTTGTATTCCTCTTTCAAAAGAGGCATGCAAATGAGGGAAATTGAAAATGCAAAAATGAGCTGTAGATTTACATATCTGGTGCCTCATTTGCATATCTTCTTTCAAAAGAGCTTATTTCAAAAGAAGAAGAGCAGTGTAGACGCGGGTCTTTCGAAAGTAAACCCCGTCTTCAAAAGAACCCTTATTCCCATTGTTTTATGGGAGAAGTGTTCTTTTGAAAATACAGTTTCCTTTCGAACGAGCCATGTCGATATTGCTTTTCTTCCTTCAAAATAAGCTCTTTTGAAAGAATATGCAAATGAGGTGCCAGATATGTAAATCTACAGCTCATTTTTGCATTTTCAATTTCCCTCATTTGCATGCCTCTTTCAAAAGAGGAATGCACGTATAGACTCAGTGGCCATTTCTACATGCTAATACACGGAGCAAAAGATGCTAATGAGGCGCGGATGCAAATTCCCTGTGCCTCATTAGCATAACGTCACGTGATTTGGAGTCTGGAAGACTGTTCTTCCAGACTCCAAAACACCGTGCAGAAGCGCAGCCCCACGGGGGCTTCCGGAAGGAAGTCCTCCTTCCGGAGGCCCCTTCTTCCCAAAAATTTTCAGGAAGAAGAGGCCTCTGGAAGAAGGACTTCCTTCTGGAAGCGCCCCCCCGCCCCCGGGGGCTATGCTTCTGCACGGCATTTTGTAGTCTGGAAGAACGGTCTTCTGGACTCCAAGTCACATGATGTTATGCTAATGAGACATGCGGAATTTGCATCCCCGCCTCATTAGCATCTTTCGCTCCGTGTATTAGCATGTGTAGAAACGGCCAGCCAGAAAGCTTTCTATCTCGACGGACCTCTGCATTCGTCTCGACAGTGTTATCCCTTGAAAATGTGAGGAATAATGCGTCAGCTGACAGAAACGCAGTGTATGCGCTACTATCAACAGAGAGGGCTTCTAGCTCACCGGGCAGCCCTGCTTGCAGACCTTGAGGTCAGCCATTCTGTCGACAGGGAGGCAGGGCAGTCTGGCTGCTCTCTGGCAACACAGCAGATTGCTGTGTTGATCTGCTTTTGTGTGTCAGTGTACTCTGTCGACAGACCTTACTGTCGACAGATGCTTCTAGTGTAGACGTAGCCTGACTCTGCTGAACTGTTGTGGTGTTTCCCTGCCTGGGAGGGGGCAAAACCTAACACCCAGCTCTACAGGCAGGGACTCTCTCATCTCTATTTGTCCAGGGTTTAGTACCTTGGGACCCTGATCTCAAATGCTCTCATAATAAACATACACCTGATGTCTTCCCCAAGCACAGCTGGTATTGCTCCGGGTGCCTGCCCAGCTCATCTCCCAAGTGCTATCATGGTGGGTGGGCAAGGGAGTCAGACGGAAGGAGCTTGAAGGCCTGAGTGACCATGTTTCAGTTTTCAGGGAGGACTTGGCTGCCAACTGGAATCGACAAGGGTCGTGAGGCTAAATCTGCTCTTTAGCTTCGAAACTTGTTGTGATTAACAATGTCCCTGCCAGTCTTGGCAAGGGCTCCTCGGCAAAGGGGGGTTGTGGAGAATTGAGGGGAGGAGAATGGTAGCTCTGCAGATCACATGGGCCAACCTGAGTGGAGCTCCAAGGCCCGTCCCGTCCATCTCCGCTCTCTTGCTCTGCACAGAGCACGCAGGTACTCTAGAGGCCCTGGGGACCCAGCACAAACGTCATGCTCTGCCTGCCTCCTTCAAAGGGAAAACTGCTCTGATGTGAAGTAATTGGCAGAGCTGGTAGGTTTCTATTTTACATTGCTCCTCTTTGGAGGATGTCTTCAGGCCAATGCTTCTTTGCTGTGGATGCTTGGTTATCTCCAAACAGTTCAGTCATTGACACAGTTGTTATGAAGGGCTTGGAGTGGAGATGTTCAAAGCGAGCAGGACTGTTCAAGCTGCAGACACTTGAAATTAAATAAACAATTGGCCAGGAGGCGGGTAAAGTCCACTCCCCGTAGCTTTCCATTCCTTATTCTGTTTGCGTCACAGGCTTTCCCTTTCGCAGCCAGCCACTGGCACACATTTTCGCAGAGCCCTTATCATCGTCTCAGGAGTTGGTCAGGACAAAGCTGGAGGTGAGTTGCTTTTTTTCCATGGCTCTCTCGACAGAGTTGGGTGGCAAATTCTTTAACACTAGGCGGTCTGGAGCTGTGGTGGACAGGTTCTAGTCCCACTTCTGCCTGCAGTCTGGTCAATGGCCTTATAAAAGTGGTTTCCCCTCCGTCTCTGGTTAGTTGTGGTGTGAGTGCTTCAGAGAGGAGACTTTGGCTGTGTCAAAGAAATCCTGCACTCATTGCTGGGTGTGTTGTTATGCAAATGAATTTCTAAAAAGGGACTGGGTGAAAGGTGGAGTAAAGGGTGAGTAAAAAGTGGAAACGGGAGGTGCAGAAAGGAACTTTGAGGACTTTGGAGATCCTGTGTAACCCACTGACCAGCGTGTGTTACAGCCACATCCCTGGGGTTCTTCGGCGCCTGCTGTTTGCTCGGGAAGTTTCTGGTGTGTCAGTCAAAGGGGTGACAGTCACATCTAATCTGTTGGCTGCTCTCATTGCATTTAGTGTCAGGAGCCAGGCAAAACTGCAACCGGGAATTACCTGTGTCACCTGAAATCTTATTTCTACCAGCTGGAAATGGTTATTTCCTTTGTCTGTTTTTTTCAGCTGCACCATGGAATCATAGACACTTAGGGCTGGAAAAGACCTCAAGAGGTCATCGAATCCAGCCCCCTGCTTAAAGCAGAATCAACCCTAACTAAATTATCCAAGTCTGGATTTTGTCCAGTTGGGACTTAAAAACCTCTAGGGATGGAGATTCCACCACCACTCTAGGCAACTCATTCCAGTGCTTTACCACCCTCCAGGTGAAACAGTTCTTCCTAATATCCAACCTAGATCTCTCCCTCTGTAACTTGAGACCATTGGTCCTTGTTCTGCTGTCCATCACTACCGAGAACAATCTCTCTCCATCCTCTTTAGAGTCCCCCTTCAGGAAGTTGAAGGATGCTGTCAAATCAACTCTCCCTCTTGTCTTTTGCAAATGAAATATGTCCAGCTCCCTCAGCATCTTCTCATAGGTGATGAACTCCAGCCCCCTAATCGTTTTTGTTGCCCTCTGCTGGACTGTCTCCAATGCACACACATCTTTCTCTACTGGGAGCCCCAGAACTGGACACAATACTCCAGATGTAGCCTCACCAGTGCTGAATAAATGGGACTAGTCACTTCTCTAGCCACTGTAGTGTTTGGGGGGGAGACACCAAAACAGGCAGGAGAGAGCTGCATAGCTCCCCTTGTCCCCTCTCTGAATGGTGGGAACTACGTCGTTAGCAGTGCTGGGGTCAGAGTAACACACGTCACTCCTGGAGGTGAATTGCTCGTGCCCATGAGAGATGGGGCTGAGGGGTTGGAAAAGAGCAGGTATTTCAGTTTTTGCCAGGCAACCCAGTTTGCTCTGGGTAATTTCTAACTACCTGGGCAGTTTTATCCCCAGATGAAGTGATTACAGCATAGGCAAGTTGGGAGGTAACACCAAAGAACTGGTCTGCCCTTGGGTGTGAGTCCGTGCGTGATTCTGCTTCACATTGCCTCATTTGCGGTCTCAGATCTGTGGGGACACTTTCTATCCCACTTGCCCACTCCTGTCATTGTTCCCTACCCACCTCACGCTCACATTCAGTTATTGCTAATTACTAATGTGACAAGTGCAGTCACAGAAGACCCCTTGGGATGTTCCCGGGTGTCCACTCATGCCACTACCACCCACCTTCTTGCCTTCTTGGGCTCCCCGCTCTCCTGTCCTGCTGAGCCAGATCCTCTGGTCTCACTCAGCCAAGGCACAGAGTTCTGGTTATGGCCCACTGCAATGCAATGCAGACGCTGTTTAACCTGACCAAACTACGCAACTAAGCACTGGCCTGCTAACCCCAGGGTTGTGAGCTCAATCCTTGAGGGGGCCTTTTAGGAATCTGGGGAAAGTAAGATTAAAAAAAGAAGTGTCACGGATCCTGATAGGTCCCTCTGCAAGTGCAGGAGACTAGATTCGATGACCTCCCAAGGTCCCTTCCCGTTCTATGAGAAAGGTACATCTCCATACGATTATTACTCACTGCTCTAAATTTAGGCAGCCAGGTTCTTCAGATGTGAATTGACACCCATTAAAGGCCCTTCATTGGCTAAGCAGTGCTGTCTTCTCACAAGCCACACAATAGGGCAGTCCAACCTTCTGCTGGGCTTCACAGAGACAAACAATTGGAACACAAAGACAGTATTTACAACCTCAGCTACAATAATGATACATGCAGAAAAATAGGATGTACCAATCCAGCAGGTTATACAATTAAATACGATAGGGTACAAGGCACATTTTGTCCAAAGCATGTCCCAAATTTGAATTTTTGTATTCATGCCAACTTTTCCATTAAGCAAAAGGGTTCCTCACAACTAATCACTCCATCATTAGTGTTTCCTGCAGCTCCTGGCCAACGATGCTGCTTAAAGAGCAGAAGAAAAGCCCAGCCTGCCAGTACTTCCTCATCTTTATCCTCTCCCAATTTATAAGTGCATTCTGGTTTTTTTCCTACATTCGGCTCTCCACGGACCCAGGCCCACAGCTCCTCTCTGGCCAGTCCTCGGAACAAACAGCCCACAATGGAGACAACCCCAGTCATCCACAGGCTGGTTCGCAGCTGACCATCCTACTGTGGACCTGGCCCTTTCAGCAGCCTACTGCCCTGAGGAAATGCTCCGAGCTCCTTGGCATCCAGGACTGTCACATCACAATCAACCGCAGCTGGTACAGCAAATCTGATGCTGTGATTGTACATCACCGGGATGTGTGCTCCAGCCCAAAGAACCTACCCCAGGGCCCACGGCCCCCTTCCCAGCACTGGATCTGGTTCAACTTGGAGTCCCCAACCCATAGCCCTAACCTGGGCTCGATGGATAACCTCTTCAACCTCACCATGTCTTACCGAAGGGACTCGGATATCTTCACCCCCTACGGGGGGCTGGAGGTCCTCAGCCAGCCCCAGAACTTCAGCATCCCTGCCAAGTCCAAGCTGGTGGCCTGGGCGGTGAGTAACTGGAACCCAGCCTCCCACCGGGTGCAGTACTACGAGGAGCTGAAGAAGTACCTCCACGTGGATATATACGGCAAACATCACATGCCTCTGCCCCAGGACAAATAAGTCTCCACCCTGTCCCAGTACAAGTTCTACCTGGCCTTTGAGAACTCGCTTCATGAGGACTACATCACCGAGAAGCTCTGGAGCAATGCCCTGGGCTCATGGGCTGTTCCCGTTGTGTGCGGCCCCCCGCGAGAAAACTATGAGCGCTTTCTGCCTCCTGATGCCTTTATTCACATCAACGACTTTCCCAGTGCTCAAGGGCTGGCCCAGCACCTTCTGGAGCTGGACAAGGACCCTGTGCGCTACCAGCGCTACTTCCAGTGGCGAACATGGCTAAAACCATCAGAGCGACCTTTCTGGGCCCTCCACTTCTGCAAAGCCTGCCGGGTCTTGCAAGTGACAGAGACCTACCAGACACTTCCTGGTCTGTCCAAGTGGTTCCGCTAGGCCAGGAATACATGCTCCACCTGATGCGTTCAGGGCAGATCATTTCCTGATGCTTCACTTGCAGTTGGCAAAGACTGCTAGTTTGCTTTGTATAGGCAGATGCCCACATTTACTGCAAGCTGAGTACACTATGCACCAGGGAGTGGCTGCTCCACCCATCCTGGCTGACTAGCTTCAGAAATGCAAAACAAGGAAGCAATTACAGAACAAAAGGCAGGTTGTGGGAGTTAGGGGAGGGGACCATTTTGGGGGAGGTTTGGTTATAGCAAATCTAGAATGCTGGTAGTAAATCAGCTTCCGTGTGAAAGAACCAGGAAAGGTCTGCTTCACTTGTGAGACTCCAATAAGCTTACCAACTTTCTACTCCCAGAAAACTGAAATACTCCTCCCTACCCTTTGCCTCACCTCTCTGCTGAAGCCCTACCCTTTCTTTGGGGCCCCACCCCACCACTCACTCCATCCCACCTCCTTCTGCCGATCAATCTACCCACCTTCACTCACTCATTCACTTTCACTGGGTTGCGGTAGGGGGGTTGGGGATGGGGGTGAGGGTTTCAACTTGGTGTGCAGACTCTGGTGTGGAGCCAAGGATGAGGGGACTTTGGTGCAAAAGGAATCCCGTTTTGAACAGGCTTTCCTGCTGAAAACTAAACTCCTGGCACCCAGAGTGTCTGAAAAGCTACAAAGGTATTGTAAGAACCAGAGAGCAGGCGATAGGCTGATGTGGGGTCTCAATAAGAACCTTGGGTATTGCCTGGTGGGGGAAGTAGTAACGTAGCGATCAGAAGGCTGAGAGGCATAGATGACATTATGGCTTTGGCATGCCAAGCTACGCAATTTATGGGTCTGGTCAAACTACTCAGGGGCAGCTGGATGATCGATAAGTACAAGGATCAGAGTCAGTTCTCGGGTCCTGTTATGGTTGGGCAGGAAGCAAGTGGTATTATGGGTCCTGTGGCTATTGCAATTTAAATAAAAATAGTCTGAAGTCCAGAGGCTAGTTAGATGCTTGGAGACACTTGGAGCTGAAGAGTTTAAAAAGGCAAAAATAGGTGAGCGTGTCAATAGTGCACTGCAATCTGGAGTTTAATTAAAGAATGAAGACACTGCAATCTGTGGCTGTTCCCCAGCTTAATGCTGGAAAAAGTTACTTATTTGGGCGGTCCTGACAATAGTTCGGGGCCCTTTGAAGTTGTTTTTCAGAGGCGGGGAATTCCTTTTTGCCTATCTGGCTGTGCTGAGCCCCAAATAAACCAAACCATTTTGGCTCATCTACAACTTCGCTTGGAGGTCATTTTTTGCAGCAGGTGACCCTAGGTTAGAGGTAATAGCGGTGCAAGCCCAGAATACACGAAGGGCAGATGGAACATGCCATGCAGTGGTACTGTCCATATTACCAACAGCCCCTTTCATGCCAAAGTTTGCAACTCTAACATCAACACACTTTACTAAGTGAAAACAAGCTGCATTCAGCGCCCAGAGACCAGCTTGCCCAGCTGTCAAATACAGCCACTTGTAGGGTGTAAATTGACAGCAATAGAACTGTGCAAAGCAGACTTTAACAAGGCACAACACTGAATACATCTTATTGCCGTGCTAGTGGCTTTCAGGCTGGCCGAATGGAACGCCACAATTGTAAAGTGCCCAGCGCCTAAAAAATCAAACCAAACCAAATCGAAAAAGCCAAAACACTGGGGGCCTTGATTTTACCTCCAGGCAGGAAGCAGCGTGCAGGGGGGAGCAGACCTCAGCTCTACTGAATCATGTCCAAATTCGCAGTCCTAATCCAGAAAGCCCTTCACAGTCAGCTATACACATGCCCCCTACTGGTCTGTTTTTGGAGCTGCAAAGCCAGGTGGTAGCACATTTTTATGAGCAAGCCACACTGTCAAGGGAGCCGAGCCTGCACTAACTGCTTACCTGAACCAGGGTAGCTCACAGAGGCTGTGTCTACACTGGAGGGTTTTGTGACCAGAAGGGGTTTCTGTTGACATAACTGAGGGAGCGTCTGCACACAGAAGCTGTGTCTACACTTGTATTCCTCTTTCAAAAGAGGCATGCAAATGAGGGAAATTGAAAATGCAAAAATGAGCTGTAGATTTACATATCTGGTGCCTCATTTGCATATCTTCTTTCAAAAGAGCTTATTTCAAAAGAAGAAGAGCAGTGTAGACGCGGGTCTTTCGAAAGTAAACCCCGTCTTCAAAAGAACCCTTATTCCCATTGTTTTATGGGAGAAGTGTTCTTTTGAAAATACAGTTTCCTTTCGAACGAGCCATGTCGATATTGCTTTTCTTCCTTCAAAATAAGCTCTTTTGAAAGAATATGCAAATGAGGTGCCAGATATGTAAATCTACAGCTCATTTTTGCATTTTCAATTTCCCTCATTTGCATGCCTCTTTCAAAAGAGGAATGCACGTATAGACTCAGTGGCCGTTTCTACATGCTAATACACGGAGCAAAAGATGCTAATGAGGCGCGGATGCAAATTCCCTGTGCCTCATTAGCATAACGTCACGTGATTTGGAGTCTGGAAGACACTTCTTCCAGACTCCAAAACACCGTGCAGAAGCGCAGCCCCACGGGGGCTTCCGGAAGGAAGTCCTCCTTCCGGAGGCCCCTTCTTCCCAAAAATTTTCAGGAAGAAGAGGCCTCTGGAAGAAGGACTTCCTTCTGGAAGCACCCCCCCACCCCCGGGGGCTATGCTTCTGCACGGCATTTTGTAGTCTGGAAGAACGGTCTTCTGGACTCCAAGTCACATGATGTTATGCTAATGAGACATGCGGAATTTGCATCCCCGCCTCATTAGCATCTTTCGCTCCGTGTATAAGCATGTGTAGAAACGGCCAGCCAGAAAGCGTTCTGTCTCGACAGACCTCTGCATTCGTCTCGACAGTGTTATCCCTTGAAAATGTGAGGAATAATGCTTCAGCTGACAGAAACGCAGTGTATGCACTACTATCAACAGAGAGGGCTTCCGGCTCACCGGGCAGCCCTGCTTGCAGACCTTGAGGTCAGCCATTCTGTCGACAGGGAGGCAGGGCAGTCTGGCTGCTCTCTGGCAACACAGCAGATTGCTGTGTTGATCTGCTTTTGTGTGTCAGTGTACTCTGTCGACAGACCTTACTGTCGACAGATGCTTCTAGTGTAGACGTAGCCTGACTCTGCTGAACTGTTGTGGTGTTTCCCTGCCTGGGAGGGGGCAAAACCTAACACCCAGCTCTACAGGCAGGGACTCTCTCATCTCTATTTGTCCAGGGTTTAGCACCGTGGGACCCTGATCTCAAATGCTCTCATAATAAACATACACCTGATGTCTTCCCCAAGCACAGCTGGTATTGCTCCGGGTGCCTGCCCAGCTCATCTCCCACGTGCTATCATGGTGGGTGGGCAAGGGAGTCAGACGGAAGGAGCTTGAAGGCCTGAGTGACCATGTTTCAGTTTTCAGGGAGGACTTGGCTGCCAACTGGAATCGACAAGGGTCGTGAGGCTAAATCTGCTCTTTAGCTTCGAAACTTGTTGTGATTAACAATGTCCCTGCCAGTCTTGGCAAGGGCTCCTCGGCAAAGGGGGGTTGTGGAGAATTGAGGGGAGGAGAATGGTAGCTCTGCAGATCACATGGGCCAACCTGAGTGGAGCTCCAAGGCCCGTCCCGTCCATCTCCGCTCTCTTGCTCTGCACAGAGCACGCAGGTACTCTAGAGGCCCTGGGGACCCAGCACAAACGTCATGCTCTGCCTGCCTCCTTCAAAGGGAAAACTGCTCTGATGTGAAGTAATTGGCAGAGCTGGTAGGTTTCTATTTTACATTGCTCCTCTTTGGAGGATGTCTTCAGGCCAATGCTTCTTTGCTGTGGATGCTTGGTTATCTCCAAACAGTTCAGTCATTGACACAGTTGTTATGAAGGGCTTGGAGTGGAGATGTTCAAAGCGAGCAGGACTGTTCAAGCTGCAGACACTTGAAATTAAATAAACAATTGGCCAGGAGGCGGGTAAAGTCCACTCCCCGTAGCTTTCCATTCCTTATTCTGTTTGCGTCACAGGCTTTCCCTTTCGCAGCCAGCCACTGGCGCACATTTTCGCAGAGCCCTTATCATCGTCTCAGGAGTTGGTCAGGACAAAGCTGGAGGTGAGTTGCTTTTTTTCCATGGCTCTCTCGACAGAGTTGGGTGGCAAATTCTTTAACACTAGGCGGTCTGGAGCTGTGGTGGACAGGTTCTAGTCCCACTTCTGCCTGCAGTCTGGTCAATGGCCTTATAAAAGTGGTTTCCCCTCCGTCTCTGGTTAGTTGTGGTGTGAGTGCTTCAGAGAGGAGACTTTGGCTGTGTCAAAGAAATCCTGCACTCATTGCTGGGTGTGTTGTTATGCAAATGAATTTCTAAAAAGGGACTGGGTGAAAGGTGGAGTAAAGGGTGAGTAAAAAGTGGAAACGGGAGGTGCAGAAAGGAACTTTGAGGACTTTGGAGATCCTGTGTAACCCACTGACCAGCGTGTGTTACAGCCACATCCCTGGGGTTCTTCGGCGCCTGCTGTTTGCTCGGGAAGTTTCTGGTGTGTCAGTCAAAGGGGTGACAGTCACATCTAATCTGTTGGCTGCTCTCATTGCATTTAGTGTCAGGAGCCAGGCAAAACTGCAACCGGGAATTACCTGTGTCACCTGAAATCTTATTTCTACCAGCTGGAAATGGTTATTTCCTTTGTCTGTTTTTTTCAGCTGCACCATGGAATCATAGACACTTAGGGCTGGAAAAGACCTCAAGAGGTCATCGAATCCAGCCCCCTGCTTAAAGCAGAATCAACCCTAACTAAATTATCTAAGTCTGGATTTTGTCCAGTTGGGACTTAAAAACCTCTAGGGATGGAGATTCCACCACCACTCTAGGCAACTCATTCCAGTGCTTTACCACCCTCCAGGTGAAACAGTTCTTCCTAATATCCAACCTAGATCTCTCCCTCTGTAACTTGAGACCATTGGTCCTTGTTCTGCTGTCCATCACTACCGAGAACAATCTCTCTCCATCCTCTTTAGAGTCCCCCTTCAGGAAGTTGAAGGATGCTGTCAAATCAACTCTCCCTCTTGTCTTTTGCAAATGAAATATGTCCAGCTCCCTCAGCATCTTCTCATAGGTGATGAACTCCAGCCCCCTAATCGTTTTTGTTGCCCTCTGCTGGACTGTCTCCAATGCACACACATCTTTCTCTACTGGGAGCCCCAGAACTGGACACAATACTCCAGATGTAGCCTCACCAGTGCTGAATAAATGGGACTAGTCACTTCTCTAGCCACTGTAGTGTTTGGGGGGGAGACACCAAAACAGGCAGGAGAGAGCTGCATAGCTCCCCTTGTCCCCTCTCTGAATGGTGGGAACTACGTCGTTAGCAGTGCTGGGGTCAGAGTAACACACGTCACTCCTGGAGGTGAATTGCTCGTGCCCATGAGAGATGGGGCTGAGGGGTTGGAAAAGAGCAGGTATTTCAGTTTTTGCCAGGCAACCCAGTTTGCTCTGGGTAATTTCTAACTACCTGGGCAGTTTTATCCCCAGATGAAGTGATTACAGCATAGGCAAGTTGGGAGGTAACACCAAAGAACTGGTCTGCCCTTGGGTGTGAGTCCGTGCGTGATTCTGCTTCACATTGCCTCATTTGCGGTCTCAGATCTGTGGGGACACTTTCTATCCCACTTGCCCACTCCTGTCATTGTTCCCTACCCACCTCACGCTCACATTCAGTTATTGCTAATTACTAATGTGACAAGTGCAGTCACAGAAGACCCCTTGGGATGTTCCCGGGTGTCCACTCATGCCACTACCACCCACCTTCTTGCCTTCTTGGGCTCCCCGCTCTCCTGTCCTGCTGAGCCAGATCCTCTGGTCTCACCCAGCCGAGGCACAGAGTTCTGGTTATGGCCCACTGCAATGCAATGCAGACGCTGTTTAACCTGACCAAACTACGCAACTAAGCACTGGCCTGCTAACCCCAGGGTTGTGAGCTCAATCCTTGAGGGGGCCTTTTAGGAATCTGGGGAAAGTAAGTTTAAAAAAAGAAGTGTCACGGATCCTGATAGGTCCCTCTGCAAGTGCAGGAGACTAGATTCGATGACCTCCCAAGGTCCCTTCCCGTTCTATGAGAAAGGTACATCTCCATACGATTATTACTCACTGCTCTAAATTTAGGCAGCCAGGTTCTTCAGATGTGAATTGACACCCATTAAAGGCCCTTCATTGGCTAAGCAGTGCTGTCTTCTCACAAGCCACACAATAGGGCAGTCCAACCTTCTGCTGGGCTTCACAGAGACAGACAATTGGAACACAAAGACAGTATTTACAACCTCAGCTACAATAATGATACATGCAGAAAAATAGGATGTACCAATCCAGCAGGTTATACAATTAAATAGGATAGGGTACAAGGCACATTTTGTCCAAAGCATGTCCCAAATTTGAATTTTTGTATTCATGCCAACTTTTCCATTAAGCAAAAGGGTTCCTCACAACTAATCACTCCATCATTAGTGTTTCCTGCAGCTCCTGGCCAACGATGCTGCTTAAAGAGCAGAAGAAAAGCCCAGCCTGCCAGTACTTCCTCATCTTTATCCTCTCCCAATTCATAAGTGCATTCTGGTTTTTTTCCTACATTCGGCTCTCCACGGACCCAGGCCCACAGCTCCTCTCTGGCCAGTCCTCGGAACAAACAGCCCACAATGGAGACAACCCCAGTCATCCACAGGCTGGTTCGCAGCTGACCATCCTACTGTGGACCTGGCCCTTTCAGCAGCCTACTGCCCTGAGGAAATGCTCCGAGCTCCTTGGCATCCAGGACTGTCACATCACAGTCAACCGCAGCTGGTACAGCAAATCTGATGCTGTGATTATACATCACTGGGATGTGTGCTCCAGCCCAAAGAATCTACCCCAGGGCCCACGGCCCCCTTCCCAGCACTGGATCTGGTTCAACTTGGAGTCCCCAACCCATAGCTCTAACCTGGGCTTGATGGATAACCTCTTCAACCTCACCATGTCTTACCGAAGGGACTCGGATATCTTCACCCCCTACGGGGGGCTGGAGGTCCTCAGCCAGCCCCAGAACTTCAGCATCCCTGCCAAGTCCAAGCTGGTGGCCTGGGCGGTGAGTAACTGGAACCCAGCCTCCCGCCGGGTGCAGTACTACGAGGAGCTGAAGAAGTACCTCCACGTGGATATATACGGCAAACATCACATGCCTCTGCCCCAGAACAAACAAGTCTCCACCCTGTCCCAGTACAAGTTCTACCTGGCCTTTGAGAACTCACTTCATGAGGACTACATCACCGAGAAGCTCTGGAGCAATGCCCTGGGCTCATGGGCTGTTCCCGTTGTGTGCGGCCCCCCGCGAGAAAACTATGAGCGCTTTCTGCCTCCTGATGCCTTTATTCACATCAACGACTTTCCCAGTGCTCAAGGGCTGGCCCAGCACCTTCTGGAGCTGGACAAGGACCCTGTGCGCTACCAGCGCTACTTCCAGTGGCGAACATGGCTAAAACCATCAGAGCAACCTTTCTGGGCCCTCCACTTCTGCAAAGCCTGCCGGGTCTTGCAAGTGACAGAGACCTACCAGACACTTCCTGGTCTGTCCAAGTGGTTCCGCTAGGCCAGGAATACATGCTCCACCTGATGCGTTCAGGGCAGATCATTTCCTGATGCTTCACTTGCAGTTGGCAAAGACTGCTAGTTTGCTTTGTATAGGCAGATGCCCACATTTACTGCAAGCTGAGTACGCTATGCACCAGGGAGTGGCTGCTCTTCCCGTCTTGGCTGGTTAGCTTCAGGAATCTGGAATTGTGACATGCAGAACAAGGCAGAGACAACAGAGCAAAAGGCAGCTTGTGGGAGTGTGGGGGGAGGTCTGGTTTTAGCCAATCTAGAATGCTGGTAATAAATCAACCTCAGTGTGAAACCATGAGGAAAGATCTGCTTCACTCCTGGAGACTCCATTAGTGTTGCCAACATTTTACTCACACAAACTGAAACTCCCATATCCCACCCGCTGCCCTATCCCTCTTCAGACGGCCTACCCCTTCTGTAGGGCCCCACCCCACAGCTGACTCCATCCTCCCTCCCTCTACCAATTGCCCCACCTTCACTCACATGCTCATTTCCCCTGGGTTGGGGTAGGGGGTTGGGGAGTGAGGGCACCAAGTGAGGGGGTAGGCTGTGATGTTGGGCCAGTGATGTGAGATTTGGGGTCCAGGAGGGGGCTGAGGATTTTGGTGTGGAGGTGTTAGGGAAGGAGTATGGGGCCAATGTTCTCGGTTAGCCTTCCATCCACATTCAGATGTTCTCCATCTATGTGTGGGGTAATTTTATGTGAACTGAGGCATGTGCGAATGTGCACCACCCATCGAAACACAAAAGCCAGCTGTGGGTGCTCTGCCAATCAGCTGGGCAGCAGCTGAATGTCTCTTGAGGGGGAACACAAGTGCATAGTTAACAGGGAACACTGGCCAGCGTGTGTGGGTGAGAATTCCACCTGAGGCTGCAGCTTCAGGTGTGGGGCCATGGATGAGGGATTAGGGTTGCAGGAGGGGGGCTCCAGACTGGGGTTGAGGGATTCCAAGTTCAGGAGTCCCTGCACTCTGACTGGGACAGAGGGGTCAGAGTATGGGAGGGGGATCGGGGCTGCGGCGTGGAGTCAGGGCACAGGATGGGGGCCAAAGGTGCAGGATCCAGGCAGCACTTAAATCAAGCAATGCCCATAAGCAGCGGCATGTCCCACCTCTGGCTCTTAGGTGGCAGAGCAGACAGGAGGCCCTGCACACTGTCCCATCTGCAGGAGATGTAGCCACAGCTCCCATTGGCTGCAGTTCCTGGCCAATGAGACCTGCAGAACCAGTGCCCCAGTGGGGGTAGCTTGCAGTGCCCCTGGCTGCCCCTACACATAGTAGCTGGAGGGTGACATCTGGTAGATGCACAGAAGCACTGCAGGCTGGGAGCTGGCCTTAGTCCCACTGTGCAGCCAGCAAGATTTGTTAATCTTGTGGACTGAAGCTACCAGGGCCCCTTTTCAACTGGGTGTTTCTGTTAAAAACCAAACACCTGGGAACCCTCCACTCCAACCTGGAGAGCAGGCAATGTGCTGGTGAGGGGTAGCAGTGGGAACCTTTGGGGGTTGCCCGGAGGGGGAGATAATAGAGTAGTGAATAGATAGATGAGATGCACATGGGACAGTATGGCTTCCCCATGCACAGATAGGCACTTAATAGGCCTGGTGGAACCATAAAAGGGCAGGTGGATGAGAGACAGATGCAAAGATAAGGCTAGTTGCAGGGTTGCTTTCTGCTGGGATGGGGGCAAGTGGGTTTTCTGAATACTCCTACTATAAAAACAATCAGAAGTCCAAGGGCTGGTTTGATTTTGCGTTAACACTTGGGTTTTAAGAGTTTAAGGAAATGAAAAATGAGACAAGTGTCTCAATATTTTGTGGCGGTATCTGTAATTTAAATAAAGAATGAAGACTCCAATCTGAGACTGTTCCATTGCTCACCACTGAATTAGATTACATATTTTGGCCTTCCTTACGAGAGTCTGGGGGCTTTTGAAGGTTTTGGGGGCAGCAAATTTCCTTTTTGTCCACATACCCAGTTGTGCTGGGCATGAGATAGATCAAATCACTTTGGGTCATCTAGGACCTCAGATGAAGGTCCTGCTTTGCAGAAGGTGACTCTCAGGTTAGGACTCATTTGGGTGCAAGCCCAGGTCTTCAGCTGGTCTTTTGTCAATCCACAGGCGACATGGATTCGAGCAAGCTCCCAGCTGCATGTGGGGGAGGAGGGGCGAGGCTGAGCTCTCACCTCGCGTGCTGATGAAAACTAGCTCACATAACACTTTTGGCACCTGTGCCGGGGATTGGTGACCCCTGCTGTAGTAGCATTTCCAGAGTAGACCTAACATCAGCCCACCCCGCACACATACTACCAAAACCAGCCACTGCCTGGCTTTTCTTGTGAGAAAGAACACCCACACAGCATTGGGCCATCATGTCATCATCACATGGCTTAATGCCCATGGAAAAGTGCTCAGATACAATGAAAACCAACAAAGAATATAGCCTGCAATAGGAGCAAATTGCACCTGTGCAAACATGGCAGCTTTATCAGTCTGACTCAACCTCTCCTCAGCACTGCCTCTAGCATATATCACCAATTGAACTTCCACTCGTGGGCGGCAGCTGGAGTTTATTCTGTGGCAAAGTTCGAAAGTGGTTCAAACCTTCCTGCCAGGAGTCTGTGGACACCTTCCGACTCTCAGCGCCTTGTGCTGCCCCTCCCCGACCCCGCAGCAGGCAGCTTCCACTGGACAGACCCAGGAGGCAGAGTGAGAGGGGAGTCCTTAGACGCACAGCTCCTCCAGCGCAGCTGGGAGGAGCAAAGCGGAGGGAACCCTTGAGAGGTGCAGGCAGCTCTGTGACTTGCGTAGGTGAAGGGAGCTAGAGGAGGCAGTATGAAGGTCAGGGTTGATACCCCTTGCATAGCCCCATGAGTGATAGAGGCCATTTAAAATCCTGTGAGCGGTAGATCCTGTTACCTCCCCTCCATAGGGGTATCTGACCGTATTTTCACAAAGGGCCTCTCATATCAACTCCTGCCATACCTTCCCCTCCCCCTCACCTCCACTCCCAGCACCAGCAAAAGGCCTCTGGGTGTGTCACTCAGCTTCTCAAAGGTCTCCATTGCACACACACAAACACACGCTGGCAAATCAGGCAGGGCGGGAGCTGGCTTGAACGTGCCACTTGCCCAGAAAGGGTGTGTGATGGCACTCTCCAGGGCTCGCCCACAAAAAGGGTAGAGGCAGAGTCCTGCTGCCAGGGAATGGAGTTACTCTGTCAGCTTGTCGGGGAGAAGCTGAGCTATGGAGGCCAAGGGCCTGGAGTCCAGCCCTGTGGGAGTGGGGTTGCCATGGGAGTGTACTGGCCAGGAAGGTTGAAATGCAGCAATCCAGTCTTGCTCCATGAATCCCCTGGGATTCTCTCTCTGCAGGGTCTCCCTGCTAGCCGGGAGGGAGAAAGCCATCCCTGGGCTGTTCCCTGAAGAGTCTAGGAATCCCTCCTGCCCTGCATGGGTTACATCAGCCCCACCTCTGATGGGATTCTCAACCTCACACTAGGCGGTATGCTGGTGACAGGGGGAGGCAAAGCTGGGGCTAAAGGAAACTGGCATGTAGGTAACAGTTTCTGCTGGAGGTCTATGCACAGGGCTTACTCTGCAAAGCCGGAGTAGCACAAACCACTTCTAGTTCCAGAGACTGGCTGTCCTATCTCCTCTCAGCCATGGTCTTGGGTGGTGCCTTCACCTTGTTCCCTTGTGGCTGCCACTACTGAGCTCTGTTGGTATTTCTATCCTATTAGGACTTAGCCAGTGAGACAGACAAAGATCAGAGAAGCTGCTTCCTGCTTCGTAGCAACAGAGAGCCCCAGCCCCAGCCCCAAAAGGTGGCAGTCTAATTAGACAGTGCAGCTAATAGCAATGCAGCTTTTCCAAGGAGGGGTGACTCCTTATTCGGAAACTGAGGCACAGAGAAGGAAAGCAACAAGTTGGTGGCAGAGCCCAGAAAGGAAGTCCTGTTTCCTGGATTCACATCAACATAGGGCAGGAAGGGACCTGAGTGAGGAGTCATGGAGTTCATTGCCCCTTTTCCTCCACCCATAGACCTGAGTTCCATTCCTGTACCTTATCCACTGGGCAGGTCCTTGCAGAGTGGCCACAATCCCTCCCTGGACCTGAGGAGTCATTTTCAGTTGCAACTGTTTGACTCACTGGCAACTCCCCATCTAGCTCTACAACCACACTGCACATCCCAGGCAGGGCACAGGGATAAAATTAAATAAAGTGAGAGACCTGCAAGGACATCTGTCGCACGGGGCTATTTCGATTACCAGACAGCTGGATGGGCAGTTACCAGGGAGAAATGGCGGGTTTCCTCTATGAAAGCTCCCTTTGCGGCAAACCCTTGGGCTAGTATTGAAAATGACTGTTTATGGCCAGCTGTACATGCTTGATAGGAAAAACCCCACACTCTGTTGAGCTTCTGGGTGTCTCAGCCAGGATGGTCAACCAAGTTGCAGCAGGACTCTGGTTCCACCCCCACACTTCCTGGAGGGACCTAAGACCTGGGTCCTGCATGTGTAGATGGAAAAGGGACGCAAATGTGAGTCAGAGCCTGGGCTTAGTGAGCAGTGGAGACATACCGTTATCTTACAGTACGTCTAGCTAACAAACAACCCATGTGCCAATAAATCTCAGTGCCCACGCCTACTGTCTGTGGCTCGTGCTATGGCCTTAAACCTAGCCCTGTGGGCATTGCAGCCTGGACCAGCACTCTGGATTTCAATGCCCAACTCTACCACAAGCTGGAATGTCTATACATGGCACCTTCTAACACCATAGCACGAAACCACAGGAGCTTGAGTCTGTTGCCTTGGGCTCTGCCATTCGCTGCCCTAAGAGAGGGTTGTTTGCATTTTTTTAAGTGTAAACAAATGCGGCAGCCCCGACACATTTTGCCTCTGATACTTGGAAGGAAGCTCCCCAAAAGGAGTTAGATGCTACCTCCTAGAAGGTGACACCTTCATCTGAGCAAAAAAAAAAACGTCCAAGTGAATGGGGCATTTCTTGCGAGGGCTTGGCCAACAGTCTGCTTCAGTGGGAATGGTGATACAAGGATAACAAGGAGCAGTGAAAAGATCACAAAGGCTTCAGGGCACAGAGGGGCCCATTTCTCCTGTTCCACATCACTGTGCCAGATCTTCAGGGACCTGATTTCAGGAAAATGACACCAATTTATACCACCTGATCTGGCCCACTGAGCTATGTACACCATTTCAAATGGGTAGAAACCACCACTGTGACGGGGATACTTCAGTGCACAGAGTGAGCGTTACAGGAGCTGTCTCGTTGGCAAAAGTGGGCAAAAAGCCTGAGCTCATTTCTCGTGCTGAGACCTGCTGCAAACACCGTGACCTGATTCTCTGTTGCCAGCAACTCATTCAACACCTCTGTAACGTGAGTGTAGGATGCTGCTGTTCTCATTTGGTGGCACTTCACATCCACTTGGGTCCAATGTAAACAGCAGCACAAGGTGCGAAACAATGGAGCATCCTGCCAATGATAGCTCATTTCGCTCCTGACCGGGAGTTATTTTTAAAGGGTGAGACAGGCTCTCTGTGCAGATGTGGAGCTGTGATTCTTGCTGCAAACTCCAGATCAGCTTCTGCATAGGCACCAGCCAGCAGGTTTTTAACAGCTTCATGTACATCCATCCAATTCAGCCTATAGACACGGAGTCGAGATGCACTCACCAAGCCATTCCAGTGTGTATTTGGCCGAGGCTCTGGACCGTATTTGGCTGTGGAGTCCAAAGCGGCCAGACTAGACAAACTGCCAAACCCGCGTTTCAATCAGCGGCAACACATAGATGCAAAAGACAATCTATTTTTCCCAAGTGAAATTCTTTATAGCCTCCCATAAATCCAGTGCTGTGCAGTTCAACAGCAACTCTATAAATAGGCTCGGCAGAATTTGATTTTCCCTTTTTATCATTTCAACGAATTAACGTGCTTATTTTTAAGCATTTTTGACTGGTGACAGTTTTGCAGAAACACGTTTTGTTTTTTTTTAAAAAATCTATCAAGTTACATTTTCACAGTTACAAGAAACAAAGAGAGAGGGGGTCAGACAATAATTACTGAATGACAGCAGCCCTTAAGATTTGAAAAACTAACACCTTATAACTGTTGAAAAACAAACCGCCAACCTCACATGCCAACATTTAAGCTGTGAATCAAACACCCAATAAATTCTCAAGCACCATTTTTCTTACTTTGCTTATCTGTACGTTTCTATTATGTTTGACGGAAATATTTTCCCCCCATGGGTTCGTGTGTACAGGGAAACCAAAGTTTTGTTTATAGTCATTTACAGCTAAAAACCCCACATCCTGCCAAGGCTATATGTATAAAAATACCCTGAAACAAGAAACGAACGAATGGGATAGCTCAGAACTGCCTGTCAGTGTTTGCTTTCAACACTTCAGTGCACATCAGGCCTCTCCAAGTTGCTTTGCCTTTAAAGCCCCCTCATTTCCGAGGAGACTACGATTTGCAGGGCACGTTCAGCTGACCGGGTAACTATATTTTTTATACCGGGGTAGTGGCTGTAGGCCCCACAGCTCAAGGCAGGCATGCGGTGTGCAAAGGGCAAGTGCTTGGGATAGGGACCGTGTGTTCTCCCATGTCTGTACATCACCAAGCACTGCCCATGGGGCTGGCGACACACTCGGGGACTCGGAGAGAAGGGGGGAGACCTGGGCTAATCTCCCATTCAGTGCTGCCCAGATTGCGCCTCTCAGCGCTGCAGTGGTTTTTTAAAGGGGCTGGGGCTCTGGCCACCGCTGCTGTGGTGGTGGCAGTGCAGCCAGGAGCCCTGGGCTCTTTAAAATTGCGATGTCCCAAGGCAAAGCCCCTTTCTGCTCCCCTCCCCATCAGCAGCCCTGACTAGGGTGTCTGAGTGCACGGTGCAGCCCTGGCTCTAAATCAGTCAGGCCCCAAAGACTTGCTTACCAGAAAATATTGGTCCCATTGATTTCAACTGGGCTAGTGCCAGGAGGCAAGTCCGCATATACAAGCTCACTCACCACTGAGGTGCCTCCTGCTGGTTGTCCCGTGGAGCAGCTCTGGTCGCCAGCGCTCCCTTCTGTGGTGATGCCTCACCACCTTCACTTCTGTTCTAGGGTTCATGCCGGTCCTGGGACTGCGGTGTCCTCCTCGTAACATGGCCCCCCAGCTGGGCCATCTTCTGTGTTCCCTCCTGGTAGGGGACCTGCAATCTCTGTCCAGCTGCTTCCCTCAGTGCCAGGTGCAGTCCTTTAGCCTAGGGCCACTTCCCACGTGGCTCTAACACGTTCGTCTGACCTTACCTCAGGGCCCCAGCCTGGAGGCCCTAGCAGCCCGGCAGGACCTCTCCTTAGCCTCGCACACACACACACAAACCCTCCCTGTTTGCAACACTGCTTTGTCCCAGGGGCAGGCTCTCCTTCCTCCTGCTGCTACATCTACACTCGAAAATGAAGCTGCAATTTATTAAAGTTGATTTTCTACCCCTAGGGCTGCATCTGTACTATGAGATGAACTTGACATTGACGAAATTTGAATTTTTAACCTTGTTCTTATGAATTCGCATGTAAGTGTCTATAAACCTCCTGGAAATTCGAGCTGCCCTTTCTCCTGTCAAGTTTCTGCATCCCCCTTGCCTTAGCCAAGTTCAGCTGCTTGAGCGTTGCCCTGTAGGCAACTATCCCACAGTGCCTGAGCCCCAGTCGCTTGTGGGCATTTCATGTCAAAATCCCAGAATGCAAAGCCATGTCCCAGAATTCAGAGCACCCGTAATTGCATGAAAACAAACTGGAGATCGTGCTATTTTCTCCAGCATTGTCTACGGCACAGGACTACGGCAAGCGTGGATCCCCAGTTGTTTCAAATCATTGCACACACTGTTGTGGCAACTTCCCAGACAGTCACGCAATTTTAAGAGGCACAGTGATGGTTCAGGATGATGATGTAGTAGTAGTAGTAGTGGCATTCTTCAGTCCACGTAGACTATGGATCACGCCTAACACCTAGGTCCTGCGTGTGTGGATAAAAGAGGGTCTAGGGCTCAAATGTGAGTCAAAGCCTGGGCTTAGTGGGCAGTGGAGACATACCTTTGGCTTCGGGTTTAGCTAGACAGAAGACAAACAACCCACATGCCAATGTGTCTCAGGGCCCAGATCTACAGACAATGGCTTATGTTATAGCTCTAAAACTACCTGAGTAGACACTCTAGCCTGAACCGGCACTCTGGGTCTGATGTCCAGTGAAATGGTGCGTCAAGACTGTTCCCCACTCCGGCACTTCGAATGCAGAAGGAGGGGACCTGCAAGAGGTATTAAAAGTACCTTGCCACTGAAGGCTTGTGTTAAAACTCCCCCAGGTCCCAGCTGCCCTGTCCTTGAATTGGTAATGCGGCTACCCCCGGAATGCAAAAACCCCTTTGAGAATCCAGGAAGGTGCACATGGGAATTCCTTCCTGTGGGGTGTCTTGTGTTCTTTCCCCATCCCTCTGGTAGGACCTTGAAAATGTAATTTCTCTCAGTAGTTTGGCTTTGCAGTCTTAGGCACATGTACACAGAACGCCCTGCCCTTTAGGACGCAGGAATTAGATCATGGTCTTAAAAAGCAGTGGTGGGAAAAGTACCCAAAAAAGTCACTGTGGTAAAAGTACTGCTACTTTGAAAAAAATGCAGCTAAGTGAAAGTGTCCTTCCGGAAAACTACTCAAGTAAAAGTACATGTTGTGTCTTAATTGCACTCAAGTATTCAGAAGTAAAAAGTATGTCCTATGAAAATCTATGGTTAACCACCTGATTTATGATAGGGAATCATTATTTGTCACATGTGTGTGTGTATACACACACACACACACACACACACACGCTGATGTGAACAGATATTGTTTTGGAGTATAAGCTTTCGTGGACAAAGACCCATTTCATTAGATGCATCTGACAAAGTGGGTCTCTGCCCATGAAAAGTCATGCTAGAAAAAATCTGTTAGTCTATAAGGTGCCCCGGGACTTCTTGTTGTTTGTGTGGATACTAACACAGCTACAACTCTGTGTGTATATTATAGAATCATAGAACACTAGAACTGGAAGGGACCTGCCCTCACAGTAGGATCAAGCACCATCTAGATCATCCCTGTTGGATATTTATCCAACCTATTCTTAACTGTTTCCAATGATGGAGTTTCTACAACCACCATAGTCAATTTATTCCGGTACTTAATCACACTGACTGTTGGGAAACGTTTCCTAATGTCCAACCTAAACCTCCCTCGCTGCAGTATAAGCCCATTGTGTCTTGTCCTATCTTAAGAGGCTAAGGAGAAAATGTTTACAGAGCTCTTCTTCAGTCCTGGCAGCTACTCCTCAGAAGTGCAGGAATCCAGAAGTTTTACTTGATTGAATTTCTTCATGGCATAATTTTTAGGCTGCGGTGTCAGTTTTCCCATCCAATGACGAACTCTAACCCTATGGCTCAGCGTTGCAGGCTCAGTTCTCTTTTTATTTCAATTCAGCAAACTGGGACATGCCAGTTCTGGGAGCTTCAGGTTAACAAAACAGTGTTTTGCTGTTTGAAAGCACATGGACAATGTCAGCTACTCTGTGCATGGGATATTAGAATACTCTGCTTTAGTCGTGGGTTCTATTGCTTCTAGTGTCACTCAAATAAGAGGCTTCAGTTGAGCCTTTGATGATTGTATTATAATTTAGGGCACCGTTGCTGGGTGCTGAATTGCTGTTGGATCACCTAAGCTAATGTTCATAAATCATAACCACCTATTTTGCCAGTGGTCCTGAAGCCTGGGTGGCCGATGGCCCTTCAAATTAGGTTTTCCAAATAATTCACTGTGCAGTTTCCTGACCACTTCTAAGGAAAGACGGAGATGTTTCTAGCTTCAGGGAAAAGGAAGAAGTCCACACTTAGCAGGACCCCAATAACGAACAATAACACAAACTGCCCTCTTTACAGCTCTCTCCATTATGATCCATCCAAAAAGCTTGACAATGGCTAAGCTGCTGATGACCTGTGACTGTTGTTTATACCATGGCTCACTGTTACCTGTTCTCCCACCCCTGTCTGTCTGTCTGTCTGTTCTCCCTCCCCTGTCCATATTTCTTGACACAACTCGCAGTCAACCTGTAGAACTCACTGCCAGACAATGTTGTGAAGGCTATAACTTTAAGAGAGTTCAAAAAAGAGCTACATAAATGCATGGTGGTTTGGCCCATCAATGACTATTAGCCAGGATGGGCAGGAATGGTGTCTCGAGCCTCTGTCAGGGATGAAAAAAGGCAACAGGATGGATCACTTGATTATCTGATCTGTTCATTCCTTTGGGACCTCAAGCATTGGCCACTGTCGGAAGATAGGATATCGGGCTAGATGGACTTTTATTCTGACACAGTGTAGCCAGACATGAACCCCCCATATGGCCTTTTCTTCTTCTCCCCCGCACTGGGAGAGACAGAGAGAGAAACAAAGAGGGAGACAGGCGGCCTTTGATGTCCTGGGAACGCAGGTGTGCTGTCTCGCCCAGCCTCTCTACTATACACAAAAACCAGACAGTGAATGGGCTAGCTAATGGCCACCCTTCTGGCTGATCTCGGTGATTGACATGCCTGATCACTGCCCCAGGAAGAACGGGGAATCTCCGCCCATCACTTCCAAAGGTGCCCAATTGTCCACAATTCACAGGTGCAAATTGAGCCTTGCACCTTCCCTGGGAAACCTGGGGTTCAAACACATTCCTCCCGATTGGCCACTTGAGACCAGGAAGAAGCCTACGTGACAAAAGGGGTATAAGAGAGGTTTGGCAGCCCACCCCCTTTGAGTTCCAATCACCTACACCTGCTGGCCAGGTCTGGAATTCATAGAATCATAGAATAGTAGGACTGGAAGGGACCTCGAGAGGCCATCGAGTCCAGCCCTCTGCCCCTACGGCAGGACCAAGCACTTTCTAGACCATCCCTGAAAGCCATCTATCTAACCTCTTCTTAAATATCTCCAGTGATGGAGATTCTACCACCTCCCTTGGCAATTCGTTCCAGTGTTTGATCACCCTGACAGTTAGGAACTTTTTCCTAATGGCCAACCTGAACCTCCCCTGCTGCAATTTAAGTCCATTGCCTCTTGTTCTATCCTCAGAGGCAAGGAAGAACAAGTTCCCTCCCTCTGCCTTATGACACCCTTTTAGATACCTGAAAACTGCTATCATGTCCCCCCTCAATCTTCTCTTTTCCAAACTAAACAAGCCCAATTCTCTCAGCCTTCCTTCATAGGTCATGTTCTCTAGACCTTTGATCATTCTTGTTGCTCTTCTCTGGACCCTCTCCAATTTCTCCACATCCTCCCTGAACTGCGGTGCCCAGAACTGGACACAATACTCCAGCTGAGGCCTAACCAGCGCAGAGTAGAGCAGGAGAAAGACTTCTCATGTTGTGTTCACAACACACCTGTTTGTGCATCCTAGAATCATGTTTGCTTTTTTTGCAACAGCATCACACTGTTGACTCATATTTAACTTGTGGTCCACTATAACCCCTAGATCCCTTTCTGCTGTACTCATTCCTAGGCAGTCCTTTCCCATTCTGTATGTGTGACATTGATTGTTCCTTCCTAAGCGGAGCACTTTGCATTTGTCCTTATTAAACTTCATCCTGTTTACCTCAGCCCATTTCTCCAGTTTATCCAGATCCTTTTGAATTATGACCCTATCCTCCAAAGAAGTTGCAACCCCTCCCAGCTTGGTATCATCTGCAAACTTAATGAGTGTACTTTCTATGTCAATATCTAAATCGTTCATGAAGATATTGAACAGAACCGGTTCTAAAACAGACCCCTGTGGAACCCCACTAGTTATACTTTTCCAGCAGGATTGAAAGCCATTAATAACTACTCTCTGGGTACGGTTATCCAGCCAGTTGTTCACCCACCTTATAGCAGCCCCATCTAAGCTGTATTTCAGTAGTTTATTGATAAGTATGTTATGTGAGACCGTGTCAAATGCTTTACTGAAGTCTAGGTATATCACATCCACCGCTTCTCCCTTATCCACAAGGCTTGTTATTCTATCAAAGAAAGCTATTAGATTGGTTTGACATGATCTGTTTTTAACAAAACCATGCTGGCTGTTCCCTATCACCTTACCACCTTCCAATTGCTTGCAGATGATTTCTTTAATGACCTGCTCCATTATCTTTCCTGGCACAAAAGTTAAGCTGACTGGCCTGTAGTTTCCCGGGTTATTCTTGTTCCCCTTTTTATAAATGGGTACTATATTTGCCTTTTTCCAGTCTTCTGGAATCTTTCCTGTCTCCCATGATTTTCCAAAAATGATTGCTAAAGGCTCAGATACCTCTTCTATCAGCTCCTTGAGGATTCTAGGATGCATTTCATCAGGCCCTGGTGACTTGCAGGCATCTAATCTTTCTAAGTAAATTTTAATTTGTTCTTTTTGTATTTCAACTTCTAAACCTACCCCTTTTTCACTAGCATTCTCTATGTCAGGCATTCCTTCAGATTTCTCAGTGAAGACCGAAACAAATAAATCATTAAACATCTCTGCCATTTCCAAATTCCCTGTTACTGTTTCTCCCTCGTCACTGACCAATGGCCCTACCCTCTCCTTGGTCTTCCTCTTGTTACCAATGTATTTGTAAAAAGCCTTCTTGTTTCCCTTTATGCTTGTAGCTAGCTTGAGCTCGTTTTGTGCCTTAGCCTTTCTAATCTTGGTCCTGCACGCTCGTGTTGTTTGCCTATATTCATCCTTTGTAATTTGTCCTAGTTTCCATTTCTTATACGATTCCTTTTTTAGTTTGAGATCATACAAGATCTCCTGGTTAAGCCAAGGCAGTCTTTTGCCATGTTTTCTATCTTTCCTACGCAGCAGGATAGCTTGCTTTTGAGCCTTTAATAATGTCCCTTTGAAAACGTGCCATCTCTCCTCAGCCGTTTTTCCCCTCAGTTTAGCTTCCCATGGGACCTTACCTACCAGCTGCCTGAGTTTACCAAAATCTGCTTTCCTGAAATCCATTATCTCTATTATACTGTTTTCCCTTCTACCCTTCCTTAGCATTGTGAACTCTATGATTTCATGATTGCTTTCACCCAAGCATCCTTCCACTTTCAAATTCTCAATAATTTCCTCCCTATTTGTTAAAATTAAATCTAGAACAGCTTCCCCCCGGTAGCTTTTTCAACCTTTTGGAATAAAAAGTTGTCTGCAATGCAATCCAAGAATTTATTGGACAGTCTGTTCCCTGCTGTATTGGTTTCCCAACATATACCTGGATAGTTGAAGTCCCCCATCACCACCAAATTCTGGGCCCTGGATGATTTTGTTAGCTGTTTAAAGAAAGCCTCATCCACCTCTTCCACCTGGCTAGGGGGCCTGTAGTAGACGCCTAGTAGGACCTCATCCTTGTTTTTAACTCCTCTGAGTCTAACCCAGAGACTTTCAACCCATCCATCTCCTACGTCCATCTCCACCTCTGTCCAGGTGTGTACATTTTTCATATACAAGGCAACACCTCCTCCCTTCTTTCCCTGCCTGTCCTTCCTAAGCAGGCTGTACCCTTCAATACCAATATTCCAATCATGAGTATTATCCCACCAAGTTTCTGTGATGCCAATGATATCATAGCTGTATTCATTTATTAGTACTTCCAATTCTTCTTGTTTATTTCCCATACTTCTAGCATTTGTATATAGGCATCTCAGACATTGATTTGGTCTTGCCTCCCAGTTTTGCCCTGAGCCTCTTTTTACTCTCCCAGTGTATCCCATACTCCCTCCCATTTCAAGTTCATCTCCCAGGTATCCATGCTCTCCACTTACCTGCAGGCTTTGCTCCCCTGCCCCCGTCGAACCTAGTTTAAAGCCCTCCTCACAAGGTTAGCCAGCCTGTGTCCGAATATGGTCTTCCCCCTTCTCGAAAGGTGAATGCCATCTCTGCCTAGCAGTCCTTCCTGGGAAAGGATCCCATGGTCAAAGAAACCAAAGCCTTCCTGGCAACACCATCTACGCAACCAAGCATTCACCTCCAGGATACACCTGTCTCTGCCTGGGCCCCTATCTCTGACAGGCAGGACTGAAGAGAATACCACCTGCGGCCCAAACTCCCTGACCCTGCCCCCAGAGCCCTGAAGTCACTCTTGACCTGCTCAGCGTCACACCTCGCAGTATCATTAGTGCCCACATGGATGAGAAGCATGGGATAGTAGTCAGAGGGCCGGATAATCCTCGACAATGCCTGCGTAACGTCTCGGATACGGGCCCCCGGCAGGCAGCACACCTCCCGAGCGGAAATGTCAGGGCGACAGATGGGCGCCTCCGCCCCCTTCAGAAGAGAGTCTCCAACCACCACTACTCTACGTTTCCTTCTTGCACGGGTGGCAGTAGACTTCCCAGCCTTGGGGGTACGAGGCTTCTCCTCGTCTGTATGGGGTAATTCTTGGTCTCCTGTATCGAGTACAGCATAACGGTTTTCCAGTACCACAGTGGGAGGGTTCTGAGCAGGGGTGGAACACTGCCTGCTGCAAGAAGTAACCAGCTGCCAGTGTCCACCCTGGTCCACCTCCTCCAGTGGTTTATCAGCCGTCCTGTGCACTGGGACAGTTACCTCCACAGTCTCCACCTGAATACTATCCAGGAACTGCTCATGGACTCGGATACTCCTCAACCTGGCCACCTCCTCCTGTAGCTCCCCCACCTGCCGCCTGAGAGATTCCACCAGCAGGCACCTTCCACACTGAATATTCCCCTCAGCCTGGGTATCGGTAAGTGGGAACGGCAAACCACAGTCCTTGCAGAACCACACCAGGATCTGGGTAGAAACATCCATGGTCAGGCAGCCTGTCTGGCTACAGGCACACGTGGAGGAGACAGCAGTAGCGCTGGCACAGGTGTTGCGGGTCTTCCTAACCATTATAGTCCTCTCTGTCACACTCCCTCTTAAACTGCCCTGTCTGCAGCTCCCTGTCTGCTTCGCTCCCCTGGTCGCTCCTGCCTCTGGTTTTTAAGCCTGCTGGCCTCTCTCAGGCCCTCCCCCTATGAGTCACACAGGGGAAGGCCGATCGAGGGAGCAAAGGTGATGCAGGCCGTCCCAGCTGCCACTGAAACTGAAACTCCCCCCACCTGCAATCCAAGGGGCAGTTCAAATGCCAGCAGGTAAAGCACACGCTCACTCACCCAGGTGGAATTGGAACTGACTCCCGAGCCTGGGGATGCCTGGTTCGTATCTACTTCTTCCCGAGGGACTGAGAGAGAGATTCTGGGCCACACCAGATCTATGAGGCAGGGGTAAAAATTACACCTGTATCACACTTCTTTCTTATAGGAATTGAGGGAAAGACTCTGGTTCCACCAGGTCTAAGAGGCAGGGGTGAAAATCACACCTGCAACGTGCCTTTCTTGTGTACACACTAGTTGTATTAGTTTAAGCTAGTTAGTTTTTCTAGAACTTTTCTTAAGTTAAATTGTATTGTTTCCCCTTTAAAAACCACGGGTGCTAACTTGTACTTTAATCATTTGTCTTAGTTAAATTGTTTCTATCTTTGTATAAATAAAAAGTAATTGTTAAAGCCTCTAATAAGTGTAATTTTCCTCCTGCTGCTGTACCCGAACTAAACACAAACCAAAGAACCCAGCCTGCCCTGGCTGCTTAGCGTAGCTGCTGGTGAGGCATCACCCCCTTTTGCCCCACCAGACCTGTAGCTGGCACCTGGGCATCGGCTCACACACAGTATGCTTGAACTTGAAAAACTGTAATTTCTCCTATAATAATAATAATAATAGCTAGTGAGCTATTTCAAGCATCCCATAAAATAATCTGTGGGTATCAGGGCTGCCTCCCCACTTGAACGCTCCAAATACCTTGCCTGTAAAAGCTCCACAAGGTCACAGATTCCCTGACCATAGGGAGTAGCTGCCGCCACCACTCAAGTGAAAAACAAATATTTTCTTCAGGAAGCCACATCTGTGAGTTCTCCTGGGAGGTACCCTAAACTCTTAAGAGCTTAGAAACAAAGAGCTGATAGCTGCCCTTTCAGTCTAAGGCATGAGTATACACAGACCCTTCTCAGGGCACAAGAATTAGATCACTTGCTTTAAAAAAAGGTAATTTAGTCACAAAATAAGAGAAAATAACTCAATCATCTTGGGTACAGCAAAGAGAATTTCTTCCCTGGGATTCATCTTAAAAGTTACAGAGTACAGGGGAAAAATCAAGTCATTAACCAAAGCAACTGAAAAGCAAGGTCCACACCAGTTTCAGAATAATTATAACCTGTTTAGGAGCAATCATTTCTCTCTGCATCAGCCACACAGACAAAAGCCCCTCAGACTGCAATTGCTCCTGGTTTAAAAAAAAAAAAGGCAGAAAAAAAAGCAGTAAAGTAGCACTTTAAAGACTAACAAAATAATTTATTAGGTGAGGGTTTGTGGGACAGACCCACTTCTTCAGACCATAGCCAGACCAGAACAGACTCAATATTTAAGGCATAGAGAACCAAAAATATTAATCAAGGTTGACAAATCAGAAAAAATTATCAAGGTGAGCAAATCAGAGATTAGAGGGGCCGGGGGCAGGAGTCAAGAAATAGATTAAGCCAAGTGTGCGAAAGAGCCCCTATAATGACCCAGAAAATTCACATCCTGGTTCAAACCACGTGTTAATGTGTCGAATTTGAATATAAAAGAGAGTTCAGCAGCCTCTCTTTCCAAAGTGTTGTGAAAATTCCTCTTCAGTAAGACGCAGACTCTTAAGTCATTAACAGAATGGCCCACTCCATTAAAACGTCGGCTGACCAGTTTGTGGATCAGGAGTGATTTTATGTCTGTTTTGTGTCCATTAACTCTCTGTCTAAGAGGGTTTGAAGTCTGTCCTGTGCCAGCAATGCCCAGATGCAAGAGAGGCTGCTCAATGAGAGGCTGCTGAACTCCCTTTTATATTCAACTTTGACACATTGACATGTGGTTTGAACCGGGATGCGAATTTTCTGGGTCATTATAGGGGCTCTTTTGCATACTTGGTTTAATCTAATTCTTAACACACACACACACACCCCACCTCCACTCTCTGATTTGCTCACCTTGATATTTTTTTTTTTCTGATTTGTCAACCTTGATTACTATTTTTGGTTCTCTATGGCCGTGTCTACACGTGCACGCTACTTCGAAGTAGCGGCGCCAACTTCGAAATAGCACCTGTCACGGCTACACGTGTTGGACGCTATTTCTAAATTGAAATCGACGTTAGGCAGCGAGACGTCGAAGTCGCTAACCCCATGAGGGGATGGGAATAGCGCCCTACTTCGAAGTTGAACGTCAAAGTAGGGCACGTGTAGACGAGCCGCGTCCTGCAACATCGAAATAGCGGGGTCCGCCATGGTGGCCATCAGCTGAGGGGTTGAGAGACGCTCTCTCTCCAGCCCCTGCGGGGCTCTATGGTCACCATGTGCAGCAGCCCTTAGCCCAGGGCTTCTGGCTGCTGCTGCTGCAGCTGGGGATCCATGCTGCATGCACAGTGCCTTCAACCAGTTGTCGGCTCTGTGGATCTGGTGTTGTTTAGTGCAACTGTGTCTGGGAGGGGCCCTTTAAGGGAGCGGCTTGCTGTTGAGTCCGCCCTGTGACCCTGTCTGCAGCTGTTCCTGGCACCCTTATTTCGATGTGTGCTACTTTGGCGTGTAGACGTTCCCTCGCAGTGCCTATTTCGATGTGGTGCTGCCCAACGTCGAAGTTGAACGTCGACGTTGCCAGCCCTGGAGGACGTGTAGACGTTATTCATCGAAAGTCTAGTTCGATGTCGCTACATCGAAATAAGCTATTTCGATGTAGCGTGCACGTGTAGACGTAGCCATAGCCTTAAATATTGAGTCTGTTCTGGTATGGCTATGGTCTGAAGAAGTGGGTCTGTCCCACGAAAGCTCATCACCTAATAAATTATTTTGTTAGTTTTTAAATTGCTACTTTACTGCTTTTTTGTTTTGATAGTATATAGCCTAGCACGGCTTTCTCTCCGTTGGTTCAAAAAAAGTCTCTCTTCCTCCCTTTGTCTTACCTGACCATCTCATGTTAACCCTTTACAGGTAGTCATTTCATGTCAGTGCAATATGGGGCCCTCTGCAGCCCTGATTAGTGGGGATTGGTAGGTGCTGCAGAATCATACCACATGTTCCTGATGCTGGTGGGCAAGGACTCAAGGGGTTGAGAGCCAAGCAATTTCTTCCAAGTAGGGAAATGGCCTCACTGGGGCCTTATCTAAAGAGATAAGGAGAGACCAAAGTACAGAACTGATACTGCGTTCTTATCAGGGATTACATCACCCTGCTGGGTGGAACCTAGTAGGAGGGGCAAGGGGAGGAACAGTAACTTCCATGAATGTTGTCACAGACAATCCCCATCCTCTGGGAGATGGAAGCAGCAGTCATATGCAAGGTGGCCTGGTGGGGGGGAACTAGCAGCTTGTGAAATGTTTGAACTGATACTTTTTTGGGGATGGGTGAACAGTACCGATTTGGCACCATCAAAATATTTCATTCATTTGTGGAGGGGGTCATGAAATTCTTTTGATTGTTTAAAAACCCCAACACATTTACTTCAACGTTTTTCAATTAAACATTTTGATTTTTTTAGTTCAAAAACTTCTAAGTTTTTTCAAAAATTGTAAATCTTTAAAAATTCACCCAAATTTTCTTTTTTATTATTTTTCAAAATTGACAGTGAAATAAATTAAAAAAAAACCTATGCTTTGCACAGTTCTAGTAATGCTGCAAACCAGGCAGAGTTCGGGGTTTCTCTGGGGAACCCAAGCCTTGATCCCACACAGCCTGGGACACTTGTGCAGAAAGCCGGACACTCTGTCCTAGGATATAGGGAGTCAACCAATTTCACCCAAGGAAATCAACCAGCAGCAGAGTTAAAACAATCCTAAGGAAGTGCTTTACACAACACACAGTCAACCAGTGGAACTCATTGCCAGGGGATATTGTGAAAGATGAAAGTATAACTGAGTTAAAAAGAGAATGTGATAAGCTCTATAAGAACAAATCCATCAGTGGCTGTTTACTAAGACAATTAGAGATGCAGCCTCATGCACTGGGTGTCCTTAAATCTCTGACAACAGAAGCTAGATGTGAATGATGGGGTTATGAGCTGGTCACTGCTCATTGGAAGCATTACCTCATGGTTAGGGGGCTAGGCCCTCCTTAATGTGGAAGGGAGTTGGTGGGGGAGCCCAGGCCCTCCTAGTCTGCTCGGATCTGACCCAGAACCCTGTAATGGTTAGCAAAGGTCCAACACCCAGGAGAACCCTCAGACTCTCCTAGCATCCTTTCCTACAACCTACTCTCTTGTCCAAGTTTTGCAATCTCTTGAGACAAAATAACCACCAAAGGTACTCACTGTGCCTGCAGTCTGCCTGGGCAGGTGCCTGTTCTCCAAAGGAAGGATCCTGCAGTACCCATCTTCAGGAGCTAGCTGGCAGGGCAGGTCCATCTCCCCGCCTTCTAAGTCCCCTTTGAGTAGTCTGGCTTCTGTTTAGGCTTCCCCTGCATCTGGAGCATGCTTTGCAGGTGTGTTTTGGTGGGAGGTGTATTGTTTGGGTCCAGAGTTGTCCTTCAAACTCTTTACACCAAGTCACAGAGGGGTCACTGGATAATTGCTCTCTTCCTTTCATTCCCTCTGCAGCATCTGGCACTGACTATGTCTGAAGATAGGATGCTAGCTTAGTTGGCCCATTGGTCTGACCCAATATGGCCTGTCTTATGTTCTTGCCTGCCAATGCAACTGGCTTGTTAGGTGTCCTGTCACTGCATCTCCACTTCTGGTTTCTAGTTTGTGATCCTTCCTCAGAGGTGCCATTTGCAGGGCTCCCCCACTCCCCGAGTCTCATCCCTGAGGTCTGCTCACAGCGCACACCCTAGCCCCAGACATAGCTCAGGTATGGATCTGGCATCTCTTAAAGCTCCTCACCCAGCCCCTCTTCCAGGCACGCATCTCTGCTTATGCTCTTGCTGTTGCCAGGAGACACTGGTAACGTCACCCCCTCTCATTCTCCAGCCTTCAGCTCTCTTGGGGGTCCCTGGCGTAAGTGCTCTCTCCCACTTCAGCTTCACCCCTCTCTGGCCTAGAGGCCCCCCCTCCATAGAATTGGACAAGACCTCAGAAGGTCACTGAATCCAACCCCCTCCTGAAAGCTGGACCAGTCCTAACTAAATCGTCTCTAGCTGGGACTTAAAGCCCTCTAGGAATGGAGATCCCACCACCTGCCTAGGTAACCCACTCCAGAGCTTCACCCGTTCTCCTCATGAAATAGTTTTCCCTAATATCCAAACTAGACCTCCTCCACTGCAGCTTGAGACCATCTGTGATCTGTCACCACAGAGAACAGCCTCCTTCCACCCTTTTTGAAACCCCCTTTCAGGAAGTGGAAGGCTGCTGTCAAATTGCCCCTCCTTCTTCTATTCTGCAAACTAAACAAGCCCACATCTCTCAGCCTCCCCTCATTAAGTCACGTGCTCCAGCCCCTGAATCATTTTTGCCACCCTCCAGTGGACTCTTTCCACTGCATCCATGTTCATTTTGTAATGGGGGACCTTGACTAGTAGAGGATGGTTTCAATCCATTGACCCCTGGGTTATGGGTTTAGCATGCGCCTGCCTACCACTTTCACCAGCCCAATCTGGCTCCACTGCTTGCTAGGGAGCTCCGGCTGCTCCTTTCCTCCAAGAGCATCTTCTCCCTAAAGCACTCAGCCCAACTTTGCTGAGCTCTTTCTGCCTGTCAAGCCACCCTCTGCTCTTGACTCTCCCTCACCATCGGGCTGTCTCTCACATGAAACTCCCACGTGCAGCCACACCTGCTCGTTACAACCAACGAGAGCGCACCTGGCTGAGCAGAGGTGAGGAGGGCCTGGTTTCATTTCCCACAGTACACCACAGATTGGAGGGCTCAGCGCTCAGATCCTGGAATGGAGGACACCTGGGTTCTTTTTGTGTGTGTGTGTGTATGTGTGTGTGTGTGTTGCTGTTTTCTCCCGCCTACCTTTGTCTTGTTTGCCTATTTAAGCTGTAGGCTCTGTGGGGTAAGGACTCTCTCATCTGTATTTATTCAAGATTTAGCAACCCTGCTCTAGGATGAAGGTGGGTGCTCTCTTAATGGACTTACACCTGGCATGTTCAGCACCACTGATACGACTAGGGAGACAATAAACCAAGAGGTGTCCGAGATTCACTGCAAGTTTAACTAATCCCAGAAATCTGATGCCAACTAAGTGAACTAGACAACAGCAGCTTTTTAGTGACAGACACTAGCCTAAGTAGCAGACAGACTAAATAGCATCCATGTTTCTGTCTGAGAAGCAAGCGTGAGGCAATAAATGGCTTTCGCAGTTGGTTAAATGCCAAAGCAAAGATGAGCCTCCAGTGCTGGAAGAGAATCTACATGGTGCAAAAGAGGAGGAAAGTCCAGCAAAACGTCACATGCAAAAGAAAAACAAGGTGTCCTGGGCCTGGTGGAAATAGCAAATATGTGCTTGTTTGTGCTTTCAAATTTTCTACTTGCACCTCTTTGGGGTTGGGCTCAATTGATTTAATTTGCCTCTGTGTTTAAGGCTGGAAGGACCAGCACAATCGTCCAGTCTCAATGCCGCAAGACTGGAGTGTTTAAAACCCATAAAGCAGGCCAGGGCAAATCCTGACATTGACTTGAACATTGCGACATTTTTCAAAATACACTCTGGAAGACTTTTAATTTATTGCCCGGTGGCAAAGCTCAAGTTCAACATTTCAAGCTTTTCTCTGCAACCTGGAGGGTTAAAAACCTACTTTGTTTTTAAATGACAGCTGAAATGCTCAACTAAGACTCACATGCTGCTAGTAGGGGCTTTAAGAAAATCACCGAATGTCAAGTGGCTCCCAAGAAAATTGCAAGCACTGGTGAAACTGCAGTGCAGCTTCCTGCGTAATGCAGGCCAGACAATTTCACCCAGCTAGAGCTGTCCAACCTGAAGCGAATGACTTACTGTGATGGTGAATCTGCCACATCCTTTTGTGGCTTCACCATTTCTAATGGCTAATTACAATCCCTTTGCACAGCATTTGCGTTTTTCTGCCTTCAACTTCCAGCCATTGGCTCTTTGCCTGTTAGCTTAGAGCACCTTCTAGCGTTGGATAGTTTTAGTTGGCTCATTTTTATTTATCGGCTGGGATAGGGCACAGGAGCGAGACGGGTGTTTTTTAAAAGTGCCTTCGGTGGGCGTTTTGGAGGTTGAAAAATGAGGCCTAAGGACAAGGTAACATCACTGCCAAATAAGCCTGTCGGCGAGAAAAATGTGCCAGAAACAAAAAGCTAGTGAAGAAAGGGTGGTGCCCAGTGATCGAAACTCTCATGACATGACTAGAAGGCTGGGTGAGACCTGCCTCGGAACTCCAGCTGAATGTCTTTGGGCAGGATTCTGTGGGCTGAGAAACCCAAACACAACGGCTCTTCTGCCTAGCTTTTATCTAACTTTGGCTGTTAGCACTAACCTTGGATGAGTGTAGGATGGTGTGCCTTGGGTAGAGAGTAGCACTTGGTAATAAGGAGGCATTATTACTAATAACGGTAGGCACATTAGTAAGAAGAAGGTGGTCAGGGTGGGTGTGGTGCTTTTAGTGAATGAGGGAGGTAACCTAGTGAGAGATGATGTAGGAAAAGCTGACATATTCAATGCCTTTTTTGCCATTGTCTTACTAGAGAAGGTCAGCTGCCAGAGGGCTGCACGATGTAGCATAGTGTGGGAAGGAGAGGAACAGTGGGGAAAGAGCAGGTTAAGACAAGAGCCATTTAGGAGAGCTGTACACACACAAGCCCATGGGGCCAGATCAAATGCATACAAGGGTGCTGATGTGCCTACAAAGCCATTGACCATTATCTTTGAAAACTCGTGGTGATCTGGAGAGGTCCTGGACGAATGAAAAGAGGCAAATGTGATGCCCATCTTTAAAAAAGGGAATTATGTGAATGGGGTTCTAAAAAGGATGGAGAGAGGCCGTTGAAAACGGTGACAAATGACAGGAAGCACAACGCTTTCAAGCTGCAGTGTGGGAGGTCTAAGCTGGATATTAGAAAAAGCTGCTTTGCAGTGGGGTGGCGAAGCACAGGAAAGGGTTACCTAGGGAGGTGACAGAATCTCTGTCCCTACAGGTTTTTAAATCCCTGCTTGGCAAAGCCCTGGCTGGGATGATTTAGTTGGGACTGGTCCTGCCTTCAGTGGAGGGTTGGACGCGGTTATCTCCTGAGGCCTCTTCCAACTCTATGATTCTATGACAATTAAAAGTGAATGACCCCTCTCTTTCCCATTTTAAGACAGTGCTCCCAAGTAGGGCGGCTGACATCTCCATCTAAATACATTTTGGGTGGAAAAATTGGGGTTCTTTTTCTTCCTGAGAAGTATCCAGTTTCCAAACAAAATCAGGAGTTTTTCCATCTACAAACAGAATGCCTGAAAATGGAAATATTTTAATGTAAAAATACTGCTGCATTGCCTCATGGGAAATGTAGGCTGGTTGTCCCATGTCCCCATTTCCCTTGATGGGCTGGGTGCTCCTATGGGACTACATCTGCCATAATGTACCACCTTCCTTCTGTAAGGTGGGAAATTGTGGTGCACCCTGGGAAATGAAGTCCAACCATTGAGCAGGGTCTGTAGAAGCAAAATGGATGCATGGGGCAATCCCACTACAACTCCCAGGAGGCACCACAGCAGCATTTCCAAATCAAAATATTGTGGTATTCAAATTTTTGGTGAGAAAAAACAACATTTTCTGCAATACCCCCACCTCTGCCAATTCTCCCCATCAGTTCAACACTTGTAGTGGAGTTCAGTGCAGGCTAAAACCTTGTGTTGTGGTGAAGAAGGACAATCCCCAGCTTTGCAGCCTCTGGCTCCTTATTGGAAGGCGATGGGGAAAAGGGTTGTACGTCTGAGGGGCGGGGGCTGTCCAGATCTCCATCATCTTTCTTACCTTCAACAGGAGCAGAGCCTCTTGCCCCTCAGAAAGTGGCTCCATGAGCCCTGACAGCCCAGAGGTGGTGCAGAGGCCTCTGCCCTCCAGGTCAGCTCCCACAGCCCATAGATGGCGTTGCAGTCTGGGACGTCCTGCCTGAGCCACTCACATCAGCGGTGATTTCTTGACGCTATTGTGCACATCAGCTTTTTCCAGCCAGCCTGTTCCAATTTGATCATTGAAAATCAAATCCCGCCTCCCCTCCTGTTTTTCACGCAGGCTGGCAGGGAGATTGCAGCCTTCTCCTGTATCCAGCACGCGCACACACACACACACCGCCCCCCCAAGAGATTTATGAGTCTCCGAAGATGGTTCATAAAATATTTACAAAGTGTAGCTCACATGTGAATGATGAAATCCCCCACAAGCCAGCAGCCGCTGTCAAGAATCTGGGTGGCAAGTGGGGAAATGTAAACAGACCTTTTTCCATTCCCCAAAAATGCTATAAATCCTCTGGCTTTACAGCTTTTCTTATTTTTCATCTAAAATCCATTCTCCCACCTCCTGGCCAAGTATCACAGATTAGCTGCAAAGTGGGGGGGTGGCTCAGTCTCCACCGTTTAGATTGGGGGTATTGGGCAAACAGATTCTTATCTACCCTCACCCAGGTCCTGGCCGTTTTTAGATCAGCCGTTAATTAAATCACCTTTGCAGGGGCGAGTTAGGCCATATCTAGGCTAGAAATTCTTTTTGTGGAGGAGCTACTCCAGCAACCTCTCCTAGTATAAGTGCATTTGATACCAACAGAAAAGTACTTCTGGCAGCCTGGTTTACTCCAGTGCCCCAAGAGACATCAGTTGTGACTACACTTTCAATGTTACTGTCACCCACGTTGTACATTCACCTCCCCGAAGAGGAGGAGGTAGGCTGCTGGAAGAATTCTCTCATTGACCTAACTCCAGCTATATAGGGACTTACCTCAGCTTATCTAGGTTCTCATGGACTGTGAAAAGCCCAGTCTTGAGTGACAGAGAAGGGATCAATCTAATTTTCTGGTGTTGACCAGCCCACATGCGGTAACATACAGTTATACCAGTATAACTACACGTGCATTAGGGTTTTAGCAGCATGAACATAAGAATGGCCATTACTGGGTCAGACCAAAGGTCCATCTAGCCCAGCATCCTGCCTGCCAACAGTGGCCAGTGCCAGGTGCCAAGAGGGGGTGGACTGAAGACAGTGATCAAGAGACTTGTCTCCTGCCATCCATCTCCAGCCTCTGACAAACAGAGGCCAGGGACACCATTCCTACCCCCTGGCTAACAGCCTTTTATGGACTTAACCACCATGAATTTATCTAGCTCTTCTTTGAACTCTCTTATAGCCCTAGCCTGCACTGCCTCCTCTGGCGAGGAGTTCTACAGGTTGACTGTGAGCTCTGTGAAAAAGAACTGTCTTTTATTAGTTTTAAACCTGTTACCGATGGCTATGTCAGGGCGTGGCTACGCTACAAAAGTAAATCAATATAACCTAGGTCAGCTGCTTGGGTATGTCAACCCTTTACTCCGTGGGTCAGCAGCGTACATCCCCCACCAGGACACTTGCACCATTTGAACCATGGGGCATTGTGGATTAACATCTGTCAACCAGCAACAATCGACATGAGCAGCACAGTGCCTGCATTGATCCTGCACTGACCTGACTACATTGCCATCACCTCTGTCCCTCTTAGGAGGAGGAAGTTATGATATTTCTGTAGTGGGCAAAGCTACGCCAGTGGGCAGGACATTTGAGCAGAGATACGTTCCCAGTTAGGTTGACGTAAATGGCCTTGCATCCATCTGACGCTGTACTGTACCCAGTGCTCACTAATGCAAATCACATGACTGGCCAGCACAGTTGTCTTGGTTTAAGAATAAGCCAGGCCTAAGATGGGCTGTTGAGTCCTGCAGGGTAACAGACAACAGATAACATTTTCAAATGCACCTTAATTACTTAGGCCTGGGCTATGCACAGATATTGACTTAAACCCTTGTACTCTGAGTGGAGCACAGGTCATTTACAAGCATCCTCCACTTCACTCTGTCTTGGGATAAAACTTCTAGCTCCTCCCAGGAGTACCCCAGTTGTTGTCCTTCCATCTCAGGAGATCTTCTCCACATCGTCCAAGGTCTTCCTCTTTTGCATCTTCCTTGCGGTTTCCATTGGACTATACTGGATGAAAGTTTTCTGAGAGTGTGGCCTAGCCAGGTCCACTTTCTTCCCTTGATTTGAAACGCACAGATATTGCATTGGACTAAGTAATTAATATAGCGCTGGAGGTGAGTTTTACTGATCCGCAGGGACAACCTCTAGTGTAGATGTAGTTGCAGTGTTATAAAGGTATCTGATACCAATGTATAATATTGCTCTTTCCACACCATAAACTATAGTGGGCTAAACTTCCTTATACTGGTATAACTTCATCTGTACTACTGAGTGTTGTACTACGTTAACTATACTGGTGTAGTTAAAATGATTTGAGGTTTGTATGCAGACAAGGCTTTTCACAGGGCTTAAGCCTGGGTTGCATTGCAAAGTCCTCCCACCACAGCTCCAGCAGCACCCAGTAGGTGACAAAGCTCTACTAGCAAAATGCCCAGTGTAGACACGACCAGGCCGCAAGAGGAGGACTCCTGCTGATTTAGTTCATGCCACTGGGGGAGGAAGTGGTACGATGTCAGCAGAAAAACACCTTGTGATACAACACTCTCTAGTACAGATGCAGTTCTACCAGTATAAGAGCTTGTCTACACTAGCCCCATCCTTCAAAGGGAGCATGTAAACCAGCCCAAGCGGTGAATAGCAATGAGGTGCTGTGCTGCATATGCAGCACCTCATTAGCATAATTCTCACCTCACAAACTTCAAAGCTGCTAACTTCCAAGCGCTGTACCCATGCATGCTTTGGTTAAATCCCTGGAGACGACCCAGCTGGGGGATGTCAATACAGGGAGGGGAACCAGAAAAATCAGAAAATCTCCAATCCCGTTAGCCTGTTTTGGAGACCAGTTCCAGGCAGCGGGTGATGTCCCTGCCCTGCGTGATGCCTCATGCAGCTGACAAGGGCCTGCTGGGTGTTAACAAAAGAGGTGGAGTCAAAGCCCTAGTTTGGAGCAGTGGTTTCCCAGGGAGGTGTCCACACACTGCGGGGAAATGCACCCCAAAGCAAGGCCCAGGCACTATGGAAACCCTCTCAGCTGGGACAAAGTGATGCACAGGGATCGGACTGGCCCTAAGCACTTAGGTAAATCACCCCCAGCAGCACAGAGACATGGATGACCCTGGTGGCCTGTTCTTCACAAAGTGTTGGTTAGCAGAGGGACATGGGCTTGTTCAGTGTGGGGGCAACAGGGCATTATTACGCCCGAGCACTGAGTGGTGAAGAGGGAAGGAAAAACATGATGATGAGGAACCACCTCCTTGAAAAGGGGAGGGGCATTGCTTTTTCGGCTCTGAACGATCAGGCACATCCAACCTTGGCTACCTTGCACCTGGGGCAGCTGTTTAATGCAAAATACTACTCACCTGGGAGCATCTGACACCCACTTTCACACTTGCTCTGCCAAGGTGGAAATGGTGGCACTGGGTGCAGAGGGACAGAGAGGCAGAGGCATGCTTGCTGTAGGGTCCTCTGATGGCCACAAGGCAACACTGGCTTACAGGCGGCTTTCGTTGGTTCTTAACCACAGTACTAGCCCAGCCGCCTGAGTGATGTGCACCAGGGCTCCCCGTGAGTTTGTACAGTACCTAGCTCCGTGGCACCTCGCTACAGCTCTACACACCCCCACCCCTAGATAGGACCCCATCCTACTTAGCCATGTGAGAAGGGAAAGGTGATCGACACTTGTTCATATCCCTTTTGGGGTCAGGGCCCCCAGGCCAAGACTCCTTCATCGAACTAATAGAGAACACAATGCTATCAGCAGCTGTCTGAGGGGTTCAGAGCTATTTTCTGTCAGTTTGGCCTCTGCAGGACTATGTTTTACAGAACTGAAGTTTTCCGTCTTGTTTCCAGCTGTTACTTCGGTCGATCTGGACACCACACGCAGGCAGTAGGGCATGATCTTTGGCCAGCAGCTTGTTCGTCTAGCCTAGCAAAGCGTGCATCAGGAGAAGAAAACCGTGTAGCATGCAAGCTGGATACACTGGAATAGAAAGAAGTGCTTTTTCTCACTCAGAAGCATCTTGAACTTCTTTAAAAAGAACAACTCACGCACAAACGGGGACTCTGTCAGTTGGTCAACATTTGCCCGGGGCAAAAAGCTTCAAAGATATCCTGCCCCTCGCAGCTGCCATGAGGTCAGTTCTCAACTGGTTGCTAATTTCGTCTGTGTAATAGCTTGTGTGATGAATCACATTCAACCCACAGATTTTTACAAGAGCTGAGCCCTCGTGTATCCTCTTGCCTTCAGCGAGTGCTGCAGCTGCTCAGCACCTTGGCAAACCAGGCCAATTCTATTTAGGTTCCCAAGTGCGGCTTCAGGAGCCTGTTTGAAATACGGAGAACTTGGCTCCAGATTTCATCCGACAACTAAGAGCTCAGCAAAACATTTTGGATGGAGAACTGCAGCACTGGGACTGGCCGGCACGATTTGTGAATTCATGTCCAATTTCTGTCCAAAACTAAGGGGGTGGATGAGAAGAGATTCATAAGGGGCCTTAAGGTATCATGGGCTATAACACTAGAGGAGATGCACCCTTTATATCACTTGCCCAGTGGTTAGGGCACTCCCTTGAGATGCCAGAGACCCAAGTTCAAGACCACATCCTGGAGCTGGAGTGCAGCCCTGCCCCCTCCCAGGAGGCTGATTGTTAGAGTTTGGGTACAGGAGGAACCCTCTCAATCTTGCTTGTTGAAGTTTGAGTTTGTATAAAATACTTGACTATAGAGATTTGGCCAGAAAGCAAGGGTAAGAATCACTCACTAGCCTGCTAGCCAGTGGGGGACCTCACCCGTGGCACGGATCTTTGGCCCATCCCCACTGTAGGAACTAGTTAATTATCTATACTCAGTGGAACAGCCTCAACAGGAAAGTCTGACAGCAACCCAACTTGGATTAGACTAGTGGTGAGCACCGCCTCCTCAGAGGAGAGACATCTTGATGCCAAGTCCCTGCTCAAAGGAAGTGTTCATGTCTTAGGACTTCCACACCCCATGGTAGTGCTGTAGCTATTGAGTAGAAAGGCATCGCCCCCTCCCCCTCCTTGGTTGTGTGACCTAACCCTTCACTTCCTTTGCTTTTAGTTCAGAGAAGATTAAAATGCATGAAAATGAAACAAAGGGTTTCATCCAGAGTTGTATGAAATGCACCATTTGATCCTCAAACAAAACTGTACTGACTTTTTCTATTTGCTAAAAATGCTGAAAAATGTTGGCTTTGAGTAGACCAGAATCAATTTTCTCTCATCTCGGTTGAACCTCTCCTGTCCAGCACCCTTGGGACCTGGCTGATGCCAGGCGAGAGAATTTGCCAGGCAACAGGAGGTCAGTATTTTCTAGCACGACTAACACTTCCAGTGTTTACTGGGCTCTTAGAAGATTTTAGATAACAGCTAAATAAGAACACTGAGAGCCACGACCGGTGGCTGTAAAGAAACTTTATGGGACTGTGTAAAACTTGGCCACACCCATGATAAGTGGTCATCCGGCTAACTAAAATCATGCCAAATTACAGAGAGTTTGCCAGACGAGAGTTACAGATTACGGAGGTTCAACCTGTATTTCAAAACTGCCAGCAAACTGAGAAATCAGTTATTTCTCCAGCTCTTTAACCAACAACTCCAAAACTCTTGGTTTTCCAGTACTTCCAAAGAGTGAAGCCAACTTTTTTCAATATTTACTGAAAAGTATCCTGAATAACACCAGTGCATGGTAATTTTCATGCATATATCTCCAAGACCTTTCTGCAGAATGGTCAGTATTATTATCCTCATTTTACAGATGGAAAAAAGGCAGGGCAGAAATTTTAAATGACTGGACACGTTGGGTAACCTTAGGCAAGTCAGTAGCAGAGTCAGAAGTGAAACCCAAAAGTTTTAGTTTCTGTACTTTGTACTTGTACTGCTGCTCAGCCACAGCATAGACAATTCCTACACTGATGGAAGGGATATTTTCTGTCGACATAATTAATTCATCTCTCTGAAAGGTGGCAGCTAGTTCAATAGAAGAATTCTTCCATCAATGTTCCTGCCCCTGCAGAGCTAGGTGACCCTATGCATGGCACTCACAGCAAAAGATTTTTACAGCCCTGAGCAATGAGGCTAGAAAGATCTAATTTTTAATTGCAGAACAGCCTCAGTTCTGTACGCTGTCCACTGGACGATGCAGCCAGAGAGAGAGAAGAGAGAGAACTACTTGCGGCACCGAGACTGAACAAATGAAAGAACTCCTTAAACACTATTACAAACTAGGACCCGGGTTCTCTCCTTCTTTGAAACCTTTGCCCTCTGGGCCAAGTGAGGTTCTTGGGCACAAAGCCTACAAATATCTAGAGGCCATGCTACCACAAAGGCAGCCTTGGTTGGCTTTTTACCGGCTACAGAAGTTTTAATGCGCCATTGATTAGACAGAGACAAAATCTGAAATAAAATAACTGGACAGAAATCAATACAATCCTCACTTTATTTTCACCTTGTCTTGAGTATGTAACAGCATCACACCTGGCTTTAGGTTTGTCTTTTTATTAAAAAAAAATTCATACTGCATTTTACTCAATGTTCAGAATAAATGGTAAAATGTAATAAACGTAAACTGCACTGGCACCATTTTTGCTCAATAAATAAAAAAATGCATTATGTAGACTGCACACTACAGCATCTAAATAAATAACATAAGTTACTTCGAATAAATAGAGATCATCTCAAATACAGATGCATTGCATCAACTTCTTGCAGTTGGTCATTCAAGCCCAACAATGCGGGAATGGAAGTAGCTGAACAGATGAAATTGACCAGTGCTGGAGAATGGACCATAGTTGCTAGGAAGACCCCACAAAAATAACTTGCTCTTATGTAATTTACAAAAGGGAATGAAATACTGTTTCCCATTCCAATTGTGTTTCTTTTGATTAACTTGAAACTACACTCCTATTTCAAATTGGGACCAGGCCATAACTGTGTTCCTCGTCCAACCAATAGTGAAAGTATTCAATAACCCTGTTTATTAAGAAAACAGATTTTTTTCCTCCCTAAAAATAATTTGTCGTCATAAATTAGGCAAACGATTTAACATAAAGTTTCTGGAGCTATTCAAACAAGGAATGGTGTGTTTGCCAAGGTTTTACTCAGATGAAAATAATGAAATTCGTAGAATCCTAGGGCTGGAAGGGACTTCAGGAGGTCACTGACTCCAGCCCCCTGCCTAAAGCAGGACCAACTTTAGCTCTGCCTTCTTGCACGTTACACCACTGCAAATCAGACATGACTCCATCTCAGCCAGTAGTGTGACCGCCACTCTATGTGACAGAAAGCCTCACTTCCTAACCACCTCTGTACTTCACAGTCCTTGCACTGGCCAATGCTATGGATGTCTCGTGAAAGCACACCAAATTCTTCTGTAGCTCATTATCAGACAGAAGAGGATAAAATCATCCACCAATTCTTATGCTTGATCACAACTGCCAGAAAAAAAATATATACATATACATATATATATTTTCATGTGTCATTGTGTCTGGAAAGCTCGTCATTTTTCAAACGCTACCCAGTATCTTTGCTGCCCTTTACTGATGGCTAATAGTTAAAGCAAATGGCCAATCTGCAGCATACAGATAGGCAAGTGGCAGGAGAAAAACATAACAGATGTTGCCCATCGCTTATTGTTATGAGCAATAATAATTCATGGGGTGGTGAGGAAATAGCCAGACGACAGATTTGGGTGTCACATTCAAGCAGAGAATTTTCCATCCTTTTGCCCTTTCTGCGTTTTAGACATTCTTTGGGAGAGCGAAATCTCTTATTGCAGCCGAGGAGCTGCAGAAGCATTTGTCAAATATGAGGCAGAGAGCCTATTAAAAACAGATTGCAGTGAATAAGCAATGGAGGAGCACCCAGAACGTGCCTGATTGAGCAACATTATTATGCAACACAAACAGGACTTACAGTTCTCTGTGTAATGATCCCAAATACAGCACTGAAGAGACACACACAGATTAAAATCCTTGGGCAAGAGGCTCAATCTACACAGGGAGGGAGCTTGCATTCCGAAATCCAAACCTGAACACTCACAGTCAAAAACGAAATCAAATCAAACCCAGTCAGCAGGCTGCACTGGAGGTACGCCACCACAGAGACCTGGCATTTGAGTGCCCTCTGCTGTGCTACTGAATCATTGTCTTAGTTCTTCTCTAGCAACCGGGCTGTGATTTGTGGAAAGAGGATTTATTAACACACATCCTGCCTGCAAACATCTGGCCAAAGCGCCAGAGGTTGATAGCCAGAAGGACGCGGCAGTCAGCAAGGCTTTCAAAGGCTTTATTGGGCATTCGCATGTATCAGAACATTTTCGTCAGCTTCAAGATGAGAAAACGCAGCCTCGGCCACTGGCTACAAAACCGAGGTGAAAAGCACAGCTGTAGCACTAAGTTAATGGATAGCATCAGCACCCTCTTCGTTTTCTTTTGGTGACCCCTCCTGTCCCAGTGATTCCACGCCAGCCATTCAGAGAGATTTCAAACCACTTCATTGCCCTGTAGTACAAACTATGGACAAATCCTGCCCTTGGACACATAAGTGACATGCAGATATCTGAGGAGGGAACTTGATCCAATGTATAGAAAGATTTGCTCCCATACCACCTCCAGAATGCAGCCTCCTCTGGGGTGAAGCACACCAGCTGTTTAGCAACACCACAGACAGAAAATGCAAAGTGTGTTTCCAGAGGAGACTGCAGGGGGGAGAGTATTTTTGAGGCTGGAACCATATTAACCACCCTTTATGTTAGCAAGGAGACCAGAGGTGCTCTGCTACAGCTCTGGTCCCAAAGAAACTGAGCTAGGCTCAGGAAAAGTGACTCCAAGCTGCTGCTTCCCTGTTTCTTTGCAACAACAGTGCCAAAGCCCAACCAGGGGGAGCCATTTCTTTCTCACTGCACCTGCAACTTTCACCGGGTCCCATCCATCACCTCCCCTTCTGGAGTTATGTGAGATCTGCCACCTTGGCTGGCACACTGGGGGCTGAACTGTGGAACCTGCAGAGCTGAAGCTCTGTAGCTGGGTCTGGAACAGACACATTCTCTGTGGATCAAACCCAGAGCAGGACTTGTTGCTCTTACTGGGCAGGGAGTTTGTCACAGCTCTACATTAGTGGCAGCAAGAGCTCCGTGCACAAAGGGAGAAGAGCTGTATCACCATATAGGAAACAAAGTCGTACTCCAGGAATAAACTCAACAGGTCCAAATCCGATCTCACTCAGAGTGTCTACACTGTGTAGAAGATCAGCCCAGCCAAGGTCGGTCTTCTGGGGTTCAATTTCACACACCTGGTAGGGACGTGCGAATTGAAGTTTCTGGCGTCTGCAGTCGACCCGGTACTCCTCGATATATATGCGAGGATGGCCAGGTAAGTCGATTGTAGACAAGTCGATTCTAACTACACAATTGCTGTAGCTGGAACTGCGTATCTACGATCGCCTTCAATGCCTAGTGTAGACCTGGACTCAGACAGGTTATAACACTGGGTTTACATTGCCCACACTGTTTTACACTCCTGTTTTACACACGGGTTGCCAGCCCTCCTCCAGGACTGTCCTGGAGTCTTTGGGAACTAAAGATGAATCTTTCATGAAAGATGATGTCACAGGATGAAACTGCCAGGAAGATTTCCAACCAAAACTGGTTTTACACCAGCAGAAGCGATTTCAGAATCCAGCTTGAAAGGTTATGTCGTAACTAGCCAGCCCCAGTGCTCTGCTAGAAACACCGCAAAGGGAGGATCTCATTGGTAAAGGGGGTGGGGGAAGAGATAGCAGGTCAGGCCCATTCAAGGTGGCGCAGGACAGGCCCCTACAATTACTAGGGATTTCTAAAAGTCTTGGCCTTTGAGTCTGATTCACAACTCCCTTAAAACATGTGTCACTCTATAGCCGTGTCTACACGTGCACGCTACTTCGAAGTAGCGGCACTAACTTCGAAATAGCGCCCGTCACGGCTACACGTGTTGGGCGCTATTTCGATGTTAACATCGACGTTAGGCGGCGAGACGTCAAAGCCGCTAATCCCATGAGGGGATGGGAATAGCGCCCTACTTCGAAGTTGAACATCGAAGAAGGGCACGTGTAGACGATCCGCATCCCGCAACATCGAAATAGCGGGGTCCGCCATGGTGGCCATCAGCTGAGGGGTTGAGAGATGCTCTCTCTCCAGCCTCTGCGGGGCTCTATGGTCACCGTGTGCAGCAGCCCTTAGCCCAGGGCTTCTGGCTGCTGCTGCGGCAGCTGGGGATCCATGCTGCATGCACAGGGTCTGCAACCAGTTGTCGGCTCTGTGGATCTTGTGTTGTTTAGTGCAACTGTGTCTGGGAGGGGCCCTTTAAGGGAGCGGCTTGCTGTTGAGTCCGCCCTGTGACCCTGTCTGCAGCTGTGCCTGGCACCCTTATTTCGATGTGTGCTACTTTGGCATGTAGACGTTCCCTCGCAGCGCCTATTTCGATGTGGTGCTGCGCAACGTCGATGTTGAATGTCGACGTTGCCAGCCCTGGAGGACATGTAGACGTTATTCATCGAAATAGACTATGTCGATGTCGCTACATCAAAATAAGCTACTTCGATGTAGGCTTCACGTGTAGACGTAGCTTATTGGTGTCAATGTAATCCAGACTCTTCCCCCACAGGTCCCCTGACTTCAATGAGAACTCAGCATGAGCAATTCCCACAGGAGCAGACTGGAAGAGCCTTCCCTGCACAAAGAACTCAAGCTTTGCCCCTAACTTGAGTCCCATTCACACACAAACCGCTTTCCCTGGAGTACGGCGGTGCATTTTGCTGCTGTTGGCTGCTTATTGGTTACCTCTCAAGAGCGCACAGCTCACCAGTTGCTAATGCTGCGGCCATTATGGTCACTCTCCTCTCCTCCAGCGCCTTCCCATAATTCCCCATATGTGCAGCTGGAAGTTCTCCCAGAATGCACTAGGAAATTGTTCTTAGAGCGGCTTAAGGCATTGCAGGATAAACTGCTGAGACATCTCACTGTGAGTACAGTGCCCGTGGGGACACAGCTGCCCAAGTGTTACCTTACAGTGTGGCTGGGCTCACTTAAGCCTGGCTAACACAAACGGAGCTAATTGGAACGTAGGTCACAAGTGGAGTTGTTTGGGGATTTTTTGAGGCAGGAGGCTCTCTGAGGTGATGTTTTCATTCAGGCCAGTTGCTGTGGCACAATAGCAATTGTCTGGGTAGTGCTGGTCAGACTGTTTGCTGGGAATAAACCTACTGAATGTTTGTTAGATTTAGCACTCCTTGCCAAGGAATTAATCCAGATCTCTGCACCTCCAGTCATCACTTACAAACATGTACCTTTCACAAGACTTAGCTCTGTAATAGCACTTTGCACGCCCAACCAAACACCCACTGAATCCAGGGGAAAACTCCCACTGGTCACAAGGGAATGCATGTTGATGCATGAAGAACAGCCATTTCCCACTCATTCAGATGACCAAACCTTGGTCCTACCAACAGTCAGGCCTTGCAGCTGTAACAGGAGGGGGTGAAGAGCATGAGCTATCTGGGTTCTGAATGACTGCACCCAAACACGATGGCCATCTCTCATATTGCACCAGTTCTTCTGTCCCTGACAACTTTCATAATGGCTTATTTTCCTGCAAGCCTGAAGGAAACGAAAACCCTGAAGAAATGAGCACTGATCTTCCCTAAGGCACTGCCATGGATCCTGCCACATGCCAACATGCTGCATTACCATCTGTTTTCTCATCTCCGAAAGTGGCATGCAGCTCACACACACAATGGCCTGGGACTTGCATGGTGACTCTTGACCAATGCTAGAGTATCGTGTTTCTCTCAGATGTAAACAGCAGCCTACAGCGATTCTGATCAAATGCTAATCTCACACTTGTCTGCAGTGAACGGTCATAAAAATCACGTGTGTCTTTGATTTTCGTCTCAACTGGCTGACATTCACAACTGGTTTATACTTCAGCATTGTCCACAAAGCGAACAGACTGAATTCTCCACTCACTAATGCCACTTTCACACTGATGCATCTCCATTTACCCTACACAGTTGCTCCTATACGTGGAATTGTGTAAGGGTTGGGAGGACCGCATAAGTCATCGCTGAAATTGGCACATCAAAGAAAATGAAAAGCCAAGGCCAAGACTCAGGTGGAATGGACTTAAAGGGGTCCAACTCGCCTCGCGCATAACAGTGCAAGCCAGGAACAGGGCCACTACACCACAAACTTACGGTGGTGTCAGGGGCCACAGAAGCAAACCAAAAGGAGAATTCTCATGCATTAAGAGGTGGCATTTCTGTACAGTCACACAAATGGGCTTTTATCACTTCCGAACGAAGGGCAGCTCTGGTTTGGCTTAGCAGAGCCAGTTGTCAAAGAGACCTGACAGTACACCGTGTTCACAGCTCCATTAGGTATGCGCCATAAAGCGAGCTACGTGTGAATCTGGGAGAAGTAAAGCAATGTAAACAGCCAGCTTTTGCAAACTGACCGGCGGTTTTACGCGTGTGTAAAAATCCAACAGATGGCCTTTATTCTTCTCTCCTCCTGCCAGTTTCTCCATCTGGGCTCCTCTTTCAAAGGCCAGGGTAAAGTCTAGGATTCAGAGCACAGCCGGCTTTTATATGACAGTCGGGTGCAAGTTAGTGAAACCCTGCTGAATGGCTATGTTTATACTGCTTTGATACACGTTGGCTCTATTCAGCTAAGACCAGCTTTTGGATCCAATGCACAAAAGCCTGACCTTTGGCAAGGGTCAGAAACCTATACTCTTATGCTCCACATTACATTTGTCACCTCTTGGAGACACACACATGAGATATTTGGGTTATTGTTCACATGATGGGCTGGGATTTCCAGCTCGCCCTTTGCAGTTCTGGGGCACTGGGCTCCCATCTCCCATTGGCTCCTTCACTGATCCCGGTCACAGCTGCTAATTATCCGTGTGAACAGGGAGGTTTGCTCATTTCACGCGGTAAAGAGAGAAACACATTATTTCCCTGACTGCCGTGAAAAACAAACAAGAGGGCCAGATTCTGATCTCAGCTACACCAGGATGGAGTGTCCAGATTTACATTGGTTTTATCTGGGAGCCTAGTCTGGCGCACAGTTTGACAAAAGAAGGAAGTCAATGTAATGAAAGAATTCAAGGCCCAGTACATGACACCAATGCTCTCCTTCTGTTTATTATTTGCATTAGCTGGGAAAAGAGCCAAGAGGAGAAAACTAGCTATTCCCGGCAACAAATACAGCCTGCAAAAGTACTCTGTAGTCTCATTTATTTCCTTGCATAGTAAACAACACTGACACGGCTGTAAATGCTAACCATAGACAGAAAGGGCCTGGTTCTTCTCTCACCCATGACACAAGCTACTCTACCCTGATCAAAGTCAATGAGAATCACACGTGTCCTAGTCGTAGGAAGTGCTGGGCCTTACCAGAACACACAGTTCAGTTCATCGCATGCTCATACGTTCGGCCAACTGGGTGGGAAGTGCTAAAGCCAAGTCCTCCCAGGGCTCAGACTCATGTGATTTTGCTGAACATCTCCTGTTGCACTCAAAGGCCATTGTCAGTCGGGTGCTTAAGAGTCCTATGGATTTCAGCCCCATCTCATCTACAGAGGTGCAGCTAGGGCAGCCAGCTACCTGGTTTTCAACTGGAAAGTCCTGTTGGAAACAGGACCGGATAACCGGACAACAAAAATTCTGCTAGTGAGGGCAAAGGAGACGGGAAGTCCACCTAATCGGCTGGGGCCCACCTCCTACCTGCACTGAGCAGCTACAGATCCCAGCCCCAATTACACAGGTGAGTCCTTCCTGACTCCAGGGAGGTGAGGTGGGGGGCAGAAAAGCAGGAGGTGCACAGGGGGACTCGAACCTGGGATCTCTGGAGCTTAGAGCAGGAGCCTCTACAGTTTGAGCTAAAAGCCAGCTGTCGCTCAGCTAAGGCCGTAGAGCACACTCATTCTCTTTCTCTCTGTAAGTCGGCTGGGTGCCACTACTGGGGATGCATGTAGGTGTGTGGGTTACACAAACAATGGGGAAGAGGGACAGAGGATGAAAGACGTGGCAAAGGAAGTGGGGATCCCTGGGTAAAGAGGCGGGGCAGGGGAGATTCTTGCACTCCTGCTGGAGTGTCCACTTTTAAAATATTACCAAGTCAGCAACCCTAGATGGACCTGTAGACTTCATGAACCTGTAGACCTCCTCATGAACCTGTAGACTTCAGCTGCTTCTGGACTGGGATCCAGCCCTTTTTGGTCAGTCATTGACCTGCTAGGATCTTATTGCTGATATGTATCCTAATTTTATCACTCTAGTCTTCCACTGTATCACAGCCCAAAGCCTCCCTAGCCTACAGACTACAACGCCGTTGGATGGAAACACACACCACCCATACGCCAGAGTGTTTCTAAACCATTTTACAGAATGCACTGAGGACAGCTTGGTCGTGTGAGCTGGTCATCTGCCACCAACCATGGTGGAGGAAATGGAGAGCTAATTCGGTATGTTAGGCTGGTATGAGCCTTAAGACAACAAGACGATGAGAAAGACTATAGGAAAGAGAATGTTCCCATGAGTGCGTAAACACAAAGCGGCCCGTGATCAACACTGCGAACAGCTCTGAAGGCCCAACTCCAGCTCTTGTGAGATGGGAGGCTATCGGCTGCTCTCAACGGGAATTGGATCAGGCCCTAAAGGGAGAAAACACCAAACCTTTGTCCCATAAAAAGCCCCAATGGAGGTAGAGTTGCGTATGAATGCATATGGGAACCTCAATCCCTTAGGGCTGGTCTACAGACAGATGTTTGTACTGGTGTAACCATATGGATTAATTAGGTTTTTTTTTTTTTTTTAAAACTTGAAGAGTTATACCAGCACAGACCCTCATGTGAACACAGTTATACTGGTATAAGCGTGCTTCGTAGCTTATTTATTTTCCCTATGCAGATATAAGCATCTTTGTATTAGTCTTAGCATGTCCACACTAGAGATGTTGGACTGACTGAATGATATTGGTAGAGTTAACATGGTGTGCAGACAAGCTCCTACATTCTTTTGCAAACCCAAGTCTTAGGCCAGGTCTACACTGCATATCTGGGGATGTTGTTATACTGACCGTAGCCTCCTGCGTAGACAGTGCTATGAAGCAGAGGTGGCATTATTAAACCAACAGACAAGCTTTCTGCTGTAAGCTACGGTGGCGCAGCTGCACGTTTGCAGTGTAGACCTGCCTCAGCACATAACGAAGTCCACAGGCACTGCTGGAGTACAGGAGCCAGTCACCGTATTACAGCAGAGCCCCTGCAAAGCCAGTCCAAAATGGTTTATTTCAGCAGGATAGAAGGAGTTCCAAACGGACAGCAAAGGAGGTGCTCAAAGCAATAGAAACATGGGAATCTATTGCTCCTTTCTCAACGCTCACGTTTCCCACGTAGGAGATCAGAACACTTAACTCCCATTAAAATTAAGGCAACTTTGCAATTCTCATTATCCCCCCCTCCCGGCCCAGTTAAACCACTAACGGGACTGGTATTTTGGGATACCTGTCCTGGCCCAGACGAGTGAAAAGGTTGGCATGTTGGGATGGAAGCAGACAACAGTTGTCCATTGACCTCAGGGCTGGGAAGGAATGATAGTACAGGTTGAACCTCTCTAGTCCAGCACTCTCTCGTCTGGCAACATCTGCAATCCAGCATGATTTTAGTTCGCTGGATGACCACCTATCATGGGTGTAGCCAAGTTTCCCATGGTCCCATCAAGTTTGTTCACAGCCATTGGTCCTGGCTCTGAGTGTTCTGTGCTGTTATTTAGCTGTAATTTACCCTTAGAGGTCTTCTAAGAGCCAAGTAAGCAGTGAAATGTTGGTAATACATTGACCTCCTGTGGTCCAGCAAATTCTGTTGTTCAGCACCAGTCATGTCCCCAGGGTGCCAGACTAGAGAGTTTCAACTTGTATTCTGTATGTCTGCAGTAGCCGCCGATATTTATATCTCTAGCTCTCTCTATATTCCTGCATATTTACAGAGCACGAATATACCGCATGTGTACAATAAAATAAGGGTAAGATACGATGTCAGGATATAAAAGACTATTTGTTGACTGTTCCGTCATATAACCGCACAGAGAAAGGTTCCTGCCACGTAAATTCCTTGCCCTGGCACAATTCTCCTTCGGCCGCAATCCATCGTGGAGGGGGGCCTCTGAGAAGAGGCTTGAGCGTCCATAGGACTAGGAACGTGGACACCAATCTGACCCCTCCTTTCCGACTGGATCCCAGTTCCGGAGCTGGCCCTTCAATTGCATCCAAAGACAAGGACAACTGGTGCCTTGTGGACTTGGAATCCTGGGCCAGCGAAGCTTCCCAGCTAAACCCCCTGGTGCAAGCGACAACATAAAAGCACGGACGGGTGCCAGGCTGCTGTCACTGATGGTGGCATTGCTGAGGGTGAGGTGATTCCTCCTACCTCTCCATTCCCCAGCTCCTCCTCTTGCAAGCATCCCAACGTCCAGGGGCACTAGGCTGGTGGGAGGAGTGTGAAGGCACCTGTCGAAGAGTCGAAAGGCTCCTTGATCTTACTCAAAACACAACCCAACATGAAGAGTTTCCCAGTTGCCCCTAAAGTCCAATCACAGAGCTGAGGTAGACTTGGAAACAGTTGCCTTCTTGACTATCTCTGGGCCTGGGTCCCTCTTAGTTCCTTTCTCTCTCAGAGGGCAGCAATATCCCTTGAGGCCCTTGCACTCTTGGCTCGTGCGCGCTGCCTTACAGACGCCAACCTTCCCAGGTTCCCTCTCCCTGCTTCACACACAGCCACATTCCTTGGCTGAAAGCTCATTGACAGTGTAGTAGCGGTTGTAAGTGTCCAGGAAGGAGACGTCGTCGTCGTAAGCGAGAGGCCTGCAGCAAGGCCGGGCTCTTACCTTCTCCTTTTTGATCTTCTTCTTGAGCCTCATGTTCTTCAGGGAGAGGTCGTAGTTCCTGACGGCCGTCTCGCAGGTCCCACTGCAGTAGCGAAACAGGACGATCTCATCCGACTCATAACCCAGGCCCAGCTCACTGACGCTCACCTCCAGCTCCTTCAGGGCGCAGGGTTTGTGGCGGGCTCGGGCTCGCTTCATGCGGTTCCCCAGCTTGGGGAAGAGGGGCAGCTCGTGTCCCCCGGAGTTCATGGACTGGCTGTACCTCTCGACCAGTGTGGAGATCAGCTGTTGGATTTCACCCTCCGTGTAGCTTTCAAACAAGGTGCTGTCTGCAACAGAACAGGGAGAGGGGTTAGTGAGCCAGGTGGCAGGGACGGAAAGCTCAAGCCAGAGGAGCTTGGTACCAGATCTCAGAGGGATCTGGCCATCCAACTCCTTTAGAAAATCCCAACCCTAAATATGTCTACAGACTGTGGGTAAACAGGCCAAAAATACGGATGTCTTGAGTCCCATTCACTTTAAGTTCCTAGATAATTAGGTTCCCTGCTCCAGGCCCCCAGACTGCAGGCACAAGCAGGAAAGAGCCTGTAAAAAGGATGGGCTTTAGGAAATCAAGGAGCCAGTAATTTGCAAAGCCCCTCTGCAACGTCTACTATATTCTACACAAGTCTAAGCTTCCATTAAACACACCAGATCTCCTGCCTAACATTTCCCCTTGTGAAGCAATTGGCACATGCTTCACCCACCTCAGGGAAAACTGGCCTCAGCTAATCTCCAGCACCATCAGAGGCTGGCATTCACTCTGCCCCCACCTTGCCTGCTCCTCAGAGGTCAGATAGGCCTACTTGACTTAGCAGAGCAGAGGCCTGATCTACACTACGGCTGAAAAAGGTGACTTTGACTATTGCTATTAATCACCAGTTTAAATACTCAGGTGCAAGAGGGGTTTGGGCCCTGCCTAATGCACCCTTTAACCAGGGAAGCCAGGACCCTGCCCTTCGCAGGCATTGCTTTGATGATCTAGTTGGGTTCCCCGCATAACACAGGCCAGAGACCTTCCCACAGCAACCCCTGCCCTGAGCTCACTGCCCACTGTTGAACCGGGGTGCACCCTTCAGAAACAGGTGTCCTCCTGAGACAGGTGCCCGCAGTTCCTGTCTCTGCTGTAGGCAGAGCCCGAGCGCCTTCTAAAGCAAATTTTCACTGCCACACTGTGTGTAAACAGGGTAGGGGGAGTCTGCCCCTTTCTTGGTGCTCACGCAGGAAAAGCCACTGCAAGGCAACAGCTTTCAGATGCCCCCAGCCTGGTCCCCTGCAGCCGCCAGTGCCCCAGGCCACTTTATTCTCACTGGAGTCCTTCATCAAGCCTGATGGAAACCATCGCAGCAGAGACCACCTGCACCTTGGCTTACCTCATCCGTACTGAGCAATTAGCCTGACGCTCAGTATTTGTGGGGACTTGGGCAACGCAGCCTTTCTGGAGGCTGGACATTATAAGACATACAGCATCCTCAAAGCATCCATACAGCATCCTTGCAACCAACTGCATGCCCAGGGTGTCCCATGCTATGTGCAGGCCCTTGGGAAGGTTTGGTGGGGACACACGTTCCAAAGATTGGTCCCAGCCAGCCATTAGCCAAAGCCGCAAGTTACCCTCTGGGTCCATGGGGATGAAAAGCCAGCAGAGCAGCACAGGAGGTTACAGAAATCAGCTGCTCAACATCAGCTTGGCCCCTGACTCCAACTTCCCGGTGCCCATGGAGAGGGGGCTTCCCTGGGGCTGAGATCCACAGCTGGGATGATCAGGGAAATGCTTTTCCTGGCAGCAACCCCAGGATCAGCCCCACTAGGCAGGACAGAACCTGGTTTGCATAGCCACAGGGGCCCTCTGTGGAAACTGGGTGAGAGTTAAAAAACTACAGGCACAAGTCAGATTGTAAGTGTCTTATTGAAATGGGATGGAAAATCCTTCCTTCTCAGAGGGGAGCTTTAACAGGGGCTTTCGCTGGGAGGACATAGGCCAGGGCCCAAGTGACAGGGTGGCTTTACGTACTCTTGGAGGCTTGGCTGGCAGACCAATACCAACAATGCCAGCCTCTCCCAAGCCCTGGCAGATGTAACTTACACTGGCCAAAGAGCACATTTCTTGGTATCTCTTCAACCAGCTCCCATGCTGGAGTAAGCAGTAGTGGAAAAAGAACTTAAATGGGTACAATGGTGTCTACTGTGTCTGTAATAGGGCTTTTGCTGGTGAAACAGGAGTAGGAAACAAACGAGTCACTTCCCCAATGGACAGAGCTACGCCAGCCGAGCTCAGGCCTTACAACTTTTTCGCATTTCCAAAGCGATACCACTTTGTGCTGCGTGTCTATAGCTTTCCTTGATCTAAGCAGCATGTGACTGGGTGACAATTTGGATAGGAGACCTCCACGTGCCTTGGCCAATGGCAATTCTCTCTGAGTTAACACTGATTGCTTTTACAGGACGTCTGAAACTCCAGTCTCAACCACTGGCGGCAGTTTCTGTAAGAATTAGGGCTGAGTTAACTCTGGCGCCAAATGCTGGTTGTGGCAGACCACAGGCAGCACGCTTCAGGAGCCTGGTGGAAGGCAAATATACTGGGAGCTGGGTCAGTGCCTTTTTCTTTGCCACCTAGGCTCACAGAGTGCGGCCCTGGAGCCAAGGCAGACAGCTGGGACTTATTAAGAATCAGTCTGCAGTAACAGGGCTAATCAGACACCTGCTACCAGTTAATGCCTTCTGGCTCACTATAAAAGGTCCCCCTCCGGCCCCCGATGCAGAGATAGTGCCTTTTCAAGTACCTCAAAGAGGGTTACAAGGAGGAGGGAGAAAAATTGTTCTCCTTGGCCTCTGAGGATAAGACAAGGAGCAGTGGGCTTAAACTGCAGCAAGGGAGGTTTAGATTAGACATTAGAAAAAACTTCTTAACTGTCAGGGTGGTTAAACACTGGAATAAGTTACCTAAGGAGGTTGTGGAATCTCCATTGCTGGAGATATTTAAGAGCAGGTTAGACAGACACTTATTGGGGATGATCTAGACAGTGCTTGGTCCTGCCAAGAGGGAAGGGAACTGAACCTCTTGAGGTCCCTTCCAGTTCTAGTGCTCTATGATTCTATGAGGGGGAAGGAAATGAGGACAGGACCAAGAACAGATTCTGGAGGACTGAAGTTTTGGAAGAGAGAAGTGGCTCAGCCAGAGATGGGGGAAGGTGTCAGAAGGAAGTGATGGGAGAAGTGGTCCAGGGAAAGGTTACTGTGTTTGGGGCAAGGGAAAAGTCCCATAAACTGCCATTCATATGGGCCCCTGGACTGAAGCCCACAGTAGTGGGTGGGCCTGGGCTCCCCCACCCTTCCCCTAGAGAGTTGCCTAGGTGGAAGGAGAGGGGCATCGGAACCTTGTGAAGGGGCTTGCTTCCACTCGTGGGAATTGCCTGTGATGAGAATAGCTTGGTAAACAGAGACCCTTGCCTCTGGGAAGAACCAAGGCAGTGGAAGGGCCACTGTGAATCTCTGAGGCATCCAATAAAAATCTGCCCAGAAGCAAAGAACCCATACGGGGGTTGTCAAGAGTCTTGTCACACAGTTCATATAATTATATTCTGCTTAGTGTAATTCCCTCCACAGTTTCACTCGAATGCAGCAGTTTGGATTGTGTCTTGATCTGCGAGGGAATGGAGCTGGGTGCTCTTAGCTGCTGTGCCCTACCCCAGAAGCAGCTGCATTTCACGGGTAGGCAAATCCATCTCAGTATCAGTTAATTAATGGACACCTGCAAAACACATTGTGACCCTCAGCTGAAAGGTACATTAGAAGTACCAAGCATTCTGCTGGTTTTACTCAGACCTCCTTTGCATTGCTTTCAGCAGAAGTGAAACCTTAGTGAAGTTGTCAGAGTCTGGCCCACTATTGCTACTGGTAGTAAATTATTTTTAATTCTTCTACTGATCAAAGAGCACTACAGTCCCACGTTCCCTAGATGTCAGAACTGTCTCTTTTGCCTCCAGCTGACGTCAGTACAAGAAACTGATCTCCCAGTTTGCAGAGACGAGATTTCAAACAATTTTTCCCCACTAGGACAAAACCAAGGATGTTCAAAACTGGTTTTGCAAAGCCACAGGATATAAGAACCATTCCACAGTCCCCCCCATCAAGTCCTAATTCTGCCCGATTCAGAGTAAGGGCTATGAACCTAAGTCTTTCGTGTCCCACATGAATGCCCTCACGCCTGGGTTAGGGGCTGGTCTGTATGAGTGCACTTGCTGTCTATTTTGGTTACCTGCTAGATCTGAGAAAGCCATTGAGATAAAGGAGCTTTTTCCAATGAAAACCCATTATCAGAAAATTCCAAACCAATAGAGGATATTTCTAGGGTTTGGAAAAGCAAATTTAGGTTTGATTGTTTGGTTTCGACCTGTAACACTGTAGCTTGTGTTCATGTTAACATGCACACAGGTGTTTCTACACTAAGTAGAACGGAGCACTGCACATTTTCCAACAGGATTCCTTTGTTGCTTTTCCTTGGACACTCTCCACGACACCCTGGACATCTCGGCTGCATCTACACGTGCACGCTACTTCGAAGTAGCGGCAGTAACTTCGAAATAGCGCCCGTCACGTCTACACGTGTTGGGCGCTATTTCGAAGTTGAAATCGACGTTAGGCGGCGAGACGTCGAAGTCGCTAACCCCATGAGGGGATGGGAATAGCGCCCTACTTCGACGTTCAACATCGAAGTAGGGACGTGTAGACGATCCGCGTCCCGCAACATCGAAATAGCGGGGTCCTCCATGGCGGCCATCAGCTGGGGGGTTGAGAGATACTCTCTCTCCAGCCCTTGTGGGGCTCTGTGGTCACCGTGGGCAGCAGCCCTTAGCCCAGGGCTTCTGGCTGCTGCTGCTGCAGCTGGGGGTCCGTGCTGCATATACAGGGTCTGCAACTAGTTGTTGGCTCTGTGTATCTTGCACTGTTTAATGAAAGTGTGTCTGGGAGGGGCCCTTTAAGGGAGCGACTTGCTGTTGAGTCCGCCCCGTGACCCTGTCTGCAGCTGTGCCTGGCTCCCTTATTTCGATGTGTGCTACTTTGCCGTGTAGACGTTCCCTCGCTGTGCCTATTTCGATGTTGGGCTGAGCAACGTCGAAGTTGAACATCGACGTTGCCAGCCCTGGAGGACGTGTAGACGTTATTCATCGAAATAGCCTATTTCAATGTCGCAACATCGAAATAAGCTATTTCGAAGTTGGGTGCACGTGTAGACGTAGCCCTCGTGAGCTATAGATCAATCCCAATTTGAACCTGTTGCGAACCTAGTAGTTGCCCAGGGCCCCAGGTCTGCATCTCATGTAGACCCTCTCCAAGCCTCCATACCCTTTTAAACTGACTTTCTGTCATAGTGAAACGGGGGCAGAGTCCAGAGCCAGTGGCTGATGGCAGAGTCCACAGCTGCTGATTTGGTTAAAAGTTCCCATTATTACGGTTAGATTGAGGCCACTGGGAACCCTGGGGCCAATCTTGCAGCCCATCCAACGTCCCATCCAGTTGCAGCACCTTGGCCACCTAGGCTTGGTCTACACCGCAAAGTGAAGTCAGGGTAAGCTGCCTTGCATTGACCTAGTGTGCAAATTTACACTCCAGTCCGTTTCCCATCTCCGTACGCTCTCCATTAGCCAACAAGTAACGCAATCCCCAGAGCAGCGTTGAGCCATGATCAAGGCACAGAGGTGGATGCAGTACAAAGGCAGACACTGTGTTAACAATGTTATCCAGCAGCTGTCCCACAATGCTCGACACGGACGCTCTGGTCACAGATGTGAACTCCACTGCTCCGAGACCCCTCCTCCTTTGGAACCCTGGGCACTCTTGCAATTCCTTTTCCTGATTGTCCAGCTTGGCAAGCACACCTAGCAGTTCTCCATCGTGTGCAACGGCCTGGCCGACCCTGCCAACTACGCTCTCCAGAGCCTGGTGGGAGAAGTGGTTGGGCAGGCGCAGCTCTGAACCAGCTGTAGAAATATCGCCGTCTACAAGCAGGTTGCACCGGGGTGGGCTACCACAGAGCCCCTGCAGCAGTACCGCATGAAAGCAAAGGAGATGAAGCTGGTGAGTGAGGTCAGGAACTGACCCCGGCAGAACACTCAGTGTTCCTAATGTGCCTTTCACCTGAGGATCACAGTGTGTGTTGCAGGCACCCCAAGACCCCAGTGCAACCTGTTTCTCCCCCACCCTGCATTGCCAAGACGCAGTGCACTAAATGGTGGTGAATTGCAGCCTGGGATGCCTGCAAGTTGCACCATACTGGGCATTAGAACATAAGAATAAGAACATAAGAATGGCCATACTGGGTCAGACCAAAGGTCCATCCAGCCCAGCATCCCGTCTGCCGACGGTGGCCAATGCCAGGTGCCCCAGAGAAGGAGAACAGAGGACAATGATCAAGTGATTTATCTCCTGCCATCCATCTCCTGCCCTTGTTCTGAAGGCCAGGGCACCATACTTTACCCCTGGCTAATAGCCATTTATGGACCTAACCTGCAAAAATTTATCGAGCTCTTTTTTAAACCCTAATAGAGTCCTGGCCTTCACAGCCTCCTCGGGCAAGGAGTTCCACAGGTTGACTGTGCGCTGTGTGAAGAAAAATTTCCTTTTATTAGTTTTGAACCTACTACCCATCAATTTCATTTGGTGTCCCCTAGTTCTTGTATTATGGGAAAAGGTAAATAATTTTTCTATATTCACTTTCTCCACACCTTTCATGATTTTATATACCTCTATCATATCGCCCCTCAATCGCCTCTTTTCCAAACTGAAAAGTCCCAGTCTCTCTAGCCTCTCCCCATATGGGACCCATTCCAAGCCCCTAATCATCTTAGTCGCCCTTTTCTGAACCTTTTCTAATGCCAATATATCATTGAAACGAGCTCTCCTGGAGAACAAGTTCAGTGAGGACACATGGAGCCACGTATGTCCACACAGAAAACATATGAACTGGAGTTGGCAAAAGTCTGTCGTGTGGACATGCCCTGAGGTCCCTGCGCAACAGAGACACTTACAGGCTTAACAGAGCAATTAACTTATTATGGTGGAGACTGTTAATGCTGGGGGCAAGAACTGAATTAAGACAGTTACTAGCTCCGTGCAGGATGGGGGAGATTGGCAGGAAGTGGTGGGGCAGGTGGCAAACGAGGTGGGTGTGGTGGAGAACGCTCGGTGGTTGAAAGCTCCTCCTAACATAGGCTTTCACCGCCGTGCTGGGAAGCCAGAGGTTACGGATGCAAGTGGGAAAAAGAAACCGACAGCGCGAATATTATGACTATGAGCTCCCCGGAAATGGGCCAGCCCCACAGCACTCTGGATAGCAGAGGGAGCCATCAGTGATAGAAGCCTAAGCAAATCACTGAGCCCTCCTTCAGCCTTGCTGAGATGGAGCCAGGCCGGGCAGGGAGGTTCTCCAGAGTGAGTCCCAAGGAAAAGGCGCTGTTAAGCCTTGGATGACTTGGAAGTGTCCTCTCCCTGCCTCTCAGCTCCTTGGTCGGAAGGGATCCGGTCAGTATCTTTTCCACGCTGGCTCCTGCTGGCTGCCTCCTGCTCTCCAGGCCCCTCACTGTGTCGTGTTTATTTTCCTCCCAGACTTTCACAGCTTGCCACAGCCCAGGCAGCCTCGCACCGCCTGACACTTGAAGTGCTGCTTAGAAAATCCCCCAAACATTTGGTGAAAAAATAAAACAAGCTCCTGTTGCCTTCATGATTTCCAGATGCCTCACAGTCAGCCACATCAGAGACGCCAAGAAGGATCACTGCTTCCTCCAGCCAGAGGGGAATAAGTAGCAAAGGGTCAGGCTTGGACAGGCATCACAGGCCATCAGAGCATGGAGAAGAGGGCCAGGAACACAGAGGTGTGGTACCAGTTGGTGGGGACCACCCTGCTTGTGTCTCGGGCAGCTGCTCTGTAGCTATCAAGAGCCCCGTTGTTATTTAATCTGCCAGTGGAAGCAGGACTGACAGCTGGAATTAAAGGAAATGATTCCTGTCCTCACCTAGTGTCACTCAGCTGAAGCCAATGGAGCTACCCCCCCTGTGTCCAGCTGTAAGTGGGAGGACGGTCAGGGCCGTAGGAATTAAACTTACGTGAGAGTTCAAATTCAACCCCAAAGCTCTAACAGCATTAAAGCCCATCATCTGCCCTCAGCGCCTGACTCTCACCTTCCTTCAATAAGATCATAACCTAGTCCTCAGAGCAGATGGCATCTTCTGTTTCCATACCCAGACCTCAGTCCAGAGCGGGGGTACAAGAAGCAGGAAGAAGGTGTGAAAAGCAGCAAAAGGCACATCAGTGACCCAAAGGTCATTGCCTCAGCCAATTTCATGCCACTGCCCCAAAGCACGGACACGTCAGAACTCTGCACAGAAACAGCTGAACATTCTCCTTTGTGTTACTAAAATGGTCTGACTTTCCCTTTGCCTCCTGCTTGGAAACGGCTGAATCGTTTTCAATGAAACTAACCAAAACAATTCAGCCGGTGGCAAGAAAGCAAGAAAGGAATATTTCAGCCGCAGCGGTTTATGTCAGGCAAAGTTCTAACCAGTGGAAACAGGGGCCCTCTTAGAATGCGCCCTGTTACCATGACTATCAGCACTGGACTTTCTATTTTTGCTTTCGTCGCCTCTAGGGGCAGAACTTCAAAGTTATGAACACCAGAGTTACAAACTGATCAGTAACACCCACACCTCACATGGAACCAGAAGTGCACAAACAGGCAACATCAGAGGGGGAAAAAAGCAAATTATAGAATCACAGAATCCCAGGGCTGGAAGGAACCTCGGGAGGTTATCTAGTCCAGCCCCCTGCTTCACGCAGGATCAAACCCAATGAAGTCATCCCAGCCAGGACCTTGTCAAGCCAGGACTTAAAAACCTCTAGGGATGGAGAATCCACCACCTCTCTAGGCAACACATTTCAGTGCTTCACCACCCTCCTGTGAAAATAGTTTTTCCTAAAATTCAGCCTGCTCCTCTCCTTCTGTAACTTCAGATCATTGCTCCTTGTTCTGCCATCTGACACCACTGGGAACAGCTTCTCATCATTCGCTTTAGAGCTCTCTTTCAGGAAGTTGAAGGCTGCTATTAAATCACCCCTCAGTCTTCTCTTCTGTAAACTAAATAAGCCCAAATTCCTCAGCCTCTCCTCATAGGTCACACGCTCCATCCCCTTAATCATTTTCACAGCCCTCCACGGAACCTGCTCCAACACATCCACATCCTTTTCATACTGCGGGGGGGCAGGGGGGGCAAAACTGGACACAATATTCCAGATGTGGCCTCACCAGTGTCGAATAGAGGGGAAAAACAACTTCTCTAGAGCTGCTCAAAATACTCCTCCTAATGTACCCCAACACAGCAATATGACCAAACCATAAGGCGAAGCAGCATTTCTCTTCTGCATAGTACAGTTTCAAAGTTGAATTAAGACTATGTTTGGTTGTAAACACTTGACAGAACAACCGTATCGTCGTGTTTGGTGTTAAGAGCCTCCGTTCCTGAGGTGTTCATAACTCTGAGGTTCAACTTGAAGTTGGAGGCCTCTCAGAACACGAGACCCATGGGGCTGCATTTACACTGCAAAGCAGTAGGGCTTGAACCCTGAATCCCAACTGGGCTCACTCACATCAATGCGGCAATAAGAGACCCATGGAATGGCTGCAGCTGGCCTCAGTTGGCTGGCAGGGGTTTGCAGGACTCAGACTGACAAGCTGGGGAAGGGTCCTCAGAGCCCAGGCTCCAGCCCAAGCCCAAATGTCTATGCTGCTATTTTCAGCCCTGCAGACAGAGACCAAGTCAGCAAACCTGAGCTCTGAAACTTGGTGCTGTAGAATTTTATTGCACGTTCCATCCCAGTAGCACCCTGAGACCCTGGGTCCAAGCTCTGGCTCACCATGACTTGTGTGCAGACAGAAGGGAGAGGGGTTAGACTTCCAGCTGGGAGCTGGAGCCCTGGACTCATGCAGCAATGTGGACACACCCTGTGTAGACAATGTGGACACACACCGTAGCACTGTCGCTCCATTATCTCACCTGTTGCGTCTATCGGGGACAGGGAAGAAAAGCTCTCCCCTAGCACTGCCGGGGAGGAGCTGCCCTCCCCCGGCTCTGAGCAGATGTATCAAGGCAAAGCATGCTAGGGCTTACATTGTGAGATCAGTGAGTCACGGTGCTCCAGGGCTCGCGGGTGTCTCCGCTGACCTGCAGGCAAGGCAGAAGAGGAGGCTGACCTTGACGGCGAGGAAGGGAAGGGGCTGTATTTCCGGCTTCTGTTGAACATGTCTCTACAAACTAAAATGGACAACATGGAACTGAGGAGCATCGAGGCAATGGCTGCAAACTTCCATACCTTCATCTTAGAGCAAGTCAGAACATTGAAACTCTGCAAAACAGGCAAAACAAATATCCTTATTAAAGACCCTCCACCTGGGCCCCCGGTGCCTCCCCCGCGGACAGGTCCCCAGGCATGGCGGGCATAACGTGGGCTGCTGAGCAGCCTTTCCTGAGGCTCTCAAAGCAATCACACACCTTCCTCCAGCCAGACTCGCCCCCTCCCTAAGGGAAACTGAGGCACAGAGCAGGGACGTGACGAGCCCCATGCCAGGCAGGGCCTCAGAACCCAGGAGACATGATTCGCTGCCCCCTACTCATAACAGCAGAGCTCTCTCGTCACTTTCCCATCACGGCAGCAGGCTGCTTGGCTTGTGGGAGAGAGGCCATGTACAGAGTCCGCACTAAGGCGCAGTCTGTGCCGGGTGCTCGTGAGAGCGGATGGGGGAAGCCTGGGAGGGTAGGACACAGGAGCTGCTCGGCTGCCGTGGGCGAGAAGGCCATGCTGTCTACAGAGGTGATGCACTGCACAAGCTTTGTACATGCCAGGCACACCCTCCCACTTGCCAAACCATCGGAGCTGCCTGGATGCTGGAGAAACCTCAGCTGCACTTTTCAAAAGGCAGAACACCCTCTGCAGCACGTTCTCCCCCAGAGGGATTCTGAAAGAGGTAAGAAGGGTTCTACCTGGGGTTGCAGGTGATGGACACGTTCTCCCCCAGAGGGATTCTGAAAGAGGTAAGAAGGGTTCTACCTGGGGTTGCAGGTGATGGATCCTGTTCCATGGCAGGCAATGCAGTGTAACCTTATAAATACCCATAATGCAGCGCCAAAAAAAATCCTCCAGTCCAGCCAGAGTAGCCAGGATATGACTGCTAAGCAAGATGGCTAAGTCTGATCACTACCTCCAGCACAAGACGGGTACAGAAGCTGCTGCCAACCACCACCCAGGGAAGCAATTCACACTCCACTTCTTTTACAAAGACCTTTCTTTCACCTGATCCCTCCTTTGCTCTGCACCGCTTGAAGTCATTCGCTCCAGTGCAAAGCAAATGTCATTCCAAGCCACTAGCACTTCACGCCTACTTCGTACCAGTATTACCGGTGATCCTAGATGCCCCTGGAGAATAAGTTCTCAGCTTCATCCCCTTCACTGCAGGGCCTACAGCTAGGCAGGAAATAGTTTTCCTGACCAGTGAGAAGTTTTGAGATATCAAAAGAATTCCCCAGTCAGCAGTGGGAAGACTAATCAAAATTGTAAAAATGTTGGAGAACTGACAATTTAAAAAAAAAAGGCTTAGGTCAATTAAAACTTTTCAGCAATTTTGAAACATCTCATGTAGAAAGTTCTGAAACATTTTGTTTTCAAGCTTTTTTTTTTGTTTTGTTTTAAAAACCTCTTACTCATCTGAATATCTTAACATTTTTAGTCTCGGAGTCTGTGACTTAAAAAAACAACAAGCAGTCCTGTGGCACCTTAGAGACAAACACACTTATTAGGCCATGAGCTTTTGTTGGTAAAATTCACTTCATCATATTTCAGTTTTCAAGATACAGATTCAATTCAGATAACTTGAAGTTTTCATGTAATAAATGGTCAAATGAGACATTATGACAATTTCAAAACACATTTTCCCCCCAATAATTTTTCAGGTCATAGAATCAGAATAATAAGGCTGGAAGAGACCTCCGGAGGTCATCGAATACAACCTCCTGCTTCCAGCAGGATCAACCCCAACTAAATCATCCCAGTCAGGACTCTGTCAAGCTGAGACTTAAAAACCTCTCGGGATGGAGATTCCACCACCTCTCTAGGCAACACATTTCAGTGCTTCACCACCTCCTGGTCAAGTAGTTTTTCCTAACATCCAACCTGCTTCTCTCCTTCTGTAACTTCAGACCACTGCTCCTTGTTCTGCCATCTGTCACCACACAGAACAGTTTCCCTCCATTCTCTTTAGAGCCCCCCTTCGGGAAGTTGAAGGCTGCTATTAAATCACCCGTCAGTCTCCTCTTCTGCAAACCAAACAATCCCAAATCCCTCAGAGGTCATGTCTCCAGCCCTTTAATCATTTTTGTTGCCCTCTGCTGAACCTGCTCCAGCACATCCACATCCTTTTTTATGCTGGGGGCCCAAAACTAGATGCAATACTCCAGATGTGGCCTCACCAGTGCCGAATAGAGGGGAACAACAACTTCTCTAGATCTGCTCAAAATGCAGCCCAATATGCCTTTCACCTTCTTGACTACAAAGGCACATTGTGTTCTCATATCCGGCCTTTCATCAGCCATAATCCCTTTCGGCTGTACTGCTGCTTAGCCAGTCAGTTCCCAGCCTATCACAATGCTTGGGATTCTTCCATCCCAAGTGCAGGACTCTACACTTCTTGTTGAACCACATCAGATTTCTTTTGGCACAATCTTCCAATTTATCCAGGTCACTCTGGATCCTATCTCTACCCTCCAACATAGCTACCTCTCCCCTATCTTGGTGTCATCCACAAACTTGCTGAGGGTGCAATCCAGTCCCTCATCCAGGTCATTAATAAAGATGGTGAACAACACTGGCCCCAGAACCAAGCCTTTGGTCATTCAATTTGGCAAAATCAGACCTGTTTTGCCATCAGTATCTGTCTCAAATGGTTGACATTTTTTAAGCAAAAACCAGCTTGTTGAAAAAATTCTAACCAGCTCTGTGAGGCAATGTCTATACTGCAGCCCTACTTCGAAATAAACCAACCGCTATTTTGAAATGATTGTGTAAACGCTAGGATAGTTATTTCGAAATAATGGCTGTTATTTCGAAATAACTTTGCTGCACAGACATACACTCTGTCTTAGTCTGCATGACAGAATTACTCTGGTGTAACTAGAACTGAATAATCCACCCCCTGACCAACGTAGTTGTACTCACTTAAGTACTGGTGTAGACAGCACTAAACCAGCGGGAGAATTCTCACCAACAGGAGAGCTATCTCCTGTCGGATAGAACATCTTCACTGGGGCATCACACCAGCACAACTGCATCGGTGCATCTGAACTGATGTTGTATTTTAAGTGAGATCCACCCTGAAACAAGTTTTGCTGCAAGTTTGCCCTGCAAAGACAACTCGGCAAAGGGAGAGTAAGCTAGAGTCTGTTCTTCCTTAAGCATTGTCAACAGTATAGCTGCACATCTACCAATGTAATATATGCCATCGTGTGCCAGCAGTGCCCCTCTGCTATATACATTGGACAAACAGGACAGTCCCTACAGAAAAGAATAAATGAACGCAAATCGGATATTAGAAATGGCAATGTCCAAAAGCCTATAGGAGAGCACTTCAATCTCCCAGGACACACCGTAACAGATTTAAAAGCGGCTATCCTACAGCAAAAAAATTTTAAAACCAGACTCCAAAGAGACACCGCTGAGCTGCATTTCATCTGCAAATTTGACACCTTCAGCTCAGGATTAAACAAAGAGTGAATGGCTAGCTAAATACAAAAGCAGTTTCTCCCCTCTTGGTGTTCACAGCTCCAGATCAACTTGCTGGTAGTAGGCCTCACCCAGCCTGACTGAGTTAACCTCGTTATCTCCAGCCTTGCTCTGGCCTGCCTATTTATACCTGCCTCTGCAAATTTCCACTACTTGCATCTGACGAAGTGGGTCTTTGCCCACGAAAGCTCATGCTCACACATTTCTGTTAGTCTATAAGGTGCCACAAGACCCCTCATTGCTTTTGCAGATCCAGACTAACACAGCAACCCCTCTGATACTTGTCAACAGTTTACAACAGTGGTGGGCAAACTTCTGCCCATTGCGGTTCTGAGTGTGGCCCATGAGACATTTTGTTTACCCCTGTCCACATATAGGATTGACAAACCAAACTGAGTAATTGGGAAACAAAATGGCAAATGGAATTTAATGTGGATAAGTGTAATGCACATTGGAAAAAATAACCCCAAGTATATATTCAATATGAAGGGGGCTAATTTAGCTACAACTAATCAGGAAAGAGATCTCAGGGTTATTGTGGATAGTTCTCTGAAGACATCCACACAGTGTGCAGCGGAAGTCAAAAAAGCAAACAGGATGTTAGGAATTATTAAAAAAGGAATGGAAAATAAGACAAAGAATATTTTACTGCCCCTCTATAAAATGCCGATACACCCACATCTTGAATACTGTGTGCACATGTGGGCTCCTCACCTCAAAAAAGGTATTTTGGCATTAGAAAAGATTGAGAAAAGGGCAACTAAAATGATCAGGGGTTTGGAACGGGTCCCGTATGAGGAGAGGTTAAAGAGAATGGGACTTTTCAGTTTAGAAAAGATTGGGGCGGGGGCGGGGGGAATATGATAGAGGTGTATAAAATCATGAGTGGTGCAGAGGGTGAATAAAGAAAAGCAATTTACTTGTTCCCATAATATAAGAACTAGGGCACACCAAATGAAATTAACGGGCAGCAGGTTTAAAACTAATAAAAGAAAGTTCTTTTTCACGCAGTGCAGTCAACCTGTGGAACTCCTTGCCAGAGGAGGCTGTGAAGGCTAGAACTATAAGAGAATTCAAAGAAGAGCTAGATAAATTCATAGCGGTTAGGTCCATAAAAGGCTATTAGCCAGGGGGTAGGAATGGTGTCCCTGGCCTCTCTTTGTCAGAGGCTGGAGATGGAGGGCAGGAGACAAGTCGCTTAATCATTGTCTTCAGTCCACCCACTCTGGGGCACCTGGCACTGGCCACTGTCGGCAGATGGGATGTTGGACTAGATGGACCTTTGGTCTGACCCAGTAACGGCCATTCTTATGTTCTTATGACAATCACTGAGCGACTCACCCCAGCCCCTATCCCAGCATCGGCCAAACAGAGGTGAGGTACACGCAGTTGGATCAGACTCAGTAATGGCCATTCTTATGGTCTTATGACAGACTCTGATGGTTTCCATCCAGGCAGGTTTTTTCCTACTGCTATTACTAACGTGACCCACGTGAAAAGGGCACGTGAGGTGAGGTGCACGCTGACTGCACATACAATTGCCTGAGAGTCATGTGCTCCCTCTGCATCCAATCAAAGCACTGCTACAGTTCAACCGGAACGCCCAGCGCCTTCTATTTACACAAGCACAGTTAGCAGAACTGCCCTATCCCAGGAAACTGTCTCTGTTACAACCACCTGGGGACAAAGGGGGCCACTCACATGGCCCACTCACCAGCCTCAGTTGCCCATCACTGATTTACAAAGTTCCAAGCAGTTACACCTGTGCCAACTCCCTGAGGACAGTTGGGTTCCACAGAGTCATCATGTGCCTACATTTCAAGGCTGGGGAGGCCCATGGGTAACAGAAGGGTAATTTGTCAAACAAATGTTTCGTTAGTGGAGCTGATGCACAGGAAGGAAAGAATCTCCAGGCAAGCCTATACTGCAATTTATATAAAGTGCACATCAGCTAACTTGGGTTGATGAGGGCTCAAGCTAAGAGGCTGTGAAGTTGTGATGTAGACATTCAGCCTCAGGCAGATCGCAGGTTAGGGACCGTTACACCCATGCAGAGTGGGTGCATCATGGTCTCATTCTGATTAGAACTGGGAGACACTTTGGAGGAAACTTTTTGTAGCGAACAATGTAGCTTCAATGACATTGAATGCTTTCAGGAATCTCTTGGCTCAGACACAACACAGAAAAGAATTCCAAAGACACTGAAACATTGTGTTGTCTAAACAAAGAGCTTTGATTTTGCTGCTTTGAAATGACTTTGTCACAAACTGTCTTTAATTATTAACAGAGAGATAGCTGTGCTAGTCTATACACTATCGAAACAAAGAGCAGTCAAGTAGCACTTTAAAGACTAGCAAAATAGTTTATTAGGTGAGCTTTCGTGGGACAGACCCACTTCTTCAGACCATAGCCAGACCAGAACAGACTCAATATTTAAGGCACAGAGAACCAAAAACAGTAAGCAAGGAGGACAAATCAGAAAAAGATATCATCTGATGAAGTGAGTCTGTGCTCACGAAAGCTCATGCTCAAAACTTTTCCGTTAGTCTTTAAGGTGCCACAGGACCCTTCGTTGCTGTTACAGATCCAGACTAAAACAGTTACCCCTCCGATACTTAAAAAATCAAAAATTTGGATTCTGGCAAAATGAACAGGTTTGTTCAATCCGTGGAGATTTTTTTTACTTCAGACTTTTCCCAGTTTGATGAAAAAATTGCAAACGTTTTCATCTTTGGCCTGACCCAGAATGACTCCCTCTCCTGTTCTGTTTTTTAGAACACCCAGTTAACCAAAAACAATCTATTTGCTCCGCTGTAATTTTGATCTTGGACCTCTTGCTTTGCTTTCTCTTTGTCATGGGTAATTGACAAGAAAATGGGGACGTCACAGGAGCCTTGGGGAGACAACACACACACACACACACACACACACACACAGCCCCCACCACAATGCCATTTTTACAGCCCCTTTTCAGAGCCGTCCCACAGCTGAACGGGAAATGAGATGAATCCAGGTGTGTCACATTCCAATTGGCAAGGGCCCTGCACCGTGTTGTGCAGCTAGCAGAGAGTCTTGAGTATGTTACCAACAATTCTTAATAACTGAGTAATAATCATGGACCAAATTGCACTGTCCTCACAGAGGTCTGATTTTCATTGAGCCTAACTCCCCTTTACACCTGATAGAGAAAGGGGTCTTCATAGTGAATGTAAATGTAATATAGATCCATGGGCCTTGGGTATAAGAGGCAAAGGGTGGCAATGACTCCCCTGGGTCTTAGTGATGAACCTCTCTCCTCTTCCTATCCCTATTCTAACCATTCACAAAGGTTCCCACCGCAGGCTGTTGCTGCTTGCGGGCTGGTGACTCTTCACCCAAGTGGCTCTGTTAACTCAACAGCAAAACTCTTCCAGCTTGCCAGACCTATTAGCATAACAGTGAACCTGTGGAAGGGCCATTAAGTGGTAATGAACTCATTTCACACGCATGTGCCAACCCCACTTACTGACACAAACAGTGGTGCATTACAACAAAAAAGCAGTCAAATTGCACTTTAAATGCTAACAAAATAATTCATTAGGTGATGAGCTTTTGTGGGACAGACCCACTTCTTCTGCATTACTATGTCCACAGGACCTTAGCTTGAAATTTGCTTTAAATATTTCATTAATTTGTGGAAGATTATAAAATCACATCTCTAAAAATCCATGCATAGATATTTAGATGCACAAGCTATGCTACTTTAACACCGTAAATGCTTGGACCTTCAGACATATAGTTGTTTTTTTTTTAAATAAATACTTCAAAAGACCACCCACATCTAAAATACACATTTTAATTTTAATTACTATAGTACAAAACCTTGCTTCCAAAAAGTCTTCCTGTCTAGTCTATCCATTCCGACTCTCCTTTCAACCCCTTGTTGAATGAAGCCCTTAAAGGGACAACAATCCTTTTCTTCCAGATAGCTAAACAAATGGAGTTTCCCTTTTATTTCTGATTATTTCAGGAACTCGTTTTAAGCTAACCAAAATCAGTACCTTACTAACATATAAAATCCTTTGACATGCCTAAAATATTTGGAAACATATTTGAACATAAACATATAGTGAAATTTCATAAACATCTCTTGTTATGAAAGCCACACAAACTAAACTAGCAGTCCCTTTTTTTCTGAAAGCAATGAACTTTATTACGAACACACTAAACTCCTCTGACTCATTAATTTAAAATAAAGTCTTTGTTTCAGCGAGTTTTAAATATGTAGTACTCTGGTGTGGTTACTTTATAAAGGCTTAAGAGTATATTTCAAACATAAAATAGGCTTAGAAATACTGATTAAGAAAATGTAAAACAGAGAAGAGCTGCGCGGCACCATGTGGTCTATTTTTAATACTGTATTCAGCAGGACAATGGACTTGCCCTTACTATGAAGTTTTTGCAAATAAATCTCTGACAAACCTCAGGGTATATCAAAAAAAACTGCAGCTGACTTTTTTTTTATTTCCAAATTTAGTGCTTTCAGTTAAGTACCTTCTGCAGGTCCAGTCCACACAATCTGGCATGCAGCGGAGAACCTGCTCCGTTAGGACGAAATTTGAGAAGAGCATGTTTTGTTTTGTTTTTTTTTAAACAAACGTCATTTGCTACACTGAGATCCAGGGATTTGGTGGGTGAGCCGACAGAAGGAGGAGAAGCGGGGAGTGGGTGATGTAGTGGCCAGGATGTGGGGCCTGGACAGATGAAGGGTGGAGTATGGGCTCCCCAAGTAGCAACTTCACCCACCCCCAATGCATAGATCCAAACAACTCCTTCTTAATGGCTAATGGCTTTTGCACCAATGAGAATCAGAAGCCAGTGAACCTCATAGGAGTGTTGTCTGCCCAAAGCTAAGCAAACCCCAGGACTTGGCCCAATAATACCACCAATAAATTATGCATTGGGCGCCCCGGGCCAACCCACAAGGTTTCTGGGCACCTACTGTGCAGTAATAGGTCTCATTAAAAAGCCGCAGCACCAATAAACAAATGAGAGCGCAAAACAAATGCAGCTACCCTGAGCTGGCCTCCTGCCCTCCTCCCACGCCCGCCACACACACAGCTACTGCCCCGAGCCAAGCCACCCCCAAAGCCATGTCACACTAGTGCAGAAGAGACATCTCCTCAGCCCGGCCCTGGCTGGTGGTGGACTCTGGAGGCAGGGCACGTGCTGAAGGGATGAGAGGAGTCGAGGTCCTGGTCCCACGACCTCCACTGTCCAGTCTCCCTACAGTCAGCAGCTGTACCTCGTGTGATCAGAGCTGCTCTTACTGGGCACAGAACTGGCAGCCTGGCGCTCACAGCAACAGCTGCCTGGGGAGAATCAAGGACACTCCCTACTCTGCCCTTGGACTGATGTGTTTACATGGAAACAGGGACCCACACTGGACAGAGGACTAGAAGCCATCCGAGCTGCCACCAGCAGCGTGATCTCTCCTGCAGGCGGCTCTGCCCATGAGCTCCTGGCAGACCACAGCGGGGTAGCACGCGCAGGCCGAGCCAACAGCATTGGAAGTTCTGAAAAGGGACACGAAAGACAGCTCTGTGGTTATCCCTGCCCGCGAGCCCAGAGCCCAGCGTGCGCTGCGCAGTGAGACTTGGCTGAGATGCCAGGTTCAGTCACCAGGTACAGCTACACCAGAAAACTAAGTCAACTTACCGCCACCGCAGGAATTACAGGGGAGGTGCATGTCCCCGCCACCCTCCCTGGGTTGGTGCTGCAGGTCCTCACCACGAGCGCTTCCCCTGACCTAAGAGGAGCAGCGTGTGGGGCTGAGACCTCCATGAGCAGGTCTCTGCTGGGTGCCCAACTGGCACCTGGACTCTTAGCTCTGCCGGCCACACTGCTCTAGTTAAACTGCTGCAAACCAGCTGCGACCTCCACAATCATCTTTGCCATGGCTCTAACCACATCACCTCCCTCCCCTTTTCCAGTGTCGTCATCACTTCCACATCCCCCACCCCTCCCCGTGCACTGGGGCTTGCTCACCCACCACCCTCCTGCTCCAGCCACGTGCGGTCTGTTCCACCCCTGCCTCCTTCAGCCAGCACCTCTAGTCACACAGCCAGCCTGCAGGAGAAGCAGGGACAGGCTAATATCCTGTCTCTCTGTTGACCCAGTTTAGGTGGCTATGTATCACCCCTCACCCTGGAGAAGTGGGTCGTGCAGCGTTCTCTGGGCAGCTCTGAGAGCCGCCTAACCCCAGCCCTGCCTACGCCCAGGCATCGATCGGCACAACTGGGGCGCTTGGGGGAAGGAAGGGGAAGATGGTGCAGTGTAGGGATGCAGGAACTTGGGTACTTCTGAAAATGCTCTTCATACTCATGTTAATGCTCAGCTGGCTCTTCCTATGCGAGCCACTGCCCTGCTGTGGTACCCGCCACTCATGCTCAGGGGCTGGATCACAGCATCTGGTCCTGTGGCCAGTGCTTGTAGTTCTTCAGTGCATCTCCCCAAAATGTGGGATTTCACATTAAATTACAGTAGTTATCAGCTCCTCCTCCCTGCAACTGCCAGGCCCTGGGACACCTGGCAAAGTGCTAATCCCTCTTTTCTCCGTCACCAGCCAGACTCAGTAAAACCAAAGAAATGCTCGTCCCCTGCTCTGGAGTCACTTGATTATTAATGTTATCAGAAGTGACGGCCCCTTGTAGGCTGGATTGAGGATGCAAAGCTCACCCTGTGCCCTCAGCTGGCTCTGCAGGAGAATCCACTGAGCAGAGTAATCAAAGGAGCCAGGTGATTTTTTTTTTTTTTTGCAGGTAATAGGAATATGGGCAAAAAATGCTTGAGTTCCTATACTGTGTGTGAATTTCGGTTGGACGCAATAGACGGCTGACTCAAGGCTGGTTTGATCTGGTTGCATTTCATGTCTGCTCTGCAATCTGCTTGCATGAAGGCAAACGAGCACTAAACGTGCACAGCAACTGAGAGTTAGGCCTTTAGCAAGGGTAGTAAGAGTGGGGCGGGGGTACTGACACCCCACAAAGTAACAGATCAGTCCCCCAATGTATTTCTGACACCCCCCTCCACCCAGCATCATGTGAAGGAGAGAGCACCTTGGAACCCAGCTACGTCCTGAAGGTGGGGGTGGAGGGGGAGACATGAACAGGATCTGGAGGAGGGCTGCAGGAGCCACTATGGTACACAGTATCAGGCCAGCCGCTGGGGAGCAGTTAGGACTCCCCTGACCAGCCTGGTCCCACATTTCAGCTGCCACAAGTCCTAGCAGAGACACCCAGCCCAGGAGAGGGGTAGGAGCATATGTAGGGCCCTAACAAATTCACAATCCTTTTTGGTCAGTTTCACAGTCATAATAAATGTCATGATTTCAGCTGCTGAAATCTGAAAGTTCACAGTGTTGCAGTTGTAGGAGTTCTGATGCAGAAAGGAGTTGTGCGAGGGGTCACAAGGTTGTTGTACGGGGGGACTGCTGTATTGCTACCCTTACTTCTGCACAGCTGCCACCAGCAGCACTGCCTTCAGAGCTGGGCAGCTGGAGAGCGGTGACTGCTGGCCAGGAATCCAGCTTGGAAGCCAGAGCTACCACCACCAGCTGCGCAGAAGGAATGGTATGGTGCAGTGTGATCACTCTTACCTCTGTGCTGCTGCCTGCAGAGCTGGGCGCTTAGCCAGCAGGTGCCTCTCTCTGGCCCCCCAGCTCTGAAGGCAGCAGTACAGAAGTAAGGGCACCATGGGTATGGCAATGCCAGCCTTCCTTCTGCATGGCTGCTGGCAAGTGCTGCCTTCAGAGCTGGGTACCTGGCCAACATGACAGCTACTACTCTCCAGCTGTCTCACTCTGAAGGCGAGGTAGAAGTAAGGCTGGCAATGCTCCTAAAATAACCCTATGATTCCCTGCCACTCCTGTTTGGGTCAGAAGCCCAATCGGAGAAGGCTGGTTTCTGCTGTGAAATCTGTATCGTCTAGGGCAAAAACTCACAAAAGGCCAGATTCCATGGTAGGACACCAGATTTCCCGGCCTGTGACACGTTTGGAATGGTTGTTAATTTGGTAGGGCCCCAACTATCCGCTGCTTGTGTGGAATGTGTGCTTGTGTAGGGCACAGGACAGGCCACTGGCACTTGGAAAGTGGTCAGGCATTAGCACACAGGGCACTAACCTCCAAAGAATTATCATAGGAACCACAGTATGAGCTATCATGAAAGCCCTTCCCAGCCTGGAGATGTCTCTCCCCTCCTCAGTCTCTCACATCTCTTGCTCTGCTCCTTATCCTACTGACCCCAGGCCTTACACTCTGTTGATCTTGTACCATGTGTGTGTAGTGGCCACAGTTTCTGTATGAGGAGAGATTTGAAAGATGGAGACTCTTCAGTTTAGAAAGGAGCTGTGGGCTGGGGGTGGGGATGTGATGAAGGTCTACAAAACATGACTGGTGTGGAGCAAGCAAACAGGAAAGTGTTATTTGCCCCTTCACGTAACGCAAGAACCAGCAGTCACCCTATGACATTAACGGGCAGCAGGTTTCAAACAGACAAAAGGAAGTACGTCTTCCCACAATCCACAGTCATCCTATGGAACTCATTGCCTGGAGAAGTTTTGATGGCCAAAATTATAACTGGGTTCAAAAACACACTTAGGTACATTCCTAGAGGATAGATCCATCAATGGCGATTCGCCAAGGTAGCCAGGGACACAACCCCATTCTCTGGAAGTCCCTAAACCTTTGACTGCCAGAAACCGGGACTAGATGACAGATTGTTTCCCTGTTCTGTTCATTTCACCTGGAGCCTCTGGCACTGGCCACCTGCAGAGACAGAACTGTGGGCTGGCTGGACGACTGGTCTGAGGCCAGGTGTACAATAGACATTAAAGTTGATTGTAGACACGCAATTCTAGCTATGGCAATTCCGCAGCTAGAATTGACTTACCTGCCATCAACTTACCTGGATGTCCACACAAAGGGAAGTCGACGTGATCCTGAGGAGTAGAGAAGCCGACTGCCAACCCCAGATAGTTCAATTCCATGCGTACCTACTAGGCGCGTGAAATCAAACTGTGGTCAGAGTTGCTCTTCCGCGTAGTGAAGACCTACCCTCAGCCAGCATATCCATTCTTATGTACCCTTATATTCCCCAGGAAGGCAGGTTCATAAAGCTAAACTGGCCTGTGACTTCCTCTTTTTTCAGCCCTTAGCAAACTCCAAACCCATCTCCGCTTACAGCACACTCTCCCATCCAGGCACACAGAAACAAAAGAGGGAACTTTGCCAAGCGGGAAGAAAGTGAGTGTAATCGGGGAAAGATGTTTATTGTAAAATGGAACGTGACAGATTCTTCTTTGTTATTTACTGAAGTCACATTAACTATGGAGCTGGGAAGCTGCTACCTTGCCAACACCACTTTATTTTACAGGATGTAAATAATTACATGTTAACTAACAAACTAATTATATGCCCTGCAGGTTCCCGGATAATTGTATAACCCTGCCAGAGTCTAAATGTTTTAAATGGACTGTAAACAAAGCCAAGGTAGAAAAAGAAGAGTTTAACCATATAAGGAAGTGAGAGTTTTTAATGCAGCCGCGGCACAAAAGGGGTCTGCCAGCACCAATCGTGAAATTTTGCTTCCATGCAAAGGGACAGCACCAGAATTCTACAGCTCATAAAGGAGCCACTTAAGACCCATCTCAAGAGGTTAGAAAGAGGTGTATAAGGCGTGCACTGGTCCTCTGCACAGTATTACCGGTAGTTTGTATTACCGCAGCAGCTGTATCCGCAGCTGAGATCGAGGCACATGCCACACTATAGCTAGACAAGACAGAGCACAGGGTGGGGAAAGGAAAGGCTCATGCGCTCCCATTTTACAGAGAGGCAAATTTCACCTGGCACCACCATAAGATCTATACCAGTGATTTCGAGCAGCATGCCCCTCCGAGGAGGAGGCAGAACACACCCTACAAGTCCAGACAAAACAACTGGAATGAGCAATCTGCGTGATGAATTCCCTGAGGCTCAGAGAGGTTCCCAGCTCAGCGCTAGCAGCTCGGATGGACACAAGGACAAACTGATGGATGTATGTTTCGTAAGCGTCAAAGGACACAAACTAAACAGACAAAGAAAGGACGGGAAGGGCAAACAACTTTCCGATGCCCATTAGGTCAGTGGTAGAGGTGGGACCTTTACCCAGGCCTCCTGACTTGCAGTTCAGGGCCTCTAACACTCCCCACCACCACCTTGTTTGCTCCACATTCACCTGAGGATCTCAAAGCACTTTGACCGCTAGCATAGACTCACACTAACCTGGGCCCTCAAGTGGCAGAGAGCCTGGACTTCTCGGCTGCAGGTCTAAGTCCCCGTTGTGTACAACTGCGCTGTGCCAACTACTAAAAGCTCTGTTCTTAGCACTGGAAAGTGCTCATTCGTTTTAACAGCAGCAGTGGGCTGCGAGTGACACAGCGGTTGCTTAGCCAGCTAGCTAAAAGGCCCTCTGGATGAGCAAACCGGGACCAAAAGGCTGGCCACCAAGCTAGGATAAGAAACCCACGTGTGATGGGGAGAAATCGAAACCTCATAGATAAATCGTGCACCAAAGTGGGGAGCCAAGCCTAGAACCCCCGGCCTTGCCAACTGAAACCAGAGGCTTCTGCTCAGGCGGAACAAGAGCTCTTTCCGCTTGCTTTTGCCGTAGGGCTAGGCTGCCGCCACCAGAGAGCAGCACGGCAATCTTTCATCACAAACAGCTAGTCAGTCAAATAAGCATCTCTTCATGCCCAGAGCCAGACTAAATAACTTAACTCTTGGCAGCGGGGAAATGAAGCAGCGCTTCAGCACCGTGTTCAGGGCAGGGGAAAGGAAGAGATCAGGGCGTGACAGCAGACGGTGGTCCAGGCCAATAAATGTGGAGGACGAACATTGCCAATACACAGATAATTCTCTTGGAAAGGCCCACTGGTGACTGCTTCTCTCGCGCTCAGTGTGCACAAAGCCAGCCATGCATGACGACAGAGCTAGTGCCAGAATATGCCCCAGGCAGCTGCTTAACTTAGGGAGTCATTTTAATAAGAGAGGTGAGGAAAGCCACCCTGGACCACAATCCAGTCACATGGCGCACGTTAAACACCACCGAGACGTGCTAGCAGCTGGGTAGGTGATTGTACAGGACACACTGGTGTGCCACAGAGGGTGGCCCTGGTGATGCTGGACTTCCTCTGACACCAAGCTGATGGCTATGTCAAACAGTCGACACAGAGCAGCAGTAGGGTAGAGCAGTGCCTCTGAGTCAAACAGAAGCATATTCTACTCCCAGTCGTTCTACCGCTTAGCCCTGGGAAAGGCTCCTCAGGAGGTGACAGTTCAAGTTTCTACTCCACCATGGACTGGAGCTGGGGCAAGGTGTCTGGGCTGAGAGCGGGTTCTCCTTCCTCTCAGTGCATGGAACACTTTGTAAGGGGTGCTGCGTGGGGTAAATACGTTAAAGATGACAAGGAGCTCACATGCTATGGTTAAGAAGATCAAACCAAAGGTCCCTCAACCTCTGTGTTCTCTGTTCCAACAGTGACCAATGCTAGGTGCTTCAGCTGGAAAGAACAGAGCAGGGCAATTATCGAGTGATCCTTCCTCTGCTGTTCAGTCCCAGCTTCTGGGCAGCCAGAGGTTTATGGACACTCAGAGAAGGGGTTTTTGCTTCTGACCATCCTGGTTAATAGCCACTGATGGACATATCCTCCAGGGACTTATCTAATTCTTCTCGGAGCCCAGTTATAGATTTGGTTGTCACATCATCCCCTGACAATGAGTTCCGTGGGCTTGTTGGGTGTTGTGTGAAGATGCACTTACTGAAGTTTGTTTTAAACTAGCTGCCTCTGAATTTCATCAGGTGACCCCTGACCCTTGCATTACATGAAGGCTTAACTAATGCTTCCCTTTCTCCACCCATTCATGATTTTACAGTCCTCTATTATATCCCCCATGAGTTTTTTCTCTTTTCTAAGCTGAACAGTCCCATTCCTTCTGATTGCTTCCTGTAAGGGACTGTTCCGTACCCCTCATCTTTTTTGTTTTCCTTCCCTGCAATTTTGCCAATTCTAACATACGTACTTTGAGATGGGCCAAGGGCAACTATACACCGAATTCCAGGTGTGGGAGTGCTGTAGATTTATAGAGAGGTATTATCATATTTTCTGTTTTCTTATTGATCCCTTTCCTAATGATCCCTAATAGCTTTTTTGACTGCCACTGCACATTGTGCAGATGTTTGCAAAGAATATCCACAACGACTCCAAACTCTCTTTCTGATTTAGACCTCAACATTTTGTATGTAGATTTGGGATCGTTCTTAGCCCATGTGCATTACTTTGTCTTCATCACCATGGAATTTCATCAGCTGTTTTGTCACCTCGTCACCCAGTTCAGTGAGATCCTTTTGTAACTCTTCACAGTCAGCTCCAGACTGAACTATTGTGAGCAGGGTTAGGCAAAGATTTTTGCCCAAGGGCCACAGCATCAGGCTATGGAAATTACAGCAGGCCATGAATGCCCACAGAATTGGGGCGGGGGTGTGGGAAGGGCTGAGAGTGTGAGTTCCGGGGTAGGGCCAGAAATGAGTTCAGGATGCAGGAGGGGGCTCTGGGCTGGGGCAGGGGATTGGAGAGTGGGTGTGAGGTACCTGGCCAGAGATGCTGGCTCTGAGTGGAATGAAGGTGAGTTGGGGTTGATCCTGCTTGAAGCAGGGGGGCTGGACTAGACGACTTCCTGAGGTCTCTTCCAGCCCTAGGATTCTATGAAGGGTTCGGGGTGTAGGAATGTGCTCTGGGCTCAGACCAAAGCATTCAGAGAGCATGAGGGGGGATCAGGGATTCAGGCTCTAGCTCATGCTTACCTCCTCAAGCAACTCCCAGAAGCAGCCAGCATGTCACCCCTTCAACTGGTTCCTCCATTGGCACTGGGCACTGCCCCATCTGCAGATGCTGCCCCTGCAGCTTCCATTGGCCAGGGTTCTCAGCCAATGGCAACTCAGGGGGATGGTGCCTGGGGTGTGGGAAACAAATGGAGCCCTCTGGCTTCCCATACATACAGGAGCTAGCGATGGTCATGATGCTGCATCTGGGAGTCATGTGGAGCCAAGGCATATGGGGAGCAAGGCAGCCCCAGATCCCACCTCCCAGGAACTCGAGGGCTGGATTAAAACAGCATGAGTGTCAGCCCAGAGCCCTGTGAGACTCCACTGCTCACCACTGTCCAGTCTGAAAACTGACCGTTTATCCCTACCCTTTGCTCCAAAGCTTTAGCCACTTGCTGATCCAAGTGGGGCCCTTCCTTCTCCTCCCCAGAGTGCCTACTTAAGAATGTTCAATGAGAGACCTTGCCAAAGTCATTCTGAAAGTCAAGTACGCTCTATCCCCATTGTCTACATGCTTGTTGACACCCTCCAATAATTCCAATGGATTGGCGAGGCATGATTTCCCTTGACAGAAGCCAGGTTGATTCTTCCCTCAACATTTCATGGCCATCTATGTTACTGATCATTCTTTTCCTTACTACAGTTTCAGCAAATGGCCTGGTACTGAAGTGCCATTGCCAGGACCACTTCTGGAGCCTTTTTATTTAAAAACAATGTTACAATAGCCATCCTTCAGTCATCTGACACAGAGGCTGATTTAAGCAATATATTACATACCACTCTTAGTAGTTCTGTAATTTCAGATCTGAGCTCCACCAGAACCCTTGGGTGAATCTCATCCAATCCTAGTGACTTATTGCTATTTAATCTATCAGTTTGTTCCAAAAGCTCTCTCCTGGTACATCCATCTTAGACAGTTCCTCCGCTTTATCACCAGAAAGGAATAGCACGGGCATGGGGATTTCCCACCCATCCTTGGCAATAAAGACCAAAGCAAAGAATTCATTTAGGATCTCTGCAATGGCCTTGTCTTTGTTGAGTTCTCCTTTAGCACTTCAATCATCCACTGGCCCCACTGACTGCTGGGCTGGCTTCCTGGTTCTGATGCACTCAAAAAATATTTGCTGTTCGTTTTTGTGGCTTTAACTAGCGGCTTTCAAATTCTTTCTTGGCTTGCCTTATTATACTTCTTTTGACTTGCCAGAGTTTATCTGCTAGGATTTTACTTCCAGTTTTAAAGGATGCATTCTTCACAAAACATTCCTACTGTGGATGAGCTTATCCTGGCAAAACCCTGAACTTTTGCTGGTATAGATGGTTCCAGCCTCCCTGCCCCACCACGCCCCCCTGAGTAAAATATTTCATGTTGGCAAAAAATGGAGTTTTGTTGGTCCAGCTGCACCTATAAAACCCGTAAGAACAGTCTTTACCTCACAGGGATATTTTAAAGCTTTATAAAAGTGTTTGAAACTTGGCTCTCCTCTCTGTCTGAATCAGGCGTGGCTTCCCTGGCATTACACAGAGGTTAAACAGGCGTAAGTATGAGGAGACTCTGGCCTGGTGCCTTTCAGATTTGTCAATGAAAGGTGCTACAGGAACATAAAGCGGGGTGAGATTGATATGTTAGTTTCAGACTTGATGCAGAGATAAAATGAGCTAAACGTAAGACGCACGTTTTGAGCGTCAGCTATTCTATGGCACTCCAGAGAGACGGCCCTGGATTCTGCTAAGGTCACATGTCCCCCTGCATGCTTTATATCAAACTGCACTGTACAATTGTGAATGTTATTGGGAAGATAATGTTGTACTAATTCAGGCGTCTTGTTTGTCTACTATGCATTTTAGAGAGTTTGTCTGTTTGATCAAGAACGCCTCCTAATTGGTAAGAGCTAAGGCCACCAAATTCATTATGCAGCTTCCTCTAATACCTTAAAGGCTGTGTCTACACTAGCCCCAAACTTCGAAATGGCCATGCAAATGGCCATTTCAAAGTTTACTAATGAAGCGCTGAAATACGTATTCAGTGCCTCATTAGCATGCGGGCAGCCGCAGCACTTCGAAATTGACACAGCTCGTCCCGACAGGGCTCCTTTTCAAAAGGACCCCGCCTACTTTGAAGTCCCCTTATTCCTATGAGCAGATGGGAATAAGGGGACTTCAAAGTAGGCCGGGTCCTTTCAAAAAGGACCCCCATCCGGACGAGCCACGCGGCTGCGAGCCACGTCAATTTCAAAGTGCCATGGCCGCCCGCATGCTAATGAGGCGCTGAATATGTGTTTCAGCGCTTCATTAGTAAACTTCGACATGACCATTTGCATGGCCATTTCGAAGTTTGGGGCTAGTGTAGATATAGCCAAAGCAATGTAGGGTTTTGGTTGTGCCAGGAAAACGGAATGGCATCTCGTAAAAATCAAACAGAAAAGAGACAGAATCATCAAATCAAGCAGAGTCACCAGAAATGACATAAGTGTTATAGAATTATATCATAAAATCATAATCCTAGGGCTGGAAGAGATTTCATGAGGTCATCGAGTCCAGCTCCCTGCCCAAAGCAGGATCAACCCCAACTAAATCATCCCAGCCAGGGCTTTGTCAAGCTGGGATTTAAAAACCTCTAAGGATGGAGACTCTACCACTTCTCTAAGTAACACATTCCAGTGCTTCACCACCCTCCTGGGGAAATACTTTTTCCTAATATCCAGCCTACACCTCCCACACTATAACTTGAGACCATTGCTCCTTGTTCTGCCATCTCTCACTGCTCAGAGCAGTCTCTCTCCATCCTTTTTAGAACTCCCCTTCAGGAAATGAAAGGCTGCTATCAAATGGCCCCTCACTCTCCTCTTCTGCAAACTAAATAATCCCAAATCCTTGGCTTCCCTTCCTAGGTCATGTGCTCCAGCCCCCTAATCATATTGGTTGCTGTCTGATGTACCCTCTGCAATACATCCACATCCTTTATACACCGGGAGGCCCCCAAACTGGATGCAGTACTCCATGTGTGGCCTCAGGAGTGCCAAATAAAGGGGAATAATCACTTCCCTAGATCTGCTGAAATACTCCTCCTAATGTACCTCTGTGACAATGCTTGAGATTCTTCTTTCCCAAGTGCAGGACTCTTCACTTGTCCTTGTTGAACTTCATCAGATTTCTTTTGGCCCAATCCTCTAATTTGTCTAGGTCTCTCTGGACCCTATCCCTAACCACCAACACATCTACCTCTCCCCTTAGCTTAGTGTCATCTGCAAATCTGCTGAGGTGCAATCCATCCCCTCACACAGGTCATTAACAAAGATATTGAACAATACGGGCCTAGAACTGATCTTAGGGACATTCCACTTGAAACCAACCACCAACCACGCATCCAGCTGTTGATTACTACCAGCTGGTCCCAACCATCTAGCCAGCTTTCTATCCACCTTACAGTCCGTTTGTCCAATCCAAACATCCTTAATTTGCTGGCAAGAATATTGTGGGAGACTGCATCAAAAGCTTTGCTAAAATCAAGGTATATCGCACTCACTGACTTCCCCGGGTCCATACAGCCAGTTACCTCATCACAGAAAAACTTCCTGGATTGAAAAACCCATTGAAGAGTGTGGGTCTTGATCCCACTACCATTCACACGTGAAGCAAGCACATGACCCTTTGAGCTAAATCCCCATCTTCCAAATATTGAAAGAGACTGAACCAGGATAATCCAGATAAACAGAATGAGCTGGGAATAGGACTGCTACTCAATAAACCTTACAGAAAAGAGATAAAGTGGAGAAATTTGGAGTGCTCTGTTTTGCTACAGCTAAATCAGTGCCTGAGGTTTGGCAATTAGAAATTGGAATCCCAAGTGACTAGAACCCTTTTTGTTAAAGCCGGTGATGGATATGATTGTACAGGAATGTAGAAAAAACACTTGATGGAATTCCCATTTAAAAAAAATTACGAAAAAAATTAAATGGAAAATTATAACTATCCTTTTTGTCTTTGAAGAACTCCGAAATTAAAATTAACACTATGTTTGTGAAAAATACAATCATTTAGGTAAAGCATGTACATCTTCTTTTTATTCAAAATCAAATGAAACAGAAAGAATTGCGTTAAGGACATGAGCAATACCAGGTAAATCTGCCAGTACTTTACAAACTGAAAGACATGAATCCAGGTCTTCCATTGCTCCAGGGGAACACAGTGTGTGGCTAACAGGGCCAAGCAAGGTGAGCTAAAGGGATGGCAATTGCATTGGAAGGGAAGTGGTTCCCATGCAAGGTGATGGGAATTTGCTGGTTGAGGGATTGAGGGGAAAGTGAATGTTTACTTCTGGATTTGGTTCATTGTGCAGAGATCTTAGATGGAGAGTTGGCTGCTTTACAATGTGGTAAATGCAGCATAAGTTGTGATTAGTGGGGCAGGAGCTAGAGAAGCTACCAAGGAGCACAGTCTCACAGTCATGTTTCCTCTGAAGCCAGCTGCAGAGCACAGCAGGTCTCAAACTTCATTGCCCCACAACCCCCTTCTGACAACAAAAGTTACTGCACAACCCCAGGAGGAGAGACTGAACCCTAAACCCTCCAGAGCCCTGAAGCCCCAGGCAGTGGGGCCAAAGCCTCACTGCTCCATGTGTGTGTGTCTGTGTGGGGAGGAGTTTGTAACGTGAGCCCCACTGCCCAGGACTCATGCCCTCAAGCATCAGCTTCAGCCCCAAGCCATGGGGCTCAGATATCGGCTCCAGCCCCGAGTCCCAGCAAATCTAACTCTAAGCCTGGCAACCCCATTAAAACGGGATCCCTCCCAACCCCCTTTGGGGTGACAAGCCCCAGTCTGTGAACTGCCGCATGACACTGGGTTGATATTGCTCCCGATAAAGAGCGCCACCTTCTGGATGCCCAGACCTGCATCCTGCGTTGCCTTTCTTTTCTGCAGAGATCTCTCCAGCAGCTTCCAGGCCCTGCCGGCAGCTTGTAGCTTGGGAGAACTGGCACAGTTTCAGCACAAGGGGGCATGGCTGCGGGCCACATGAATGCTTGCAAAGCAACGATCTCAAAATACTTCTCCAGAACAGGAACTAGTGAACTGTCAGCGACGCAGAGGCCCAGAAATAGACAAAGGGAGGCAAGTGTCCCTTTCGGGCAAGGATAAGCTGCTTGTTTAAAGACTTGCGGTGGGATTCGCACCAGGGATCAGAATGCTGGCAGGCGCAGAGGAGCCCCCGGAGGTCACCATCAAAGGAACGGAGTGTTCAGCAAGAACAGAAGGAAGAGAGATGAAAGAGTCAGCTATCTGCAAAGGCTGCATGGCGGAAAGGCAGCTAATTCCCCCCGCTTCCCCACCCGTAACAAGCCAGGGCTCAGGGGAGTGGGAAGCCTTTGTAGAGGTAACCCGAACACCCTGGCTTCAGGAAATCAGACACACTGCAGGAATGCGCCTAGGTAGCCTTGCAGAACACAGAGGCAGGCGTTCCAGGAGAACCGATCTGTTCAGATTACTAAAATGTGGTATATAGCAGTAGTGCCTAGTACCACCAGTCTTAGAACAGGCTCAGACTGTGCTAGGTGCTGTACAAATATAAAACAAAAAGGCAGCTCCTGCCCCAAAGAACAGGTTCTTATCTCGTCCTTGTCACTGTGGGGTCTGCTACTGTTTGCCATGTGGGAACCATACAACAAGAGGTTTCTCCAACACATTGCAAGAACATTCTGACTGACTCAGTGAAAGGCCTCCTGATGCCTCATGCTTCAGCTCTAAGTGGTCAAAGCAGGCCAATAGCCCTCTTCCCCTGCCCCGAGGTCTGTGCTCAGCCAGTAGCCATGGTGCGCCTTTACCTTCGTTTGCACAGGGGGTGTCTGTGGCTTACGCCAGGGCAATCTGGGGCAATGGCAGTGAAGCAAGGAGGGTTTATTCTGGGTTTACACAGGAGTCTCTGAGATGATAATCTGCATGTGTCTCCCTCTGAGGGGGACGGGTCATTAAAGCAGGCAAACTCCCAAGGCCGCAGAACTTTGGCCTGGAGTCCCACCATCTCTGCACAGAGCCAAGCACATCCAGTGGTTCCTGGAGAGGTCCTTCAATCTTGTCTACATAGAGAGGGTAAAGATTAACTTTCATAGTGGATTAATTAAACTTCCTTAAAGCCCCTGTGTGGACATGCTCATTTGGAATTAAAGTGGCTTTAGGAAGATTAATGCAAATTACTGAAGATGGGAATTTAAAGCAGATTAGTTACTGATCTGCTTTGAAGTCACTCCTTTAGTTTATTTGCATTGACTCTCTGAAGTGTTTATGTGTAAACAATCCCTCCTTTTTGTCCGATCTCTCACAAAACAGAACCTTAGGAAGCAAACTCTGTCTGCAGAGTAATTTCTGGTACATCCTCGACCAAGAGAAACCAGGAGATTTTCAGGCCAGTTTCAAGATGAGTGATCTTCTGAAAGGCCTTGAGTAAGCAGCTAGTCTTCAGTTTCACCATGGTCCATGTGGTTTGTCCATCACTAGTCAGAATGTCCAGTGAGTTTAGCCCAGATTTCCCTAGCTAAACATTTATTTCTCCCACGTTTCACCTTGCGCACCAAGAAAAGCACCAAGTCTTCCTTCCACCTCCGTACTTGCCTTCCATCCAACCTGCATCACAGGCAGTGACAGCCACCTTTGAGAAAACCCCTGGGGCTCTCAGAAGGATATTAGACACACAAGCTGGGATTTCAAAGATGCCCGAGGCAGTTAGGTGCCAAACTCTCATTGAATTCCAATGGATAGGGGGACCCAGGTAGAGATGCTCCAATTACTGATTTTTCAAGATGGCCAGCAAACCAAATACAGTAAATTCTTTGATACCCAGCAGCCCAGGGACCGGGAGGCTGCTGGATAATCAAATATGTGGGATATTTTTCTAGCAGCCTGTCAGCCCCACAGAGAGGAAAAGTTCCCACAAGAACCAATCTAAACAGGTGGAAAGAGCAAAGATGAATTTTTCCATTGGAAATCCCGGCCCAGAAGAGGAATTAATTTGGAAGTCAATTTGCAGCAATTAAATATTTAGCTTGTGTGATGAGCTCACGTGGCTCTGACTCAAACAGGCTTCGATTAAAGCGGACAGCGGGAGGGAGGGCACAGCTGCCACCGCTCCACCAATCAGCCACAGAGCATCAGCAAGCTCAGGTGCTGGCACTCCTCACAATGGGCAAGAGAGAATTTGCTCTGGCCTGAGGGAAATTGCCCCCCATTGGCTGGAGGTCCAGAGCACAGGGGCTGCTCCAGGAGAGAGAGCGACTGATCCAGCCACAGGGGGAGCCACTCTGGGCAGGGCGCTGTGTGGGAAGTCGCTCTGGGTGGGAGAGCAGACGAGCCACTGGCCACATGCACACGGGACGGAAGGCCAGTTAATGGAGAACTCCGGTGGTTTGAATGCTGGGTAAAACAGAGTCTGCTGTATTAAAATATTTAGTGCCTGTCAGCAAACTGGAGTCAGGCCAGGAAACACGCTGGGTACATGTGCACTGCAATAAAAGCCTGTGGCACAGACCCTCAGAGCCTGGGTCAATCGACTCAGGCACGCTGGGCTAAACATTGCAATGGAAGTGTGGATGTGGGCTGGAGTCCAGGTTCTGAGACCTGCTCTCCCCCCCAGAGCTTCCGAGCCCAATTTCTCCATTTCAAGTTTTAGTTCTGCAACTCAAGTCATCTGACCTAGGGCAGCTGTAGGTGTTCTCCTGCCAGGCAGACATCCCCCAGGTGACTTTCACCCAAGAAGGTGGGACGCATGTCTGCACCATGGAAGATGCAGAGGTGAATTCCAGTCCAAAACAAGTGCTGGAATTTCAGATTATCCCGCCGCTACGTGACAGTTCTAAACCACAGACCATGGGTTGTTCAAGAAGATGCTCTTGCTGTCTTGTCAAAGCTGTTCCACTGTGAACACACACTTAAATAGCCATTGGGGCAGAGGAAACACTCTAGGATCCAGTGATTAGAGCATTTACTGGGAAGGAGGCACTGTGGTCAGAGTCCTCCTCTGAATCAGGCACAGAGAAGATTGGAACCCCCAACAACAACGCCCCACAAGAATGCCTCCATCAGCTGGCTACAGAGTCCTTCTTTCACTCATTGGACCGGTGAATAGGTAAGTAGTAATATGAAGTGGAACAGCTTCAACAGGAGAAGCTGAGAGTCAAGAGGGTCAGCCCAGTTCCAGTCACCAAATGAAATTAATAGGCAGCATTTTTTTTGTTAAAGTACACTATACACTGGGAACCCCTGTGGAAATCCTTGCCAGAGGCTGTTGTGAAGGTCAAGAGTATGATAGAATTCAAAAAAGACCTAGACATGTTCCTGGAGGACAGGTCCTTCAACAGCTAAGCTGAATTGTACAGGGATGGTGTCCCTGGCCTGTGTGTGCCAGAAATCGGGAATGTTCAGAAGTCCTTATTCTGTTCATAACCCTGGGTATCTCCTTAGGGAAGGAGAAGTCATCAAGATGTGGAACTAACCATACCTCCCGTAGACCGAGGTGAGGCTGGGAAGCAAGGGCAGGTCTGTTCCACTCATCCTGAATCAATCCAGATACTGCTTGTGGGGCAAAGGGCAGGAGAATCTGGAGTGGAAGCAGCTCTGGGTGGATGACCGGGATTCCTAATTAAAAACCGCATTGTGAAATGAGAAGCAAAGTCATGGAGGCTCTTTCCCTCCACACTGTTTACCTATAAAAAGGCTTCCTAGCTGGGAAGAGATTCCTGGAAAGGCTCAGAATGCTGCAGCACGTTCGTAGACGGCTGGGCACCATGCTGCAACATGATTCTGGAGTGCAGACAATATAAACAGCACAGGTGGTGCAGGAGAGAGCGGGAGGCAACGACACTAACCAGAACACTGCAGTCCGTTTGAAGTTCCCTACAGACGTTGTGCCAAGGCAGCTGTCGTAAACCACCAGTTGCTCCTGCCGGGATCTGCAGACCCCTTCATGCTCCATTCGGACCTCCTTGGGGAGTCTGAAAGCAGACAGGTTGAGCACTCTTTCCCAAAGGCCTGCGGGGGTGCTGACTTACAACTGCTGGTTTTACCTCGCTCTTAGAACTTAGGCTCTATCCCCGGCACTTGCCCCCCGGGTGAGGGGCAAACAGCAAGTGCAAAATTATTCCTGTGTGTGCACAAAGTTTTGTTTTGTTTTGAGATGCATGGCCAGACAGCAGCAAAACATGTGGGACGTTGAAAAAGAAGGGTCACAGTAACCAGTCTCAGAGCCTGGGATAACTGACTGGTGCTTGCGGGTCTCGCACTAGGAAGCTAAAAAAACCAGTGTTGACATTTGGGTTTGGGTAGGAGCCTGGATTCTGAAATCCACAGTGGGGAGCCTGGGCTCCTGTCTGAGCCCCAAAACCCACACTGCTGTACTTTCAGCCCCATTGCGTGAGTCCCAGGAGAACGAATTAACTGACCCAAACTCTGAAACTCACTGCCCCAGGGTTTTTTGTTTATTTGTATTTTGCACTGCGTAGACATGCCCTTGATCTGCCCATTTGGCTGGAAAGTAAAGGCTCCTGTTTTATTTCACACACACAAAATTTTAGAACTATTTCAGCCAAACAGCAGCACTAGGAAGGATCTGGTTTTTTGCTTTTGTTTCTCGTGCTCTTCTGTATTCAATCTGTCTATAAAGGAGAAGCCGTCAAGATGTTTATGGGAGTCCCAGAGTAGGGGGTTTTAACAGTTTTTCCAAACCCTAACAGCAAGGGAATTGTTTTCATTATTTTATGTCTTGATATTTAAGGAGAAGCAGTTGTTTGGGGGCCGGAGACATGGAATGCCAGGGTAAGGCAGTGGGTTTCTAACTCTCAAATTTTTGGATACCAAGGCCAGCTTGCTGCTTTCCTAAACTGTGCCAGGGAGATCTCAAGGACCAGGGCCACTGGACAAGTCCTTGAGAAACAGCAGTCAAGTGCACGTCAGGAAAAGGATATTTCTCACCGATCCCACTTCTCTGCCCACCCACTATTGCTGTGGGCCAAAAGAACTACCAGACTAGAGCAGACCCAAGGTCCAGTGAACCCAGTAGCACGTCTTGGAGGCCACGTCTATACTGCAGGGCTTTTCGGAACTAATTTATTTTGACCTTCTAACATCAAAATGAGTTATTTCTGAAAAGAGAATTCACACAGAATTGAGCGTTCACACTAGAGAGCCCAACTGCAAAATAAGAGCGATGACGGGATGCTTCCCTGGAGGCCATTTAAGTCTTAATTACCTCTGCTTAGTACTCACTGAGTCAATTTCAAACCTGAAAGGTGCAGGGTGGGGGTGGGGGGAGGTGTCAGCAAAAGTTGTTTATTTTGGTGGAGTTATTATTTCGAGTTAAATGCCCTGTTATTCCAGAATAACAAGCTTTGCAGTGTGGATGTAAGAGTCCTTCTACTGGAAAAAGGTGTTTTTCCTGGTTAAAAAAAAAAAAAAAGAAAAGAAATGTAAACAAGCCCTGACAGTGACCAACACCAGATACTTCTTAAAAAGATGGAAGAAACTTTGTGAGGCTGGTGGATTAAACCACCCCATAAAAGTCTCATCCTGATTCTTGAATAATATCAGCTTATGTCCTGAAGCACGACGTTTTATCTCCCTTCCACGCCTGCAGATTTTTGAAGCAGTGACTGTGATACCTGGATCCTCTGGAAGATCTCTTCATAGTCCCAAGTCTTCCATTGACCAAACTTTCACAACCACTGTCAGAGCATATCTAAAATTCGTTCTCCAAACGGAGCAAAATGCAAGAGGAATAGGAGAAAGGTAATTAGATTCTCATTGTTGTCAAAACTGGCAGCTGCATCACAAGAAGGGGGAGGGAAATTCCTTTGATATTAACAAGGTCCTGTGAAGCCAGGATATATGCAGGGCACGGTAGTAACAACTTAGCTCCCAATTCTGCAAGACTTCCTCGCAGTGAGTAGTATGTTGAGGTCAAGGGAACTGTTTGCATAAACGTTGCAGTATCTGAGCCCTTGGTCCTCCTCCCGTATGGAGCAGTGGGAAGCTGTCACATTGCAGAACTGTTTTCACACCACCCTTCCAAAATATTTTGGCGCATTAATTCCTCGTCCCGACAGATAATCAACAGCTGAAAGGAACGTTACCAAGGAGTGGGATTGAAAGGCTGTCAGATCATCTTCAGGCAGCATCGCCTACTGGGTAGTGCTGGCCTGGGCAACAAGACAGGTGGGTTCTATTTCTAGCTCTGCTGCAATCCAGCAGCATGACCGGTTGGGAGTCCCTTCTTTTTCACTTCTGTTTCTCCTCCCACACTTTGACCAACTTGTCTGTTGAGACTGAGACTGCACCGTCTCTTGCCATGTGTTCATATCGCCCTTACCACCATGCAAAGCCCCAGCCGGCTTGTGGCTTCTCAGTTATATGGTAATACCCATAAAAACCGCCTCCCAGGCCCGGTGGCAGATGCGGCAATTGGAGTGCTACCATAGGTCCATGCCAGTGACGCTAACCAGCACCACGTCCATTCCAATAACTTCCTAGACCCTATACACCATCACCCCAGTAACTCAGTACTAGTCCAACAGTAGATTTACCACAATCCAGACATGATTTTAATCTCCACTGGGCAAATCAATCATCAATGGGGTCTGGAAGACAACTTTTCTATTTATGAAGCCGGAATCGTTGGCCTAAAGCATCTGCCTTGTCTGTGACCTTTTAAAACTAATTTCCCACTGTAAGTGCGCAAGATCGCAAACTTACATAACGATGCTTTCTTTCTTTCTTTCTTTTGTTTAGATTTTCCTGCACTGGGGGAGCCACAAAGCACCTGCCAGCCACCGGGGGATGTGAAATACACAGAAAAAAAATATCACGGCATGATTCACTCAGCTTCTATTTGAACTGTGCTCTCAGGCTGTTCATTGCCACTTACAACTTTCCAAATCGTTTTCGGTAACAATAAATACTATGAATGGCAGGGCCTCAGTTACCAAACGAGCAAAGCCCATATCTGGCTGGGAAGTGCCGTTGCCAAGAGAGTCCAGAAAGATCACAAAAATGACGGGTGCCAACAAAGCTGATGATTTATTTCCAAACCGCCCACATTAACCCGTGCCCGAGGGCAATCTCGCACTTGGAACTCTGCAAAGCAGCTTTCTCTCCCCGTTGATCCCTGCAGCCCAATGGCCTTGCCTTCATCTTCTATGAGTTGAGTCTCAGATGTCCCCATCAATCTGAGGCCCAGTTGCAACCAGGCATTGTGTTAACTGACAGGTGATAAAAATGGAAGGCATCGGCCAAGATCTTCTAAAGAACTAGGTTCCCATGTAGGCAGCAAAATTAAGTACCCAGCACCTGCCATTGTCAATGGAGAATCCACCAGCCTGAGGTTGCTGATTTTGGTGGGATGTGTTCTTGGAGGTTTCAGCATGTGACATAATCGTAAATGAAACAGTTAATTCCTGGAGAGTCCAACCAGGAGCAACCCTTCCCACCACCCTCATTGCCTGTGGGAGCTGCTAGTTGTTGAGCCCTGTCAGAAATCAGGATCGTTGCTAAGAACTGCCATCCCAAAGATATCAGCTGTAACATTTCCCAGATGGCCATGTCTACACTAGCGCAAACCATGCAAATGGCCATTTCGAAGATTACTAATGAGGTGCTGAAATGCATATTCAGCACCTCATAGGCATGCCACTGGCCGCAGGTCTTCAAAATTGCCGCTTTTTGCTGCCGAATGGCTCGTCCAGACAGGGGTCCTTTTGCATGGCCATTTCAAAGATTTGTGCTAGTGTAGACGTAGCCTATGTGTTTAATGCGAGGAGTGGCAGAATTAACTGGTATCCTACTGGAGAGCGCACTGCTGGTGTAGCAGCCACCACCTGCATGGTGACCCAGAATCTACATTTTGAGAAGACTGCTGGCTCCTTGACCTTTCTGCTGAGACTGCCAACAACTGAGCCAACTAGCATGGGCGATGCTCTATACCATAGGTGTCCAACCTTTTGGCTTGCCTGGGCCGCATTGAGTGAAGACAGTCTTGGGCCGCGTACAAAATATATAATATAGTTAATGTATATAAATCACATAATAATGTTAAAAGTTTACAATCTTGTGGAGCCGCATTACTAGCTGCCCAGGGCCGCATGCGGGCCACAGGTTGGACACGCCTGCTCTACACATTAGCTCCTATTTGGAGACCCACCAACCTATTCTGTGTGGGTCTTCAAGAGCCAACAGTTTCAGATCCCCATTTACCAGTATGGAGAGCGAGGGGCCCAGCTGCCAAACTGATCCAGCCATCAGATCAGGCTCACAACACATTTCTGCTCTCCAAAGTCATAGAATCATAGAACCCTAAGGCTGGAAGAGATCTCAGGAGGTCTTCAGGTCCAGCCCCCTGCCTAAAGCTGGATCAACCTTAACTAAATCAACCCAACCAGGAAACTGTCAAGCTGGGACTTAAAAACCTCCAGGGATGGAGATTCCACCACCTTTCTAGGTAACACATTCCAGTGCTTCACCTCCCTCCTGGTGGAATAGTTTTTCATAATATCCAACCTAGACCTCCCTTTCCCATCCCCACAGCAATCTGAGACCATTGCTCCTTGTTCTGTCATCGTCGAGAACAGCCTCTCTTCTTCCTCTTTGGAACCCCACTTCAAGACATTGAAGGTGGCTATCAAATCACCCCTCACTCTTCTCTTCTGCAAACTAAATAAGCCCAAATCCCTCAGCCTCTTCTCATAAATCATTTTTGTTTCCCTCCGCTTGGACCCCCTCCAATGCATCCACATCCTTTCTATACTGGGGGGCCCCAGAACTGAACGCAATGCTCCAGATGTAGCCTCATGAGTGCCGAATAAAGGGGAACAATAACTTCTCTAGATCTGCTGGAAATGCACCTCTTAATGCACCCTAATATACCATTAGACTTCTTGGCTATAAGGGCACACCGTTGCCTCATATCCAGCCTCTGTACTCGCCAGGTCCTTTTCTGCTGCACTGCTGCTTAGCCAGTCGGGCCCCAGCCTCGAACAAGTCCCCTGCCTCCTCCCCTTCCTAACCTAACCGCTGTGCACTGGCTGTACGTCTCACTCAAGCAAATAAAGGGTCACCATTGAAAGGAAAAAAAAAAAAAAGCCAACAGGACAAACATCGGAAAGCCCTGAGCATTAGCCAGCTAAGCTGCACTGACACACTGAGCCAAGTTTCTCAGCAACTGGAGAGTTCGCATCATTGTGACAAACACTAATGAGAAGTATCGACCCTCTGGGCACAGCAACACCTGCTGGTGAGGAAATGTCAAGCTACCAGGCAGCCCTTCACCCTGTCCTGGAGACACGCACTCCGGCTTGGCCACTGCTGCAGATGAAAGACACTGGGTGTGGTACTGGCTGATCTGTTCCAGGCCCCCTTTGAGAGTTTGTATCGAGTATCCTGTTGGTGCCTCACAGTCTGAAAGGGAGATTCCTCTAGGGCAGAGGTTCTCAAAGAGGGGATCAGGAGTGGCCTGAGGCTGAAGCCATAGTCCTTGCCCTGGGCAGCAGATCTCAGATAACAGGTCCCTGGGGCTATGGTTCCTCATTCCCTGGCCGGGACAGTGGGGCTCAAGGTTTGGCTTTGGTGGCCTGGCTCAGGGCATCAGTCCCCATTCTAGGACCTGGTAGTAATTTGCATTGTCAGAAGAGGAAGTTGGTGCACTGAAGCTTGAGAACCGCTGCTCTAAGGATTCCTTAATAATAATTATTAATAATTAATTAAATATTAATTAAATAATTAATGATTACATTTAGCACTTAAATGCCCCTATTGCAAAGCCTTTAGGAGCCCTAGACATGGCCCCAGCCCCACTCTGCTAGCTGCAGCACAAACCGACTAAAAGACATTTCCTCCTCCAAAAAGCTTGCAAGCCAAGAGTAAGATGAGACCCAGCAGGTGGATGTAAACAGCCAGGGAAGGACAAGAAAACAGTCAGACAGCACATGTACATGTAATGGGACGTGGTCTCAACATTCTACCCAACATCTAGACTTCTGTACACGTGTCAGCAAAGGAGAGATTCGAAGCACAGAAGAGCTTTGTGGGTGTTTATGGGACCTCCGCCACAGCACGAAGTGGGGCATTTGCAGACTCGACAACTGGGTTATAATGGGTTGTTCATTAGCCCCATCATAAAAGTGGGAGAATCAATGCTTCAAGTGGGAAAAATGTGACTTGCCCATGAGTTCTGATCAGAGAACACAGCTCTCCTGCCAATGAGCCTTACCCGCTGTACCATGGCAGGGACCAGAGCAGTGTTGCAAAATTATGTACATATGATATGGGATTTAAGAAGACAGCCTCCATCCCAATCCAGTTTCCTGAATTACACTCAGGCACAGCAGAATTCATTTTGGTTTTTTTGGTTTTTTTGTTTTTTTTTTAATAAGTTTGACATATAACAACACTGTTTATTTTCAGGCACTTCTTTCTATTCAAATGTTTGCAGTTACGTAAAGGGGTGGGTTTTGTGCAGATTTTTTTTGTTTTGGATTGCTCTCAATGTAAATTTTCACTGTTGTGGGAAAGAATTTTTTAAATGGTTGTAAGACTTTTAAACTCAAGAATCAAAAGCTCTGTAATGATTTAAACAAAACTGCTCAACATCACAGGCCACATAAATACCCTTAAACCATAATAAATTCTCAAGCAGCATTTCTCTTACTTTGCCTATCAGAACATTTTGATCAATCTCAATGGAAACATTTTCCTGTGAGTTTACAAGGGTCAAATCAACATTTACCAATAAAAATAAAATCCTTCCCAGCCAAATTACACAAGAGCCTTCAAAACACAGCCAGACTGCCAAAATAGGAAGAGATCTCACTTCTAACAGGAGCACAGAGTGACTCTGGCATATCTGTTATAGGGTCAGAATAGTCATGTATACTTTAAATCTGTTTCAGAAAATAGCATGACGAATACAGAGTGTTGGGGACATGCTTAGGAGATGAATGACCCTTCTAATAGCTGTAAAAAAAAAGTGCTGAAAATATTATTCCAAGGATGCTATGAGCTGCCACGGACTTCATGCAGTTATTTACAGGCGAGAGAGTTGTAGCTTTACGATACTTTGTTCCTAGGGAGAAGCAGTGTGGTCTATTGGCCTGCCCCACTGTTGAGGTCCCTGCGTCAGGGCAACCACATCTCATTTTTAAAGAGACAGTCCTGTACTTAAGTTAGCCTGCACGTGTCCTGACATTTTTTTTTTAAATGGGCAAATTGTCCTGTAATTTCTGTCTCAGTGGTCACCAAGTGCAGTTCCCCACTCAAAGAAGAACCAATCCCAACTAAATCATCTCAGTTGTGGCTTTGTCAAGCCAGGATTCTAAACCTCTAGGGATGGAGATTCCACCACCTCTCTAGGTAACACATTCCAGTGCTTCACCATTCTCCTGGCAAAGTAGTTTTTCCTCATATCCACCCTAGACCTCTCCCACTGCAACTTGAGTACTGGTGGGTCCTGCTGCCGGCTGGATCCCTGCTCTCCAGTCACCCTCCCTTCCGCAGCAAGTGGGAAGTTCCAGTGGCTGACAATAGGGTTGGGTGTGCGAGGCAGGTGGGTGTGGAAGATGCAACCTGGGGGTTCATCATCGCAGCTCCCACTGCGTGGCGGCTCTCCGCCAGCAGGGCCTTCCACCCCCTAGCTAGCCAGGATGTTGGTAAGCTAAGTGCTCCAATCAGAAGTTAGTTCACCATGCTGAGCTGGGAGTGGGACGTCCACGTCAGGTGTCCCATATTCAGCGTACGGAAATATGGTCACCCTGTCCCTGACAGACTTAGGTGCCAGTCTCAACTCTGCTGTGTGACCATGTGTGTGTCTTGGTCGACATCACCAGTCTTGGCTAGATTGCTAACTCCTTGGGGCAGCAGATGTTTGTGTAGGGCCGGGCACAGTGGGCATCCAGGCACTGCCATAATACAACAAATCACACGAATAAACCTACAGCGCTGATGGTACCATAGGAGAGCAAGCTAGCTTCCATTCTGAATCAGGTACCGGCAATAAAATAAACAAGCTCCATACTGACTGCAAAACCAGAGCGAATTGTTAGAGTATGGTGGTAGCAGCTACACACTCCGGTTGTAAGCCAGCATTGTGTTAGGTGATGCACAAAAACACAACAGAAGAAATCAAAGTGTTTCTTTTCAGACTGGTTGGCTGGTTTTCGGAGGAAACAGTCACCACATTCAACCTGAAGAAATGAAGAAATGAAAAGTTTGGTGTCCCCACATGGATTTTCAGGAAGTTTACTTTTTTGTTCATTTTATTTTTATTTTATCAAAATATTTCATTTTGAAATGACCAACATTTTTAATAGACCAGAAACAAATATTTTAGGGGGTTTTTAATCATTTCAAGTCAACTGTAACTATTTCCCTCTCATGGTTTTCATTTACATTCAGATTTTTCAGGTGTTTTCTTCCCTATCTTATGTGTGTGTTTTTAAAAGTGGCTAAATTTAAAGCGAAGGCATTACTTCCAAGCAAAGAGCCAAAAACAAATTCTTCAAAAGGAGAAAAATCTTTTTTAAATGGCATCTTGTCCTGTTTGAAAGGCCTCAGGGGAGATAAAATGTACCAGACTCGTTGGTAAATTATTCCAATTGTTAATTACCCTCACTGTTAAAAAAGCCTTATTTCTACATCAACTTCCAGATACTGGATATCGTTCTACTTTTTACTGCTATACCAACATAAATAAATCAATAAACAAACAAACATCTACCCTCTACAAATTCTCTTCCCTATATAGGCTGCATTCAAATCACCTCTTTACCTTCTCTTGGATAAACTAAACAGATAAAGCATCTTTCACATTTCAGGGCATGTTTTCCAGATTTCAGATCACCCTTGAATATGAGTCGGAAAAGAAGGCCCATTTTGTCAACAGATGTCTTTTGAAACTCTCACAATATCGAATGTTGTTCTTAAAGCCCCAGCTCCAGGAGTCTGATTACGTGAGTTTTTCAGCTTCTTATTAAAGATGGGGGGGGGAAATGCAAGTTTCTGTGCCTCACCAATAGGGGGGAAAAAAAAGCATGCAAACATGAATCCGAAAGACTTACAAAACCGAAGGCAAACAGAAACCTAACATGAATTATATTTTTAATCTCTCTTGATTTTTAAACCAATCTCGTAATTTTCAGGGCTTGGCAAAATTTTTAAATGCCATGCTGTAATAATTCATATGGACAAAAAATTATCACTTTCATGGTGCCAACAATCTCTCTCAAGATCAAGGCCTTGCTAGAACATCAAAGAGAGTTTCCACCTGCCACCCTATTTATTTTAGTGCCTTAAATGGGAGCTGAGCTGCTTTGAAATCCTGGCCCTTAGTGACTCACTCAAGAGGCATTAAACAATTTCCACCCAGGATCAACAGACTAGTAAAATAACTCCAGCATTTGCTGCGAGGTGGCTCCTCGGAGCTGCAGTCCCTACAGCAAAACCCGTCTCCTGTACAGCAAGGTCTAGCAATAGAGGGTGAGCAGCATGCATGATGCAGAAAGGACCCAGTCTGAAAAGCCCCATAAATTAACAAATCACAAAGACAATACCAAGATAGCAGAGAGAGTCTGTCAGCCAACAATCCAAAGGCAGCGAAGTGCCAACGCTGGAGTGGATGGCCAGGCCTCCCAGATGGGAGCTGCATGCAGTTCAAAGAAATACATTACTAGGAACGAGGGAAAAAAAAAGTTCCTTCGGGAGTACTGGGGGAGGAGGGAGAGGAAGCAGGGGAAAAAAGGCGCGCTTCAGAGACTAAAATCTCAAGTTACTGACCCACTTCTGGGAAATTAATTGCTTATAAAAACCCCTAAATTGAAAGGAAAACCAAGCAAATCCCGAAATGAGGCAAAAGCTGCACAATGTGAAACATGACCAACACATTGACCTACATTCTGCTGCAGTGCAAAGCAAACCTCTGCGGATCAAAACTCCAAACCCCCAAGGTTCCCCCAAAACAAAAGCATGAGGGTCTTTTTATAAGGTTATTAGCACCTCTACCTAGAGTTGGTCAGGTCCTTAACTCTACAAAGGTTGTTCACACACTTTATCTGACTCTAGGCTCCCCCGCTTCCACTCTTCTGATCTGCCCACCTTGATTATACCTTTTCTGATTTGCCTACCTTGATTACTATTTTTGGTTCTCTGTGCCTTAAATATTGAGTCTGTTCTGGTCTGGCTATGGTCTGAAGAAGTGGGTCTGTCCCACGAAAGCTCACCACCTAATAAATTATTTTGTTAGTCTTTAAGTGCTACTGGACTGCCTTTTTTTCTGTTTTGTTTTGTTTAAATAAAAGGAAAATATACCTTCCTTATTTAAAGGATTGTATTTTTCAAAAGCACAGTGTTATATATATGAAGTTAATTTTTATTTTGGATTTTTTAAAAACAGGGAGTGTTTAAATTTTCCCATTTAATTATTTTTTAATAAATTTTTTTAGAATGGGAATTCCATCAAGTGTATGTTTTTATCCCTATAAACTCTTACAATTTGCTAGGTTTTAACAAAAAAGGTCTATAGTCAATGCAATTTGCAACATTTTCTTCCAGATTTCAAACCTTGAGCATTGACAACAGAGCGCTACTCTACATTTCAAAACAAAAAAGCAGTCAAGTAGCACTTTAAAGACTAACAAAATAATTTATTAGGTGAGTTTTCAAAAGCTCATCTAATAAATTATTTTGTTAGTCTTTAAAGCGCTACCTGACTGCTTTTTTTTTTTGGATAGTATATAGACTAATATGGCTCCTTCTCTGTTACTACGCTACACTTCTCCATTTTCTCTCTTTTCTGTAAGGTTTATCGAGATGCAAACCTATTACAGGTTCATCCTATTTTTCTGGCTCATCTTGGTTCAGTCTCTGTCAACGTTCGCTTGGATATGTCGGATTTGACAACTGCCACTCACTCTGGTGATTTTGGCTCTCTCGGAAGTAATCACATTTCAGGAACTTCTCGCTTCTTTGGCACCACTAAGCTCTCCTCTTGCTTTAAGTTATGATAAGAGAAAGCTGTATAGCGAATTTGGCAGTCCACCCTCTTACGGTTCGGGAGGCCTTCTAGATCAAACAGACTAACTTTAAAATATATAGTAAGCAGATAGTGGGTGGTTTTGCTCTGGCTTGATTCTTCTGCCCCACTGTGTGTGTGTTTGCGCCCCCGTTGCGCATGGGCTCCATGAGGACAGGCCCACTCTCCCAAATATGCGCAAAGAGTTGCCAACTTGCTACTATCTGAAAACTGGATCCCATCACCGACATGACCCTCTCCCAAGCCCTGCCGTCACCTCACCTCCTCCCGCATTTGCCCCTCTGCCCATTACACGCTCAACTCCAGCATGTGCTGCAAACCCCAGCTGGCAGCGCAGGTCGGAAGAGCGCTGCAGCCACCCCGGAGCAGCCAGGCAGTGCCGCTGGCAAACTCAGACATGGCCCTAGCAACACGGCAGCCTTTGAGCAGGGCCCTTCCCCACCCACTCGAGCCCTCCCGGCTTTGGAGCTGCCTGAGAGCACAGTGATGGGAAGTGCTGGCTCACAGGGCAGCTTTCATTCCTTCTGGCCCTTTACCCTGCTCACCCGACCAGCTCCCGCTTCGGGGCCGGGCATCAGATCAGTACCCCCCCCCCCCCGACTCATGGTGCCCCCTCAGCACATCTGACCAGACACCAGAAGCGCCCCAGTCCGACCCGACTATCTGATCAAAAACCTATTTAGTGAGGGTGGTGATTTGGGGCTCCCCCTCCCCAAGCTGGAGCTCTCTCCCTTACATCTGCCCAGCTGTTAATTCTCTGGCACCCTTCCCCATATCTGCTCCACCTGCTCAGCTCTGCCTAGGGGAAAGCAATCTGCCTGCCTGACCCACCCCCTGCCAAACCAGCCCACATTATCCCCTGAAGCTCCACCTGTGCACACAGAGCAACCTTCGGAGAGGCACACCCATAACACAATATGTGGAGATACACATCTCAGAACTCGGATTCATCAAGTTCAGTCCTACCCTCTTAGCCGGGCTAATCAACATGCCTTTTCTTAGCAAATCTATTTGCCCCAGATCCCTAAATGGCCTCCTTGAGGATTGAACTCACAACCCTGGGGTTTAGCAGGTCAGCGCTCAAACCACTGAGCTACCCCTCCTGCCATATTTGGAAGATGCGGTACATAGGGCTGCCAATGTCCTAACCCACCCCGTCCTACCCTTTCTCCAAGGCTCCACCCCCACTAGCTCCATCCCCCCTTCATCCCTTTCCCCTGACTGAGGAAGGGCGTTGGGGTGCAGGAGAGAACTCTGGGTAAAGCCAGAAATGAGGGGTTCCAGGTATGGGAGAGGCCTCTGGGCTGTGGCAGGGAGTTGGGGGCAGGGAAGAGGGGGGCTCCACCGGCGGTTTGCGGGTCTGGGATAGGCCCACACATGAGGGGCTTGGGGTGCACAAGGAGGATCAGGGCAGGTGATTGGGGTACACATTCCCAGCCATATTTACTATGGCTCCCGGGAAGTGGCTGGTAGGTCCCTGTGGCCTGTAGGCACAAAGAGGCTCCACACGCCACCCTCCCATTGGCGCTACCCCTGCAGCTCCCATTGGTTGTGGTTCCTGGCCAACTGCAGCCTTGGAACCGGCTTTCAGAGCAGGTGCCTCCCTGTGCTTAGGAGCTGCAGAGACCTGGTGGCCACTTCTGGGAGCCACGCAGAGCCAGGACAGGTAGGGAGTCTGCCTTAGCTCTGGGCCATTGCTGCACTGCTGCCCAGTTGGCAGTGTCAGCTGAAGCCACCAGGGTCCCTTTTCAACTGGGCCTTCTGGTGGAAAACCAGCCACCGGCCAACCATAACAGTACACAGGGATGTGCTTCCCCCAACCCCAGCGCCAGACGTCTCTTGCAACCCAGAGGCATACATCACCTGGGTCTCTCAAACCAGGCTGCAGGCCTAGACATACTCATGCAGCCACTGCTTCTCTATCAGGACTCTCCCTGTGCCCTCCAGCCTGAAGCCTCCTCCCAAGAGGGATGCCAGGGAACAGCCAACCACCTGCATACATGACCCTACTCAGCCCTGGTGAACAAGAGGTCCCTGATGCAACAGCAGCGCTGCCTGCAGGGTGAGTAGTGGTGGCCAGAGGGAACCAGGCTACCCCCGTGGTACCCACTCTATTTTGTCTCAAAACGCGCCACATTTGGCGTGTTTTCTTGACGCTCCAGCAGACGGAGTCCTGGGATTACACATCAGTCTCAGCTCCCATTTAGAAATGAAAAGTCAGCTTCTAACCCTTGGAGGACTGGCTTGAAAATGAGAACAGAGTGTAACCCTAAAGGCTTGTAAATTGGAAACAAAAAGAGCTCCAAAGGCTACTGGTCTTTAACTGGCATGATTGATAAGGCCTGCACTGAACCACAGAGGGGCCCAGCCCATGATTTTTTGATCTCCTGGGGCTTGTTGTACCACTCCGCATTCTTGGAAAGAATATTTTAGACACATGGACATGGCAACCTGTTATTTTTTTCTTTTTCATGTTCTTTCTCCGACCCTCTCCACCTGAGCCTAAGCAAACCCAGCGCTCGGTGCAGAGCAGATGGGTCAGCTTTATCCCATTTGAAGCAGACCCAAAAGCTCTACCCCTCAAGTCTCACCGGTCCCTGGTTCCTCTCCTTGGAAGCCAGACTGCCTAAGAACCACCCCCTTTCCCGCCCTCCACCCCCCTTCTCCAGGGAAGCCATGTGGATGACAACAAAAGCCCTTCTGCACCGCCCCCTGTATATTCCGCCGCCTTGTATCTGGTGAAGGCACGAAATCACAGCAGCTAAACGCGTCCCAGATTCGCAGGATCACAGACAAGAAGGAGACCACAACTATGTGAGGGGATTTCTAGCATTCCAGGCAGGATGGAAATGCCATCAGCAGGCCATGCTAACCACCAGCTAGCTGTCCCATTCCCACCCCAACAGGAAATTTACATTCATCATGAATTACAGTGGGATTATTTTACATCTCAGAACAGCTGTGCCAATGCAACAAGGTCCCTGCAACATTGGAGAAGGTGGCTACTGAAGCACCCGGTCAAGATCCCCCCTGTTTGCAGCATCCACCAAGCACTAGTCTCCCTCTGCAAACATCCACCTGGACGTTGAAATGGATGCGCCGTGACCCTGTTTCTTGCCCCGTCCATGTTAGTGCCTCACGAGTGAGTTTCTGAGGGGAAGCATTAGCAGAAGCAGGGAATTTTAGCCAATTTTATCCAAGTCTGGAATTTGCAGTTGTGATTGTTGCCTGGGAAACCTGGCTGAAAGGCCACCCTTCGCCTTGTGGGCTCATTTGCACCAGTACACCAAGGCTACGTCTACACGTGCAGCCAACATCGAAATAGCTTATTTCGATGTTGCGACATCGAAATAGTCTATTTCGATGAATAACGTCTACACGTCCTCCAGGGCCAGCAACGTCGATGTTCAACTTCGACGTTGCTCAGCCCAACATCGAAATAGGCGCAGCGAGGGAACGTCTACACGTCAAAGTAGCACACATCGAAATAGGGATGCCAGGCACAGCTGCAGACAGGGTCACAGGGCGGACTCAACAGCCAGCCGCTCCCTTAAAGGGCCCCTCCCAGACACAGTTACACTAAACAACACAAGATACACAGAGCTGACAACTGGTTGCAGACCCTGTGCCTGCAGCATAGATCCCCAGCTGCCGCAGAAGCAGCCAGAAGCCCTGGGCGAAGGGCTGCTGCCCACGGTGACCATAGAGCCCCGCAGGGGCTGGAGAGAGAGCATCTCTCAACCCCCCAGCTGATGGCCGCCATGGAGGACCCAGCAATTTCGACGTTGTGGGACGCGGATCGTCTACACGGTCCCTACTTCGACGTTGAACGTCGAAGTAGGGCGCTATTCCTATCTCCTCATGAGGTTAGCGACTTCGACGTCTCACCGCCTAACGTCGAAGTTAACTTCGAAATAGCGCCCGACGCGTGTAGACGCGACGGGCGCTATTTCGAAGTTGGTGCCGCTACTTCGAATTAGCGTGCACGTGTAGACGCAGCTCAAGAGTGCAAAGGGTGTGAAATGGTGCTTTTCTGATTTGGTGTTGGACTGGGAGAGCCATTGACTGAGCGCCCCCTTGTGGCCTTGGATCACCTTGCAGACGTCTGCCTCTTTTTGCCCCCTCGTCATAGAATCATAGAACACTAGAACTGGAAGGGACCTGGAGAGGTCATCGAGTCCAGCCCCCTGCCCTCACCGCAGAACCAAGCACTGTCTAGATTATCCCCCTAGATGTCTGTCTAACCTGCTCTTAAATATCACCAGTGATGGAGATTCCACAACTTCCCTAGGCAATTTATTCCAGTAATTTTATTCCATGCAGTTGTGATATTTTCTATGGCCATCTCGACATCATAGTTCTTCCACAACTGCTTAATTGTGGGTTTGTCTCCTCTGTCTGATGCAGCTATGAGATAGTAAGCTTTAAATGTAGCAATGGCACCTCGATCCATTGGCTGAAGTGTGGAAGGGGTATTCGGAAACACCACTCAAATGTTATTGCCACAGTCTTTGACACGGATAGTTCGACCGGGTGCATTATTAAGGCTCAGCAGACATGTATTATCCCAATTAATTATTTTCATCACAATATTTAGAGATAAATGATAAAAGGTAGCTTGTTATGTAAGCAGCAAAAGCCCATGCCTTTCCATTCGCACATCAGACTACAGGTAATGGTGTCTTGTTTAAGCCTTGAAGCACCCTCAGATTGTCCACCTCCTCAGAACCGCACACGGGTAACACCACGCCCCAGGGTAAGGCTGGTTTCATAATAGAACCATTCTTTATCCATGGGGTCCCAATGTGAAGTCCATCGCCACGTAATGGCCTGTACTTCGCGCTGGTGCCTCACTGCCAGAACTCTCCTCCTCACAGACTGTCCTCCCAGACCTTCCTGGCTGGAGCTCAGCCTTCCAGCATGAGCCTCTAGCCACCAGATGCACATCTGATGAAGTGAGTCTGTGCTCACGAAAGCTCATGCTCAAAACTTTTCTGTTAGTCTACAAGGTGCCACAGAACCCTTCGTTGCTGTTACACATCCAGACTAATACGGCTACCCCTCCGATACTTGACAGCCTTTTATTGGCACAATCCATTCATGTCCTAAATCAGGCCTTGTCCATAGGCAAAGTTCACTGCTTTCACCTTAAAATGGCTTAAAAACAACTCTAGTTATAGAGGTGCAGAATACAGCATGGAAACTCGGTCTGATTTAAGCTTGGTTTATACCAATTGAGGTGATCTGGTTCTTCACCAACCAGTGACTGAGTTTACATGCAGCCACTTGATTTTGTTATGTTGTGGTCTGCTAGATTAAAAAGGCCTCCCATTTCAGGTCTATTCTCCCTGTGTAACTAGTTATCGACTGTGACCAAGCTACCTTTTTACTTCCTTTTCAAGAAATTAAGCAGATGTTGTGCCTTAAATCTCAGCACAAGGTGCGTTTCTCACACCTCTAGTTGGTTCTGTAGCTCTTTTCTGAATCCTCTCCAATTTTGCAACATCGGCATCTCAACTACAGACACCGAAAATGGACAGAGCACTCCAGCAGTGATCTCACAGGTGCCATACCAGGGACATTATACCACTGCTCCTACTCCATATTCTGGTGTTCATACATCCGAGGGTCACACTAGCCCTGTTTGCTGCGGCGTCGTGGTGTTCGTAAGAGATCTATTTAGGGTGACTGTACTTCCCTCTGCCAAACATGGGACACCTCATAAAACTGCTCAGAGTTCTGCAAGTTCAGTGGAAATTGGTAGGACCTATGTAGTACAAAATGTTCAAAATAACATTATTTACTGAGTGCCATTTAAGAGACATATTATGTGTTTATAACTAGCAGGTTAAAAAAAATGTAAAATTTATATTTTAACTGAACTGAAGTTAGCCAGAAGTTTATAATGAAGAATGCTATCTGCTCATCGCTTTCGTCTTGTCTTGTAATCAGGTGTATATGACATTACAAAGTCAACGTTTACCAACTGCAAGAATGTACATGCCATGGAAATCTGGGAACGGGACTGTAGCCCCACAGGTGAGGCTCCCAGCTGCCCCACACCACAGGGAGCAGGGAACGAGATTGTAGCCTTTCCCTGGGGGAAAGGCTCCCCAGGTGTGGTAGGTGGCTGCCCCACAGGGGGTTCCTGGCTTCACAGGCGGCTTCCCTGCAGTGCAGCAGGGATGGGGCTCTCTCCCCACACAGGTCTCCCTGGCTCTCAGCAGCAGCCCCAAAGAGGGGCACTAGGTCCCCTTAAAACCTTAAACACGGAGCAAGTGGGGACACACTACCCTGCCCCAACATACCCTGCCTTACCGTATGGCAGGGACCCAAGCTCCCTCTCCTGCTGCTGCCTGCACACCTGGCCTGGCCGGTCAGTACGTCCAGCCAGTGCCTGGTATCTGCAGCTGTGGCTGCTCCGTCTTAGGGGAAGGGCAGGTCAGCAGGGGTGTGAACACGAGACAATCGTCTCTTTTGTTAAAATAAATCGGAACGCCTTCCTGGTGCCTGAAATATGGGACTGTCCTGGTGAAAACAGGACAGACAGTCAGCCTGGATATATGAAGACAGACGTACATATGATTGTATAGACCAGTGAAGGGCAACCTAGGCTTGCGAGTGGACCACGCGAGTGACCCTCCTTCGCCTTAATGAGCCACAAGATGGTAGTAACTGAGGCAGTCTCCTGAGCTAGGGTAGTTTTGCTCACTGCATTTGCCCACCTAGAATTTGTGGGCTGTAAAGCACTTCGGCTGGAGGTGGAAGGAGCGCACACCTCAAACAGTCACAGTTGTGCGTAATCAGCACGCACCTCACTTGGCCTGCCCTTGCTTTCCACGCGTGTTGCTTTAGTAGCACCGGCAGGAAAAAAACCCCGAGGATGGAAACCAGCAGAATCGGGCACGTGGGCAACGGAAAACAAAATCTGTCGCAGGCCACACACAGAACCCCCAATGGGCCGCCGGTTTCCCACCACTGGTGTATACACAGCATCTGACTGTATTAAGATGCATCATGCTTGGCTGTGCCCAGTGTCCCAAGCGATCCATATCAGGCTGCCCGAGTGACTTGGCTCTGTCACAGTTCACCTCCTCTGCAAACTGTATCAGTGAAATTGATCTTCTAGTTCATCCACTGTAGAAACTTTCTCCCTGCTGGGGTTCAATTCACCCCTGTGCCGAGGTACCAGCGGACGACCTCCCTCCTTTCAAGTCACACTTCAGCCTTCAAAGGAAGACTGCAGAGGTACACGGCCCCACGGAAGTGGATTAATGGGGCACAGGCAGGATCCCAATGCTCTTGGGGGAGAAGATGAATCATAGACTCATAAAATCCCAGGGCTGGAAGGGACCTCAAGAGGTCATCGAGTCCAGCCCCCTGCTTCAAGCAGGATCAACCCCATCTAAATCATCCCAGCCAGGACCTTATCAAGCCAGAGCTTAAAAACCTCTAGGGATGGAGAATCCACCACCTCTCTAGGCAACGCATTCCAGTGCTTCACCACCCTCCTGGGGAAATAGTTTTTCCTAATATCCAACCTACACTTCTTGTTCTGTAACTTCAGACCATTGCTCCTTGTTCTGCTCTCTGACACCACTGAAAACAGTTTCTCTCCATCTTCTTTAGAGCTCCCCTTCAGGCAGCTGATGGCAAAAATCAGATCCATTTCAGAACCAGGGTCATATTAAATCCTCAATTGCCTGCTGGATTTGGGGGAGGTGCCAGCTGGTCAGAACATTTCTCCACTTTGGAGACCGTTGGGGGCGTGGGGGAGGCTAGGCCCCTCTTTCACATCCTTTGACTTTGTGTCCCTGCCAAAAAAGCAGACAAGTGCCTAACTCTGAAGAGGGGCCTTTGCACAGAGGCCCAGCCTCACTACCTGGGAGGCAGCTGGGCTGCCTTTACATGTCTTCCCTGGAGGTCCAATTCTGGTTCTTATTTCACTAATCTGGCAAAATATGCAGCGGACAGAGTTAGGGAGGGAATCTCACTGCAGACTCTCTTGTCTGTATTCTCACCCCAATGCTGCTCAATTTCCTCCACGAAGCAACACCTGCCCTTCTTCGTAAAGCTTACGAGACCAATGGAACTGGCAGGAGGGCTGAGCCAGAGAGAGGAATAACCCCGTGCCTAGCATTCCTTCACATCGCTGAGGGCACAGGCAGCTGGCCCCCTTTAATGGGCCATTTCCTCATATGGCTGGCCCATATGGCCCTCACACTCAAAGAGAAAGGCCTTGGTGCACTGTCTATGTCCCTGTACATCAGAGGAGAAGATGCACCTAGACTAGGACGCTGGCAGTAAGGTCCAAGAGGCCCACAGGCAGTTGGCTGGGACTCAGAAGAGAACGGTTCTCATCCCCATTGTCTCCTATGTGACCTTGTGCAAGTCACCTCCTCTCTCTGAGCCTGTTCCTCTATTCACCCTTGGTCTGTCTGACCTTTGGGGCAGGGACTGTGTTCCAGCACAGGGCCTAGCACAATGGGCTGATCGTGTTTTATTGCCCCTCAGTGCTACTGTCATGCAAATACATGCGATGCTGTCGTCTCCCCATGTTTTGTCCACCCCTCACTACCTTTGGTCCATAGCTGGACAAGGCCAGCATCGCTAGTTGAGCGGCTGACCAACAAGGAAAGGGTTAAAAATGTGGGCATGGGTCATTCAAATGCCAAGGCTGGAACCAAAACCACTAAGCCCCTGGCCTGTGAAGTTAAACCCTCGCGTGCCACGTGGGCTTGGAGGAGGACTCCATCACGGCCACTGCACACCGCTCATCTTGCTTTTCCACCCCTCTGGAAGACGCTGAGCCACAGTTACTCAATTGTATCTTTCCTAGCCCCCACCACCTGGCTGCCACGCCAATGACAGTGATGACAGACTGAGGATCACGCCCTCCCTTGTCAGGATACGATATAGAATGGCCAAGACAATATAGCTCCTGCTGTCATTCAGATGTCACTACCAGGAAAGCACAGGAGAGGAGAGAAGACATATCTCTGCGTGTGGTGCAAAAACAAGAAGTTTGCTTCAGAGAATGCTCTCCCCTCAGGCATCTGCATTCTCCAAACACAGATCAGATCCGGTGCCAGCGGGTGTTACTCAATAGCTTCTAGCTTTGGCACGGTGTTATTTACAAAGGAGCTTAGCCACGGAGCCATGAAGGATTGTGGTAAGTTGCAAGGTAATAAGCCACATAAGCTTGTTGAGTGCCCTTGGCTGATGGAAGGTTATCACCATACTGCTGGGTTCAAGCATTCTGCATCCCACAGGGCTGAGGAACTCCCAGCAGGCCCAGCCAAAGCAGGAAGAGACACCAGCTTTGTTAACATGCTGAACCCTCAGGGGTCTGAAGAGAAGGGGCCAGAGAGTTAGGCTGCTGGAACAGTAAACTGAACGAGTAGCATGAAACCCAATCTGTCATCCAGATGATTCTGGGAGGCTCAGGGAAATTCACTAGCCCAGTGGGTTCCAAGAGATGGAAGCAGCAAGACAACCCCCGTCCTGATATATGGCTTCCCTGTTGCCAGACAGCAAGAGGAAGACCACACACATCTGAGTGCTAGGAGGTTGGGATTTGAACTAGAAGCCCGTAGACGCGACAACCCAAGTGTTAAAGTCACTGGCTTATAGTTAGGGTGATCTAGTTATCACGTACATTGCAGTAGTTCCAAGAGGTTAAAGCTAAGAAAACAACCCTCTCATACTGGGCACTGTACATCCACAACTTAAATGGACCAGTCAGACTCAGTGGGAAGCTGACCTGAGTCAGACCATTTTGTGTGTGGACAGAAGGAAGGTTTGGTCTCAAACCAAAGTCAGAGGTTTGTCTAGTCCAGGGAAATGAGTTGTGTTTGGAAATGCACATGATTTTAAGTACACTAAACCCTCAAGATATGCACAATCGAGTTGCATGTGTCTCGGGTTAATGAGACTGCCGTCCCTGACAGGAGCAGGGAAACTAACTTCTGACCCCTGGTTCCTGGCTTCCCTCCACTGGCTGGAGCCAGGAAACTGACCAAAGCTGCTGCCCTGGTCAGTTTCCTGGCTCTGCAAAGGGAGAGGAGCCAGGAGACAGGCTGTTGTCTGGTTCCCAATTCCCTGCAGCTTTGGGATCCGGGAAACTGACCAGCTCATGGCTGGTCAGTTTCCTGGGTCCCCCTAAGTGGCGGGGAACTGGGAACCAAGCAGCACTGCTTTGCTTGTGGTATCCAGGAAACTGACCAGCACATGGCTGGTCAGTTTCCTGGTCCTGCAACCAGCCCGGAGATGAAAACCAAGGAGCAGCCTGGTTCCCAGCTTCCTGCTGCTTGCCTGGTGGGCTGCACAGTTTCCCAGCTCCTGCAAGCCCAGGAGACTCCCCTCGACTTGCATGAAAACTTGAGTTAAGCAGGGTCTGCAGGAACACAATCCCCACAGAACTCGAGGGTTTACTGCAGGCGTGTCCAACCCACAGCCCACAGGCTGCACGCGGCCCTGGACAGCTAGTAATGCAGCCCCACAAGATCGTAAACTTTTAACATTATTATGTGATTTATACACATTAACTATATTATATATTTTATATGCGGCCCAAGACAATTCCTCTTCACTCAATGCGGCCCAGGCAAGCCAAAAGGTTGGACACCCATGGTTTACTGTATAGTACCTTAACAAGCATTCACAAGTCACAGCTGGAGTGTAGAGCTAACCATAACCTGAGAACATGTTATTAAATGTGTTAAACTGTGTCTACATTAGGTGCAAAGTCACATATAAAAAAAATATCACATTAGCCATTTGCAAGCATGACCTACTTTCCTTATCCAGATGCAGCTTTTGTACTTGTAGAGCACTGAGCACAAAGGGAACCCAACATCAGACCCTAGCTGTCACCCTAATGCACAAAAAATATAGCATTCCAACATCCTGTCCACAGTGATGGTCATTTTGTTGCCCTCCCCATCCCTCCACGCCAAGGGCTGTCAGATGATAACATTTCATACTCTTTTCCATCATCTTAAAGTTCCTACATGTGACAACATGTTCCTGACTCCAGACCAGCAGAAACAGTTTGCAAGCCATCCAGGTCAATTTTAGCTGCATCACATAGGGCAGGCAGGCCATTTTTTCCACGGAAAGTGTCATTTTCAATGGAGCAAAAAAGAAAAAAATGGTAAAAGTCACAGGACATTAAATTTCCCAAACTTATTTGAATGGCCCCATCAGTCAGGGGATTTGTAAGTGCTAGAAATGCCTCTGTGCAGAACCCAAAGGAAGAATTTCTATTGGCTTATTTGCTTGTTAAAGTCTTCTTTGAAATACCCCATGAAATAAAAGAATAACTGTTGTATAACTTGGCCATTGGGAGCAGTGAGTAACAGAGGGGCCAATGGAGTCGCACAGCCTAGACTCCTCCATCTGACTGTCTTGTGTCCAGGCCTAGCAGCATTCTCACTTCCTCCAGATGTCCAGCCCCTGGTCCAGAGATGACCCATCACCTTCTGCTTCCCAAATGCCTGAATCAGCAGATTTCACTAGAAAAGGACATTTCAGAGAGGAGGAAATACCAGGTGCATTCTCCTAGTCCCAAAGGGAATGTATACCCAGCAAAGACATGTCAACGTACTAAAAGAGAACTTCAAAGCCAAGTGTTAGCCACATACCTGATCTGTAGCAGCAAGAGTCCTTGCTCCCCAAAGGGAACCACTTTAATGACACCACCCCACATCCCAGTCTCTGCAGTTAGGCAGGGGAAAGATCCGAGACCAGTGAGGGAAGAACAGAGAAAGCACTCTGCTCCTAAAACTAAATAGGAAGAAGAGGCTTTCAAAGTCAGGGGGTCCTTTCAAAAAGCCCCTGTCTACGCGGGCAGTGTGCATTCCAAAAGCGTTGCTTCCGAATCGCCCAGGGCTGCCATTATGCTAATGAGGTACTGCATATTCATATCGGTGCCTCATTAGCATCTTCCAAACTGCCTCATTAACATTAACACACCCCGTATGTCTACACAGCAAAGTTATTTCAAAATAACATCCCTTATTTCGAAGTAACTTTGTTAGCGTCTACACAACGTAACGGCTATTTCAAAATAATTTCCAAATGGTGTTTGGCTCATTTTGAAATAGGTAAACCTACACAAGGAATGGAACCTATTTTGGGGAGACAAGAAACAGTGTCTATTTTGAAACAAGCCTAGTGCGTGCACCTAATGGCTCTTGTTTCAAAATAGATCCTATTGTGCATAGATGCTCTATTTCGAGAGCAATTTCGAAATGCATGTTGTGTGTAGCAGCATTATTTTGAAATAAGCTATTCAAGAATAATTCTCCCAGAATAGCTACTTTGAAATAAGGCTGCTGTGTTGACATACCCCTGGTGAACTCAATATGTAATTTTTTTTTTGGACCTCTGTACTTACAGATGTCCGTCTGTACTGGAAATGCTATTGATCTGATGAAGTGGGTCTGTCCCACGAAAGCTCATCGCTGAATAAATCATTTAGTTGGTCTGGACTGCTATTTTGTTTTGGTATGAAGTTACTGAGTTATGGTATGTATGCATCTTCATGGGAGCATTTAAGAGAGTCCCCTCTTATGCTGGTGTAAATCAAGAGGAAGATCAAGAAAGTTAGGTGAGATTAGAATCAGTCCCATCATTTTATTTTACTGATAGTAAATTCACTTTCTTCTCATAGGCAACAGGATAGAAGTTACAGGTTTTTAGCACATTATGGCTACGTCTACACGTGAAGCCTACATCGAAGTAGCCTATTTTGATGTGGCGACATCGAAATAGGCTATTTCGATGAATAACGTCTACACGTCCTCCAGGGCTGGCAACGTCGATGTTCAACATCGACGTTGCGCAGCACCACATCGAAATAGGCGCAGCGAGGGAACGTCTACACGCCACAGTAGCACACATCGAAATAAGGGTACCAGGCACAGCTGCAGACAGGGTCACAGGGCGGACTCAACAGCCAGCCGCTCCCTTAAAGGGCCCCTCCCAGACACACTTGCACTAAACAGCACAAGATACACAGAGCCGACAACGAGTTGCAGACCCTGTGCATGCAGCATGAATCCCCCGCTGCAGCAGCAGCAGCCAGAAGCCCTGGGCTAAGGGCTGCTGCACACGGTGACCATAGAGCCCCGCACGGGCTGGAGAGACAGCGTCTCTCAACCCCCCAGCTGATGGCTGCCATGGAGGACCCCACAATTTCGAAGTTGCGGGACGCGGATTGTCTACACGGTCCCTACTTCGACGTTGAACGTCGAAGTAGGGCGCTATTCCGATCCCCTCATGAGGTTAGCGACTTCGACGTCTCGCCGCCTAACATCGAAGTTAACTTCGAAATAGCGCCCGACGCGTGTAGCCGCGATGGGCGCTATTTCGAAGTTAGTGCCGCTACTTCGAAGTAGCGTGCACGTGTAGACACAGCTTATGTGATCTGAATGCCAATTCCAGTCTCCATGCCAGTTCCACACTGTCAGTACGGCACGTTTTTACCCCGGGGTTTCACACTTAGTTTCTTTTAGCTGAATAACATCTGGGCCTGACGATTTATGCTCCAGCTTCACAAGTTCCTCTGCAAGTCTCCACCACAGAGATGCCTTCTGACACAGTACATGTTGAGCTTTAGCATCAAACAAGCTTTAGGAACTACAAAAACCCTCCCCAGCTTCCAGGAGAGAAACTGATAGAAAAAAATTGTGTACCTTTGCTGCCACTTTAACACCCTCTGACTCCTTCATCTCAGCTCCTACTTCCTTCCCCAACCCTGAAGGCAAGCGCCGTGTAGCTCGAAAGTTTGTCCCTTCCACCAGCAAACTGGTTCAGTAAAAGATATTATTTCACCCTGCTTGTCTCTACCAACTCAACCTGACAGTGCAGGGGCTCACCAACCAATCACCTACCTTAGGATCTCCAGCTGTCTACCCTGCCTATTGGGGCCAGCCGCCATTGTCTGATTTCTTCACATGCTGATTCAAGGGGATAGTATACCACTGAGACGGGAGAACTGGGCTCGCACAACACTTAAACGTCTAATAAGTGAAACAAAAAATAACACCTGCCTCCCCCAATCCCAGAGCACGGTCTCTTCCAAGCCGTCATCCACCAGAAAGCAGCAGTTTTTGCAGTTCACTTTTAAAGTCTGTGCCCATCATTGTGAAACAAAAGTGCCTTGGGCCAGACAACAAGCCAGTCATCCTGTTTCACTGCTGCAGGGAGCTCTCAGCCTTTCCCCACTACAACCACACCCACATTACCACAAAAGTGCCAGGATCCCTCCTCCCCAAACTTTCTGCCCTCTTCCCCGATTCCGCTGCAGACAGAAAGAATCTGGCTGCAACCTCCTGCAAACTGTTTCCAATTCTCCCATTGAGAAACTTTGCACGATTCCAAATATTCCAAAACAGACACCTAAAGTTGGGCTCCTAAATTTGCATTTAGACACCTAAATAAGTGGTCTGCTTTACCAACTCAAGAGCTCCCAGTGAGGCCTTTAGGTGGATGTATATAGAGACATATGGATGTAGGGGCCTGACTGACTTTTTTTTAATATGGGGCTTAACCAGCATTCCTATAAGCTGAGCGCTTGGCCAGTGGTCCAAGAGAGATTCAGGTACTGCCCAGTTGATTAGCAGAGCACCCAGTGTTTCTATAGGCAATGCACATCCACACATGCCTTAGTGCACATAACACAATGTATTCTGTGCACGGATGGGAAAAATTAGTGGGAACGCCTCTCAACTCTCTGCAAAGCTGCAGCCCCCAAACTAAAATCACCTCTACCAACCTCACTGCATTGGATCTGTAGTTCTGGGCCACAGGGCAAGCCCAGAACTCAGTGCTACTCATGGTAGATGCTGGTATTAACAAGTATGTGTTACAAAACAAAGCAGGAACTTGTGACACCCCTGCAAGCCAGGCTAACAACAGCGTTTGGAACACCAGTGGAGAGGATGTGTGGGAATCGCAAGGGGAACCACCTGCTCTCAGCATTGCCAGGAATCTAAGGCCATGGCTAGGCTACAGCTGCACAGCTACTGGGCTGCAGCTACACTGCTGTAGTATAGCTCCCTCCTGTGGAGACCCAGAGGTTCTTTTCCCTGTTGCTTAAGGTAATCCACCTCTTGGAGCAGTGCAGCGACAGAAGGTCAGCACAGCTAACATGCTCAGGGGTTGTGACATTGTCACAGACCCTGAGCACCACAGCAACTCCAATCTAACTTTTAAACGTAGATGAGGCCTAACCCTGCAAACAGGATGATACACGTGGAGGGTTACAGGCAGTATATCTGACATCCTTCCAGCCTGCATGCCACAAGGAAAGCAATTTGTAGCCCTGCCCTTTCCTTCCTAATCCTTTCTGCTCAGCAGCTGCCGGCTCAGGAAAGCTTCTGCCAAGGAGTCAATTGTTTGGCTCAGCTCAGGATTGAGAGACCCGTTAGAGATTGGCAAATCCAATTTGTGCTAAGCCCTTCCAGCGGATTCTGGCCTGAGCACAGCCTAATATCATGGTTGCATTCATCAGCCTGCTCCTGAAACAAGTGGAGACACACTGAACCACTTAGGGGCAACACAAGAGCTCACAAATGAGAAATGCCTTGCAACGCCACTCGGGGACAATGCCTTGAAAAGAGACCACGGCACTAGGAAAGGTAGGTCGGGAGGTGAGAAATAAAGGGCTGCTTGGGAGTTTGGAAGGTCAGAAGAGCCAGAGGAGGAGGCAGCAGTCATTGGCAGAAAGCTTCATGACCCGCAACGGTTTTCCTACCTGCAGCGTGTCTGTGATTGTAGTCTAAGACCTCTGCCTGGAGCCGCTCAGGATAAGGCTTTGCAAAAACCCCATCTCTGAGAAATCACTCCCTCTTCTCATGTCATCCACGAGCTGGTGGCAGTAGTCTACGGATGTGCAGTTGCCTGTAAGGGAGACTTCCAAGCTGCAGCGTTGCCTGCTTGTCCTCAGCCTACTGGTGTTGTGCTTTCATATTTTAGTGAAACTTTGGAGACTGACTCTTTATGCTCTGATCCCTCCCACAGAGCCACAACTACAAAAATCATCAGGCAATATGGGCTAATAGTGGCAAGAATCGAATCTACAGCCTTGGGTCTCAGAGAGCAGGGGCTGCTACTGCTTGAGTTTTAGGGACCCCCCACTTTCTGAATACAAAGGCTCTAGCGGACTCAAATGGACTAGCCACAAGAGGGTGACAAAGCCACATGGATGCTACAATTGTTGGTTCAGCCATGCCCCATGCATTGCCTTTACACTCAAAGATACCAACTACATAAAGGAATAACAAGCAGTCCCGTGGCACCTTATAGACTAACCAATATTCTGGAGCATAAGCTTCCATGGGCAAAGACCCTCTTCATCATCTGATGAAGCGGGTCTTTGCCCATGAAAGCTTATGCGCCAAAATATCGGTTAGTCGACAAGGTGCCACAGAACTTCTCGTTGTTTTTGAAGATACAGACTGACTTGGCTACCTCTCCAATAAAGGAATAAGACCAACAGCTCTTGCAGTGAGAACGTCATGTAACCTCAGCGGCTTTCCCACCCTAGGGGGTGCCGAAGCCCTGTCTGGCATGGCTTCCGGTGGAAAACAACATAAATCCTGAGAAGCTGCCATATGGGACAAGCTCGAGAGTAGTCAAATGGCTCTGCTGATAAGACAGGAGACCGGTACGCTGGGGCTCAAGGGACAGCGTTCTGATCCTCCTCCTAATGAGCCATCCTGATTTGCAACATGTGGCTTTCTTCCACACGGACGGCAGGCCAGCCAGCCAGCTTGTGTGACTCCAGAGTCGGGAGATTCCACTTCTTCGGGCTAGGAGTTATGAGAGCACATGACCTCCTTGAGCAATGCTTGGGGAACTGACCCACTCCAGGTTTCAAGGTGTTCCCAGCAGTCTCTGGCCACAGTGCTCCTTACCCATAACAAAACCACTCCTGAGCACGCTCAGCACCCATGGCCTTGCTCCAGCAATTTCCAGGTGACAAAATTAACATGCTTCTCAGTTCTGAGAAGCCACAAGTGGCCTCTGAATTTTTTTCCCCATCCATGGGCAGAATAAATTTTGTTGTGTGCATCAAGACGTGTGGATGTGCATCATCAGTAGAAACACAGGGTACCAGCTGTGCATGTTCTGCTAACCAGCTGGGCAGCATCTGAATTCCTCCTGAGGGGCCACCCTAGCACTCAGCTTCCAGGGAACACTAGAAGCCACCCTGTGACAATGAACTCATGGGACCGGTATGGGGGCCAAATATTACTCATTAATTATAATTATTATTATTACTGTTCCCATTACATTTATTATCTCTCAGGGACTCCAGGTCAAACATGAGCCATTTCCAAGTTAAGGGATGAGGTTTTGTTCAAAATGCAAGTGTTGCCAATTCACTGCAGGAGCCAATCACCTTCAGGTATATCACTTGTCACCTGTAATCAAGAGTCAGGTTTTGCTCTCAGTAATTGACTGATTGGAATTTAGGCTCCAAGTGTGCCAAATACGTAAAGGCCTTTGGGGACCCCAAAGGGGAACGAGACACCTCGTGGGAAGCTCTGAACTATCTGCGGGAAGTAGACACTAATGTGCTTTTGAAAAATCCCACTAAGCACCAACCTTTGGTATCTTCAGGGGCCGAAACACCTTTAACAGCCTGGCCCAAAGCTAAAGCATTTCAGTACGTACTGAAGCCAATGGGACTTCAGCGCGTGCCGAATCGAGGCATCAGTAAGCAATACTGAAGACACTGCATAAAAGAAGAGTGAGGGGTGATTTGACAGCAGCCTTCAACTTCCTGAAGCGGGGCTCTGAAGGAGCAATGGTCTGAAGTTAGAGGGAGAGGAGTAGGTTGGATATTAGGAAAAACTATTTCCTCAGGAGGGCGGTGAAGCACTGGAATGCATTGCCCAGAGAGGTGGTGGAATCCCCATCCCTGGAGGTTTTTAAGTCCCAATTCGACAAAGTCCTGGCTGGGATGATTTTGTTGGGGTTGGTCCTGCTTTAGACAGGGGGCTGGACTTGATGACCTCCTGAGATCCTTTCCAGCCCCAGAAGCCTATGATTTTATGACCTACGACCCATCTCACTCTTACTTAGCTGCGGTATCTCTGCAACGATACCAGGAGTGGAGAGCAATGAAGAGGCAGTTATGGTCAGCCCAGCGGGCAGCTCAGATTTGGACTCACACAGGAGAGAAACTGATCCAGAAGAAGGGTCTGTTTTTATACCGTCCCTCTCGGAGCAAAGCTGCACTTGAAAGTCCTGGATCAAACTGAAAAATGCGCCTTCACATCTGCTCCAGAACACGTTCCGTATGTGTTGCTGGCCTCCGTCTTAATTACATCTCAACCGCTCATATCAGAAAGCTGTAAACTGTAAATATGCTCCTAAACCCCAATCCAGCCAGGCTTAAGTCTGTCCCTGCTTAGTTAGCAAAACACTTAAACATATGTTTAACTTGAAGCATGTGCTTAGTTAAGGGTGTTGCTGAACAAGAATGTGCAGCTGATAGGTTCCCTGTACCCTTCATGTTTTATGCTGGTTCCCCCGATTCCTACTCTGCACCAGCTGTGTGCCTTACAGAGTAATTTTCGCTGAGTGTCCTGGCCACATTTTTCCCAGCTGAATGTGAGTTTGTTGTTTTCTGCCCATGTTACAAATCTCTCTCTCTCCTTACCCTGCTCCTCCCAAATTACTATCAGCTGCAAGCTTCATCAGCATGTTGTTTACTCTCTCTTCCAGATCATTCATAAGCTGCCTCCCAGTGCCTTTCAGACAGCTATGTACTGTTTGGCAGTACTCACATATGCAGTGTGCCAGAGAGAATAACTGCGTAGGTGCTGGCATATCCGTGCCTGCATACCGAACCTCGCACCCCGATTCTGCTGTCCTCATTTCAGGACTACACAACCCACATACACCTAGTGTGTTAATTAACACATCGGTCGCAGGCAAGCCCATGTGAAAAGAGTCGGTAGGTCTCACTGGTAGCCTTAGTGAAAGCCATGATCACGTCTGCATCAGAGGACCAGGATGAACCTTCATCAGGCTGCTGGAGACCTCTCCAGGGCTCTGGCATTAGAGAGCACCCGGAATTTCCAGCAAATAGCACTAGCTGCTGTACGGCAGCACAGTGAAAGAGCTCTGCCCCCAAAGAGCTCCCAAGACAGCCCACGGAAGCAGAGACACTGAGGCTACATCTGCACTACGAGATGAATTTGAATTTAAGGCAGTTAGCTTGACTGTCTTCACTGTATATACCATTAGCTCGATTCAGGGAGCACTAATATCGATATTATAATATCGCTGAAACCGGCTGGGCGTAGCGCCGAGTTCCAATCTAAAAGTTCAAATGAAGGCCAGGGTGGAAGCACCACTTCTTGAAATCGAAGATATTAGCCTCCAGAGATGTCCCATATGTACCCCACAATGCCCCACAGGGCTCCGCTCTGGCTGCTGCTCTCCAGGTGCCCAGGAATTAGGTAACAGAAAGACTGTGAATTTCAAATCGGGACTCGGAAGCCCAAGGCAGTGGGCTCACGTTTTTATGAGAGCCTGAGAAACGTCCGTCTTTGCTACTAGAGCTGTGAGCGCATCTACCCATTACAAATAGCCCCTGCAGGGAGTTTGTGGTTTTGTCTCTGCACTTGGTATTTTTTCCTGCACACCCAGGGGCGCGAATCAGGCCCCCACCAGCAGGAAAGCGACTTAAAAATCACGGTGTATGTTTTTAAAAGCAGCAACAGTCGGGTTCTCTAACCGCTTGCATTTCTGAGCCGCGGGGGCACGCTCAGAGGAGGTTTTCAGGCCCTTCTCTGCAGCCTCGAGGGCAAGAAATTTAATTCGGTTTGGAAACCAAAGTGGCACATCTTCCCTACTCACATGACTCCCAGCATTGAGGCGTGAAGAAGAGCACCGGCCATTATGACATCTGACAACCCTGGATCCCACTGGCTGACTGGGGTGCTTAGATCTGGGTGGGTACTTTAAATACTTGGAGTATATTTGACCACGTTTATTATTTCTATTGCATCAATGCCCAGAGGCTCAGCTGCAGTCAGCTCTAACGAAGCCCCATTATGCAAGATGTTGCACTGACATACAGGGAGGGACTGCTTGAATTTACATATGCAAACTATATCTGCCTTTGGGGCGAGAACTGTCTTTTTCTTTGGGTTTGTAGAGCACCCAGTAAGTACATGGCACCTTCCTGGTCTGTGACTGGGGCTCCCAGGTAAATAAATATTAATATCACACAAGACTTAGATAACATTTTTCAGTAACTAATCTCGTTAATTTACAAAGGGCAGGCAATATTTTCCCATATTGTGGGAGAGGAAACTGAGGCACAGAGCCATGTGATTTGCCCAAGGGCATCTGTGGCAGATTCCGGAACAGACTTCAGGTGTCTTGACTCTCATAGGCTCCAGCCAATGGACGACATGGGCGAAAGTCCACGAGGGGGAACAGAGAGTACAGTAAGAGAAGACATGAAGCTGGCCCAGAGACAAAGGCCATCAGACCTTAGCCAGGGGCGTCTGGCAGGAGTAGAGACTTGGGAACAGAGGGGAATCGTCTGACCACTGGCTCTCTGCACACTAACCAGTAACATCTGGATACCAGCCCACCCCAGCTGACTTAGATGCCTCTGTTGAAGTGCTGCATGAGAGGGGCTGAACTCTCCTCTGATCCTCCAAGCGGCCCTTTGCACAGAAACAGCAGCGTCCTACATTAAGGGAACCTTTGCTGTCAGGGCTCTGGCCCCAGTTCATCAAGGTACTTAAGCACTTCAGTGGGGGCTACTCATGTGTTTGAAACAGGGCTGTCAATTCCGACGAGGTGCAGAAAACCGGCCACTGGCCACTTCCCCACCAAAAGAAAGGGTCCTAGTGCTGACTGCAGCTGACTATTCCCCATACCTGGAGTTGCCTCTTGCTTGCCAAATGCACAGGGAGCCTCTGCATGCAGCTTCGAGGTAGCCTCCTATGGCCCCTCCTAGGAGCCTCTGACTCCCTTCCCCGCAGTCTGCTCCCCACCCTCCTTGCTGGTAAGCCTTGGGTCCAAGCCAATCCTCAGCACCAATAAAAGCTGCAGGAGTTTCAGCAGGTCACATATCTGGGTCCTGCTCAGGCCAGGTACCAGCCAAGTCCCAGCTAAGGGACGTGCATTCCTAGAGAGCTACACAGCCGCATGTGGACGCCGTTTACAAGGAACATTGGTCTCAAGTGAAAAACAAACCCAGCATATTACATTTCTGCACCAGCAACTGGCAATACAAAAACCAGCCAGGCTGGTTGCAAACTGGCCAGGTGACAGCCCTCAGCTGAAGGTGGACCCACGCTTGCGAAACACAGCCCTCCATACGCAGTGTTGAAATGACTCGCGTCATGTGTGCGTCTTATCAAAAAATCCATCAGCATCGCTCAGGCACATATTAGACGAGTGCCCATGTTGATAACAATGCATTTGGGAGTGTCACAGACTGCCACTTGCCTGGTGCATGTGCCTATGAGAACTCAGCCCCACTCTTAAGGTCTCGAAGATACCCCTTACTCTATGGGATTGACCATCCTGCGGCAGAAGACCAAGATCCACAACCCTGCAGCTGAGCTACCAGAACCCTCAGGAAAGTGGGGCTGAATGCTCTGCAGAGCAGGGCTGCAAGAGGAGTTCACCTGGTCACAGCAAACCATCATTTTCAATGAACAGGCCTCGTGGCCTCTTGCATGAGGCTCGTCTCTCGCTTATGGACACTGAAATCTCCCAAGCCCGTGTATTGCCTGAACTGCTGTACAGGTGAGAAACCCAGCCCCCTCTTACAAGCATTTCACGTGTGGTTAGAGGCATTTGGTCACCCTGATTCCTCAGCGTGGCTGGACTTTTTGCAAAACGTCAGAGACTTGAAAAAAACCTGCTCTCCTGTTGGTCACTCGGATTCCAAAGCAGAGTTGCCTGCCATCAGCGCGGACAAAAACATCCCAACACAACACGCCCTCAAGTTCTCCATCGACACACGGAGAAGAGTGTCCGCCCTGACCCTACCTCTCCCTGACAGTGGGGCTGTCCCAGAGATCCATGGGTCAACCCAGACCTGGGAACATCACTTCACAATGCCTGGTGCATTGCCCTCAATGGTGGTTATTCTGGAGCAATGGTCCTTAGTAGCCTCGGTGTGTTTCATAGGCAAAATGAGACTTACTGCTCACTTAATTCCCTTTTAGACCAACCAAGCCAAAGCTCTGGGGCTGGAGTTCCAGACTACAACCCCGCCCCCAGTGCAGGTTCCAAAGATAGCCCAGAAGAAGAGTGGGGTCCAGGGTAGATATAAGCCACCTCTATGCTGTGTAGAGGAGGCAGAAAAAATGGCCCCAACGTGAAATGGAGCAATACTGGAAGCAGCCAAGAACTCACCCAAGATAACCTGATGTCAGGGGCTGTGCGGAAGGCTACAGCAGAAGGCTGCTGACACCTGCCCTGTGCTTCTGCCCCAGAGAAACTCCCCCATGCCCCCCCAAAAGCCCTTTTCCAGGGCCCATCTACAACTGTACTGGGGCAAAGCCAGAATCCACCCCATCTTGCCACCCTAATACCAACCACACCACATTATAGAAGTAGGTTCACACTAGGTTCACATTATAGAACTGGCTCAGACATCCTGCACTAAGAAACACTCAGCGGACGCTTATTGACAATAGGGCAGGCAGGTGTGTACTCTGCCTGCCAGAATCAGCCCTAGCAAGAGCCTTCAGCCTTGCACAGGCTACTTCCTCCAGGGCTACGTCAACATGAGCACATTACGTCGAAGTAGCCTGTTTCGAAGTAAGGACATCGAAATAGGCTACTTCGACGCGTATCGTCTACACGTCCTCCAGGGCTGGTGCCATCGACGTTCAACGTCGAAGTAGCGACAGAGAACGTCGAAAGGAGCCGCCCTGGAAGGAAGTGCAGAGCGTCCACACACACAAGCGCTCTCTGTCGAAATAAGTGGCCAGCAAAGCCCCAAGCCGCTCCCTTAAAGGGCCCCTCCCAGACAGATTCGGCCTGCACAGCACGAGATCCACAGAGCCGACAACCGGTCGCAGACCCTGTGCACGCAGCATGGACCCCCAGCAGCAGCAGCAGCCAGAAGCCCTGGGCTAAGAGCTGCTGCACATGGTGACCACAGAGCCCCGCAGAAGCTGGACAGAGCGTCTCTCAACCCCTTAGCTGTTGGCCGCCATGGAGGACCCCACTATTTCAAAGTAGTGGGACGCAGATCATCTACACACACCCTACCTCAACGTTGAGTGTCGAAGTAGGGCGCTATTCCCATCTTCGGATATGAATAGCGTTTTCGACATCTCGCTGCTTAACGTCGATTTCAACGTCGAAATAGCACACGGCACGTGTAGACGTGATGCGCGCTAGTTCGACGTTGTACTTCGACGTAGCCGGCTAGTGTAGACCCACCCCAGCAGTTATTCTTTCTAAGCCCCACCCTCACCCAGGCCCCGCCCACAAAGCGACCTTGCTTATAAAGGCAGCAGCAGCCCAACTATACCAGCAAACAAGGCCTCTTTCTCGCCCTGTGAGGACCAGCCATCAAACCCTGTGGTTTGTTGGATCCCCTCTTCCCCAGGCATGAGACAGGGATAACGTTCCTGGCACGAGGGAGTCACCCTCGCTTGGGCAGGATCTGTTTATGGCCTCATGAGTTCCTCTGCCACGTGCCATATCCTCTCTCTTGGCACCAGCCTGTCCAGCCAGTCCTGCAAAGCTGCTAAGCCTCAAAAATGTCCTCTTAATAAGCGAGCGCCACTTAGCTAAGGCAGCAGCTGCCCTGCTCAACTAGAGTCTAGCACTGACTTGGGGCTGATGCTCAGGGAAGCTACTGAAATTATTCTGCATGTGTAGGAGAAGGTGCCTGGGGCCGACAGGAGACTAAACACAAGCCCCTCTGATCCAGGTCTGGAGGAGTACTGCACCCCCATGCGCTGAACTGGCTACAGGGTGAGTTAGAACCCAGGATCTGATTTAACTTGGACTGAAACCTGTCCACTCTCCACTGAGAGCACAGGCCACATCCCTCAAGCACTGATGGTTCTCCAATGCCCATCCCACAGTGGCCCTGAAGCACAGAGCAGTTCTCCCCCAGCTGATCTGGAAAAAATCCTAGAACATCTCAGCCTGAAGAACTATGGGCTCTGCCCTCAGACACGCATGGGCAAGTGCAGGAAGAGTGAGGGCAGAGTGGCATGGGTCTGGCTTTGCTGTGGGCATGGGCACACCAGGGGCTGGGCCAATCTGGCTGCTCAGACCTGGGGGCCAATGACCCAGGCTAATTGTGCAGTGTAGCCACAGCCTCCCACAGGGCCAGACTTTCCATTGCCCCTAGGAGAGGGCAATACCCCTCCTACATCCCAGCAAGATGGACTTAGATAGGAACTGTGAGGCTTTACTAAAGGCTATTTAAGATCCAGTGAGGCCCAAATAGTCACTGCGGCATGGCACAGAGGCTGTATTCAGCCACAGCTTCCGGAGAAGTCGCAGACGCGGCATACGCAATGGAGAGAGAAAACACAGCAGCAAATACAGGAACAGAGACCAACTCTAACTAGAAAACGCTGGGTCCTCTGTCTCCACTCACAGTATCTATGCACTGGGGGCAGTGGAAATCTACAACCTCCCTTTGCTCCCCCTCTCTGCCTTTGCCTGTGGAGTTTCATGGCACCTAGGCACGCTGATCTCAGCTCGGTCCTCCAAACCCTCCTGCAACAGAAATCACTGCAAAGAGACAAAGCTCCCTCACAACCTCCGGGGCTGCACAGATGCAGCTAGAAGCAAAGGTTTTGCGGCAACTGGGTGGTGGGGACCTCAGCTCCATGGAATTTCCAAGGGTTGGGGCCTAGGAATTCATAACTAGAGCAAAGCTACCGCTCCACTATAAGGTGTGAGCAGTAAGGCTAGGAAAGGTAGGGCATGTCTGCATTGCAGCTGGGTGGTGTGGTTCCCTGGAGGGCAGGCGTTCTCAGGCTAGCACCGCGTGAGCTACCATCCTCAGTTCAGCAGCAGGGTACCAGAGGCTCGGACTAGCTGCCTGAATACATATCTAGGTTCTCCAGCAGGGTTCCCATGCTGCCCTACCACTATTTTGTGTGCATCTACCCTTCCCAGGAATCATCTCTTCCTGCTGTGGCATAAATACACACGGGCACTCTAGGTACGTCTACGCAGCAGTCAGGAGGTATGATGACAGCAGGTGCAGATGTGCGTGTGTGTGTGCTAGCTGTGATTTTTCAAGTGATGTCTGTAGGTCATCCAGGTTTCAGCCCCACATGACAACACTGGGCGAGTAACACCTGGATGAACCCAGCCTCCACAAGATTCTGAAGACCACATGGGAAGAGAGACACACACCAGTATCAGTGCTCTGAAAGAGGCAAAGACCAACAGCATCGAGGCAGTGATCACCAGTCAGCAATTCTGGTGGACTGGTCACGCTGTCCAGATGCCTCACTACCGCCTCCCAAAACAGGCCTTGTTCTCTCACCTGAAAGAAGGGTCCATGAGGCTGGAAGCCAATGGAAGCGTTACGGGGACCTGCTGAAGGATAACAGGCAGAAGTGCAGTGTTGACATTGACTTGGGAGGCACTTCCCAGGATCGCTCAAAATAGAGAGAAGTCCTATGTGATGGTCTCCAGCATTTTGAACTTGCCCACTGACAAGCTGAGGAAGACAAGAGGCGCAGGAGTCATGGTCAACAGCCTCTTGCTGTACCTGGAAACCTCTGTCCACACTGTAATAGAGCTTGTGGTTCAAGGACAGGCCTTATCAGACACTGAGGCTCCACAGCTCCCATGGAAGATGATTATATTCAGCAAGAAGGGAGCGCCATCAACAGCTAGGCTGGAATAACTGCAGCAGTGAAGCCAGAGTTGCTGGAGTATGTACCCAGTCCTGGGCAGGTGAGGTTAGTCCATGCTAGTTAGAGCAAAGCTAGGCTGGTATGTCTAGACACACTGCAATCACGCCTCCCAGCTGCAGTGCAGAAGCCCGATAGAGAGAAATCCTCCCATTTGTTTTTCTCCGACCCCTCTAGGCATTAGCTTCAGGTTCACAGAAGAATGAAAGTTACCGGGGCACAGAGTGGAGGGATTCAAAGCTGCACCCAAAAATCTGTTAGAAAACAAACAAGCAGGAGCTGTTCTCCAGGCCTCATCAGACCTTGCTGCCTTTGGAGCTTTGGCTCAAGTAAAACAGCTCCCGTATTGTATAGGGCAGGTTTAGAGGTCAGCAACAGCCAGCAATAAATATCCTGCTCCTTTCCAACAAGCCTGAGGAGGCCACAGCCAAGAACAACACTATTAAGGGCAAAGAAGCCACCAAACGCTATGCAGATGCTCAGTTCCTCCACAGCAATGGAAGCCCTTGCTCCCTTTCCAAACAGTTGCACATCTCAGCTCGGCAGGAGCAAGAGCATCACAGGCAGGCGCATTGGTTCAGTGGAAACAGATGTGAGCACGAAGGGGTTAGTGTTATCTCGTCCACTGAGCTGCTTAATTTGATGTATTTCCTGGACTAGATTCTCAGCTGTTGTAAAGCTGTACAGCTCCACTGAATTCACACTCGATGGTGGTGTATGGAAAACTGTGCTCGAGCAATAAGCTCTAATTTAAGAGTCAGGAGTATCCTGGACCTTCTCGCAGGCTGCATAAGGAAGTATGTGTTCTGGGTCTTTTGCAATCATTTTGCAAACAGCCAGCCTAGATCAAGGGAGTGGGGGGAAAAGGGGTGAGTTATGCCTTGTTGATTAGAGAGCAGCCTGCTTTGTCTCCATCTGTTTTTGTTTCCTGTGCAGTTGGAGTTTGGATCCTAAGAAATAAAATGGCATTGCATCGCCAGTTTCCAGGAAGAATAAAACTTGTTATTTTCATCTAAATTCTTTATGCCTAGGGCATGAAAATGACAATGATGTACACTGGCTGGGAACTGATGGCCGTTTCTTTTTCAAATGAGTGGCGGGAGAACTTGGTTTGATCCAGTTTCAAGCCTCCTTAGCAATGCTGGATTAAGCCATTAGCTAACTAAGCTGCATCTTATGACCTCAAAATATGGGGCCCCTCTGAAAAAGAAAACAAAAACCTGAGTCTATTTAAAATGTTCTCTGAACCAGTTGAGGAATAAAGGAAATAGGGAAAACCAAGATTCTCTCTGAATGCTGACAATTTCATTTGATTCTGGCAAAAATATACACATTTGGCTATACAACTCCCCTTTCCCTTCGTTATTGACAGGCAGAAGGCCAGGGATTAGGGGAAAAAATGATAATTGGACTTGTAAAAATAGTCTTTGTTAAGTAAGTCTGATATCAGTCTCCTCAAGCAGTGTTTTGCTGGCCAGCTGCTACAAGTCAGATTCTTACTGTGCCTTCATAACTTATTTAAATAAATAAATATTCTCACTACTGAGAAAAAAACCCGCGAGGGCGGAGACTGCAGTGCTGTGAAGCAATCCTGCCAAGTTCATGCTCGTAGGGGACTCTTTCTAGGAGTGATGGCACATAGAGCTTCCCCATTTGTTGTTAATACAGTAAACTCTTTGATATCTGGCAACCCTAGGACTGGAAGGCTGATGGATATTCAAATATTCCAGTTAATGGAGAGCTGCTGTGGGGGAGGCACAGGCAGCAGTCAATGCCCCCCCATAAGAAAATTCGGCTCCTCCCAGCCCTCCAGTGCCAGCTCCCACTCAACTGCTGTCTCATTTACCTTTTGACAGGGACAGCAGGAGCTGCTTGCCAGGCGGCAGACACAACTGCACCTCCAGAGCCGCTCAGCCACGGAGCCTCACGAGGAGCCACCTGCGGCACAGCCACGGAGCCTCACGAGGAGCCACTTGCAGGGCAGCGGAGCCCCACAAGGAGCCACTTGCAACACAACCACAGAGCTCCACAAGGAGCCACTTGTGGCACAGCCACGGAGCCCAGCGAGGAGCCACTTGTGATGCAGCAGAACCCCACGAGGAGCCACTTGCAAGAGGCATCCATAGAACAATGTGCCCATGTGGCAGGAGGAGCCTGGGGGGGCTCCCACTCAGCCTGGAAGTCTCAGAAAAAAAGAAGAAAAAAAAAGGAAGCCGCGTTTGCCAGCATTATGCCAGTTATCTGAGAGTTCAGGTCCATCAAATAGCAGATAAATAAGAGTTTACTGTAGCCAAAAGCTTTTGTTTATGGCCCTGTAGGCTCACTCAAACAGCACCTTGGCTCCTGTTTCAATGTTTTCTGAAGAGTTAGCGCGTTCTTTCATCTTCTGATCTTCGCAGAAGTAAATTGTGCATTTTAGTGCACATATCACTTTCTGCTTCATGTGTGCTCCGTGCTTCACGGGACTGAGTTTGCAAGACTTATGCACTTAGGTTGAGTGGATTTCGAGAAGGATAAATTTGCACTGGGTTCCATCCATCAGTTCTGGGAATCTTCCCTGTATTTTTATAGCATGGCAAAAGAGCAATCCTAACAATTCATTGCCTAGTAGCAAAATTCAAACTGAAATAAACATTCATAAATATATTTTATGTGTAGTCTGGATAAACTTTGTTTTCCATAACGAAATTAACACTTTTTTTCACTTATTCATATGGAAAGGAGGATACTTTTCCTTATTCACAGTGTTAAAATTAAAGATCATCTCGTTTTCCTGTAAGAATAAAATTTTTCGTGTTTACATATTCAATATCCCTTCTGTGAAAATAATAAGTTCATTTTTAACGGTATAGGTCTCTTATACATGACTTTTTTACCACTATGGTCGGTGTGCTGGTGATCCTTTTTAAGTCACTAATAGTCCTACTCACAACAACTTCATTAATAAATTAAGACACAGAGCTTTACTGTTGAGGTGCTGGTTGGTAGCATTAGCTGGTCTTTTGTTAACCCACAGGTGGCCTGGCTTCCAACAAGCTTGTTGCTGCCTCGGGGAGTAGGGGCAGAGCGTGTTGCAGGCCTCAGAATGTCCTGATCTGGCCCTGCCACTTAGACAAAATGAAATTGATGCCTCTGAAGAGGCTAGTTTAAGGCCCTGATAAATCTTGAAAACTATTGCTATGTAAATTGCTGTAGCACCTAGGAGCCATGTAGAAAGGCTTCACTGCCGTAGGTGTTGTAAAAATGCAGAATGAAAAAGACAATTCCTACCCTAGAAAGCCTGGAACCTTGTCCCAGGCCCCCTGCACAGGAATCAATTTCACCCACACTTTGAACGTGAGAGTTTGATTCATGTTGCAGTAAGACACAGGCTGGGGTGAGAGGAGTAGAAAAAGTGACAGGCGGGAGTGGGGGGGTGAGACAATGAAAAAGTAGACCGAGAAGCAGAGGACAGAGCAGAGCAAAGTGAAAAACAAAGACTGGGGTGAGGATAATGAGTCTGAAAGAGAGAAAATGCCTAATTAAAAAAATAAATAAATAACCTTCTTGTGCCAACCTCAAATTTATGGGATTCTTCTACCCATTTCCCAGTCCTGCCAATCCACAAATGTTCAAAACTCACAGTCTAGAACCCCCACCTCCAAAAAGCTTTTATCATTTTAAAGAATAATAAATGCTACATTCCTTTTACTCATCTTCTGGCTTTTGAGCCTTAAAAAAGGGAAATGTTTTCAAGTTTTTTCCTGCATCAAAATGGCTAGAAACATCCCCCCCCCCACCCCCACTTTTTTATTTTCAACATTAAATATGATTTTTTTGCAATCAAGGGACTCTGGGAGTTGGGGCTTTAAGGAAACCACCAGCTATCATGAGACTCACAAAACAACCTTGCATGAATCAGCAACATCACTTGCTGTTAGCTCAATGACTTTTAAGAAAAATCAGAGACATCTTTAAGCCAGCATCAAAAACCCTGTTCATGATTCCACACACTGGAGTGAAACATCAATCATCAAATCTGAGCATACACAAGAGGATTGGTTTTTGCATGGTTTGCTTAAGCTACCACTATCGCTCTGAGCTGACGGTGGTTAAACACTGGAATAATTTACCTAGGGAGGTTGTGGAATCTCCATTGCTGGAGATATTTAAGAGCAGATTAGACAGACACCTATCGGGGATGATCTAGATGGTGTCTGCTCCTGCCAAGAGGGCAAGGAACTCGACTCGATGACCTCTCGAGGTCCCTTCCAGTTCTAGTGTTCTGTGATTCTATGAGGTTCCAACCAAGCAAGCTTGAGACATATTACTATCTAACATGTATATTGCAATAGCTCCTAGAGGCCAGCATGGCTGAGTCCCATGGGCTGGGTGCTGTACAAACATATAGAAAAGGACAGTGCCTGCCCAGAACTGCTTATATAATCTAGGGATAGATTTTTCAAAATAGCTTAGGGCATATTTTTCAGATGTTCAGTATCTCAAAGTTGAGGCCAGGGTTTCAGCTCCCAACCCGTCAGAATCTGCCCCATTAAGGCAATGTGGGGAACTGTACCAAATGAGTACATTCTTCAGGGTCACACAGGAATGTGGTGGGCAAGGAACTTTACGGCCACAATGATTCATATCCTGTTGACTCCAGTGACCAGTGTTACACCCAGGGATGGGAAATCAGAGACCTTGATGAAAGCCACAAATCCCCTTTTAAATATATTTGGGCTCCCAGATTTTTATTGGGGAAGCATAATGAATAATTATTGCCATGCCTCTCATGCGTTATAAAAATTGGCTTATGAATATGCATAACTCAAGTGTGCTCAAATACCTCACATAACTTACCATTTTTAAAGTTACAGTTTGCTGAAAGTGCATATTCCATATCTGAGAACTGGAAGGGACCTTGGGAGGTCATTTAGTCCAGTCCTCTGCCCTCTTGGCAGGACTGAGCACCATCCCTGACATCTATTTGCCCCAATCCCTAAATGGCCTCCTCAAGGATTGAGCTTGCAGCCCTTGGTGTAACAAGCCAACATTCAAACTACTGAGCTACCCCTCGCCCCAAGCTCAGTCCTTGAAGAGGCCATTCAGGGATTGGGGCAAATAGATGTCAGGGATGGTGCTGAGTCCTGCCAAGAGAGCAGAGGACTGGACTAGATGACCTCCCAAGGTCCCTTCCAGTTCTCAGAGATGTATGTATGAACAGTCACTCCATGGCTTCATTCCAGTGCTCAATATTCCATATTTGTGCATGTATCATTCTTGTATGCGAAGGTAGAAATATGAAGCATGGGTGTGTTTACAATTCTAAACATGCCAAAGAGGGCTATAACTGATGCTCTGGAAACTATGTGGCTCGGTAATCAGGTCAACAACCTGTCAATGGCTGCGTTTTTCCTGTAAGCCCAACTGGGGTTGGTCCTATGAAGACGTGTAGCCAGGCCACATCATGCTGAAATCCATTTTGGTGAGAAAAATTTGAACTGAGAATAAAGAATTCCTGCCTTGGTCAAAAAGCACATTAGGGAAAATTTCCTAACTGTATTGGAATAAATGGCCTAGGGTGGCTGCAGAATCTCCATCATTGTAAATAGTGCTTGATCCCGCTGTGGGAGCAGGGTACTGGCCTTGATAACCTCTTGAGGTCCGTTCCAGATCTAGTGTTCCATGATATGACGGGGGGAAACGAAACAACAGAGGGAGTGGCCAGATGCAAGGAGATTCCCACATACCACTATTGATGCCTGCTGAAAACTTCGAAGACTTAAAAGGGGAAGGAGCTAGCGCAAGCTAGGAGGCTGCCTATCTTGAAGAGATGATTAGAACTATTGTTAGGGTAAGAATTTGCATGTAACAATTTTTAGTGCATTAGGCTGAGCTGGTGTGTTTTGTTTATTTTGGTTCAGCAACTTGGTTTGGTCTGTCTGTTTTCACTTGCAGTCACTTAAATGCCACTTTTTGTACTTAATGAAAACACTTTCGTTTATTACTAACCCCAGTGTAAATAACTGTTATAAGAAAGGGGTGATGGGGAACCACTGTGCTCATCTCTCTACCATTGATAAAGAGGGAGGACTCAGGAGCTTTCTCTGTGCAATACTTTCATACAGAGTAAGAGGGATTTATTTGGGGGTTTGGACCTTTCGGGGGGCTGCGTTCCTGGGTGCTGTTCACAGCCATCCAGCTGAGCCTTGCCAAAGCATAGCTAGTTCAGCATCTGTTTTGGTCCACTGGGGAGCAGTTACCCCAACTCTGTGCATTGGCTGGGGGAGACCAGAGCTTCTGACGCAGCAGGACAGGGTGGAAGGACTCCCAAAGGGCAGTAGGTGGGCTCACTGTCATAGCCAGCACAGCAGGGCCTGCCAGAATTTGATTTTTTTAACATAATTTTGACAGATTAATATTTTTCAGCATTTTTGTCTATTTAAATTTTCCGCAGGTGCACAATATCATGAGGGGAGGGAAGCTATGTAATGGCAGTAGACCTGACGACTGAAAAGCTTTATAAGCTGTTAAAAACACAAGCTGTCAACATCTTGAGTCAAAATATACAAAGTAAATTCCTTTGAATCAACAAATCAGGCCTGTTTTTACAATTCATTCATCAGTCCATCTGGACCAAGCCAAAGTCACAACTCAAAATCCCTGGGATTTGACTCTACCCAGTAATGCTGTAAGTGTGGCAGTACCAGAATATGAGGGAGACAAGTTGGGCAAGGTCATATCTTTTACAGCACCAACTACTGCTGGTGAAGGAGATGAGCTTTGGACACGCACAGAGCTCTTCTCCTGGGCTGGAGCTTTACTGTGATTAGTTCTCAAACAGCATTTTTTCTCCTTTGCCTGCCTGTACATTTCAAGAGCTACTAATCTCTGCTACATACTTGAGAGAGTTTGTCTGTCTGCCCATCCATGAGTCTGTTTGTTTGAGAGCTCCTCCTCAACGATAAGAGCTAGGACCACCAGATTTGGCAGGCAGCTTCCTCTTAGCATAACTAAAAACAAGGTCAGGGTTTGGTTGTGCTGGGACAATGGGATGGGCATGGAATAGGATTGTTGCTTATTGAATGGAAAGGGAGGGGTCTGGTAGCAGGGACAGTTATACTCTAGAATGGCCACAGGAGGGCAGCAGGCAAGAACATGGCCTGCAGGTAGCAGCTGCTGGCCACCCCCACCGCTTGCTCTGAGCCCCTCCCCACACTTCCAAACTCCCTGCCTGCACTGGCACTCCCTTTCCCTGACTCCTGCATTCCCCACCCCCCCCTCAGCCCCCTGCTCTAAAGCAATGCCAGGTAGATCTAGTGGAAATTGATGTGGACTGACAATTACTGATGCCAACGGAATCCTTACAAACCTAGCCATGGGACTCCCCCATGTTCGGGCTAATCCTGCTCCCCGCGTCCCAGTCTCCTGCATAGCACTAGCCTAACAAAAGCCGCCAGCACGGCCCTGCAGAGCAGCAAGGCAATCCCGTGTCTCAAAAACAGAGCCTGATTAATGACAGCCGCACTCGGAGGATTAAGTGTATTTAGACCAAAAAGCTGAGCCCAGCGTTGCTGCAAAGGGAGGAGAAGCCCTTGGCACCCTCCCCTTCATGCACAGCTCTGAAGCAGACTGGAGGGCCCCGGAAGGAGGGCTGCAGGCTGCCACCTGCCTGGGATCAGGCTGCCAGGGGAGGCGTCCCAGCAGCTGGATTTGGCACATGTGCTTCAGGTTAGACAAGTTATACAAGCCTGAAGCCATTGCAGACAGCGGATCATGCACCAGTAATAGTTATTTATATTACCATGACATCTGGAACTCTCCACTGAGATTATGTTTGATGTCATACTAGCACTGGGCAACCTAGGGCAGGGAGTGGGCGTTTGAGTGGCCTCCTTCATCTCAATGGGCTGCAAGATGGGGATAACCAAGACGGTCACCCAGGATAGGGCAGTTTTACCAGCTGTGCTGGCGTACCGAGAATTTGCAGGGTGTGCCGGCAGGCCCATAGCAGCGCTGTGGTCGGCTGCAGAGGGAGCGCACAGCTCTCATGGTCAGTGCTGTGTCAGCACACGCATCACATCAAGAGCCCCTGCTTTTCATGCCTGTCATGTTAGTAACACCAGTAGGAAAACGACTACACGGCTGGAAACCAGCAGAATCTGGCAACCCTGCCTGTGGGCAACAGTGAACAAAGCGTCTTGTGGGCGGCACACAGAAGGCTGATGGGCCACATGCAGCCCGTGGGCCACCCACCACAGCTTTTTACACCTAGGAGAGCCCAAAAGCACACAAAATCCAAACCAGAAAAGTTTCTGTACAGCACCTGACACCGTGGGGCCCTAATCACAGCAAAGGCTCTAAGCAGGGCTGGACTCCAGACAACAACAAAAGGCACCAATGGCTTGCACCAGATTTAAGGCCCCATCTCTTGTGATCTAGCGACGGTGTGAAGTACATGCCCAGCCATGCTGAAATCCTCACATGACCATAGGCAGTGGCGCAGGTGTCTACCTGTGTGTATGTTTAAACTGAGCGGTTTGCTCTAAAAGAAGGCAAAAGAGGGAGCTGCACGTCCAGGCTGACCTTGGGGCAGCTGTTCACTGAGGCAGGCCAGAGGCACCATGGTGCGGTCCAGACATGAGAGGGGCTGAGATGCAGGGTCCTTCCCTTTTGTGGGGAAGACAGTCAGAGAAATCCAATCCAAAGCGGGCTTCAAGCAAGGACCTCTGCATGCGGCTATAATATTCCTCCCTCCCACTGACACGGGCACTGAGGAGGCAGAGTTCCAGCCTCCCTAGGTACCCAGCCTCCCTCTGCTGAGCTTGCATTTGGGTAGCGAAGCCCTGCTGCAGCCCCTGCTGTTAGAGCATCATCGCTGTTGGCACCCAACCTACCTAGGTCAAAACTCACGAGAGAATGCAACATGGGTAAACCCACTGCGTCCCAGCCCTGAATGGAACAAGTACAGCTTTCCATCCAGAAGGAGCTATGTAGATGCCAGGACCAGAAGGATCTACCACGATGCTCAAGAACCTTCTGCCTAACACAGACCGCAGAACTGCCCCACAAGAATTCCCAAGGCAGATACTTTAGAAAGAACTATCCAATCTTGATCTACAAGAAAGATGTGGAGAAATTGGAAAGGGTCCAGAAAAGAGCAACAAGAATGATCAAAGGTCTAGAGGACATAACCTATGAAGAAAGGCTGAAAGAACTGGGCTTGTTTAGTTTGGAAAAAGGAAGATTGAGGGGGGACATGATAGTGGTTTTCAGGTATCTAAAAGGGTGTCACAAGGAAGAGGGAGAAAACTTGTTCTTCTTGGCCTCTGAGGACAGAACAAGAAGCAACGGGCTTAAACTGCAGCAAGAGAGTTTTAGGTTGGACATTAGGGAAAAGTTTTGAACTGTCAGGGTGGTCAAACACTGGAAGAAATTGCCTAGGGAGGTTGTGGAATCTCCATCGCTGGAGATATTTAAGAACAGGTTAGATAAATGTCTATCAGGGATGGTCTAGACAGTACTTGGTCCTGCCATTGGGCAGGGGGCTCGACTCGATGGCCTCTCAAGGTCCCTTCCAGTCCTATCATTCCATGATTCTGTGATTCTACAAATTGCCAGTGATGACAAATCCATCCTTTGGTAAATTATGCTAATGGCTAATTACCCTCAGTGTTAAAACTGGACCACTTATCCCCCACCTGGACATGTCTAACTTCAACTTCCAACCACTGGCTCGCATTATGTCCTTCTCTGCTAGGTTGTACTGTGAGGCCAGAAAGAAGCCTTTTTAATGAGGCTTTCACAGTGGCAGTTTGAAAATCGCTCAGGGGGCTGGAAGGTTAGAGACAGCGATGGCAGGAGTGGATCAGTGGCCAAGAGACAGATGAGGACATCAAAAGAGGATGAAGATCGCTCTTTGGCACCAGGCTGGAGCTGGTGACAGAAACAAATGAACTGAACCCACTCATATCATGCCCACACCATCGGTGTTGTAAGTACCGACAGGGGCTGGGACTCTCAGGAGCGGCTAGAGATTTGGGGTCCCTGATCCAAGACATTTTAAGAGAACATATTTTGGGGGGGCAGGGCTTGTAGCTCACTTTCTGAAAAATGGGCCACTTTAAGAGCTGGCAAGGTGGGTACCCCAAATCACTAGACACTCCCAAGTAACCTTTCCCAAGATCTACAGTAAAAAGGGAGCATGATGGTCATGGGCTTGGGGCCCTGGGCAGAGAGTCACGGCCAAGGATCTGTTCTTGGATCGCCCACTGAGTCCCTCAACAACAAACCACTTCACTTCTCTCTAAAGTGACCAGATGTCCCAGTTTTATAGGGACAGTCTTAATATTTGGGTTTTATACAGGTGCCTATTACCTCACCCTCCCAGTCCCAATTCTCACCCTTGCTATCTGGCCGCCTTACTTCTCTGTGCCTCAGTCTCCATGCCTGTGAAATGGGAATGACATTTCTGCAATGGGACTAATCACATGAACAAACGCAATACTGGGGTGATGGGCAACACCAAAGAGCCTATGAACATCCAGAACCCACTCCCCACTTCTGGGATGTGCTCAGAGCATTAGGCAGGAAGTCCTGAGACCACAGTGCATCCAGACAGCAGGTCTGGGCATACATATGCTGCAAATCGCAGCCCTATCTTTGCCAGCTCCCTCCTGCTTGTCTCCCAGACCCTTACACTTGCTCTGCTCACCCCTCTCTAGAACCCCTCTGTTCTTCCTCCCCACAGTGCAGGCATTGCTGGAGATACACTTCAAGGACAGCCTGATTAATTATCTTTGTTGGAGAGTTCTCCTGCCTAGCTACATACGGGGATACAGCTGAAAGGGTTGGTGCGAGAAGTCCCCATCAGAGACATGCTGTTCGCAGACGATGCTGCTGTAGTGTCTCACACAGAAGACCAGCTTCAAAAACTGCTGGATCAGTTCTCCAAAGCGTGCAAGGACTTTGGGCTTACCATCAGCCTAAAGAAGACAAACGTACTCAGTCAGGATGTTGCTGAATCCCCATCAATCAGCATTAACAACTATACGTTAGAGGTCGTCCACGAGTTCATTTACCTCGGGTCCACCATCACTGACACCCTGTCATTGGACACTGAGCTAAATAGGAGGATGAGAAAAACGGCCACAACTCTGTCCAGACTCAGCAAGAGAGTGTGGAATAACAACAAGCTGTACACTCACACCAAAATGCAAGTCTACAGAGCCTGCATCCTCAGCACCCTCCTTTATGGCAGCGAGACTTGGACCCCGTATGCCTGCCAGGAAAAGAGGCTGAACGTCTTCCACGTGCGCTGCCTCAGGCGCATCCTTGGAATATCATGGAAGGACAGAGTGACCAACACCGCCGTCCTCGAGCAAGCTGGAATCCCAGCCATGCACACCCTCCTCAGGCAGCGTCGACTCCACTGGCTTGGCCACTTCCACAGGATAAACGATGGAAGGATTCCAAAAGACATCCTGTATGGTGAGCTAGCCTCTGGCAAAGGACCTCCCGGACGCCCCCAGTTGCATTACAAAGATGTCTGCAAGAGAGACCTCAAAGAGGTAGACATCGAGCTGGACAACTGGGAAGAACTAGCAGACGACCGCAGCAGATGGAGGCAGGGGTTACACAAGGGCCTTCAGAAGGGCGAGATGAAGATCAGACAGCTAGCAGAGGAGAAGCGAGCGCACAGAAAGCACAATAAGGACTTGCCAGACACCCACTACATCTGCAAGAGATGCAGCAAGGACTGTCACTCTCGTGTGGGTCTTCATAGTCACAATAGATGCTGTAAATGAAGCCCTCAATTGAAACTATAAAGGGCGCGATCCATAGCCTATGCAGACTGGAGGATGCCTACTGGTTGCTTGTGATTTATTTTGGTATTATTGCAACATGGGGGAGCCCAGCCGTGGACCAAGACCCCACTGCGCTAGGTGCTGTACAAACAGAAGAAGGCAACTTTCTCTGCCCCAAGGATCTGCACAGTGTTGACCCAGGCCATATCAGATCCATTACACGTGTGGCACTCACATCGTTCAATCATATTGAAATATCGATGGAGGTGCAACAAAAAGCCACCACTATCCTTGGGAAAACCGCTAAAAAATAAGCAGCCTGAGCCCTTCTGACTGTGATGCACTGAGAGATTTGGGGGCAGTTTTTCAGATGCCGTAAGTTTGGCGTAACTCTATGAAGTCAGTGGAGCAATGCTGTCTGAGCATATGGCCCTCAGACCCCAAACTCCTGCTTCGGCTCAACTGTCCCCTTAAAACATTCTCACGAAATGCCAAACCTGGCAGGTCTCATAAAGTCGTCAGCTCTGCTGCTAGCCCTGTGCCTAATGCCTGTTGCCTTTTCTAACCAATAATGTTAAGTAACCAAGTTGCCTGCCTCCTGCAGTGACTCCTATGGTGCATGTTACATGTAGGTATGGGCACAAGCACGGAGTACAGCTAGAAAGCAGCTCCCTGAAATCAGTTCTTCATGCTTGTCAGTCTGCTTACTGGAGCCTACTCCTGGCTTACCAGGGAGGATTTGCTGCATTGGGGCAGTCAGTTTTTGCAGGGTGTGGAATATTTGAAAGGAACAGAATAAAACCAGAGGATCAACATCCCCACCCCCCCAGCTCCCACACACAAAACCAAACACCCACAGGCGTGGAGATGAACGAGCAGGGCTGAGATTCTGTCCCACAGGAGGAAGAAGAGACATATCACAATCTGTGTGACTCTTGCATCCCCCACTCTCCCCCTACACCACCTAAACACACTTTGAAAACATGCCCTCTGCGGGGTGATGTTAAAAATGGGGTTTGTTTAGTCTGGGGAAGAGAGGACTGAGAGAGGACATGATAACAATTTTCAGGGACATAAAAAGTTGTTACAAGGAGGGAGAAAAAAATTGTTCTTCCCCCGTGAGGACAGGACAAGCAGCGATGGATTTAAATTACTGCAAGAAAGGTGTAAGCTGTAAACTTCTTGCCTGAGGTCACCCAGGCAGGCAGTGATGGAGCAGAGAACAGAACTCCAACCTACTGACTCCTAGGCTTCCATTTGTGACTAATCTCACTGCACTTCCATGGTAGTCATCTGATTTTCTTCTTGTCATAAGCAATCTGCTCAATCCATTGAGGGGCTGGATCCAGAAGCAAGATATGACTTATATCCACCCAGTCTAAAAACTACCGTAGACAGGCAAAACCTAAGAACAGCCATAGTGGGGCAAACCAAAGGTCCATCTAGCCCTATGTCCTGTCCTCTGACAGTGGCCAATGCCCGGGCCTCAGAGGGAATGAACAATACAGCCACCAAGTGATCCATCCCTTGTAATCCGCTCCCAGCTTCCCGCAAACAGAGTAAGGATGCTTAGAACATGGGGTTGCGTCCCTGCCCATTGTGGCTAATGGACACTGATCCTCTATGCACTCTATCCTCTATGCACTTACCCAGTTCTTTTCTGAACCCTTTATATTTTCAGCTTCAAAACATCCCCTGGCAATGAATTGCACAGGCGGACGATACACTCTGTGAATAAATATTTCCTACTGGTTGCTTTAAACCTGCAGCCTATTGATCGGTGAGGAATCACAGCAACTAGAAGCCTTTAAACATTTTTACATCCCTCTTCAGCCCCAGGGACACTGGGAAAGTCCCTTGTCTTCACGCAGAGGTAAAACTGCCCTGACAGCCCCTGCTTAGCTCCACGGCTACGATGATGACAATTCAGACAGGGCTTAGAGCTGGCTAATAAAACTTGCGAGGAGATGACAGGTTTGTGAAGGGAGGCAAAGCCCAGATGCCGATTCTTCCGTTTCTTAAAATAATATTTAGACAGGACACATTTCCCCCGCTAACAAGAACAAACCCTGCCATGACCAGCTCTGGCTGTGTTTGTGTTTCTATGCAATGGGATGGTTTCATACTTAAAGACAAACTGCCCCCACTCCAGACAGAAAGGACTTGTTGACACCAACGCAGCTGCCTGCATGGAGGTTTTGGAGAGAAGGAGACAGGCATATATAGGGGACATGTGGGAGGAGAAGCTGTGCTAGGCATGGGTCTGGATCCTACTCCTGTAGAAGTCATTGGTCCTGAGTCTCCACTGTAAAACTTCATGAAACACCCACTTACTAAAATGACACAATCACCCCGATTTAGGGATGCACTGCAAAGCCAACATAAGATGCAGGCCAATGGAGAATTAGCTCCATCAACTTCAGGGGGTTTCACAGCCAGCCAAGGATCAGGACACTGGAAACGTGCTCTACCAAACGGCACTATAGCAAAGTCCTTCATTTCGGGCAGGCTCTAGCAGTCAGACGGAAGCACAGTCCTGAGTCCAAGCTCCGATCAGGCCACATTCTCCCTCCCTCCACCTCCACCCCACACTCAGAAGATGCAGCAACTGTAACTGAAGGGCTAGCTTCGTCCCATTGACTTCCATACAGGTCTTGCCTAAGACCTGCAGGATTCTCCCCTCTTCCCCCACTCCACTTACAGGCCCGATTCAACTGCCTTTGCTCACGTTGAGCAGTATCTCCCTAGGGGCCGGATCCAAAGCCCACGAAGGTACAGAAGAACCCCAGGGTTACAAACACCAGTGTTACGAGCTGACCAGCCAGCCACGCACCTCGTTTGGAACCAGAAACGTGCCATCAGGCAGCAGAAGAGCCAAAGAACTAATGCCAGTGCTGCCCTGGGCCGAGTTGCTGTCAGCCACCAAAGCAGTAAAGGGAAGGCTGCCTGTTTCCCCTACACAGTAAAGTTTCAAAGCTGCTTGAATTGAAAGCTCAGCTGTAAACGCTAGAAAGAGAGCGCACAATGTGCCATTCGGCATTACGAAGGGTTCAGAGGTACGAACGGCTCCCGGGGTGTGCGCACCGCTGAGGTTCTGCTGTCATGGGGGGATTCCTTTGGAGCCAAGTGCAACTGAGGGCAAGAAAAGGGGCCAGGCTCAGGCCAGCGGCCCCACTTCAGCGCTCAGGCGGGTGCTCTTACACGAACAAGTTGCGATTGTTTGACTGCTGCTCTCTGAGGATCCAGCTAAGTTCCAACACCCGCCCCCCTGCGTAAAAAGGTGGAAAGCAGCCAGAAGTCCCCGCACCGCAGCCGGCCTCTGCTCAGGGTCACTCCCTGCCCTTGCAGTGATTAGTGATCCCAGGACAACCTGCCCTTTCCCCTCGCAATGCACCGAAAGCATAAAACATGTTACAGCCATCTGGAAATCCTTGTTTAAGAGGCATCAGGGAACCCACCTAAGCAAGGCAACCGGCGAGAAATGTTTTATTCTAGGCATATGTAAAAGCAGCAGCAGCAGCAGCAGCAACTCCTGGTTTACCAGCCTGCCCTCCACAACGCCCAGGGCTGAAAGGCTCTGGGAGACTGGGCGCAGATCCCCTTAGCTTCCCTCTGAGCAAAGGGGGCCAGGGACGCGGGTCAATCAGTCCTTCGACTGTCCAGGGGCTGCCCCACCCCGCGCTCACTTGGGAAGGGCTCGGGACGGGGTCGGGGGTTGTACCCGCTGCCCTGTGGGCGCTGCAGCCCGGGGCCGGGGGGCCGGCCAGCCCTACCTTTAAGCCCGGCCAATCCAGACTCCTCAGCTGCGTCTCCGGCTGGGTCCCCGGGGAGAGCAATCTCCGGGCTCCCGGGCCATGAAGCGTAGGGTCAGGTCCCCCGGCTCCACGCCCTCCATCGAGGCCGCGCGAGGCCGATTAGCTCCTCTCGCCGGGCTGCAGCAGCGGGCGGGCTCCGGCCGGCCTCCGGCTCGGGTCCAGCGCGTCCTCGCCGAGAAATCCCATCGCGCCCACGGCCAGGTAGCCCAGGGGCGGCCGCCCGCCCGCCGGGGCAGGGGACCGGGGCTGGCCGGCAGAACGCGGCGCCTCTCCCGGGCTGCTGCGCCCCAAACACGGCGCACGTGGCTGGGAGCCGGCGGCTGCCCCCCTCCCACCCCGCTGCCCCAGGCTGCCACCAGCGTCCTCCGGCCCGAGCGCTCCCTGGCGGCCGGGCGGAGCCCGGGGCGAGGCCCGGCACCCGCGGAGCTCTGCCCGGCTGCCTCGGGCGCCTCCCTGCCGGGGAGCGGGCAGCTGCCGTACCCCGCGCCCGGCTCGGCCGGCCGATCCGCTTGGCCCCGCTCGGCGCCGGCCGGCCGCCCTGCTCCGCACCTGCCCCGCGGCGCCGTCGGGGGACTGCGCGGGCCCGGGGCGGGGGAAGCTCCGGCCACTTCTCCGGGCTCGGCAGAAGATGCGAAGGGAGGAGCCGGGGCGGGGCGGAGCCGGGTGGCGGGTTCGGGGCCGGCTCCTCCCAGGGTCGGGTTACCGCTCCGCCGAAGGGGTGGCGAGAGCTCGGGAGCCGGGCAGCGGCGGGCGAGGCTGGGGGAGCAGCCCCGGGACTCTCTGGGGCCCCGCGCTTCGCTCCGTGAGCGCAGCTGGCGCCAGCTTCGCCGGCGAAGGCAGCGGATCCCAGCGTGCCCGGGGCCGGGCGGGCAGCGGGGCTATCCCGGAGCCAGCCGGGCTCAGCCTCAGGCTGCCCCCAGCCAGGTGGGTTAGCCGGCGCGCGCCCCTCGGGCCGCCTGGGGTGTCTCCCTGGGGTCAGCTGCGCCCAGGCTGGAGCGAGGATCCCCCCGCCCAGTCGGGGCCGTGCAGAGGTGTCAAAGGCAGCGTGCGGGGAGCTGAGAAGGAGCTATGCTGCAGCCCTCCTGCTTAGCCCTTTCCCTGCAGCGCATCCCACCCCCTGGGGCCCTGCAGACTGGGAAGGCGTCTTTGGAAGAGGCGGTTCTCAAACGTGGGGGCTGAGACCCCTCAGCGGTTGCAAGGTCAGCTCCGTGAGCTGGCTCAGCCCTGAGCCCCCACGACGTTACAGTCCCGAAGCACCTTTAAGATTTACAGTTGCATTTATTAGGTAATGAGCTTTGGTGGGTAAGATCCACTCCGTCAGAGGGAGACCAGAAGGGCTTTGCAAACCACGAGACGGGGCCTCTGTCCGGGCGTGCTGCTTTCTGTATTTGGCCTCAAATTTGCCAAACCCATATGGGGAGAGGTTAAAGAGACTGGGACTTTTCAGCTTAGGAAAGAGGAGACTGAGGGGGATATGATAGAGGTGTATAAAATCATGAGCAGTGTGCAGAGGGTGAATAAACAGAAGTTATTTGCTTGTTCCTGTAACATAAGAACTAGAGGCCACCAAATGAAATTAACGGGCAGCAGGTTTAAAACTAATAAAAGAAAGTTTTTCACACAGCTCACAGTCAACCTACGGAACTCCTCGCAGTAGGACTGTAAGAGAGTTCAAAGACGAGCTAGATAAATTCATGGCAGTTAGGTCCATAAAAGCCTATTCGCCAGGGGGTAGGAATGGTGTCCCTGGCCTCTCTTTGTCAGAGGCTGGAGATGGAGGGCAGGAGACAAGTCACTTAATCATTGTCTTTGGTCCACCCTCTCTGGGACACCTGGCACTGGCCACTGTTGGCAGGCAGGATGCTGGGCTAGATGGACCTTTGGTCTGACCCAGTAATGGCCGTTCTTATGTTCTTATGTTTGGGGTCCTAGGGGTGCAATTACTTGAGGTAATTCACTTGATGCACATAGATGAATAATTCCCTTTGACCCCATTCTCCCTATCCCTGTACTTTGAGCCAATGCAAAGTGAGTGCAGAACACCAGCATTGTATTTTGGCAGCATTTTGCACTGGCCTTGAGGACTGCAAAGGGCAGGGTAGTGGAGAATCAGGCTGGGATAGCGCAATGCAATGCTGGTCGCCCCATTGCACAAGGGTATTGCAGAATGAAAGGCCATGCAAAAAAGAGCAGCAAGAATGATCAAGAGCCTAGAAGGCCATTTAAACCAATCTCTAACTATTAGAAAGGACGGTGAGACTGAATATGGGGGCAGATTTATTCCACGTCTGCTACAGTGGGATTTTTACACCTTCCTCTCATCCTGGCCAATAGTAGAGACAGGGAATCAAGCTCTGATCCGGTTTGGCAAGTCATGTGTTCTTACTCATGGATGTCATGCATAAAGTTATGCGCACCCATAAGTGTTTGCAAGTTTGGGGGATCTTGATTTCTGCCCACAGGTTATTTTATTTTAAATAAATGCTAGAGGAGAGGTGGACATACACTATTCCTATTGTAAAAATTCTTGCCACACTTTTTTAAACAGGTCAGCAGCAGAAATTGCTGAAATTGGGAACTTGGCCTAGATGTCATTGCTGTGTTTAAGTGTACATTACTTAAAATGGAGGGGACAGCAGGCCCAGGTGGCAGGTATGAAATGGGAAGGAAAGAAGCAGTAGAAGTGGGATAAAGGAGAGACAGGAAAAGTGGGCAGCTGCAATTTTCTTCCTGGAGGTGGGGGAGCATGGGGCTGAAAGAAACCTACCATGGCTAATCTCTTCTGGTTGCAGACAGCCAGGCTGCAGCTGAACTGACCTGGGGTCAAACCTCAAAACCTTCAGCCTCTTGGAGGTTCTGAAATCTGTAGGTATCATAGAATCATAGACTCCTAGGGCTGGAAGGGACCTCAGGAATCATCTAGTCCAGTCTCCTGCCCACAGCAGGACCAACCCCAACTCAATTGGCCCAGCCAGGACTTTGTCAAGCTGGGACTTAAAAACCTCTAGGGAAGGAGATTCCACCACCTCTCTCGGTAACACTTTCCAGTGCTTCACCACCTCCTGGGGACATAGTTTTCCTAATATCCGACCTCCCCCACTGTAACTTCAGACCATTGCTCCTTGTTCTGCCATCCCTCACCACTGAGAACAGCCTCTCTCCGTCCTCTTTACAGCCCCCTTCAGGAAGTTGAAGGCTGCTCTCAAATTGCCCCTCAGTCTTATCTTCTGCAAACTAAATAAGCAAGCGGTAACATTGGCACACATTAGATTTCAATTGTGCTGCAGCGCCTGCTCTTGCTCGTGGCAGTGTCAGGCCATGTGGCACTCTGTCTCAAGGAAACATACAACCAGTAGGGCTGAAATGGATGTATTATTATGCAGCAAACTCACCTGACCGCAACAAGACCACTAAATTTCTCCTGGCTTTCCTTTCTGGCTCCTTCCTGCAGCTCCCTCTAGCGTTCAAGCACGTATTGCATCTGCTCAGCCCTCTGCTTACATAGAATCATAGAACCTGAGGGGCTGGGAGGGATCTTAGGAGGTCATTGACTCCAGCCCCCTGCCCAAAGGAGGATCAGCCCCAACTAAATCATCCCAGCCAGGGTTTTATCAAGCCGGGACTTAAAAACCTCTAGGGATGGAGCCCTGTGCAAAGTGCTTAATGCATGAAACATCCCACGGCAGCAGGCACTGCGATTTAGAGATGCTCCTCCGAGTCACAGTGCCACACTGCTTTCTCTGTGCTCCCAGGGGACAGAAATTAGTGCTGGCCTAGAACAATGGCTTAGTACTATCCCCCAGTGCTGGCTCAGTACTCTGGCGGATGAGATGGGGAGGCGGAACAAGCCATGACCCGTTCCCTGCCCATATAACCTCTTTCTCTTTCCGAGGAAACACTAATCAGGCAAGTAGCTTTCCATTCTTGCATGCCTGGGTAAGGGTGTAAGGGTTGGGGGATTCTTCTCCTTTGTGCAGACAAGTCACACAAGTTCCATCCCAGCTCTTAACATTGGACACTGTCAAAGTACCACACGGTGGGTTGCTCAGACTGGGTACCCCTGGCTGAGGTGGAAGTATTAGAAGCATCACCACAGAACTGGTTCTTCCAGCCCAGCTTTGCAGACTCATCCAAACAGAATCAAACCCACAGTGCCCTTTAGCAGGGGGCTCTGTGCTCCTTCTTAGCCTGCTGTTTTCAGAGTGCAGGTCTGAAGGGAAGGGAAATGCAGAATGACGACTGGACGGGTAGAGGCTGGGAGAACACACAGCACAAAACAGGCTTGACTGTCCATGTTTTTCTGGAAAAAAAAAAAAAGCAGATACCGATTAGAAATAAGGTGCAAACTTTTAACAGAGAGTGAGAAACGACTGGAACAAATCGGCAAAGAAAATGGTACTTTAAGACAAACTCAGCACTCTCACAGATACTGTCTGTCTGGCCCCAGTTAACATAGAATCTAAGAATCTCACAATCTCATTAGCCCCATCAGGTAGGGAAATGCTAAGACCCAAATGACCAGATCCTCAAAAGGATTTAGAAGGCTAAGTCCCATGGGAAATCAATGGACATAAGGGGCCAAAATGCCTTTGAGGACCTAAGACAAAGTCAAAGGTGGCTAATGAACATAGTCTTGGGGTGATGGGACTCCCTCATTCCTGGCATTAGGGGAGATCAGACATACCTGCAGGAAGCTCTCTGGCTGCTGCTTTCTGAGCCCTCCTTTGAAGGCAGCACAGAAGTGAGGGTACCAATCCTGCAACTCCCCTACAATAGCTTTGCAAACCCCACAACCCCACTTTGGGTCAGGACTCCCGCAGTTACAACCCCATTATAGGTTTGAAACCATAAAACTGGCCGTTTTAAAAATCCTACAACTGTGATATTGATTATGTCTATGGTAGGGCCCCATATAAGAAACAAAGTCACAGCAGAAATCTGTGGCATAGCCGTGACTTGAGCATAGTGTGCCCAAATCCCAGGCTTGTGCTCTCACCAATACAGCAGACATCCATCACCTAGCTGCCTTTCTGGAAGATGTGCTGTAGTTAAGCAGCTCCCAGGGCTCCATGGAGGAGGAAGTGAGTAATGTTTGCTGGCCAGCACTTTACCAGAAGTCAGACATGATGATCCATCGAGCTCTGGTTTTAAACATGACTCCAGGAACTGAACAAACTTATTACAGAAAAAATGGTCAAGAACTCGCTCACACTTTCAATCCCAGTGTGCAGCACCATGCGCTCTCAGTTTTATGGATGTTCCTAGCAGTGAAAGCTCCTTACAGTCTCGTCAGCTGACGCTAAATACCAGGATGACCGACATGTCCCAAATGCCAGCTAGAGAGCTGTTCCTGTCCTCCAAACCAAGACTGAGACAATGCTCTAAGACAGCAAAAACACACAGCTGAAAGAAGTTATTTTTAATAATAACTAATCCAGGTCATTTCTATACAGACTGATGTCAAGGAATTTAAATCCTACAGAAAGGAAACAACTTTAATTTAAGTCTGGGCCCTTGAAAACTTACAGCAAGTCAACTTAGAGCAGTTCAAAGGGCGTGGGTTGCTTGGGTTGTATTTGCTAAATGGTGGCCAGGTTCCAGATGGGACTTAATTCCTTTGTGGGACTTCCTGTTTCCAGGGACCAGCTTTACTCTGTCTGCCTGTGTGCCCTGCAGCGCAAACCAGGATCTTAGTGCTCTCTAGACAGCAGTGCTACTGGCTGGGCCACAAACAAGTGTTGCCCCCACGAAACAATTGGGAATGGGCAAATGCACTTCATCAGTATTTGCTAAAATGGAGATAGTTCTGTTCAGGTTCTTATAGGCCCCCTTCTCAGCACTAGAGAGTCCAAGTGGCTCACAACACACCACACCTGTGAGGCAGGGACATACCATTATCCCCATTGCAGAAGTGGGAAAATGGTCACAGAGCAGTTTAGTGACTTGCCTAAAGCCCCAGAGAGCGTTGGTGTCGAGACAAGGATATATGCATCCAGGCCCCTTGCATCTCCATCCAGCGCACACAGCTAGTTTGCGCTGAAACATTCTTCTTGTGTAGCCCTGTTCCCTCCTGGCCTCTTCCCTGTTGGTCTTACCCACCTGTCATCTGTCACCTGATACTGGGAGCTCCTTGGGAAGAGAACAGTCATCTACCATAAGTTTGAACAGCCACGAATACAATGGGGCCAGGGTGGGACACACCTTTGGAGCACCCCTTACACCAAGGCCTAATGTCATGGGTCACCTTGGCTTCATCACCTCCTGCTGGTCTGCTCTGACTCCAGATCTTCCATGAGCAACTTTAGCTTTAAGCATCAGGTTAGCATGTAGCACTCCCACAAACCCACTCTATGCACCTAAATTACACCTGCCAGCCTGCTTTTCAGCATGCTTTGGGCACTGCTTGAGGGTAAGATCCTCTATGTTATAATACTTCTCATGCATGTCAAAATAAATATCAGAGGTACAGTGCTGACTGTATCGTTCTTGTGCATATTTAACAAAAGTGAAAACTCAGTTTAAAAATTTGGATGCAGTTATTTCAGAATTTACAGCCTAGCCCATTTTGGGCTCAGGAACCTTGGGGCTAGGCACCATCCGTACACACAGTTAGAGAACATCCCTGCCCAAAAGAACTTACAGTGTAAACAGGCAAGACAGAGAATAGGTGGGTGGGGAAACAGAAGACTCAAGACCAGAAGTAACTAGGCCACAGTCACCCAGTAGGGTAGATCCGGAGCTGAGAATGGAATCCCTGTGTCCTGAAGGCCTATGGTGCTTTTATCACATTACTCATGAGGAGCTCAGGTTTTGGATCAAGCAGCTCCCAATGCCTCCCCAAGAGATTCTGTACTAGTTCAGGTGGCCTGCTCAGCTGCTCATTATGCCAGAATCCATATGAAAACAACAAGAAGTCCTGTGGTGCCCTATCAACTAACAGATATATTGGAGCATAAGCTTTCGTGGGCAAAGACCTGCTTCATCAGATACATCTGACAAAGTGGGCCTTTGCCCACGAAAGCTTATGCTCCAAAATACCTGTTAGTCTATAGGGTGCCACAGGACTTCTGGTTGTTTTTGCAGATACATACGAACAGGGGTTCCCCCCTGATTCTTGGAACCCATATGGTCCTTCACCACTATAGATTTTCAAGCCAACGAAAGCTGGATGGCAAAAACCTTGTGGAGGGCACCAGACATGCTGAAGGAATGTCACATCTTCTACCCTGGCTTGTGTCTGCCTCCATAAAGAGCAGGCCGCAGCGTTGGCAGGAAACCAGGTTCTCTGGAAATGGGCGATCTGAACTGTGTGCTGTACGCTCTATCAGCATGCTAAATTAAGGTATAAGCAAGTGTAACCCACCCACCTATATGCGGTTAGCTGTTCCACGTAGTGGTACCTAGACCACATCACAGAGAAAGCAGATGTGTCCTCTAGAGCCCAAACTGACATCAAGCTGTAGAGGCACTGGCACTAAACTCCAGAGGTCCCAGGTTTGAGCCTGCCTAAGGGCAGTGACAGAAGCATCTTTGGTCTTAGTACAGTGGCCTCTCCCCTAGACTATGCTACAGATTGAAGGCCTTCTTGCTGTAGTGGCTGTCTTCATTAGCCCTTTATGCCAAGCCCAAATGTTCAGATTTGGGAGAATGTTATTCCATAAAGGGCTTTATCTCCAAAGCTGATTAGGCTGCCTAGTTTCATAATTACATGTTCTTGTGGCACAGCCAACCTTAGGACACAAGGTTAGACTACAGCAAGAAATGGGAGCCGACAAGCAAAGCTTGGAAACAGTTCCTGGTAAAATGCCCAAGAGGAGAGAATTCTCAATAGTGGATCACTCCTGACTGCTCCTTGGTGGCAATGTGCTGCCAGCAGTCACAGATCAAGCCTATTTAAGGTCAGAAAGGACCTTTCCGATCTTCCCATGTACTCGCTAATTTTTCCCACCCCTGAGTGGAATGAATTTTATTACATGCCCCACAGAGGTGATGTGTGACCCATCATCTTCATATGAGCGCACATCACAACATCCATGTGGTGGGAGTGGAGCCAAGAAGTTCTGCATGTAGGAAGGGGCTTGGAGCTGGGGCAGAAGTTTGGGGTGCAGGAGTGTGAGGGCTCTGGCTGGAGGTGTGGACTTTTGCATGGGGCTGAGCTGGAGGGATTCAAGGCTGGGCCAGCGAAATGAGTACAGGCTCTGGGCTGGGGTAGGGGGGTGTGGGCTTTGGAGAGGGGTCAGGTATGAGGCTTTAGGATGCTCAGGGTTGAGGGGCACTCATTCTGACCTGGACAGCTCCCTGCTGCGAATGGTGGGAAGGGTGTACCCCCAACTGGCTCCAGCTGCCTCAGCTACTGGGGACAGATATCTCTCTTCACTGCAGCCTGAGCTCTTGCATGGGGCTTAATAGTCCCTTCACAGGACTTGACAGGAAGCTACATGGCCACACAGCTTAGGGGGAAATTGGTATTACAGGCCATTAAATTTCACCCCATTACCTCTCTATTGCACCCAAAAACTTATGTTTGGCTGAAGCAGCTCTACTGGGAAGTCAGCCACCAAGTGATGGGGAATCTGCCACTTCCCTTGGGAAAACTGGACAGTCTCTACGTAAAAGAATAAATGCACACAAATCAGATATCAGAAATGGCAATATACAAAAACCCGTAAGAGAGCACTTCAATCTCCCAGGCCACACAATAGCAGACTTAAAAGTACCTGTCCTACAGCAAAGACATTTCAGGACCAGACTCCAAAGAGAAATTTCTGAGCTACAATTCATCTGCAAATTCGATGCCCTCAGCTCTGGCTTAAACAAAGACTGCGAATGGCTGGCTAAATACAGAAGCAGCTTCCCCTCCCTTGGTGTTCACACCTCCAGATCAACTGCTGGTAGTAAGCCCCACCCTTGCTGACTGAGATAACCTTGTTATCCCCACCCTTGCTCTGGCTTATTTATACCTGGCCCTGCAGATTTCCAAGACCAGCATCTGATGAAGTGAGTCTGTGCTCACGAAAGCTCATGCTTAAAACTTTTCTGTTCGTCTACAAGGTGCCACAGGACCCTTCGTTGCTGTTACAGATCCAGACTAACACGGCTACCCCTCCGATACTTCCCTTGGGAAGGTTATTCGCTCTCCCTGTTAAGATGCATGCTGTACTTCTAATTTGAATTTGAGAGCGCGGCTGGATTAACATATACGTCAGACTTGGAGGTTCTGCATTCTGACCTTAGTGTACTAAGCAAGATCCCTTCTTTGGAGCTATTCTGCAGAGTTGATTCAAGTACATGATAGCCATCAGCCAAATAAACACAGTTCCTGCTCCAGGCCACAATTCAGCAAAGCACTCAAGCATGTTCGTAAATGCAAGCATACAACTAATCTCAACCCTTTTCTCTCACTGGGGATGGGTTACTTATGCTTAGGCAAATGAGGTCCATAATAAACTGACTTGGCCTGGACCTTTGCATTTATTCAGGATAAGGACCATTCAGCTCCTTCCCCACCTTTAGAGGTCCCTCAGCTTGAGGTGCCGCTGTACAGAGAAGCTGAAGTTTTCTAGTTTTGGATGAAGGCCCTTTTTCTTTCCCCAAAAGGCTGTGGAATTTGCAGAGCTTTGCTGCCGTGCTGCCAACGGGCAAGTTTGAATCAGAAAGCGACAGGAGAAGGATGTGTGTTTTTGCTTTTTCTGGCCCCAGCCACTCCAGCAAGTCTTGATTTTGGGAGATGTCCACGCCAGAGGGTTTGGGTAAGGTAAAGAGAAGCACAGCCAGATGGAATCTCCCTCCCCTCCCCGGCCTTTCCCCATGGTCACTGGATGGATGTAATGGTTTTACATGAGATTGTCTCTCTGCTGTGTGACAGGCCAAAGCATCCATATCCCCACTGCACCACCCTGGCATATTCAAGTTCTCTACTTCCTATAAGCTCTCTCTCTGTGTGTACTTCTGCCCTACCATGCTCTTCTACATGGAGTACAGCAGGTACTCATAGTCTGGACTTCTCCCCCTGAGTTTACTGGAGAGAGATTTATGCATTTGGAACCAACAAAAGTCAGTTCTATTCCCATCTGCAACATGCATATGGTTATATGAAAGCCTTGGGTTCTGAGGCTGGGCATGGGGCTATGAAGCCTTTAATCATGGTCCTGATTTGCTCTTGCTTGGCCCAGGATACATCTGGGGAGACTGTTGAAGTCAACAAGAAGTCCTGTGGCACCTTATAGACTAACAGATATTTTGGAGCATCAGCTTTTATGGGCAAAGACCCACTTTGTCAGATGAAGCAGGTCTTTGCCCACGAAAGTTGATGCTCCAAAATATCTGTTAGTCTATAAGGTGCCCCAGGACTTCTTGCTGTTCTCGAAGATACAGAGTAACACGGCTCCCTCTCTGATGTCTGCTGAAGTCATCGGTGTGGTTGGAGAAAGGAAAATCACTTCCAGTGCTTCCATGGGGCAGCTGCAGCTCCTGCAGACTTGGGTTTAACCTTGTGATAGTGCAAGAGAACACAGGAAAGTCATATGACAGATATTTCACCCGCCCTCTGTATCATTGGGGCTTGTGCAGATTGTACTGGGTTGAGGTTTATGTTACGTGATGGACCAGGGATTGTATTCACCTTGGAAGTGGGGAGGGTGGAATTGCCAAAGCACCTTCAGGAATTGCAGACAGTGGGGGGAAGTGATTGAGGTCATTCACTTCAGCTGTATTCACCTCCAGAGAGACACCCACTCCCCGCCAGAAAGCCACAGGCAGCCCTAGCCCAACTCGGAATTACCAAAGGAATAAATCCCATCACGCCACAGCTGCTTGTTCGGGGCACTCACCTTGTTCTCTCGCCACGCCGGTGGCTCCCATAAAACACCCTTGTTTTGGCAGCAGCAGCAATATCCGGCTGCATGATTTGTGGCAGTTCCTATAGCCCAGGAAAGCCGCTCCTTTCCCAGAGCAGTAAATTAGAGGTTAGTGTGACCCACCTCAGCAGCCCTGCAGCCGTCCAGCGCCGGTTCCACCAATCATGCTGCACAGGGGGCGTTCCAAACTGGAGGCTCCGACACTTCCGTGACAAATGTATCCCAAAGGTGGAGTTTCCCTTCTCTGATTGATGCCATTTGAATTCTCTGGCCTGCGCCCTGTGGACTGACATCCCCGGCTAGGGGAAAACGAGTTGCAGATGTGCCAAGCACACCTGGATTTCGAACTCCCTTGCTGATCAGCTGTGAGAGGGAATGTGCTTGTTAGCAACAACATGGTCCAGTGGTCAAGGTAAGGTGGTCTCTGGGGTTCTTGCCAGTCCCAGCTCTGCAATGCTGGCCAAGGCACTTTACTCTTCTGTGTCCCCTTCCACCATTTGTCTGCTTCTTCTATTGAGATTGGAAACATTCAGGGGCAGGGATTGTTTCTGGGTTGGGGAAAAGTACAGAGGAAAAGTGGTTTGGACAGAGATCCCCTAGGAGAAGACCTATTAATGAGGATTCTTTGGCCACGTCTACACTAGAAGCACCTGTCTACAGAAGTTACTGTCGGAAGAGATGTTCCGACAAAACTTCTGTCAACAGATCACGCCTACACGTAAAAGTGGATCATCTTTTGACCTGCTGTCTACAAAAGGGCACTCCAGAGTGTCTACGTGGTTTCTTTGTTGACAGTTTCTGTTCACAAAACACATTTTTTGTGTAGATGCTCCACGAGTTTTGTCAACAAAACCCCAGTTTTGACTACTAAACTAGCTAATGTAGATGTAGCCTCTATGTCCTAGGTAGAATCATAGAATCATAGAATACTAGGACTGGAAGGGACCTTGAGAGGCGTTCGAGTCCAGCCCCCTGCCCCAATGGCAGGATCAAGTACTGTCTAAACCATCCCTGATAGACATCTATCTAACCTGTTCTTAAATATCTCCAGCAATGGAGATTCCACAACCTCCCTCAGCAATTTATTCCACCGTTTGACCACCCTGACAGTTAGGAACTTTTTCCTCATGTCCAACCTAAACCTCCCTTGCTGCAGTTTAAGTCCATTGCCTCTTGTTCTATCCTCAGAGGCCAAAAAGTACAAGTTTTCTCCCTTCTCCTTATGACACCCTTTTAGATACCTGAAAACCGCTGTCATGTCTCCCCTCAATCTTCTCTTTTCCAAACTAAACAAGCCCAGTTCTTTCAGATTTTGTTCATAGGTCACATTCGCTAGACCTTTAATCATTCTTGTTGCTCTTCTCTGGACCCTCTCTAATTTCTCCACTTCTGTCTTGAACTGCGGTGCCCAGAACTGGACACAATACTCCAGCTGAGGCCTAACCAGCGCAGAGTAGAGCAGAAGAATGACTCCTCTTGTCTTGTTCACAACACACCTGTTAATGCATCCCAGAATCATGTTTGCTTTTTTTGCAACAGCATCACACTGTTGGCTCATATGTAGCTTGTGGTCCACTATGACCCCCAGCTCCCTTTCTGCAGTAGCCATTCCTAGACAGTCTCTCCCCATTCTGTATGTGTGAAACTGATTGTTCCTTCCCAAGTGGAGCACTTTGCATTTGTCCTTATTAAACTTCACCCTGTTTACCTCAGACCATTTCTCCAATTTAGCCAATGGTAAGGGTATGTCTACACAGCAGCCTTATTTGCAAATAAGCTATTCTGGAAGAGGTATTCCAGAAGAGCTTGTTTCAAAATAATGCTGCTACACAAAAATACATTTTGAAATAGCACTTAGCTATTGGAAATACAGCATCTTCCCACCACAGTACCTATTTTGAAACAGAGCCATTGGGCACACTGTGGCGGATGTCGAAATCGGCTCAGTTCCCTTTCTACGCAGCCCCTATTTCAAAATAGCTCTTTTGAAATAGGTGCTATTCCTCGTTCAATGGGCTGCATCTACACTAGCCCCCTTCTTTTGGAAGGGGCATGGTAATGAGGGATTTTTGCAGATGCTAATGAGGCACTGCTATGAATATGCAGCGCCTCATTAGCATAACAGCAGCTGTGCGCAATTCGAAAGTGCCGCTTTCAAAACACCCACCGCCCATGTAGACAGGGGCCTTTTGAAAGGACCCCCCCCAGACTTCGAAAGCCCCTTCTTCCCAAAACCAAATGGGAAGAAGGGGCTTTCAAAATTACAGGGTCCTTCTGAAAGGCCCCCAGCTACCGGGGCAGTGAGCGTTTTGAAAGCAGCACTTTCAAATCACATGCAGCTTCCATTATGCTAATGAGATGCTGCATATTCATGGCAGTGCCTCATTAGCATCTGCCAAAATCCCTCATTACTAGGCCCCTTCCTAAAGGAAGGGGCTAATGTAGACAAGCCATGATGTTTACCTATTTGGAAATAAGCCAGGCACTAGTTCAAAATTATTTCAAAACAGCATTTGTACTGTGTAGATGCTAGGAACGTTACGTTGAAATAAAAGCTGTTATTTTAAAAAAACTTTGGTGGGTAGACCTACCCCTACTAAGGAGGAGAGGGTGGACGATGATAAAATATAAGTAGGATCTGATGAGAAACAGTCAAATTAAAAGAAAAAAAGGTAATTCAACAGTTTTATCACATAATGGCAGACACTTAAAAAGTGACAATTATTTAAAGTGCTTCTATACAAAGGCCAGAAGGCTAAATAGTAATCAGATGGGTGAAGTAGACTCCCTTGTGTTCAATGAGGATATTATATGATACGTATCACAGAGACTTAATGGAATGAGGATAAACAAAGGGACAATGTAATACCAGGGTCCAAACTATACCAGAAAGCCAGAATAGGACATGCTGCTGGGGAAGTGGCACTATATGTGAACGAAAGCGTAGCATCAAATGAAAAAAAAATCTTAATTGAACCAAATTGCCCATTCACAGATCAGGCATATTTGAAAATTTAAGGAATGTGTAAAATAAATGTCAGATCAGAACACACAACACGAGGGCTGGTACTGGTTGTATGATTTGTTTATATAATTAATTCATTAAAGCCTGTTTTTAAAAGGTATCTAAGGTTAAATACCTCTGAGGATCTGGGCTGACATGACGCACTCAGGGTCACACAGGAGATCATCTCCTGAGCTAGAAATTAAACGCAAGCCTCAGGCATGCCAGTTATGTGCTCCATCCACTAGGCTACACAGCCTGAGTGTGATAGGCTACCAGAGCATATGTGGGGCCTTGAACATGGAGAAGTGGTATTAATTCCAGCCTCAACACAGCAGACCAGCAGCCCTTGTAATACAGGCCCTGAGTCACACTCCCCTTAGAACCTTCTTTTTCTCTTCCACTCGGAACTGTCTCTGAGGGACGTAAGTACCACATGGGGTATGAAGTACGAGCCATGCGAATCTCTCTCACCGTGCACCATCTCCTTATTCCAAGGAGAGCAAAGATGAGAAAAACACCCTTCCCTCCAGCTGCTGACACACCACTGCAGATGCTGCAGTTGTCACAAGCCAGGTAAATTTCCAGAGGCAGAAACTATTATTATTATTATTATTGGTAGCCAACTGAAATCAGTTATGGAAAATCTACAGAAAATAAAGAACCAGAAACTGATGAAAGGAGAGGGTAAGAATCTGGAAAGCTCATCAAGGAACCTGGAAAGCATGACAGCTTCCCATGGCATCTTCTATTGTATCTGAACCTTCTGTGCTGTGCAGTTCTATCTATAGCTGAACTGGTTGTATGGTTCAGCTGCTATAGGGCTGTATGGGGAGTGAAGCAGGGAGCTTAGCCCTCTAAGGTTTGTTCCTGACCATATTTAAATAACACTTAACCTCACTGTGCATGCTGTCAGGAGTGAGTACCCCTTTAAAAGCAAGGCATGATGGGAACTTCTTCTAGGGTATAAAGCACAAGAGCCCCATCTACAGGAGGTTCTAGAGAGAGACCCAGTTCATTGCAAGAGAAGGGCTTGAAGACCCAGATAGCAGGATGAAGCCAACTTCATGGATGGTTTGTTCCCTCTTTTCTCTTGACTCTCCAGTGTTTGTTTCTGTAAGTACTTATATACTAGAATTGTTTTCTAATGCGTACACTGGTCCCTGGGGACCGAATGGCTCTAGGGACCAACTGGCTAAGCAGCAGTGCAGCAGAAAAGACCTGGGGATTACCGTGGATGAGAGATTGGATATGAGTCTAGAAGCCTAGTAGAAGCCAAGACGTTAAGTAGCCAAGAAGGCTAATAGTATATTGGGGTGCATTAGGAGGAGCATTTCCAGCAGAGCTAGAGAAGTTATTATTCCCCACTGTTCAGCACTGGTCAGACCATATCTGGACTATTGCATCCAGTTCTGGGCCCCCCACTGCAGAAAGAGGATGGAGAGAGGCTGTTCTCAGTAGTGAGGGATGGCAGAACAAGGAGCAATGGTCTGAAGTTACAGAGCGGGAGGTGTAGGTTGGATATTAGAAAAAACTATTTCACCAGGTGGTGTGAGTGTCATTCTTAAGGAAAAGACAAAGGTTCTGCAAAGATGTGAAACCAGTGTGATTCGGCATGGACCTCGGGGGGTTGACTCCTGAGTTACACCGGTTTACATCAGAAGAGAATGAAGCCCACAGAATAAGTTGCGGGGGGTGAATCTTTCAGGTTGCCAGAGATTGTCTATTATTCAGTGGATCTCATCAGCAGAGGTGGCCCATGCACAGTGCAGAGACAAAGACCCTGCCCCAAGAAATTTACAATCCAGATCGGGGGCAGTCCATGGAAACAACGCACCTTCTAAAATACCGACCCTGGAGAAGCAGACAATATGCCAATGTCAGTAAGTCTTGGCTCTCATATAGCTCCTTTTGCTGTAAATTTCCCTTACAAAGGAAGGTGAATATTATCATTCTTATTTCAGAGATGGGGAAGTAGATGTACAGATGGGGGCATGACGAAGATCCCCTAGCAATTCAGTGGCAGAACTCAGCTGTCTGACTTGTTTCGTGTCCAAGCCACTAGACCACACTGCCTTAATGTGGCAAAGGCTTTTTCCTCACCCTCCCATCCCCTCCCCTCCGCTTCCTGCCCTCCCTTCTCTTGAGCCATGTGGTTGAAAGTCTTTACAGGAGAAATGGCAAGGAAGTGGGGGGTGTAATTGTACAGGGGTAAGAGGAGAGGGAAAGGCCCAAGAACAGGGTGGGGATACGCAGAGTATGGACCAGAGTCTGGTCTTTGTGCCCCACTCTGGCACAATCTAGGGGCTATAAAAGACTTACAAGTGATGGGGGAGATTAGCCCCGGGGCTGCTCTAATTTACCCCCTGGTCACATCATACCCCAGACATAGCAAACCCTAGGAGGCATAAAGATGATTTAAAAGCTTTGCCCACTCCCAACCTGGGCTGAGCCTTCTGTGCCAGAACCCCCAGAGGGCAGCCAGCTGTACCTTTTGGGTTGCATGCTTGTACAGCACCTAGCACAGCCCATAACTAGAGCTTCTGGATGCTCCAGCAACACATCTAATGGATCATTATTTATCTAGGCATCCCTTGCTGATCACCCTGGTACCTGAATGATACATAAAGATGGGGGAAGGGTACAAGAGGAATGTGGTTGCTTCGCTGTACTTTATCTGCCATACTGTGGCTACACCAGCCTTCGCTTCCTCAGCTGAGGTTTGGCTTCCATGCAAATGTCCCATTAGTGTTTCTGTTCCATAGGATAACCAGTGCCAGGAGTTGCTGGGGTGGGGACGTTATTTAAGGTCTAATCGTATAGACCAGCCCGGAACATGTACAGGTTGGGGCTGAAAATAGCTCTTCTGAGGATGCTACTGCCTGATGGTGCCTCTCTAAGACACATGTTCCTTTGTACACATGTGCACCACATTTGGATGCTAATAAAAGGGTTGCTCCTAGCAACAGGACTTGGATGCTCTCAATGCTTCCTGTGAGTAAAACTGGGGCCAAGTAGGGAGGCACCGGTTTGGAAATCACGGGTTTGGCTGTTGCCACACTGGGGTGTTGAACAGGTAGCATTTTCCTGGGCCTGGCTGATGGGAAATGGAGACCTGCGGCAGGCCCCTTGTTTATACCTGTCACCAGATCCCACCAGGCAGCCTGTCCCATTGAGAGGCAGGGAAAGGGCCAATCCAGCCGAGTTCCCAGGTGCTCCTGTCCTCTCCAGTGGAAGCAGCTGGAGGAGCACTGGTAGCCTCTCCCAAAAGGGGTAGGGGGAGGGAGGGTGAAGACACTTCCACCTGCAGGATTTGGGAGGGTTCATCCCCTGCAATATTGTCCAGCCTTTTCCCGACTGAGCGGGGGACTCCAGGCCACTTCTGATCCCTAAATGTCATTTTAAAGCTTTTCTTTGAGTGTTGTTTGAAAATAGTGTCTCCAGGCAATGTCTCCCTGAGCACCGCCAGCTCCCCCAACCCCCTCCCCTCCGGCCCATACCCCGAGCGCCGCCAGCTCCCCTAACCCCTCCCCTCCAGCCCATCCCCCGAACACTGCCAGCTCCCCCAACCCCCTCCCCTCCGGCCCATACCCCGAGCGCCGCCAGCTCCCCTAACCCCCTCCCCTCCAGCCCATCCCCTGAACACTGCCAGTTCCCCCAACCCCCTCCCCTCCGGCCCATTCCCCGAGCACTGCCAGCTCCCCCAACCCCCTCCTCCAGCCCATCCCCCGAGTGCTGCCGGTTCCCCCAGCTCCCTCCCCTCCAGCCCATCCCCCGAGTGCCACCAGCTCCCCCAACCCCCTGCCCTCTGGCCCGTCCCCCGAGTGCCACCAACTCCCCCAACCCCCTCCCCTCCAGCCCATCCCCCGAGTGCTGCCAGCTCCCCCAGCCCCCTCCCCTCCAGCCCATCTCCCTCCTCTGATACAGGCCATGACACAGAAAGTGTCCCGGACCCTCCAGGTTACCCCCATCCCCATTCACAGCTCAGTGGGATGAGAGCTCCTCCACCCTTCCCAGGTTCAGGCTTCATTGCAGGCCCTGCAGAATCCTTCCTCACTCCTGTCAGCCCTGCCTGAGGCGTTCGCCCACAGGCCCTGCAGCCCTTCCTTGGTAAGAACCACCCAGCCTAGGGCTCCTCCTCTAGTTCTAATCCACCATGAGTGTCTCCCGCCAGGTGCCACCGAATGGGCTAATTGGATTCACGCGTTTCACCCTAATCCCGTCACTGCCAGAGGGGCATTGCTGCCATTGTCATGGCAGGATGACACACCTAGGAGCCCAGAGGCCATTGGAGCCCCATCGCGCAAGGTGCTGTACATACACGTGGGGGGACACAGTGCAGGGAGAAGACAGACAGCGGGAGGGAGGGGAAGCAGAGGGTGCATCCATCAAGCAGAAATCCACAGCCATGAGTCCCAGAGCCTGTGTCTACAGACCGGGGCTCACATTGTGACGTAGCTGGTCAGGCTCGGGTAGGAGGCCAGAGGAAGGAGATGGGCTCCAGGCTCCACATCCCCAGGTGTGCAGGGCTATTTTTAAGGCTGCAGGGCTTGCCCAAGTCCAGGCCAGCTAACAGCAGTTCCAGGCCTCAGGGCAGAGCAGTCAGGAACCCCCACACACGCACCAGCTGCCTGACATTTCGGCAGTGCTGTGCTGCACTGGCTGGTGCCCAGCAAGCTGCCAGCTGCACTGCTGGGCACGCTCTTCTGGCCCAGCCAGGGCTTCCGTGAGCCCACCTGACAGCTGTTGCCAATGTTCTAGGGTGACCTGATGTCCCTGTGCTGAATCCAGGACACCTAGTACAATCATTCATACTTCACCGCACTGGCTGGCAATCAACCCGAACACCTCTGAGGCCATGGCCCTGCCCTGCCTTTTCTCCAAGGCCCTGCCCTGCCCTGCAGGGTGAGGGGTTGGGGGGCTGGGAGGGAGTTTGGGTGCAGCAGAGAATGTGGGGTGCAGGCTCTGGGAGGTAGTTTGGGTGTGATGGGTAGGCTCTGGACTGGGGCAGGGGGGCTTGGGAGTTGGGGGCTCAGGTTCTGGGAGGGAGTTTGGGTGCAGTAGGGGGGGCTCTGGGAAGGGGTCTGTGTGCAGGGTGAGGGGTTGAAGCTGGGGCAGGGGCTCAGCACATATCTCAGGCGTTTCCCCAGAGCGACTGACACACCTCTCTGGCAGCGGACCCTGGGTGGGAGGAGCCAAATCTCTCATTGGCTGCAGGTCCCAACCAATGGGAGCTGAAGACTCAGTGCTCGGGGCAGGGGCTGCAGGCAGAGACCTCTTCCAGGGGTCTCAGGGACATGCTGGCCACATGGAAAGACGGGGAGCCAAGGCCCCCAGCCCCTTTAAATCATCCGGGCACCTGACATTTCTCCCTGTGCCCCCCAGTCAGTGGGCCTGCCTGGGTCTGTAGAGCTGAGCTCTGAGACGCGCTGCTGCAAGTTCCTGCTTGCTGTGTGGATGTGCCCAGAGGGTCCCCCAGCAGCTCAGTGGCTGTGCTGGGAGCAGAAGCCAAGTCTCCTTTGCCGATATGCAGCTCCCTCTCCATTGTACCACACTGTCCCTCCTCTCTGAGGCCCTGCTGCTTGAGCCTGGAACCCCTCTCCACATCCCTCACCCCCACCCCTGTCCTGACCCTCAGCATGCAGCAGAGAGGTTGTTCTGACCTCCAAAGGTGCACTCGGACCTAGCACTGGAGTCACCCCTATGGCTGTCCCTTCTCTCACCGTGTCAACATGCCCTGTCTCCCGTCCCGTGCCAGCAGCGAAGACGAGAACCTGAGCCTCCAGCATTATGGGCGTAAAATCTGCCAGATCACCCTCAGCCTGGGCACAGGCTAATGCACCTCCCACTGGCGCCTACTGCAACTTTCATGCCAGGGCTGAATTCTCCCTATTGCATTTCACTGTTAATAAATCATGGCTTTCCTTGCAGCACCTCTGGCAGCACTGAACCCTCCCCAGCGCTAGTAGATGCTGGTGCAGAAGACAGCAGAGAACAATGCCACGTGTTTGCAATTACTTTATTTTACAGGGGGGGATTAAATGACTGGGACTGGAGGAGCTGATGGATTTGATTCTGTTATTGTCACCAGTGTATGAAACTGCAAGGCCTGTTTTAGAGGCATAATGATTTCCATGTGCTGCTGCTGTAACCTGAGGAGCTAAAGACCTTGCAAAGGGCATTTCACACACATCTCTGCCCACTGCGTCCATGCAGCTCGTTTAAATATTTATGCTGCCTTGTCACATGGGAGGTGTTCACAAATGACTGAGAACTTGCTTGCAGGGAGGGAAATTTACACCAGTGCAGCCACTCAGCCACAAATGAGACCTCACTGTTATATGGGGCTGTTTGTCAAAGGATATTAGTGGCATTATTTCCATTGTACAGATAGGGAAACTGAGGCACAGACAGGTGAGGTGATTTTTCTACTGTCCCCCAACAGCAGAACCAGGGATGGAATCCAGCTTTCCTGAGTTCCAGGTCAGGGCTCTATCCCCAAAACCATACTGCCTTCCTATGCAAACACCTATTGTAGACCCCAAATGAGGCTCACACCACCGCAATTAGGCCTTATCTACACAAGGCCATCCAAGAAAGTTAATCTGAATTAATTAAGGATGTGAATTCAAAGTGGAGTAGTTAAACTGCATTAATCCCTGTGTGGATGCTGTGATTCAGAATTAAAGTGGCTTTAATTCAGCTTGGTTCAATTTACTTCCTCTGTGAATTTCTCTCATGCAGACAAGACCTGAGCAAAGGGCTCTAAAATGCCAGGTATCTCTTTGCACCATAGACTCCAGTGCTGCCCATAGAAGCTCAGGGTGTTTGTTACCAGGTCTGCACCTGGGCTGGAACCTGTCCCAGCACAGACTATTCCATGCAGTATACGGCCCACTGAAGTAAGGGAAGGGTGCGGGTGGGGTAATTAAGCCATTGGCTTCTACAGGCACATTCTGCGCATCACAAGCATTGGGGCTCCCTAAATGGGCCAGCAAAGCTGGGGGTTCATTCAGGATGGGAGGGAGGGGGCTGGAGCTGAGTATTTCTAACCAATGGCCCCAAAGGCATGTGGTAGGGCAGCAGTCACTGGGTATGGGAAGGAGGAAATGGGGGGGCTATGCTGCAGCCTGGCTAGGAGCTGAGCTGCTGGACCGCTTTCCCCCTCCTCTGAAGACAGCTGGGAGCGTGCCGCATGCAGAGAGGGGACGCTTTTGCCCTGGGTTTGGTTTGCATTTTGATGCTTAGTGACAAGGGAAAATACCCGTGTGATGGCCCTGGAGCCTGGGGCCCAGCACATGCCCAACAGCAATGCAAGCTCTTCCCCAGCCCTGGCTCCACCCTGAGCTGTAGGCATAAATCCCAAGGGTGGGGCGGGCAGGCCAAGTCCCTCCAGTTTGTTCCCTCTCTGACAGGAGTGAGGGTTGGTCCTGATCCGGGGGGGGCTGCAGCTGAACCATATTTGAGCCAATTGCTTTGGATGAACTAAGAAGCTGCATGGACCAGCCCACCATGCTCAGCCCCCTGGAGAAGGCTCGTGGAAGTTCAGGGCCATTTGTTGTCCAGTGACTGGCTGTTGGTTTTGCAGGAGCTGTAGGGCTTCCCAGGTTCCAAGCGGGGCTGGAGCTGCAGTAGAAGCGCTGGGAGGGACACCAACTCCAACCTCTTCACTTCACAGGGAAACAAACTGGTTCTTGAGAGATGCTGGGACAAAGACACTTGAATGAGGATAAGCATCTGAGCAGTTCAGCTCCAGGCCTTGGGTCCCCTCCAGCTCTCACTGGATGCAATTGGGAGGGAGCGTTTCCATTGACTTTGATGGGGATTGGATCAGACTCCCGCTGAGGCTCTCCCACCTCTAACTTGAACCAGCAACCTCGTCATGAGAGTTTCAGAGTCACGTTCCCAGCCCCCTGGGCACACAGCTGACCTCCTGCCCGCCCCTGCAACCCTCAGCATTAGGCAAACTGCTCTGAAAATGGAAACTCTAGCACTTGCCAGCCGCTCCAGGCAATATTGCACTGTCAGAATAATTGTCCCAAAGTCCCCAGGGGAACCTCAGCTTTGCCTGTGCCCTGTTGCTTCCCTGAATGTGAGTCTGAAATGCTAATGGCCAGCAGTGCACATAGGACGCCAACTGGGGCAGGTTAGGAGGCAAGACAAAGGCACTGAAATGAAGGGCAGGGTCTTCACACCACATTTTCTCTGCCGCTTTGCAAGCCAGGTGAGCGCTCAGCATTTTTCAGCTCCCCCTCCACATTACTCAGAGGGTCAGAAGTGACACAAGCAAGGCAGAGACCCCGCATGGCACTACAGCAGCCACACAGGACCAGACTCTTTGGGGGGGACAGGGTGTTCCCCAGCAAACTGCCCGGGTGGGGAAGGGCTAGATTCCCAAACTGGCGGCCTGAAGCAGACACACAAATACACACAGGCAGAAAGGTTAATTGCACGTAGCCAGATCGGCCAGTCCCAGGGAGCTACTTGTATTCACAGTTATGAGGGCCAAATTCTGGCAGCTCTCCTGGGAGTTCCCAGGGTGGGGAGCGGAGTTTTTGTTCCCAGGCTGGCTGAGCAAGAAGCAGCACACCTGGCCTTCCAGAGCAGGATGCTGGTGAAGCCAGAAGGAGTAGAAGCCAGGAGAAAGGGGTGTGGGAGAGCCCTTGCCCTCTGCCTTCTGCACCCCGTGGCAGAGCACACGTGGCCCCTTTCTACAGCATCAAGCAGGCTAGTTCATGGTTGTTTCTGCCACAATAAATCCTCCTCTGGGAAGAGTGCGACAGGATCTGCCCCTCTGCACAAACCCCTTGTGCAGCCCTTCCTTCGTCTGCGCCCTGGCATTGCTCACGGGCACCTCTTAGCATTGGAGTCCGGGTTTTGGAAATACCAGGCTTGGTCCTGGTCTCACCACCCCCCGCCCCCCCGGGTTCCGAACTGACAGAAATCCAGTGACTTGGGAGTGACCTGATTTACACATTGTCTTCCTTCTTCCACAAGCTGTTGTGGGTGAGCAATGACCGGAAAACGTGGAACATTTCTCCTGCCCTCAGGAGCCACCTGGCCCAGACGGCCGATCTCGATGTGGCATTCGAACACAGGCTCCGCAGTGCCAGCGCGGTCTTCGAAAAGTCGGCCGGTTGCGTTGCTCTTGATGGAGATCTGCAGACGGAAGCTAAGATTCTGGTCTACAACGCAGCAGCCATTCCCACTCTTCTGTATGGCTGCAAGGCATTGGTGACATAACACCACCACCTTCCGAGGCTGGAGTGGTCCTTAGGAAGAGTTTCCCTGTCAGACAGGCAGGCCACCACACCCATGCCTCTGGTCTCTCTGCAGCTAACGTCACTAGCGTCGAGATGAAGATTATGAAACATCAGCTCTGCTGGGCGGGCCGCTGCAGGCAGATGGCTGATACTTGTCTGCCAAAGCCGGTCTTCTTTCCTCAACGTAGTCATCGTAGGAGGCCCCACCGGGGAGACAGGCAAGGTTACGAGGACGCTGTGAGAGTACATCTTAAGAAGGGAGGCGTTGTTCCCATGCGTCAGGAAGCACTGGCTGGCAAATGGACTGCAGTGGCCTTGCAACACACATCCCGACTCAGCACAGCTTGGAGAGATTTGCTTTGCTCAAGCGACTCTGAAATGGCTGAAGACGCCACCTCTCCTCCTGCCCACAGCTGCAGTGCATGTCTACTGATGCCTCTCAGTCTTGACCCAGAGCCCCCCTGCTGTTGCACTCCCAGGGTTGCTGATTTCCCCAGACACAGCTCTGCCAAGGCCCTGTCTCATGACCCACATCCTGCCTTGTTACTCAGTCCTTAATTTATAACAAAAGAGGTTGCAGGGCCCAAGCAGCTTGGCAAGCCCAGCGGCGTGGGGGCTATGAACTGCCGAGGGTAGAGGTGCAGGCACAGCTACAAATTAGGCACTGCTGCTATTCTAGGGCTAGTTTCTAACATGTATCACACTCCCCTTTACTCATCCAGTTTACATTCCAGCCGGTAGCTCAGGAGGAAAAAATCTGGTGAGTTATCACCCTGCCCTGCTGCCTGTCCCAGCCCCCTTGGCACACCATGGCAGCACTCTGCCAAAGCTGATCATAGACTGTCTGAGGGCCAGGACATCAATGACTGCCAGGGACACAAGCCCTTTCCTTCCACCTTGTTCTAAGCCTCCCACCTATGAACACCTGCAGAAAGCTGCAGAGCTTCTCAGACACATTTGCAATCTCCCTGCTGGCTTTAGGGCCCAAGTTTTGAAAGTGAACGTTCAAAAATGGTGAGCACATTCTTGTGCAGAGCCCACTTGTGACCACAATTCACGTTTGCCCCTCCTGTATCTATAACTGTCAGCCATCAGCCCTGTATAAGCGAACACCAGTGTCTAGATATGAAGAAAAAGGACCAGCGCAGCCCAGTTTAAGCAGCATTGGTGGTAAGGAAGCTTGAAAGTCTCTTCCATATAGAGACTTCTTAAGAGGAGTCTTCTGCAAGCCCCTCCTAGATTCAGATGTCATTCCAGCACTTTGGCGCACACGTTCCATGTTAAATATTTCTCCAGTCCACCTCCCAGATCCCAGTTAATTCATCAACCCAGGAAGAAAGGGATGTTTTAAATACATGATGCACAGTAAGCGGAGATGCTGTGAAAACACTGGAATGGAGTGAAAATATTGGAGACAGCCGGAAAGTGCTCAGTACATAATGTCTCACTCCACATCTAATAGGAGCATGTGTCCATAAACATAAAGGGAAAAATCTAAGCAATTAAGTCATTGGAAATGTCAACTCTCCTGTGGACCTCACAATCCGGCATGACGGATGGATAAAAACATAGACATTAAAAATTCCTGAAAACTAACAAAGGAACAATGATTAATTTCTCCTTGTTCCAGAGCAATTGAATTATATACACACAAAGGAGTCATAAAAATTCCACGCTGATGGAACATAAAGTCCCTGAAGAGCTTCACAGATGAAATACAACCATGATTGAAGAGATTGGAAGTATTACGGATAGGACTGAGCCTCGGGCTGGCTCCCACTTATGGATGGTGCATGATAGATTCGTTCTCTGGCACATTTCATAGCAACATATAGACCATTGCTAATAAAAAAAGGAGCTGCTACGCCCCTTTAAAGGCTCTGCCCAAGCCTGTGTGAACACAGCTGTAAGTAGCAGGCTGTTGTCCTGCATGTCAGCCATGTAGAAAGACACTATTATCCATGAAGAGTGACTGCCCACAGAATCCACATACCCACATATCTGCTGCAAGCTGAGTGACCCGGGGAAGGCAACCTCCAGCTAAGCACACTGCCCTGACTACGAAAGTCTAACTAAGAAGCAGCTCTGACTTAACCCGATGTAGTGAACACAAGCTGCTGCCAAGGAAAGTTCCTCAATGTTTGTATTGTGTCAGTTTGCCAAAGGCTTGATCCCAGGAGCTGTGGAGAACCTCCCACAAGGAGCAGCACGCTCCTGAGTCAGTGCAAAACATGTGTGTTCCTGGTTGTCAGGCCTGGCTCCTCAGAGGTATTCAGGCATCTACCACCAGTTGGCCTCAGCACCAAACAGGATGAAGCTCTCAGCTGCACCAGGTGAAGCTTACCACTGTCCATTCGGCCATGCACCATCTAACCTGTTGGTCACATTGCAAGGCGCCTGCCCCAGCCCACATGGCCCAAACCCCCGCTAGGGTCAGGCCAAGCCAGCACAAAGCCGCAGGAGGCAGGGGGGCACACCTAGAGAGTTGCTCACAAGAGGCTGAATTTCCAGGCCGGCCTAGGATCAGCTGTTCCAGGTTAACTGTTGGAAGCCCAGGGCCTTTGATTTCCTGCAAAAATATGGGGGTAGCAGAGCAGGAACCAAGCGTGTGAGTCAGGAAACCTAGCCCTGCTGATCTTCTGAGCTTGTGCAAGTCCTTTCAACTCTGCCCCCAGCACACACGCACTGGCTGTATTTACACTGAGCCCTACTGCCAACGGTTTGATGCAAATAAGCAGTCTCGAAAAAGCAAAATGGTGGCACGTCTGCATATTCACACAGCTAATGTGCATATTCATGATACTAATTTGCATTTTGTAACAGAAATCAAGCCATGTCGACGTGGTTCTGCCAACAAAGGGGGTTTCTGCCAGCAGAACCACATCAACGCAGCTTGATTTCTGCCACAAAAATGCAAATTAGTATCACGAATATGCACATTAGCCATGCAAATACGCAAACGAGCCATCGCTTTGCATTTTCAGGACTGCTTATTTGCATGAAACTGTTGGCACTGAGGCTCAGTGTAGACACAACGTCTTTGTCTGAGCTGCTCATATAGCCTCCCAGCTCTTCAGTGCTGGCAACGCCTCTCCCTAGCGGTATGTACAGCAGCTAATGCAATGGGCCTAAGGTGACCAGATGTCCCAGTTCTATAAGGAGAGTCCTTCTTTCTGGGGCTTTGCCTTATACAGGTGTCTATTTCCTACCCCCACCCTTCGTCTTGATTTTCACACTTGCTGTCTGATCAGCCTAAATGGGCTCCTGGCCTTGGTCGGGGCTTTGAGGTGCTGCTGTAATCTAGATCAGAGGTGAGCAAACTTTTTACATTGGGCCCCCGCTTTTCACCCCTGCAATTAGCAAGCCCTCCCCCGCACTGGTCTAATGTCGTCCAAACCGCCGGAAATTGCAGTTCTGTTGGTATGAAAACAAAAAACATTAAAACCGTTGGCAACGTGTGAGAAAATAAGTGTCGCATGTGGAAACTTCATTAATCGGTCCATAGATGTGACTGCACAGTCACAAAGATAGGAACAGATGGCAACATTTTTAATGAGATGGATGAGCCTGAGACCCAGCAGCCAATCGTGCTGCACCCAGGCTTATGACATTTCACCTCCCCTCCCCCACACAAGGGGGCCAGCGCCGCCCTTATGAAATATCAGGTCCACCCCCTCCCCCACTCTGTGCACCTCGGGTCTGGATCATAATTCAGGGGAGGCTGATGGGCGTTGGTTTTCAAGACCAGCATCGCACTTCTCCACCCCCATCAGAGGGCACCTGTCCTGCTCCGTCTGGATCTGAGGAATCAGTCCGGCAAAGCAACGTCTAGACTCCTCGAGCCAGGGCTCATCTGTGGACCGCACCAGCTGACGGAGACGTTCTTGCTCAGGAAAACAGCTCTGCAAAAAACTCTTGGGGCCCGAGTACTAGAGACACGCCGGTATCTTGGCACATCTGTACCTGGAGCCATCAGTCCTTTGCTGTGCAGTCATTGAGCAGGAGAACAGGCCGGGGACTCACCAACGCTCAGCCTCCTCCCTGGGTGTCCTGCTGCAGGAAGTGCGATTGGAAACTGGGGACCCAGTCATGTTTGCACCCGACACGTCACCGGCTCTTCGCCCGGCACCTTTAAAGGTACTCTGTGTCCTAGGCTTGGTCTGTGCCACAGAGTTCTGCTAGCATAGCCATGCCAGCGGGAAGGGTGAACATATCACAGCTACGTCTGCTCGGAAGGGGCAAGATAATGTCCCTCAAGCCATAGATCTATGCCAGGAAACCTGCGGTGTGAAAGCAGCTGTGCTGATGTGATGCTGCTGCTCTTGGCGTCGGTCCTGTTGTTCTGCATCCCCAGAACTCCTCCTTTAGTTGGCAAACCCCTTGTCTGCTTAAGGGAGCTGTGCCAGCAGGGGTGAAAGGAGACACTGGGACTTACTGGTGTGCCCTGCGTCCTTGGCAAGCGATGGTGGCTTTGGGGCCCCAGCAAGGGCAGAGCCTCGGGTACAAGGGGCAGGTGTGGGGGCAGAACCCTCCCAGCCTGTCCTTCGTGGCTGGCGGCCGGGAGCCCCGGGACTGAGCAGCGGAAGCTGGGAGCCTGGGGTCTCTGGCAGCTATCTGAAGGCCTTGTCCATTCAGCCCCCAAGTTGCCAGTCACTGCCACAGCGGCCATGAGCCCTGGGCTGTTTTAAATCACCAGCCCCAGGGCAACTGCCCCTTTTGCTCCCCACCCTGCCTATGGATCTGTAAACGGCCACATGCAGGCCAGTGCCAGTTCTTGTCATACACTGCCTCAGCCCACTTTCCCTCTGGCTATGCAGACGTTGGCTCTGGAGAGCTGACATGGCCTTAGGCTCTCAGGGTGACATTCACCTGTGCAGAAGGCCAATAGAAGGCCTGTAGGGTTAAATGGGACTTTGTCCTCACACTGGATCCATGGCCCCAGCATGAATTTCCCCCTCACTGCTTAAGCATGGCTTGCATGCCTCAGCCTTGAGTGCTCTGCTATGCCTCATGTTCCCCATTCCATGTGCCCCACGGTACAGCTGGAGGCCAAGGACCTGGAGCTCTGGTTAAAGCTCTGGGCTTCAATACAGCCTGATAGAGAAAAACCATCAGGCCAAGATCTACGAGACACAAAACCTCGCAAGAGGGAAGCCCAGCAGCACACTGTGCCGTAGAGATAGAATTCTCCGCTGGTGACAGCTGCAGGAGTCAGACCCGTTCATTCTGCACACGCAGTAACAGACCTGAGGGAGCGAGAAAGAGATTTTTTAGTGTCACGTAAGAACTTTACATTTGTATTTGTTCAAATCCCTTGTTATTCTTTTGGCTTCGTTTCTGAGTCATAGGGGTCTTGTTGCTGGTAATTACTGTTTTAACATTGTCTCACGTCCCAGGTGTTTGAACCAAGCACTGTGGGACATAATGAAATTAATGGGTAAAGTCAAAGTTATTTCAATCCAAGACAGATTTTCTTTCTTCCCTTAATGAAAAGAGGATGTTCCAAACCAAAACCACAGAGAAAACACCATTAAAGGACTTGGAAGAGGCCATAGCTTAATCAAATAATACTGTTTGTTTGCTTTCATATGGTGCCTTTATTCCGGGAGACTCGAAGCACTTAGCAAAAGTTCATTAAGGAAGTCTTGATACCTCCATGCAGCAAAGAAGGCAAGTGTCATGGGCCACTCTGTGCTTCAGCTCACCCCTCTGTAAAGTGGGTAGAAGGTCTATGGGCCTGAGCCAAAGTGAAGCCACTGCGGTGACCTTTCAGGTTAGGTCCTATATGCCATGAACAAAGAGAAACAACACATTGGCAGCAAAACCCCAGGAGTCCTACCTGAGATTCTGTTTATCTTCAACACATCCTGTTCAAACCTGTGCAAAAGAGGAAAACGAACAGGTCTGTCTTGTGTGGATGAAGGTGGGTGAGGCAGTATCTTTGATTGGACTGACTTCTTTTGGCAAGAGAAACAAAAATAAAATCATCCAGCTGTGACAAGAATGGGAACAGCATAAACAAGAAGACAACAGGTAGAGGAGCAGACAGAGTGTGCAGATGTTACCAAACACAGAGAGCAATCAGACGGGCAGTGTGAATGACTGTTATTTTATATTAAGGGAAACTATCAAACAAGACAGAACCAAGCAGTGGGCCGAAGCCTCGGCTGATTTCACTGCAGCTGCGCTACATATCTGCAGCTGAGTCTACATATGTGTGTGTGAAAGAGAGCACAGCGTGTGCTGTCTCCCTAACATACTGCCCGGTCTCTGCCTCAGAAAATGGCAGCTGCCCTCTAGACAGGCTAAATAGGTGTTCACTGCATAGATTCTTTGTTAGGCTCTGAGCCGTGAGACCAGTTCTCTCCTGAAGCATCTACATTTTTTCTTAAATCTTGCTGCCCTATCCCAAAGAAACTCCTGGACACTGGAGGCTTGCAACCCCCCTGTGTAGCTTCATTATAACTCACTCACTGCTGGAACAGCTATTTTGCAGCCTGAGCTGGGCTGCCAGCTGATAAAGACATTGTTCCCTTATCCTAACGAGCTGTGAAACTTCCAGAACACTCAAGATAAGGCCATGTGTTTGCCTGGCCTTTGCCCACAAGGATTTGGTTGCAAGCATGTCAAGAAAATCATCAAGCTTGTTTAAAAAAGCATGTGAAGCAACCTGAATGCGAGCAGCAGGGAAAATCCTACTGGAAGACTTCCTGTGAGACTTCTCATCTCATTGGGAGGAACAGAGGCTGTGCCAGGCAGGAAGGATGGACCAGGCACAGAACCATAGGGTCGGAAGAGACCACAGGAGGGTCAGCTAGTCCCACAGTGTGTCATGCATCTGACGAAGCGGGTCTTTGCCCACGAAAGCTTATGCTCCGAAATATCTGTTAGTCTATAAGGTGCCACAGGACTCCTCAGTGTCCAATACGTTGGCCATTCGCCACGCGTGGCGAATGGAACACCCTGCTGTGGCAAATCTGGGCTCTGGAGCTGAATGAGCCTCTCGGAGTCTTTCAATGTGGCTCCTCAGAGCTGCACACGAGTGCCCTACACCTGCTCTGCACACGCACCTCAGCGCACGGCGGCAGTAGTGACAGCTGCAGAGGCTCAGGCCCCACTGGGACCCCTGCACAGCTCAGGCTCCGGCGCAGCCCCAGTGTGGCTCCTGTGTGTGGCGGGGGAGTGTGCCTGGCTCTGGAGGAGAAGGAAGGCATTCAGTTGCAGGGAAACCTGGGAGAGCCTGGCTCTGGGAGAGGGGGAGGGTATTATTTGGAGGGGTGGGGACTGGGGGATCCTGGCTTTGCGGGGATGGGGAGGGTATTTATTTGGAGGAGGGGGCTGTGGTGAATACAGAAGGACGACACCCACGAATGTGGTGGTCCTTGAGTTAGTATTGGACACCAGTGATCTAGTCCAACCCCCAGCTCAAAGCAGGACCAAGCCCAATGCAGGACCAACCAATGAGTAGGACATAAGTCAGAGGCCTGGGTTTGAGTCCTTATTCCATCACAGACTTCCTATCTGACCTTGGATAAGTCACTTAACACGGCCCACCCCTTGTAAAATGACAATATTAGTTCTCCCCTGCCTTCTAGGCATGTTATTGTGAGAGGCTCAGAGCATGGCTTACTCTCTGTTAATACTATGGCAATGGTACCTCAGATAAAAGCTTTTCAAACTTGAGTCACAGGTTGTCCAAGTGAGCCACCAGTGGGCTGCAAGAACCTTTGTCTACCTGAGTGCCCACAGATGTGGCTGTTACCAGCTCCCAGCATCTTCAGTTTGCTTGGACTGGTGAGGCCCACCTCACACCGCTTCCTGAAGCTCCCATTGGCTGGAAACGGTGAACGATGACCACTGGGATCTGTGCATGGCCGTGCCTGCAGAGACTCAGGTAAGCAACTCATCTCATGGCCTGCCACCTGCGTTTGAAAACTCCAGCTTCAGACAGCTATGCAACAGCAGCCTTCTCTTTGCTAGGAAACCATGTCGGGGTTTTGCCATGTGTTAGCTGGCCTGTGTGAACAAACATGGAGGATGATGTGTTATTGGTACTACAGTACTCCTAGAAGTCCCATCAAGGTGCTAGGCGCTGTAGAACCATAGAACAAAGACACGGTCCCTGCACTAAAGGCCTTCCAACCTGCACAGTAAAACCGCAGGGGAGGACACAGCACGTGGCAGCTTCCATGGTGATAGCTGGCTACGGTACACCCTCCTCTCCCCTCCTCGTCTTTCACTTGACCCGGTGAGGCATAAAAATGGCAGATGACCTTGTCTTACTCGGACTTTCACTACCGTGTGAGACAAGCAGCGGAGGAACAGCATCCACCACCGCAGAGGGGTCAGGTTTGGGAGATCGGAGACCCGGCTGCAGCTTGAAGCCATTGTCTCCCCACCCGCTGTCTTGTCTGTTGGAATGTAAGCTGCTGCGGGCTGGGACTGTATAGACCCATCACCCAGCACAAGGAGGTCTGGATGCTGAATCAGGCCTTCATGGGAACAAGGCCCATTCCCCAGACAGGGGACTATTCCCAGGACCCGGTACTTGAAGATGCCATAAAGGTCCCTGGACTGGCTCCTTGTAGAATGGTGCCTAACCTTGCCCCAGCTCCTTTCAGAAGCTGTGCCCACCCCTGGGGCGGCTCCTGGCAGGAGCCACGTGTCCATGTTTCTCCCTGAGTAGTGTAGTGCTTGTTGTTTTGCCTCACCGGGTAAGGTGGGCAGTGGAGCATCTTGGTAATGTTTATACATAGCAGCAACAAAATTCACAAACGTCATGGCTATCTCACCTAGGCCGGAGGAGGAAAACAGGGGCTGATGGCCAAATCAGCCTGCCGTGGGACGTGTTTTTCAATGTTATAACCCATAACCTGGCCTCAATTATGGCAGTTGGTTTTGGGCACGTTGCCTCTTTCCATTATGGAAGGTCACAGTTTGCTCATCATGAAGCAACCCTTCCTACGTCTCCCCCTCTGACTATCTTCCACGTCACCCTCTGCACCTTCACTCATTCTCTCTTCACCAGCCCTCCTCCAGCTGAGTCAACAACCAGGAAATTGAAGCAAAGCCAATGAAAAGAGCCAAATTTGACTTGCCTGGTACATTCAAGTATCAGAGAGGTAGCCATATGAGGCTGTATATCCAAAAACAACAAGAAGTCTTGTGGCACCTTATAGGCTAGCAAATATTTTGGAGCCTAAGCTTTTGGGGTCAAAGACCTGCTTCCTCAGATGCATTTTGAAATAGTGTAATTAGAGCCCATTATAGCTTATGTAATGCCAACACATACAGGTTGCCAAGCACCAGGGATAGAACCTATGATTGGAGGGTCTAAAGCCCTGTGCTCTACCACATGAGCTAAAGGCCAGCTGGCACTTATCTGAGGCTGTAGAGCAAAGACTTCACTCACCCTCCTAGAATAAGGTCTCAGTGCCTCTGGGTACTACACTTATTTCAAAGTAGCACTATTCTGCATCTTAATAGTGCCTATTTTGAAATAGCATTTTTGAAATAGGTGTTATTGCTCATGGAATGAGTTGTACCAGAATCGAATTAATGCACCTGCTCGTTCGATTTTATTTTGAAATGGCACATGCATCATTTAGACGCTGCCAAAGTTATTTTGAAACAACTGCATGGTGTAGACACAGCCTGTGAGAGTCAAGCTAGTGTGTGCTGGGGGGGACGGGTGAATTAGGACAGGGGGATGCAACCCCCCAGCACTGCCCCACCCCAACTGCCCAGGGCCCCATGAGAGCCAAGTGCTCCCCCACTATAGGGGCAGGCCACCTCTCCCCCAGTGGGCAGTGCATGGTCCCAGCTGCCCGCCCTCCAGCCCAAGAACATGGGGTCAGAGAGTGGGAGGGAGGTGCATGCCTCCAACCTTCCCAGCCCAGACCACAGCACAGGGGGAAGAGCTGGCAGCACAAGGCCTCCGTCTTCCTTGGCTCTGGCCAGAGGACTGGAGGGAAAGAGGACAAATGGTGCCCAGCCCCAGAGATCTGACAGCACCTCCCCAGCCTCCACAGGGCTGAACCTTAGACAGCCCAGGGCAGGGGTCAGAACCAAAAGAGCAAGAAGAGCCTTTTTTTTTTCAAATTTGGTAAAGAAAACCCTCAATAATTCAAAAGCCATGATGCATGTGAATACGAGATGGCCCTTAATAAATAGCGTCAAACCACACTTTCTGTAATCCCTGTTTTAAGAGCAGCGCACACACCAGCTGTGTCTATATTTGCATGCCTCTTTTGAAACACATATGCAAATTGGGTAAATCAAAAATTCAAATGAGGTGCAAATTTGCATATTTGGTACCTTGTTTGCATATTCATATTTGAAAACCCATGTAGACGCTGCTCTTTCAAAAGTAAACCCCATCCTCGAAAGAATCCTTCTTCCCTTTTTTTAATGGGAAAAAGGATTCTTTTGAAGATGGGGTTTACTTTCAAAAGAGCAGAGTCTACATTGGTTTTCTTCTTTCAAAAGACGCTCTTTTGAAATAAGAATATGCAAACAAGGTGCCGAATATGCAAATATGCACATCATTTGCAATTTAATTTGCCTCATTTGCATACCTCTTTCAAAAGAGGCATGTTAAGTGTAGACGCACCCACCATGATTTGCAATGCAATACCTGTTTACTGTAGGGTGTTCACAAACTTTCTACATATGCTATTTCCTCACCCTCTACCTGTGTTTGTACCACTGTCTTCCTGACTTGCACTCCCGAACCTTCTCTCTCTGTGGAGGATGCTGGATTCTGAACTATTTCATTTTTGTTTTTGAAATCACTGGACGGCTGCTCTGATACTTTGATAAAGCACTTTTTTATATATTCGCCATCTGTGCCTGGCTTTCCTCATGCCATGACCTCTTGAGTTACCACAAAACTAGCCACAGTTATGCTACTATGATTTCACCCATTTAGCGAACGTATTCTTATTTGGCTTTCCTTTGTGTAGTAGCTCCTCCGTGGCTTTTTTCTGGTATCTCCAGCTGGATATTATTCAGCAGAAGTAGTGTGGTTTTTGAGAAAATGCCTCTCGAGGTTGCATTTTTGTTGTTGGCAAATTTCTCATTGCAAATGAGCCATAAAGGGAGCCCAGCCGAACTCAACAAAAATGTGAAGGATTTGGTCCATTCAGTTTGTACTTTTATGTTTTCATCTTCGATTTTCCTCTTTTTTGAAGCCATTCCAACACCACGTCACTTACGCCAATTTTATTTCACATTTAATTTCAGAGTTTTTTCTTTAAACGTTTGGTGGCCTGTACAGTAGGAATGCTACAAGCTTCCTTTTCCTTTTCAAAATCAAGATTTTATTAACACCATGCTCAAAACACAGATACCATATCATATCCCACAATGCAGTGCACATAGTAAAGGGGGAGTTAGCCAGCATTTTCAGATCATATATCATTTGCTATTTAGATATGAGTTGTTCATTGTTGGGCTTTTACATATTCACCATTTATCGAAAGTAATCAGGAAGGTTTTGTTCTGTGTTTTTACTTTGCCATTATCACCTCAGGAGCCACAAAAGAAGTCCTTCAAGAGGCACAAGTGGCTGCGGAGCCGCAGGATGCAGACCCCTGGCTCAGGGCATGCACGCTGAACGGAGTGGGGGTGGAGTGCAGACAGGGCCAGGCTGGCAGTTTGGGAAGTATTGCCTTCCCCCGCCTATTACACCTGAAACCTCTGGGTATCCGTAAGAGGGGACAAAGAAGCATTGCTCCCCGGTATATCAGAGGGAGAACATAAGAAGGGTCACAGTGGGTCAGACCAAAGGTCCATTTAGCCCAGTATCCTGTCTTCTGGTATAGGTGCTCCAGAGGAATGAACAGAACTGTTAATTGTCAAGTGATGCATTCTGTGTCACTCATTCTCAGCTTCTGGCAAACAGAGACTAGGGATGCCATCCCTGGCCGTCCTAGCTAAAAGTCATTGATGGACCTATTCTCCAGGAATTTCTCTTGTTCTTTTTTAGACCCCTGCTATAGTCTTGGCCTTCACAACAACCTCTCTCAGTGAGTTCCACAGGCTGACTGCTCATTGTGTGAAGAAATATTTCCTCCTTTGTCTTAAACCTGCTGCCTATGCCTTCCATTTGATGACCACTTGCTCTTGTGTTATGAGAAGAAGCAAATAACTTTCCCTTATCTAAACAAAAAAGCAGTCCAGTAGCACTTTAACGACTAATAAAATAATTTACTAGGTGATGAGCTTTCGTGGGACAGATCCACTTCTTCAGATCCCTTTCTTCACACCTGCCATGATTTTATAGGCTTCTATCATATCCCCCCTTAGATGTCTTTTCTCCAAGTGGGCAGGGTTAAGGAAGGCACATATACAAGGGAGAAATATGGAGGGGCGGGGAGGTAGATTACATGCACAAGGCAGACCTGGCTGAAATGGAGTCTTCAGATGGATGGGCTTACGCATCAAGTCAGGAATCTGATGAGAACATCCTATTGAAATTAGTTACTGAAAGGCCTGTTATTGGAAGGGATGGGTGAACTCCCACATGCAGCCTATGAGTTATGAGATGCTTGGGCTGAAATGTGGAAGAATAAACCTAATTGTATTTTTATGGCCCCTTTTCCTTTTCACATGGGGCTGGGTGCCGGACAGATGACGCAGAGTGAGGGAGTTGCTTTGCATGTAGCTCTTTGATTAATGGGTCCGACTATTAGCAGGTTATAAATTCAAATTGCAAAGAGCTGATTCACTAAGAACAAGCCAGAGACATCGGCTGTGCTGGGAAGCCCAGGTGAAGGGACCAAACTGAGGCACTTTCCAGACTCTTCTGTTCTTGCTTTCAGTCTACTTTGTGCTTGTTCCACGCGTAAGCCATTCTGACTGCCTCTGTCCCCGGGAAAGTTTGGAGCCAAAGGGACAGGGACACTGGTCTAGTGGGTAGAGCACTGGAGCGGGAGCCAGGACACCTGGATTTCATTGCTAGTTCTACTGTGGGATGTTGGGCGAGTCACATTCCCTTGGTATTCACACCCATTTTGTTTCATCTCGTAAGACTGTAGCACCCGGAGGCAGAAGCCGTCTCTTCGCCCGTGTCTGGACAGAGCCCAGTACAAAGGGGGCCGTTGTAATACAAGTAGCACAGCTCCCGCAGCTGGACGTAGGCAGCGGTGGTGAGCTGGTGAAAGTGGCCGTACCAGCCAGTGGCAGGAAAGGGGAGGCTCGGGGTGTGGGGGTAGGAAATTCTACCAGGGTTCTTGTGCAGGAGCATGGTGCTCCTCCCCCCCGCCACTGCTGCTCTGGGCATGTGGTTGGGAGGGCGACACACAGCTCCTCTCCCATCCCCAAGCTGTTTCCAGGGGGATTCTTGATACACCCGTGCAGCAGCTGCACCGTCTGCAGGATCGTTTGCACCCTGGGATCAGTCAGAAGCTTCCCCACCCTCCGGCAGTGGCAGCAACCAGCCTTGCCTTCCTTCAGGCTCCCTGCTTTCGTCCCTTCTGCTTCCTCATGGCCTGCCGGCCTACGTGGCCCTGGCTGCTGGGCTTTCTGCAGCCCCAAGAGCCCCTCGGCTGTGCCTCAGCTTGGTCAGTGGGCACCCTCAGCCACTGGAGGCAGGGTGGTGGGGACTGAAGTGGTGGTGCGGGGTCAGTTCTGGGCACAATGAGCCATTCTCCCCTCCATGCCCTGGGCTTTTACATGCACTGGGATGGGCCGATCTCCTCAGAGCCTCTCACGGTCACTGAGGTTCACAGTCTCTTCAGGTTTCTGAATCGGAGCAGGTGTTCGGCACCCTGTGGGTGCTCCTCTGAGTACAAGCAGGGAGGCCAGAAGGGGTGGGGGCCCATGGAATGGCAGGAGCAGAAAGACAGGAGGACAGCTCTTAGCTTTACCCGCCACATGGAGATGCTGGGGCGTGGGCAGGGAGACAAGAGCCCAGCTGTGGAGAACAGGAGGAGAAAGGAGTGGGAGACAGCAACCAAAAAACAATCTTCATCCATCAGGATTTGGGGTAGGACTCCCCGTGCCAACGCCTCACATCCAAGTTCCAGAGCCCAATCCGTCATTGAACTGTGCAAGGTAACAAGGAAACAGGCCCCCTCATGGGTACAGGCCTCATCCACATTCCCATAACACTGCCCCACTGTGCTCTGTGACAGGTCTGCCCTGCAGCATTCACCCCAAAATCCCCCTCGCCCTCAGGGGAGCTGCCCTACTAATGAACCTGGCTCCTAAATTTTCCTAGTATTGACCCCATCTTCAGTTGCACTGGACAGTTCCTTGTGAGTCCTTCAGGCCGTGGTAGTACTCAGAGACTTTGCCCCCCTGTCAGATTGCTGCAGAGATGTTCAGCCCTGTCACAGGTCCTCACGTGTGAAGGTCTCGAAGCTCAGAAAAGTTCTGTTCCTTTCTAAGGGAATACTCTGAAAAGTGCCAGTCACTAAAGAGGCGTGGACCTGGGACAGAATGGGGACAGCCCAGGCAAACATATCATCCAGGAGCAAAACACAAAATACCCTGCTGGGCTTGTTGTGGCAAAGGACAAGGTCCTTCTCATCATCTGAGAAGCATGGTGATCTTTCTACTGTCCCTGTCAGAGTTAATTGTCTCTCTGGCTGACATGGGGAGTGGTGGAGACTCCAGGCAAAACTGGGACAGGAAAGATGGGGCAGGGACCATCTTGGATGAAGGGTGGTTGGACACCAACAGGATGAGGTGTGCAGAAATTCCTTAGGTAGCTTAGACAGGCCATCTTCCTTCTTCCCGAGACAGCAAATTCCGGCAGAGATGGGTTCAGCGGCCCATCTAGGGGTTTGCTGTTTGTGGGATTGTTAGCTGCACAGCAGAGATCTGGGCTCCAATGGTATCGCTGGCACACGAGCAGCAGCTTAACAGCATTCTCTGAGCGAAGGCTCGTGGGAGGGCTGCTGTTTCAAGGGATTTATCTAATGCCCTTGATGCCGTCAAGCACAATACACTAATCTCCATGACAAGTGTTCACAAAGGAGAATTGCATTAGTCCGTCTCTTATCTGTCTAATGGGAAACATATTGAAAGGAGCAGCCTGGAATCTGATCCTCACCTCCGGCAGCTGAGCAGGCCCACAAGGAGCTGTTCCTGGGCCTGTTTCCTCTAATTTGTACAGGAATAACTCGTGTCCTGATCAGAGAGACCTAATCGCCCTTTAGATGCAGAGGAGTGGAGGGATCCAGTTACACGCATGCCGGAGGGGCCCCAGGGTCATGCTCTCCTTAAACACAAAACGAACAAGAATGTAATGATATCGTGATGCTTTGAGCCTGGTTTTCTCAACACCAAACTGGGGTCTGCTTCCAGCTCCTTATTTCTGCTTTATGAACAAGTGAATACTCTGGATACTGCCAGGTGCATTCCTTGAAAGCCAAGCATTTTCTTAAGAAACACACGCAAAGCTAGCCGAGTGCCTACTCCTATGGTGGCCATCACTGGCACGTCCCATGAGAAGAGCTTCACAGTCTGGCCAGAGATTGTTTCAGTGCCGAGTTAAAAATGAAGCGCTAGATGGTGATACCTTCCTTACTGGGAGTAGCACAGCTGGAACCTCTCGTGTCTGGTACCCTCAGGACCTGACCGGTGCAAACGAGAGAATTTGCCAGGTGTTGGAAGCTCAATATTTTCTTGCATATTACCAAGATTTCCACTGCCTCCTGGGCTCCTAGAAGACATTTATGGTAAAAGACAGCTAAGTAACAGCACGGGACACTGAGAGCCAGAACTGGTGGCTGTAACCAAACTTTAAGAGACCGTGGGAAACCTGCTCACACCCATGATAAGTGGTCATCCAGCTAATCATGCCAGATTACAGAGTTTGCCAGATGAGAGAGCTCTGGATTAGAGGGGTCCAACCTGTACCTACTGGGGATTCAGGGGAATTACTCACTGGCTAAGTTGCCAGACAGTGTGGGAAATAGTATATCCCATCTGGCCTGACTGCATTAGGGCTCGGTCGTGGTTTTGCCACCAGCCCCGTGCATGGGGCAATGTACTTGTGTCATGTCAGCTCCAGAAGGGTGTGACTCACCTCTGAAGAGCACCCCCTCCTGGCGGTTTTGGGGATTGAGTCTGTCAGGCTAGTGTTCCTTTCTGCAGTAGCGCTCCGTCACTCCGTCTGTTGCTGTCTCCCGCGCTCCTTTCCTCATCATCTGGCACGGTCCTCGCTGGGTTGGCCAGCCTGCCAGCTCCCTGCTCCTTGGGGGTAAATGTGAGCTACCCCGTTTCTGTAGCCCCAAACACACCTCTCTCCTCTTGGCCTCTGCAGCCGGTTTCCTCCCTATATAAGCCCAGACCAGCTCCTTCTCCCTCAGCCAGGCTCCCTCCCTCCCTCAAGGGAGACTTAGCCACTCTCAGCTGCGGCCTGCTGGGTTAATGAACCACCTTCTGAGTCTGAATGAACCCTTTCAAGGCAGGTGCAGGGAGAACACCCCACCAGAAGGAGGAAGCTGAGGGACCACTCCTCCAGTGGGTTTTGCAGAATGCATGGGCCTGTCCCTGGGGTGGTGACTGTGGTCACCACTCCCTCCCAGGTCTGCCTGATCCAGGCCAGGGCCTAGGGAAGCCCAGTGTGGATAGAGGCAGCACAAGTGGAGTGCCAGAGCCCCAGAGAGAACCCCAGCAGCCTCACAAAAGAAGGGTCTTTAAGACCATAGCTGCTGAGCCCTGCCTGTTCCCACTGCAACAATCCACCCCTGCCCCTGTGCTGATAAATGAGGTTGGCGCATGGGCATGCATTCCTCCCGGCAGAGCAACGTGCGGAAGACTCACCTGACACACTCGCTTTGGGTGGCCCTGCCAGCACCCTCTGAACTGCAAGCCATGCTCCCGCCTCCAGTTTACATTCCACCCCCTGGATAAGCCCTTTCAAAACGCAGAACCCGTTGGAACGTGCTGCCTTCCTGCTGCTTCGGCCCACGTGCAAACCCGGTGCTGGCTGAGCTTTCGCAGCTGTAGCAGCGTCGGAGCCGCCTGTTTGACTGGGGAGCAGCTGAGCCAGAAAGGTGTTTACTTCGAAGAATTTGTGCCTGTGTGCCCCGCCATCTGCCGTCAGGAGCAAGAGGGATGAATTCAGATCTGCCGAAGGGGTTTGCAAGGGAACCAGAGTCTACCTGCAGCTCACCCTCTTTGGGCTTTTAGAATATGCTGTTCATTTATTGCAGTGGCAGCTAGAAGGAGCTGGGATTAGGACCCATCATGCCAGGCACTGGGCACACACGGAGGGTGTGTCTCTGCAGCAGCATAATGTAAATACACATGCACTGTTTTGGATTGAACTGTGCTGTCAGCCCCTTGAATTCATACCCATGGCCTCAGACAGTTATCCTGCCCTGCCATTCATGCTGCCGTGTTCCCCACTGCTACTTTCAGTGCACTAACTCAAGTCGAGCTAGCGTGTGTGTATGGCCCACCCAAGCTGGGCTCAACTATGCCCCTCTGCAGCACAGACACAGAGTCCATGACTGACTGTTCTTGATCCCAAACCTTCCACCCAAACAGACAAAAAGGGTAAGAGGAGAAACGGGTGCACAGAGGAAAAGGGATTTGACCGTGGATACCAGCAGGTCAGTGGCAGAGCTGGGGAAGACCACTTTAACCCTCCCAGAACAGCATTTCCCAATGCATCCGACAAAGCAGATCTTTACTCACGAAAGCTGATGCTCCAAAATATCTGTTAGTCTATAAGGTTCACCGGACTTCTTGTTATTTCCCACTGGTGAACCACAGGAAGGTTCCAGATGGGTCCGGAGTCTGGTGCACAGGGGAGGCCTGAGATGGGTGGGGAAGGTTGGAGAGAAAGAGTCATGGCAGAGGGGCAGCTGGGCTGAAGCTGTGTGGCTCTACAAGGTTGCAAGGGCCAGACCCCCCCGACCCAGTGCAACAGGAGCCACCACTCTGAGGTGAGCCCGCCTGGGCTCATTGGCTAGCTGTCCCCCACAGGGCCTTCCCACCCACTGGGTTGACCTGAGGACTCTCGCACTGGGGAGGAAGGTGCAGCTGGGGGTGGGATGATGCACTCTAGGCAGGGGGAAGCTTGGCGGGCACGGTGGTGCCAGAAGAGGATACTGGCCTGTGATTTTGCCCCTCAGCCCTGAATCTGAGCCTTGGGCATGTGTCTTGTTTGCCAGTAAATTAATCCAGTCCTGGGCTTTTAAATAGATGCCAAGCGGTGACGGCCATGCTGAATGGCCACTGTTCCTTAATATGGGAACTTGCAGGCGGCTGTGACGGACGCAGTACTGCTGCTCCTGTTGCGCCATCTTCCAGTTACAGGATCCAGAACGTGATAGATAACCGGCGGGAGGAGGGTCGCAAACAGAGACCCGTTGGTGGGTCACCTCAGGGAAAGGTTTGTGAACCACAACTTCAGGGCGTAAAGGCCTGAGGCACTGACCAAGGGACTGTCTGCACCCGGGATGGGTGTAACCAACTGGGTACAGCTGTGCCTTTGCCCAGGCATGGGAAGGGCCTGCCACTGCTAAGCCCAGCCCCGCTTTGAAAGCAGGCACCAGTGCAGCTGAGCGTACCCGTGGGGCAGCGGGGCGGTGCATTACACACCGAGCCAATCTCCCCAGGCCTCCAGGCAAAATCCCCGCAGGTACAACACACGGCACATGTTGTCCAGTGTGCTCTTGGAGGGGTGTGTGTCCCCTCTAGGGCCACGTGAGTGGTCCAGCCGTGTGTCGCGGGGTGATTTCTGTAGCTGTCTAGAGGTGCCTCTTGCAATCCCTGTTGTGTAGAACAAGGGCGTGGTTAGCCAAAATGCACGTAACCTCTCTGCAGCAGTCTGACCTCTCCCAGGCGAACTCTCTCTTTGCAGACGGAGAGGCGTGTGAGTTCGCTCGGCATGCAGGGAAGGCAAGAAATGTGGCTGCTGTTGGCACCACCAGCTTCCAGGGGAGTGATGCTGCTTGAATGGGTCTGAGCTTTCTTTGGAGAATGGACTGTGCTTTCTGCCCGGGCCAGCACAAAGCCTAGGGTGAGTGCTACAAGCTGAGTGAATCCTTGTGACAGAGGCAAATTCTAACAACCTTACCCCCCAAATCCTCCTTTGTTTGCCCACCTGCCGCCTGTGTTAGCCAAGGGTGGGAGGTGGTTAATAGCCCCCAAAAATGAGGTCAAAGGACAATTCCCTAAAGTTTTTGGCTAAGTAGAAGGTCCCTTTCTAGTGACACATAGTCTGACCTTCCTATTCCAACGGGCTGCTGGTGCCGTCTGGCTGTCAGAAATCCATCAAGGAGAATGCACTGGATTTCTGAGTGACTGAGCAAAGGTTTGTACAGTAATCCCAGATTGCGGCTGGAGAGGGGAGCCAGGCTGCATCCCCCACTGACCTCTCCCTCAGCTAGCAGGGCCCCAGGAATATCTGGCCAAAGCACCTTCTCCTCTGAGAACAAAAGCATGAAAGAGGCTTATTGGCTTTGCTTTGGAACCTGCCATCTGCTTACACTTTCCTGCAAGCCTGCTGTCCCCCTGAACATCATACCCTTGTGTCACCGGCATAGCAATGCACGGCGTCTGCTGCACTGGGCTAAGATATAGTGGTGCCCATTGTGCTTTGCACGAATACAGATCTTCTGCACTGTGAGTTTACATCAGGATAGCTGCACCCGTGTAGACAGGCCCTTACAATCCCTGTGTGCTGGGGTTGTATTCAAGCTGGCAACCTGGAGAGAAACAGCCAAGCTTAGCCCCCGAAACACACAAATCTTCAATAGCTACTCAGTGTACAGTTTCAGGACTTCCACCCTTAAATCTGCTACTGAAAGTCCAGGGAGACTGAAGTGGTCCCCCACAGGCCTTTGTATGTTACCGTTCCTGAGGTCTGATTCATGTCCATTTATTCTTTTACGGTGAGACTGTCCAGTTTGAGGAAACAGATTGACAGAGCCAGACGGGTACCCAGAAGCCACCTGCTACAAGACAGGCCTTGCAAGGAAAACAAGAGAACACCACTGACCATCACATACAGCCCCCACCTAAGGCCTCTCCAGTGCATCATCAGTGATCTGCACCCCATCCTAAACAGTGATCTTTCAGTGTATGGTGAGTCTGTCTGTCTGTCTGTCTCTCTCACACACATACACACACCCGTCTTGTGGGGGTCACAGCTTCACCTCCAGAATCCCACCACATCAATTCTAGTGTGGCCCAATCCTGCATTAAACAGAGAGGGGTCTGAGAACTACACAGCATAAACAACAGCCCTCCCGCCCACCGGCAACTACAGAAGCGACTGGCTAATTTGGTGGAGCATGAAAATTTCCAAGAGGCAAAGGCAAAGTAAATAAAGCAAACAGGATTATATTTGACAGAAGCAAATTAGAAAGCACTTAATCACAGAGCAATTAAAGAAAGTTTCCTAAAATGTGCGGCTAGTCCAGAACGCCTCTCACTGCCTATGACAGCGGCAACAGCTTCCCTCTGCACTTTAGGACTACAGTATGTTCAGGCTGCATAGAAAGCACTTGCTACTAACTGCCACTTTCCAGCTGACTGCTCCTAAAGCACCCCCCTGCTTCTAACCCCAGTTTACCCGGCCGGATTACCTTTGTTGGGGAATTAGGAGAAGGCTGTTGGTTGCACACACATGCTGCCCTCTGGCCCCCTCTACTTGGGCCACGCTCTTTTCAGCTCAGCGTGGTCAGACTGGCAGCGAGATGGGAGGCAGGGAGGTAAGGCAGGGCTGGTGCTGATTCATTCTACAGCCTGTGTCCATGCTGGTGCCCCCCAGTACAGAGACTTGGGGAGATGCAGGGCAGAGCAAGCAAGTGAAGCACAAAGGGAAGAAGGAGGGATGCGATACGACTGCTGGCTGAGCGTATGTGCTTAGCCAAAGCCTGGGCTGCTGATTGAGTCCTGTAGCCAGCAGTGTATCGGGTTTGGAGGCCTGAGGAGCATGTCAGCTGCATGCATCTTAAGGTGAGGGATTCTCCCCGGGCGGCTACATTCTCAGCAACTGCTTCTAGTTTAAAGGTTGTTTTCTAAGTGTCCTGAGCAATCACATTTGACAGGTTGCAGCCTGCGAGGCAGCGGCTAATGAAACGTGGGGGTGAGGGACAGCTGGCAGCCCAACACAGGGCTCAGTAGGAGGGCAACTGCTGAGCCAGCTGGAAGGTAAACCCCCAAGAGAGGAGCGAGTGATTTCTAATGAGAGCTGACAAAGATCCCCAGCTAGATCAAATGCAATGAGATGTTTCGGGTCGAATTCCACCACAGGCCACTGCCTGGCACCCAGACGGCCTCATCCGCTCTGTGCCAGCGGTGACACACTCCCCTCTGTGTCTGAGCAACAGGGGGCATAGGTCTATGACAACTGCCAACCATGGCTACTCAGTTCAACCGTCTAGCCCTGGCAAGCCCTGGCTCCAGTGCTTGGGGCATTCCAGAGGCTGAGGAAAGGCTTGCGTGGGATTTGGACCGTTGTGAGCTTCAGACTCTCGGGGAGAGCTGCCTGGGTGCACAGGGATAGCAAATCAGCGTGTCCCAGATCCACGATCCACAGAATGTGTGGATCTGCGACAGCTCTTGGCTAGACACCCCAACTCTATCGCTCAAGCAATTCATGCCTGAGCTCTGAGGTGTCCTAGGATCAGCTACCCCTAAAAACCCAGCCCCAAGAGGTCCTAAGCCAGACCAGCTCCTCCCCAGAGAGGGGAGAGACACTGATTGTTGGTAATACCGGAGTAAGACAATGAGAAGCCAGCTGTCTCCCCTTGATCTGTCTCCAGGCTTCCTTCTGCCTTACTAGCTCTCTGGCCTGCCCCACTCCCTTCCCCTTAGCTCCCATGTCCATTCCCTTCCTTCCAAGTCACCCAAAATCTATAGTCGCTACTGCCGGGATCATGCTGTGCCTCACTTCCGGACCCCTCAGGCTTTTCTCCAGGATCCCTCCCACGGGCTCACAGCCCCCGTTCCCAACCCTCTGCACTCTGTTAGAGTCGCCTGCTCACCACAGCTCTGGGTTGCACCACAGCTCTGCTCCTCTCTCAGCTGCCTCACACTGTCCCCCCACGTCTCCCCAGCATGATAGAGCTCGTACCTGCCCCGTGTGCCTCTCCCCAGCGCGACAGAGCTCGTACCCGCCCCACGCGCCTCTCCCCAGCGCGACAGAGCTCATACCCGCCCCACGCGCCTCTCCCCAGCGCGACAGAGCTCATACCCGCCCCACGCGCCTCTCCCCAGAGCTACAGAGCTCATACCCGCCCCATGCGCCTCTCCCCAGCGCTACAGAGCTCGTACCCGCCCCACGCGCCTCTCCCCAGCGCGACAGAGCTCATACCCGCCCCACGCGCCTCTCCCCAGAGCTACAGAGCTCATACCCGCCCCATGCGCCTCTCCCCAGCGCTACAGAGCTCGTACCCGCCCCACGCGCCTCTCCCCAGCGCTACAGAGCTCGTACCCGCCCCACGCGCGTCTCCCCAGCGCAACAGAGCTCGTACCCGCCCCACGCGCCTCTCCCCAGCGCAACAGAGCTCGTACCCACCCCACGCGCCTCTCCCCAGAGCTACAGAGCTCGTACCCACCCCACGCACCTCTCCCCAGCGCAACAGAGCTCTTACCCACCCCACGCGCCTCTCCCCAGCGCTACAGAGCTCGTACCCACCCCATGCACCTCTCCCCAGCGCAACAGAGCTCATACCCACCCCATGTGCCTCTCCCCAGCACGACAGAGCTCGTACCCACCCCACACGCCTCTCCCCAGCGCAACAGAGCTCGTACCCACCCCACGCGCCTCTCCCCAGCGCAACAGAGCTCATACCCGCCCCATGCGCCTCTCCCCAGCGCGACAGAGCTCGTACCCACCCCACACGCCTCTCCCCAGCGCGACAGAGCTCGTACCCGCCCCACGCGCCTCTCCCCAGCGCTACAGAGCTCGTACCCACCCCATGCACCTCTCCCCAGCGCAACAGAGCTCATACCCGCCCCATGCGCCTCTCCCCAGCGCGACAGAGCTCGTACCCACCCCACACGCCTCTCCCCAGCGCGACAGAGCTCGTACCCGCCCCACGCGCCTCTCCCCAGCGTGACAGAGCTTGTACCCGCCCCACGCACCTCTCCCCAGCGCGACAGAGCTTGTACCCGCCCCACGCGCCTCTCCCCAGCGCGACAGAGCTCATACCCGCCCCACGCGCCTCTCCCCAGCGCTACAGAGCTCATACCCACCCCATGCGCCTCTCCCCAGCGCAACAGAGCTTGTACCTGCCCCACGCGCCTCTCCCCAGCGCTACAGAGCTCGTACCCGCCCCACGCGCCTCTCCCCAGCGCGACAGAGCTCGTACCTGCCCCACGCGCCTCTCCCCAGCGCGACAGAGCTCGTACCCGCCCCACGCACCTCTCCCCAGCGCGACAGAGCTTGTACCCACCCCACGCGCCTCTCCCCAGCGCGACAGAGCTCGTACCCGCCCCACGCGCCTCTCCCCAGCGCTACAGAGCTCATACCCACCCCATGCACCTCTCCCCAGCGCAACAGAGCTCGTACCTGCCCCACGCGCCTCTCCCCAGCGCTACAGAGCTCGTACCCGCCCCACGCGCCTCTCCCCAGCGCGACAGAGCTCGTACCTGCCCCACGCGCCTCTCCCCAGCACGACAGAGCTCGTACCCGCCCCACGCACCTCTCCCCAGCGCGACAGAGCTCGTACCCGCCCCACGCGCCTCTCCCCAGCGCGACAGAGCTCGTACCCGCCCCATGCGCCTCTCCCCAGCTCTACAGAGCTCGTACCCACCCCATGCGCCTCTCCCCAGTGCAACAGAGCTCGTACCCGCCCCATGCGCCTCTCCCCAGCGCAACAGAGCTCGTACCCGCCCCACGCGCCTCTCCCCAGAGCAACAGAGCTCGTACCCACCCCACGTGCCTCTCCCCAGAGCTACAGAGCTCATACCCGCCCCATGCGCCTCTCCCCAGCGCAACAGAGCTCGTACCCGCCCCACGCGCCTCTCCCCAGCACGACAGAGCTCGTACCCACCCCACGCGCCTCTCCCCAGTGCTACAGAGCTCGTACCCGCCCCATGCGCCTCTCCCCAGCGCAATAGAGCTCGTACCCGCCCCACGCGCCTCTCCCCAGCGCGACAGAGCTCGTACCCGCCCCATGCGCCTCTCCCCAGCGCAATAGAGCTCGTACCCACCCCACCCGCCTCTCCCCAGCGCGACAGAGCTCGTACCCGCCCCATGCGCCTCTCCCCAGCGCAACAGAGCTCATACCCGCCCCATGCGCCTCTCCCCAGCGCAACAGAGCTCATACCCGCCCCATGCGCCTCTCCCCAGCGCAATAGAGCTCGTACCCGCCCCACGCGCCTCTCCCCAGCGCTACAGAGCTCGTACCCAACCCACGCGCCTCTCCCCAGCGCGACAGAGCTCGTACCCACCCCACGTGCCTCTCCCCAGTGCAACAGAGCTTGTATCCGCCCCACGCGCCTCTCCCCAGCGCTACAGAGCTCGTACCAAACCCATGCGCCTCTCCCCAGCGCGACAGAGCTTGTACCCGCCCCACGTGCCTCTCCCCAGCGCGACAGAGCTTGTACCCACCCCACGCGCCTCTCCCCAGCGCGACAGAACTTGTACCCGCCCCATGCGCCACTCCCCAGCGCGACAGAGCTCGTACCTGCCCCACGCGCCTCTCCCCAGCGCAACAGAGCTCGTACCTGCCCCATGCGCCTCTCCCCAGCGCGACAGAGCTCATACCCGCCCCATGTGCCTCTTCCCAGAGCGACAGAGCTTGTACCCACCCCACGCGCCTCTCCCCAGCGCGACAGAACTCATCCGTTCTGCTACAGTGACTCAGAGCATCCCCAGTGATGGGCCCCTGTTACTTCAAACTCCAGTGTCCCTTGTGCAATATAGCCAGCCATGCTCTCAGGGCTTTGGCGAGGCAGTGGTGAAAGTGGGGCAAGCTGGCTGTCAGAGAAGAGGGATGTGCTGGGGACAGACAGCAATAGGCAGGCCTGGTCGGAACAAGGATGCCTTTGTCGTAGTGGTGTTGCTCAGAGTCCCCCAGGTTAGAGTCGCTACTGGGATAGCAACCACAGAGCTAATAGCAAATGAACCATTTTCCATCCGTTTCTGCCCTGGCGGCCTGCCCCGACAAGTGCTGTCATTTTCTGTGAAAACAGCGATTACTAGCTCAGCGGTTACTGCTCTAAGGACGGCTTCTGACATGAGAAGAATACGCAGAAGTATCTCCACGGGGAAGCTGCCGAGGGACCGCTCCGTTTAATGCCACGCAGCCTCTGTCCTTGTGTCCTGGCTGATGAGCTGAGACAGGCTCTTCTGTTGGGCGCACAGCCCCACCGCTGATGAGTAAAGGTCTAGGCTGCGGCAGAAGCCTCATGTTAGGCTTGCTGAAATCCCATCAGCAGATGGGGTAGGACCACTAAATTCTGCTCTTCCACCAGCTGGTTTCTGCTGTTCAGCTTCCAGCCAGTTCATGTGTGTGTTCTCCATGTTGTGCCTTCTGTGACCCAAGCACCACTTGATGCTAATGGGCAGAGGGCATAAGGCACACATGGGGTCTACAAGGACTCCCCTGTGTCTGATGTCTACAGAAATGTGCACCTTGGCATAGGAAGGCTCTGCCAACAGCCAATAACGTGCTGGTGGTCCTAATCATGCAAGATATACATCCAGATGCTATGTAAGGAGGTCAGTATCGGTACTGAAAGCTGTCTCAAGGTATGTGAGACAGGTCACCAGAAGGTGATAAGCAGGATTTGTTCAGGCAAAGGAGAAGACACCTACCTGCCTACCTATCTGATCATTTTCTTGTGGATTTTGCAAGATGAGTCTATTTGCATTCAGAGCTTCCAGCTGATCAAAGTTCACAAAACCTACAGGAAAGAGGGCTACTGGCAAAAACACCCAGTGTGAGCTTGGGCTGTCCCGTAAATAAAGATAATGGATTGTTGTGCTATATTTAGGGACTCAGGGCTGTACCTGATATCCCTCACCAAGAAGCATGCCCTTCTGAACAGAGGGTCACAGCTGTACAATCCTCAGAAAAAATTTGGAGTGGGTTCAATTCTACAGACTTGAAAATATTTGATCAGAGAAGTCTCAGGCACCAGGATGTGTGTTACACTGTTAGGCTGTGGAATCTCCATCGCTGGAGAGATTTAAGAAGAGGTTAGATAGATGCCTATCAGGGATGTTTTAGACAGTACTTGGCCCTGCCATTCGGGCAGGGGGCTGGATTCGATGGCCTCTCGAGGCCCCTTCCAGTCCTAGTGTTCTATGATTTATATGCCACCTTTTGCTGCCATTCACTCTACTTGCTCCTTCCCAAATCTCTGTTCTTTGTTAAATAAACTTATTCTTGTTTTTGTTATCAAAATATCTACACTTGATCCATTAAGCAGAGCAGGAGCCCGTTGAGACACTAGTAAGCGATTCCTTTGGGACCATCAGACCTGCAAAGTCTGTTAGTTCCCAAAGGTGTAGGACCAAAGGTGGGGCACTCCAGGGGGCACGCTGAGCACAGTGGCCAGAGTGAGCCTATTGTTTGCCTGCAGATGGACAGCAGAGCCTGCCTAGGCTGAAGGGGTTGTGTTTGCATTGCATGTGGTGAAGCCAGGGAGCTGACACTCACTCCAAAGGCAGAGGATACGAAGGTGCTGCACAGCCGGGGTTACCTTGGGAAGCTCTGAACCTTTGTACACACCCCTGAATGACTTAGCAGCAGCTGCTCTGAGAATATGCAAGAAAAAGAATCAGGTTGTACTGGGATCTGTGACAGGGCACCCAATGCCAATTCCAGCAGCTATATAGCTCATGAGCATCCAGTTCCCACACGGGCACTCCCACAAGAGTCCATGGGCCACTTATTGTAGAATAGAAGTGCAGTACAAGGATGGGAACAACGGCATGAGACAGGGCCTGAGTGAAATTATAAGAGCAGACCATTTCTTGGGTGCTGGGAGTAAATACCACAGACATTCCATAATCGCAGTCTTGCGTTCTTGCCCTGCCTGCTGCAACACAATGGCGCGGGTATGTATGTTTCTCATTATGCAGTGCCAGCCGTTGAATAGCTTGCTCCAGCAGAGACAAAACCCTGCAGGCTCTCAAAAGCATTCAGAACTTTGCCTGATTTAGAGTCTTTCTTTGAACTTTCATCCTGGATCCAGATGATTGTCTGAAGGAACAGGGCTTCCATGAGGCTGTACAGGGCCCTGCTCTAGCTCAGTGGTTCCCAACCTTTTCTTCCCTTTGGTGTCTGACACCCGAGACCATTTTCAATTCCAGTACTCCTGGAACACCTCTGTCATCGTGAAAATGCCCCAGCCAATGTGACCTCTCACACGCACTGCATACGTTGTCATGCTCTCCAGAAGATGCCTCTATTTTGTTCTCAAGATGGCAACCTCCATGCAGAAAAAGCACCAGAACACCATTCCAGCCCTGGATGAAGGGATGGATCCCTGCATGACTCATGGCAGACCCGCAGGGATCCAGGGACTCCATCTTGGGAAACACTGGTTTAGCAAATAGGACAGAGATCTGGGACTGAGGGGAACTTGAGTGAGTCACCTCAATATTTTGGTCTCAGATTCCCAGAGGATGGAAGAGCAGCTGCTCAGTAGTAATTTATGAATACTGCATGATGACCTAGTTATTGGGATGTTTACTGTGTGAATATGTTGGGTTATCTTAATAGAAAGGCTGGAAGGAAAACAAGCTGGAAAGAAATAGCATGGCTCAAGTTAAGCCACTTCTCTGAAAACATGGAAGGGTGTTAAGAGACAATTTCAAGATGGGAAAAGGCCTGGGAATCAGATCATACAGAGTAGTTTAAAAAGGGACTCACTTAAAGATGGGGGTTGTGGGTTATTGTTAGGAAGCAGAATAAGCCTACTGGGATGTCTGAAGAAGACAGACTATCAGAGGGTGGGGTCAGCCTTTCAGTAAGATGGACATACATGTAGACTTTTTTAAATTGTTTTTCTCAAAATGCTTTGTTCCTATGGTTAAAATAATCAACATCGTGGTTTAAAACTGCCTGGTCAACATGCACTCTCTTATATAAGCATACATCCAGGTTTTCCCAGACATGACCTCTTTTTTGGTCGTCCGATCTCTGTCTGGGAAGATTTTTTAAACGTGATCAAATGTCTGTGATTTTGGTATTGACTCTGTTACTTAAAAAAAACCAGACACACAGGGAGTCCAGTGGCAGCTTAAAGACTAACAGTTTTATTATGGCAGAAGCTTTCCTGAGTAGCAGATACCCAGAAGTCATCTACTACAGGACAGACCCAACAAAGGAAGCAACAGGAAGGCAGCGACTGTTACCGACGGCCCCTGGTTAAAACCTCTAATACACCATCAGAGATCTACAGTAGGGGTTAGCAATGCCTAGCATGGGTGCCAAGGGTGGTGGGAGCTCACCTCCACCCCTCCTCCCCCATGCAGCTGGGAGCTTGCTCAAAGCCAGGCCGCCTGTGCGTTAAAAGACCAGCTAATGCTACTAACCACCACCTATCATAGAATCCTAGGGCTGGAAAGAACCTCAGAAGGTCATTTAGCCCAGCCCCCTGCCCAAAGCAGGATCAACCCCATCTAAGTCATCCCAGCCAGGACCTTGTCAAGCTGGAACTTAAAACCTTCTAGGGATGGAGAATCCACCACCTCTCTAGTCAACACATTCCAGTGCTTCACCACCCTCCTGGTGAAGTAGTTTTTCCTAATATCCAACCTACTCCTCTCCCTCTGGAACTTCAGACCTTCAACGGTAAAGCTCTGCATCTTCATTTATTTATTAATGAAGCTGTTGTAAGTAGGACTTTTAGTAACATTAAAAAGTACCACTGGCTCTCTGGCAGTACATAGAGGTCAAAAGATCAAATTTCGGCACTCTGCCTCGGAAAGGCTGCTGCTGACCCCAATCTGATGATCCCTTTATCTCACAGACCGTGGGAGGCAGCCAGTCCTTGCTTACAGATGGCCCCCAACCTGAAACAATGACTCCCATATATCCCACGAGAGAAACATTAACTTGGGAACCAATCCCTGCAACACACTCCCCTGCCAGCTCTGTCCACACATCTACCCTACTGACACCATCATGGATCTTAACTGCATCGGCCATACTATCAAAGGCTCATTCACCTGCACATTTACTAATGTGATATATGCCATTATGTGCCAGCAATGTCCCTCTGCCACATGCATTGGACAAACCGGACTGTCTGTATACGACAGACTAAATAGACACAAATCAGGCATCAAGAACTGTAACATACAAAACATAAAAAAAAAAAGTAACAACAACAGGCTGCCACATGAAACAGCTGAGCTGGCGCTCTTATGCAAATTTGACACTATTAGAATAGGTCTGAATAGGGTCTAGGAATGGCTCTTTCATTACAATAAGTAGTTTTCCACTTTAAGAATTCTCACCTTTTTATCCCTATCCACCCTGATTGCATTAGCTCTCATGGGACACTCTTATCCCTGTATCCCTACTAGCTGTTTCTTTCTCTTTCATTTCAAGTCTCTGATGAAGTGTGTAGCAACTCACGAAAGCTTATGCCATAATTCTACGGTTTGTCTTTAAGACTGGACTCCTTGTTGTTTTTGCTGAAACAGACTAACATGGCTACCTCTAAAACCTGTTACTTGTTACTTGGGTGCTGCTGCTGGCAGTGGTACGGCCTTTTCTTCAGAGCTGGGTGGCTGGACAGCAGCTCCGATGGCAGTGCTGCTACCAGCAGCAGCATCACAGAAGTAACAGTTTGCAAACAGCAGCACTGCAGATGTAAGGGTGACATTGTATGTCCTGTTCCATCCAGCAGTGCCCTCTAATTGGGAACTTGAAATATGATAATCTTATACAAGCAGGAATCACTCACTGGGGGGCAGGAATACAAGTTTCTCAGTAAAGCAGCCAGAAACTTGTATATTTATGATAGGTGCTGCACAGCTGTATTGACTGGCTATGCCCTTTGGGGCCAAAAGGGAGTTGGTTTTTTTTTTCTTTTTTTTTTTTGATGCTTACTCAGTTGTTGGCCTGACTGGCAGGTCTGTTAAAGAGGGGATAAGTTAGTTCCAGTCATGGTGGTGGAAATTATCCTGAGATCGACCAACTCACTTCTTCCACATCACCACGTCGACCAGACTGAGATGACTCTTTGTCACAAGCAATCGCCCTGAAGTGAAAAAGCTGTTTGGAATTGGAAGGCTCTTATATCCCTTTGCCAATTGTCTGTCATAGCCAGTTCCCCTGCTAAAATTCAGTCTTTTCATCTGTAGACATTGGAGGGGTCTGATCACCTGAGGTCTCCCAAATGACGTGGTTATTCTTTGCTGCATGTCTACGAGGAAGCTGAGAAAGAAGACTGCAACTGAGTCAGCAGGCAAAGAGTGGGGCTTTGACTGGCCAAGAACAGCTGGAAAGGGTTCAGGGAAAAAGAGATGCTAATAATTGTCCCACATCCATCGTAACCTCACGCTAAGCAGAAGAGCCGAATGCATGGAACATGATGCTGTTCAGCTGTTACCTTTGATGTCAGACTCAGAGTGATGCTAACCAGATGTTGAGGCCATACTGTTCTCTTGACATCACTTCTCCATCCGCTCCAGGCCCAAGCATCTCTACGGTCAGTCACAAAGCATTGTCTATGCAAAGGGATGCTCTCATGAAGTTGAGTTGCATGCTTGATGATGTTCTTCTGAGACATACAAGTAATCCAGGTTAGAACAAAGCAAGTGGAGTGGAGTGGAGACTCTAGAAATCTGATTGCCTTGGACAGGTATGCTAAAGCTTTCAGAGAAGAACAGAAACCCCCAAGAGCTACTATGAGCAGTAATAAAAATTCAATAGCTGACTTGAGACCCTTCAAATCTGTACTGCACTCATGCCCCATCACAGTGCCAAGTGTGTTCTGCTGATAGGTATGCTTTGGAGGAGATGACAATTAAAGACACCATAAAAGGAAAGCCTGGCCCATTAACTAAATCATCCTCCAAACAGCCCTAATAGGCAGGTCAGTATTATTACCCAACAGACACAGGGAAATGAAGGCAGCTGGGCTAAATGACCTGGCTATGGCTACAAAGGGAGTCAGTCCTGCTCTGTGTTAAGAGGTTATATTGGCAAAGCTACGCTGGTCCAGGGTGTGGAAAAACCCATGCTGTTGACTGGTTCTAGATATGCTGATGTAATTCAGCATGGACACAGTTGTGTTGCCCAAAGAGGACTTTGGTCAACACTGCTAATTTTGTTTGGGAAGGTGGTGTTGCTACAGTGATCAAAAGACTCTTCTGTTGGCACAGGCTGCATCTATACAACTGGTCTGCACCAACAAACTGATGTTAATACAGACTGAACCTCTCTCGTTCAGCACCCTCAGAACCTGACTGGCGCCGGACAAGAGAATTTGCTGGGCTACCGGAGTCAATATTGTCTAGCAGCTTTACCAACACTTCCACTGTTTACTGGGCTCTCAGAAGACATTTGGGGTAAATAACAGCTAAATAACAGCACAGAACACCGAGAATCAGGACTGGTGGATGTAAACAGTGGGAAACCATTGTTTATGGGACCACGGGAAACTTGGGTACACCCATGATAAGTGGTCATCTGTCTAACTAAAATCATGCTGGATTATGACTGTTGCCGGACGAGAGAGTTCTGATTAAAGAGGTACAGTTTCCATCGTGTAGATGTATCCTTAAGATTGGTCTAAACTTAACACTTTCATCGGCCAACCACAGCAATCAGAGATTTGAAAAATCCACACCCCTGAGAGGACCAACTATGCTGACCTAACCTCAGGTGTAGACAGCACTAGGTCAAGTGATGAATTCTTTCGTCAACCTAGCTACCACCTCTTATGGAGGTGGATGGAGTACAGAAACGGGAGAATCCCTCATCATTGTAGTGTGTCTATACTGACGTATCCTGGTGTTTTAAATCTAGGCATAGCCTTGGAACACAGGAGTTTCCAGCTAAATCAACTACTAGACAAGCAAGAGAAATGCTGTTTTCCCTGTGCTACAGATGCATCAAGATATTACGTGATTTGCCTGAAGTCAGAGAAAAAAATGGTGGAAGTCATGGGAACTGAGCCCTCATCTTCTGGACCTATAAAAATGACTTTTAGCCACAAAGTCAGCCACCCTCTGCAGCCCCACAGCAAAAGGCATGCTTACATACCTTACTCATGGTGTTATTAATACTGTCTATTATATAATTCCACTGCCTTGCTCACTGCATTGCTGTTTTCACAGGGACAGAATTTCTGTTTCTTTACATGGAAAACGTTAATAATCCAAGATTTGTTTTTACATTCTGCCATCTGAGCTGGTGGGAAGGTGGTCAATGTGATATACCTGGGTGTTAGCAAAGTTTTTGATATAGTCTCTCACTGTATTCTTACAAGCAAGTTAAAGTAGTATGGATTGAATAAATGGACTGTAAGGGGGATAGAAAGCTGGTTAGATCATCAGGCTCTACGCGTAGTGATCAACAGCTCAATGTCTGGTTGGCAGTTGGTATCAAGTGGAGTCCCCCAGCGGTTGGTCCTGGGCCAGTTTTGTTCAACGTTTTTTATGACTGACCTGGATTAGGGGATGGATTGCATCCTCAGCAAATTTGTGGATGACACTAAGCTGAGACATTGGAGGGAAGGGGCTGGTAGATATGCTGGAGGGTAGGGATAAAATCCAGAGTGACCTAAACACATTGGAGGATTGGGCCAAGAGGAATCTGATGATGTTTAACAAGGACAAGTGCAGAATCCTGCACTTAGGACATAAGAATCCCAAACACTGTTACAGGTTGGGAACCCACTAGCTAAGTAGCAGCTCTGCAGAAAAGGACCTGGGCATTACAGTGGATGAGAAGCTGGTCATGAGTCAACAATGTACCCTTGTAGTCAAGAAGCAATTGGCCTGCATTAGTAGGAGCATTGCCAGCAGATCTAGGGAAGTGATTTGACACTCATGAGGCCCCTTTATTCGACACCTGTAATATCGTGTCCAAGCCTGGGCTCCCTGTTACAAAAAGATTGTGGACACAATGAAGAGCCACCAGCAGAGGACCACAAAAATGATTAGTGGCCTGGATCACATGACTTATGGGGAGAGGCTGAGGGATCTAGACTTATCTAGCCTACAGAAGAGAAATGTGAGGGGGTGGGATTTCATAGCAGCCTTCAGCTTCCTGAAGGACTATTAAAAAGACAATGGAGAGAGGCTGTTTTCAGTGGCGACAGAGGACAGAACGAGGAGCAATGGTCTTGAGTTGCAGTGGGGGAGGTCTAGGTTGGATATTAGGAAAAACTGTTTCACGAGGGGTATGTCTGTATTTCCCAGGGTTTCGACACACCGTGATCGATCTTCTGGAGATCAATTTTGCTGTGTCAGTGAAGATGCAGCAAAGTTGATCTCTGGGCTCAGCTATCAACCCTGGTACTCCATGCTGCTGTGAGGAGTAAGGGGCATCTGCGTGAGCCCAAAGAGCCCCAGTCTACACCAGGGAACAAAGTCCATCCTGATATATCAATTCTAGCTATGCTAGTAGTGTAGCTAGAACTGCGTATGTGGGATCAACTTTGACCCCTAGTGTAGACCAGGCCTCGGAGGGTGGTGAACCAGGGTTGACAGCTGAGTTCAGAGAGATAGAGTTTTCTACTTCTTCACTGGCATGGCAAAATCAATCTCTGGAAGATCAATCATGGTGCATCAAACCCACTGTAAGTATAAATATACCCCTAAAGAGGTGGTAGAATCTCCACTGCTAGAGGTTTTAAGTCCCAGCTTGACAAAGCCCATGGCTGGGATCATGTAGTTCGCACTGGCCCTGCTTTGGGTAGGGGACTGGACTTGATAAGCTCCTGAGGTCCCTTCCAGACCTAAGATTCTATGATTCTATGCATCTAGGGAGTTTTAAAAAGACTTTGTGCTCTGCCTTGGGACACCTCCACAAAAGCTAATTTACCCAGGAGCAGAGAAAAGGTGTTTGCATCTTAGAAAGCAGTTGGCCTGGGTCATGTTTGTGGCCCAGTAGGAGCCATTGAAATGAGGGACAATTTTGCTATCACCTTCACCTGAGCGATATTGGGACCCAATTATGCAACCATTGCTCCAAAAAGGAATTTGTTGTCCTGCCAACAATCCCACTGACTTGGAAGAAGCCTCTTCCATTTGCAAGGGCTATTTTGGTCACAGATCTGGTCTCAAAAGAGTTACTCCTCTGGGGACAGAAGACTTGAGTCTCCATTGCTAGAGTCCTGTGTTTACCACTAATGAAGTAGATGCCAAAATCTCTCTTTGCATCTCCTTACATGTCCCCAAACTCTTTGTTTTGACCCCAAGACAAGACAGCCCCTGCACCTTCAATCCCTGCTGTCGTTCCAGACTGATTTCACATTGACCCATCAGCCTGGCTTTTCTTGTGGACTTAGCACTTGTCTATACTTACCAGAAGATCAACAAACTGGCGGTCAATCTTCCAGAGTTTGATTTTGGACTTCTGGTGAAGACATGGCAAAACTGACATCTCTGGGCTCATCCATAGACCCCTGTACTCCTAATCTCACAAGGACTAAGGGACGATGAGGCGAGACTATAGAGGCTCAGTCTTCACTAGGGAAGTAAGTCGATTCTGATATGTCGAGTCTAGCTATGCAAATGCCATAACTAGAACTGCATATCTGAAATTGATTTATTTCCCTAGTATAGACATGCAAAAGCAGCTTCCTTTGTGTTATTTCCCTGTGTTCTGTGTGCATCAAGGCAAGGAAATAACTACTTTCCCTCCTGTCTGAAAGAAATCTTGTTTCTTCTGGGATCTGACGACAGGCTTTCAAATATAGTACCAATAGGGTTCCATTCCACATTCACCTCAATTGTACCTGTGGCCCCAGATTTTCCTGCCAGGGACTTGGCTTAATCAAGCATTTGCTCCTGTTACTTTCCAAACAAGAGTCTCAAGTCCCCGTTTCTAATGCACACAGGCCCATCAAGAGAAATTTGGGGATCCAGCATAGCATTTAATTGCCTCCTGTTTCATTTTATTTACACAGCCATTTCAGACGTTTGGGGGGCACACTGTCACCCCTTTCATCAGCCCTGAGCATAGGCAATCTGCCTCCATAAGCTTTGCTGAGATTGCATAAGCCCACAGGCCTTCAGGCTACTGCTGCCCTTTATCATTTATTTGCATAGGAGTCATTATAGTAGCATAATTATAACCAGACCTCATTACATAGAGAAATATCCGGCTCCACTCTTCTGCCCCAGTCTCTGAAGTCATTTGCCAAAAGCTACCTTAAGCATCTCGGGGGGCTGTTCTGACATTTGTTTATGAGCAACAATTAACAGAACAATAAAGAGGAAAACAGATGGGGGAAGGAGAAGGGGCCTATCCACTTGCTTTCTGTATCAGCCAGTGTTTCAGCCCCGGACTAAACATCGGCTGAGAAGTTCAGAGAGCAGAGATTTTATCAAGCAAACCTGCATGTCCACACCAGCCTCTCTTCCTTTAAGTGAAGGGATTGTCAATTCACTTGAGGCACTCCACACTTTTGTGTAGCTTAGTGTGGAGCTGCTGCAGGTGTTTGATTCAGGTTACCAGTAAAGAACAAATGCAGGTAGCTGGGTCAAATGTGTGGGGTGGACAGCCTCGCAACCCAACTGGAACTTCTTGGGCTCAGCTCTGATCACCTCCTCATGCCCATGGGGCTGGTGCAGAGCCGGGGCATGTGCTGCAGGGTGAACATGCCAACATGACTTCACAGTCCCGCACGGTGGCACACAGCTGCTGATGCAGGCGTGACACTGGGAAAGGCTAGTGAAGTCTGCTCTGCTGAGAACCAGTGAGCTTTTAGCTCATACAGTAGAGGCATGTGGCTTTAGCTCCTTAGGTCACAGGCTCAACCCCTCCTACTGACAGCCAGGGTCTATGGGCTATGCTGCTGCTGCACCCGTGGGCAGGAGGTAGCTGTAAAGTAATTGTGGGAGTGAAGCATAGTAAGTGCCCAGCAAACCAAGCCCCCAGGATGAAGCAGAAGCAGTACAGGTACTGACTCAGGTTTGGGGTGAATGGGTGGGATCCAAAAATGACTCTGTCCATTTGTGATTAGGTCAAGGGTGCTCAGACTCTGCTCCAGGCTGGGCTTTAAAATGAAATTTTGGGTGGGGGGGTGTTCCCCCCCTTTACAAATCTGTAAAGTACCTTGAGCCAATCCTTCCACTTGAGGCAAAAGGGCCCAGCGAAGACAAGCGCGTGCCAGAGTTCCTCTTGCCTGTGGAGCACGATGATTTTGCATGTACGAGAAGACACGCAGAGGAAAGGTCTATAGCCCCAGGCAGTATTCTTGCTGGTCTTTTTCCGCCATGTGCAGACTTTTCCCATCTATATTTGGAATAAGTTTTCTTATGGGCACCCAGGTATGTGTCAATGTGCACCACCAGTGCAAACAAAGCCCAGCTGTGGAGGTTCTGCTATCAGCTGGGCCACATTTTAATCTATCCTGAGCACCCCTGCAAGCACACAGATTACAGGTGAACATGGCCTTCAGGGGTAGTTTCTCAAACAGTGCAAGCCTTTGGATGCTGACTTCAGCTCATGGGGAAATTTTTTTTTCTTATAAAACAAATCAAGGAAGATGAAAACGTTTTCATTTTTGTCCAGATTTTTTTCATGCATTTTTAGGATTTGGTGGGGCGGGGAATGGAAGTTTTTGAGGTTTGGAGTCTTTAGTTTTTTGTTTATTTGTTTGGATGAAAGGTCAACATCAGCCCCTTCCCAGTGAATTTCTGTTTTGACCAAAAAAGCCATTTTTCAGTTAAAAAAATAGTTGTTTCCAATGAAAATGTTTGACCAGCTCTAGGAAATAGGAAGGAAGATGGGATCAAACTGGAGAATGTAGAGAAGTTCACATATCTGGGGAGCAAACATGACGTATGATAGACTGTAAGAAGGAAACAACAAGAAGTCTTGTGACACCTTATAGACTAACATATTTTAGAGCATAAGCTTTTGTGGGCAAAGACCTGCTTCATCGGGTCTTTGCCCATGAGAGCTGATGCTCCAAAATATCTGTTAGTCTGTAAGGTGCCACAAGACTTCTTGTTGTTCTCGAAGCTACAGACTAACACGGCTCCCTCTCCGATACTTGTAAGGAGGAAAGAGTGACTAGAATAGTGAGAGCAAGACTGGATTTGAAGACGATGGAGGAGATCTGGAAAAGCAAAATGATTAGGTTAGGAATGGAGCAGAGCATCTTGAAAACGTGTGTATTCAGCAGCATGTGGTACGGATGTGAGACATGGGTGATAATGAAAGATTCGAAGAGAAGGCTATTGGCATTTGAGAGTTGTTGTAGGAAGATCCTGAGAATAGGATGGATGCAGAACATCACCAGTGAGGGATTATACAGGAAGATACAGCCAAAAGAGAACCTATGGCAGAAGGTTATACAATGGAAGTTACAGGTATTTGGGCCTATCTGCAGAATGAACGAACAAAAAGTCAAGACCCTGGTATTTAGCGTAATGGATGACTCGAATAGGACAGGCAGACCCCACAGAGAATGGGTAGATGACATAGCAGATTGGTGCAGGGCTAGTCTACAGAAACTAAGCCACTCCACACTGGACGGGGAAAGATGCAAGGAAATAGTGGGCCCACAGCTGAGCCCAAGGTGGCTGTTGTTGTTGATGATGATGGGAGATCTGCAACTGAAAGGCACTATATCAGAATGAGGTATTAATATCCCACCTGATGCTGATCTCTCTTCCTGCCACTGCCAAAAAGGGATAAGCAACTAGGCTGGGAACTTCAGGGACATCTAAGGGAACTGGGGTTGCCTTCATGGGGAAATTGGACGGAATAGGTTCCTGTGCTGACACACTTATTCCAGAATAAAGACGCCTCTTCCCAGTTTAACTTGACCTGTTTCCCAAGTAGATTAAGCTGAATTGGAGAAAGGTACTTTATGAGGTACCCAAATTTGGTAGGCGTTGGGCGCCTAAGTCCCCAGACTCTCAGAAACTCCAGTCCAATAGTTGACCATCTGTCGATCTGTAACTGGACTGACCTCCCCCAACTCACTTCACAGGAGCATCAAATTTTACTTCCACTGGCCTATGAAAGGAATCCCCTGTCACTTATAGGTTCAGCTCTAGCTGAAATGTCCTGGCCAAAATATTCAAACTGAGGTACCGGAACTAGGTTGGTTTTCAGTGGCCAAACTTAGGCTCCCATGTCTGAAAACTCTGCCTGCATTTCTTTGCTCATGAGTAACATGCTACTCAGCTGACCAATGCAGCATTCAGCTAAACTAGCCTGTCTGTAAATAGATGGGGAGGTGCTGACGTGATGGCTGTGATAGAGGGACTTGTGGAATCCAGGACATTGCACTGCAAACACATCCACACACAGTGCTGTTCTGCAAGTGCAGCATGCGCTCACTCTGACGGGGTCACAACCTTCCGGCAGGCTCAGCTGTTGACTGTTGCTGTCTAACATAAAAGCCTTGACAGCTCACATGGGTTGATGAAACCCAGACGGGGCTGGCTGCAGGTTTCATGCTGGTGACAGCCAAGTGGGAAATGACCAGCCTTCCGAGCCCACAGCTGCTCCCACTGCAAAGAGTCACTGAAGATTTTGCCACCCTGAGTGACTGTATTTAAGCCAACAACATCGCAGCTGGCCCTGGACTCAAAAGGTGGCCAGCAAGGAGGGGCCAGGAAAGCTCTACTGCTTTTCTGTTTGGTGCTTTCTCACTCTCCACCCCGCCTGGAATCCCCTGGGTCACTAGGCTGCTCCAGCTGATGATGGCAATTGTAGAACATCCTATGCATGCATCTGCACAGCCGCAGGGAGCATGTTTCCTAGTCTAGTTGGACAAACACGCATTGGTTCTGCTCAAGCCAGTGTGCTCAAAACAGCAGCATGGTCAATGGTTTGGCAGAGCTACCCGAGTGCAAACCCTCATACACGTTCTCGGGGTTAGTCTGTGCCACCACAGCCATACTGCTATTTTTAGCATGTCATCTCGAGCACTGCTGCATCTTCTCTGTTTGCCATGCTGGGAGGGATGCGCCAGCTGCCATGCCAACCTCCTTCAGTCAGTGGGGCTCTGCCTTTCCAGACTACTGTACTTCTTTTCAGGAGTCTTGTATATCCCTAAGTTTCAGCTCACTTAAAAAATTACTTGCTTACAAAATCACACATAAAAATATACATGTGTCACGGCACACAGCTACCAAAGCTGTGCTCACTTTTTCATTTTGCCACTTAAATGATTAGGTAAACCAAATGGCATATAAATAGAGCACTTGCATTTCTGTGTATAGTATAGAGAGTAGCATAAACAAGTAATTGTCTGCAGGAAGTTTTAGTTTGTACTGATTTCACTTAATGCTTTTTACGTAGCCTTGTGTACCAATAGGCAAATGCCTAGATGTGACAATGTACCCCGAAAGACCTTGGCATACCCCCAGAGGTACGTGTGACCTTCGTTGACAGCCACTGCCCCATATCCCTTGCGGGCTTTACCTCCACACTCAGGGTCACAAAACCACACCCTTCCTTCCCCTGCTCTAGCTTATTCTGCTTCCAAAGTGGATTAACTGGAAGTGGAAATAGGTATTCCCAACAGCTGCTGAAATTTGCCCCAAGTTGGGTGCTCAATATTTTCCAGTGCTGAAGAATCCCAGCCAGTTGTGATGAGACAGAAGGGGAGGGATGCGTTAATGACAATAAGGCTGTTTTGTGATGAGAAAAGTTTGTCTTCTGAATGATTCAGCCAGCTCTGCCTCCCCTGCCACCTGCTACCCAATGATTAACCCCTGATCCGTCTGTGCAACTTAAAGAGCCTTCTCCAGATTATTCTGGGCCAACTTTGCCCAGATGTACACAAGCAAGGACTGGATGGGCAAGCTTCAGTCTCAAATGCTTCAGTCTTCATAATCTCAAATGGTTTTTCAGTGAACGCTGAGGTTTGGCATATGTTGGAGAAGCCAGCGTATCTCTGTACCAGGTGTTTCACATTTAGGAAGGATCTCCACCGCAGCAGCAGTCTGTATCACAAATAACAGGATCCTTGTAACAGGATCCTTGTGACAGTGCCCAGCTGACCCAGGAGAACACAATCTTATGGCTCTTGTGAGATCTCCATTCACTCTGGGGAACTGCCCCTGGCCTGTAAGTCAAGCCAGGTAATAACAACACTTGGCTCTGTGTCTGCATGGGGTGAGCCAGCCACTGCTCCCTGCCCGGGGTTCTTCACTCACTGCAGGGATGGCACCTCCACCGGCTATTCTGGGGATTACCTCTGCACAGCCCACTCTGCTTCCTGTGGTTGCTGTCTTCCTGTCAGTCTGCGGCCCCTCTCCCATTCCAGGTACCACAGTATCTTCTTCATGACTTGACCTCCAGCCCACGTCGCTCAGGAGCCTTCCCCTACCCACTTTTCAGCTAAATACTTCAAGGTCTCTGCCATTCCCACAGTTACTCAGACGGCCTTTCATTTCACTCCCCTCCCCCATTGCCACTTCCCCAGGGCAGGTAGGGGGACCCAGGCCTGCCCTCTCCTCCAGGTTCCAGCCCAAAGACCCTACAGCATGCAGCCAAGATCTGTTCTATCCCAACCCTTATTCCCCTGCTTCTTACCCCAAGTCCCAAGGGCTTTCTTTTCCACTTGCCTCTGTGCAAGCAGCCTGGGTCCTATTCTTTCCCTTGGTTGCCTCTTTCCCTCTCTGCTAAGAAGAGTAACAGAGAGGGAGCTGGGCTAGTCTATATACTATCAAAACAAAAAAGCAGTCAAGTAGCACTTTAAAGACTAACAAAATAATTTATTAGGTGGTGAGCTTTCATGGGACAGACCCACTTCTTCAGACTATAGCCAGACCAGAACAGACTCAATATTTAAGGCACAGAGAACCAAAAACAGTAATCAAAGTTGACAAATCAGATAAAAATTATCAAGGTGAGCAAATCAGAGAGCAGAGGGGCCAGGGGGCACGGGAGAGTCAAGAATTAGATTAAGCCAAGTATGCCAAAGAGCCCCTATAATGGCCCAGAAAATTTGCATCCCGGTTCAAACCACGTGTTCAACACATTAACACGTGGTTTGAACCGGGATGCAAATTTTCTGGGGCATTATAGGGGCTCTTTGGCATACTTGGCTTAAACTAATTCTTGACTCTCCCGCCCCTCTGCTCTCTGATTTGCTCACCTTGATAATTTTTTTCTGATTTGTCAACTTTACTGTTTTTGGTTCTCTATGCCTTAAATATTGAGTCTGTTCTGGTCTGGCTATGGTCTGAAGAAGTGGGTCTGTCCCATGAAAGTTCACCTAATAAATTATTTTGTTAGTCTTTAAAGTGCTACTTGACTGCTTTTTTGTTTTACTAAGAAGAGGGTGACCACAAACTTCCTCCCAGCCGCCTTTGCTGCTGCCAGTTCCCTAAGTTTATACTAGCCCAGCCTGCCTCTGGTCAGGTGAGCTTCCCTCTAATCCAGCCTCTCTGGCCTACCCCTATCTCCCTCATTCTCTGCTCAATAGGTTAACTGGACCTATTCGCCACATCAGGGCCAAAATCCAAACACACTCAGTTGCAGCAGGTCAGGATGGAACTATCCTATGGCCGGGAACTCCAAATCAATAGCACCTCTATTCCAAGGGTGTGGAGGGCTCCCTGAAACCTGGCTTGGTTCTCAAGTGCTTCCACTCTCCCGGCAAGCAATGAGGCACTGTTACTAAGAGTTTTGGTGACTCTAGAGGTCTCTTTCATGGCCTCCTTGATTTCTTTAAGCTCTGATTCCACATGGATCAAACGGGGTCACACGTGGACTCGTGGCGATCCCCTACTGCATGGGGGACACCATTTTGGCCCGCACAGTGTAACTCAGCCTGTTCGGTGTGCATAACATCACAATGCAGGGAGGTTGCCATTTTGCATCACAAAACACCATCCTCAGTGCTGTCCCAGGCTGCAGGAGGAAACAGCTTGTTCAAGTGAGGCAGTGCCGGGAAAACATTTAGAAAAGTCCCAGCTAGGGGCTGCTGGAGCAGTAGAGGGGAAGCAGCTTCGGATTTGGGAGAGTTTTAGCAGAGTTAAGTGGAGCAACACCCTCTCACTCTCACTCTCATCTCTCCTTGACTCTCACTTCCACCAGCAGCAACCTCTCCTTCAGGCCTTAAGCCAAACAAAATTGTGTCTCTGGAGACTACATTCCATGCAATTTACAGAGTCTGGCTTCCTGCTCAAATGCTTGGAGTTTCTTTGTTTCCCATCACCTGGCAAGCAGGTGTGAGAGGAGGTAGTGTCCCCAAGTGACTCCGCAATGACCTTGAGGCGGTCTTCAGCTGCGAGGCACCCCCCAGGCCTGGAAGGGAGCCAGAACCAAACAGTCAAACACTGAATGCACAGGCGCAATTTACCAGAATCTGTGCCTGCCCCAGCCAGTCCGATCACCGCAGAGCAATTTCCCGCTTTCCTTTGTTGTCCGTGGCCCTCTTGTTGGGACTTGAGACAAGCGGCTGAAGTGTTGTCAGAAAGTCATATCAAGAGAGGCGGAGCTGGAATGTAGCGCAAGTGAAATAGCGACAAGGCCACAGGCTTAGATGGTAGAAATCCAGAGGGTATGCCAGCAGAAGGAGGTTTACTGCCTATGTAGGAATACCACCTCCATAACCAACGTTAGCTACGGAGCCAAAAGCCCCAGTCCACCAACACAGTTGTAACTACAGCAGGGTTTTTATTGACATAGCAGTCGGTCGGGGAGTGGGGGGAGGAATCACACCCCTGATCTATCTTTGCTAATGCAACTTTAAGGCAGTCACTGAATCAAAGAATGAAGTGCCTGAGCTGCTAGCAATAGCATGCAATATCTCGTTCAATCAGGGACTATGCCAGGAGACAGAAGGGTAACAAACATCACTGCTATTTATTAAAAGGCTTGGAGTCAGCATGGATCATTAGTGGCTATAGAGCCCAAAAACCTCAGCCCTAGCCACACAAGCCCAAATAGGAAGAAGGGACTTTCAAAGTCAGGGGGTGTTTTCAACAGGCCCCCATCTATGTGTCCCAAAAGCAGCATTTTCCCGAATCATGCACAGCTACTATTATGCTAATGAAGTGCTGCATGCTCATGTCAGCGCCTCGTTAGCATCTTCCCAACTGCCTCATTAACATGCCCCCTCCGAAGGGAAGGGGCATGTGTAGACCCAGCTTTCATCTGCAGCCAGACTGAAAGAGTAGCAGCCATTAGCTGAAAAGCAGGAAGTCACACTTTCTTATTCCATCTAAATTGCATTACAGTAGTGTAATACCAGGCTGCTAAGAAGGAGGCCCTGTCCTCATGGCCTCCAACAACAGCAGAGAAAGAAACAGATCTCCAGACAGTTAAAAAAACCTTCATTGGACAACATTTCCTCTGGCAAGAAACTCCTTACGAGTAGTTGGGGTTGTGAAATCTTCATTCCTTTGTTGTTCTTTTATTATGGTCCTCGCTCTTCTATTTTTGTCTGTATGATCTCTGTCTGGTTTATAATTGTTTCTGGCTGCTGTATAATTGGTTTTGCTAGGTGTCTATCAATTGACGTGGTGGGTATGATCGGTTAGGCAATTCTATTACAGAATGCTAGGGCTGGTTAATAACATTTTAGTAAAACAACTGGATAAGGTAGAAAGAAGCAGGACGCAAGTTTCATTATATAAACTGGGGTCCAAAAGGAAATTCTGCGGGACACAGCTTCAAGACCAGAGCTGCTAGACCTCAGTCACATGCTGGTGATTCTGCAGGAGCTGGAGTCCCCCAGAGGGACCTGATTCTAATTGGCCATCAGGAAAAATTCAGCAGTATTATTGAGAATGATGAGCATTGTACGCATAGCGTGTACATTCTGGTTTTGGTGGCAGTTAATAAATAGAGATTTAGCTGGATATTACTGCGTGAGGCTCTTTTGATGATAAAAGACCCCACAAACCCGCAGCGTGTCAGCTTACACCTGAGCCCTACAAATGGGTAAGGGTGGGTGCCTATATTGAGAACATTATGCCCGAGTCCTAGGAAAGGGTAAAGGGAGGTGCCCCAAGAGTGTGTGAATGACAGAGTTTTGTGCAGGTAACAGTGGAGCAAGGGAGAAACAATCCCACGCGTGTGGCTTGGTGCTCTCCGTCATCCAGCCTAACAGAAGGCTCACTCTGCAGATCAGGTGTAACGTAGGTGGCCACTAGATGAACGTCATGATGTTGCCCAGGCACACACAGCAGCTCTGTGCTCTCAGGTGTGCATGATGGCTCCTGGCACTCATGCATGCATGACATGTGACGTCCAAATCAGAAGACAAGGAACGACCCAAACCCACCTTCAGCAGAGCCTTGCTGAGCGGAACTGTAACTGGGTTGGCCTCCTCCCGAGTACTCGCTTGTGGCCTGTGGAGCTCTGAGATGTCCTGCCTTAGTTCCCCACTTGTGCCCAGGACCTCAGGGTCCAGCTATCTCATAGGCTCCATGTGGCTGATACCCTCCTCCACTGGGGGAGAGGTAACCCCCTGTGCAGGTGAAGAGGTGGTGCTGACCACGGGGGCTAGGGGGAGGCTGGGCACATCTTCTTGTAAAGGGGCCACACACACACACACACACACACACACACACACACACGGAACAGGAGGACCCTAGGCTGGCTCATCTCCTGTTCTCAGTCCCTGCTCAAGCTCACTAGGGCCATTGCAACAGGCTGGTCCCTGCAGCACTCTCAGCAAGATGGAACGTCAGGCCCCATCATACTTTTACGGTGTTGCTTCTTGCCAGACAAGTTGGGCCAGGCACCGCACAAAGCACAGGCTGTCCTGCACATCTGCCCAGGTCTGGGCATGCGCTGGCACAACCATTTTGCCCTTGGAAATCGTTGGCTGCAGGACCCAGCAATGCAGACACCAAGGGGTTCCCACCAGGTCCGAGCTACCCTACTGCATGAGGCCTGGCTCTTAAAGGCCTTCAGAGATGACACTGTCCCCCGAGCATCTCCCGTATTCTTCAAAATGGCAACATATGGTTTTTTTCCGATGACCATTTTACATCAAACAGCCCTTCCCAGAGCAGGAAAAAAATGCACTTTCTGTTCAGAGAACTGCTGCTGGCACATGCTGGGAAGTGCATGTGTTTTTCTGTTTGTGACAGCTGGTTGTCAGCAGCCAGGGGCCCATCTGTTCCTCCGCATTTAAAAACAAAACCCTCACACCAAGCAAAACGACATTAGCTCTTAAAGAGAGACAGCGGGAAAGCAGTGTGGTTTTGTGGGTACAGCACAGCAAGCAAGACCTGGGTTCTGTTCCCCTCTCTGAGCAGCCATGTGGCTGTGCACAAGTCACTTCCTCACTCTGTCCATTCCTACGCCCCCCGCCCCCCGTTCTCCATTTAGACTGGGAGCTCTTTGGGACAAGGTCCATCTCGTGCTCTGTCTGTGCAGCGCCTGACACAATGGGGCCTTGATCTGAGACTTTGTTTACACTAGCAACTGAGTGACAAAGCTTTTGTTGCTCACAGGTTCTTAACCTCCCGTGCGTGCCGCTGGTAGAGGAAAAAGGGTTTTCATCAGCAATAATGCCAACACATACATGTTTACACTGCCTGACTTTGAGCCACAGGGTTTTGCTGACCAAGCCGTGTGCATTACTGAAAGTAGTGTCGTGTAGACATACCTTCAGCTGAGGCTTCTTGATGCTACTGGAAGACGAAGAAAAGCAAAGTGAGGCATGAAAATCAGAATGGACAAACGTGGGAGCTGATGGGGATTAGCAGGACAATCAAGAGGAGGGATGGGTGGTCTTTCTTGGTCTAGGTACTAGAGCAAGAGTCAATGGTTACTTTCCAGGGGGGATGCGTGGGGTTTAGCTATGGTCCCCAAGAGGCAGATGCGCTATAAAGGATCGGCAAACCAGTCTGAAGTAAAACAAGACCCACACGCTCGCCATCTTTGCTCATTCCTAGAGGAGACAGTAGCAAGATCCAGCCATCTCATAGCGCCACGTGGCTGATACCTCCCCCAGCAGAGGAGAGTAACCCACTGTGCCTCTTTCCAGGACTTCCATGTCACTCCAGGTGACCACTCCAGGGTAGAGTGACCAGATTACCCAGTTTTATAGGGGCTTTTTCTTATATGGCCACCTACTGCCCTCCAATCCTGTTCCTAGTTTTCACACTTGTCTGGTCACCCGACTCCAGGGGGACAGCACAGAGATCCAAGTAAGGAGTGGGCTGGGGAGTCTGTTCCCACTCACCCCTACACTGGCCCTTTATTCCACATTTCTATGGAGATCACTTACCAGCCTTGTCTTTGAAGAGGAACACACAGGCAATTTGGTAGCTGCCACTCCAGCCCTCACAGTGTCTGCTAGCCTGATCTTCCTCTCTTAGCAGGGAAAGGAGCCTGCTGCCTCTGGCCCATTCCATCTTGTTTAACACCATGAAGGGCTAATGCCAGGTAATGAGGGCAAATGCAACCCAGCGGGGGCAGCAGGAGGAGGTGGAGCAGCCCCCAGCCAGGCAGGTATCATGAAATGTAGACACATCACTTTTGTTCAGGCACTTTTTAAAAGGGCCTGATGTGAGCGAGGGAGGTGCACGACACCTCCTGGAAACCAGGGTGTTGCAGGTTGGGCATTCACAGCCTCAAATCCCCATTTAAAATCTTGGCTGTCCAGAACAATGGAGCCTAGCAGAGATGGGACAGAGCTCGGGGCAGGGTCACTCGCTAACTCTCATGAGCCGCTTTCTTCAGCCAAGAGTCGCTCTGTCAGCAGCCATAGTCCCTGAGAACCCAAGTCAGCTCAGAATCCTGAGCTTTCTTAGCACCATGAGGTCCCCATTCCACTCACAAACAATCAAGCGACAAGAGCACAAGGCCCTCACTTGCGTTCATATGGGATGGCTCCATGGTTGTCCTGTAGGTGAAATGGTCTTGCAGCGGCACAGTATGGCTACATCTACATGTGAAGCCTACATCGAAATAGCTTATTTCAATGTAGCAACATCGAAATAGGCTATTTCGATGAATAACGTCTATACGTCCTCCAGGGCTGGCAACGTCGATGTTCAACTTCGACGTTGCGCAGCACCACATCGAAATAGGCGCTGCGAGGGAACGTCTACACGCCAAAGTAGCACACATCGAAATAAGGGTGCCAGGCACAGCTGCAGACAGGGTCACAGGGCGGACTCAACAGCCAGCCGCTCCCTTAAAGGGCCCCTCCCAGACACAGTTGCACTAAACAACACAAGATACACAGAGCCTACAACTGGTTGCAGACCCTGTGCCTGCAGCATGGATCCCCAGCTGCCGCAGCAGCAGCCAGAAGCCCTGGGCTAAGGGCTGCTGCCCACAGTGACCATAGAGCCCCGCAGGGGCTGGAGAGAGAGCATCTCTCAACCCCCCAGCTGATGGCCACCATGGAGGACCCGGCAATTTCGACGTTGCGGGACGCAGATCGTCTACACGGTCCCTACTTCGACGTTGAACGTCGAAGTAGGGCGCTATTCCGATCCCCTCATGAGGTTAGTGACTTCGACGTCTCGCCGCCTAACGTCGAAGTTAACTTCGAAATAGCGCCCGACGCGTGTAGCCGTGACGGGCGCTATTTCGAAGTTAGTGCCGCTACTTCGAAGTAGCGTGCACGTGTAGACACAGCTCATGGGTGCATGCATGATAGTCCCATTGTTATCTCGCATGTGACATTCGGGATGCACCTGTCACATGCCAGGATGCGTGAGAGGATCCTGTGGTAGCTCACTGGGTGAAATGTGTATGTGGAGCTGCCGCTGTTGCTGCTACTGCCTTTTGCTGACCTGCGAGAAGGTTTTGGTCAAAAGTGGCTTTTCAAATTTAAAGCAACCCCAGACAGCCAGAGAGGAGCAAACGACTTGCACAAGAGCCTTTCAATTCATTTTATTTTTTTTTAAATGGCTCCAATTCCCCAGAATTTTCACAAACCCAAAACACACAGTCAACCTCTTATTAACGGGAAAAGGTCCTCCAGCCCAAAAGAGATGGGGATATGAAATCCAGTTCTCCTGGAGATAAATCAAGGAGTGGGGCTTGGTTCCAGGTGTTCATTAGCTGTAAGTTTGAGATGGAATGAGAGCTAGGATTCATGGTTGGATTAGCCCATGCTCATGCTCATGCTCTTGAACAGTTTCTTCAGACAAGATGGCTGACAGCATCTGACATCAGCCACTGCTTCAGAGAGGATCCTGAGCAAGACAGCCCCCTGTTGCAGTTGCTGTGTTTCCAGGGAATGGGGGCTGTGTTCCCTGTCCCAGCCCCATGTCCTGCACATGGGCTCTGTTTTCTGAGGGACTCAAGACGTTAATGACAAAACTGCCCTGAGTCCTTAGAGCCTCAGTAGCATACAGAGCCTCTGCCAGAGGTTTATCTGAAGCGCTTCATCAACAAAGTGAACCTTGGGTGGTGATGAGGCTCAGTGACAGGCACTGTGGGATACAGGCCAGGCCTCCTATTGCTGGTGAGATGACAAAATTACATCATAAAGGAGGGGCCATCTGCAGTCCAATTAGTTCCCCCCCACGTGTTCTCAGCCGAACAGCCACCTTCCCATTGCAAGAGCCGGCTGCCTGGCTCTGAGTGCTTGCAATACCACACAGAGCTTTCTCCTCTAGGTGCGACCAGTCAGCATCTAGTCCAGGGTGGTAACATCTCATGGCAGTTTGCTGGCCAATGAGTGTACAGCCCTTGGTTCATTTTCTACTGGGCAAGTATCTACCATCATAATTAGCACTAATATTACAGCTGCTGCAGAGAAGCAAAGGCTGGCAGAGGGCATGCAAACCACATGGTTGTAGTTTAAAGATGATCCCGCCAATAAGGTACTGACTTGGGCTGCAGGAGCTCCCCATTGCATTCCTAGCTCGATGTGACCTCTCACTGTTGACTTACCAAAGGGCAAGTCATGCCTGACCAACCGGATTGATTGCCTTCTATGATGAGGGAACTGGCTCTGTGGATTGGGGGAAGGTGGTGGGCACAACATGCCTTGACTTTAGCAAACCTTCTGATACAGTTTCCCACAGTATTCTTGCCAGCAAGTTAAAGAATTATGGACTCCAATGTGGCTTCACCAGTGCCGAATAGAGACAAATGGTCTGTAGGGTAGATAGAAAGCTAACTAGATCATCAGGCTCGATGGGTAGTGATCAATGGCTCAATGTCTGGTTGGTGGTCAGCGCCAGGTGGAGTGTCCCAAGGGTCTGTTCTGGAGCTAGTTTTGTTCAAGATCTTCATTAATGACCTGGATGAGGGGATGGATTGAATCCTCACTAGGTTTATGGATGACACTAAGGTGTGGGGACAAGTACATATGATAGAGGGTAGGGATAGAGTCCAGAGTGACCCAGACAAATTGCAGGATTGGGCCAAAAGAAATCTGATGAGGCTCAACTAGGACAAGTGTAGAGACTGAAGAATCCCCAGCACTGCAACAGGCTGGGGACTGACAGGCTAAGCAGAAGAAGCAGACAATACCTTTGTCAGCTAGACGTTGATGGGCATTTTGGGTTGCGGGGCTGTCATTAGTGGTTAGAGCTGGGTAAAACTGTTCAGCCAGAACATTTTTCCAGCCCAAAAAATGCAGATTCAGCAACACCAAAATGTCCTACGAATTCAGGCCAGTTTAGCCCAATTGTTCCAGTTTTTTTTTAATGTCCTGATACAGCCAAAGCACCGTGTTGCAACCTTTTCCAAACAAAATGTTTTTATTTTTCAATCGGAAGTGACAGTTCGTTTCAAACTTTTCTTCGATTTTATTTTCTGTAAAATGCACACAACTGATAGTGAAAATTTTAGTTTGACCTAGTACATTTTTCCAACGTTGTAAATTAATTTTTAAATGTTTTCAAGTCGACCCAAAACTGAATTTTCAAAATTGCCAGTGAAGTAAATTGCTTGGAACAGTAGATGGGGAGCCAAGTGACATCTGAGTTGGTACTAACGTATCCACAGCAAAACATGCAAGAAGCACAAAGCTAGAATGGAGACAGGTCAAGGCAGAGAGTAACTTGTGAGTCATCAGCCAGGAAGCTGAAGCTGTGTGAGTGGGTGGGGTCACCCTAGGTGACTCACAGTGCTGGGGTATTCTAATAGGCATCCCAGAGAGGCCTTAAAGCCAGAATCCTGTCAGGACATTGACAGAGAAGTGGCATCAGAGAAGCCTGTTTTGAAGGAGGAAAGGGCACCAGTAGAGGACAGGACCCTGGAAGCCAAAGTAGGACACAGCCAAGGAGAAGAGATTGATTAATGGTATCTGACACCTGCAGGATCCTAGAGACAGATGATGCCTGGGTAGGAAAACATTGTGGAAACCTCTGTAAGCGATATGAAAACCACTGCTCAGGCCCCTCTGAGTCAGTCCCACAGAGGATATATCTGCTCCAGCTCTCCACTTGGGAGCCTGGGTCTTTCACTCAAATCATGGAGCCTTGTGCTTTCAGCTTTGATAGTCCTGATTCAGTCCTGGCTGGGTTGGCTAAGCTAGCAGTCGTTCAGCAGAACAAAGGGGAGGTGAGTTAAGAAACCTTATCTCCAGATTTCATTACTCTCCCAATAAGATTGTTTTAAAATCTAAACAAATGGCGTGATGGATATGGTCAGTCAAACTGTAAATTCTGTTTGAGGTTGAGGTCTTTACCACCAGCAGATCTGCTGGCCGTTGGAAGAACGTGATATCTATCATGATCTGCTGTATCACACTGAGGTTTGATGGCGAAGTCTGGGAACTGTGTTGGCACGCTTTTTTGAATTGCATGCTGAGCTCCACTTTTCATGGCTCAAAAAAGGGAAAGATGTCATTTAATTGCAGAACAATTGAACAATCCAAACCTTGATTTCATGGTGGATGTCCTAGTGCACTTGAACTTGCTCAACACACACACACACACACACACACACACACACACACACACACACACAGAGGCACAACCAAGTAGTGAGAGAACACAATGACATTCATGCTTTCAAAATGAAGCTTCAGTTTAATGCAACTTATTCCAGGTGGGACTTGCTGACCTTAAGTACCACACGCTGTTGAAGGACAGGTTTCCGGTATTAGAGTTCCCAAGTTTTGTCCATATTTATAAGCAAATTCCCCCAAGCTGAAGTCCTTTGCATCAAGATTTCTTTCCATGGTTGGGAGCAACTGTGTGTGTGAATCATTATTTTCCATTGTAAAACTGAACAAATTTAAACAATGTTCTGAAGGGAGACACTCCTGAACTCAACACTCAGCATAGCCTCAGCCCGCTGGTTTGCTCCACAGGTTCACAATAAAAGAAACCAGGTATTGGGGAGCAGCAGTCCCTAAGATGGAAAACAAACCTGAGTAATTACCAACATGGGTTATCTTGATCTAATTCTATTTGAACAGCTTTTGCAGAATGTGGTTGGCGTCATAGGGCAGGGTATGGGAGCTGGCCTGCCACAGGAAATCAGTTTGACACCCTGCTTGAAACTTAATTACAGCTACAACTGTGCACCGCACTTCTGTCCGGGAATCTTAACTGCGTTGCTGCAAAGTTTTCTTTCTTTCCCGGGAGAGCTGTCTCCTGGCTACCACGTACTGGCACCTACTCGTTTTGTTTCTGAAAGCGCCAGCGTGTCTTTCTCTTGCTTCATGCTTTCACCTTGTCTGTGCCCTTCTTGGAAGCATTTCAGAGATTAGCACGCACTAAGCCGGGCTCTTTCTTCCTGCACCAAGCCTCTTGTGCCCGCTTATCAGCCAGTGGGGGCGAGGCGCTCACGCTCTGCTAACCCCACATGCTGCTATGTAACTCACTTGCCTGGAGCTGAACGGAGGAATCTGTCCTTCTTGCCTCTCCCCCTCCCTGCCCTGATTTATGCAGCTGCTTGGAACCATCTGTTTTGCAGTTTTCTGGCAAGTTTTTAACGGATATTCAGTGATCTCCTCCCACACAGCCACTCAGGGCAATTCTTGGTGGCAATTCATAGTCTTTCATCGTGACAATGAATAGTCATTGGGCCCACGAAACCATGAGAGAGAGAGACATTCTATGGCTTGGTGATTGTGGCACTCATCTAGGACATGGGAGACTCAAGTCCCTGCTCCAACGACCACTTATTTATTTATAAGAAGTGGAACAGCTTCAGCAGGAATGACTGAGGGAGACCCAGAGATGAAGCACTCTCCAAAACACAAGTAATCTTTCCTCTGCCTGAGGGAAAAGGATGGCATTGACCCTGGACCTGTAACAGTCCACCTGATGGCATTAGTCACTGAAGCAAAGACAACCACGCCCTAGCAGCTGCCTCCTGAACAAAACCAATGTCTGAAACAGTCAGCAAACATGTCAAATTTGGGACTGGTTTTGAGTCACCCAAAGGGGCATTTTTCAGTGGATGAATTGTGTCTGAAAAACGGCTCCCAACTCTGGTACCCACCTGGAGGAGAAAAGGAATGCAGGGACAGGCTTTCCTAGTGGCCTGCATCACCAAGGGTGTGCTCCTCCACCTCTGACACAGGTGGACAAGAACTGGGAAAGCAGGGAAAGGGAGTGGCCAGACCATTGGCTCCACCTCCCTAGGATGCCAGCCAATGACACTTGGGGAAAGTGATGCGCCATTGAAGGGTCTGACACGCCTCCAAGTATCAAGGGGCAGCAGACACTAGTGGTGACTCCACTGAGCCACCATTCAGTTCCTGCCCCGTTCCATGGGTCTGTCACGACGGCTGGGCTACAGGGTGCCCATACAGCCCTTCCTTCCTAACGCCTTGCCCTTGAAACCCAAACCCTAGTGTGATTAAGCTGCTGCAGGCCAAGCTTCACTTGCCGGAAGTGCTGACAGGCTTATGATGTGTTTCTGAACTTATTAAACCAAATTACTCATTGCGCTTTCTGTTTTTCTAGCGCCCCAGCCAGAGCCCAAGATTATTTATCTTGGCTTTGAACCCCCTCTACCCGGCCTTGCACACAGCATGCGCAAACCACAGAGCAAACCACCATCAGGCACCTAAACAGACCATTCTGCAGATGCCGCTGCTCTGTGACATGCCTGCAAAGTCTCAGGCACTGCCTGGAACTCCGAGGGTTTGCCTACACTGCAGGTAGAAACATCCAGAGTTTTGGCTGGTCCTGCCAGCTGATGGGTTCTTGGGGTTCAGGGTAAGGGGCTGCTTAACTGCAGGGAAACTTCTGGTTCCAGCTGCAGCTCAAGCACTGGGACCCTCTCATCTAGCAGAGCCCAAGCCCAGACATCTACGCCATCATTAAACAGCCCCTCAGACCCAACCCCAGCAGCCCGGCTCAGATGGCCCTGTCCAGCTGTGGGATTTTCATTGCAGCGTACCACACCCAGAGCCTCCCTGGCCAAAGTAGACACGATCCTGGTTGCAGCCTTCCCCATCAAACCCCAAGCCCGTACCCGCTGTCATGCCCTGCAGGGATGGGCTTGCTGCAGAGGCTGGATGCTCAGCCTATCCAGAGCCAGGAGCAACCTACACTCCACAACAACCCACGAAGTAGCACTGAGGGGCCCCGTCCAAGCTTCTGCAGCCAGAAGAGAGGCAGAGCAGGGAGCAGAAATACCATTGAGACCCCTGGGAGGCTCCACAAAGAGAAGTTACTCACCGTAGTAACGGTGGTTCTTCGAGATGTGTCCCCGTGGGTGCTCCCACGTTAGGTGTCGGGCTCTCCCCGGCGCCGTAGGTCAGATCTTCCAAGCAGTTTCTGCCGGACCGCGCATGCGCCAGTGTGCACCACTCCCTTGTGCGCTCCTGGCCCCGTGCGCGATCCGGTCCCCGCGAGTTCCTTGACCAACCGCCTTGGATGCTCCTGCAAAACACTAAACAGAGATCCGAAGCGGGGAGGATGGGCGGGTAGTGGAGCACCCACGGGGACACATCTCGAAGAACCACCGTTACTACAGTGAGTAACTTCTCCTTCTTCTTCGAGTGTCCCCGTGGGTGCTCCACGTTAGGTGACTACCCAGCAGTAACCCAAGATAGGAGGTGGGTAATCGGATCATGTGCAGCTTGTCCCCGAGAGGACCGCTGTCGAGAGCTGGGTATCCTCTTGGAATACCCTGTGAAGGGCGTAATGCTTGGCGAAGGTGTCATAGGATGACCAGGTCGCCGCTCTGCATATGTCTTTTAGCGCAACACCCTTGAAAAAGGCTATTGATGCCGCCACCGCCCTAGTGGAGTGAGCCCTGGGCGTGGCCAGTAAAGGAGTCTCTTTGAGTTCGTAGCACATTTTTATGCAGGATACGATGTGCTTCGAGATTCTCTGTGAAGAGAGACCTTCTCCTTTCGATTTGGGAGCGAGAGAGACTAGGAGTCTATCCGTTTTCCAGAAGGACTTGGTCCTGTCTATATAGAAGGCTAGCGCCCTCCTCACATCCAAGAGGTGTAGGCGCGCCTCTTTGTTAGAGTTATGAGGCTTTGGATAAAACAAGGGTAAAACAATAGGTTCGTTAATGTGAAACTCAGAAGAAACTTTAGGAACAAGGGCTGGATGCAGCCGTATGGTTACCGCCTCCTTGGAAAATACTGTGCAGGGTGGCGTTGCCATAACTGCCGCAAGCTCGCTCACCCTCCGAGCTGACGTGATTGAGAGAAGGAAGGTCGTCTTTATCGTAAGGAGGCGGAGGGAAACCGTGGCTAAAGGCTCGAACGGTGGTCCCGTTAGCGCACTAAGCACCAGGTCCAAGTTCCATGAAGGTGGAAGCGGTTTCTGAGGGGGGTATAGGTTTACCAACCCTTTGAGGAACCTGGTAACCATGGGATGGGCGAACACCGTGTGCCCTTCCTCTTCGTGTCTGAACGCCGAAATGGTGGCAAGGTGGACCTTTAACGAGGATAGTGAGAGTCCTCCTCTCTTGAGGTCCAGTAAATACTCTAATATTACAGGTATAGGCACCGAAAGGGGGGCTAACTGTTTGGTAGAACACCATGCCATGAAGCGAGTCCACTTCTGCTTGTAGGTCTTCCTGGTGGAAGCCCTCCTGCTACTTTCTAGGACTTGTTGCACTTCCTCCGTACATGTGCTCTCTAGGGAGCTGAGCCACGGATTAACCACGCTTGTAGTCGCAGGCCTTGGGGGTGCGGATGCACTATGGACCCCTGGGCTTGCGTGAGCAGATCCGGCGCCACCGGGAGGGGCATCGGTGGATGGTCCGACATGCGCAGGAGTAGAGGGAACCATTGCTGTCGATCCCACGTTGGGACTATCAGGATCATTTGGGCTCCTTCTCTCCTGGCTTTCTGCAAGACTTTGTGGATCAGCACTGTGGGAGGAAAAGCGTAAAGCAGGGGGCCCCTCCAGGAGATCGCGAATGCGTCCCCCAGGGACCCCCCGTCCCAATCCTGCCCTGGAGCAGTATCGTGGGCACTTTTTGTTATGTTGAGTGGCAAACAGGTCTATCTGGGGAAAACCCCATCCGTGAAAAATCGGTCGTAGCAGATCGGGACGGATCTGCCACTCGTGCGTGAGTGTGAAACGCCTGCTCAGCTGGTCTGCCTTCACATTGTGAGCACCTGGTAAGTACGAGGCTTTCAAGGTTATATTGTTGGCGATGCACCAGTTCCACAACTGGACTGCTTCCGCACATAAGGCACGGGACAGAGCTCCTCCTTGCCGATTTATATAAAACATGGTGGAAGTATTGTCTGTACTGATCCCGACTACTTTGCCTTGTATATGGTCTCGAAAGTGTCTGCAGGCGTTGAACACCGCTCTGAGCTCCAGTATATTTATGTGCAGTGACTGTTCCGTGGAGGACCACAGTCCTTACGTCACCTCTTCGCCCATGTGTGCTCCCCACCCTATGTGGGAGGCATCTGTAGTAAGAAAAACCGATACTTGTGGTTGGTGGAAGGGTACCCCTGTTAGCATGTTCTTGGGGTTTACCCACCATTGCAGGGATTTGCGCACCTCTGTAGTGGGCGACACCACCCTGTGAACGGTGTGTGCTGCCGGTTTGTATACGCTTTCCAGCCAGTGCTGCATGCTGCGCATGTGTAACCTGGCATTCTGTACTACGAACGTCGCTGCTGCCATGTGGCCCAGCAGCTGTAAGCACGTCAGAACCAGCACCGTAGGGCTGAAGGTGATGACTTGCATGAGCGAGCCGATGGCCCGAAAGCGTGTCTCTGGTAGATACACTCTCGCTGTAATAGAATTTATGAATGCCCCTATGAACTCTATGTCCTGTGTGGGGTCTATCTTTGATTTTGCCAGATTGATAACCAGGCCGAGCGAAGAGAACGTGCCTGCTGTGACGCGTATCATGCGTAGTACCTCCTCCTTCGAGGCCCCTTTGAGTAGGCGGTCGTCCAGATACGGGAATATAAATACCCCGTCTGTGCAGGTAGGCTGACACCACTGCCAAGGTCTTGGTGAAGACTCTGGGGGTCGAGGAGAGGCCGAACGGTAGGACCTTGTATTGAAAATGTTCTTTGCCTACCATGAACCGGAGGAATCGTCGGTGAGCCGGATGGATAGTTATGTGAAAATACACGTCTTGTAAGTCGAGGGCTGCGAACCAATCTCCATCGTCCAGCGCCGTAAGGATGGAGGCGATTGTGGTCATCTGAAAGCGTTGCTTGCGCAGGTACTGGTTGAGGCCTTGAAGATCTAAGATGGGCCTCCAGCCTCCTGTCTTTTTCTCCGTGAGGAAGTATCTGGAGTAGAACCCTTTCCCTTGCAGTCGCTCCGGCACTCTTTCCACTGCCCCTATGAGCATGAGATGGTCTACCTCCTGCTTGAGTCTCGCTTCGTGGGAGGCATCCTGCAGGTGGGGCCTGGGTGGAGGTCGTGGCGGTGGGAGCGACTGAAAGGGGATAGCATACCCCATGGCTATGATCTCCAGCACCCATTTGTCTGTGGTGATCCTTTGCCACTGGTCATAGAATGGTCGGAGGTGATGGTGGAATAACAGCTTCGGATGACATTGTGCGATGGTAGTGATGGCGCAGCCCTGGATCTGTGTGTCAAACTTGTGGCCTTTGGCCCTGCCCCGAGGACGCACGGCTGTGTTGGGAACGTCGCCTGGGAGTTCTATATTGTTGATGCTGTTGATGTCGCCCTTGCTCGTAACCCCTGTGGTACTGGGGACGCTGTGGCTGATACTGGTACTATCTTCGCTGAGGGTAGTACTTTTTCTTTCTGTATGGAGGGGTGTAGATCCCTAAGGTCCTAAGAGTGGCTCTTGAGTCTTTACTGGAATGAAGGACAGAGTAAGTTGATTCAGCAAACAGCTTCTGCGTGTCGAAGGGGAGATCGACGATATTTGCCTGCAGATCCCTCGGTATACCCGATGTTTGGAGCCAGGACTCCCTTCGCATCACCACTGCCGTAGCTGTTGAGCATGCTGCTGTGTCCGCAACATCCAGGGCGATCTGAACTCCTGTCCTTGAGGCTGTGTAGCCTTCTTGCACGATAGCCTTGAGCACCGGCTTCTTGTCCTCTGGAAGCGAGTCCATGAGGGAGGTTAACCTAGAGTAGTTGTCGAAACTGTGGTTCGCTAGATGCGCTGCGTAATTTGCCATTCTCAACAGTAGGGTGGAGGAGGAGTAGACCTTTCTGCCGAACAGCTCTAGTTTCTTGGCATCTTTGTCCGTTCCCCCTGTTTTGAACTGAGACATTTTTGATCTCTGTTGAGACGATTCTACCACCAGAGAATTTGGTTGCGGGTGGCTGAATAGGAACTCCATGCCCTCCGCCGGCACAAAGTATTTCTTGTCCGCTCTCTTGTGGACAGGCGGAATAGTCGCAGGGGTCTGCCATATCATGTTGGCGGACTCCAAGATTGCTTCGTCAAGCGGTATGGCTATTTTAGAGGAGGCCGGAGGTCTCAGATTTTTAAGGAGCTTATGGTGCTTCTCTTGCACCTCTGCTGTCTGGATGCCTTGCGTGAAGGCCACCCTCCTAAACAGCTCTTGGAACTGTTTGAGATCGTCCAGAGGATGGACGTCCCCCGGGGCCGTAGCCTCATCCGGGGAGGACAGCGAGGAACCGCTAGGGTACGCCTCTCTGGACCCCTCCGGGTCCTGTTGACGGTGGTACATCCGCTCGCTAGAAGCTTGCGAGGGAAAATCCCGGGGTTCCAGAACCAACTCCCCCTGAGATATCTGAGTCTCTGTCCCCGTTCGCGATTGCCCTCGGGGATACGGGACCGTCCGTGGGGATCTGTCCCTGGTCGTATGCCTATGGTGTCTATGCCCCGCATGATAGGGGCGACCATGGCAACACGGGCACTGCTCCTGGGATGGTGACCTGGAGCACTCCCTTGGTGCAGACCCCCTACGTCTGGGGGAGCGAGATCTTCTGGAGACCTGGGACGCTGGAGAGACCGATTTGTGATAGTACTCAAGTGGCTCGAAGCCCAAGAAGGACGAAGGTGGTCCAAGCCATGGGGAGGCTGGCTGTAGAAATGGAGATGGGGGCTCCGTATAGGCTAGGGGTGACCCCTGCCTTCTCGTTGGAGTCCGCAGCACGAGCGGAGGGCTCAGAGAAAGCAGTTCTGCAGCCCTGTCTGGAGAGGGACTGCGGTGCCGTGTTTTCTGTGCTGCCTTTCCCCTCCTCTGTGGGGGTGGCTCCGCCCCCTGACACGTCGGGGATCTCGGCCCTGTAGTCTGCACCGCGCTCGGCACACTCCTCGGCGGTGCCGCGCAGGCGGTCTCCCCTGGTGCCTGCAGGCCACGTGCCTGCGCGCTCTGCGCCGCCGGTTCCCCAGGGGTCGGTGCCGCTGTTTGCAGAGCCGCCAGTTCCGGCGCTTGGTTGGCCGCCACACTGCCCGCGGTGCGGGGCAGCTATTTGATCATTGGAGGCTGAACCTCCGCCACGTGCGTCTCCGCGCCGCCACCGATCAGCTGTAGCTGCGGCTGGGGGCTGTGCGCTCCACCCGTCCCACTCGCTGTTGCTGCTGGCAGGGATCGGGTTGGGGAGATTTTCCTCCGTTTTTGCGCTGATGGGGTTAGGGACGCAGCTTTCCTTTTATGGGCCCCGGAGGGTCCCTCCTGCTGTGGCCGCTCCAGCACGTCTGGCTGGAGGGCCTTGTCGAACAGCAGCATTTTCAGCCGCATTTCCCTGTCCTTCCTTGCTCTGGCTGTTAACTTGGCGCAGAAGGAACATTTCTGAGTGACATGGGATTCCCCCAAGCACCTTATACCCTGACTGTGCCCTTCAGACGCTGGCATTGCCTCGCAGCACGACTCACACTTCTTGAATCCTGAAAAGGACATTGTGGTGAGTCTTTGAGTTGTTAACAGGGTACTTAGCACCTTCTCTGTGCTTGTTCCCCTCCGGATAAAGCCTGCCGCGGTGGGAGGGCTAATGGCCCTAGGCTCCTGGCCTCCGGTGCTCCGCTTGTTACTAGGATTGGAAGCTTTGAATTCCTTCCCTTTCTTTGTTTTTTTTTTTTTGAAAACAACAACCGACTAACTTAATCTAAGACTGAAGAAACTTTAAAACAATTAAAAACGTTAAATACGCTAACTCTGGCCATAGCCTGAGCAGATTCCGTCTGCAGCCGATGGCAGTTAAAGAGGAACTGGAGGGGACCGGATCGCGCATGTGGCCAGGAGCGTGCAAGGGAGTGGCGTGCACCAGTGCATGCGTGGTCCGGCAGAAACTGCTTGGAAGATCCAACCTGTGGCGCCGGGGCGAGCCCGACACCTAACGTGGAGCACCCACGGGGACACTCGGAGAAGAACACCTGTTATGCCAACAGCTTCTGCAGATGCAAGGCCCTGAAGTTTCAGGGAATGGGTGGGGATTCCGGGAAAGGCTGGACCACTATGATGGGAGGCGGGGATAAGAAGGAGCTGGAATGGAGAGGTCCAAATTCATCCCAGGTGTCACTTGTCTGAGCTGGCTGCAGTTACACGGGGAGGCAGAGATTGTGCAGGCTGCCTAAGGGGCTTGGGAGCCCAGTTCCCATTAAAATGGATGAGATTTGGACATCCAAGTCCCATCGGTGACTTTGCAAGCTCATCCAGGACAGGACAGACTGCCCGGGGGGCTCCAACTGACTGGACTCCAGGAAGGGGCCTCAGTGCTTGACCAGAGAGTACCTGAGAGAGCTCTACTGGCTGGTGAGAACAGGTCACCACTGCCTGAGTGGGGCTCTTTCTTAAAGGGACAGGAACATGGAGCCCCATCCCAAGGGGGCAGGAGACTAGGGAAGTAAGAAGGGGCAAGAAAAGGCGAGGGGACGTGGTAGATGAAAGGGAGGAAGATGAAGAGGCAGTTGTGAAGGGGAGGATCAGGGCATCACACAGGATCAGGCCCCAGGGGGTTGCATTAAAGAGTTAAGTAACAAATGGCTGCGTAGTAAGACACAATTTGTTCTCAAGTTAGCGAGGCCACGTCCCTAAGGAAGGTCTAGGTGGAGCTCCTGTGTCTTTCCCCACCCACACAAGCTGGCTGGACCCCTTCACACACCCACACCCTCTGTGCACCCATGCAGGCCAGGGGCAGTCTGGCCACAACATCTCATGTGCTGGAAGGAAAAAGTACTAGATCCGCAAGAAGCCCAACTGGGCCTGATTCTCAGTCACTCTACAGCTGCATTGCACTGCCAGAGCAGCACGGCTGGGACCCCAGCCTGCTCATTCAGATTAATTCTGGGGACGGCAAGACAGACCCTCAGCTGGTGCAAACTGTGACTGTAACCCACGCACATAGGTGTGGATCACTGTCCCATACAGTGGCACCCAGACCGCTTACACAGAGAAAGGCTGAATCTCCTCTACAGCATCACCTGAGAGCCAGCTGCCTTTTGGCTCAAACTATAGAGGCTCCTCTGCTGAGGTCCCAGGTTGGAGTCTTCCTGTGGATGGTTACCTGAGGCTGTTCTGATTTACTCCCAGAGGATGGAGCCAGTGTTCCTTGGGTAAGAGGGAGCTGTCTGTGGGTCCGTCTACACTACCCAGTGATGGCGTCATCCCAGCACTGCAAGGCCTACCCATGCTATTCAAAAGTAGTGCATGTGTGGGGATGTAGCACCCAAGTATAAGCCCAAGAAGAAGGCAAATGGCTGGCCCACGTTGACACCACTGCCACCATGTCTTCACTAAGACATTACCCGTGCCAGAGAGACTAAAGATTCACTGCCCTGGTTGCACATCTCCAGGTAACTAACCCCACCACACTGGAGCTCACTCTGGCTGCTCTCTGACCTTCATGGCCCCATTTCATGTCTGATTCTTTTTCCGGGCCAACATGCTACATACATGCACATGGCCTGAGCAAGGTCTGTCAGCTTCGCCATGTCCTGACACACACACACACACGCCTTCCCAAGCAAACGGGACCTGCAGGGAGATGTGCCCGGAAAATGTTCTCTCCTGGCCAGTCTGTGCCTGGAGAGAAGCCAATGGGGAGTTCTTTCATAACAAGTGTAGAGTGATGGGAACTTTTCACAGAAGTGAGCTTAATGGGGAAGCAAAGTGGGTTATAAGCGGCAGAAGCTTGGGGTGGACAACAGAGACTTTACAAACAGCTGGACTGGACATGATCCCATGGACATGGACTGGTGTAACTCAAGCGTCAGGAAAGCGGTGGGGGTTTACATGGGCTGAGGGCAACGCCCCATTTCCCTATTACTAGTCAGACCGCATCAGCATTGCCAGCGGGAGCTCCATTGCACTGGGTGCTGCATAGGCACCTGGCAAGAGATACCTTTGACAATCTAACCATACAAGGCAGTGAGGGGATGGAGAAAGAATGATTAGTCAAGAGTGTCTGAGCCAGGACGAGAGCCCAGCTCTCCTGCAGCCCCATCCTGGGCCACCTCCACTACAGAACATTGCAACCTCTTTGCAGCTCCTTTTTGAAGGTGCTTATTACAGATGAAACACACCCTACAGCATGAGCACCATAAACCAGGCAAGTTACACTTAAGCCCTTGCTCCACAGTGGTTTGGAACAGAGCTATTCCCATTTACTCAGCCCAGGGTTAAGCAAGCACATTGCTCACCCTTCATCATCTCTTGTGTAAATCTGGAAATAAAGATTTGTACTTGGGACTGGCATTGCCTGAGCCAACCTGATGAAGAAGCAACACGTATTATGATCAAAGCCTCACTGCGCAAGGTGGAGCCAGCTGGGAACTTTTCAAACTTTGTTTTGTTGGAAAATGCCAATTCATCCAAAATGAACTGTGTCATGGCTAGTTGTGTCACTGATGCTGCCTCAGGTCCAGGATGGACTCCAGTTCAGAAGAGTTGATAGCTGGGTGGTTAAAGCACTTGTGTGGGCTTCAAAAGACCTGCTTTGAGTCACTGCTCTGGCTGGTTGAGATATGTAACCTGAATCCACGTCTTGCCCATCCCAGGTGAGTGCCTAGGCTGTAGCGTCTTTCTTCTTTGGTTTTTCATGAAAAATTTCAGCAGCCTGATGCTGACATGGAACAGAGCCTCTGAAGTTTTTCAGGAAACCCAATTCTTTTTGCTAGCCAGCCCACATGATAGAAAATATACTTGCACATCAGGAAAGATGCTCCTTGTCCCCACCCAAAAAGCTTATAGTTTAAATAACAAGAGAGAGAAAGACTCTGAGAGGCAAAGTGATGTGCCAAAGGCCATACAGCAGGTCACAGTCAGGATGAGCACACAAATCTGCCAAGTTTTGGTCCAATGCCCAAATTATGGGGCAACACAGCATGGTCCATCCAACTCAGTCTGAACCTGACAGGACCCAGTGACAAGTGTCAGGTCTGAGTTGCATCAGAAAACCACCCAACCCTCTCAGGTTGTTTGGGTCAGTTCTTCTCCTCCTGTGCATGGGGTGGGCAGAGCAGCTGCACATCCCATTCCTGCCAGTTGCTGCTGCCCTGCAGAGTATGCTGCAGTATCTCTAAGTGCCCAACACAAATACAGCACAGTAGGGACTGCTTGTGCTGGCAGTTTAGGAGATACGAACTCAGCTTTGGGTTAACTTGCTCAGGTTGGCTTCAGGCTTCAATCTCCAGCCCAGACAGCCCTTTGCCCAGACCTTCTGGGAAGCGATGTCAAGTAGTTTGAACCCAGCTTCCGTTCTGGATAACTAGGGAAAGCTTCACTCCACCCTATGAAATACTGAGCTTTTCTGCAGCTGCTTTAGTCACCAAGCCGGGTGGAAACTGGTTGACTTCATGCTGTAACTTTCACACATGATGTCATTTTATTTCCCCTGCAAAATGGTGGCCAAAATCCAGCCATTCAAATTAAAACATCAATTTAAATTACAAAAATTATTCTAAGTATTATTCACAGTTCACATCTGGCACAAAATACTCACAAAGTGAATGTGCAAATCACAATCCTGGGCAAAAGGGGGGCTGATTTATTTTCAGTCCATGTATATAAAACCTTCTTGGCCTCCATCAATGGATGAAAATGTGAAACCAACAGGCACTAATTGTAACATATCACTTGAGTAATTTTAGTACCATGGACCCCTCGGAAACATCTCTAATGTTGTGTTGGCAGAACCAGAGGGGGCAGAAGTACACTCCACTTACACTGAAAAGAAGATCTAACTCCATGTTTATGATGGGGCTCAAAATATTGCAGGTTCTGGATTGCTTCCTTGACAAATCTAACATCATGAAACAGTGTGCATGAGGTATTTTACTTTGCAGTCTTTGCCAACGCAAATTGTCACAGCTTCGTTGATTGGTCCCAGCTGAAGACATGGTCCCATGTCTGTAAAACAGCCATACCTAAGACTAGGTGTGTTGGGCCTGAGTTTCTTCCCGCATTGGTGTACATCAGGAATAACTCCATTGTCTTCCGTGCTGGTGTAAAACCCATGCAGAGGAGAAGCGAAGCAGCCTTGAGATTCCTACAAGCAGCTAAGTGTGACAGCCGGCACACACTTCAGTGAAAAAAAATCATGACCCTCTTTATGGTCTCTAAAGAAGTTTTATACTTCACGCCTCTACTAGTTTTGATGGAGCTACTGGTTATTGACACCAGTCTGAGTGAACTCAGAATCAAAACAACCAGGTGACATGAGGAACAATAGCATACTTTGGGCACAACATTACCAGCTGAATCTGAATGTTCTTGCTAGAGAAACATCACCCTGGAAGCTGTCCACTCTCACAACCCTAGGGTGAATGCTCTTTCACCAACCACTGCCCATCAGGGCCTCACGTGACAGGAGGAACTGGAGGTATTTGTACATAAGCTAAATTATGACTTAACTGGCTTCACAGAGCTCTGGTGGGATAATTCTCATGACTGGAATATTGGGACAGGGGGTGCAGCTTCTTCAGGAAGAGACAGGCAGGGGAACAAAGAGGAGAAGGTGGTGAATGATATGTGAAGAATAGATATGCTTGTTCCGGGTATTATAAAAAGACATCCCAGATCCTCCTGCTCCAGACGTATGAATCTCAACACTAAAGATAAAGAAAAATGTACATTAAATACAAGCTCTCTGTGGCAGTTTGGGCATTCCCCTTCCATCCACTAGAATAGCATTGCCCAAGCCATCGATTGTGACTAAAGCGACCGTGGGACATGCCTGCTGTGTAGTAAGAAGCAGCTGTGTAGCCCAGACAACGCTGCCATGCTGACCCAACGGGCGGAAGGGGACCTCAGCCCAAACCTCACACCCATTGCTGGGTTCCACTGGGTTGAGGTCAGGCGGCAGGACTCTCTCAGACCCTCAGGGCCACATTAATAGAGATGAGTCCGAAGGAGGTTGCAGCATGTCTGGGCCCCATGGCACTGGAGCGTAATGGTGAGCATTCTGTGTCAGCCAGCTCCTTAAACACGGGATGTTTCTGGCTGAAGAAAATCCCAGGCCCTTCTGTTTTTAACCCTGCCTGGCTTTGCTTTTCAGGCAGTACAATACAGCTGCAGTAGTTTGGGCCACTTCCCTTCTCCTTGTGACAAGTCCCAGAGCTCTGATGTCAGCTGGACTGATCTTTGGTATGGCTCATTCAGGGATGCTGGGTTGGGTTTTTCATCCCAGCCAGAAGCAAAGATTTTCATTTTTCCCAGGCCAGGAAAAGCAAGTTCAGGCTGATAAATATCTGTCAGCAAAAGGCATTAGCTAAATAAATGAAGTCACCGAAACAGAAAAAGCAGCCATCTCCACTGAAATACTTCAACAGCCAGTTTTTCCCCCTTGAGGTATGTTAATGCATTAAAAGATTTCATAGATTTGCACAAGTTAGTTAGAAAGTCTGATCATCCGAACCTACCTAAAAAGCTCATATCTGCATAATAAGGCCTAAAGCCCTGCTTGACATTTGCCCTTTTTTTTTTTTGACATTTACCAGACCATTCTGATGGCCACCAGACCAGGGACTGAGCCACCAGCGTTGAAAGCTTAAGATGCTTCAGCTTGAGGCAGTATTGCCTAATTGATAGACCCTTGAACAAGGCCACAGGAGACCTGAGTTCTATTCCTGGCCTGTTAGGTGACCTTAGGCAAATCATTTTGCGTCTGTGCCTCCATTTTCTCCTCTGTAAAATGAGGATAAAGACACTGGCCTCCTTTGAGATCTATGGATGTGAAAAGCTGGACAAGAGCAAGGTGTAATTATTACTGAACAAGTATCAGAGAGGTAGCCATGTTAGTCTGTAGCTTTGAGAACAACAAAAAGTCCTGTGGCACCTTAAGACTAACAGATATTTTGGAGCATAAGCTTTCGTGGGCACAGACCCACTTCAACAGGTCTTTGCCCAAGAAAGCTTATGGTCCAAAATATCTGTTAGTCTACAAGGTGCCACAGGACTTTTATTACTGAGCAAGTGACCCAGGCTGAACAACTGTGGGGCTAAAACAGACTGACATCCTCTGTGGGTCAGGCAGAAAGGGAAGATGTTTCAAACACATTCACTGATCTCCATTCAAGAAGCTCGCAGTGGTTGTAATGACATCACACAGTATATACCCTGGCCTAAGGCACAAAGCAGAACTAATCGCTTCATCCAGGAACACCCCAAAGTGACTTGCCCCTGATGTGAGCTGGTTCTGCTTGTCTTCACTAGGCCCTGATATTGCTACATCTTAATACCATTCCATCATGCAGGCAGAGCCTTGAAGCTCTGCCAGCTTGCTTGAAAGTTAAATACCTCTGCTAATGAGCCTTTCCTTCCAGGTCCTATCTGATCTGGGACAGTGAGGTGAGGACTCAGGATTTCAGCTCAAGTGCTGAGATTTTGGGCAGTTTTTGTTAAAGCCCCAGCTCCTGGCATCCCGGAAATAACTGAGAATCTCAGACGCTGGTTAACTTTTTTTTTAGAAGTGTTCTACCCTTGTGATCTCAGAACAGTTTGGAAACATGACTTTGAAGGGTCCTAAACCAAAAGAAAAATAGAGACCCAACTTTGCTATTTAAAAGAAAACAAAAACAAACACCTCTTGTTTTTTCTGGTGCTTTTATGACTTCCTGGAGGGTGCTGACTCCCCCATCTTTGGATAATTGGGGTTGGCAATGCAGCTCTGGTATTTACAGACTGCCAAGCCCCCTCCCATCTCATGGCTTCTGCTCACTTTGTGTAAGGCAAATCCAAATGGGCTTGGCTACCATATCCCACTGTGACAATCCTTGGAATCCCGTGCCACGGAGAACTGCAGGAAAGCGCTGGTGAAAATTATGATGAGTTCTAACCTCAGCCTCCAAATTATGACCATGACCACGCTCCATTTGAAATTAACGGTCATAATCCCCCAAAGGCCGTACGCTCTCAGATCGCAGCTTGACTAGACTCAGTCCATACACTTGGTTCTGCATTGTCCTGTACCAGTCACTCGAGCCATAAATGATGCAGACATGAATGAATGCCTGTAAAGGGTTAAACCCAGAGCTGGGGTTAGGGGGAGTCCTCTGTGTGAAACAGCCAGGTGAACCAATGGGGAGAAAGAGGGATTCTTTTGAATTGAAACAATTGCCTGCTGAGAGAGTGTCTTTGTTTTTATGTGGCTAGAGCAGGGAAAGACCAGTATGCTTGATCTTAAGTAACCTGAATGAATCCAGTAAAGCTCCTGGCCACATCATAATCAGTGCGTAGATACACACATAGAAAGGAAATGTTTAGTTGGATGCAATTATGTTATTTTTATTTTGGATTTGGTGTGGGACTTTCTAGGCTGGTTGATGTATTTTTCTCCTGTACTCTGTAACTTCTGAGATGAATCCCAGGGAAATAATTCTCTGTGCTCTATCCTTGATGTTTTGAGTTGCTCTTATAACCAGCAACCAAGTATGCTGTATTATCTTCCTGGTATATTTAATTTTTTGCTTTGTTAATAAATTACTTCAAGGCAATAATTTAATTCCTGCATCCTAAAGGAGTTTCTGGGTGAATGCCTTCTTAGCCCAGAAGGTCAGATATTAGATTATAGCTTAATTTCTAATCTTTGTTTCCCAGTCTCTTCTAAGGGAGGGAGAAGCTTTGGGTTAACCAACAGGAAGACATCCCAAGTGTGTCTTTCTGGGTTTTAAGGGGACCTTTTCTACTTCATGGCAGAAGTGATTATTCCTGCCACCCCCAGGGTCAAGGAATCTGTGACCTTAGGGAACCTTTTTAAACAGAGCCTATAAAGGCAAAGCATTTTTAAGGTTTTTGCAGGTCCCCCTCTTCCTGCACTTGGAGTGTCAGAGTGGGGATCAGCCCTGACAGATGCTAGCACTGATCTGTCAATAATAGCAAGCAACATAGAGACTAACAAATTTATTAGATCATGTGAGTGGGTTTCACTCATGAAAGCTCATGACCTAATGTATTTGTTAGTCATTAAGGTGACAAAGGACTGCTTGTTATTTGTGAGGCCTCAAGCTTACGCATCTCCCCTCTGAGCCTGATTTGGCCATGGTTTATGTTGGTGTTACTGACTTCATGAGATGCAGGACAGCAGAGAATCAGGTCCTCCAGGTGCTACCAACACTGGAAATGCTAAGCAGCAAAGGAAATCAACAGAGCTCTGCATGGAGCCTCCAGCCAGTTCTAGTGCCTGTCAGCTTTTAAAGCAGTGTATGGAGAATCTGCAGTGGCTGCAGGGTGCAAAGCTGGATGAGGTGAGCCAAGCAGAGAAGACACTGTCATTAAACACAAACTACATGCACCTGCCCACAGGTGGACTCAAACCAGACACCTCTCTCTGGAGCTTAGTGCAGGAGCCTCTACAGTTTGGGTGCGTCTACACCAGCCAGCTACTTTGAAGTAGCTGGCACAACATCGAACTAGCACCCGTCGCATCTACACACGCCGTGTGCTATTTCGACATTGAAATCGACATTAGGCGGCGAGATGTCGAAATCGCTATTCCTATCCGAGGATGGGAACAGCACCCGACTTGGGCATTCAACGTCGAAGTGTAGCGTGTGTTCAGACGATCCGCGTCCCGCTACTTCGAAATAGCGGGGTCCTCCATGGCGGCCATCAGCTGAGGGGTTGAGATGCTCTGTCCAGCCCCTGTGGGGCTTTATGGTCCCCACACACAGCAGCCTTTAAAGCACCACAGACCCGGATTTTCTGTGGCAGGAAGCTGAGTGTGCAGGCAGCAGCACACGCACGTGCTAGCCCTGCATGCCTTCTACAGGCCCCAACCCCTCCACCCACCACCCATGGTATCGAGCCAGCTCCCCAAGCACCCCCAGGGCTCCCTCCTGAGGGGTCTCAGGCACCCCCGGCAGCCAAGCGGGGGGCCCAAAAGAGACAGGGCCCCTCCTGTTCGGAGGCTGAGCTCCGAGACCTGCTGGGGCTCTGGGGCAAGGAGGAGGTTCTCCACGTGATGGGGAGCAAGTGGCGGAACGCAGAAGCGTTCGCCCAACTGGCTGAGGGCCTGGCTGCCCAGGGTCACCCTCCCCACACTCCGGATCATGTCCGGAGTAAGGTGAAGGAGTTGTGGCAGGGGTACACCTGGGACTCAGCCAGCTGGTCTGGGGCTGCCCCCGCCACTTGCCCCTATTACAGAGAGCTCGGGCCATCCCAGGCCCCCGGGACACCTCCTCCCTCCTGGCCACCCTTGACACCATGGCCGACAAGCCCCAGCAGGCCTCGGAGCCTGAGTCTGGCCCGGAGGCCAGTCCCACACTCCAGGGCACATCCGAGGAGTCCCCCCTTGGGACAGCGGAGGAGGGGTCCAGCAGTGAGGAGCGGGGGCTCCTCATCGACCTCCCCTCCCGGAGCACCAGCCGGGCATCCACCCACCGGGCTTCCCCCGACCGCGGCAATGGACGGTCAGGTACGTACCCTACAGGGCACACACCCACGGGCCACAGGGCAGGGGCACCAGGCACAACCGGGAGCCTCACACACCCCCAGCAGACCCCAACCTGCAACCGTCCAGCCACAGCACAGTCCCAGGTTGCACGTCCATCTGCGCCCGTCAGCACCCACACCCATGGACAGCACTGTGCCTTAACCCTGGGGGCAGGGGGACAATGCAATGGGGACAGCCAACAGGGACATCACACCCACCGACAGGGACGGAGACCCAGCACCCAAGGCGGGGTGGGGGGAATGGGCCATGGTACGGTACTAACATGCTTCCCCTCCCTCTCTGCAGCTATACCATCTGACACCCCAGCAGCCAGGCACCCTCCGTTGTCCCCGACAGCCCGCCGGAGGTCAGCTACCACCAGCACCCAGAGACACCCCCAAGGCCAGCAGGACGGTCCTGCCACTGCCAGACCCTGGGGGTGGCCCCTGTGGACCCCCAGCTCCTGGCAGCTCTCCAGCGGCAGACAGAGGTGGTGGAGGAGAGACTCCACTTCGAAAGGGAGGAGTCCACCCAGCGGTGGACGGCATGGGAGGACTTCATGGGGGTCTTCTGGGACATAGACAGGCCCACCCCCCACCTCCCCCAGGCTGCCCTCCCCACCGCTCCACCCGTTGCCCCCCCTGCCTCACTGCCTGCCACCCCACCTGAAAGCTCCCCAGGACCAGAGCCCCCTGGGGCTGAAGACCGGCCAGTGGAGGCATCCCGGCTGTACTTGCCAGTCCTCCCAGCCCCCAGCCAGCCACGCCGGGGACCACGGACATGGGGGGGAGAAGGCGCGGGTGGCACACCATACCCGCCGGGGGTCACACCCCTCTACCCCCCCCCGGACTGATGGGCCAACGGGCGAGCCGGCCGCTAGGCCCCATGTATATAGTTGTCCCCCTTTGTATATTGGTTGCAGTTTCTGTTGTGCACAAAACAAAGTTAGCAGTTTTCAAAAAAAGTTTTATTTTCCAAATAACTGGAGGCGTGTGCTTGTTGTGGGGGGTGGCATGCGGTGTTGGGGGCGGTGTGCGGGCAGTATGTGGGGGGGGGTCCTCCAGGGAAGGCCAAGGAGGTGCTATGGTGTCTCCCTGATCGAAGTGAGCCCACAGGGCCTCGCAGACATGTACCCCCTCACAGTGGGCCTGGCAGCTGGGTGTGGCAGCCGGCTGGGGGAAGCCCATGCCGGCATCGACTGCCCACCCTGGACAAAAGCCTCCCCCTTGCTCTCGACAATGTTGTGGACAGTGCAGCATGTGCCCACAACCTGGGGGATGTTCTGGAGGCTGACATCCAGTCGGGCAAGGAGGCACCGCCAGCGGCCCTTCAGATGGCCAAAGGTCCTCTCCCTCCCCGGTGGGCGTGGTTCAGGCAGGCATTGAACCGCTCCTGGCTGGCCTTGAGATGGCCAGTGTACGGGCGCATGAGCCAGGGCTGGAGGGGGTAGGCTGCGTCCTCCATGAGGCAGAGGGGCACGGTGGTGTCCCCCAGAGGGATTTCCCTCTGGGGGGATGTAGGTCCCCACCTCCAGCCGGGGTACAGGCCCGAGTTCCTAAAAACACGGGCATCGTGTGTGCAGCCGGGCCAGCCCATGTACACATCCTGGAACCGGCCCCGACTGTCCACCATGGCCTGCAGGACCACAGAGTGGTAGCCCCTCATGTTTATGTATCTTCCTCCACTGTGGTCCGGAGCGCGGCTGGGGATGTGGGTCCCGTCCAGGACCCCAAAGCAGTTCGGGGACCCCATGGAGGCGAATCCTGCGATGGCTGTGTCCAGGTCCCCAAGTCGGACAACCCTCTGGAGCAGCATGGCACTGAGCGCAGGGACCACCTGTGGGGAGGGAACACAGGCGCCCATGAGGCTGTGCAGGGTGCCCCAGGGCCCTCCCTGCAGGCCCCCCTCCTAGGCATCTCCCCAGGTACCCCCCTCACCCAGTCCCTCACTCCCCAGCACCCCTCCCTCCCCATCCCCTTACCCGGCCCCCCTGCCCCCCAATGGGTGTGTGCCTGGGCCTCCTTACCTCCATGACAAGAGCCCTGACCATGGCCTTTCCCACTCCAAACTGGTGTCCCACAGAGCAGTAGCTGTCTGGAGTGGCCACCTTCCAGACGGCTATTGTGACCCTCCTCTCGACGGGGAAGGCGCGCTGCATCCGAGTGTCCTGGTGCCTAAGTGCAGGGGTGAGCCACTGGCAGAGCTCCAGGAAGGTCTGCCGGCGCATGCAGAAGTTCCACAGCCACATGTTGTTGTCCCACTCCCGTATGACCAGCTGCTCCCACCACTTGGAGCTGCTGGGGTAGCTCCAGAGGTGGGGGAGCAGCCGGCGGGGGAGGAAGAGGGGAGCCCAGTGGTCAGGGGCATCCCCATCTGACCCCAGGGAGGGCTCCTCTGGCAGGAACCACTGGGCGGCCTCCCGGGCAGCACCTAGCAGGGCGCTTGCCCCCTGGATGACTACCTGGAAGGCCACCTCTTCCTGCTGCTGCTGCTGGGGGTCCATATCTGTTGTGACTTGGTCTGTGAGAGTGTGGGGAGCACCCTGCGGACCACGTGGTGTGCAGGCCGGGTGTGTCTGGGAGGGGCCCTTTAAAGGAGCAGCTTGCTGTTGACCCAGAAGGGCTAGTTCAGCCTGTGACCCCGTCCGTGGGCTTTCCTGACCCCTTATTTCGACAGGGAGTGCTTGTGTGTGTGGACGCTCCGCGTTTCCTTCTGGGGCGGCTCCTTTCAGCGTTCCCCGTCACTACTTCGACATTGAACGTCAACGGCAGCAGCCCGGGAGGACATGTGGACGATACACATTGAAGTAGCTTATTTTGATGTTCTTATGTCGAAACAGGCTACTTCGACATAGTGTGCTAGTGTAGACGTAGCCTTTGAGGTAAAAGCCAGCTGCCTCACAGCTAATGTAGAGAGATTCTTTCTCTCTGTAAGGGTAGGTCCACACAGCAAAGTTATTTCCAAATAACAGCTGTTATCTTGCAATAACTATCCTAGCGTCTCCACCATGCAACCGCTATTTTGAAATACATTCCAAATAGCAGTTGTTATTTCAAAATTGGTAACCCTCATTGTATGAAGAAAATGGCACCTACTTTGAAATTTCTAAATAAGCCATCAGAGTTCCCTGTAAGCTGTGGGCTGAGGAGAGATTCAAATGCCATCCAGCTGATTAGCACAGCGCCCATCGGCAGGGCTTTTTGTTTCCACTGGTGGTGCACATTCACCCATGCCTTGGTGCATGCAGAAAAATTTATTCTGGGCAGAAATGGAAAAAAAAATCCACATGCAGGTGGGGAAAATTAGAGGGAACCTTGACCACCACCAGCCCAGCTTCCCCCCACCCACCTCACTCCTTCTGGAAGGCTCCGGAATGTTAGCCATCGGTTTTCACTCCCCTTCTCCACTTGCATTCTGCAGTTGCGGCCGATAGCAAAAGCGCAGCAACCCTCTCATGAGCAATTCCCCTCACCCTATGGCTGGATCCGAGAAGCGGTGGGCATGAAGGGAGAGAGAGATTCCCAAGCCATTCCTGACTGTGCCTACTGCCTCCAAATGGCTAGAGAAGGGCAACGGCTAGACCCAGTCCTGCAGTGCGCGGGGGAACAAGTGAGAAACACCACACCTGTCCTTTCTCCATGGCTGCAGAGGGCAGGGGAAGCAAGGTGCTGCTATGGCCTGTCTCTTCAATGCACGGTGGCCCATTGAGCTGCTGGAACCTTGGAGAGAAGTCTCCACTCTTGGCAGAGCTACCCCGTTAAGCTCCTGGCCCTGAGCCTGTGCACAGGGACAGCACCTCTGAGGCACACAGAAGCTGGAGCCCCATGTTCCTAAGAGCCTGGTTATTGGCAAAGCAGGAGGAGGAGGGGAGGCCACGGCTGTTTGCCATAAAGCATCAGGGCTGATATAGAGCCAGGCCTCAGCGTGTGTCAGCAAGGAAGGGTCAGATGGGCCCTGACAGGATCTCTCATCACCTTAACACAGGCCTAGCAGTGGGATTGCTAATGCATCGCAGGAAATCCTGCTCTGCTGAGCTCAGCTGGATGGACAGCTTGCACCCACGGGGGAGTCCAGACCCACAGCAACCTGCCTGTCAGGCTTAAGCCGCTGAGAAAATAAAGGGGCTCACTGCAGGGATTTTGGAGCAGGCGAAAAGTTTCAGAGGAAAAATCTTTCTACGATACGCTCTTTGGGGCAAAGTCTGCCATTTACAATGCTTCTGTCATCATCTAACAAGGGGTCTTGCCTCATTCTAGGTCTCTATGTGCTGCCAAAGGCCACTAATACCGAACCTGTTCTGCACCTGCCCTCAAAGTCAAACCAAACCCCCCCGGAGGAAGAGGACGATTTGAACAGCTGTCGCACCCAGGGATGAACCAGAGCCCCACTGCACTGAGCGCTGGCAGGGAGAAACAGAGACAGCCTCTGTGCCGAAGAGCTTTCCACCTGAACATAAAAGACAAAAGACAGAGTGGGGCAGCACTGGGCACCAAGGAGAAGAAACTGGGGAGCAGGATGGGCCGTGTGGTGCAGCAGTCTCTCAAAGACTGTTGCCTGGCAAATGCCACTGATCTGCAGTTCTGCCCCTCTCCCCACCACCTCAGTAGCGCCAAACAACCTCTCCTCCCATGTAACCGGGGGTGGCTTGACATTTTAAGTCAGGAGACCAGTATTGTGACTCACCGGCTTCTCAATGAAGCCCTCTTGCTGCTTCTTTTGGAAGGCTGGGGGTACTTGTGACCCCGTAGCCTCCATATAAACACCCTGGAGGGGTCCTGTCCCCACAGCCCCTCCGCTGAGAGCCCCAGAGGCAGGCCATGGCTCTAGTATTCTCATCAGGGCATCAAACCCAGGGAAACAATTGTTCACTCTGATTCCTAGGTAAGATTTTCTTATTTCCTCTGGGGGAGAGCATGAGAGAAAGCCTCACATGACAGACATTATCCAGGGCGTTATGCGCTACTGGTAAACGCTCAGATAGCAGAGCAGTTAGGATGGTATGAGCAGCCACATGGAATAAAATAGTGCAGAATGGAACATTTTCCAAAGACCTTCCCACCTCCCACAAATACTGCCCTAGTCTAGGGCTCACAGGTTGGTAAACGGCAGTTTCCCTGCCCAAATGAGAAGTTACGGCTCCAGGCAAACTATTTTGTAAGATTCCCACCCTCAAACTCGCGCCAATACAGTGTTCTGTTGGGAACAGCTTAAGAAGCCCACGTGCCAAGGATCTGCTAGAGCTCTCATCACCTTTGTGATCCCTACGTTCCATCCCCCTGCCGAACTGGTATCACTCTGTTCCCTGTGGACTTGGTCCAATTAGGGCTTGTCAGTGCACGCATTAGATGTTCACTCCTCCCACCCTCCCTCTGTATTTTAATCACTGCTGGAGCAAGGCAAAACTGCAGGACTACTGAAAATACTTGGCAGGGCAGGGCTGTTCCATCTGCAGTTTGTATGCTGTAAGGAGGGAGATGGTCTGTAGATCAGGAAGGGGCAGATAAAGAGCCTTCAATTCCTGATGGAAAACACTGACAAACATGCTACTTGGGGAGTCTTTGGCTCCTTTCTGCTTCTTCGTTCTGCCCTCCCCTTCCTACTGCAGATAAATGGGGCCTTGCTTCTCAAGAGTTCCATCTGCTCCTTGTGCTTATTCTCAGCCTGGAGGTCAAAATCTTTGGGCCTGGGAGGGAACAGTGCTTTTCCCAGCTAGGATGGTAGCCTAGTAACTGCAGATTAAAGAGATGGGATCCAACATCTACTGTAGCCCTGTTTATCCTAAAAGAAGCCAAAGATTTTAGATGGTATGAGCTACGAACCCTGCAGTCCTCACCCCGGTGAGTCAATGGGCAGGATTTTCCTCTGACCCCCAGGTTTACACACGAGTAACTCCACCATCACCCATGGGGATGTTGCAGACTCAAACTGATGGGAAAGAAAAATCTGGCCTTGCCTTCTGGCCTCGGTTACATGGTTGTAAATTGTGCAAAAGCAGCTGCAGTTTTACTCAAGTAACTTTCTGGGTACTTTGTCCACCTCTGGTTGTGACCCATCTTGAGGGCTTGCAGCAATTCCATCCCCATCCACTCAGTCATTCAGCCCAGCTGCCTGCTTTGCATGCACACTTCAGCTACCTGGGCCCAACAGGGACACTAGTGTTGAGTTTCTTGCTCCACTTGCTTGGAAGGAGAATCCAGGAAAGGGTCATTAATAAACCAAGTCACTCTAAGCTCTCTCAACAATGGGAAACAAGGGGCTGGGATGTAGCCAGGGCTCACTTGTCACATTCCTGGGTGGATGGAAATCGGGACATCTCTGCTACAGAGCAGCATAGCCTATTTAGGGAACAAAGCAAAACAATCATAAAGGCTGATACGCCGGAGAGTGAGCTGACGACATTTACAAGGTGCCAGCGTGACGGGCTCAGAAACTGGTGCAGGGGAGTTGCTGCAGCTAGATGCTGGGTAACACTCCCTTACCACTACTGTCAGGGCAGCTCTCTCCCCAGGCAGGCAGAGTGGCTGCAGCCGAGTTGGCTCACAGGGCAGATGTGGGGGAAGTGCACATTGTGCTACAGAATCCTCCCTACCAGTGGGGTTGCGCCAATCACAATACCAGGTCCTACTCTGGAAGCCAGCATAGATAGTTGCTCAGTTTAGCTGCTCCTCGAGACCAACCAAGAAAGGCAACGCACAGGGGCTGGAGAGAGGGACGGCTCCGGCCGGCTGGGGCTCACACTGCACACAGGGTTTGTGTCATTGACCAGCACTCCCCCTGGTGGCCGGTTACACATATTCACAATCAGAGCTGGGAAGGGAGGGAAAGGGCAGAATGATTATTTCCAGCCTGTTGAAAATTCTGTGATTTTGGAATTTGCTTTTGCCCCAGATTAGGAGGAAAAGTGGAAGCATTAGAATTTTTTCCAGCACTTTAGAAAGATTCCATGCAGAGTGCCTTGCTGCCACATCCCTGCATCAAAGTGTTTCCTTTCACCTCTGCATTAAGCTGCATCCCCCAAGCGCCTCAAGCCTCTCTTCTCGCCCCTGGACAGTTCCCCAGCTGCACTTAATCTGCAACAATACACTACAGTGTGAGGACACCAGTGAAGCACTACCTTGGTTTGACCAGAGGCGACCAGTCAGGGGACTGTAGTTCACCTGAGCAGGCCCACTCACATGTAAAAGCATCACTCCTGTAGCAGCTTTCGCTTTCCCTTGTGAAGGTCCAGGGTTCAATCCCTACAGCAACCAGAGTGTCTACGTCTGCAGCCCAGAAGATCTGGATCTCAGGTCTAGTCTTGCTTACTGGATTAGAAGTCCAAGAAGGTCCAGAGCATCTCACATCACTTCAGTAGTTACCACGCTGGCCAAGTCAGGGCCAGCACTGATGTGTGAAATGGCACTTTTGTGAGCCTGGGCATGAAGCAGCCAAAAGTCCATGGAGAAGGCCAGGATGAAAGAAGCCTCCTTGAGTCCACATGAACTTTCCACAGGAAGGAGCACACCTGATGGGACCTCCCTTTAGAGCTCCACAAAGCTAGAGGCCCCATCCAGGGAAGATTCCAGAGGATCCTGCTTTCCACTCCACTGGCATCTGGTACATCCCCATTCCTGACATTAGGAGGCAGTAGCAAGGCAGGAGAAGAAAACATCTGTTATGAGGGAGACCCAGGGCATGTTTCTGACTCCAGCAATGGCGAATTTGAAAAAATAAGAAACACCCTTGGGAAGGAATTTTTCCTGGACTTCTTTAGGGTCTGGGAAAAGGGGCCCAGAGATATGGGAACAATTTACAAACAGCTGGAGACTGGGGCTGCAATTCGTCCTGGATCATTCAGAGAAGAGGAAAGGGCACCAGAGGCCAGGCGGTTAAGTAGGGATATGAGGAAAGCATAAGCAATCAGCAGAAGGCTTTTAAAATTATAAACACTCTGCTGTAGGGAGCTTTGTATGCAAAATAAGCAACAGCAAATTGAAAAAAAAAAAAGGTATGGAATGGAGAATGGGGACAGTGAGAGAGAGAATGGGACTGCAAACCATTTCAGGTGAAAAGAAAGATCTCCCAATGCATTCCTGTAGCAGTCATGAGGGAGAACATAGGAAACTAGCAAAAGCCGCCAGAGCCATCTGAAAGAGGGGCAGAGATGAGGAGCTAGAAAGTACTACAAAGAGCTTCTTAATTGCCTCCCTGCTGGGTGGGTGCGCCAAGAACTATGGCCCAGGAGACACTGCTGCTGGTTGCTGCCACAGAGCAGACTTGGTGGATGCAGCTGAAGATTGCATCTTCCCGTGATGTAGGCATTTTCACTGTGGTTGCTGGGGTTTGTTCAGCTAGAACACAGCAGTCACCTGGACCACTCAGCACCAAGCCTAACCAGAACCCTTTTCTGCGCTGCTCCCAGATGTGCTTGAACTGGGGCAATATGCCTGAGGCCTCCTGAAGGAGAGAGGTCTCCTCACCTTATGAAAATGGCAGCCCTACCAACAAGGGAATCTAAGACCTGCAGCAAGTAGGCAGCTCCCTCCCAGCACGATCCTTGTTAGAACAGCCATAGTGAAATGCAATTGGCAGAGGGGGAGCCAGGATCCCACATGGTCCTTACACCAAGCTGGGGATTGGGCCCTGGCTCTTGTATGACCTGCAGAAATTCCTGGGTTAAATAATTCCCCGTTATTAAAGTCTATAGAAACTGCTCTACTAGTATGCTTGTATGTTTACACTGTGGAGCTATTTCAAGATATTGAGGTATCCAGAAATAGTAACTTCACCTCTAGGAAACATGCCTAGTATTTTGAAATATTTTTCAAAATACCTGGCGTGCTGTTTCAGCATCTCACGACCCCTCATTGCAAGAGGAGTAAGGGGTGCCTCAAAATAGCACAGTATTTGAAATTTGGTGTTGCGTAGACAGTACCAAATCCCAAAATAGCCTATTTCAAAATTGTGTATCTTATTTTGAGTTAAGGGCACAGTGTAAATGTAGCCCTATAGTGTTCTGTTTAGAGAAGCTGGAACTGAGGGACAAGGGATGAATCTCTTGATGGTTATCAGTTCTGTTTATTCTGCGCACAGCGCCAGGCATTGGCCACTGCCAGAAGACAGGATACTAAGCTACATGGACCTTTGGTCTGACTCATTATCGCTGTTCTTATGTTAAGTACCTAGAGAAGCAGGCTGCTCTCACATTAGTGCCAAGGGGGAATCCCTTCCAAGAATCTTGCCTTGGTCACAGCCCGTGCTCTGACCCTCATGAGAAGCCGGAGGAATGTAATCAACTAGTCGAGAGGTTTGGGTGAAAATGCAGATGGTCCAACTCTAGCTAGAAGTAGATGCAGAAAGCTCAGAGATTTCATATATTAAATTATATATCTTTGTTTGCATTACAGTAGCACTTAGAGGCTAAGATCATGACCCCCCTAGTGCTAGGACTGCACAGACACATGGTAAAAGACCGTACCTGTCCCCAAAGAGTTGAAGAGCAGACACAGACACAAGGTGGGAGAAGAACTTGAAATACACCAGCTATGTCTTCACTGAAGTTAAGTCTGGCGATTGACTGAGCATCCCCACTGTAAAGTGGCGTTACTTGTGTCCTCATTCTTCCTGCACCTGCCCATGCGTGCCTGAGGCCATATCCATGTAGAATGGGTGAAGGCAAGTTCCAGCCAGCCCACTCCATGCTCACCAGAGCCCAGTCTCCACTGGCCCCACCCTTGCTCCCCCTTCGCACCAGGCAGCCTTAGCTTCTCCCTTCACCTGCCCTGTGGCTGCAGTCACAGTTCTGGGAGCAGCCAGCTCGCTGCATGGCCATGGCCCTAGCTCCTGTCCCAGCTCCTGCCCAGGGAACAGCCAGGCAGTAACCCAACCCCAGAACCAGGCCCTGGTCCTGGGAGCAGCCAACAGCCGTGCGGCTCCAGCCCCAACTCCTGCCCCAGGAGCAGCCAGGCAGCCGCACTACAGCCCCAGCCTGCCCAGGTGGCCAGCCAGGCAGCCACAGCACAGCCAGAGCCCCAGCCTTTCCAGCTGACCAGACTGTGGTTGGCAGGGCCAGCGTGGTCTTTGAGAAAGCTGTGCTTTCCTTTGCTTCTACGGCATGCTGCCCATGGACATATCCCACAGCTTTGTGTGCTGAGCTACCCTAGGCTCCTGTCCAGTCAATTTCAGGTGAAGTCATCCGCTCTCCCACCTGGGGGAAGGCATTGGGGCAGTAGCAGCACTCCAGTGACTTAGCCAGCATTTTCACTGTGTAGGGGAAAGGATCTGGCCTAAGTTAAACAGGAGCCTGGGCTTAAACCCTGTGCAAACCTGGGTGTGATGGGGTATTCACCCACAGCCAGCCCTGGAAAGGGTTAAGTTGGCTTGGAGGGCCAGTTCACTCCTTCACTGCCCCCAAAGAAGGTGCCAGGAGGACAAATTAAGGGATGAAGCTCACCAGGAAAGGGCTTGTCGAAAGCCAGGTAGCAAAAGACTGAAGTGGCTGCAGGAAGGAGGTTTGCAGTCGGTCTCCCTGTGAGTAGGGAGAGAAGGGAGATAGGCCTCTAGGGAAGGTGGAAGACCAGCCGGACTGTACGAAGCAGTCCAAGGAAAGAGCTGCAAGGTGCGGGACTACGCAGACATTAACCTCAAGATGTAGAGCCCCTGAGCTAGAAGCTGGAGAAAAGGGTGGGGCCAGGTTCCCCTCCCAACCACTGGAAAAGCAACACATTGGAAGGCTGCCCGTGACAGCTGATGCAGAAGCTTTAGTGCCGACACCACAGAAGGGAAAACTGCAGTGACCTGAGAGGACTGAGCCGAGGAGAGGGAGCAGCTGAGTCCTGAGAGAGTGAGCACACCCCTGAAGAAAGGGATATCGGACTGGCAGAGCCAACTGCCAGCTGCAGCCACGCAGAGATGCTCCAGGGATGAGGCTGGTGCCCAGTGATGCTGGGTCAGAGATTTATGGTGGGGGGGAATTGGGCTAAACCCAGGAAAGAACCTCAGTTAAATATGCAGTGAAGACATACGCAACAGTGGGGTGGAGTGACTTGCCCAAAATACACTGATTCACCTGGTATTGCACTGGATGCAGAGAATCTCCTCTAACCAGATTTCTTTTTCAGCTTATTTTGCAAGCACAGGTGCTCTAGGGCGGCATCCAGACCTTGTGATGTTTACCTAAAGCCAAAGTTCAAACGCCTCCATCATCAGGCATTTCTGAATTCTCACCTCTGCACGAGTTGCGTTTTTAGGCCACGATCGATGTCTCCAGAAAATATTCAAACTCCCTGAAGGAAATACAAACACCTCCCCCCACACCCCACACACACACACACACTTAAACCCAGGAGGCTACAGCAGTTCTTAGAGCTGCTAGGAAGCATGGGAAAGTTTAGCCCAGCCAAGTCACTAATCAGATCTACATAAACTGTTGAGTCAGGAAAAACAGAAGTGCTTTGCAAGAGGCCAAAATCTTAATGCCTTCACAAGCATTCCCCGTCCCTCCAGCACAACAGGTTTAATGACTGCATCAGCTGCAAGCCACTGGGAATGTTCTCAACTCATGTCATCCTGCTGCAAACTCAGTCCCAGGAGACCTGGTCCATTCAATTAGCTAGCCCTGGAAGCTTGCTGCAGGTTCTGCATCCGTCCATCTGTCCCTAGCTCTTCATTTTCTATCTCCATTTATCAGGCCTCTGCATTCCCTTAATCTGGTCCCAGCCCGCCCCAAAGTCAGGAGATAAGCAGCAGGCTGCAAAGGCTGATAAAAGAGAATCATACAAATCCATTCATTCCGCTTCTGTGCTTGGAATTACAAACCCTGCCCCTTGCTAACTACCTCCCCCAGCAAGAGCCTTGTGACACCAAAGGCCAAGCAGGGGAATGCTGCTATTAACCTGCCATGTGAAAAGAAAGCATAAGGTAGCAGTCAAACAATGACTGGGTACTCAGAATTCCTGGTTTCTGTTCTCAGGAGAGCCACTGACGTACTGCAGAAGTATGGACAGCTCAGTAGGCCTAGCTCAAAATAAGTTACGCAATGTGCATTATGCAAATTCGTGTAACTTATTTTGAGGCATCTTATTTGGAACCTGGTCCAGGCTACACTGCACCAGAGTCTGAAATAAGTGCTTGAGCTACCACCCCACCGCTCCTCCTGATGAACTAGCTGACCTCAAGAAGGGTCTGCAGCATCTAGCAAGTTAATCGGCTACTTCGACTGAACACTACAGTGGAAAAGCCTCACAGATCCTCTCAATTCCAAAGGAGGGATGCACTGTGAGAGGCAAGGATGCAGTGTCTGGTACTACTGCTAATCAGCCAAAAGTTTCTGTTGAACCTAATTTTAGAAGTGGCATCATCTGCTACAAGTATGGGGCGGATGGTCATACAAAGTGAAACTGTGATGCAGAAGAGGATTTACAGAAAATCACCTGCAAGCTCAAACAAAGAATTTGGGAAACTTCAGAGGAGCCCAGTGAAGGAGCGAGCTGGTGCTTCAAGGAAGCTACACTCCACAAAGTGCTACAACAGTGTGCTAATTTCCAGGGGGGGATTTGCCCTAAGGACTGGTAGGTCCAGCTCCTGCTGTCCCTGTTCAGATAGAAGGCATTTATGCTCACGCTCTCCTGGACAGTGGTTCACAGGTCATCATTTTATATAAAACACTTTACAAAACCTACCTTCGTCACTTGCCCATCCAGACCTGGGATAATTTGGAACTCTGGGGGTTTAGTAACCAGAAATGCCCATATGAGGGATATTTATCCACACAGATTGACTGGGTGGAACTCAGTCATGGGAGTTCCCAGGGCTGCCATCCTATGGCTTCAGCGTTAGTCCCTGGCGTGACATGGGGAAAGGCTTCAGCCTCCCTCCCAGCCCCATGAACCTACACTTTGTGGCCCCATGCTGCCCCTTCTTCCTGCTCACCCACCAAATCCCTGGCCCCCTATACAGATACCTCCTCCTCCCCTCCTGTCTGCCAAAGGCACATTCAAACAGCCATACAGCATTGGCTTAGCCTGTTGAACCACTCCTGGCTGCTTTCCAGGTGCACTTGTATAAGGCTTCCAGAGCCAGGGCTGTAAGAGGTAAGCAGGGTCACTGATGATAACCATGGGCATTTCTAAACCCCCACCCCACCCCCACTGCTATTCTGTGATCCAGAAAGAAAGTCCCTCCCTACAGCTTACTGTACAGGCCACTGTTCCTGAAGATGCACGCATCCTGCGCCTTTCCACATCAGCCCGCAGCGATCCACAACCACCTGGAACACCATGGAGGACCTCTTCCGATTGATGCACTCTGTGGCAAGGCAGGATGGCACTAGAAAATTGGAACGTGTGCACCATCGATTGTCCCTCCCCCCCACAGTTAGGAAAGCCTATTTCTACAAAGCCACCCCACTAGGTCATCAACATTTCCCTGAGTCCCAGTCCTATGCAGCAAAATGTGATTTATTGCCCTGCACTCTTGCAGAAGCATCATCCCAATGCTAGAGGTCTCTCTCCTGAACTGATTTGCAACTGAGTGGTAGGAAACGGGAGCCGCCAAACAGTTGCCACACAAAACAAAACAGCAGAAATGTAGCACTTTAACAGCAAACAAAATGATTTATTCAGGGATGTGCTTTTGTGGGACAGACCCACTTCTTCAGATCAATGTCATTTCCAATACAGACTGACATAAGTACAGAAGACCAAAAAGAAAAAAAAATGCGCTAAAAACTGACAAGTCAAATCAGATAGAAGGAAGGGGGTGAGAGGTGGCGGGGGGAATGTTAAATTGTCCTGTCCAAGATAATTACAGACATCAAAGGAAGGGAAGCAGTCCTTGTAATGCATGAGGTAGTTGAAGTCTCTGTTCATACCATGTGTTAGAGTACATATTCAAAATGCAACACATTAACTGACAAATCTCACTCCAATCTGTTGTTAAATTCTCTATGTTGCAGGACACAAATGCTCAGGTCTTTTAACACAATTGCCCACTCCAGTGAAGTGTTCACTGACCGGCTTATATGTATTGAGTTTCTTGATGTCTGCTCTGGGTCCATTTATTCTTTGGCAAAGGTTTTGCCCAGTCTGTCCAACGTACATAATACCAGGGCATTGCTGGCACACGATAGCATAGTTGCCACACACTTCTCCACCAAGAGCAGCTCTCATCTGGGTGTCCTTGCGCTGCAGGGCCGGGGCCATCTCAGCACACAGCTCCCGGAAGTTTGCTTTATGCATCCTAGAGTTCTGTAGCCACTGGTCTTCATCCCACAGCTGCAAGACCATGCAATCCCACCACTCAGTGCTGATTTCCCCAGTCCAAAGGTGACTGTTTCCATTGCACAGGTGCTTTGTGACAGCCAAAGGCAGTACCAAGTCACTGCTCTGAGCTCCAGTATGTTTATGTGCAGTGTCTGTTCCGCAGGGGACCATAGCCCCTGCGTCACCTTGCTGCCAATATGCTCTCCCCATCCTCTGTGGGAGGCGTCGGTAGTAAGAAAAATAGAAATTTGTGGTTGGTGAAAAGGCACCCCCATTAGCAGGTTCTTGGGATTTTCCCACCACGTTAGGGATCTGCGCACCTCTGTCGTGGGTGACACTACCTTGTGGACAGTATGGGATGCCGGTTTGTAAACACTCGCCAGCCAATGCTGCAGGCTTTGCATGTGTAACCTGGCATTCTGTACCACAAACGTCGCTGCCGCCATGTGGCCCAACAGCTGTAGGCACGTTAGGACCGGCACCTTGGGACTGTACGTCATGACTTGCACCAGTGAGCTGATGGCGCAGAAGTGGGCGTCGGGCAGGTATACTCTTGCTGTGATAGAGTTTATGCGTGCCCCTATGAACTCTATATCTTGTGTGGGTTCGGTCTTTGACTTTGCGAGGTTGATAACTAAGCCCAGCGAAGTAAACGTGTCCGCGGTGACACGTATCATGCGTAAGAGCTCTGCCTTTGAGGCCCCTTTCAACAGGCAGTCGTCCAGATATGGGAAAACAAACACCCCCTGTCTGTGCAGGTAGGCTGATACCACTGCCAGGGTTTTGGTAAAAACTCTGGGAGCCGAGGATAGGCCGAAAGGAAGAACCCTGTACTGGAAATGTTCCCTGCCGACCGTGAAGCAGAGGAAGCATCTGTGTGCTGGGTGGATTGTTATATGAAAGTAAGCATCTTGTAAGTAGAGGGCTGCAAACCAGTCTCCATCGTCCAGTGCTGTAAGTATGGAGGCAACTGTGATCATCCGAAAGCGTTGCTTGCTCAAGTAACGGTTGAGGCCCCGTAGATCCAAGATCGGCCTCCAGCCTCCTGTTTTCTTCTCTGTTAGGAAGTAGCGTGAATAAAAACCTTTCCCCTGGAATTGCTCCAGCACTCTTTGCACCGCCCCTATGAACATAAGGTGATCCACCTCCTGCTTGAGCCTCGCCTCGTGGGCAGCATCTCTGAGATGAGGCCTGGCGGGAGGCTTCGTCGGTGGAAGTGACTGGAAGGGGATCATGTAACCCGTGGCTATAATCTCTAGCACCCATCTGTCCGTGGTGATCTTTTGCCATTGGAAGTGGAACGGTTTGAGGTGATGATGGAACATGAGATGAGAGTGGCATTGAGCGATGGTGTTGATAGTGCAGCCCCCGACATACCCGTCAAACTTGTTGTCTTTGGGCCTGCCCCGAGGGTGTACGACTTTGTTGAGAACATCGCCCGGGAGTTCTGTACAGCTGCTGCTGTTGATGGTGCCCTTGGTCATAGCCTTGCTGATATTGAGCACGCTGTGGTTGGTAAGCGTAGCGTCTCTGCTGAGGATAAAATTTCTTCTTCTTGTATGGGGGAGTATAAATGCCCAAGGTTCTAAGTGTGGCCCTCGAGTCCTTGCTGGAGTGGAGGACCGAGTCGGTTGAGTCTGCAAACAGCTTTTGTTTATCAAAGGGAAGATCCACGATCTTCGCCTGCAGGTCCCTGGGGATACCAAACGTCTGGAGCCAGGATTCCCTACGCATGACCACTGCTGTAGCTGTTGAACATGCCACTGTGTCCGCCACGTCCAGGGCAATCTGGACTCCCATCCGCGACGCTGCATAGCCCTCTTGAACAATCGCCTTTAACACCGGCTTCTTGTCTTCTGGGAGTGAATCCATGAGGGGAGTAAGTCTGGAGTAATTGTCAAAGTTGTGGTTTGATAGGTGTGCTGCATAATTTGCCATTCGCAATAATAGGGTAGAGGAGGAATATACCTTCCTGCCAAACAGCTCTAGCTTCTTAGCATCTTTTATCCGATCCCCCCAGTTTGTACTGGGATGCCTTTGACCTCTGCTGAGACGATTCGACCACCAAAGAATTTGGTTGTGGGTGACTAAAGAGGAACTCCATGCCCTTGGCTGGGACGAAGTACTTCTTATCCGCTGTCTTGTTCATAGGCGGAATAGAGGCCGGGGTCTGCCATATGTTAGTGGCTCACTCCATAATGGCTTCGTCCAGCGAGATAGCAATTTTGGATGAAGCTGGGGGTCTCAAATTTTTCAGGAGTTTATGATGCTTCTCCTGCACCTCTGCTATTTGAATGTCCTGCGTGAATTCTACTCTTTTGAACAGTTCCTGGAATTGTTTAAGGTCATCTGGGTGGGAGACATCCCCGGGTGCCATGGCCTCATCTGGGGAGGATGAGGAGGAACCACTGGGGTAAACCTCCCTCAAATCCTCTGGTTCCCGCGGTTGATGATATACTTGCTCCCTGGAGGATTGTGAAGGAAGGTCCCAGAATTCTGGACCTAACTTCCCCTGAGACAACTGTGTTCCCGTCCCAGAGCGAGAGTGTACACAGGGGTATTGAGAAGCAGGGGAGGACCTGCCCCTGGATCTAGACCTGCGGTGTCTGTGTTCAACATGATGAGGACGACCATAGCAGCATGGGCAAGGGCCTGGTGATGGAGACCTGGGCCACAATTGGAGAGTGTACCCATGATGTCTGGGAGAGCGGGACCTCCGCGACAACATAGATAGTGGTGAAGCTGGTTTGTGATAGTACTCAAGGGGATCCGTGCCCAGAAATGGTGAAGGTGGCCCAAGCCACGGCGAAATTGGTTGGAGGAACGGAGAGGGAGGTCCTAGATAAGCCGGTGGAGTCACAGCCCGCCGGTGTGGCGTGTGTATCTCAGGGGGAGGGCTAGGTGAGAAGGGCAGCACAGCCCTGTCTGGAGATGGACTGCAGTGCCGAGCTTTTGCTTTTGCCTTGCCCCTCCCCTGTGGGGTGGGCGCCGCCCCTTCCTGTGAGAGGGATCTTGGCCCTGTTGTCAGCACCGCGCTCGGCACAGTCAGCGGCGGTACCATGCGGGTAGCTTCCTCCAGCACCGGTAGGCTCCGTGCCGGGTACCCCTGCACCATCGGCGCTGCCAATTCCGGCACTTGCCTTGCTGGCGCTCGCAGCGCCTTGCGTGCCGTCTGTTGTGTAATCGGAGGCTCAGCCTCTGCCACATGCGCTGCTGCGCTGCTGCTTTCATGAGCTCGCGGCTGGGGACTCTGTGTTCCGCTCGTCCTGCCCGCTGGGCCCGCCAGCAAGGATCGAGCCGGTGAGAGTTTCCTCCTCTTCTGCACCGAGGGGGTCAAAGAGGCTGCCTTCCTTTTATGCAACCCAGAGGCCCTTCTGCGTGAGGCTTCTCCGGCGGTTCCGGCTGGAGAGCCTTATCAAACAAGAGCATTTTGAGCCTCATCTCTCTGTCTTTCCTGGCCCTGGCTGTAAGCTTAGCACAGTGAGAACACTTCTGGGTAATGTGTGATTCCCCCAGGCAGTGAATGCATTCACTATGCCCATCGGAGGCCGGCATAGCCTCGCAGCATGACTCACACTTCTTAAACCCCGATGAGGCCATCGCGGTGAGTCTTTACTGTTAATAGGGTACTTAGCCCGTAACCAGTGCCTTTTTACCCCAAATAACAGTCACCGGCCTGCGGGGCAGCGGACGGCTTAACTAGCCTTCTTGTCCGCCCCTCTCTCCTTCGTTCCTCTTCTTTCTGCTAGCTGATATTCTCTCTCTCTCTCTTTTTTTTTTAGTAACAAAACAAACAAACTACACATAAAAACAACTATCTTATCTGTCTCTGGCTTTAGCCTGAGCGGATTCCGTCTGCAGCCGATGGCGGTTGAGAAGGAACTGGCAGGGACCGGATCACACACATGGCCGGGGGCGCGCAAGGGAGCAGCGCGCGTCGGCACATGCACAATCCAACAGAAACTGCTAGAAGAATTCCGATCTGCGGTGCCAGGCAAGCCCGACACCTATTGTGGAGCACCCACGGGGACCACTTGAAGAAGAACAGGATACTCCATTCCTTTGGTTGCTCCATAGTTCCATTTCCAGGAAAGGGAAGCCTAGATCCTCCTTTAGCCTAGGTCTGTCCCCCTTGAATTTCCACACACTTCACTCTCCCCCTCCTTCTGGATCTCAGCTTCTTCCTTTAGGAAGCTGCCCCAGTTCCTCCCCAGCTCTGGCTGCATAAGGAATGGAGATGTGACTACGTGGGCAAGATTTACACTCCATCACACCATGACAATGCCTGACAATATGGATTTAGATGGTGAACATAAGCACCTAAGCTTGAAAATAATGGGATCCCTTGTTCTGTCTCACTTTACCCATCTGTTTATTTGTGCTGCAGTAGTGCCTTGGGTGCCCCACCAACACCAGGGCCATGCTGTGCTAAGTGCTGTATAAACACATAGTATAGTCATGGCCTCAAAGAGCATGCAATCTAAAAAGATAAGATGGGAGGGCAAACAGATGGGAAGGGAGTTGCCCAAGGTCACAAAGCAGATCAGTGGCACAGCAAGGAATAGTATCCAAGTTACCAGGCTCCCGTATCAACACTGTACCCTGACTGCCAAGGTTCCCTTGATAAGGCCAGAATCACTGTGGTTTCATGGCCCTGGAAAGACATGGGCTTTGCTAATTACTGTGGAGACACTTCACCTTAGGATGTTTGGGGAGAAGCAGAAACCTCAAGAGTTTCCTGCTAACTTCTGAGATAGTTCTGGAGCCAACAGCAGGCACTAATGAAAGGGGTTTTTAATCCTCATCCTTCCTGGACAGCAGGAAGGAACTTGCATTACTCAGATTTCTGTCTCCCTGTCAGCTCCCTTGTGAGCAGTTCCAAGGGATCATTAGGAAACAGATCTAATCATATTTGATTGATTGGTGCTACGGCCTATTACTTGCCCATGGGCTGGAGGCTGATTATTATATCTATTTCACAGAAGAGCTCAAGCTGCTGTCATACATGACATGCTGGATTCTAACCTCACACAGATTTTACACCGTCTTCGGAGGAGAGTTACTCCTGATTTGCACCAGCGCAAATAAGATCACAGTCAAGCCCCTTATGTCCCTCTCCATGTTATTAGCCCTTAAGTTTTGCATCCTCCCAGCCATATTAACCTCTGTGGATTTGTACTATGGTTGTACACATGTAACCCATCCATCCACCAGCAGCTGATAGGAAACAATGCCATCTAAACATGGCTAGAACTAGAGACTCACAGATGGAGCGTGCTGAGGTCAGAGAGACCTCTGCTTACCTATGGCACATCTAGAACAATCCAAAGTGAATGAGGTGCCGGTACAAATATGGAAAAGCAGTTTATCAGCAAAAGTTTTCAGTCTTCCTCCAGAACAGAATGACTAGGGAAAAAAGTCTGCTTATCATTCCTACACTTCTAATTCCATCATATGTATCTCCCTTGAGAGCCCAGGTTTTTGTCTGAAGAAAGGGGAACAAGGTCTTAGCAGAGCAGGAAAGGTGTGTTTAAAATTGGGGTGGGAACCTTTTTGGGTTGGGGCAGGAGCACTGACCTACTGTAGGGTGGGGGAAGTCAGTCAGGGGACACATGAAAGCGAGAAGCAAAATAACAAAACCTCTCTGATGTGGCCCCTGACAGATACCTCAATCCCCTCATGCTCCAGCAACATGAGCGGGGGTAGAGAAAGGGGAACTGAGTTCAGAGCTTACTTCAGGCCAGAGGACATCATCTGGGGGCCTGGGGTGGGAACAGAAGTGTGGGGGGGGTTCAGCATTTAGTATGTGGGAGAGGGCTGCTGGAGAGCAGCGGGGTATCTGGATGGGAAGGAGGGTGCAGGAGCATGATGGTGCAATCGGTCTGGACAGAAGGGGTACAGGAGCAGCATGGGGTACTCGCCTCTATGTGCTGCTATGCTGCCAGCATCCCTTCCTTCTCCTTCTGGGAGAGGCTTTTCTCCTACCACTCATAAGCTCTGCCCAGCCAGAGTGGTAGGGAAGCCTCCCTCCAGACAGTGATATGTTGCAGCTTCCCCAACCAATGGAGGAGGAGTAGCTGCGCCACTGCTTTCTGCACCCACCAGGCCGAGCCCTTGGGCCAGATCCAGCCCTAGCTTGCCTGACTCTCCCCTGCGAGGCCCAGTGCTCCACACTCACCACAGGCTGGATGCTGGGGAGGAGAGCCCAGAGCTTCAGGGGCTGGGACCAGGCACGCTGCAGTCTGGATCTGGACCGTGGACCAGAGGTTCCCCACCCCTGTTTTAAATAGTTAAAATAATAATTGGTATGATGTTAGTCAGACTGGGGCCTCTCTGTGCTCGGTGCTGCATAGATGCACAAGAATGAATACAGATATGCAATTCCTGCTTGGAAACACAAGCAATTTAAAACAGGCAAGCCAGAGAGATGGGTGAAACAGACAGGGACAATGGGACTAGCAGAACCAGAAGTAGAATGGAACAGAGGTGATGTTGTAGTTGGTGTCAGTTATAGGCCGCCAGATCAGGGAGAGGAGATAGATGAGGCTTTCTTCAGGCAGCTCAGTGAAGCTCCCAAATCACAGGCCCTGGTTTTCATGGGAGACTTTAATCATCCAGACATTTGTTGGGAGACCAATACAGCAGCACACAGACAATCCAGGAAGTTTTTGGAAACTATTGGGGATGACTTCTTGGTACAAGTGCTGAAGGAACCGACCAGGGGCCATGCGCAACATGACCTGTTGCTCACAAACAGGGAAGAACTAGTAGAAGAAATAGAAGTGGGGGGGAACCTGGGCTGCAGCGACCATGAGATCGTAGATTTCAGGATCCGGACGAAAGGAAGAAGGGTGAGCAGTAACATAACAGACCCTTGATTTCAGAACAGCGGACTTTGACTCCCTAAGAGACCAGATGAGCAGGATCCCTTGGGAAACAAAGATGAAGGGGAAAAGAGTTGAAGAGAACTGGAAGTATTTTAAAGAAGTCTTACTGAAGGCACAGGAACAAAACAATCCCACTGCATAGTAAGAAATGCAAACATGGTAGGCAACCAGCTTGGCTTAACAGGGAAATCCTTAGTCAGCTTAAATTCAAAAAGGATGCATACAAGAAATGGAAACGAGGACAGTTGACTAAGGAGGAGTATAAACGTATGGCTGGAGAACGCCGGGCAGCAATCAGGAAAGCGAAAGCACAATTGGAACTGCAGCTGGCAAGGGATGTGAAGAGTAACAAGAAGGGTTTCTACAGGCATGTGGACAATAAACGGGTTATCAGAGAAGGTGTGGGGCCATTACTGGATGAGGGAGGTAACCTAGTGACAGATGATGCAGGAAAAGCTGAAGTACTCAATGCTTTTTTTGCCTCAGTCGTCACAGACAAAGTCAACTTCCCAATGACGGTCCTAGATGATGCAGTACAGGAAGGTGGAGGGCAGCCATCTGTGGGGAAGGAACAAGTTCTGAGCTATCTAGAAAAACTAGATGTGCACAAGTCCATGGGTCTGGATTTAATGCACGCCAGGGTACTGAGGGAATTGGCAGAGGTCATTGCTGAACCTTTGGCCATTATCCTTGAAGACTCTTGGAAATCGGGGGACATACCGGATGACTCGAAGAAGGCAAACGTAGTGCCCATCTTTAAAAAAGGAAAGGAGGACAATCCAGGGATCTATAGACTCGTCAGCCTTACCTCAATCCCTGGGGAAAAAATGGAGGGAATCCTCAAGGAATCCATTTTGAAGCACTTGGAAGAGGGGAAAGTGATCAAAAGTAGCCAACATGGATTCACCAGGGGCAAGTCCTGCCTCACCAATCTGATCAGCTTCTATGACGACGTAACAAGCTCTGTGGACATGAGGAAGTCAGTGGATGTGATATACCTTGACTTCAGCAAGGCTTTTGATACGGTATCCCACAACATTCTTGTCCATAAATTAAGAAAATATGGATTGGATCCTTGGACTATAAGATGGATAGAAAGCTGGCTTGATGGTCGGGCCCAATGGGTAGTTGTCAATGGCTCAATATCTGGATGGTGGTCTGTTTCAAGTGGAGTGCCGCAAGGCTCGGTTCTGGGGCTGGTGTTATTCAACATCTTTATTAATGACCTGGATGAGGGACTGGGTTGCACCCTCAGCAAGTTTGCAGATGACACAAAACTAGGGGGAGAGGTAGATATGTTGGAGGGTAAAGAGAGAATCCAGAGGGACCTGGATAAATTGGAGGACTGGGCCAAAAGAAATCAGATGCGGTTCAATAAGGAGAAGTGTAGAGTCCTGCACCTGGGGCAGAAGAATCCCAGATATTGTTACAGGCTGGGGACCAACTGGCTCAGCAGCAGTACGATGGAAAGGGACCTAGGGGTTATGGTGGATGAAAGGCCGGATATGAGTAAACAGTGTGCCCTTGTAGCCAAAAAAGCTAACGGCATACTGGGGTGCATTAGGAGGAGCATTTCAAGCAGATCTAGGGAAGTAGTTATTCCTCTTTATTCGGCACTGGTGAAGCCACATCTGGAATATTGTCAAGTATCAGAGGGGTAGCCGTGTTAGTCTGGATCTGTAGCAGCAATGAAGGGTCCTGTGGCACCTTATAGACTAACAGAGAAGTTTAGAGCATGAGCTTTCGTGAGTTAATATTGTGTCCAGTTTTGGAACCCCCAGCATAAAAAGGATGTGGATTTGCTAGAGCAGGTTCAGTGAAGGGCAACAAAAATGATTAAGGGTCTGAAGCACAAGACCTATGAGGATAGGCTGAGGGATTTGGGCTTCTTTAGTTTACAGAAGAGAAGACTTAGAGGTGATTTAATAGCAGCCTTCAACTTCCTGAAGGGGAGCTCTAAAGAGGAGGGTGAGAAATTGTTCTCAGTGGTGTCAGATGGCAGAACAAGGAGTAATGGTCAGAAGTTGAAGAGGGAAAGGTGTAGGTTAGATATTAGGAAAAACTTCTTCGCCAGGCGGGTGGTGAAGCATTGGAATGCGTTGCCTAGAGAGGTGGTGGATTCTCCATCCCTTGAGGTTTTTAAGTTCCGGCTTGACAAGGTCCTGGCTGGGATGACTTAGTAGGGCTTGATCCTGCTTGAAGCAGTGGGCTGGACTAGATGACGTCCTGAGATCCCTTCCAGCCCTATGATTCTGTGATTCCCCTAGCTCCCCACTGAGAGGCCTTCCTGCCCGATTTAATCCCCAACCCATGAAAGCCAACAATTGTACGGGATCTTCGCTCCCAAGATCCACAGCTTTGTTTTTCCAGCGCCTGATCTTTAATGCACACTAAACTGTCAGGTAGTGGAAAGAGCATCCTAATGCCTGGGTTTTTTGTTTTTTTTTTTTTAATTCAATTCCCATCCTCATAGTAATACTGAAATATCCCCCGCCTTGGGTGGTTTGGCATGGGAACTGTTTGGCTTGCACTGGCAAATTGGAGCCTTGGATTAAAGCGAACTGCAGAACCAAGTCCAAAAGTTCAGTACATGACATATTTCTTCCCCCAGACAAGAAAAACACTGCGTAATTAATGCCAGGTATTTGCTTTCCCACTCTCCAATGCTCCCACAAGGCAGCTCAATGGCACAGAAATGCACCTCTGGTGAACAGAAGGGACATTTAGTCAGAGGAGGAAGTGTCTTGATACTGAACTGGATGGTTGCAAAGCACTGCAGAGGGGGAAATACGAGATTTATACCACAGCAGAGCTATGAAAACACATTTACAAGCAGTTATTTAATATATTGCGAGTGCTTCTGAAGGCCTCAGCAAGGTTAGGTCCCATCATGCTAGGTGCTGTACAAGCCCTAGCTAATAAATGTCTTTGCTTCTAAGAGATGATGCGAAACAAGTAGACTGCAGAAAACAGGGTAACAAACATATGCAGACGTGCCCAGTTTTTTTGCCATTTAGTAGCAGTGATCACATACACTACCTCCCAGCTCTTCAAGAGGATGGCACCAAGCATGGGAGACTTGCAGAGATTTTGGCAGTGCCCAGAACCCAAACCCCTCTCATTCAACACCTCTCCATGCTGCTGTCTAAGGCTCTAGGAGGGAGTTTGTGTGGGGGAGGGGTACAGGCTGTAGGAGTGAGTCTGTTCCTGGCTCTGGGATGTGACAGTGCCAGGAAGGAAGAGTCTGTGGGGTAGACAGGGTGCCCCAGGGCTAGGGCAGAGAGGAAGATTCTCACCAGCCCTCTTCCCCCTGGCCACAGCAAGCTCCAGGACAGGTGCCCTCCTCTTGCCCTGCCAGCAGCATACTCACCTTGTACCACTGTCACTGCGGGTGCTCCTAGGGACCCTCTCTCCGGTCCATGAAGTGGCCTCCCCTGTGCAGGATATTCCTTCCAGGATCACTCCCAAGGTGGGCAGTACAGCCACAGCCCCTCCGCAGAGGATATGCTGGGGCCAGGAACTGCAGCCCACCCCCCACCCCCACCAGGGGAGATGCCAGGGGCAGGGAGCACATCTTTGCCCCCACACCAGACCCAGCACGCTCTTTGCTGCCCCAGGTGGCCCCAGTAAGTCCTATCAGACTTCCAGGACCCTGCCCTGATTGCTGCACCCCCCCAACCCCCTGCACTGAACCCGTCCTCCCCCCACACACACCCAACTGCCTGGTCAGTCATCCATCCCCTCCCCTCTCTCTGGCACCCTCCACCACTTTACCTGAGTCCCTCCAACCCTCCCAGCACTCACTTCTGCTGACAAACACACCCCAGCCTTCCCATTCCCTGTCCTGAGCCTCTCAAGTCCTGCCCTGACTCCTGCACCCACCATCCCCTGCCCTGAGACACACACAACTCACCACCCATCCTGACTCCTGCTCCCCTCCATACCCTGCCTTCTGCACCCACCATACCCTACACTGAGCCCCCACATGGACTCCAACAATACCAGGTAAATCCTCTAGTTCCTGTGTAAGAGACAGATAGTAAACCCTCTCAGCTCTAACAATAACATGTTCTGACATTTGTGGCAGATCACTCAAGGGGCACTGTTAGGGTTCAAATTTTAATATACAGTAAACCCTCAAGTTACGCAGGGGTTGCGCTTCTGCAAATCCTGCATAACTCGGATTTTCATGCAACTCCCCTGGGCTTGCAAGAACTGGGAAACAGACCAGCCCAGCCAGACAGGTCAGTTTCCTGGCTCCCAGAGTGGCAGGGAGCTGGCAACCAGGGGGCAGCCTAGTTCCCCTTTTCCCACTGCTTGTGAGACCCAAGAAATTGACCATCTGGTCCTAGGTCCAGCAAGTGGCAAGGAGCTCAGAACCATGCAGTAGCCTGGCTTCCGGCTCCCCTCTGTTTGCAGAGCCAGGAAACTGAGCAGGGCAGCAGCCTTGGTCAGTTTCCTGACTCCAGCCAGTAGAAGAGGAGCTGTGAAGCAGGGACAGCCTGGCTTCCAGCTCCCCACAACTCCTTGGAACCAGGAAACTAACCAGGGCTGCTGCCCTGCTCAGTTTCCCAGCTCTGCAAGCGGCAGGGAGCCAGGCTGCTGCTTAGTTCCAGTTCGTGGAGCAGTGGGGAACCGGGAAGACTACTCCGGTCGGGGCAGCAGCCTGACTCTCGGCTGCTTCCCCCGACAGGGGCAGTTTCCTGTGAGGGGCAGCAGCTGTGAGTCAGGCTGCTGCCCCTGAAAGGAGCGGTTTCCCACTCCTGTCAGGGGCTACAGTTGCTTTAACCCAAGACATGCACATCTTGATTGTATGTATCTCGAGGGTTTACTGTATATATTCTTACAATGTTATTAACTCTGTGCAGGTAGAGATGCTATTAAAAGTCTATCAGCCACACCATTGTGGGTTCATTCAGCTGCACATCTACCAATATAATTTATGCCATCATGTGCCAGCAATGCCTCTCTGCTATATACATCAGACAAACTAGACAGTCTCTACGTAAAAGAATAAACGCACACAAATCAGATATCAGAAATGGCAATATGCAAAAACCCGTAGGAAAGCACTTCAATCTCCCAGGCCACACAGTAGCAGACTTAAAACTAGCTATCCTACAGCAAAAAAATTTCACGACCAGACTCCAAAGAGAAATTTCTGAGCTACAATTCATCTGCAAATTCGACACCCTCTGGCTCAGGCTTAAACAAAGACTGCGAATGGCTGGCTAAATACAAAAGCAGCTTCCCCTCCCTTGGTGTTCATACCTCCAGATCAAGTGCTGATAATAAGCCCCACCCTTGCTGACTGAGCTAACCTTGTTATCCCCACCCTTGCTCTAGCTTATTTATACCTGGCCCTGCAGATTTCCAAGACCAGCATCTGATGAAGTGAGTCTGTGCTCACGAAAGCTCATGCTCAAAACTTTTCTGTTAGTCTATAAGGTGCTACAGGACCCTTTGTTGCTGTTACAGATCCAGACTAACACAGCTGCCCCTACGATATTAAAAGTCTTGGGTTCTACCTCAGCTCCAGGAGGAGAGTGGGGTGGGCTACACATGGGGCAGATACATTTGGGTTCTATGTAAGAACATCAGAATGGCCACATCAAGTCAGACTAAGGTCCTTCTTGCCATCTTCTGCCAGTAGCAAATGCCAAATGTTCATTCCCTCTGAAATACAAACAGGCTCCATCCTGTTCCAGAATCTGGGCATAGGTATGTCCCTCAACTGTTTGCCAGAGCACAATGTGGGCTCTGTGCCCAGAATGGCTAACAGCCCCTGAAGGACCCGTTCTCCATGGACATAGCTAGTTCTTTCCTGAAGCCTGTCACATTTTCAGCCTTGAGCACATCCTCTAGCACAGAGTTCCACAGGTTGACTGTGAAGAAATACATTTTCACTTGTTTTTGTGGCAGGGTTAGTACCACTGGCAGGCCACAGACCTCTTCTCAGTCCACAGTATGGGGCCTGCTTGCCCTTGCTGGGGTTCAGGCTTTGGTCCCCTGACTTGAATGGCAGCAGGCAGGAGCTCCCCTGATCCAACCTGGCAGAGTACCCAGTCCTTCCCAGCCTCTGAAGGAGCCCAAACGCTGCCTGTGGGAACCCTCCACCCTCCCTGCTGTCTCTGGCATTCTTTTCCTCTACTTCCTCTCAATACAGCTGTCATCACCTTCCCAACTCCTCCTTCCACCCTCCTCCCCTTCCTCCAGCAGAAAAGTGCTTTTAAACAGTCCCATGGCAGCCCCAAGTGAACTCAGCTGGGCCCAATTGACTTATAGCAGCCCCTTCCACAGGCCAACTGCTCCTCCCTGCCCTGCAATAACCATCTGCTAATTAGCCAGGCCATGCTTGTTTTGTGTTGCCTCTCTCTGGTTCTAAGCTAGCCCTCTGGCCTGACCCTGTCACAGCTGTCTATTAATTTCATCAAGCGACTCCTAATTCTTGTGTTATGGGAAGGAGAACTTTTTTCCCCCCTTTCTCCACACCACCCATGATCCTACAGACCTCTGTCACATGCCCCCCAGTCATCTCCTTGCACCTGAGCTCCTCAGAGCTCACCATCGGTGCGTCTACACTAGCCGGCTACTTCGAAGTAGCCAGCACAACGTCAAAATAGCACGCGTCACGTCTACACGCGCTGTGTGCTATTTCAACTTTGAAATCGACGTTAGGTGGTGAGACATCAAAATCACTATTCCCTTGGGAAGATGGGAATAGCGCCCTACTTCGACGTTCAACGTCGAATTAGGGCATGTGTAGACGATCCGCGTCCTGCTACTTCGAAATAGCCGGGTCCTCCATGGCAGCCATCAGCTGAGGGGTTGAGAGATGCTCTGTCCAGCCCCTGTGGGGCTCTATGGTCACCGCTTGCAGCGGCCCTTAGCCCAGGGCTTCTGGCTGCTGCAGCAGCAGCTGGGGGTCCATGCTGCGTGCACAGGGTCTACAACTGGTTGTCAGCTCTGTGGATCTCATGCTGTGCAGGCCGAGTGTGTCTGGGAGGGCCCTTTAAGAGAGCGGCTTGGGGCTTTGCTGGTCCCTTATTTCGACGGGGAGCACTTGTGTGTGTGGACGCTCAGCATTTCCTTCCGGGGCGGCTCCTTTTGACGTTCTCCATCACTACTTTGACGCTGAACGTCGACGGCACCAGCCCTGGAGGACGTGTAGACAATATGCGTCGAAGTAGCCTATTTTGATGTTCTTATGTCAAAATAGGCTACTTCGATGTAGTGTGCTAGTGGAGCCATAGCCCATCTGTGTGGCGCACATCACTGCCACTGTAACCAGGTAAGTCAGCACTGGGCTCGTTAGAGAAAAACGGGCCCTAGAATATCATAGTTACCCTAAGCCCTCACTTGCCCATTTCACTTTATTTACACAGATTGGGGGGGGGATGGGGTGGGAAGGTGCCCAAGCTCAGGGCCCCAGTACCAGTGTCTCCCCTTCTGTCACGCTGTAGTGGGCACCTGCCTCATTATGCCCAGAGGATATGCTGCTCAATGCAAACTACTTTTCCAGGTTCTGTGGGATCTGACCTACCCTCTCCAAGGCACTTTAGCCCTTATTGCCACAGCATATGCATACCCCTCCAATCTTCAGGTGGCAGGGCAGAGCTAGTTGCCCCCGCTTTAACAAAAAAGGGAGAGCTGAGGACCTGGGAGACTAAATGACCCACTCAAGGTCACACTAGAATTCTGTGGCAGAGCTGGGAGTTGACTGTCTCCAAAATTCCAGGCCACCAGTGACCATTCACACACACTGAAGAGTAACCCTGACCCAGTGCCAATCATTAAAGCAGATTGAAACAAAGAGGGGAGCTCTCACTGCCCCAGCCAGGTAGAGCTCCGCTCTTTACACAGGCTAGGGAGCAATGGAGGTTTCAGCTTCTCAAGGTCAGATGGTGGGAAGTGGGAAATCTGCTATCCAGGCCAGGGGGGAGTAGCAGGAGACATCCCCCTGTATAATGAAACAGGGTCACAACCTGCACTTCCCTTCATGCCCCTTTCTTTAACTCCGGGTAAGGGTTTATTAGGAGGAGATGACACCCCCGCCCCCCACACACAGAGCATATTAAAGGCCTGGACCTTCCCTTGCCTTGTCTGCTGTCTCACTGCATTACTCAAGGCAGGTGCCTCTTCTGCCAAATGCCACAGTCGCCCCAGCACATAATCCCCACCCATCTGACACAATCAGGGCACATCCTTCCCTAATCCGCCATCATCCCCTTCTCAGGGAGAATGGGATGAAGCTGCTGCAGGGCAAGATAAGGGAAGGAGGCTCCTGCAACTCATCTCAGCTGCCTTCCACAGCCCCTCTCCGAATGAGAACAGATTCAGCAGCTGAAACCTGGCTACAGGTGAGGCTGCAGGGGACAAGCTGCTCTTACAAAGCGCTGTCAGCACACCACAGTCCTGCCCTGCTGGCAGGTCTCTACTACACTCATAGCTCCTATTTATGGCATTAAGCCACCTGCTACTCACTGAGCCCCCTACCAGCATCTCAGCACCTCGCAGGATCAGGCCTTCCTCTGATCCAGAGCTATTTAGAACCTCTGCAACACATTAATATTGATGATTTGCAGAGACACAGCAGCGGAGGGAGCTCTGGGGAGACAGACTCCCTGGAGCCAGAGTTTAGAAGACGCTGCCCAGTGAAATGTGCCCCTCAAGTGGTTCTCATTTTAGGGAAACCACAGAGTTTCAAAGGCACCTGGGGAGCATGGATACCAATCTAAATCCCCTCAGATTGCTTTGAAAGCAGCCTGCATTTAAAACAAAAAGGCAAATAAAAGGATCTGAAGTGTGTGGCTGGGAAAAAAAATCACAGATTTAAAAAGAACAACAAGAAGTCCTGTGGCACCTCATAGGCTAACAGTTATTTTGGAGCATAAGCTTTCACAGGCAAAGACCCACTTCATCAGATGCATGAGTGGGGAAGGTTTCCAGAGGGGTATTTAAAGAGTGGGGCTCCAGTGAGAGGGAGGGCCAGAGTTGACAAGGTCTATTCAGCAAGGTGGGTATGGCCCATTATCACTAGCATTTATCAAAAGAATTAAAAACAAGCCAGATCAGACAGGACCATTGTCAGAGTCTAATGGGGGGATATTAACACCCAGGGCTAAGAAGCTGCTTTTGTAAGGGGTGAGCCACTCCCAGTCTGTTTAATCCTGTTTAAGGTTTAAAAGCTGATCTCATGGCTTGGGGAGCTGGGTGCTTGATATGTGAATGCTGGGGGTTCAGACCGCTACTGGGAGAGCGCAGCATGGACAGGCGCTGCTGGGTTCATATCTATGCTCCTTTCTCTCTGTGCAGCCCTTAAGCACGCATGCTTAATTTTAAACACATGAACACGCTCTGGGACTTGCTCTGATGCTCAAAATTAAGCACATGCTTAATTGCTTTGCTGAGCTGGGGCCTCAAGTTGGCTGAGCATTAAAAAGTCAATTGCAGCCTGTCCAAGAGGGGGTGGGGGCAAAAGGAGAGAAATAAATGGCTAATGGACCTCTCTGCTCAGCAAAGCCAAGGGAGCCATCCTGAAGTGTTCTGGTGACACAGCTCATGTTCAGATACCAAGACCCCAGCCAAAGCCCTTTTACTTGCTGCTTGACTTCTACATCCCCCAGCTTGCCAAGGCCTAATTGGAAAAAGCTAAGGACTGTTTCCTGCGCTGCCAATTCCTCACCCTCCAGCAGCAGCAGCAAAGCTGCCAGCAGCTTTAAGAGGAGAACAAAAGCCAGAAAGGATAGCTCGCCTCACATAAACACTGGGATCCTAAACCCACCATGTGATATTTATTAGGGCTGCTCTGCCTATGCAATTTCACTGCTCTCTGAAGGCCTGGGTAGGAGGTCAGGTGACATTCTGCTGCCTCAGTAAAAACTAAGTTCACTGCAAAACACTGGCTTTTCATTATTCCTTTTTTGCATTTGCATATAATTGATTTTTGCATTATATGGAATATAGTCCCCACCCAGCAAAGGAATTAACTTAGTATGTGCTGAATTTTAAGCATGTGAAGTCATTGACATCAGCTAGCCATGTGCTTGGGTGCTCTGCTGAACTGGGCCCTTTACATGACATTTCATTTCAAATGCTACAATAAATTGGTGACCACCTAGGACTTCAGAAGTGTTGTTTTGCTGCATTCTGCAACATACCCAATCTCATGGCACAGTGGACAGAGAAATAAGACCCTCAAAACTGAAGTCACTCAAGGTAAGGTGGCATCTCTATTTGCAAAGCAAGCCCCACGCGACACACAAATTCCCACCCTGCAGAAAAGGGCAGTAGGGACAGAAATACAGTTCATCAGAATACATGCAGATGGCAGACCACCACCACAGCCAGGAGTATAGCTGCCACCAGTCAGGTACATGTATACACACTAGCTCTGCTAGAGGTTTGCATGCTAAAATAGCAGCGTGGCTATGGTAACGTGCGGGACTATCCTCCTCAGACTGCACCTAGGATCTCAGAGTTGTACTCGGGTAGCTTGTCTCAAAAGCTGCGTGTGCAGCTACAGCCACATTGCCCTTTTTCCATGGGCAAGCTTAACAAGAGCTGTATGCTGAGCCACACGGGCAATGACTTCTTCCCACAGCAATGTAAACAGCCTGAGTTGGATTTTAAAAGAAAACAAAGATATGGCTAAGTCACCTAGGCTACATCTCCACTACAGCAGTGTGTGACATACTTGGAGTCAACACACCTAAGTTGAGTTACCCTGTGAGGAGAAGGCGGAGGGTGATGAGAGAACCTTCCCTGACTCTTCTTATCCAGGATAGTAACAAGGTTGGCAGGAGAGTAATCTGTGGTCAATTTTGCAGGTCTAAGCTAAACCCACGAAATCACTTGATCTCAGAGTGTGGATCCAGGCTCCCTAGCCCTACTATGTTATTTTGTCCTGGAGGACACAGATATGATAAGAAGTTGTTGCGTCACTGCATTTGGAAAGTGAGACGACAGAGGCAAAACTGGGACCGCCCAGTGGGTGAAGAGTGTACAGCCCAGGGTTCAGATAACTTTGGGTCTATACTTCCACGCTTTTCAGTCCACTAGGAAAAGAGAAGCAACTGGGATTCCATCCATCTGCTGCTCCCACAAAGCCAGAGAGAGGAAGGGGTTCTATAGAACCATCAGGGTTTACCTCACCTCTAGGACTTCTTTTCCAATTTAAATCATATTTTGGAATTTTTAATTGTTAGTTTTGTAAACTCTTACCCCCCGGATCAAGTTGGCCTGCAGTCTGGATGAATGTTTCCATGAGTTACACAAGATAAAAGAAGAGGAAGACAAGAGATGGGATGAGACATCCTGTGACACTGTGCAGATGCCTTGCAGGACAGCTGTTTTGGGCTCAGTTCTCCAAGCTGCACATGGGAGTAGTGGGAACAAGCTCATGCAGTCAGTGCAAAACTCACCTTCCACACTGAATGACTCTAGGAAGGAAGATTGTACATGGGAAACCTAAGGCACCATATGCTCTCAGCTCTATTAAAACTACAAGCAGGAGTAGTAGCAGGAAGAATAGTGCTTTTGGGGGGCGCTGCAGTTTTCCCCTTTATAGCTGGCTGGTGTGGAAGTACAGAAAGGGGACAGTCATGGCCCCATTCTTTCTGGAGAAGTCAGTAGCCATGAGCAGGTCAGGGCATTGCAAGGGCTGGAGTTGTGGCCAGAGACCATCCAGACTTGATCAACCAAAACAGATCTATAACTCTTTGAAATTTGGGCTTGGAGTCCCCATCGCTGGAAATGCCACATCAGTCTGGATGGCCATTTCACCCTCTTTCTTTGATGAAATTAAATCAAACCATGTGCATTTCTTTAAAAAGAAAAAGAAAAAAAAAGAAAATCCTTCAGCTCTGAGTTATGACAGCAATACAGCTGCCTGATGCAGTGTCATAGGCTGTAATGGAGACATGCTCTAACTTCTAGCAAGACAAAGGACACACAATGTCTAATGTGTTGAACACCCAAAGCACTAGGCTGTGCAGTTTGTCTGAACATTGGAGTACCAGGCACTAAAGGTGTCAAAAACAGACAGCCAGGTTTCTGTTTCACTTCTAGAGCCTCTGTGGATGCCCCCAAGTGGCTCATACAGATGTGTGTCTCAGCTGAAGTTTGCATGCAGTTGAACTTGGGGGTAACATGATATGATGTCACAGACATGTTGGTCTCCAAATATTACAAAGGGGTGAGGTCATATCTTTCACTGGACCAACTTCTCCTGAGAGAGACACTAGTTTTCAGGCTTACATAGACCTGAAGAAGAGTTCTGCCAGAATTTGAAAGCTCATCACTTTCACCTACAGAAGTTGGTCTCATAAAAAAGTATGACCGCACCCACCTTGTCTCTCTAACATCTGCCTGCTGCCTGGAAGTTGGCAGAAGGTATATTTTCATTAGTTAGCATGTCTAGTTTAACTTGTCCATTTAAATGGCTGAGCTCTTTCTAACAGGGTTCCCTTTGCACATATCACACGTGCCTGTAACTGACCTTTCCCTTTTCTGACTTGGCATTTCATGCTTTAGTGCTGATGATGTTGGGTTGGGACAGCCCTGAAGAGCCAAGAACCACATTTATCCACAAAACCAATACAGCATAGGTACCAGTACTGGATGCTTCGTACCTCATATGCTCCATCCACCAGCCCCACAAGCCCAGTGGGGCCTGAATAGGGACTAAGCAGGAGTTAACTCTCTAGGGCCCTTTCAACTGTGCATGTGCATGCTCAGACTGCCAGCAAGAAGGGCAACAGAGACCCACCACTGACTCCTCATTTAATTTATGCCACTTGAGCAGCCATTGATAGTTTTGGGCATTTTGGGGGCATGGGCATTAGCAGCTTAAGTTGAACTGAACTGGACATGTGTAGGAGCCTTATTCTGTTCTCAAAGATCCCAGGCCAGAGGCCCTCTGGAAAGTCACTTTAGATTCAGTTTCCTATGCTGCACTGGAGGGGATTATATGTGGAGGTCTGTGACCTCAGCCAACCACAGATGAGTCAAAAGTTGATTGCTCTGACTTTGGGCTTATTGCTCTATAATAACACCAGTGAAATTACTTATAAGTCCCCAGGGCCCCATTTCCTTCCTTCCTTCCTTTCCTCGGTCAAACTGAATCTTAAAAATAATGGTTTGTATTTCTCATATTTCTCTTCAATACTAATTAAGATCTAATCAGCCAAATCCTCTTCCCTGGAAGTCAATTCTAAGCATATGACCTATCCACTCTCAGAGAAGGAAAGCACTTTTCTGCTACGGCAAAAATTCCATCAAAAATGCAGTTCTGATGGAACATTAAGGGCATATCATTAACTACCATTAAATCCTCAGCACTCCAGAAATACCAGGGATAAAGCTGCAGGGGCAAATCTTAACTCTGTCCCTGTGTGCATGTACAACTGGAGCTGCTAGTTCTGGAACCCTCCCTGAGGGGAGAGGTGATTTAGTTCTAACTGAAACACAGGATCTGGTCCAAGACATAACCATAGCTGAAATGCTCAGGAATAGTGGCCATAAAGTAATTAAAACTGAACATCGTTGAAGAGGAGATACTTCCAAAGAAAACCACCAGGGTTACATTTAATTTTATAAAGGGAAATTTCACAAAAACAACATTAGTTAGATGGAAATTAAAAAGGACCTGTAGTAAGGTTTCCATGCCTGACAGCAGCAAAGAGACTATGTAAAGACACTGTAAGAGAGGTTCAGACTAAATGTTTACCCCAAATCAGAGGAGACACTAAGAGGATCACCTAGGCTAACCTGCAGAGTCAAAGTTGTTAGAGTCAAATCTGGAAGCTGTTAGCATCAAAAAGGCAACTTTTAACATTTGGAAGTCAAATCCTTATACTGCAGCAGGCCAAGAGAGAATTTGAAAAGTAACTTGCTAAAGATGTAAAACCTAAAAATACATCCAAAGCAGGAAGGTTGCCAAACAGATAGACAGTGAGGCCACTAGAGGACTAAGGTGTTAAAGAAATACTCAAGGAAGACAAGCCACTGTTAAGAAACTATGTTAATTCTTTGCATTGGTGTTCAGGGCAAAAGATGAGGGTAGAGGGGAAAAGATATCCATGCCATAGCTCTCATTCTTGGCATTTCATAGCTTTAGTGCTGATGAATGACAAATCTGAAATATTGTCCCTACACTGTCAATAGAAGAGGTTTACAACTAACTGATAAATAGTACTAAGTAATCAGGTCCAGATGCTATTCACCCAAAAGTTTGAAGGAAGTCAAATAAGAAACTGCAAGATGACTAGCTACGGTATGCAACCTATCATCACTGAAATCAGCCTCTGTACCAGGTGACTGTAGGGTGGCTTATGTAACAGATTTTTTCTTCTCCCCCACCCCCAAGGTGCAATCCTGGCCATTACATACCAGTAACTCTGACTTCAGTATCAGGAAAATTGGTAGAAAGTATAGTAGAGAGCAGGATTATCTGACACAAACACAACTGGTTAGGGAAAAGTCAGCTCAGTTGATGTAAGGTGCTTGGATTTTCAGAAAGCCTTTGACAAGGTCCTTCATCAAAGGCTTAAGTTAACTAAGTAGTTATGGGATAAAACAGGGAAGGTCCTCCCATAGATCAGTAACTGGTTAACAATATGAAACAAACATAGCAACAAATGATTGTTTTTCACAATGGAGAGAGTTAGACAGTTGGGTCCCCTATGGCTCTGCACTGGCACTTATACTGTTCAACACCCTCAGTGATTTGGAAGCAAGAGGTGAAGAATAAAGTGACAAAATCTGCATATGATACAAAATGAATCAAGATAGGTTAAGTCCAAAGCTGACTCCGAAGACTTTCAGGGGAATTTCACACACTGGCTGACTGAGCAACAAAATAGCAGATGAAATTCTACACTGGTAAGTGCAAATTAATGTAAATTGGAAAAAATAGTTGACTCTACATGTATAGCAATTCTACACTAGCTGTCACCACAAGAGTTCTTGACATCACCACAGTTAGCTCTCTGAAGACTTCAGCTGAATGCACAACAATGATTAAAAAGACTAGAATGCTAGGAACTAGCAAGAAAGGGATTAAAAAAACAAAGAGAAAATATACACCACAATCAGACATGTAGGGCTGGAAGTGACCTCAAGCAGGCCTCAGATCCAGTGCTCACTGCTGAAGCAGGACCAAATAACCCTAGACCAGGAGTCGGCAACCCCCTGCACACCTGCCACTTTTGGAAAAGGAGCCAATTTTAGGCAGCATCAGGCTATATCTCCGTTCCTCCCCTCATGCCACATAGAAGAGGGTGGGAGCATGGCGCTTGGGCCAGACCCCCTGCTGAGAAGGCCACTGTCACAGCACAGGGCTGGGGCCCCCACCAGAGACAGGGTTCTGGAGCCCAGGGCCCTGTCTAGCACAAGACTTTCTGAATTCCACCTCAGTCAAGATAGAGCCTTACTGAGACCTGACACCAAGGAGTGCACTCAAAGACCAGCAAGGGGAGAGATGCAGCCAGCCTGTTATGTTAAGGGCTGTTATAAAGAGACCTTTAGTCAGTTCTTCATGTCCACTGAAGGCAGGACAAGAAGCAATGGGTTGAATCTGCAGCAAGGGAGATTTAGGTTAGACGTTGGAAAAGGATTTCTAGCTATAAGGGTCATTAAGCTCTGGAGCAGGCTTCGAAGGGCATTCATCCTTGGAGTTGTTAAAAAATAGTGTTGGACAAACACCAATCCAGGATGGTGTAGGTCAGAGGTCAGCAACCTTTCTTAAGCAGAGTGCTGAAATTGGACCTTTTGACCTCCATGTATGGCCCAAGTGCCGGTGATACTCCTTAACGTCACCAAAAGTCCTATGTACAAAAGCTTCATTAATAAATAAAGCCCATCCTCTGCAATGTCCCTTACTCAGAGCTAGCCATGCCCAGTGTCTTTTCGCTCTCTCATCACCTCAGGTTTTCAGAACTTTATTTTTTCCATTTTTGGTTCTCCGCTGGACTCTCCAAGTGGTTTGGTATTTTTCCTACAGTGCAGCACCCAAAACTGGACACAGGGCTCCAGCTGAGGCTGGAACAGTTCCATGTGGAGCAGGACAATTACCACTTGTTTTACATACAACACTCTGTGAATACACCCCAGAACGATCTCAGCCTTTTTATGCATCTGTATCACATTATTGACTCGGATTCAGTTTCTGTGATCCATAATAATGCCCACATCTTTTTCAGTGGGACCACTGTGACTGGGGAACAATCCCAATGGGACTTCTGTGACTGCACCCTATGTGCTAATCATGCCACTGGTGCTTGCTTTCATGGACTGTCCACCACCCTGTCCTGCTGGGCCAAATCCTCCAGTCTCCTCCAGACAAGGCACAGAGCTGGGGTTACCAGTACTACCACCGCCCCACACAAAGAGCAATGCAGACACTGAACCACTTCTGCTCTGGGAGAACACAGTTCTAGGGCACAGTGCTCACGAAGCCCAGCCTTGAAGGGATCAAACTCCCAAATAAATCTCTCTTTTGCTGCCTAAAAGTTAACAGTTGTCGGGTAAGTCCCCTTTATCAATGAAAGGGATATATGCATATTGGTGTGTGGGGAGATGTGCTAACCAATCACTGCATCTGATAATAAACAAGTGTATTTTGTTAAGTATGAAAAGTAGGCCTTAAGTGGCTGCAAGTGGAAAAAAAATTAAAGTAAATCACTAAATTTGACCTCCTGAGGTCCCTTCCAGTCCTAGGATTCAATGATTAAATTACGATGAATAGAAAATACTTAGGTAGTTCTAATTCACTAATAAACTTGTTACATGCAAAATCTTACCCTTAGCAGCTGTTACTTCAGGTGCAAGCTTCAAGTCAGAAACAAACTCCTTTACTCCAGACTGAGTTTCCAGCCCATTTCAAAGTTCTTTGTATCCTGTTAGGCTGTGCCAGGCAGTTTTCAAGGCCTGACAAAGACAAACAGCTGACAGCCTCCCATTGCTTAACTAAAATATTCCTGTCCCATAGGACAGTGTTTGACATCCCTTCTGACATGGAAAAATACCAAATTCACAGTGATTTCAATACCAGGTGGTATGGTCAGATGTCTTTCTAGAACCAACCACCTTCTAGACTTATAGGACAAACAAGGAGGTTTACAAGTCATTAGGCTTCCAAGGCACCAGTAATGGCTCTCATTAGCACATTTAAGCCGTGTCTACACGTGCACGCTACTTCGAAGTAGCGGCACTAACTTCGAAATAGCACCCGTCACGGCTACACGTGTTGGGCGCTATTTCGATGTTAACATTGACGTTAAGCGGCAAGATGTCAAAGCCGCTAACCCCATGAGGGGATAGGAATACCGCCCTACTTCAATGTTCAACATTGAAGTAGGGACCATGTAGTCATTGCATGTCCCGCAACATCGAAATTGCGGGGTCCTCCCTGGCAGCCATCAGCTGAGGGGTTGAGAGACACTCTCTCTCCAGCCCCTGCGGGGCTCTATGGTCACCGTGTGCAGCAGCCCTTAGCCCAGGGCTTCTGGCTGCTGCTGCTGCAGCTGGGGATCCATGCTGCAAGCACAGGGTCTGCAACCAGTTGTCGGCTCTGTGGATCTTGTGTTGTTTAGTGCAACTGTGTCTGGGAGGGGCCCTTTAAGGGAGTGGCTTGCTGTTGAGTCCGCCCTGTGACCCTGTCTGCAGCTGTGCCTGGCACCCTTATTTCGATGTGTGCTACTTTGGCGTGTAGACGTTCCCTCACAGCGCCTATTTCGATGTGGTGCTGCGCAACGTCAATGTTGAACGTCGACGTTGCCAGCCCTGGAGGACGTGTAGACGTTATTCATCGAAATAGCCTATTTCGATGTAGCGTTCACGTGTAGACGTAGCTTTAGAATTATAAACAGATTCACACTTTATATTTCTAACATCACATGCAAGAATAATATATGCACAAAATGAAGATCTATGGATTCAGATTGTAACATTAAATTGAGAGGTTACATAAGGCATTTTGTCTAAAGCACCTTTGCATTATGTATATTTATATTCATAGTCTAAGGTGAGGGGACTGTTGCAATGAATACCCACAAATGATTTCCTGCATGACCTATTCTACACTTGTCTTTATTGTATTTCATCTTTTTGAATTCAGACCAATTCTTCAATTGGAGGACAGGATTAGAATGTAAAATGACCTTGGCAAAGTGCATGCTATCCCTCTCAGCTTGGAGTCATGTGCAAGTGTTATAAGCATATTCTCTATTCCATTACTAAAGTGATTAACAAAAAGACTGAATACTAGCAAGCTCAAGACTGACCTCCATAGGATCCCACTAAATAAACCCTCAGTCAGAAAGCAAACCATTGAGAACTACTCCTTGAGTATGGTCTTTCAACCAATTATGAACCCACCTGTGGGCAGGAGCCAGCATCTCATGCCTAGTGGTTAGAGACCAATGTTCATCTTGGGAAGATCACAGGTGGCAACTGAACTTATCAGGCCCTGCCACTTCACCATTTTCAACCTTAGCCCCTGGCAGGGTGGTTCAGCTTCACTCACTGAGCAGCACCTTGCATCAGCCTCAAGTCACCTTCTCTGGGCCACTTCCTACTTCATTCTGAGGCTCACAGTCCACCCATGGTTATCACTGCATGCTAGGCTTCCAGCCCAGCCTCCAGGAACTGTGGCTCTCCCATTCCCAGGCTTAGTGAAGCAATCAGATCACTTCCTAGCCTAGAACTCCCAGAACACACCCTTCCCTCTAGCCTAGCTTGATGACCCCAACTGAGCTGTCTGGTGGCTTTTTAAACCCCACCTGCAACCCAAGCATGCTCAATATGGGCAGAGGGAGAGTGAATCCTGAGCCTGGAGAGACTCCTCTACCCTCACCTGTCCAGTGAGGGATTTACACATCTCCCCACAGTAATTTCACCTAGGCTGCATTTCCCTAGTTTGCTAATGTCACCTAGGATTGTCAGAAGACTAACATATAGGAAATTGTACACCACTGCATTTACTCCTTCCCCCATCTGGCCAACTAGCCTGTCAAAAAAGGAAATTAGGTTGGTTTTTCATGATTTGTTCTTGACAAATCCATGCTAGCTATTCTTCATAACCATATTATCTATCTTCTAGGTGCTTACAAAGTAATAGTTTAATAATTTGTTCCATTTCTCTTTCCAGACACTGAAGTTAGGCTGATAGGTCTCTAGTTTCCAGAGTCCTTATTATTCCCTTTTTTAAAAATATAGGTGCTATATTTGGCCGTCTTCAGTCCTCTGGGACCTTGCCCATCTTTCAAGAGTTCATAAAGATAATTGCTAACAGTTCCCAACATTGCATCAGCAAAGTTTCCTTAAGTACCTCAGGACAAATTTCATCTGGTCCTGCCAACTCGAATATATCCAGGTTACCTAAATATTCTTTAATCTGTTATTTCTCCATTTTGGCTTGCATTCCTTCCGCCAAGTCATTAATATTAATTGTGTTGAGTATTGGTTATCATTAACCTTTTTAGTGAAGAACGAAGCAAAAATAGGCATTAAGCACTTCAGCTGTCTTGACATCATCCATTATTTGCCCTCTTTCCTTCCCTAAGTAGAGGTCCTACTTTTCCCTTTGTCTTTCTTTTACTCCCAGGGCTTGTCTACACCTGCATTCTTTCTATTCTTTTATAATGCTTTCCAATTTGTCCATACTACCACATTTTGTATGATTCCTTTTTTTTAAGTCATTAATGAGTTCCTGAGGGAGCCATATTGGCCTCTACCTATTCTTCCACTCTCTCCTAGGTACTGGGATAACTTGCAGGTGTGCCTGTAACACTGTCTTGCTGAGAAATTGTCCACTCTTCTGAATGTCTGTTTCTCTTAGATTTTCTTCCCATGGAACCTTACTTACCAGTTCTAGGAGTTTGTTAAAGATGCCACTTATTCTGCTGCTCTTACTCCTTTCTTTCCCTAGAATCATGAAATATATCACTACTTTCACCCAAAGTGTCTTCCACCTTCAATGTTGTTACCTCCCTACCAGTCATAATCAAGTCTAAAATTACTCTTCTCTAGTTACTTCATCCATGTTGTGAAACAAAATGCTGTTCCTAATAAAATCCAAGTCTTTAGTGGAAATTTTGTTTTCTATATTATTGCGGGGGCAAGACAGTGGTTTGTGGCCATAACCACTGGGAGGGTAATTGTTTGGGGGATTTTCAGGAGGGCATCAGGGCGCCCCCTGCATGGTGCTGTGGCCAAGTATAACCCTTGGTTTAAATTAGGGCAAGAGGAAGCTGCAAATCAAATTTTGTGGTCATAGCTCTTACAATTTAAGAAGAGTTCTTAAACAAACATACAAGGAGAGGCAGACAGACAGACCCACTATAAAATGTATAGTAGATTAGGTCTCAATTCTCAAAGGTAGGTGCCTAACTCCCACTGATTTCACTGCTTAAATATCCCGAGACTTCTCAACCTATCTTATTATCTAAGCAGTTTGGGCATCACCTCTAAGAGGAAAGCGAAAAGCCAAACAGGTCACTGAAAGGAGCATAGAGAGAGCAGACAATCTCTTCTCATTGGCCATCAGGGACAGAAATACACATTTCCTACTTATTACTTGGGCTGAAATGGAAAAAGTTTTTAAATGGTAATATGGAAAATTCTGTTAGCAGATCAACAGTCAGTAAAACCCTACCTACGGGAACGCTCCAGTTGGATTTACTTTTCTGCTCAGTGTGGAATAGTTCATACCCTCAGTTTAGACAAAAGATTAGCAACTGGACCTTGTCTTGCATTTGCCACATTAAAGAGAATGGTTTATGAATCATAAGCAATTTTAAAGGGAACTAGAAATTTGGGAAATCACCTTTAAAAGGGACAGGGTTAGACAGAGTTCAGCCTACACAAAATGCAGCCTGTGGAGCTTCATAATATAGGCTGAAGCTGCAGTAGTCTTTAATGAGAAGCAGAAAGGAGCCTTGCAGCTCAAGTGTAGTACTGAAAGTCAGAGGATCTATGTGCTATTCTCAACTCTGCCACTTACTATTTGAAATGGGGCAAGTTATTCTCTCTCTCTTTATCTTAAGTGGGGATAAGAGCACTTTTGTACTCCACAAATGCTTTCAGGTCCTTCGAGGGTAAGTTCTTGAGAATTGGGAAATGTCCTTATTATTTAATAAGGAGAAGCAGCCCATGGAGAGAACAGTCCACTCAGAGACTTACCTTGAACATCCCTTCTAAATTAAACATGAAGTTGACTGCATTCTGCTCCACTCTTTGGGACACAGACAACTACTTAACTCCTGACCAACTATCAATACAGCAAAGCATCATCCATATCATACTTGAGCCAAGTTTGGACACTCAATGATTTTATTGAACAATCAAATATTCTTTGTGGTGGTGTTTTAGATGAGTGGGCCCCAGAATAGAGACAAGGTGAGTGAGGTGATATCTCTTATTGCACCAACTTCTGCTGATGAAAGGCAGCAGTCATTGCTGGTTGTGTAAATTGCCCTTGCAGCTCACCTCTACCATCCTGGACCAAGATGTCAGTGGGCATTAGGATGCTGCACAGAGATACACTAAGAGGTGAGGTGTTAGTCTGTATCTTCACATGACAAAATGAAGTATATGGAAATAGACCCATCTCATACAACTAGAGAAGACCTTAGCAGGTCCTTGAGATCAGTCCCCTGCATTTACAGCAGGACCTATCACCATCCCTGACAGTTTTTTTTTTGGCTATGGATCCCTAAGTGACCCCATCAAGGATTGAACTCAAACTCCTAGGTTTAAGAGGGCAACACTCAAACCACTGACCTAACCCCTTCCCCACTGAAAAAAAAAGCACTCCTGTAGCACTTTTAAGACTAACAAAATAATACAAACAGCTAAACACCATGCCTTACATGGTGAGTAGCTGTAGCTATTTTGCTACGGCTTTAACCCGGGCATCCAAAATCATGAGTCAGGTCCCACAAAATCAAGAGATTTCTTTAAAAATCATAAGATTTTTGTTTGTTTGTTTGTTTTAAAGTTGGGGTTTTTCCCCACCTGTCCTGGTTTTCGGATGGGCAGCGGTCATGTTTCCGAGCTGACCCTGTAGCCAAGAAGGCTAATGGTATATCGGGGTGCATTAGAAGCATTTCCAGCAGATGTACAGAAGTTATTATTGCCCCTATTTGGCACTGGTGAGGCCACAAAGAATCATAAGGGTGGAAGGGACCTCAAGAGGTCATCTAATCCAGCCCCCTGCTTCAAGCAGGATCAACCCCAACTAAGTCATCCCAGCCAGGACACATCTGGAGTATTGCGTCCAGTTCCGGGCCCCCCAGTATAAAAAGGATGTGGATGTATGAGAGCAGGTTCAGCAGAGGGCAATGAAAATGACTGAGGGGCTGCAGCACGTGACCTACCAGGAGAGGCTGAGGGATTTCGGCTTATTTAGTTTGCAGAAGAGCAGAGCGAGGGGCCATTTGACAGCAGCCTTCAACTTCCTGAGGGGGCTCTAAAGGGGACGGAGAGAGGCTGTTCCCAGTGGCGACACACGGCAGAACAAGGAGAATGGTCTGAAGTCACAGCGCAGGAGGTGTAGGCTGGATATGAGGAAAAACTCTTTCCCCAGGAGGCGGTGAAGCACTGGGCGGCGTTGCCCAGAGAGACGGTGGAATCTCCATCCCTGGAGGTTTCTAAGTCCCGGCTTGACAACGTCCCGGCTGGGGTGATTTAGTTGGGGTAGGTCCTGCTTTGGCCCAGGGGCTGGACCCGATGACGCCTGAGGTCCCTTCTAGCCCCGGGACTCTGATCTCCCGGACCCAGCAGGGCGAGGCCAGCGGGGAGACGGCCCCGATCACGGGGCTCCACAGGCGGGAGCCGGAGGGGAACCCGGATTCTACCCGCCTCAGAACGTGCTCGCGCCCGCTGGCAACGCCGGGTTCGGCTCCGCGACGAGGAGCCGCGTGCGCCTCGCCGCAGCGCCCCTCCCCCCACCTGCAGGCTCGCAGCACCCCGGGACCCAGCCGCCTCCGCCACCCGCCGGCCCCTCGAGCGCTGAGCCCGCGCCAAGCTGTCACCCCCTACTAGCCAGGCCAAGTGGTATGACCTGCTTCCCAGCACCACCCGCGGCCGCGTGGTACGGTTCCCTCTTCCTTTCCTCTCAAGCCAACCCCGCCCCGTCCCTCCCCTCTCTCCGCGCGCGTGACCCGGTCGGGGCCGCGCATCGGGTGGGTGAGCGAGCGCGGGGCCGGGTTTTCTCTCCCGCTGCGGCACGCGGCATGGAGGCGGCGGGAGCCGGCGTGGCGCCCATCAGAGCCCAGTGAGTACGGGCCGCCCGGCCCCGGCCCCGGCCCCGCCTCCGCCTCCCCGGGAGCTCCCCCCCACCCGCCCAGGCATCCTGCTTCCCTTGGATCCCTCACCCCGTCAGAGACAGCCCCAGGGCCTCCCCAGGAGCCCCTCCCCCTCAGAGACACCCCCCCCCCCCCAATCTCGCTTCCCCACGTGCCCCCGTCCCCGGAGACACCCCCCGCCCTGCTTCTCCAGGATCCCTCCCCACTCCCTCCTTCCTGAGTCCCCCCCTTCGTCCTTCCCAGCACCCTTTTCCTTTGCTCCCCTGCGAGCCCCCCTCTGCAGAGACATCCTGCCCCCCCCCCGCGCATCCCCTTTCTTCCCCGCTACCCCAGAAACTACCTGCTCCCTTCATGGCAAACTGGCTCTGGCCTATGGGTGCCAGATGCGTGGTGGAAGGAGCCCTAGGCCCTGCAGAAGCTGGGCAGGTTTGGGCCGGGTGCTTTGGTTTCCCAGGACAACGGGGTGTGTCGCTTGGAAGAGAGCATCTCTTACTGCTTCTGAAAATCACAGCTGCTTAGCACTAAGGGGAAAAGAAGACTGAGCTGACATAGGACCTGCTGCGCGATTCAAATCCTGCAATGCCTCCTTCCCACCAGCCCCATGGCAGATGACCCCTGAAGTCCACATAGCCTATGACTCTGTAGTGTTGCGATAGTTCAAATAAAGCAGCTGGCCATTCCACACCCAACAAGTATCCAGAGGTGCCTTTTACGAAATGTGTCACTGTTCCCAGGAGGGCTGATCAGAGGCCTTATAAGCTATGGTGAAAGAGAGCAAATGAGGGAGGAAAACTGGAAAATGGCATTTTGGCAGCTGTACAGCTATGGCCCAGGATGAATTGAAAGTTACTGTCATAAGTTTACCAGTAATTTGGTGAAATCTGCGTGAGACGCCTTGGAAGCTTTGCAAAGTTACATGTTTAAAGGTCACTATCATAAATAAAAATGGCTAAATTTTTGGAGTTCATGAGCATGCACCATTACCCTGGGAAGTTAGTGAAAATTACATCAATTTTATTTAGGTGTCTGTGTATGGAGTTTTAGCCCACTCTTCTGTTTGAGGAAACCGACCCAAAATACCTTCCAAAGTTCAGTTTACAGTCTGCTCCACTGTCATTAAGCAGCCACTTTTGTCAGTTCTGTGAGTAAAGATTGGGGCACTGTTCTTTATGCTGTACAGACACGTGTGAAAAGAGTCTCTGCCCCTGCAAGGTCATAATTTAGGATTATAACAAAACAAAGCAGGAGGAAAAATGGACAAAGTGGTAGAAGGATGAGGTATTGATAAACTTGGCCTATCTTGCATGAGTGGTCACTTAAGATGAGTTTACCTATCTCACAGAACTGGAAGGGACCTTGAGGGATCATTGAGTCCTGTCACCTGCATAGCTGATCACCATCCCTGGCAGATTTTTTTTTTTTTAAATAAAATTTATTTACCCTAGATGACCCCCTCAAGGATTGAGCTCACAACCCTAGGTTTAGTAGGCTAATGCACAAACCACTGAGCTATCCCTTCCCCTAAATTTTTAATTGTATTTTGCTATTCTGTGTAGAAGATGCTAGTAATAAAGACTATTCTACTTGTAGAGGTGCCAATGGCACTTCTTCAGTTTTTCCAGCATTAAAGACCTCTTTCCAACCAAAGAGATGAGGAATACACTGTACATCAGGCTTCACCTTTAATATAGAAAGGCTGTTCACAGATGCATCAGCCTACATTGCACTAGCTTTATCCATGTGGCTTTTGAGCCTGTTGTGTTTGTGTGAGGAAGGCAGTTGGGGATTCCCAGGGGAGCTGTTTTCCTTTGCCAGCTATCCCCCTAATCTCTGGTATAAAGTGAAGAATTCAGTGGAAGGGGTCCTGAGCCCTGTTGTGCCTGATCTGCTCCATCATGTGGCATAAGTAGTACAAGTGAAAGTAGAACCTGTATAACTTCCCATTAGCTGTGTCTGCACTTGCATTCCTCTTAAATGATGGATGCAAATGAGGATTGCTTTACAAGACCTTTGGCACGTGCGTTGACAGAATCACATGCCGCTTTGCTGGGTCCCACTTCAGAGAGGACTATAGGAACATCATTAAGAGGATCTTGTAAAGCAGTGGGAAGGGAAATCATTGGTGAAAACCAGCCTCAGCAAATCATAGAATCATAGAGCACTAGGACTGGAAGGGACCTCAAGAGGCTATCGAGTCCAGCCCCCTGCCCCAATGGCAGGACCAAGTACTGTCTAAACCATCCCTGACAGACATCTATCTAACCTGTTCTTAAATATCTCCAGCGATGGAAATTCCACAACCTCCCTTGGCAATTTATTCCACTGTTTGACCGCCCTGACAGTTAGGAACTTTTTCCTAACGTCCAACCTAAACCTCCCTTGCTGCAGTTTACGCCCGTTGCCTCTTGTTCTATCCTCAGAGGCCAAGAACAGGTTTTCTCCTTCCTCCTTAAGACTCCCTTTTAGATACCTGAAAACCACTAGCATGTCTCCCCTCAATCTTCTCTTTTCCAAACTAAACAAGCCCAATTCTTTCAACCTTTTTTCATAGGTCACATTCTCTAGACCTTTAATTATTCTTGTCGCTCTTCTCTGGACCCTCTCTAGTTTCTCCACATCTTTTTTGAACTGCGGTGCCCAGAACTGGACACAATACTCCAGCTGAGGCCTAACCAGCGCAGAGTAGAGCGGAAGAATGACTTCTCGTGTCTTGTTCACAACACACCTGTTAATGCATCCCAGCATCATGTTTGCTTTTTTTTTGCAACAGCATCACACTGTTGACTGATATTTAGCTTGTGGTCCACTATAATCCCTAGATCCCTTTGTGTTGTAGTCGTTCCTAGACAGTCTCTCCCCATTCTGTAGTGCTCTAGCAGTGACTGTGCAAGAAAAAGGTTTGCTTTGACAAATCAAATGAGTACCTTAGTCACTTGGGCAAAGCCAGTGAAGGAAGCAGTGTAGGAAATAAGGCAGAAGGCAACTCAACGGGGGACCAATGGCTGACAAACAGCACAGCATCCAAAGAAAATGCAAATGAGGTGCAGATTTACATATCTGGTGCCTCATTTGCATAATCTTTCAAAAGAAAAAAAGAAGTGTAGATAATCTCTTTTGAAAATAAACCCCATCTTTGAAAGAACCCTTCTTCCTATTTTGTTTCAGGAAGAAGGGTTCTTTTGAAGATGGGGTTTATTTTCAACAGAGCCACATCTACACTTCTTTTTTTCTTTCAAAAGAAGCTCTTTTGAAAGAATATGCAAATGAGATACCAGATATGTAAATCTTCACCTCATTTGTATTTTCAATTTCCCTCCTTTGCATGCCTCTTTCAAAAGAGGAATACAAGTGTAGACACAGCTATCGTGTCTAGGCATAGCCTCAGGGCAGGTCTACACTACAAGGACAGGTGCTATACAATTTGAGTTACATTAGTAGTGTAACTCACATTGGTGTAACTTAGATCAACTTACTGCAGGGGGTCAACAGAAAAAATGCTCCCATCGACTCCCTTTACTCTTCTTATTCTGCTGAAGTACTGGTGGCGACAGGAGAGTGATTGGCAGTCAGTTTTTTGGATCTTCACTACACGTGCTTAATCTACTGAGAGTGGATCAATCACTGCAGCATCAGTGCACCTGATAGTGGAGACAAGCTTTCATCAGAAGTGAGGCCCTGACTTGTTTTCCAAAAACCCTGTGAGCACAGTGTCCATGGAGCAGATTAAAAGAATGAACCTACATAGTATGTTGCTTTGTGGCACACCTGTGGTCAAGAAAGTTAACGTTGTTTTTAATGTCCTTTGTGTAGAATATGCTCCTTTCAGTCTATCTGTTCTCTCATCAGTAAACTTTGCCATCTGACATGGCATATGTTAAATGACCAGTCAGAAGTTTAATGAGAACTTTCTCTTGCTCCATAGGTATCTCACCTCAAAAGAACAGTTCCATGCATATCTCAAGGCAGAAAGGGAATTCAGAAATCAGGAAAACAATCAAGATGATGTGGAGGAAGAAGATTCTACCAGCAATGACCAGACAGAACCTCCAGCAAAACAGATGAAGTTAGATGGTGATGATCAAGTTAGGAAGCAAGGAAGCCAAGAGAATGTTGTGGAAGTGGAGAAGGAGAAACTCCAGGAACGGAAGAGAGCCAGGGGACAGAATAAGAGTCGGCCATGTATGAAGCCAAATCACTATGAAAAGGACAGGCTGTGCCCATCAGTAATCCAGGTAGGTAGCTGGCCTGCTATGGTTGGCAACTTCAGGTTCTTTAGATAAGAATATCTTTAGCTGTAAGGCACCTGATGTACATTTGGATTGCCATTAATATTTCATGAATGAGCCATATATTTACGTATGGAATGGATGATACTTATTCTCAGAAGGGGGTAATTCAGCTATAAAGCCTTAAGGAGCTTGCACCTTATTTAGACCCCCATCTAGTCTTATGGCCTTTGGGCTTGCATATCTCTTATGTCCCCCCGTCACGATGCAATGAAAGAGGGTAATATGGAATTTGCAATAGTGCAGATTATTCCTGTATATAACTGGGGTAAGTTGCAATAGTGCAATTCCCATTTTGCGCTGGTCCAGTGTGTCTACATTCGGAGCTTATAATGGCATAAACATTGAAAGTGTGGCTTTATTTTTAAGGAATGTGCAGAGAAGTGCTACTTTGGCTCACGGTGTCGCTTTCTGCATGATATTGGGGAGTACATGGCTGTGAAGCCCTCAGACCTCGGGGATATCTGTGTGCTGTACAAGACCTTCGGAAAGTGCGTTTACGGAGTCACATGCCGCTTTGCTGGGTCCCACTTGGGCGAGGACTATAGCAACATCATTAATGAGGACCTTGTAAAGCAGTGGGAAGGGAAATCATTGGTGAAAAACAGCCTCAGCAAAGAGCTCCAGCAGCAACTGCGCAAGAAAAAGGTTTGCTTTGAAAAGTCAAGTGAGTACCTTAGTCACTTGGGCAAAGCCAGTGAGGGAAACAGTGTAAGAAATAAAGCAGAAGGCAACTCAATGGGGGACAAATGGCTGACAAACTGCACAGCATCCAAAGAGAATGCAGAGGACATGGATGTCAAACCTCTTGGAGAAGAGGCACCAGAATGTGTGTCAGTGTCAGAGAAGGGAGAAGGTCCTAAATCAATAGCCCAGCAGCATCCCTGCCTAGCAGATGAATCAAAGGATTCCACTCTCAAAACAACAGGTCCAGTGACAGATGAAGATGTTATAAAACTGCGGCCATGTGAGAAAAAGAGAGTAAGTATGAAAGCTGAGGATGGAGCCTTATCCAGTGTGTGTGTTATTGGAACTTGGACTTCTGTTGGGCAGCAATCAGGTGGTTTAAAAGCCTCAGCCAGGATGACAGGCAATCTTGGCTGAGCTGAGTGGGGCTGAGGTGCCTTGTGTGCTGATGAAGAATACTTCGTGTACATGCCCTTTGTCTTTGGGTGACGAAGTAATCTTTCTGGTCCTGTATTTAATAAAAAAAAATCAAGGCGGGGGTACTTGTGAAGTCATCCTGTAGGGGAGATTGATCTCTCAGACCACCCCATTGAGGGGAGAGGCCTCAGTATGCAGCTGTCTAATGGTGTTGTCTGCGATGATTAAAGAACTCCCAGGTGTTACAATATATTGCAGTGATTCTGTCTTTATACACAGAGTAGCTCCAGTTATTCAGCCTGAGTGTCAGAAAACAGGTGCTGCCCCCATTTGCAGCAGTGTACTTCATGCGATTTTTTCTGCTTATCCAAAACCCTTTCTCTAGCACCCCCAAGTTTTGTTCTCAAACCTGGTTAGCCAATTAATTATTTGGATCTTTAAAGATTGGAATGTTAATTGTCATTTTGTAATAAATGCTTTTCAGGTCCACTACTCACAAAAACATTTTGTCTTATCCATGTGGAAAACACCTAGCTGTAGGTAATATTAGCCCTGCCTGATCTGAGTTTATGTGGCACATTACTCAGGAGCTTTACAAAGAAATGTAGTCAGAAAGACTGTCAGACTAAGAAAACAATCATTGCTTTTCAGAAAAACTAGCTCCCATCTGTCTTTTCTGTACCACCACAATTACAAAAATGTTGTTTTCCCCATTCCTATAGCTGTTTTTCCCTTCACTCAGGTTCCAATAGATTAGTCAGTTTAATTTTCTAGTCCATGTGCCCTAGCTCAGTGTGAGATTTCAAATGCTGCAGAAGAATGCTTAAATTTTTAAAAAAATACCATTTTTATGGCAACTAAAAAGAAATGTCATAAATTCTGTAAAAGCCAAACTCTGTGTCTAGCTGAAATTGCCCATTTGGCTTTTGCTACTTCAGCTCTTCTAACATGTTTTTCTGACCTTTGCGTTTCAGTTGGATATCCAAGGCAAACTTTACCTGGCTCCCCTAACAACGGTAGGTAGAGTAGTTCTAACAACATATCTTCTTCCACTTGGGAAAATTGGCTGTAAAACCACTTTGATGGGACAGGATCGTCACATGAGTGGTGCACGTCAAAAACTTTGCCAACATTTCTCCTTACTCTCTCCCGTTGCTCTGGGTTTCAGTGTGGTAACCTCCCTTTTCGGAGAATATGCAAATGTTTTGGAGCAGATGTCACTTGTGGAGAAATGGCTGTGTGCACAAACTTGCTCCAGGGCCAGTCATCTGAATGGGCTCTCCTGAAGCGACACTACACGGAAGATATCTTTGGAGTACAGGTCCAGTATGCTCACATCAGCAGGGAGGGGAACCACAGACAAGTCACGTAGGGGGGAACATGGCCCAGTGGGCATCTGCAGGGAGTATCTTTCCCGGTGGGTGAACTGCCCTTGTGTTTTTGAGCTGAGACGCCTTAGCATTTCCTTGGGAGAGGTCAGCTCATTGTGGCTGATTTTGTCGTGTTTTCTCTTTCAGCTGGAGGGAGCATTTCCAGACACTATGACAAGATGTGCAGAGCTTCTGAACCAGACCATTGAGATGGATTTTGTAGACATCAATGTTGGGTGCCCTATAGACCTGGTATATAAAAAGGTAACATTTAGCAATATGCTCTATCTTTTCTCTGTGTGGGTGTCTTTCCTTTGTTTTACGTCCTACTCCCTGCATTATTCACAACACAGTTTAAATGTTGCCACTGCCTGTTCAGTCTGAGGACCATCATTTCTACGCATGGAATAACCTCTGTTCCAGGGTTTGTATTAATGACTTCATGTCAAATGAGTTCATCTTGTACATAATAAGATGGGTTTTCTAACTGTCAGCACTTCAGATTCAGCCTCAGATCTGAAAGTCAAGCTTAGGGTTATTCTGAATCCTGCAGCACCTCAGCAACAAAGATGCTTCAGATGGAACCTAGGTCATAGAAAATAAGGCCAGAAAGGACTGTTAGATCATCTAGACTACCCTCTTGTTCCTCACATGCCATGGAATTTCAGACAGTTACTATTGTAGGAAGCCCAATTCCTTGTGTTAACAATTAAAGGTTGCACCTCCCAACACTGGTATTCTCTGATCTGGCAACATCGGACCACAGGTGTTACTGGACCAGAGAGCCCCAGCCGGGAGGCTAATGGGAGGAGGGATGGCAGGGCCAGCCAGGTGGGAGCTCAGTTATAAGGAGGCTGGCAGCCCTGTGTAAGGGGAGTATGGCAGGGCCAATGCTTCATTCAGCAGCCCAGCCCAGCCCAGGTCAGAGCTGGGGCCCCTGGGCCAGAGCCAACTGGGGATAGCAGAGCGTGGAACTGCAGCAGGGAGGAGCAGCAGGCTGGGGAGGCAGGGACCTACCTTCATCTGGCAAATTCCTGTGTTCAGGACTCATCAGGACCCAAGGGTGCCAGATGAGGGAGGTATAGCCTGTAGTTAGTTCTGTTGCTGGTATGCAGCTTCTGTTCTGCAGGCCTAACACACTGAGGCTACGTCTACACGTGAACCCTACATCGAAGTAGCCTATTTCGATGTGGCGACATCGAAATAGGCTATTTCGATGAATAACATCTACACGTCCTCCAGGGCTGGCAACGTCGATGTTCAACATCGATGTTGCGCAGCACCGCATCGAAATAGGCACTGCAAGGGAACGTCTACACGCCAAAGTAGCACACATCGAAATAAGGATGCCAGGCACAGCTGCAGACAGGGTCACAGGGCGGACTCAACAGCAAGTCGCTCCCTTAAAGGGCCCCTCCCAGATACACTTTCACTAAACAGCACAAGATACACAGAGCCGACAACTGGTTGCAGACCCTGTGCATGCAGCATGGATCCCCAGCTGAAGCAGCAGCAGCCACAAGCCCTGGCCTACAGGCTGCTGCACACGGTGACCATAGAGCCCCGCAAGGGCTGGAGAGAGAGCGTCTCTCAACCCCCCAGCTGATGGCCACCATGGAGGACCCCGCTATTTAGATGTGGCGGGACGCGGATTGTCTACACGTTCCCTACTTCGACGTTGAACGTCGAAGTAGGGCGCTATTCCCATCCCCTCATGGGGTTAGCAGCTTCGACGTCTCGCTGCCTAACGTTGATTTCAACTTCGAAATAGCTCCCAACACGTGTAGCCGTGACGGGCGCTATTTCGAAGTTGGCGCTGCTACTTCGAAGTAGCGTGCACGTGTAGACACGGCTTGAGTGTTTGTTTTATCAGTGACGTCAGCAGCTGCAGTCCTAAATTTTACACCAGAGCCAGATCTGTTGAAGAGAGAGGTGTAGTTTGTAAAGTAGCTTTTCTAATTGTCACGGTTTTGGGGTTAACTGCACCCTGACACTCTTCCACCCAGTCTTTCTGAAGAAATTTTACTTAAAGGTTTCAGGCTTGCTATGTGTCTCTGCTCTCAGGTGGAAATCTGTGTCTCTCTCCCTCCAGACCAAAGGTTTAGGCTTGAAGTCCCTCTGCACTTCACTGTGATTTCCCAGAGGAGTCTGTTTGGTATCCAGCCCTGTGGTTAGGTTTTCTCCAGGTGTTTCGACAATGTATATCATTTACCAGCCAGCTGTTAAAAAGCAGCCAACCTTCACGGAGCAAAATATGTTTATTCTTAGGGCAAAAGCATTATAGAGAAAACATGTAAAAACAGTAGCTCCCTATCTGCTTTCTAAAAGCTTACTAGTGGTTACCCTTCGGTCTCATGGGGCATGCCAAAGTGTCTCTAGACCTTCCTTAAGGATGGGGATCCTCTGTAGACAGAAGATCTTGTCCATTTGCTGAATCAAAAATAATGTTCTGTGTCAATTTAAATTCAGCTTTTTAGTACCAAACTTTTGTCTGTTCATCTCTGGAAAACACAGTTTGATCCAGTGTATGTGAACCACTTGTAGGGGTGGTCCAACCTCTCTGGAGTTGTTTACCATTCTGATATCTCACCATAATCACACACAACTGGTTTTTGGTCCTGGAGGACTTATGGTAATGCTCCCACCAGAGTTCCATACAGGCCCTGGTTCACAATAATACATACACCATTTCTATACTTTATACCATATGGTTGCCCTGAAGAAACAGCATGCAGTTGTGCTATCTGTCACAATTAGACTGCATTTCCCGATGAAAGTGTAGTCTTCTCCAATTTGTACAAATAAAAGGCAGCAGTCTGGTAAGTTCCAGTAAGGGTCTCAGGTTAGCTGAAAATACAAGGATCTCTGATTCTGCCTATTTTATCCCACAGGGGGGTGGATGTGCCTTAATGAACCGTCCCAACAAGTTTGAACAGATAGTTAGAGGAATGAATTCGGTGAGTACCAAACATCTGGCTGAGAAGGAAGAATATCCAAAGAAAGCTCTTTTGTTTGCTTTAGCTTTACCCCCCCCTCTCTGCAGGTACTCGATGTTCCTCTGACAGTGAAGATACGGACTGGTGTTCATGAAAAAGTCAACCTGGCTCATAAAGTAATCCCCAACATCCGGAAGTGGGGAGCTTCCATGGTCACGGTATGGGCCCCTTTGTGTTTAATGTTAGGAATTTGGCCAGGGTCCATCATGTTCTGCTTGTCTGTCATCCCTTAGGTGCATCTAGTCCAATAATCCTTTTGCTAGTGGCCTGTACGTGTTACTTCAGGGTACAGGCATGAGCCCAGCCATCTGTTCAAAGTTGTATTGTGTGGGGAGGAGGATGGCAATGCTCAGATACTACAGGGAGGGACGCATTATTATTAATACCACTCTGCTCTCTGCCTGCATTGATAATCCCTATAGCTGCTTGCTCTAGCTTGCAAGAACTGACAATGTTGTGTTTGTTCATAATGTCTTTTTGGCTTCTACTAACAGTTCTCCCCACAGTTTACTGCAGCACTGACCTCTGCAGATTGCTCAGGCTCTGCTATCAAAGCATTTCACTCTTAGCCATTTAGCACTTTAAAGACTAACAAAAAGTATGTCAGTTTGTATTGGAAATGAGATTGATCTGAAGAAGTGGCTCTATCCCACGAAAGCTCATCACTGAATAAATCATTTTGTTGGTCTTTAAAGTGCTACATTTCTGCTGCTTTGTTTTGTTGGAGTAAAGACTAACACAGCAACCTCTCTGTTACCATTTAGCACTCGTTGGGTGAGGTACTAATTGTAACTCTTTTTTCTGTTAGCTTCATGGCCGATCTAGAGAACAGCGTTACACAAAAGTTGCAGACTGGGACTACATAGCAGAGTGTGCTAAATTAGCCAGTCCTATGCCTCTGTTTGGTATGTTTCTTTCTGCTGATTTTTTTAGACTCTTTAATGATTAGATTATTTTAAATCAGTCTGTTTCTCTAAAATGTGATGTGTATGGTTAAAATGTTCTTGGTCTAATTAATGTAAAATCCACCCCCCAAACTTGAATCTTTTTTTTTTAAATAGATCTGTTGTTACCAATAGTGGTTGGCCACTTAGCTTAAAGGGCAGTTCTGCTCTGAAAAATTATACAGCTACTTACACAATTATGTCGTTTTACTGCTGAAACCCTAGGGCAAGGTAATGCAGTTGCATAGGTGTAATAGACAAGAATTTCAAAGTTACTGGCAGTGGCTTGCCTTGTAAAATATTCCCTAGTACTCTGTAATCATCTGATTTTTTTAAATAAAATTACTAATTTATAAGAAATTACTCTTTCAGTTTTAAATCTACCACTTTTGCAAAGCATACACCTACACACGGACACATGTATATCAGTCACCTCCATTCAGGTCTGAGAACATGGCAAACAGTGATACAGACATGAGGCATATTGTTCTCTGCCACCCCAGTGGCACGTGCACAAACTGTTTAGTGAGGGTCCAGTAGGAGGTAAGCTGCAGTGATTTTGCATGGCTTGGGACTCAAAGGGATTTCACTGCCAAAGTCACAGGCTGTGTACTGCAATTCAGCTGCCCCATACAGACCTTGCTGGACTATGCTAACACATTCTAGAGCACACCAGCAGGATTAATACTGAGCAGTCAGGGCACAACACATAGCTTGGGCCTTGGGTAATGAATCCAGCACCCCAAATCTTACAGACAATTGGTGTGGATTGCTTCCTATCAGACCCTCACTGCTTGGCCTGTGGAGGAAGAGAAGCCAGAGGGGCTGGAGGCAGCAGTGGCAACAGAGAGGGAGTATAACAGAGGAAGGAGACGATCAGGAGGATCAGACAGGAAGTAAGTCCAGGCCTGGCACTAGCCAAGGTAATTGTGGGCTCAAGGAGCTGTAGGAGGGCAGCTTTCCTAGGGCTGGTCCTTCCCTTCTCCCAATTTGGGGATGGGGCCAAGGGTGTTCTTCCTCTTCTCCCTTAGCCATATACGGTGAGGAGACAAAGAAAAGGACATATTTCTCCAGGAAGGAGAGGAAAGGAGGTCCTGGTTTCTCTGGGGAAGGCAGAGCAGGAAGAGGGGTCTGAATAACCTCCCTAATTTTTTCATTTTTTTCAAACATTCTAAATATGGAACTTGCTTTGAAACATCTGATGCGGCATAGTGAGGCACAAGCAAAAAGAACCTATTGTGATTTTCAGATCCCAGGTTGAATTTTCAAGATGGGCAATTAGAAAAAACATCCTTTTACTCATAAAGGGAATAAGTGTAGCCTGTGGTACTTGTGAGAATATGAACACAGATCCCCCAAGGCCATTTTACAGCATCATTCTTCAAGGAATAGGGGCACCTAATTTTCATCTTATGCCAGTTAATTGTGAGCTAATCTGGTATGCCACTCTGACATCTGGGGACTCTTCGCTTCCCAACACAGGAAATGGAGATATTTTGTCCTATGAAGATGCTAATCGAGCCATGCAGACTGGAGTTTCAGGAATTATGATTGCAAGGTAAATGGCTACCTTCCTACTTAGGCCTTGTCTATAGTACTGCGGGACATCGACTTAAGTTATACAAATTCAGATATGCGAATAACATAGATGAAGTTGACATACTTACGTCTGATTACCATGGAATCTTCACAGTGTTAAGTTGACAGCTGATGCTCTCCTGTCAACTCTGCTTACTCTTCTCATTCTGGCAGAGTGCCAGAGTCGACAGAAAGCACTCTACAGGCATGATAAATCAACCCCCTCTGGATCGATTGCTGCCTCTCAATCCAGCTTGTAGGGAAGACATGCCATCAATTTTTGATGCAAAAATGAAAAAACGAAACAAGCCTGTGAGAGCCATTGTTTCCTCTTGGCAAAGCTACCCTTTGAAACTTATCATCATGTATCTGGTGTAAGAGAGGACCTCCGCTGGAGTTGAAAGCTGCAGCACTATTTGCTATTTCTGATGCAGCCTTTAAAGAAGGTGTCATCAGGTTACAGAGAGCTGGAAAGTCTGCTTGAATTGTATGGAGGTGTTTGTAGGAGCCTTTAACTAGAAAATGAAATGCACTTTTCCTGTGCCCACTGTGTGGTGTCTTTGTAATGCAAATGCTTTGTGACTAGAGTCCCACATCTCACATGTGCAAGTCTGTACATAAACTTCAGTTTTATAGCTGAATAAACTTTCTTTGGTTACAACCATTTTTCCTTCTGGTCTGATCCTATTGAACCACAGAGGGGCTTTGATCAAACCTTGGATCTTCACTGAAGTTAAAGAGCAGCGACATTGGGACATTTCATCCAGTGAAAGATTTGATACTCTCAAAGACTTCACCAATTATGGGCTCGAACACTGGGGTTCAGATACCCAAGGGGTGGAGAAAACCAGGAAGTTCATGCTGGAATGGCTGTCATTTTTGTGCAGGTAACTTGCTTTCTCAAACATCTTTGTTATAAAGGTTTTTCTTTCTGGATTTCTGCCTCTACTGTAGTATTTTGTAGAATAATAATGTCCAAAGTGGTATTTAATATATATATTTGCATTGTGAGGTATATTCCAGTTGGCCTATTGGAGCACCTGCCTCAGAAAATCAATGAACGGCCTCCTTACTACATGGGGCGAGACCATCTGGAGACCTTAATGGCAAGCCAAAACGTGGATGACTGGATTAAAATAAGGTACGTGACAAACACAGTTGTCTTAAAAAACACATTTGGTCATAGTGATTTCATCCTGCAAACTCATATTCAAATCCTAGACAATACACAATCATACTGCCATGGAACGATCATGGAACCCTCATATTTAATAGTTAGTTTGTCCCATGTTCTTTCCCCACCTTAACATGATAATTCTGTAGGGTTGGGTTAGGATCAAGGTCTGCTTTCCCAGCCTAGTTAGTGACTGAGTGATGAAGTGCCCTCACTTTAGTAGGTTTCAGTTCAGTTTCAGCCTTGTATTTCCATATTACAAACAGGGATAAGAGCAAATGCCCTCAAGTGCCTATATTGTGATAAGTCTTATCCGAGATTCTAATGTAAACCTAGAGAAATTTAACTTTTTAGTGATACACACTATGCCTCCCAGCCCAAGATTTGAAGGCTGTTACCAAGGGGCAAAATTAATCTGCTGCTTCAAATTTACTGGTGACACAGTATCTAGTATATTATTTATCTCACTTGCAGGAGCACCAATCATTGTGCTAGGTTCTGTAAAAACAGAACAAAGAGACTTCCCCTGTCCCGAAGGGCTTCCAAGCCAAGTAATTCCACATCTTGTCTTTCCCCTCTCTAGTCCCCTACAGGTTTTCAGAATTAAGCTGACAGACTGCAGGAGACTTTGTTGCATCCAAAAGTCTATAGGCTTTCCTTGGAAAATGACACAGCAGACATTCAGTTCAGCTGAAATGGTATTCTGAGGGTAGGCAGCTGCTACTTCCCACCCCCCAGGAAATAGAAAATATTAGCAGAAGTGGAGCATGGCTGCAGCCTTGTCACCTTCCTCCCTTCCCCCTGCTAATCCGTGTCTCTTTTGTTAGTAATGGAAACAGCTGCCTAACAATCATGGTACTAGAACTTCCAAACATTTCAGTCAAACTTGGTAAATGTCATTTTCTAAGCAGAATCTGCAACTTCAGTGCCAGTTAGTTCTATAATGTTCACTGGGCATTTGAAAACTTTATCACTTTATATTTTAAGTCATTTTCAAATTAATATATTTTTCATGATGAATGTTGAGAAAAAAATTAGACAAGCAATAGCCTGCTTCCAGAAGTGTAGTTATAGCATATACAGAGCTGCTCTGAATTCAGGTAGCTTTACATTCAGGGCGGTGACCTGGAGTCTGCTTGTACCTAGTTTCCCATCCTGCTTGGGTTCACTGGCTACATGGCTCATCTTGTAGAAAATAACAATATGGTATTAGTAAAACATTGGTGTCTTCGTAATTTTGGTTGTAAATCTTTTGTACTTAAAATATGTCATTTAAGTTCTGAAATATGAAATATTGGATACATTAGTATTGATAGGCCAGATCCTCAGCTCAGGAAAGTCAATGGGGATACACAGATTTACAGTAGCTGTAAGAGCAGGGGGTCTTTAATATACCAGCACAAACACTTTGTCTAGCTCTGAGGCTATGTCTAGACTGCAGGGATTTGTCAGCAGACGTTTATTTCAGAAGATATCTTGCAATAAAACTTCTGTCGACAGATTGCATCCAGACTGATCTGCTCTGTTGACAGAGAGCAGCCAAACTGCCTGGCTGTTCTGTCAGCAAAACAGCCTTTGAGAACCACAACAGACACCAGATGCATCTGACAAAGTGGGTCTTTACCCACAGAAGCTTATACACCAATAAATCTGTTAGTCTGTAAGGTGCCGTGGGACTTCTCATTGTTTTTGCAGATACAGACTAACATGGCTACACCTCTGATACAACAGATAGGGTTATATGGCATCATGGAGGCCTTGTCTATCAATAGAAGGACCCCTGGAGCGTCCAGACCAGCATTTTGTTGATAGATCTCTGTCAGCAGCAGTGTTCTTCCAGATGATGAGTGGAGTACGTCTGTCAACAAAAGCACTGCGTTCTGTCGACTTACTGTCAACAGAACACGCTTGGCAGTCTGGAAACTGTGGGTTTCACCAACAAAACCTGTAGTCTGGACATAGCCCAAGCTAGCAGAAAGATAGGTGGTATGGAGAGAGTCGAAGAGACAGATTCAGTGGCCTTATTCTCACTAAGTTGAAAGTCAGTGGGAATTTAGCACCTAAGTTGAAAAATCTACCCCATGACCCCTCTGGAAAGGAAAGCACAGCCAGAGTGTATCTTACATGGTGAGTGTTGATTTGAGGTATTATCTGAATGTGAGTGTATTTGAATACAAATCTGTTTTGTTACAGTGAGATGCTTTTGGGGCCTGTACCTACAAACTTTACCTTCCTGCCTAAACATAAGGCAAATTCTTACAGATAGGACTGACTGGAGAAGTCGATAAACTGGCAGAGCACAAGAAGGCAATAGAGCTGTATTTGGTGAGACGAGTTATCTGCCTGTGGCTGCTGGGAATTAAATAAAATTTTATATTTTTTAAATGTTTATTTAATGTTTGTTTTTAAACAGTCTGATAACTGGACAGTTGTGGAAGAACTCAGCCTGTTATGGCTGGGAAAGCTGCCCATCTTCCATGCAAGGATCTCTCTATACAATACTACCGTGGTCCCCAATACCCACAGTTTCTGAGAATCTCATGATCTTAAGTATCGGAGGGTAGCCGTGTTAGTCTGGATCTGTAACAGCAACGAAGGGTCCTGTGGCACCTTATAGACTAACAGAAAAGTTTTGAGCATGAGCTTTCGTGAGCACAGACCCACTTTATCAGATGCATCTGATGGCATCTGATGAAGTGGGTCTGTGCTCACGAAAGCTCATGCTCAAAACTTTTCTGTTAGTCTGTAAGGTGCCACAGGACCCTTCGTTGCTGTTACATGATCTTAAGTGTGTATGTTCTCAGCACCCAACAGGATAGGCATTATTTACATTTTATATGTGCGAAACTGAGGCAGAGATGCCAAGTGATTTGCCCAGGTTGTCACAGGACGTCCATAGCAGAGCAGGGACTTGCACCTGTATCTGTCAGGCCCTAAGCTAGTACCCAACCACTGGATCATCATTTGTATAACTTACATTTTCTCCAAAGACTTCTTGCAGCCTTTGCTGAAAAAATAGTGTCGTTTGGTCAGTGGCTTGCCTCTTTTCACCACTTGAGGTCTATAAATGTAAAAGAAAAGGTCTCGTAGGTCCTTCTGTACCATGAGCTGATAAAAGCCTTGAGGGTGTGGTCACCAGCACCAAGGCAGTTTTACTTGATCCATCTGCCGTAAATACACAAATGCCCAATTCCCTCTTTCCCTCCCTTCCTTCAACCACTGCACACTTGCTTGCTTTTTTTCTGTAAGCAGGATTAGCACAAACATTAAATAACCCTAAGGGAGCCTTCTCCTTAGTCAATCTTGCCTAGTTTTATTCAGATTTATATTATTTTGATACATTTAGTAGACATTACATAAATTCCCATTGTTGTACAAATAATGTCCCAAATACACTTGATATACTGCAATAAAGATCCTGCACCTGGGTTTTGAACAGCTCTGTCAAGTGTATGGGCTTAGAACAGAATTGAGCTCATACTGCAATATCTTTGTCATTGGGTTTGCAGGGCTAAACATGAGGCAAGGTCATAGAAATTGACTTTAGAAAGTCAGTTTGTTAGATATGATCCCATCAGACCTAGAAGATCTCTGAAATCAGAAGGCACCATTTTTACCTACATCCTAAGTAATGATTGACATCTATGTACAAGGAGTCAGCAAACACTATAGAATCAGCCTTGCGCTAGCTCACTTGCATGGTGATTGGATTGTAGTGGGAGAGGTGGGTACAGTTCCAATCACACACTCTCATCCACACACACATAATGCCGTACTGAAGCAAAAATTGCACTGAATAGGATGAGACATGTGGATGGAGGCATGGTGTTCTTTCTCCTAGCAAGGATTGTTGACCACCCTTCTAGGTTCCTCTTCCTTTCCAGAGTTAGTTGTAAAAGGGTGGTCACGGTCTAGAAGGGTTCTCAAGTAAAACTGCAATTGGACGCATTACTCTTAGAGCATGTTATACAAGCATGGTGTACAAAACAGATTCATTTGGACCTGATAATTTACATTTAAGAAAATCAGTCTCTGCACTGCAGAGTTGGCAATACTTAAAATAAACCTCACAAATAACAAGCAGTTGTATATAGCAACTAACAAATTTACGAGGACATGAGCTTTCATGGGTAAGACCCATTTCTGAAGTACTGAAGATACATTTACAGAGCTGCAATCTATCCAAGCTGGTTGCAGATTAACAAAACAGGTCAGAACTGCTGTCCCAGCTTCTGTGGCATGAGTTGTACTCCATTTTCATCTGAGGAAGCAGGTTTTACCCACAAAAGCTCATGAATATATTTGTTTGTCTCTGAGGTTATGTCTACACTATTATTGCTATTTTGGGATAAAAATGTGTCCTGAAATATCAAACCTGGGGCTTCTCACCACACTTAAAATAGCATGGCTATTTCGAGCCTGGTATTCCATGTTCACTACCCCTCCCCTTGAAAGGAAACATTTTGGATGGCACCAAGTTCAAAACAAGGTAACTTGAAATAATTTATGCAATTTGCATACATTATTCCACGTTAGGGCTACAGCCTAGATGTAGCCTGGGGTTCTACAGGACTGTTTGTTATTTTGAATCTACAGACTAACATGGCTGAAATTAAAATAAACCTGTTACAGCTCCTGTCTGTACAAGCAGCTTCGGATTTTAATGACATCCTTGTGCCCTGCTCACACACAAGATTGTATTTAGGCTCCTAAATCACTTAATTCCTATTATAACTTTCAAGACCTGGGCTCCTAAATGCTTTTGAAAAATCCCAAGACTCCTCACAATATAAAACACTTGCACAATGCCTTGGCTAGCTCCACACACAAAGTAAGAAGTGACTAACAAGTAAGTCTGTGAATTAAAGAGTTGATTTGGTTTTTCCATTATTCTGCATATGTGTCCTGCACCAGGTAAAGTAACAGTGCTCCCAGGGCCAGTTTGGAGTTTTTTTCACTCACTTTGAGTAGGTACAAATGACAACAGATGCAAGCAAACGGAGAGCCAGGCCAAAAGTATTCACTTGCGCATGTTAAACAGCAGTGAGTCTGGTTTGCAGGGAGGCAGTGCACTTACAGCTACCAGTGACTTAAACTGGAGTTGGGGGTACTTAGCACTTCTCACATTATGGCCCTGTGTTCACCTGTAGCGTTGTCTAAATAAATGGTTTCCCTGTTCTCTCTGGTCTTCCAACAGCCCACGAGCTGGCATATTTCCATATTATTTTTTCAGGAAAGGAAATTAAATGTAAATCATTATCCACAGTGACTAGATTGTAGTTCTTCATGGGAAGGGAAAAACAGTAAACTTTGCACATTTCACAGTCACATCGTAAATCTTCCATAAAAGCAACCCAGGCAAGAACAGGGGATGATGCACCATGAAAACTTAATGACATCAATCAAAGGTGTGAGATTTAATGGGGGGGGTTTCCCTTTCCTTTCTTTAAAAAATAATTTCCTTGTGTTTAATATTAAAAGTCAATTTCTCATGCCTTGAAGGCAATGAGTTCATAAAAATGATGCTGAAATTGCAAGTGTGCGGGTGTCATATAATACAGCAAAACTGCTAGCAGTGTTGGTGCTTGTCTGGCAGGGGAGAGAAGCTGGAACAGGAGTTTTGACCTTTTTTATTAATCCACAACCAGCTTGGATAAACTGCAGCTCCACTAATGCACTTTCAGGGATGCTTCTGGAAATGCTCTTGGAGAGGGTGGTTTTAGATCATCTTGTCTAATGTCCTGTATGTCATGGGCCACCTGTGCCACCCAGCACCTACACGCTAAACCCACTGACCAAAATGAACCTGAAGTATGGCAGTCACAGGAGACTAAATTGCCACAGATAGAGAACAGGCAGGGGTGAGAGGCCCAAGACCTCCTGGAATGGCTGGGAAATAAGCATTTACAGCTCAGATATAAAAAACCTCCCTTGAAAGGCCTTGGATTCCAAGTAGATTCAGCTAGAGTGACTGCATTCCCCTTGGCCCCTTTTTTCAAGGGAGGGGGAGACTGAACTCCTTCCTGTCACCCCAGTTCACTTCTGCTTTGCTCTCCTACAACAGGATACTTCCCAGAAAGGAACTTGGCCTGGGGGATTTTTGCAGTGATGTTTATAAGATGCGAACACTGCAATAGGATTATTATTAAAAGGCAGCACCCTGGTCCTCAGAAGAACTTAATTTCTGGTTCTGCCAGATTCAGGTCTCCAATATGAGGATAATAATCCTTCCTGTCTCCCATCTTTGCCTGTCTTCTCTAGATTTTAAACTCATTGGGGCAGGGATTTGTTTTTACTCTGTATTGGTACAGTGCCCAGCACGTGGCCCTCAATAATAGTCAAGGCTTCTAGGCACTACTGTACAGTAAACTCTTCCATATCCAGCATTCTAGTATCCAGAACCCTCAAATTATCAACATTTTAACCATCAATAAATTTTAGTTACCTTTTTCATAAGTACAATATTGTGAAAGTAAATACAAATAAATACAGCAAATTACAGTGTACACTACCATTGGTAAAGTACTCTGCATACATTGTTTGTTTCTTAATATCTAATCTTGTTTTTTGTTAGTGTTATGCATTGCTAGGTTTACCTCTGTGATCCAGAATATTAGAATATCTGGCATGTGCCGGGGCTACCGGATACAAAAATGTCTACTTTAGTATTGTTCTGAGAATTATTTTGCTTGGAGTATGAGTGCAGAGAAAGGGAAAGAATGGGTCTAAGGCCAGCATTTTCCAAAGTGATCACTGCCTCCACATGCCTCCAATTTTGGGTGTCCAGACTGAAGACCCTTTAAGGGGTGCAGTCAGATACTCAAGACCAGTTACAGTAGTGCTTTAACAGGCTGCCTGGCCCCAGTTGTGGGTCACTGACCCGATCCCACCTGAACCAGCTCATTCCCAACACTACAAAAGCACAGAGCATGCAAATGCTTAGATTGCAGTCCCATTGTGTGAGATCAAAGGAGTCCATGGATGAGTAGGTGTTTGCTGGATCAGCCTTTCACGAAATAGAAAGAGGTGATCCTCTCTATCCCAGCGTCTCCTGTTTCTCTGGGCCTGTCCAGAAAAGAACATAATTTCTGACTCACTGCTGGCTACCAAGATCATAAAATCATAAAATCCTAGGGCTGGAAGAGAGCTCAGGAGGGCATCAAGTCCAGCCTCCTACCCAAAGCACAATCAACCCTAACTAAATCATCCCAGCCAGGACTTTGCCAAGCTGGGACTTAAAAACCTCTAGAAATGGAGATTCCACCACCTCTTTAGGTAACTCATTCCAGTGCTTCACCACCCTTTTAGTGCGACAGTTTTTCCTAATATCCAACCTAGACTTCCCCCACTATAACTTGAGAGCATTGCTCCTTGTTCTGCCATCCATCACTACTGAGAACAGCCTCTCTCCATGCTCTTTAGAACTCCCTTACAGGAAGTTGAATGCTACTATCAAATTGAACCTCACTCTTCTCTTCTGCAAAATAAATCACAGAATCACAGGGCTGGAAGGGACCTCAGGAGGTCATCTAGTTCAGCCCCCTGCTTCAAGCTGGATTAACCCCCACTATGTAATCCCAGCCAGGACCTTGTCAAGCCAGGATTTAAAAACCTCGAGGGAAGGAGAATCCACCACCTTTCTAGGCAATGTATTCCAATGCTTCACCACCCTCCTGGTGCAGTAGTTTCCCTAATATCCAACCTACACCTCTCCCTCTTCAGCTTCAGACCATTACTCCTTGTTCCTCCATCTGACACCACTGAGAACAGTTTCTCACCCTCCTCTTTAGAGCTCCCCTCAGGAAGTTGAAGGCTGTTATTAAATCACCCCTAAGTCTTCTCTTCTGTAAACTAAACAAGCCCAAATCCATCAGCCTCTCCTCATAGGTCTTGTGCTCCAGCCCCTTAATCATTTTTGTTGCCCTCCGCTGAACCTGCTCCAGCAAATCCACATCCTTTTTATACTGGGGGGGCCAAAACTGGACACAATATTCCAAATAAGCCCAAATCCCTCAGCCTCTTCTTGTAGGTTATTTGCTCCAGCTCCCTAATAATTTTTGTTACCCTCCACTGGACCATCTCCAACGCATCCACATCCTTTCTTTATTGGGGGGCCCAGAAGTGGACACAATATTCCACATGTGGCCTCACCAGTGTTGAATATAGTGGAATAATAATGCCTCTAGATCTGCTGGAAATGCTCCTAATGCACCCCAATATGCCATTAGTTGGCTACAAGGGAACACTGTTGACTTGTATCCAGCCTCTCATCCACTGTAATCCCCAGGTCCTTTTCTGCTGCATTGCTACTTAGCCAGTCGGTACCCAGCCTGTAATAATGCTTGGGATTCTTTCAACCTAAGTGCAGGACCCCACCTGATTTCTTTTGGCTCAATCCATCAATTTGTCTAGGTCACTCTGGACCGTATCCCTACCCTACAGTGTATCTACTGACATGTCCTCCCAGATTAGTGTCATCCATAAATTTGCTGAGGGTGCAATCCATCCCCACATCCAGGTCATTAATAAATATGTTGAAAGAAACCGGCCTTCGAACTGATTCTTGAGGTCCTCCACTTGAAACCAACCGCTAGCCAGACAGTGAGCTATTGATCACTACTCGTTGGGCCCGACCATCTAGCCAGCTTTCTATCCACCTTACGGTTCATGTATCCAATCCATACTTCCTTAAGTTGCGGGCAAGAATGTTGTGGAAGACTATCAAAAGCTTTGCTAAAGTTAAGGTATAGCACATGCATTGTCCTCCCTATGTCCACAGAGCTTCATCGTAGAAGTTAATCAGTTTAGTCAGACATGACTTGCCCTTGATGAAACCATGTTGACTATTCCTGATCACTTTCCCCTCTTCCAAGTGCTTCGAAATGGATTCCTTGAGGATCCCCTCCATGATTTTTCTGGGGACTGATGGTTCCCTGGATTGTCCTTCTTTCCTTTTTTAAAGATGGCTGCGCTATATGCCTGTTTCCAATAATCCAGAACCTCTCCCAATCTCCATGAGTTTTCAAAGATAATGGCCAAAATCTCTTCAATGACATTTCCCATCTCCCTCAGCATGCTTGGATGCATTAAATCCAGACCTACAAGACATTTGTAGGCCTGCAAGAGCTTTTTCAAGAGCCTACAGAACCAATCTTCTGAGTCTGCCTCAGTAACTGAAGTGTCAGGGCTCCTCTGGACAAGTGGACTCTGCATTTTTAGAAGGACCCTCCCTTGAGTGGGAAGTGGAATAAGTCTGAATTCCCCTCCCCAACATGTCTTAGCAAGAACAGAAGATGAGAATTTGAATAAAAATAAAGACATGTATGGCTTGACAGTCTGTTGTCATGCTCCTTGCATAAAACACTAACAAATCAGCAGAGCAGTGTTTTATGCCAATGTTGTACTGGTGGCCATACAGGCATCAAGAGCACCTAGAACTCTGTGAAGTTCTCTGTGAAGTTTATGCAGAGATATGGAGATCCTGAGGAAACCCTCAACTCCATTCCTTCCTTTTCATAAAAAGCATAACTCATGCAAGCTGGGCTTTGCTTTCAACTAAAAAAGCTTTTGCCCTTCTTCTTCCCAGACATCATTGCATCCGTTCCACTCCTGCACTCAGAGTACAGGAGAAATTGTTCCTCTCGTAGTTGGGCATCCTTTAACTTCGTCTGTCTCCTCTCTTAGGCACATACACCACCTGGTAGCAATTTGCTCATCACATTACATGTGTTTCCATTTGACACATCCCTTTGTGAATCACTCGGGTGGATAGGAACCAGTAAAACATTTCAGTATTACCTGCATTTGAAATGGATTATGCTGCAAATTGGCTTTCCAGCCACACAGAGGGAAAGCAGAAGAGCTCCTTCAAGTTCAACAGTTGTATGCTGGCCCTACATGAGCCAATGCTGGGGGTGGTCAGGTCTTGCTATATCACCGCATACATTGACCCAGCAGGACCATGTCAGTAGCAGTCTCAAGAGGTAGGAGCAGAACATATGAAGAGTTTTCTTAGAGCTTCCCTTCACTGCACACTATCACTTGGCATCCCAAAGCATTGAAAGGATTAGTGCAACTAGGCAGAAGAGGAAAGAGGACCACATTAATGTCTTCATTAGCAGCTTCTGTGCCACAGAAAAGCATATTTGTTGGCAAGTAACAGAGACATATTTATTGGCAGCTGAACTCCACACACTTGTAGGAGGTGACTGCATAGCTCAACATCTGCCAGAGATACTGATTCAGACATGACCCAGAACAGCAGTGGCCAAAAGTAGTTACCACTTGATGATCTAAGTTAAATGTGTTTCAGGGTCTCATTCTGGTTCCCACCATATTGGTGTTCCCATCATTAATTGGCTTCCTTGCTGGCAGGCAGGAAAGCAGCTTTGGAAGCTCCCAGCAAAGACACTTGAACAGAACCGGAAGCTAGAAAGTAGTTCAAGTGCATGTGAGCTATGAAAGAAATGTGAAACAGAGCAGGCCCTGATTGGAGCAAGTAGATCCAGACTGTTGAGGGTACAATTTGAGCTAGGGGAGGGGTTATTTCTAAAACGAGAAAGGTGGTAAAAGAAACCAGCCGCTGGCTGATGCAGTATGTCCTGCAGTGAGGCTGTGCTAACCAGATGACTTTAACAATAATTAATGAACGAATTATAGTTTTTTTTAGACTGCAGTTCTCTGACAGAGTCAGGCTGAGGTGCTGCATGTGTGTTTTACTAAAGCGAGGGCAAATCTACCCGACGGCACTACATCAGTGCAGCTGTGCCTGTAATGCAGCTGGTGAAGGCATGCTGTGCCGATGGGAGAGCACTCTGCCACTGGCGTAATTACGCCAAGTTAGCAAGAAGCTTAAGCTATGTCGCCTGCAGACAGCACAAAACTCGCAATGATCAAAGGGTCAGGGTGGGGGAGGGTCCATTCCTCGGAGCAACCTAAGTTGCAGCTCTTCCCGAGCAGCATATGCACATAGGCAGGCAGCATTGTCTAGGGACTAGACTGGGGGGCTAAGCATGGATTCTGTACCCAGTTCTCACTAATTTACTGCCAGACCTGAACCACTTGCTGCCTTGGCTTCTCGCTGCAGTAAGCGTCACATTGACCCACCTTCAGCTCTGTGGTGGGGAGTAGCTCAACAAATGCAAATTCCAGTGTTGCTTGTTGCTGGCAAAACGTAGCCCATAAAGTTCTACCATGCAGCTTACAGGCACCCTTGCCCTTAATACAGCGCTGCAGCTTGTGGGGACAGTGGGCCTGCTACCTGACTAGCCTGGTTCTGATCTCACATGGGTCTGAACTCCATGTATTTCTTTCGAGTTAGTCCTTTGCACTGCTGTAACCAGGCAGGGAACCAGGGCCATTCATAAATCCCAGCCTGCAGTGTGGCCAATCTAGTTCAAGGAGGACAGGATCTTGGTAACTAAAGGACAGTTGACATTAGGGGCAGCCCCTTAGGTTCTTGGCAAGTCACCAATGCAACCTTTGAAGGGATGAAACTTTTGCGCCCTCCCATGGCAGGACAAAGCTGCTGTAGCACTGAGGATTGCGTAATGATAATTCTCTGACGCAGGCGGCTGCCATGGAAGTTCCAGTGTGTTCCTCGGGTTGGCAGGGAAATTGTTTTCCTCTCACCACTTTATCTCCATGTCACCAAGCAGTGACGCCCAGGAAAACTACCTGCAGATGTGTAGCTGCTCCTGAGCTGCAAGAAGTTGAGCCCATCAAGGAAGTTACGCCATGAGAATTCTTCTGAACCAGGCCAGCAATGTGAGCTGCAATTAGAGGCCGAAGCGGGGAGCCTGACAACACAGAGGAATGAACGGCGAGAACTACTCTAAGCAGGAAGAATGGTTTGCACATGTTCAAGTTAACAATACAATCACCAGGGTCCAGAGGGACAGAGAAACAGTACAGGGAAGAAAGGATCCTATTAGAGATTCAGGGATTGGGGTGCATTAGAAATACTGTCACAGCTAAGACTGCGTTATGGATCCTTGGACAGGCACTGCATCTGTGCATGAGCAGCAGCTACACAAAGCCTGTGCACTGGAAGCAGCCAGCACCAGCAGGGGGTCAAAATCCAGTTCCCAGAGGGTAGGGAAGAGGATGCTCAATATGCGTTTCCTCGAATCCCTACACCAGAAAGCCAATAGTTGGGGCAGCTAGGGCTGTGGGCTGCCCCTGACGCATCTCACTGTCAGTGCCTGCACACTGTGACTGCAGACCGGATTCTTGCTACAGTGTGCCTCATGCAGTCATTTACACTGGTGCAAAGTGGGGTGCAAAATGCAACCACCTCAGAATGGCAGCATTTCACCACCACTTTGCACTAGGATAACCTATTGCATAAGGCACTGGGTAGCAGAGAATTTTGCTGTCAGAAGAGGCTCATGGTGCAATGATGTCTGAGAACCCTGCTCTAGAGGATGTTAGTTCTGACAGCACCATGGGGCTAGAACAAACCCAAGACCACTTGTCTCCATTAGGCCATATATTGTGTCTGCTGCATGCATCCTTCCACTCCCAGAGAACACAGAACCCACTGAGCTGAAGGAGATTCAGCTAGCTCTTAGTGTGGGTTAAGTGTGACACACAGCTGAACAGCTCTGAGTGCAGTCAGGGCAGTGGCTTTAACTCTTTATAATGCTCTCTTGCCAACAGCGCTAGTTCTCCTAGGCTACGTCTACACGTGAAGCCAACATCGAAATAGGCTATTTCGATGAATAACGTCTACACGTCCTCCAGGGCTGGCAACGTCGATGTTCAACATCAACGTTGCACAGCACCACATCGAAATAGGCGTTGCGAGGGAACGTCTACACGCCAAAGTAGAACACATCGAAATAAGGGTGCCAGGCACAGCTGCAGACAGGGTCACAGGGCGGACTCAACAGCAAGCTGCTCCCTTAAAGGGCCCCTCCCAGACACAGTTGCACTAAACAACATGAGATCCACAGAGCCGACAACTGGTTGCAGACCCTGTGCCTGCAGCATGGATCCCCAGCTGCCGCAGCAGCAGCCAGAAGCCCTGAGCTAAGGGCTGCTGCCCACGGTGACCATAGAGCCCTGCAGGGGCTGAAGAGAGAGCATCTCTCAACCCCTCAGCTGATGGCCGCCATGGAGGACCCCGCTATTTCGAAGTTGCGGGACGCGCAACGACTACACGGTCCCTACTTCGACGTTGAACGTCGAAGTAGGGCACTATTCCTATCCCCTCATAGGGTTAGCGACTTCGACGTCTCGCCGCCTAACGTCGAAGTTAACTTCGAAATAGCGCCCAGCGCGTGTAGCCGTGACGGGCGCTATTTCGAAGTTAGTGCCGCTACTTCGAAGTAGCGTGCACGTGTAGACACGGCTCTAGTGTCCTAGCTTAGTAAACTGTCCTATGGGATTTTAGCCCTCTCAGCCCCCATCTCCTACAGTAATGCTGAAAAAAATCAATTCCTCCAACACACCAGAAAGTTTGGCAGGTGAGCTACATGGGTTCTGCGAACCCTGCAGAAATGGCATCCAACTAACATACGTCACTGCAAGCGGATTGTTCCAAACTAGTTATCCATAGGCAGGAGAGCAGTAATACCCTCATCTTGTCACATGACACTTATGCCCGAGGCAGCATGTGAAACCATCCCAGCCTAATGCAATGCCAAGCAGCGCTAAGAAACAGCTATTTGTTTAGCCTCCCAACACTCAACTGTTCCAAAAGGCCAGTACCAAGAGTGTACGTCTGCATGCCTGGGACTCAGCCAGGTTCAGTCACAGCACTGCTGGTAGGAAGGTGCTTTACCAGGTGGAAAACAGTGATTGGGCTGGAGGCTGTTTGTTCATATGAACCATCCCTGAGAGCAACTGGTGGGGCTCAGAGGAATTCAAAAAGAATGACGGCACAGGGTATCCCACGGTCATTTACTTACCCTAAAGGGAACCAAGGATGAAATACCCATCATGGGGACAGAGAAGTACATAAGAACAGCTGCACTGGGTCAGAGCAGTGGTCCATCTAGCCTCATATCCTATCTCTCTACGGTGGCCAATGCCAGGCGCTACCGAGAGAATGACCAGAACAGGGCAATGTGTCAAGTGATCTGTCCCATGTCACCTGGTCCCAGCTTCTGGTAGTCAGCAGTTTAGGAACACACAGACCAAGTGGCCCCATCCCTGATCATCCCCTGATGGACGTATCTGCCAGGAACTTATCCCATTCGTTTTTGAGCCCTGTGCAAGTCCTGGCCTTCACAACACCCTCTGGCAAGGCGTTCCACAGGATCATTGTGAGTTGTGTGAGGAAAAACTTCCTTTTGTTTGTTTTAAACCGATGCCTATTAATTTCATTTGATGATGCTGGTTGTCATGAGAAGGCGTAAAGAGCACTTCATTATTCAAGCACAAACTGGGCTCCAGCCCAGGGAAGCTTATGCTCAATGAAATTGTGCTAGATTTTAAGGTGCTACAGGACTCCTCATTGTTTTTACTGAAACAGACTACCATGACTTCACTGGTCAGGTTCTCCATGCCAGACATGACTGTGTATAGACCTCTATCAAACCCCCTCCTCAGTTGTCTCTTTTTGTCTTTTAATTTCTTGCCATATGGAAACTATTCCAACCCCCTAATCGTTTTATTGCCCTTTCCTGTACCTTTTCCCACTCTAATACCTGCTGCCATGCCCAACCTTCCTCCTCCCCAAATTGACCAAGATTCCCCCTTTTCAGGACTTCACTCCAAAGCACACACATGGCTTGGGCTGCTTCTTGACACAATGACCTGAGCCCCCAACAGACCATGTAAAAAGGACTCCCCTCTCTACCCAGACCTCCAGCTCCAAGACTGGAACCCTCCCTTTCAGGGGAGCCCAGAGTTTTCATGTCAGCTGGAAGGGGAGAAATTGCACAAAAGGACCTGCCCTGTCTGCAAGAGCAACACAAAATCCCTCAGCACAACCTGGCCTTTGCAGGAGGGAGACGTACAATGGTGCTTTGTCACAGTGGCTGCTCATGGCTTTACTGGAGTTTAGTAGTAAATCTCCCAAAAAAGTGGGCTCCTCTTTCAGGAAAGCAAACCAATTGTGCCACCAGCCGGCAGCACGAAAGGCCAACGCTTAGTTTAGTTCCTCATAACATGACCCTTCTTGGCTGCTCGTTCATGCGTTGACAAGTCATGAAACAGAACTGTCATTTAAATATTATCACAGGTATTCAGTTAGCATCTACTGCAATGAATCGGGCAAATCACACACCAGAATGCTAGTTTCAGGTTCTCTGCAAATTCAGGTAGACGTTGCTAACGGCTGATGTTAAGCTCAGGTCGTGTTTTAAAGGTTTTCTTGGTAACCATAACAACTAGAAAGTACCTTTTTCACAAAACAGAGGAAAAGAAATCTGAGGCTCTGATAAGAGCAATTCAGAGGCCTGTCCATGTGCCCTTGGCTATGTCTTGATGCCCCCTAAAGGGAGCACACCCCACAATTTGGAACACATTGGTAATAGGTAAGCTGTTAAGGCCACATTCTCACACATACCTCTGCCAACTCATCCATTCATTATTCTCGGCATCACTGGCTGGAGAATGTGGACCTGAGTGGCAATTCTGAACTACCATACTGAGTACTGATAACGATACTCCACGGATATTACATCCCCCTGCAGTTGCTGAGGGACTGGGGCCCTTCCCACTATTAGAGGCCTACCCACTGCTTGGGGTGTTGAGTGCCAGGGTTGCCCCCACAGGAGCCCACCGGTAGGACAATGGGTGGCCGACCACCAGCCTCCAGCTCCCTCCTCCCTGCCTGAGGGATGCCCCACCTTGCCGCTGACCCTCTCCTTCAGTTTGGCTGGGGACCTTCCTCCTGCTCACCCTGCAGCTCTGACTTCATGCAGGCAGGGCACCCTAGGGGTGGTCTGAGCATCCCGCATGCCTGTATGGGCCCTTATAGAACTGGGAAAGCCACAGTGTCCTGTGTGGGGAGGCGGGGGCTGTGGATGAGCCTGCGTGTGTGAAGAAAGAATTAGGTATATGGCTCCCACATCAGGGGCTCCCAACAGAGCAGTCAGGCCATGGGGGCCTCTCCCCACGTAGAGGCAGCACCCACTACCCCTTGGGCAGGGAGGTCCAGGGACCCCATGGGGCCCTCTGCTCCAGAAGGGTCTGGCTGCATCTCCTCTCATCCCACTCCAAGAGGTGTAGAAATGACACCAGCAGTGAGCTAGCAGCCCCCTCCTTCTCCCAGGGGAGTCGGGAGGAGAGAGCAGCAGAAGGCTGGGGCGGAGGAAGAGCAGCCTTAGCAGGGCAGGGAGGAAGGAGCCCCAAGGCCAGTGACGGGCTTCCTCTCCAGCCTGTCTGGCTCTCAGAGGACAGGGAGAAGGAGCAGCAGGTGTGATATCAGGAGCCTCTTGGCCCAGTCTGCCTATGGCACCAGAGCCCTGAGGCTCCAGCACCCAGGAACACCCCTCCAACCTGCAACAGTGGCGTGGGCCCCCCATGCCCAGGTTGCTAACTCAGCCAAGCCAAACCACACATGGGAACCAGGCCCAGGTCAGCCAGCCATCATCTCCCAGGACAATCAGTCAGTGCCTGTCATGCTCTTAGCCCTCTCCTCCAGCGAGAGACCCAGAGAGGGCTGGGGAAGAGCCCACGACAGAATCACTCGTGGTGCTCAGCCGGGGAAGGAGAAAGGAGGAGAAGCAGCCATGATCTCAGCAGGAAGCACAGCAGAAGCTGAGCGGAGCCCAGCTTAGGTGAGAGGTGCAAGGCACAGAGAATACCGGGAAATGGAGAAACCAGTTGAGGGGGAGACTGCAGGACACTGAGAGGGCCATCCCTGAGGGACCAGGCTGTGTCTCTCCCCCATCTGGGCTGCAGGCAGGGTTGCCAGATGTGTGAGCACCATGCAAGATGCATCCCTCTATGGGTTACCCTACACTGCAGGCAGTGGGCCAATCAGGATCAGAACTCAGGCCTTCCAGCCCCAAAAGGGAAGACCCTGCCCCACCAGCCAAAGGAGAATGTATGTTAACAGTTGGGGACCTACGAAACAGAGCAGTTCCCATCCCGTCCAGTGGAGGGCATGGCTGTTCAAGGCCATCAGAACACATGGCAGGCAATTAATTAAACCTGCCAACCACCCTTATGAGGAAGGTAAATATAATCCCCCCCCATTTACAAATATACAAACTCATGCACAGGGTGGTCACCTTCAACTATCGACAACAATGGGGGTAGGTGGCCATTTTGAAATGGAACGTTTCTTTGTGACATTCTCCACAATAGAACTTTTTATTCAGTCTTTGCTGAAGGAAAAACTTTCGTTAGGAAGATCAGTAACAAATCACAAAGAATGCTAGAACTTATTTGCAAAATCTATCCATTGCACTGCAGTCACATCTCCAGTTTTTGAATGAATAGCCGATAAACAAAGCAGAGGTCATATGGGACAAAAGAAGCTACGAACTTTCTCAAAGCTCCCATTTATAAGTTATTTTTAAACTCAAGCTAATGAAGGGGTTTATTTGGAAATTCATTTAGTGCTCAGAGTAAGTGCTGCAACTTCCTTGAGGACACAGGGTGCTTTTCAGACAAAGCATATGAATCTCTGCTTGAAATGCAAAATTCAACACAGCTGTAACCAACAGTACTGTCTCCCTGTGAGAGGGAAATCTTAGCAGTCCAACGTGTTGTAAATTTGGTGTTATTTTGAGAGCGGGATGAAACTGCAGATCTGATTTTAAGAAATTATCTTGCAAAATTGTTCATTCTTATTTTCACCTAATTCCACATCCTCCAATTTTTCATTTCTGCAGGTGCAAGAGAGAGGTTTGCAGAAATAGTTGATTTGGAAATAAACAGATGAAATGACATATTTCACTTTTTTGTTCCTTTCTTTTGTGCAGTGAAATTGATATCACTCAAGGGTTTCACTTCAGTTTGGAAATTTCACATAAAAGTCATGAAACACACACACATTTAAAATTCATCATGAAATACAAAAGAAAAAGAAAGAAAGTAAAGAAAGAAAAAGAAGAGAGAGAGAGAGAACCATTTTTTAGCATTTCACCAGCTCTAATCTCAATTTCTCCATCTGTAAAATGGGATAGTGATTCTGAACTCTTGTATAAAATGCTTTCAGATCTTGATTAAAAAAAAGTACAATAAAAGCCATATATTATAACAATTAATACCATTTGCCTGAACTGTAAAGCTGATATCCCAATGTGTATTCAAGGAATTATTTTACTTTTCCTCTTAAGTATTTGAAAACATTTGTAAAGAAGGCAAATAGAAGCTGTAATTCTACCCTTCATACAGGAATTTGCAAAAACCATTTACAGTGTTTAAGTCAGCTAGCAAGACTAATTTATGTGAGGACATAGTGCCACCCTCTGGCCCCAATTGGACCAAACAGCAGAGTTTAACACACAAGTGTAGGAGACCACCTGCACTTTGGCTGATCATGCTGAATCATTCCACTGGTCTGATAGTTTTAGGGCAGGTCTACATTGCAGCAGAAGGTTGAATTAAGATACTCATTTCCAACTAGGTTAATTGTGTAGCTGGAGTCAATGAACTCCAATAATTCAGGCTTCTGCACCATCTTCACTCAGGGAGGTCGATTTTACTCCTAATGAGGGGCAGGACATCCTGTAAGTTTGATTTAGCACATCCATACTAGGGCCAAGAAATAGAACTCTAGAAGATTGGCTGCAGCACTGTTGCTGAAGCTCAGGGTACTGAGGGAGGTGGCAAACGTCATTGCAGAGCCTTTGGCCAATATTTTTGAAAACTCCTGAAGATCAGGTGAGATCTCAATGATTGGAAAAAGGCAAATGCAGTGCCCATTTTTAAAAAAGAGAAGGAGGACAATCTAGGGAACTATAGACCAGTCAGCCTTACCCCAGTCCCTGGAAAAATCATGGAGGAATACATTTAGAAGCATCTGGAAGAGGGGAAAGTGATCAGGAATAGTCAACATGGCTTCACAAAGGCCAAGTCATGCTTAACCAATCTAATCATCTGCTATGATGAGGTAACTGGCTCAGAGGACATGGGGCAGTCATGGGATGTGATATACCTTGAATTTAGCAAGGTTTCTTGCCCAGAAGTTAAGGAAGTATGGACTGGATAAATGGATTTTAGGTGGATATAAAGCTGGCTAGATGGTTATGCCCAATGGGTAGTAAACAAAAACTCGATGTCTGGGTGGGAGTCAGGTTCAAGTGGAGTGTCCCAAGGATCAGTTCTAGGCCTGGTATTGTTCAACATGTTTATTAATGACCTGGATGAGGGGATGGATTGCACCCTCAGCAAATTTGCTGATGACACTAAGCTAGCTGGACAGGTAGATATTTTGAAGGACAGGGATACAGTCCAGAGTGACCTAGACAAATTGGAGGATTGCGCCAAAACGAATCTGACGAGGTTGAACAAGGACACATGCAGAGTCCTGCACTCAGGACAGAAGAATCCCAAGCATTGTTACAAGCTGGTGACTGACTAGCTAAGTAGCTGTGTAGCAGAAAAGGACCTAGGGGTTACAGTGGATGAGAGGTTGGATATGAGTCAAGAGTGTACCCTTGTAGCCACGAAGGCTAATGGCACATTGGGGTGCATTAGGAGAAGCATTTCCAGAAGATCTAGAGAAGTTATTATTCCCCTTTATTCAGCACTAGTGAGACCACACCTGGAATATTGTGTCCAGTTGTGGGCCCCCCCGGATAGAAAGGATGTGGGTGCACTGAAGAGGGTCTAGCAGAGGGCAACAAAAATAATGAGGGGGCTGGAGCACATGACTTACAAGGAGAGGCTGAGGGATTTGGGCTTATTTAGTTTGCAGAAGAGAAGCATAAGGGGTAATTTGGAAGCAGACTTCATCTTTCTGAAGAAGGATTCTAAAGAGGCTGTTCTCGGTAGTGATGGATGGCAGAACAAGGAGCAACAGTCTCACATGACAGTGGTGGAGGTCTAGGTTGGATTGTTGGAAAAACTATTTCACTAGGGTGGTGAAGCACTGGAATGAGTTACCCAGAGAGTTGGTGGTGGACTCTCCATCCCTAGAGGTTTTTAAGTCCCAGCTTGACAAACTCCTGGCTGGGATGATTTAGTTAGGGTTGACCCTGCGGTGGCCAGGGGGCTGGATTTGATGACCTACTGAGATCTTTCCCAGGCCTAGGAATTTATGGTTCTATGATCTTTCTTATAGTGAAGATGTACCCCCAGTGGCTAAGCTGGTGGCTAGACTGGTGAACATTTGTGACCAGCTGGAGCTGTTGGATACACGTGTGGGATCTGTGAGAATATGTTGTTTTTATTTCTAACCTTTCCAACTTTGCGTCCCTGAGTTTGCAAGAGACCAGCCTTCTTGCTAGGGAAAGATAGTCAGATTTATTGATGTGTGCCTCCCTCTCTTCTTGTTGTTTTTAGCCACTCTCCAAGCTTTTCCAAGGGCTTGTCTACACTTGGCCTCAGCTTCAAAGGGGGCATGTTAATCAGGGTGATGGGAGATTACGAATGAAGTGCTGCAGTGAATATGCAGCACTTCATTAGGCTAATTCTGCCCCGCGACAACTTCAAAGTGTCAAACTTCAAATTGCCGGCACGTGTGTAGTGACGGGCACTTTGAAGGGCCTTTACTTCTCAAAATTTTGGGGAGGCTGAGGGATTTGGGCTTATTTAATTTGCAGAAGAGAAGAGTGAGGGGTGATTTGGTAGCAGCCTTCATCTTCCTGAAGGATTCTAAAGAGGCTGTTCTCAGTGGTGACGGATGGCAGAACAAGGAGCAACAGTCTCAAGTTACAGTGGTGGAGGTTGTCAAAGTTTGACTCAGACTCACAATTTATCAGACCACTCTGTTTTATTAGCAAAGCCGCTCTGCTAATACATTTAGAAGTGAGCCCCCGAGTGGGGCTTGTGTCTCTTAATTTATACAGTTTTTTGGAGAACAAGTTACAGAGAAGTTACAGACAAAAGAAGAAAAAGATTTTAGTCACCACCCTTCGAGATCCCTGAGACCAGTCAGGTATCTTCAATTACCTGCCACCCTTAACAATCTCCTTTAACAGCTTCCAGTTAACTTAACTAATTGCCCTTCACACCTTCCATTCTGATGCCTGCTTCTTAGACGTGCTGGCTCCATCTTAATTGCTTCTCCATTCAAAAGCTAACTGTCCCTACGTGTGCTCCCTCAGATACTTTGTAACATGTTCTGGCATGCCCTCTCATATACAATGTATCCAGCATGTCCCCTTATACAACGTTATACTTATACAATGTTATACTTCCACAAGGTCTAGGTTGGATTGTTGGAAGCCAGACAGAGCAACACTGAGCACTCGAGAGTCCTGATTCTCCAGCCACTCACACCAGTGCCGCTCCATGGACAGCAGCAGATGCACCAGAGTGACGGAATGGAAAACCAGGCCCCTGATCTTCACACTTTCAACATGTTCCTCAGCCGGTGTTCAGGCTCAGGGCTGCCCGCTCTGTTCTACAGATCAGAAAATGGTGGCAGCGAGAAGGGAATCCATTTGTAGCAGGGTGGCAGTATTAGAACCCAGGAGTTTGGACTCCCAGGCCCGCCCCCTTCCCTCCTTTGATGCCTCCGAGGGAAGGGTCAGGGCATCATTGATCTCACTGGCCCCTTTGCAGAGTAGCCTCAACCAGGGAGGAAGCTCCTGCCTGCTGCCTCAGGCAAAGCAGAGGAGCTGAGAGGGCAGTGACAGAACATTAGTTCAGAAGTGGCTCGTTCGGCCCGTTTTGGGCTCTGCTCCTTCCCAGGCATCAAGGGTGATGATCACCAAATCTTTCATCCTGGGAAGACAGCAAAGGGAGCCATCGCTTTGCACCAGTGGACAAGTAATGTGCCTTTTACCATCCCTGAGACCCCCAAGCATCACATGCCACCCCACAACCATTAGCATGGGGCGGTGCATTCTCTAGCTCCTGCAGAAAGGCTTCCGTCCATTCCCGTTTAGTACACCAAGGTTTCTCTGCTCTTCTCATGGGGTGAGGGAGAGTGGACGGACAAGGCATTGCCTGCCCCTCCCCCCAGCCTTATCTGACAGCCTCCTCAAAGCTCCAGGATGGAAGACTGGCCACCAGCACCCAGTGTCTGAAGACCCCAGGCTACAGATGATGCAGTTCCATCTGGGTTGGGGGTAGATCACTAACAGCTCTCTGTGATGGGGTTTTGGGGTCCCCCAAGCTCTGCACCCTGTCCGCAGGCAGGAGAGTCTCTCACTTAGCAGGAAAACAGCAGGTTTATTAGCCGACAGGACACAGCATTGTACAGAGGAGTCAGTACAGCAGGCAGAGACAGCCAGTCCAATTCATGTTGGGGAGAGGAGGCCCCGAGGGGCCCCCAGAGCCAGGGCCTGGCCCCCTCCTTGGTCTCTTTCTCCCTCAGCCCAGACTTACTGCTTCCAACTCCCAGTTCCAATTCAAACCCCTGAGGCTCCACCTCCTCCTTTGTCTGCAGTACAAAGGTGTTACCTGGTCGTCAGGGTTACCCTCAGCAGGAGCCCCACACCCTCTGTGAGCCACTCACACACACGCAGGTATTCCCCACTCCATCACATTTCTCCCCCCTTCCAGACCAAACTGAGCGGGGTCACTCAGCCAGTGACCTGGGGAAGTTTGGGGCCCTCCCCTCGTGATTGGGCATCGGCTGCACCCTCAGTGCTCCCCTTGATGTGCACCACCTCCATGTCATAATCCTGCTGGGGGAGGCTCCAACTTAGGAGCTTGGTATTGGCCCTTTTCATGTGATGCAGCCGAGCAAGTCCCTTTAGTTTCCTCAGGTTGGTCGGTCTCCCTGCTTCTGTCTCTGGTTCATTAGCCACGTTCTTAAGACAGGCAGGCAGAGCCCATACAGATGCTGCAGCACCAACAGATCAAATAGTTCTTTTCTGGGCTGGGCCCTGCCCTGTTTGCCCACCAGTCCATACAGCTGCTCCAGCCAATGTCTGGAATTTAGTTACAGTCCAGTAAAAGAAGGTACAAATGCTTCCACCCTTGGCATTTAGCCAGACCACCAAAATGGTTGTGTGCCTTAGTTTCCCCTTCCATGCCACACAATAGGTTTGGAATGTTCCTCCTCATGTGAGAGGTTGCAAGACTAGTTACAGGGAACAATGGGGACATTTCAGAGTTACAGACTCCTTTAACATACAACTTATGCTTTTACATTAATGTCATCATGTCACATGGCTCTTTCCAAACCTTCAGTACATGGTACAATTTTACAGCTTTTGGTAGCAGCACCCCTTGGTTACAGCAGTTAGCATGAGTAACAGAACAAACCCATTGCAACTGCACATTTACGTTGCTCTTTGGTAGACCACAACCTTTGTGCAACATCCTTGAGAATCTGGTATTTTGGGGATAAATGGCTGAGGCCTTTTTTAGCACCATTAAGTTTTAATCTTTTCTTTTGCCCCCTGGGGTGGAAATTTGATTTTTCTGGCTGTGCCCTCCCTTCTAACAAGAGCTGGGCCATTGATGATTTCAGGGAGACGGCCCCCTTCCAGCCAGTCTGGAAATTTGCAAACCAAACTGCTTTTTGAGAGTTGTTTTGTGAGTCCCAGACGCAGAATCCACATGAAGGAATTCCTGTTTATCCCTTACTGGCCCACCGGGCCCACAGCTCCTTTGTCCTTTTACCTCCAACTTCTGCCTCCCCGTGGAATCAGAATTGGAGTCCAGTGTGAGAATATAAGTGTTTCTAGCATCTGGAGATGGGGAATTGCTGAACCTCTCCTGCATCCTACAGAGATTGGCTGTGCAGTTGTTTTACTTGGTTTTTACAGGGCTGCTCACATTCCCTGATAGTTTTTACTTTACTTGCACCAGCTTTCAATTCCTGAGAAACTTTTACACTGCCTGCTTTGGACCCTTCCAGAGCACAGCCAGTGGTTTCACACTCAGGCAGGTCCTGGCCATCAGGGGCTGAAACAAACTTCTCCCCAGGCAAAGGGCTGCTCTGGCTCTTACAGACATGCACCTTTCCTGTTCACTTTTCTTTACCTCACTCCCATTTTCTGCAGTCCCCACAGACGGGTTAGGAAAAGTTTCAGGGAAATTCTTTTCCTTAAGAGCTTTCCCAAACAATAACTTACCCTGTCTGCCTCCATGGGGGCACTGCTCCCTTGAGCCACAACCAGCTCCTGGGTTTCACCTACACCCAGGATCACTTCTGGCCCATTAGGCAGATTCTCACGTAATCCCCCTCCAGGCAGACAGCCAGTACCACCGGACAGAAGGTTAGGATCCCTTTCCTCCCTTCTGCTACCAGCTCCTTTATCTTCATCAGTCAGCGTAACTCCATTGCCCGTCTGTTCTTGTGTCCTGGCGAGAGGATGACTCTGGTAGGACAGAGTCCTCTCACCCCCTCCCAATAACACCTCAGCATTAGGCAAAGAACAAGTACCAGAATCGTCTGGTCTCTGGGATTTCCTGATGATACTAACTGGATCAGACCGAGTTAAAGCATCATCCCCCCTGAGAGACACAGAGGTAGGCCCACTTCCCACCTGGGCTTCAGCTGCCCTCAGATCCAGCTCTGGGATCTTGGCTCCATCTTGAGCCCCCACAGGCTCAAGCAAAGGATTCACTTCCCCAGAAGCAGAAGCACTTTTCTTGCACCAAGGACCAGTGTCCTTAGCAGGGATACCACTGCCCCATCCCGGAGCCATTCCCTCTGCTCCAGCCCCCATGGCTGGATTCAGAGACACACCTGGAATGCTCTTTTCTGGTGGATCCTTCTCCAGCCACCCCAGGCTGGGGAAGTTTTCCTTAGACAATGGGCTAGTTTTCTCATTGGCACCTTTTCCAAACGCAGGCTCTGCTCTCTCCCCAGGCTGCTGCTGCTGCTGTTTAACACAGACAGACAATGGGAGACACTCTCTCCTTTGTCCCAGCCCCCGGGCTGGTCTCCACACACACACAGAAGGTGAAGCAGCTTCTCTCACAGACAACTTGCCATTCCCAGTGGACAAGCTGCTTTCCTGCACAGACACACAGGCACCTTCCTCGGCCCAGGCCTGGAAAACTTTTCACAGGTCTGTCTTGGCCACTAGTAGATGATGGGTTGGAATTGCTCCTTCCCTCCTTGAGCTGTGGCAGGCCACTCGGTTCAGAGCTCCATGCAGTCCAGGGTTTCCTGCCCCGATCCGGGCTCACCTCTGCAGGATTCTCCCCAGCCATCAGCTCCGCCACTGCACATCCACGCTGCCTTGTTCAGCTTCTTTAATCTTGATTCGGTTTTCAGGTGCTGCCACTTCACAGCGGAGTTGCTCAGCATGGTTGCAGGCTCTCAGGCTGATGCCCTCTGCACCCCATGATTCCTGGAAGAATCCCTTCAGTGTGCCAGGCTCCTTGCGGGTCACAAGCTGCCCAGGGTTAGGCCGTAGGCCCCTCCGCCCTCTGGGACCGACTCCAACAGATTCCCAGCGGAACCCCTTCTTCAGTGTGACACCCGCTCTCAGGGACCATGAGCACACTGTCTTGGGAAGGACTCATTCAGCGTCAGCCTCCTCAGGGGTCACTTGTTCCTGGGGGTTGGGCTCTTGGCCCCTCCACCTTTTGGGACCGACTTCAACAGATTCCCAGGAGTAACCCCTCCTCGGGTGTGACACCCCCTCTCGAGGACCACAACCGCAGTTGCTTGGGTTCGGCCGCAGGCCCCTCCGCCTTGGGGAACTGCACCTCACTGCCCTTCAGCACACCTGGGTCTCGCAGGCCCCACTTCTTTCAGGGCCCCGGTCACTTACTGCTGGATGCTCCATCCTCGGGGTGCAGAACATCCCACTCCTGACACCAGTGTGATGGGGTTTTGGGGTCCCCCAAGCTCTGCACCCTGTCTGCAGGCAGGAGAGTCTCTCACTTAGCAGGAAAACAGCAGGTTTATTAGCCGACACGACACAGCATTGTACAGAGGAGTCAGTACAGCAGGCAGAGACAGCCAGTCCAATTCATGTTGGGGAGAGGAGGCCCCAAGGGGCCCCCAGAGCCGGGGCCTGGCCCCCTCCTTGGTCTCTTTCTCCCTCAGCCCAGACTTACTGCTTCCAACTCCCAGTTCCAATTCAAACCCCTGAGGCTCCACCTCCTCCTTTGTCTGCAGTACAAAGGTGTTACCTGGTCGTCAGGGTTACCCTCAGCAGGAGCCCCACACTCTCTGTGAGCCACTCACACACACGCAGGTATTCCCCACTCCATCACACTCTCCCACTAATTAAAAGAACACTGGGAGCAGAGGGCTACCCAGGGGAGGAGATGTGGCCGGTAGGGCTGGAGAGCACCAATCCCATGAAAAAACATGTGCAGCTGGACCGATATTCAGAGGTCAGAGCAGAAGCAGAACCTGGCCCCTTCCTGGGGGCAGTAGCTGAATTTGGGAAGGTGAACTTGTTGGTTTCAGTCCAGCTGCAGAGGGTCGATAGGAAGTGCCATATGCTAAATTGGCCCAGGGTCCATCTAACCTGACAACAGCCAGAATCAGATGCATCAAAGGACAGTGCAGGAAACCCTGTAGTAGCCAAACGGAAATGGCCTGAATGGAGGGGATGCTGCCTTCCGACAACACTTCAGCGCAGCCTCCAAACCTCATCGGTTAGATGCCAACGTCTGAGTTAAGATCAGAGTTTATTCTATCCCTTATAAAGTTGCTGTCGTTTCTAATGTAACTGGATGCTCTCAACGTGAATGTCGCATTTTTGTATCAGAGAGGTAGACGAGTTAGGCTGTATCTTCAAATCCAAAGTCCTGTGGCGCCTTATAGACTCACAGATATTTTGGAGCATCAGCTTTCACGGGCAAAAACCCGCTTCATCAGACTTCATCTTTTTGTGACTCGCATTAAGCTCTAGCAATACCCTTGTGGCAGCAAGTGCCACTGGTTAACAATACGGAGTGTAAAAATAGAATTTCTTCTTGTTGGTTTCAAATGGGTTGCTGCTCAGTTTGAATGACTGGTGCCTTGAACTTGCATTATGACCAAGGGGAAAGACGAGTGCCTCATCTACCTTCTCTGTCATACCAAATGAGGAGTGGCTGATACCTAAGAGGTTCTCTCTCATTCTTCTGGTCTTGAACCCAAGTACCTCTTTTCATCACACTAACCTATGGAAACTATTAGAACCGTTTTCGCTTCCTGTCTCTGAGCCATCTCTATTTCGGCTAGATCTTATTGTTCAGATCAGCTGACCAGGCTGTGGTCTGTCACCTCTGCCCACCTCGCAGCATGCCAAAGGAGGAATATCATGGGGCTGCCACAAGCCCTTGTGGCCAAGCACAACATTCCCAGCCCTCCAAGCCAGATTACTCATTGGCTTGCCCCTTCTGGGATAACCACAGAAGTTCAAGGGCACATCTACACTTATGTGAAGATCGATGCTTTGGAGGTCAATCTTCCAGGATTCAATTTAGTGCGTCTAGTAGGGATGGGCTAAATTGAACATTGAGGTTGCCTACATCGACTCTGGTACTCCTGGCGGTCACAAGGAGTAAGGGAGGCCAACAGAAGAGTTTCTCCCACCAACCTCCTGCAGTGGGCCCATGTCAGAAATTTGACTTAAGGTACGAACTCCAGCTGCACTATTCTCATAGTTGGAATTCCGTATCGTAAGTCAAATTTCTCTTGTAGTGTAGACCTGGCCTAATTAGCTTAATTTAGGTGTCCAGCTACAGCCTGGAGCTCAATAGCCCTGCCCTGGCTTTGCTCAGGGGCTTACACCCCTCTAGGGGGTAGACAGGAGCAGATCTACATAGGTTACTCTCCCACCCCCAGGAGATGAGCTCTGAGGAAGCATGGGGGATCATTAGTACCCTCCCACTCCTTTGGGGTCCTGCATTCCCCTCCAGGGAATGCCTACACTGGGGAACATTCCAGTGGAAATGCAAGCTTGTGCTTGATCCAGCTGAGAAGGAAGCTAGAAGAGCACAAGTGGGAGTAGAACATGCAGCTGTGCCTGGGAGAGACTCTGGAGCAGATATGTCCCTGAGGAACTAGTGGAGGTGTTGAAGGATTAAATGGAGAAGCAGCATATTTATTTTATGCTGAGCTGCAAGAGAGAGCACTTTCCATGAGCCGCATTAAAGAGGCAGCCCCAGTTTTCATCATGTAGGAATGCTGTGCCCCATAGATCACACCTCAGTCAGCCCCCATTGAAACATCTCATTGGAACACCACTCATCTCCCCTACAACGACCCTTTCCCCAGACAACCAGGATCACACGTCTACTGCCTGTTTTTTTCTTAAATATCCTACCATAAAATTCAGCCATTACCTTTGGAGTAACCTATCCCAGCACTTTCAAGGGACTTAGAACCTCAGTTGTTACCTGGAATTCTTTGCTGAGTAACCATCAAAACAGAACTTCTCAGCCATGGCAACATGGAGCCAAGTCCCTTAGATACATGGAAAGCTCAGTTGCATAACCTGATTGTCCTTCATATTGACAAAGCAACTATGCAGCAACCAAAACTGTTTTATCAGCACCATGATGCCTATGGTCCCAGACCCTTAGATCAAACAGAGAGCCCATCAAACAGGTCACTTCAAACACTTGTCCTTCCAGACAACCCTGCATCAATAGGTAAGCTCCTTAAACCTCTGTGTCGTCGTCTCTTCCCCTTTCAAATGCATTGCCCCAAAGTGGTGGTGGGGTGGGGATTTACCAGTCCTGGGTATTAGCTGTGTGTGATACACAGCTAGGTTCTTGCCTTTTCATTTTCTTTCCATTTTCTTTAATGCTTTGAAGTTGTTAATTTTACACCCTTTCGAAATGTTCACCCAATAAAACACCAGTGCATAATGGAGACGTTATGACTTTTCTGTGTTACTGTTTCAGGACTGCCCAATCTGTACCATCCCCCAGGTCAAGAGAAAGATGTTTTCACAGTACCCCCTGCAGGTATGCTTAGGACCACTGTTCCCTCGAAGTTTTGCTGTCTGTATGGGTATAAATTTTATTCTGGGCACTGCAGCATGTGGGGATGTGGACCACCTGTGGAAATACATAATGCCGGCTGTGGGTGCAACCCCCACACCTCGGGATGTGGCCTCTGTCCTTGCTATTGGCATGAGGATCAATTAAACAGAGAAAGAGGGAACCCCTCTACAGCCTCAGTGGAGAGCCAGATGGCTTTGAAGCTGCAGAGGCTGCTGCACTGAGGTCCCACGTTTTAGTCGGCATGGAGACAGTTACATGGGCACTCTGCTAGTCAGCTAGGGAGTATCTGACTCTCTCCAGCATGGCCACCTGAGCACTCATCTTGCAGGGAACATTGCGTAACCACACCTTCGAGTTAGGAACAAATATGACTGAAATTTTCCTGAGTTGGACGTTGTCTGGGCTGCTCTACTCCCTGGGCAGCTCCTCCTTGTGACACAGAGAATTTGCTCAGCCACCCCGATGCCTCTCCCAGCAGAGACTCACTTCGACTTTCTCTTGGGACTCGTCTGGTCCCTCGTTGTGACTTGGCCCTCAGGCCAAGTCACTTTAGTCCTCTTCTGCTGGGGGTGTGCGCCAATGTGCCACTCCTTTGCAGGCTGAAGGGAACTCAGGCCCAGGCTTGTCTCTGGGTTCCAGCCTAGGGTCCTATGGCCAGCAGCTGAGGTCTACACAGCCCCAACCCTTGCTGCTGTTTTCCTGGACTGCCTCCTGCAGCGCCTCTGTCTGTCTCCACCATCCTCCTGGCATATCCTTCCTTTCAGGCCTAGCTCCTGTCTCTCCTTAGCCACAGGGAGAATGACTGCAAATCTGCCTGCAGCCCCATTCTGCCTTCAGCTGTCTGACTTGATGCACGCCTGGGGTGCTCTCCTCAGGTGAGCTTCAGCCTCATTGCTCCTTAGCACCTCCTTCAGGTGTACCCTGGGCAGTTAACTGACCCATCCAACCATCTTAACCCCTTCCGGGGCTGGTGTGGTGTGCATAGCCTATCACAGGCACCTAACTCCCTTGCAGATCTTCTCTGTAAAAGATAAAGGGGGGAAAGCAAGCAGCAATCTGGCATCCTGTGAGCTCTGCTTTCGCATGCAGCCCACAGGAGCATCCACCTCCTTATACGCCCTTCTTAGCCGGTAAGTGGCCCTCCTTTTGCACGCGTGCACCCACTCGTGCATGCACACACAGCCCCCAGCTGATGCTAAATCAGTGCAACGTACACTATGACATGGTCAACCATTGCAACATGTAATTTACACCATGCTGGCATCCCTGCTGACTTTTGGCCCAGAGATTCCATGACACCTGCACCCTGACACCAAACCACATTTGCTGCAAATGCCAGCTAAGTGCACATTTTTCCATTTGCACCAGTTTCTGACTGGATGTGTCGTCAGTGTGTCACTCACACTCTTACTTGGGCCATAGCTGACCCAAATCCTTCATTCCAGACCCTGATATGGTGTACACCAACATGATCATCAGAGCTGCCCCACCGATTTATGCCAGCTGAGGATTTGGCCTTTTGTAGGTCTTGCCTGGGGGAGAGTCACACACTCCCAGAGGATTTCTTTGCTTGTTGGTTGTGGGGGTCGCTGCTGATGAAGTTTTTCTCTCTGTTGCCCAGGTTTCCAGATGGCCCCCTGTGGGTGCTTTTTTGATCCCCGGATATATCGCATAGAATGGGCAACCACCAATTTTGTGCAACCATCGGTTTACAAAATCACTAGTGGATCGAGTTCATCAAATGCTTACCTTCTGGACACCCAGAGATACATCAAGAGTCCAATCCAGACAGTTCCCTACTCACCTTACCATCCACTCCCAGGCAACCCCCAGTATATCATGCCTTATTTCAATCAGGAGGGCTCTACCCATGGGACAGAACAAGTTAATTTGGTCCCTAACCCACTCCATGAGACTGCATTTATTGAGATGCCTCAATCCCAGGAAGAAAGACTAGTTCAGAACAATGATAACAAGCTGCCCCAGCTCCTTATAACGCTGCCTAGCCTCAGCCAGAATGAGCCAGCCCTCCAAATGAGCACCTACAGCCACCTTAGGGGAGGGCCAAGTCCCCATCAGCCAGAATTCCAAGGTCTTGATGGTTTCCAGGTGGACCGGAAAGAACTCAAAGAAAATCATGTCACCCAGAACCTCCTAGTAAATCCACTGTTCCCAGACACTTCCACTGAACACTCAAACCCCCTTCCCAGTCCCTGTGTTGCAAACACACAGATGATGGCAGAGGTAGCATCACCTTCTTTGCAAGACAGCATCAGAGCTTACAGCAGCAACGTGCTGAACACAGAGGAGCCCTTTGACCTGCCGGAGAAGGTTTTGCTGGAAGATGCAATGAAGCTGTTTGATTGCTCTCCAGCTAACTCAGACAGTGAGATTTCCAGAGACAACCTGAGCAGCACCCTCATGTGCAGCGAGAGCGAAAAAAAAGACTGCTGCTTCCCATGTGATGACTCCTCCAGTGACATACGTTCCCTCAATCTGCCTGATGAGCTGCTGTCTTTTGACTATAGCGTGCCAGAAATCCTAAACACAGTAGCTAGCCTGGATTATTTCTATGACCTCAAAACTTTCAATGAGGAACCCAAGTGGGATTCAGGACTGCTGCAGTCTCCCCAAAACAGTGTGTCACCCCAGGGCCCCCAGCAAGAGCCCCCAGGGAAAAAGAAGCACAACAGTGCATCAGTTAAGAAAGGAAAGCAGACAGTGAGCAAAAATCAACCTGCTTCAGCACTGGACAGGAGCACGGCAGCCAAGTGGGAATGCCCAGTGCCTGACTAGTGCTTTCCAATTAATTCTGGAAGCAAAATTAGGCTGGAGCAGGGCTAGGCAGTAGCATTTAATAACTGAGCATAAAGAACCACCCTCCTATTATTGTATTAAAAGTGACCTGTCTGGAAACCCCCTCTGTGCCCACATTTCAAGATGGTTCTAAGGATGTCACACATACTGCAATCCATAATTGTAGCCTAGTTATGTCCTTCAGTGACAGATTTTTTTTTTTTTTATTGATGGAGGTAATCCACCTGCTGGGAGTAGCAGTGGATAGAAGAATTCTTCCAAGAGCCTGGTTACATCTACACTAAGGGTGCAGTACTCTAGGGTGTGAATTTTTTCAGAAGTTTGAGCAACCCAGTTCAATCCAGTTATGTGTTACCTAGACCAGGCTAGAGAAAGCATTTGACCAATTGCCAATTTCAACTCTATTGTCTCTCTTGCAGGAGGTTCAGGGCAGGTATTGTTCAACATCTTTTTCACTGATCTGGAGGTGGGGATGGATTGCATCCTCATTAAATTCGCAGATGGCACTAAGGTAGCAGGTCAGGTAAATATTTTGGAGGGGAGAGAAAGAGTCCAGAGTGACCTAGACAAAGAGAGGAGAATTGGGCTGAAAGAAATTTGATGAAGTTCAACAAGGACACATGCCGGGTCCTGCCTTTGGGACTGGAAAATCCCAAGCATCATTACAGGCTTGGGACTGACTGGCTAAGTAGCAGTGCAGCAGAAAAGGACCTGGGGATTATAGTGGATGACAGTCTGGATATGAGGCAGGCTGCCCTTGTAGTCAAGGAGGCTAGGGGCATAGTGGGGTTCATTAGGAGAAACATTTCCAGCAGATCTAGAAAAATTATTCCCCTCTATTCAGCACTAGTGAGGCCACATCTGGAGTATTGCATCCAGTTCTGCCCCCTCACTACAGAAAGCCTGTGGGTGCATGGTAGCAAGTCCAGCAGAGGGCAATGAAAATGCTTAAGGGGCTGGAGCACATGACCTAATAGGAGGCACTGAGGGATTTGGGCTTATTTAATTTGCAGAAGAAAAGATGAGGGGTGATATGATAGCAACCTTCAACTTCCTGAAGGGGAGCTCTAAAGAGGATAGAGAGGCTGTTCTCAGTGGTGAGACCATTGGTCCTTGCTCTGCCATCCCTCAAGTTAGAGTGGGAGGTTGGATATTAGAGAAAAAAAAAAAAATGAAGTGTCACCAGGAAAGTGGTGAAGAACTGGAATGCCTTACCTGGAGTTTTTTTAACCCCTGTATAGGAATGGAGATTGAGTCCCAGCTTTACAAAGTCCTGGCTGGGATGATTTAGTTGGGGTTGATCCTGCTTTACCCAGGGGGCTGGACGTTATGACCTCCTGAGGTCCCTTCCAGCTCTAAGATGCCATGGTAGATAGCTGCTGATCCATCCCTATACAGGGACTCAAACATCCAACAGAAGTCTATTTCCGGCCCCCCACCCCACCTTGCAGATCTCCTGTTCCAATCTCATCAAGACCAGATTCAGAAGCGCTGTCTACAGCCACATAATTGGGTTCTATGGAAAAGAACCAGATGTGTTTTTACCAAACCAAAAAAGCACTACTTTGCAGACCAAGTCTATTTGGGTGGAGAAGGGACTCTCCACCCCAAGTCTGTAAAGGGTCTTACGATATGGCAGTTCACTTTGCCACTAGCTGATACAGCAGTTAAACTGTGCCCCGATCCCATCCTCTAGAAAGCAGCACTGCTAGCTGTGTCATAGGACCCATGCCACATGTGAAGATTCTCTAAGTCCATAGGATACACGTCTGCTCCTTTGGGGCAGGAGGACTTGAGCTTTATCCCTGACGGGAGGTGCAGGATGAAGTGAGCCTCCCTTTGCTTGGAAACTCAAAGTTTCCCAAAGGAGGGAGAGTGTTTTTGCAGCCTGCTCAGGAAGGACATGCAAAGAGAAAGCAACAGGACCACAAGTGCCTGGAATACTCTTTATTGATCATTTTAACATTCCATCAGTATAACCTCGTGTCCACACAGATATTGCTTCATTTAGAAGCCACCTATTTATACAATCTGGACCACCACAACCTGGCACACCATCCCCCACCTGCAGGGTATAAACCCACCCTAGGCAACATACTGCTGCAAGCACCAAAGGCTACGTTACTGGATCGGAAAGAGAAGTCCACAAGTCTTGCTGGTGAGAGGTGCAGGCTGAAACATACACGCAGCTCTTTGGTAACCAGTCGCTTGGGCCATAGTGGAATACAAGCATTAGTTACAACATCTCAACAGCACAGCTCAGCTTAGAACGTCTAGATACTAGACAGCAAACGGACAGCAGCCGCCACCCCAGCAAGGGAAGAAATTGTGGTGGTTTGGTACAGCCTCTTCCTTAGCCTCTCACCTCCCACGCCGACCATAAGTGAACACCCCCTCTTAACCCCTAAGCATCTAGTACTTCGCACTGCAGCTTCCCGCAGGGCTGCGTGTACATCATTCGCTATCCCAGTGATCCTGGAAAGAGGTTAATTTACTTGAAGGAAAAAAAAAAAAACAAAAAACCCACAAACAAAAAGCACCGCAACAAGACACACTAGTGCCTTAGGACCAGCTTTCCTCTCCCGATGCTGTTGTAGAAGCCTTTGGTACCATCTGGCCCATGAGGCAGGCGCATCACCCCAGGCCGAAGGCCCAAGCAATCGGGCATCTTTCTTAATGCCAGAGAGCTGCAGGGTAGAGCTTTGGTTTCTGGTGGCTGGGCAGCCACCCGTTGCCGCTGGACCCACGAGCTGCCAGAGCCAATCCCGCTGTCCCAGCAGGAATCGGACGATCTTCGGAACTCTGGACTTGTGTCTGGGCTGGAGGAAGGGCTGTTTCCCAGCTCAGCAGCCAGGGGCAAAGGGCTGTGGGGTTGAGCCAAGCCTCTCTTGGAGAGGAGAGGGCTGCTGAAGAAGCAGGGTTTGAAGCTCATGCCCAGGCTGCAGAGGCTGCTGGAGGACCATGCTGGAGCAGAGATGCACTTCTGCATGAGGATAGGAGGGGAAGCTGGCATACTGTCAGACTCTGAGGAGCTGCAGAAGAAAGAGTCCCCTGTGGGGCAGGCCAGCCTCTCAGACACCAGCTGCTTCCTGGCTAGCTGGTCCACCAGCTCCCCCTCCTCTGCATCATCCCGCTCAGCTCCACTCTTCTTTTTGGACCCCTTCCCAGACAGACGGACCACCTTGATGGTCTCCCCAGCGGGGGGGCCCTGACCATGGTTCAGCTCCTCGTAAGCCTTCCTGGCGCTTTCCAGGCTTTCGTATTCCACCAAGGCACAGCACTTGGTCAGGAGCTCGGGGTAGCGGGAGGAATACTTCTTCACATCGGAAGGCAGCTTCTTGCCTGGCCGCAGGATGCGGATGGAGGTGATGGCACCGAAAGGGCTGAACATTTTGGTGATGGTCTCAATGAAGCTCTTCTGGTGAGACGGCGATGCGCCCTGCTCCCGAGGAAGGAGATTCCAGGCTAGGAGCAGCTTGCTGGGCGGGAGGCTCAGAAGAGACTCTGGGATGGGGATTTTCCTTCTCACCTTTGTCCCTTCTTCATTCACCTCCAGCAGCTCTGAGAACTGCAAGGCATGGAGAGTGATCCTCCAGTCTCGGGTGAGGTATTTCACCTGGTCACAAGGAGGAAGGGAAACAATAGTCTCTGACCACGAGGCTAATCTAACTGCATCTCTTCTTGGTACATACAGACCAGACCCCACACTCTAGGAGCTCTGGTACAGTCCCTGTGAGACATGCCTTTACCCAGAGCCTCTCCCATATGCCCATGCCCTCAACCAGGAGGTCACTCAGAAGCTTTGTCCCCATCCCAGTCCAGGGCAGGATTTCCCCCACACTGCCTCAGTGCAAGAGAGATAGGCAGTGGCAACATTGAGTAGGGAACAGATCTGGGAGGGAAGGGCAAGCGGAAGGTGCAGATAGAAGGGTCAGTCCAGGGGAAGCTTCTGAAAACTGCCCTAAACTGAATACTCTGGAACATGTTCCTCTGCCCGAAGCTGAAATACATGGTGCAGGAGGAACATGCACTAAACTGTCTAGTCCTTGATCAGAGACTTCTGAGTGCAGGCTGCTCTGAAGACAGGGCCTAAGAATTACTGCCCAGGGGCAGAGGCCAGTCCCCTGCTATTGCAGGCAACTCTCCTAGAATCCCACAAGTTTATCCAGCTCCACCTGAAAAGTAGTCCCCCCCCCCCCCCACACACACACACACACCCCCCCCCAGGAGGCTGTGAAATTCCCTCAGCTGCATCAGCCGTGGAAACAGGGCACATTGGGGGAAAACCACTTCTCAGCTACAAAACACGTTTCACCTTGGGGGCCCCTTGCATACAGTAGGAAAGCAAATCGCCCACTGAGGGAGTCATTCTGTACACCAATGCCTCCCACTGGTTACTTTCCTAGTAACCAATGGCCAGCAAATGCCAACAGGCCAAGTGTGTGTGTTTTAATACCATTATTTCCTCCTCCTAAGCTCTCCTTGTTAACTTCTACTGCTGCCCTCAGGCACCAAAGCCCATCTCTTCACCTCTTTCCCTTAGTATGCTTCAGTGACCCCCCCTAAGAAAGGGGCTTCTCTTTGCCCTCAGCTGCCCTCACAGAAGTGTAGGCTAGCATTCAAATCTCCCTCACCCCCCAGCAGGGCCAGAAGTGAGAAGAGCTCACCTATGCCTCAGCCTTGGTTCTCACTTATTTTCACAGGCAGGTGCAGGGAGGGGAAGGGAGAAGAGGTTTCCTAGAGGGCGTGGCCAGAAGGAAACCATTAGATCACTAGGTCTGACCTCCTGCAGCACACAGCTTGGAAGCTTCTGTTCGGCTACACCTGCACCAAGCCTAGTAATGGGCCTGGGACCCCCACCTCTTATCTAGTTTTGATTTGAAGACTACCAAGGGAAGTGCTGGTTTCCCATACACTCCCCACCATAAAGTGCCTTTGCGTGGTTTGAATACCCAACAGCTGGTGTGATCAGGGCCAAGGTGAAGACTTGCTTTCCAGTAGGTCTCCACCCTTAAGAGCAAGGTCCTGCCTGCGTCCCATGAGGGGTGCTGTGTGGCCAGCAGAGGATGGTTCAAACCAATGTGAAGCCATTTGGATGCTCAAGTGGCCTGATAGTATACACTCACATCTCACACAATATTTTCACGCTAGCCAAGAACAGCTAAACCTAGGTTGCCCAAACCCGTTGGGAAGCAGTAGCTACTATAGTAGAGAACTAGCCACATTATTTGACAAGGTACTTATTGTTCAAGCCAAAACCACATGTGGCCAGTGGCTAAGGCATTGGACACCATGGAGCTAAACTCAACTCAGAGCTTGAATAAATCAAAAATTCCAGAAGTGGCAGCCAACACTTGGCCAAGATTGCTCAACATTGGAACTTAAGGTTACTCTCCCAAGTAAAGTGACCAAGTTTCTACGAGCCCCGAGTAACCACTGCTTCCTGGAGCAGTCTATGAACGGTGCTTCTTTTTGAAAGTGGTCTGCTTTTCTCTGCCCAGCTCCGTCACAGGATTTACAAACCTGAGCAGAGGCTCCTACTGTTGAAAACCTTCACGAAAGTTAAATTTTTTTCACCCTGAGAGCCCTTATGTGACTGTTAAGTGCTCTGCCAGGTTTTTTTTTTTTTTTTTTAAAAAAGCCACCACACAAGCCACCATCCATCTTCAAGAATTTCAGCCACCTCTGAACTTATGCACAGCCAACAACAGAACAAGGCTGCACAGCAATTTTGGATGAGGACTGGCAAGAAACCTGCATGCCTTTGAGATGGCCAGGGAGCAGAATGAGACCCAGAAGGGCCAGGGATCAAGCTGTACATTAGCAACCAATGTCATCAGGCTGTTAGCTTAGGCCTTCATCCTAGCAGGGCTCTCTAACCTTTTTATGCCAGAGGTCATGTTTTGAGTTTAAGGGCATCACAGGAGCTACCTCACCCCTCCCATGCTCTCCCCTACCCTCACTTTCATCTAGCTGGGGCAGAAGGGGAGGGGTGCAGGCTGCAGCCAGAAGCACTTACTACAGGTGGCCCCATGCTGCTCCTGGGGATGCTGGTTCTCCAAGTTCAGGCACCTTCTGCATTCAGGGAGAGAGGGACGGGTCTCCATGGGCTGTGCTGCTGCCCATCACCTGCAAGTGCTACCGCTGTTTGCTGGTTTCCGGCCAATGAAAGCTGCTTCACAATGTTGGAGGTGGAGGCAGCACCACTCCCAGGGCTACAGAGACCAAGCCTCCCTACCTGAGGCTCGTGATCCACTGGCAATCACAATTAACATGCTGCTGATCAGCATCCTAAAGGCTACAGCACTTGGACCCAGGCATGGCTTTCCCACTAGTGCTGTGGTGGGTAACCCACAGGCAGTTCATGGCCCATTGGGGTTCTGTGGACAGCCCACGAGATACATGGTTGACTGTTGCCCACACAGGGTTGCCAGATTCTGCTGGGTTTCCATCGGTGTCTTTTTTTCCTACTGGCATTATAAAAGCAACACGTCAAGTGAGGGCATGTAACAGAGATGCACTGCCAGTTGGACACAACACTGGCTGCAAGGGAGAGTATAGCTCAGAGGCAAAGTGCTGTTATGGTTCTGTCAACACAGCCTGCAAGTTTTTGGTACCCAAATGCAGTTAGGAAAACCACCCTATCCCAGGACAAAGTTACCAAAAATCTTGCAGCCCCTGAGATGAAGGAAGGCCACTCACCCAGCCCACTCACTAGCCCAGGTTACCCATCACTGCTGTAGTCTCAGAACCATGAGGTTAGCAGCAAGAAAGAGCCACCCACCTTCTTGAAAGAGGTCAGCAGTTTGATGCTGACAAAGCCCAGTTTGTTCTTCTGCACATGCTTCAGGAGGAAGGCGTCCTTGGCCAGGTTTTCGTCAGACAAGTAGAACTCCACTTGAGAAACAATCCTCTGGATCAACTGTGCGTCAGGCACCGAGGAGTCACACTCAAACGAGTCGGACCCAAGGACATCATTCGGGTCATAGAAGCTCCTACAAGCAAGACAGCCAGGAACCTGCCCAACGTCAACGCACGTGCCGTTGGCATGAACAAGCACATGGGCTCTTTACTAATGGTTGTGCAGCTGCAGCTCGAGGCTAGGGTCACTGCCACTCACAACTTGTCTGTAAGTGGGTGACCCACCTACAACCCCCAGGTACCATCCCACAGGCCAGCCTGGTGCAGCTGCCATGGAGGAGGTCATTGGGTTCATTCATACAAGGCAGTCCCAGGTAGGGCTTCCAGCCTTCAAGGCAGATACACAGTACTCCGTCCACCCCACCATTGCAGATTGGGTCAGCACCACTCAGCCATGGAGAGGGAGGTGACTCAGTGAGAGGTCAGCTCTGGATTGAAGTACTAGCACCACACAAGTGTGGAGAGGTGCCCATGTGCCCTACCTATCTGGGTTACAAAGCTGGTGAAGGGAGTACCGTGTGATGGGTACAGGAACACCAAAAAGCAGGGCTCTGTTCCAATTATCAGCACTTGCATGGACTGGCTTTCCAGGCACTCATCTTGCAAAAGCAGGTCAAAGGCAACACACAAGGGGTGGTTGGGGCGGGGGGGGAAAAAAAAACAAGAGATACTTCGGATTTGTTTCAAGAGGATGGGGAACAGTCTTTGGAATTACTGTGATGCTGCTAGATGTAACCAGATGGCAGTATTGAAGTTTAACCCAAGAACATGGGTGTTTAACCAGACACTGAGCATTCAGATCTAAAACGAAATGCACCACAGCTATCAGCAAGTCCCATTCCTACCCCGACTCCATTGCTGTTCAGCAATCATACCTATGCCAGCAGGGTTACATCTACACTAGCCCCTTCTTTTCCAAAGAGGCATGATAATGAGTGAGGTCAAAAGATGCTAATGAGGCACTACCATGAATATTTAGCATCTTATTAGCATAACAGCAGCTGCAGCAATTCAAAAGTGCAGCTTTCGAAAGGACCCACCAGTCTTCAAAAGTCCCTTATTCCAATATTCAAAGACTGGAGGGTCCTGTCGACATGGGCGGCTTGCAATTCGAAAGGGGGCACTTTTGAATGGCCTCTGCTGCCTTTTGCTAATGAGGTGCTGCATATTCATTGCACCTTATTATCATATTCTGACCTCACTCATTGCCATGTTCCTTTCGAAAAGAAGGGGCTGGCATAGACATAACCCAAGACAGTCATGTGATGCCAGAGAACTACAGTGCTAGAGGGAAGCCCAGGTACGGCACATTTGGGAGGGACATCATGTTGGGTCAGCCAGGGATCCCTCCCACAATCTCTGAAAGAGCAGATTTCCTGATTAACTCTCCCTCTTGATCCCTCTGCCGCCATCATCTCCTAACTAGGATGAGGTCATCTCCCGGGTGATGAAGACAAACCCTCACCAACCAACAAAAGTGAATTTTAGCAAATGCCTTTTTGGAGGCTCACATGAAGCGAGCTGGGGTATTTTGGCATTGCAAAAGGTTCAGAAAAGGGCCACTAGAACAATTAAGGATGTGGAACATGTCCCATATGAGGAGAGGTTAAAGAGACTGGGACCTTTCAGTTTAGAAACGAGGAGACTGAGGGGGTTATGATAGAGGTGTATAAAATCAGGAGTGGCACGGAGAGGGTGAATATAGAAAAGTTATTTACTTGTTCCCGTAATATAAGAACTAGAGGCCACCAAATGAAATTAACAGGTAGCAGGTTTAAAACTAATAAAAGAAAGTTTTTCCACACAGCTCACAGTCAACCTGTGGAACTCCTTGCAGTAGGACTGTAAGAGCATTCAAAGAGCTAGATAAACTCATGGTGGTTAGGGCCATAAAAGGCTGTTAGCCATGGGGTAGGAATGGTGTCCCTGGACTCTGTTTGTCAGAGGCTGAAGATGGATGGCAGGAGACAAGTCACTTGATCATTGTCTTCAGTCCACCCCCTCTGGGGCATCTGGCACTGGCCACTGTCAGCCAACAGGATGCTGGGCTGGATGGACCTTTGGGCTGACCCAGTAATGGTCATTCTTGTGTTATGTTTGGCCTAGCCCCCAGCAGGTCACTGTGGGCACAGCTTGACCTCTCGGTTCAGTGTCTCAGCAGAGACAGGGAACTGGAAGCTTGTCTCTGGGAGCCCGCACATAGGCCTGGTGCCTGTAGGACGGGGGTGGGCAAGATACAGCCCACAGGCCAAATCCAGATCACTAAGTCCCTTGGCCAGCCCCTACCACTGTGGCAGGTGGGAGATCTTGGGCTGCACCGCCCCTGCAAGATCTCTTAGCATCTATTGGCTGGAAATCAAAGCCTCTTGGTGCCTAGGAAACTGACCAATAGAAGTAGAGATTTTGCTAGCAGTACAATCTCTCAGCTACCATTGGCCAGCTTCCCAGGAGCTGAGAGATTCTGCTGAGGCAGGGGCTGTGGGCAACCCCTCCCCTGCCAGCACAGGGAGCCACATGCTGCCTGAATGCACAGCTGGCGAGAGCCTGCCTCTGGCACCCCAACCTGTACCAGGCCACAGCCCCCTTCCTTCAAATTCCTGCTCAGCCCTCACACCCTAATATGCACCACCAGTAAATAGATAACAGACACCTACCCGTCACAGTGCTCAAAGAAGTCTTCCTGGCTGAGCGAGGAGAAAGACTGGCCTTTGCATGGAAGGAAATGCAGAGCAGAGAAGGGGCTGGATTGCATTTGCAGGGGGGTACTGCACCTGGGCAGGGAACCAAGCCCCAGGGCCACCAAGGAGCCATGGGAGGACATAGTGCTGCATCTAGCAAGGTATTAAAAGAGAGAACTGTCACAAGCAACTTCAAATGCCACTTATCAAAGGAGAAGCTGCTTAATGACCACTAGGACTAAGCCCCAGAGCCTCTGGTCTTTGCACAGCTGTTACAAACATAGGATAGTTGCCTGAGCCCCAGCACCTCATCTTATTGATTCAGCCCTGCTAGGAGCTTATGACTAGGAAACAGCAGCACATACACTTTCCCCCCCAGCCCCAACACCAGGGATCACAGAATCCCAGGGCTGGAAGGGATCTCAGGAGGTCATCTAGTCCAGCCCCCTGCCCAAAGCAGGATCAACCCCAACTCAATCATCCTAGCCAGGACTTTGTCCAGGCAGGACTTAAAAGCCTCTAGGGACAGAGGTTCCACCACCTTCCTAGTGAAATAGTTTCCCCCTAATATCCAACCTACACCTCTCCCTCTGTAACTTGTGACCATTGCTCCTTGTTCTGCCATCTGACACTACCAAGAACAGCCTCTCTCCATCCTCTTTAGAATCCCCCTTCAAGGAGTTGAAGGCTGCTATCACATCACCCCTCAGTCTTCTCTTCTGCAAGCTTAACAGCAAATACCTTCAGCCTCTACTCATAGGTCATGTGCTCTAGGCCCCTAGTCATTTTCATTGCTGTATCCCCAGAAATGCACAACAGGCTCTAGGAAAAATCTGGGCCCCTAGGCAAAATAAAACATATAAAAACACCTGCTGCTTACCAGGTTCACCATGTGAAGGCACAGTAAGAGCCCACCAGCTCCTTCTGCTACATTATGAAGGATCCTAAATTATTTCTTTTCCTTCCACCTACACAAACTAACCCTGAAAACAATGCAGAGGAACTCCCATGGGTCCTGGGGGCACTGGTTTATAACAAAAGCCAGAGCCACCCAGCAAACCACACCTCAGAGCTTTGGGGGTGAGAGGAGGCAAACTAGCAGGCAGGTGAAATGTGTCCTTGGGTTAAATAGCTTCACCTGCTCTGTATGAGACATGCAGGAAACAGGGCAGAGCCCCAGGAGAGGCTGGTTATGCAGAGGCTTTTGGCTTTCCAGCACACAGCTGAGCCCTGCCTAGGGCTTGTTATGCATCTCACCATACTATACTGCGAGGAGCTGGAACAGAGGCATGAAATGCAGTCGTAACCCACCCTGTGCGGGCCTGTTGTGCAGCCTGAGCTCCGTACAGGGAGAAGCTGGTTGGCTCTGGCTGTAACTCTGTTGGGACAGGGAACTTTTTGGGAATGGCCCTTTTGCAGCTGCAGCACCCATGTAAACAACTAATGCATCAGCTGCTGAACTAGCTTCTCTGCAAAGGCTGGAGAGGGTCCCATTGAAGCAGAACCATGAGCTCCCAGGCTCCTTCTTTGTCACTAGACTGGGGGTGATGCTGAGGGTAGCCCAGTCCAGGCACAGGGCCCCTGTGCTCCCAGAGGACAGGCTTTAATGGGGCAGGCTAGGACACTGCAGGGGAGGAGCTAGAGTGGAGCTCCAACACTGTCTCCCACCCAAATGAAACCAGGTGCTGCTGGTTTCTGCCCAAACCCTACAAAGGCCCCAGGCTGGCATGCAGCTCCCAGAGCAGCCATGAGACTGTTATCACAGAGGGAAGTCCCCACTGTGACCACAAGGAGCTGCTCCTTAGCAAATACCCATGGGTGCTGCCTGGCACCATGAGCACAGGGCTGGGGGTGGTGTGAAGTGATGTGCGACCCAGGTGTCTTTTCCTGCCCTGTGGGGGTGGGGGAGGAACACGGGCTGGCAGGAAACAGCAGGTGGCATCAATAAGGAAAAGGGAGGGGGAAGAAAAAAACAGACACCCCTGTACCTCCCCCCAAAGGTGGGCCCAGGCTGACCGGTGCCGGGGGGTGGGGGGGGTGCACACACTTTCTTCCCTTTCCCATCTCTCTTGCACCTCTGCATGGGCTGTAAGAACCCGTCTGTTTCTCTCTCAGCTGCTTATGCCGGGGCTGAGGCGTGCATAGTGTGAATCAGGGAGGTGGCACAAATGTGCTCCCTGGGTCCTTGGCCCGAGGCTGGTCTCCCAGTGTAAAGGGATTCAGGGGTCCCCAAGCACTGCACCCCGTCCACAGCCAGAAGTGACCTTCGCTCAGCAGGTAGAATAGAAAGTGTGTTAGTCAACAGAGACACAGGGCAGTGCAGAGGTGTCAGTCCAACAGGCAGAGACAGTCAGTCCAATTCATCTTGGGGAGAGGAGGCCCGAAGGGCGCCCCCATCTGGGGTCTAGCCCCCTTCTTTTTCCCTCTCCCCTCAGCACAGGCTAACCACCTTCCCTCACCTTCTAACTGCCACACACACACCATTCAAACCAGCTGGGCTCCTCCCCGCTCTTTGTTCAGGGACAGAGGTGTTACCTGCCAGCTTGGGTTACAAACAGGAGGCGGTTGTCCTTAGCCTGTTGTTCACACACATCCACCCTCCACTACATCACCACCCCCAGCGCCAAGCAGCTCCCAGGCTGACCTAAATTTCACCATCTTTCCTTCCCCCTCTGCACGCTAAAGGACTTCCCAACCAGCCAGCTCTACCCTCTTGTGAAATACCAGTGCACATGTCTGCCTGGATTCCAGCTCACGTTTAGTAGTGTATTGACAGAACAATAACACAATGAGCTGTGGATCTGTAAGCACATCTGGGACAGGGCGTGTGAATTTTCTGCCGGAAGCAAGGACCAGGACAGATCCTAGGTGGAGTAATAGAAGGGGCTCGGACAAAGAAGGGCTGAAATTCAGACGGAGAATGCAGAGGCTGTGCCACAAGAAAACATTCTATGTGCTGAGCTCTGCCAGGATGCAGAGCAAGTGCCGGGGGGCCGATCCTAGGGACAGGAACCATCCACACTGCTCTGATGGGAAGGCTGGTGAATGGACCTGCTGTGTAACCCTTTTGGTCTCTGGGGACTCTGTGCTTGTTTGCCAGAGCGCCGGGCTGTCTCACAGATCTAGTTATTCAAGAGTTTTCCCACATCAGCTCTAGCCTTCTAAAAGAGGAAGCCAAATTAAAAAACAAGAACTCTGGCTTTCTGTGTCTCTCCGCAGTGCTTTGGTGGCGGCCGGTGGAGATGCTGCATCGCAAGGAGTTGGAGGGCTTGTGCTGCAGCCCTGCGGTGCTCCTCTGCCCGAGCAACTGAGTACCACTCAGCACAGCTCCTATAACAACTGAAGACACAAGGACTCCACAGCCAGGTAAGTGCTGGGGCTCGACAGACATAGTGGGAAGAGCTCTTCCCCATGAGGCGCCAGCTGTCATGTGCATTTTAGCAACAGTTAAAAAATAGAGCTGGAGCCAAGCCAGGCAGGTCCTGGTTTGAACTCTGCCATAGGAAAGGCAACTTTGCTCTGGGATTTTGTGTTGGGCACATCCGAGAGGCCTGGGTCACACTGGGCTGCAGAACCAACCAGCATCAGCAGCTTTACACATGCTACGACCCTAGACAAAACTCCTCTAAAAGAACTGGGAAGAGGACCAGTGAGTCCTGCATCCCAGCCCTCTGCTCTAATCACTAGACAATACTGCCTCCACCAAATCACCTCTCCCTTTGCTACAGGTGTTAAATGGTTACCAGTAAGCTTCCTGGTAAGCAGAAGGCCTTTGCCAGTTAACATCGGTGCTGGCCAGCTGCATTAGGCTGGAGCAGCCCCACCTGCGGAGGGCCGATCAGGCCAGGCAGTGGGTCCCACAGCTGTGGCAGGACCTCACAGTCATGGCAGGGCCAAGGGTGGGACCTAGGTTAAAACAGTTAACTGGTTTGTATTATCGTTTAACGGGTCACCCACTTTAACATCCCTGCCCCTTATGTCCCCCTCCACCCCAACTTGTTCCCTTTTTTAAACCCTCTCATAGCTTCATATGGTTCATGGGCAAGCTTAAAGCTGAGTTGATTCTGTGGTAGCAGCCGGCAGACAGGGACAGTTGCTGTCTTCCCAGCATTGTGCATTTGGCTCCGGAGGGCAGCCTGTGGGCCACATGTGGCGAGAGGTGGGTCCGGTGTTGGACCACAGCAGCAGTTGATGTGAGTTAACTCATGCATCTGTGGCCCAGCCTACCCAGCTTGAGATGAAGCTGGATCATGGGTGGGAGGGGCAGATACACAGCCCAAGTTCAGTAGAAACTGAGAGAGAGCCGTGCTAGTTTATATACTATCAAAAAAAAGAGCAGTCCAGTAGCACTTTAAAGACTAACAAAATAATTTATTAGGTGATGAGCTTTTGTGGGACAGACCCACTTCTTCAGATCATAGCCAGACCAGAACAGACTCAATATTTAAGGCACAGAGAACCAAAAATAGTAATCAAGGTTGACAAATCAGGAAAATATTATCAAGGAGAGCAAATCAGAGAGCAGAGGGGTGGGGGACAGGGGGAGTCAAGAATTGACAAGGCCAAGTATGCATAAGAGCCCCTATAATGACCTATAACAGCAACGAAGGGTCCTGTGGCACCTTACAGACTAACAGAAAAGTTTTGAGCATGAGCTTTCGTGAGCACAGACTCACTTCATCAGATGCTGGCCATGGAAATCTGCAGGGCCAGGTACAAGTAAGCCAGAACAAGGCTAGGGATAGCAAGGTTAGCTCAGTCAGGAGGGGTGAGGCTTACTACCAGCAGTTGATCTGGAGGCATGAACACCAAGGGAGGGGAAGCTGCTTTTGTATTAAGTCAGCCATTCACAGTCTTTGTTTAAGCCTGAGCTGAGGGTGTCGAATTTGCAGATGAATTGTAGCACAGCAATTTCTCTTTGGAGTCTGGTCTTGAAATTTTTTTGCTGTAGGATAGCTACTTTTAAGTCTGCTATTGTGTGGCCTGGGAGATTAAAGTGCTTTCCTACGGGTTTTTGCATATTGCCATTTCTGATATCTGATTTGTGTGTGTTTATTCTTTTACGTAGAGACTGTCCAGTTTGTCTGATGTATATAGCCAAGGGGCATTGCTGGCACATGATGACATAACTTATATTGGTAGATGTGCAGCTCAATGAACCCACGATGTTGTGGCTGATCTGGTTAGGTCCTGTAATGGTGTTGCTGGTGTAGATATGTGGGCAGAGCTGGCAACGAGGTTTTTGCATGGATGGGTCCCTGAGTTAGAGTGACTGTGGTGCGGTGTATAGTTGCTGATTAGGATTTGCTTCAGGTTGGCAGGTTGTCTGTGGGCAAGGACTGGTCTGCCTCCCAATAATGACCTAGAAAATTCCCATCCTGGTTCAAACCATGTGTTAATGTGTCAAATTTGAATATAAAAGGGAGTTCATCAGCCTCTCTTTCCAAACTGTTGTGAAACTTTCTCTTCAGTAAGATGCAAACTTTCAGGTTGTTAACAGAATGGCCTACTCCATTAAAGTGCTGACTGACAGGTTTGTGAATCAGGAATATTTTTTTGTCTGTTTTATGCCCATTAATTCTTTGCCTAAGAGAGTTTGAAGTCTGTCCAATATACAAAGCATCTGCCCCTTCTGCCCCGCTACTCTTTGATTTGCTCTCCTTGAGAATATTTTCCTGATTTGTCAACCTTGATGACTATTTTTGGTTCTCTGTGCCTTAAATATTGAGTCTGTTCTGGTATGGCTATGGTCTGAAGAAGTGGGTCTGTCCCATGAAAGCTCATCACCTAATAAATTATTTTGTTAGTCTTTAAAGTGCTACTGGACAGCTTGTTTTTGTTTTGGTAGTCCATGTTAAGATTACTGAGGGAACCTGGCTTTCAATGGTCCATCTTCATAACTGTTCAATGGTCCTTTATAACCATTCCCATAATGCTGTTGAGTGAATAGACACTCCCCCCATTGTGGTAAGCATTGTTGGGGAGTGGTATCTCGGGGTCGGGGGGGATTGCAGTTTTACTGACAGCTTGGCAGAGACAGGGTCCCAGGAGCCCAGTCAGCTGCCAGCGTGAGGATCCACAGCTGGGCTTTGGTCTGGGGCAGGAAAAAACAAACCAACAGATACCCTGTGAACGAGAGATGCATATTTAACTCAACACTTTTCACTTCCCCATACGGGTGGGTGGAAACCAAAGGTCTGACTGCACTAATTAAAACCTGCCTAATGCCCATCCTGGCAAGATAATGGAAAGGGCAGGGGAGTTTTCCTGGGGTTCAGGGCAGGATCACAGCATTGCCACTAATTCAATAAAAGCCACAGTCCTCATTCCTGCCTCTTGTGTAAAAAAAACCTGTGACCGAGGATTCTTTGTGAGGACAGAGATTCTTTCACCTTAAGCTGTCGGGAGGATTTACCCCCCATAGTCCAAAAAAACCTGTTCTAAAATTTATGCTGTCACTTTAAATTTCAGAGAGTTTGTCTGGTCCTGCTTGCAGCTTTTAGGGGGCTCTGTAGCAAGCCATGTGTTCTGGGCTAGCATCAGGAAGTCTGAAGACAGCCAAGCGACAGTAAGGTGGAGGGAGTTAAGCCTCTCTGTTTAGGGGAGCAGCCTGTTTTCTTGCTCTCTGTTTTGGCGTTCTTGTCTATTCTGCTTCTTTATTCCTAGGAGCAGTGTTATGTTGCAACTGGGCAGCACAAATAGTTACGTATTTGATTTCCCTGTAAGTATGTGATAAACATAACGGTATTCCACACTCAGCGTGTGTGCACCCCACTTGGTAGTGTCCCCAGCATCCATGTGATGCCATGGCCAGGTACCACAAGCCATGGGCCCTTTCAGCAGCTCTGGCCCCTGATGTCCGATTCTTCCCTGGTAGGGTGGGTCAGGATTGAGGTGCTGTTGCAGAACATTCAAGGCTGTAATAGCAAAGGGCTCCAAGTCAGGTATGAAGTGCGTTGGCAGAGCTGTACAGGGGTCCAGAAGAGTAATGCAGGCCTGAGGTGCCTGGGCTGAGCTGTCTGTAGGTGGGGAGCCCAGGGCTGGAAGAGCAGAGTGAGGTGCTGCAGAAGAGGATGGGGGGCACCACAAGGGTCTGTGTGAGATGCTCCTGGACCAGCTGACCACACTGGGCACATGTGGGGCTGGAGCAATGCCACATTTGAACTCCCAAGGAGCAACATGTACAAACCTGGCGCAAAAACTTCCAACCAAGCCAGCTGTAAGATGGGGCTTGGGCGAAGGGAGATTTCAGTCTTCTGAGACTTGAAAACACTCTGCCTTTCCCTCTGGAAGGGCCTGTAGGAACCAGCCCAACAGCTCTGTTGTGAGAGAAATTTGCCCTGCCTTTCATGTGGAGACTGTGTGAGGGGAATCCACAATGTGACCCGTTGTTACTGCAACTTCCACTCTCAGCTGACCCTGGGTGGCATGTGGTTTCCGATGCTGAGGGAAATTGACAAAGCTTTCCTTCCTTTCTCGCCTTGCCTGACTCAGTCACTGAACTGCCTCCCTCCCTGGCTGACGCTGCCTACCTCCACCTGGAAGCGACCTCGCACAGTCATCTAGTTCAGGCCCGTGATGAGGGAGGCCCAAGTCCACTTATGCCCTCCCTGGCAGGACTTTGTCTAACTTGTTCTTCAAAAGCGCCTGGGATAGGGATTCCACTGCCTCGCTAGTAACCTGTTCCATGGCTTATCTAACTTTCTAGATTTACCTAGAGTCAACCAAGGCCTTCCTTGCTGCAAAGTTGATTCTTTCTTCTCCAGCCCTCACAGATATGGAGAACAAAGGATCCATGTCCTCTTTGATGTCAGACTTTTACATATTCGGTTCACAAACATGCTGGAAGGGCATAACAAGTGGGGTTCCACAGGGGTCTGTTTTGGGACTGGGTTCTGTTCAACGTCTTCATCAACAGTTTAGATATTGGCATAGAGAGTACACCTAGTAAGTTTGCAGATGATACCAAGCTGGGAAGTATTGCAGGTGCTTTGAAGGATAGGGTCATAATTCAAAATGAACTGGACAAACTGGAGAAATGGTCTGAGGTAAATAGGATGAAGTTTAATAAGGACAAATGCAAAATACTCCACTTTGGAAGGAATAATCAGTGTCACACATACAGAATGGGAAGTGACTGTCTAGCAAGGAGTACAGCAGAAAGGGATCTAGGGGTCATAGTGGACCACAAGCTAAATATGAGTCAACAGTGTGACTATGTTGCAAAAAAAGCAAACATGATTCTGGGATGCATTAACAGGTGTGTTGTGAGCAAGACACAAGAAGTCATTCTACTGCTCTACTCTGCGCTGATTAGCCTCAGTTGGAATATTGTGTCCAGTTTTGGGCACCATATTTCAAGAAAGATGTGGAGAAATTGGAGAAGATCCAGAGAAGAACAACAAGAATGGTTAAAGGAATAGAGAACATGAGCTCTGAGGGCAGACTGAAATAACTGAGCTTGTTTAGTTTGGAAAAGGGAAGACTCAGAAGGGACACGATAGCGGTTTACAAGTACCTAAGGGTGTTACAAAGAGGAGGGATAAAAATTGTTCTTCTTGGCCTCTGAGGATAGGGCAAGACACAATGGGCTTAAACTGCAGCAAGGGAAATTTAGGTTGGACATTTTCCTAACTGTTGGAGTGGTTAAATACTGGAATAAATTGCCTAGGGAGGTTGTGGAATCTCCATCACTGGAGATATTTCAGAGAAGGTTAGATAAACATCTGTCAGGGATGGTCTTCAGTACTTGGTCCTGCTGTGAGGGTCGGAGACTGGACTTGATGACCTCTCGAGGTGCCTTCCAGTTCTAGTGTTCCATGATTCTGCATTATATATTGAAGTCTGTTGTCATGTATCTGCTTATCTGCAACCTTCTCATCTCTAGACCAGAGAATACTTCTTACTGAAGTATTTCTTTTCTGGTCTACTTTTTTATTTTAAAAAAATCACCCTGGTTCCTGTCTGGAATTCTTTATCCTGCGATCTCAAAGCTTTTATAAATACCATGCTGCCTGTTTTTCAAATGGAGAAACTGAGGCACAGCAAGGTAATGTGACTTGGCTCAGGTCCCGCAGAAGGCCAGTGCCAGAGGCAGGACAGAACTCAGAGCTCTGAAATCCTCATCGAGTGCCATATGAACCAGGTCACTTGATCTACTATCAGCCTAGAGTACGGCAAGTGTGACCTTGAGGAGAAATCGTTAGACTTGCACTTGGAAAACCTGGCTTCTAGTCCTTTCTCTGCTGCCGGGTGATCTGGGGCAAGTCATGACACCATTACGTACCTCAGTTTTCCCATCTGTAAAATGAGAATATATCACAGGCCTCCTTTGCAAAGTGTTTTTAGATGGACTGAGGAAGTGCACTAATTAAGAGGTAGCATTGTTATTAAAGCAAGTTCTGTGAGATGTGCTGGCTTTTCTCCTAGCAAGATGTGCAGGGTAAGGGTTGGCCTGGGTTGCTTGAATTGATGTATTGGACAGGTGTTGAAATGAGCAATTGGGAGGATGATCTAAATTTGCTTCTACTGTCTCCCACACTCAAGCATCCTGGGGCTTTGTCATCTTTGTCCACCAGCTGGATTGTTCCACTCTCTCCTGACTTAGGAAACCCTTCCAAGCCCAAGTATCACCCCATAGCCTGGAGTTCCGTGGGTTGTGTGGATGATCTTATTAGTCAGTAACCAACCCTGGCTCTTTAATAGCATCTCTTACCTCAAGCCCCACACGACAGGAAGGATGTGGATGCATTGGAGAGAGTCCAACAGAGGGCAAAAAAATGATGAGAGGGCTGGAGCATATGACTTATGAGGCCAGGCTGAGGGATTTAGGTTTATATTCAGTCTACAGAAGAGAAAAGTGAGGGGAGATTTGCTAGCAGACCTTCAACAACCTGAAGGGGGATTTCAGAGCATGGAGAGAGGCTATTTTCAGTGGTGACAGATGGCAGGACAAGGAGCAATGGTCTGAAGTTACAGAGGGGGAGGTCTAGGTTGGATATGAGGAAGAACGATTTCCCTAGGAGGCTGGTGAAGCTCTGGAGTGTGTTACCTAGAAAGGTGGTGGAATCTCCATCCCTAGAGGTGTTTAAGTCCCTGCTTGACAAAGGCCTGGCTGGGATGATTTAGTTGGCATTGGTCCTGCTTTGAGCAGGGGGATAGGCTTGATGACCTCCTGAGGTGTCTTCCAACCCTAGGGTTCTATAATTCTAAGGAACAATGGATCTGGAGGCTGATGTCACCTACGCAGAGCTGAAATTTCCTCCCAGATCTCAGCAAACCAATGTGAAGAAAGCAGGTAAGACTCAGCTGCAGAAAGACTCTGATGGGAGCTTCTCAGCTGGGAGCCCTATTGCAGGGCTGGACATATCAACATCTCTGTGTGTGACATGTTGCAGAGAGAGACGGTGTGGCCCAAGGGATGGGTCACTGGTTTGGAACACAAGAAACTGGGCTCGGTTCCCGGCTCTGCCACTGTCCTGCGGGATGACCTTGGGCCTTTGCCTCCCTCTGCCTCAGTTTTCCCTACCGCCCTCCATCCATTTTGGCTCTTTAGATTGGATGCTCCTCAGGCCAAAGACTGCTTCTCAAAAGGTGCTTGTTTATCACTGAGCATATGGTGCCAAAGCTGGGGTGGGATGGGGCAGGACAGGGGGTGGGGAGAGAGAAGGGCTGTGCATGGCACCCTAACGCAGATAATAAGGAGAGCTGAGACACTCTCTTGGGGCCTCCAAAGCACAGCCTATCGCCCCTGGACACTGTCGCTATTTATGAATGCTACAGACCAGCAGGTGTAAATTAAAGTAGCTCCGCTGACACTGCTGGAAGGACCGTGCTGAGTTGCATTAGCTGAGGAGCTGGCTCATGACTGTCTTCCTGCTGCTGCAGAGTCCTGTACGTTAGGTACCACGTGCACTCAGGTGTTTTCGCGTTCTCATTGTACACCCAGAATCAAAGCCCCCTGCCCGGAAGATCTTGCTGTGGCCGTGGCTGTCAATAGTGGTGGTTCTCTGCGTGCTGTTACTGGTGGCACTCATTTCCCTGAGCGTGCTGTGTAAGTACCTTTAATGGAAAGGATGACGGTTTGGTTTTTTTCCCCCGTGCTCTGTCAAATGTAGAGGAAGATGCATTTCCCTGCTGAAGTGTGCTCAGAAGCCTTCAGCTCACTGCGCTCCCTGCCTGCCAGAAACACTTCTCCTTAGTGTGGTTGGTTCAATACGTCACAAATAAACTCTTGGTGTCAGAGAGGGAGCCGTGTTAGCCTGTTTCAGCAAAAACAAGGAGGCCAATGACACTGTAAAGACTAACACATTTGTTAGGCCATGAGTTAGAGCTCAGTCCCTTAGATGCATGCAGTGAAACAGAGGGGTGTCAGCGGGAAGCCTAACATATGTGCTAATTCAGTCAATGTGGATGTGGCTCACCTCCAGCCCTGATGAGAAGGTGAGAGTACTGGAAGGGGAAATCCCACATTGTAATGAGAGACAAGTATCAGAGAGGGAGCCGTGTTAGTCTTTATCTTCGAGAACAACAAGAAGTCCTGTGGCACCTTATAGACTAACAAAGCGGGTCTTTGCCCACAAAAGCTGATGCTCCAAAACATCTGTCAGTCTATAAGGTGCCACAGGACTTCTTGTTGCTCTGTAATGACAGCATCATTCCATGTCTGTCTTCAAACCCATGCTGAGGGTGCCAGATTGGAAAAAGGATTCTAGCTCTGCAGTTTCATGCTGCAATCGACCAGACTGTAAGGGTTTGAGCAGTGGCCTGCTAAACCCAGGGTCATGAGTTCAATCCTTGAGGAGGCCATTTAGGGATCAGGGCAAATAGATGTCAGGGATGGTTCTTGGCCCTGCCAAGAGGGCAGGGGGCTGAACTAGATGACCTCCTAAGGTCCCTTCCAGTTCTGTAAGATGTGTATCTCCATATATTGTCTACACTAGCCCCATTCTTCAAAGGGGGCATGGCAATCAGCCTGAGCAGGAAATAGCAATGAGGTGCTGTGATGCATATAAAGTATAATAAGGACAAATGCAAAGTGTGCTCCACTTGGGAAGGAACAATCTGTTTCACACATACAGAATGGGGAGAGACTGTCTAGGAATCACTACAGCAGAAAGGGATCTAGGGGTTATAGTGGACCACAAGCTAAATATGAGTCAGCAGTGTGATGCTGTTGCAAAAAAAGCAAACATGATTCTGGGATGCATTAACAGGTGTGTTGTGAACAAGATGTTAGGAGTTGTTCTTCCACTCTACTCTGCACTGGTTAGGGCCTCAGCTGGAGTATTGTGTCCAGTTCTCGGCACTGCAGTTCAAGAAAGGTGGAGAAATTAGAGAGGGTCCAGAAAAGAGCAACAAGAATGATTAAAGGTCTAGAGAATGTGACCTATGAAGACAAGGCTGAAAGAATTGGGCTTGTTTAGTTTGGAAAAGAGAAGATTGAGAGGAGTCATGATAGCGGTTTTCAGGTATCTAAAAGGGTGCCATAAGGAGGAAGGAGAAAACTTGTACTTTTTGGCCTCTGAGGACAGAACAAGAGACAATGGACTTAAACTGCAGCAAGGGAGGTTTAGGTTGGACATTAGGAAAAAGTTCCTGACTGTCAGGGCGGTCAAACAGTAGAATAAATTGCCAAGGGAGGTTGTGGAATCTCCATCGCTGGAGATATTTAAGAACAGGTTAGATAGCTGTCTATCAGGGATGGTTTAGACAGTACTTGGTCCTGCCATTAGGACAGGGGGCTGGACTCGATGGCCTCTCGAGGTCCCTTCCAGTCCTCATATTCTATGATTCTATGATATGCGGCACCTCATTAGGCTAATTCTCGCTACAGGAACTTTTTGGGAGTAAGGGCACTTCAAAGTACAGGCAGCTCCATGGCTTGCTGGTGCTTCCAAGCTGCGAACTTTGAAGTTCCCGCAGTGAGAATTAGAACCTCATTGCTATTCCATACTCAGGCTGATTACCGGGGGCTAAGGTAGACAAGCCCTGTCTTTAGTCTTTAAGGTGTCTCTGGACTCTCTGTTGTCATTGCCAACAATCAGTGAGTGGGTGGCAGGATGGATCTGGCCTTTGAGTAGTGTGCTCAGGAAGCTACTGTGTTGAAAGCTGGCAGCGTGACCTAATGTGTGTCATGCAATGGCAACATTTCAGTGGTGAAAAAGTTGTACAATACTTTTTGACTTGGAAAGTAAGGCTGCTCTTTTCCACATGAACCTCCTTCTCTGTCCCAAGGGAGGGATAGCTCATTGGCCTGGTGATCCCAGGGTTATGAGTTCAATCCTTGAAGGGGCCTTTCAAGGTTCCAGGCTAGGTTAGATTTAAGAAAAAAGAACTCTGTCAGGGATGGTGAATAGGTCCTTCTGGGAGTGCAGGGGACTGGACTTGATGACTTCTTGAGATCCCTTCCAGTTCTGTGGGATGCGTATGTCTCCTTGTTTCCAGGCAAACCTCTGCCCCCAGGCATCTATCTCTGAGACCTTAAACCTTCAGCAAATGGACCCTTTCCCCTTAGCATCTCATCCCCTCCCCTCATTTTATCCCTAATTACTCTCCTCAGGCTTAACTGGCTTGTAGTTTGGGTTGCCAATCTGCACCTAGACTGATGGGCACCTCCAGTTCCCAAGGCTGGGTGGGTCAGTTAGATCACCAGACAGAACATAATTTAATGCAACATTAAAAACAGAAGCCTGATGCAGCTTCCACAGTGTCCACTCTTGCAGCCTAACTCCCCCACACTGCTCACACAGACCTTAGTAGCCTCCTGATGAATGGCCAGGAGAGACCATAGATGGATGCCATTATTGGCCTAACTCTCCTATAACTGGTGAAAGGGACACTGAAGTCAACTGCTCCAGTCCAACCTGGAGATATACATACATACATACTTACCTCATGGAGCTGGAAGGAACCTCAAGAGGTCATCAAGCCCAGTCCCCTGCCCTCTCGGCAGGACCACGCACTGTCCCTGGAAGATTATTTGTTTAATCTATTCACCCCAGACCCCTAAATGGCCTCCTCAAGGATTGAATTCACAGCCCTGGGTTTACAAGGCCGATGCTCACACCGCTGAGCTCCCACACGCGTGGCATCTCCTCCCTCTTTTAGATTCCCGGCTCGTAGCTGGCAACATGCAGCTTTCAGAGGAATCCAAGCGAGCCAAGAGCAAAACAGAAGAAAGAGAAGGGAAATACTCCCAGTTACTGCAGTGGGTGTTACGCGTGAAACTCTGCACCCTGGAGTTGCCGCTCTCCAATACCTCAGAGCCCCGCAGTGAGTATGCTACCAGTGTCCCCATTTCACACCCAGGGGAAGAAATGCAGGGAAGTGACTCTTCAGACGGCAGCGCTGGCAGTAGAACAGAGGCCTTCTAGTCTCCGGCTTGGAACGCGCACCAGTTCCGAGGTGGGCAGAATAAATTTTGGTCTGTGACCCCCAGGCATGTGCAGATGTGCACCACCCAGAGAAACACAGGCAGTCCGCTGGGGGTGCTCTGCTAATCAGCTGAATCTCTCGTGGGCAGCTGCCCAAGCGCTCAGCTTACAGGGACCACTGGCTGCTGCGCCTGCTTTCAACTTCAGCTGTGAAAGCCGCTTGCTCCTGCAGTCTGGCCAAAGGCCTAGAGCTGAGGTGGCAGCTACCCAGCCAATGGGAAGGGCAGGAGTACAGGTGCTGGCTGTTCTTAAGTGATCCCCTGTTATGAGCACAACTTGGCTGAGTTTCCCTCTCCTCCCTTCTCAGACATCAGCTGTTCCTGGTGCCCCAAGCAATGGATTTCAAACAGAGGAAGATGCTACTTCTTTTCTCAAAACTTGTCAACATGGGAGAGGAGCAGACACAGCTGCTGGCAGGTGCAGGCCGACCTAGTGATCATTACTGATCGGGAGGAGCAGGTAACTTGAGTCGCTTACCAGCACGGAGACAACTAGGACCATTGGGGTGGCTTTTTCATGCCTGTTTTTGCAAGCCCAGCCTGGGGGTGGGGCTTGAGAAAGTGCCAAGGAGCCCAAGTCAATGGTTTTGACCCCAGGCATTTCCACCACCCTTAGGACAGGGCCAGGTGTTCCTCAGCTCCTGCCTTGGGGCTTAGAAGCACATGCTGAAGCCACTGCTGTGCAGGAGGTGCTGTAGCTGGGGCAGGATTGTGCTCCCCCCCTGCCCTATGGGGGAGGCAAGAGTTAAACCTCTTCCAGCCTCATGCCATTGCAGGCCCACCCCTGGAAGGCATTGAATGGCTCCAAAGGTCAGGGGTAGAGTGAGGGCTGCCTGGAGAACAGGAGCCTGGGGCCCATCAGCCCGTGGACCCAAGCTGATAGTCATGGGGAGGAGCTTTACCTACGTGCCCCAGATCCTAGCTGAGTTGCTCGCATTGGCCCCAGTGCTGAAGGAAGGGACTAGGCTGGACTCCCCTGGTTCTGCTTCGTGGGGCCCTATTGGGTCTGAGCCACTCAGGGAGGGATGGAGGGGCAGCTCAGTGGCCTCAGACCTGAGACCACTGAGGACTTTGCTGGTGGACAGCTTGGCCTTGTCCAGACCAAGAATCCCCACAAGCCCACCTTTTCCCACGCTGACAGACATGGGAAGCAGAGGGCGTGTGTGATCCCTGACACCTGTTCATGACCCGCCCCAGGTTAGAGCCTCTATTACAGAGGAGCCAGTTCTGTCTTCCACAATCCTGGGTGCCTGGGAAGAAACAACTAACTAAAATGGGGTTCAGATCTCTGGGAATGAGAAGTAAGGAGCTCACTCACCCCATCGGAGGACCCCTTCTCCCCCCCCATCACCAGGGCCAGCTGGGAGCTCTTCCCCCAGCTGCCAGTGGGCACTTTGGGGAAAGGGCCTGGCGTCATTTGGGGTTGGGAGCTGAGCAGAGCTTCTCCATGGAACACTGAAGACTCTTTGCGTGGGTTGCAGTGTCTCTGATCTTCCCCAGGAGTTCCTCACCAAGCAGCAAAAGCAGACAGAGTACTGGATTGGCTTGACGGACGGTGAACACGAAGGATCCTGGAAGTGGGTGGATGGTACTGATCTAAACCAAACGGAGGTGTAAGTATGACACCGACAGGGGCCTCCTCTGGCGGATGAACCCCGGGCTCTCTGTGGCTGAAGGACACTCGCTAAAACTCTGCTCACTCAGTTGGGCAGTGCTGGGTGAGAAAGGCTGGAAGGGAGCAGGAGGGGAAAAAAAATGTGGAGGGACACCTGTCTCATAGAACTGGATGGGACCTTCTGAGGTCATTGAGTCCAGTCCCCTGGCCTCAGAGCAGGACCTATCACCATCCCTGACAGATTTTTTTTTTAAACTATTTGCCCCAGATCCCTAAATGGCCCCCTCAAGGACTGAACTCACAAACCTGGACCAATGCTGAAACCACTGAGCTATGCCTGCCCCCCTAGCATGCTCAAGGGCCACACTGAAGGGGGCAAATGGGATCATGAGTCTCCCTCCTCCCCACCCCTCAGAAGGGACCATTATGAGCATCCACTCTGAGTTCCTGCATAACGCCAGCCAGAGAACTGCCCCAGGACAATCCCACTTTGCACGAGAGCCGAGCTTTTGGAAAAACTTCCTGACTGGAGTTGAAAAACGGGCAGTGACGGAGAATCTGCCGCAGCCTTTTCTAAACTGCCCTGGGTTCATGACCATCTCTGACAAGAGTGGGACTTATTTCCAGTCTGCACTTGGGTAGTTTCCGTTTCCAGGCATCTGATCACATTCTACCTCTGCTTTCTACACCAAAGAGCCCATTATCAAATATGTGTTGCCCATCAGGGTCCTCATCGACTGGTCAAGTCACCTCTTGGTAGAGTAACCATCTGTCCCATTCTGGGTGGGACAGCCCCATATTTCAGGCACCAGGAAGATGTCCCGTTTTATTTTAGCAAGGCGGCTGATTGCCCTGTATTTGCATGGCTGCTGAGAGCCAGGAGCATAGGGGCCCAGAAGTTGCCTGGTCAAGCCTCACCAGCAAGGCTGCCACTTGGCTCCCTGCTGCTCACAGGAGCCAGAAAACTGCAGCTGCAGGGAGCCTAAAGGACCACTGGCAAGGGCGTGTTCCCAGTGGGACCACAGCCATATTCCCAGCACCCCAAGGCATGCAGCAGCTGGGAGCCACAGCTGCCCCCCACAGCCAGGGAGTACCCCTACCCACCCACAGGGTGGCAGCCCCCACAGGGCAGTCACTGCTTGACTCAGGGTGATTATCTGTCCTGTTTTGGCTGGGATACCCCACTGCGCAGGGTTTTTCTTTAGGCTCCTACTTTGGGCTTTTTCTTTGTTCAGTTCTAGGAGCACAGGCTATTAGCTGTTCACAATACAGCAAGTTTGCTAATCCATTCCTCCTTCGGGGCTCTTTTCTGATCCTCCTCTGGTCTATCAATCTCCTTCCTCCACTGTGGAAACCAGACCTGGACACAGCCGCTCCCAAGCCAAACGCAGCCTGGACTGACGCTAGGGCTCGCTGCAAAACCCAGCATTATTTCCATTAAAAATGTCAAGCAAAATCATTTCATTTGATTATTTTTACAGAAAACTGAGTGCGTTTTTTTCAAATGGAAATGTGCTCATTTGGAACTTAAAGGTGCCTCCCTTGATTTTGGGCTTCGGTTTTTTTTCCTGTGGAAAAATACAAAATGTGGCCAAAATTGAAAAGGGTTTGTCTCAAAAAACTGTTCTTTGGTGGGGGATCAGGGTGAAGGATTTCAGCAGGCCAGATTATGTTCAGTTACGGTGCTGTCAATGTGGGGGAATCCCAGTGAAACTGGCAAAACAGGAATATGAGCATAGAAATGTGTGGCTGGAAGGGAACTCAAGAAGTCAGCTAGTCCACGCTCCCCCACACATGCACCTTCTGAACCAGGATGAAGTTCCATCATTCCTGTTAGATGTTTGTCTAACCCAGTGGTTCCCAAACTTTTCAATATCACGCCCCCCCGGCTTTTGATTTTTGAGAAACCCGCATGCCCCCCACCTCTTCTTTACTATCATCCAATCCCCCTTTCAACAAAAAATTCAATTTGTAATTTAAAATAAACACAAAAATTTGCTATAAAAACATTATTTAAAATTAAAAAGAAGCCAAAGTAGTTTTTCTTGGTCCCTTGTGGGTGCCTGGTGCAGCCCCAGCTGGCTGGGTGCCTGAGCCCCGTGTCAGCCACCAGGGCTGCCCATACAAGGTATCTACCCACCTGAGATCTGCACTGCCAGAGCTGCCCGCGCAAGCCGCCCGCCTGCCTCCCGCAGTGCCGGGATCAGCTGCCTGCACACCAGCCACTCACTCCAGCCATGTGCCAGCCCCCTGAGCCCCACGCTGCTGGGGCCATCTGCCTTCCCACCAGCTCAAGCCGCCCCGTGCTGCCAGGACCAGCCACCTACTTGCCAGCCTGAGCTGCCCGAGCCCCACAAGCCCTGCAAGCCACCCATCTGAGCCCCTCCCCACCCACAAAGCCAGGCACCACTAGCCTCCTGCTCTTACCCAGCCCCAGCCCCCATCTAACCCCATCTTCATCCCCCTCCTGCTCCAACCCACATTCAGTCACCTTTGCAGGAAGCAGCTAGCTCCACGTGGGTCTTTGCCGACTGCCTGGTTCTTACGGCAGCTGTGCCGGGTCATCCACGTAAAATGGCAGGGGCTGAGAGGTGCAAGCAAAGGCCGGCGCTTTCTTCTGGTGGGGAGAATGCTGGGGCGGGGGGCTGGCTCGCCTCGTGCCCCACTCCAGAATTTCTTCCCACCCCCTCTAGCAGGGCACACCCCGCAGTTTGAGAAACCATAACCGATTATTGGAAACCTCCAACAGTGACAATTCCACAACATTCCCAAGTGACCTGCTCTGGTACTAACTCTGCTGTTTGAAAGCTTTTCCTGACATCTAGCCTAAATCCATGTGAGCTAGACCCAGAAAACTGGGATTGTTTGCCAGGAACCAGTGTGCATCAGCATTCCTTGGGCAAGCGGCTGTATCGGCAGATTCTCCTGAGTTCACCTTACAGAGGATTCTTGAGCCAATGCAACACCAATGCTGTAGGATGGGCCAGGGTTTGGTTTCCCTTGGGTGCTGCAGCTGGGGAAGCCCATCAGGATAGGACAGCTGAGCTGCAGAGAAGTCTGCATCGTTAGTTTCTAAAATGCAAATCCTGATGGTTCATGGTTTGTTTTTCCCCTCTCTAGATTTTGGTCCTCATCCAATCCGGATAACTATTTGAACGAGGACTGTGCATCTCTGGTACGGGAACAAAGGAACAAAGAACAAACCCTGAGTAACTGGAATGATGCATCGTGCACGCGATATTACTCCTACATCTGCGAAAAGGCAGCAGACACTCTCGCCCTCAACTTCCTCTGATTCGGACTCCATTGTGCCATGGACAGAATCTCCTGGACTTCACCTAAACCTGTTAGTCTCCTGCTGAATGAGTCCCCAGGAGAAGGTGCTGAGGACTCACCTTTCAGCTGGCTTGGCAGAAGTCACACGCTGTCCAGCTGCTGTTGTCCAAAGGATGTTTTAGCCCAAATCCACACAAGGACTTAGGTGCTTAGCCCCTAGTTCTAGACGCCACTGTGATCCAAACCCCACGCTCAGCTGCAGCCTAACCTTGTAGGCACCTAAATTCACATGATGCCAGTGTTCCCTGCAAGCTGTGGGATTGTGCAGGAGAGATTCAGATGCCATTCAGTTGATTAGCAGAAAACCCAGAGTCAGGTTTGTGTTTCTATGGGTGGTGCACATAAAAATGTATTCTGCAGATGGATGGGAAAAATTAGAGTATGGGTGGGCAACCATTTTCGATGGGGACCACCCCAAGAATTTGCTAAGTGATCATGGGCCGCATTCTTCCATGATTATTAATTGAGGTGCAGAGTCTGGGGTGGAGGTGAATCATATGGAATCCTAGGGCTGGAAGGGACCTCAGGAGGTCATCTAGTCCAGCCCCCTGCTTCAAGCAGGATCAACCCCAACTAATTCATCCCAGCCAGGACCTTGTCAAGCTGGGATTTAAAAACCTCTAAGGATGGAGAATCCACCACCTCTCTAGGCAACGCATTCCAGTGCTTCACAACCCCTTTGGTGAAATAGTTTTTCCTAATCTCCAACCTACACCTCTTCTTCTGTAACTTCAGACCATTGGCTCCTTGTTCTGCCATCTGACACCACTGAGAACAGCTTCTCACCATCCTCTTTAGCACTCCCCTTCGAAGGCTGCTATTAAATCACCCCTCATTATTCTCTTCTGTAAACTAAACAAGCCCAGATCCCTCAGTCTCTCCTCAAAAGTCATGTGCTCCAGATCCTTAATCATTTTTGTTGCCCTCAGCTGAACCTGCTCCAACACATCCACATCCTTTTTATACTCGGGTGGGGGGGGCCCAAAACTGGACACAATATTCCAGATGTGGCCTCACCAGTGCCAAACAGAGGGGAATAACTACTTCTCTAGATCTGCTCGAAATGCTCCTCCTAATGCATCCCCAATATGCCATTTGCCTTCTTGGCTACAAGGGCACACTGTTTACTCATATCCAGCCTTTCATCCACCATAACCCCTAGAGCCTTTTCTGCCGCATTGCTGCTTAGCCAGTCAGTTCCAGCCTATAACAATGCTTGGGATTTTTCCGCCTCCCCCCCCAGGTGCAGGACTCTACACTTCTCCTTGTTGAACCACATCAGAGTTCTTTTGACCCAAATCTTCCAATTTATCCTGGTGGGTGTAGAAGGGAGCGTGGAGTAGGGGACTGGATACAGGAGGGAGTGTGGGGTTTGGGTGAAGGAGAAGGTTGTGGCCTGGGGCAGGAAATTAGGGTGCAGGAGGGGGTGCAGGGTCTGGGATGGGCTTGTGACCTGGGGCAGGCATGGGGGGGGGGGGGTTGGGTTGTGACCTGGGGTGTGGGATTGTGTGGGGCTCTTTGAGGGGGTGGGGGTGTAGGAGAGGATTCTGACCTGGAGGAGGGGGTGCAGGGCCTGGGAGGTGGTTGTAACGTGTGGCAGCTGTGCAGGAGGGGATGCAGGCCCGTGGGGGGAGGGGGGGCAGGCAGGCTGTAGTCGGGGGCGGGGAGGGGGGGGGGGTTACCTGGCTAGCGCCCAGCCACCAGCCCCACCCAACCATTCCCCAGCCAGCGTCCCTGCCTTCCATGCCTCCACAGGCAGCTCAGAGCAGCCGGCAGGGCCCACGTGCTGCTCTGAGCACTGTGAGCGCTGGGGGGGGGGGGGGGAGAGGAGGCGGGGGTGCTTTAAGTGAGCCGCCTGTCCTGCAAACTGGCCAATGGAAGCTGCAAGATTGTGCTGGGGGGGGGCGGGGTGGAAGCAGCGTGCAAAGCTTCTCTCTCTCTCTCTCTCTCTCTCTCGCTCTCCCCCGCCCCCGGGCTCACAGCCACACATGGCCAGTCTCAGCTGGCCTCTCTGAGCAGCAGCTGGGGGGGCAGGAAGCAGCAGCCAGCACACCCCTGTGGCCTGTGCCACTTCCTGTAGCTCCCACTGGCCAAGAACGGCGACCCGTGGCCGCCAGAAGGCGGGGTGGGAGGGGGAGGCTGTGGACTTGCAACGTAAATAACCCTGTGGCCCACTAACATTACCCTGAGGGGGCCACAGCTAAGCTGCATTATACAGTGTGGCCACAAGGCAGTGTTACGTGTAACCCTGGCTGACACTAATGTCTGCAGCACGTTAACGGTGGCGTGAGCCGTCTGCGGAGGAAGCCCTGCACCTGGGCCATATGTGGTTCGGGAGCCTGACCGTCCAGCAGCAGCCCCGAAACCTAGTGCGTGCAAGGGGCACCTGCCATGGGGTCAGGTGTAAAACTAGTGCCCGAGGAGGAGAAAAACTGGTGGGGTGCACTGAGCCCCCTCCCCGCCCAACGCTGCACAAAAGGACAGATGCCGGCAGAAGACGCCCAGCCAGCTCTTAAACCACAGGTCTGGCCTCTCACCCCATGTGCTGAGTAGGCGGTCTGAGCACCTAACCCAGCATCTGGGGATTCCACTGGTGCTTAAGTTAGGTGTTACACCACCAAGCCCCTTTATGTCTCCAGGCCCTGCTGTACACCTGGGATTGTATCCCCCAAGCCTGCCTTTTACTGCTACATTTTGTTTTGGTTTCAAATAAGGCACAAAGGGCGTCTAATAAAGAAGAGAAGGTGAATTGGAGGAGGGGAATGCTAGAAATTGCTCAGGCAAATCTCTTCAGCTTTTCCCGCGTCCTGCTGGAATCAGCGTCACCAGTTTGCTATGTGTTTTCCACGTGTGTCGGTGATGATCCCCCGGCTCCTACCAATAAAGTGATTTACACAGGAAGTCGGTATCGCAATTTTGCAGAAGGGGAAAACTAAGGCAAAGTGACTGATCAGTGCAGAGGTGGGACTAGAACTCACCTGTAGTGCAGCCAGTCCCCAGCTCTCACCACTAAATTGGAGACCTGAGTTCTGTTCTCAACCTGACCATGCACTGGAGCAATTTGCCTTGCTCTCTGACTCAGTTTCCCCAGGTGTAGAAGAATGGGAGAATGACGCTGTGAGGCTACAGCCATTTACATACAGCTTGTTTGAGCTTGGCAGCCCAGATTGCACCCTGCTGGCACACACAAACTAGTTTCAAAGACTGCAAAGGTTTCAAAATGAAGCATGTGACAGTAGGAAAATGGCAGACTAGACGCTGCTTGTTGCGCAGGGCTAGAGCCAACCAGGAACAAGTGATGACAATCGAACAGAGATAGGCTTTGATGACTTGACAGCTGCTACACTGGACAAATTGAGAAGAGCGGAAGGAGGAAGCAGTGATACAAACCACTTCCCTGGCTTCGTGTCCAAGATTTGCATGCCACTTTGCAGGCTTGTAAACAGAACTGTCCCAGGAACCAGGGTCTGCTGGTCTGCGGTAGGAAGCATCTGCAGCAAATAGGCTCACACCCTGGTCCCTGAAGGTCAGTTTTCTCCTCACCATACACTAACAGGGCTGCAGGATGCCGACTGCTGCACACGGCCTCAGCTCCCTCCCCGCCACCTGTAACTCATTTGTTCGTCAAAAACACCCAGGAGTCCTGTGGTACCCTAAAGACCAACAGATGGATGTAGCATAAGCCTTTTGGGGGCACTCAGTAAGAGACAGACAAGTAGCCATCCGTTTACCAACCACTTCATCACCAGACTCCAAAGAGCAATTCATTTGCAAATTTAACGCAATCAAATTAGGACAGAAGAAGGCCATAGACTGGTTCTCTCACTACCAAGGTGCAGTTTCCCTCTCTTGGCATTCACACCTCGCCATCAACTGATGGGCTTGATCCACAGTTGCCAGGACAGAATTGGCCTCATGAACACTGGTCCTACACTTGATAAGTCACTCCCTCATAGGGGAATACATCCCTAGCACTGTGACTTCCACTCTCTGCAGCTGATGGTGTGTTTTTCGCCCACAAAAGATTATGGCCAAATAAGTCTTTCAGTCATCAGTGGGCCATAGGAGCCCTTGCTGTTTTTAAAGATACATACTAGTGGGCTACCCTGAGACTTGTCAGTTGCTCTTGAGACGCTGGAATTTGGAAGGCAAGCGAAATATAATGGCTTGGGCCCGGGGGTGGGGGGTGGGGGTCTTGTCTGGTGGCGTGTTTCACAGCCAGATGTGCCAGTTGAAAAATGGCCTTTGGCATGGCTGCAAGGCACAGTGCTGGCAGCTATGGGCCTGAACGATCAATAAACAGTCACGCAGTCATTAAAATCCGGCGCAACTTCCTAACCAACAGCTTGAGGAGAGCTGGTTATGAGGGCAGCTACAGCTCTAAAAGAAGTCAGTGTTGCCGAGGGGGGGGGGGCGGGGAATTACCCTCCCCATACTTGTAACCTCAGGCCTGGGGCTTCAGGCAATACCCCCTGCACAGCAGCCCCTGCCCCTTTCCCTACTCTGCCGCCCACCCTGACCCCTGGCTCCCTCCCTGACCAGTCTGGCTGGGGATTACTGGGGTTGGGACCAGATGGTGGACAGCAGTGGCAGCTGCAGGTTGCCTCCTGCTCCCCACCCAGCCTCCTTCCCACCTTTCCCCACACTCACCATGCAGTGCGCCACTCTGCCCTCCTGGCCTGCTGAGCCCCAGCCTGGAGGACCTCCCAGCTGCCCACAGAGAAGGAGGACCCAGCAGGCCAGGAAGGCACAGCAGAGCTCTGCCTGGTGAGTGCTGGGGAGGCCCTATGGCTGCTGCTGCTGCCTGTCCCAGGTAATCCTCCCACTCCTGTCCATAGGGCCGGTGAGGTGACTGTTGTGGGAAGTGGGGCACCCACCTCCACCTCGTCCTGTGGACAGGCCAGCTCAGCACCCCCAGGCCATTAGCACGCACGGATGCTGCACGCTAGGGAAGGCCCCGTGAGGCGTGGCGTAGCGCCAGCTGCAGTGCCAGTGGGGCCACAGCCAGTTTGCTGCATGGTAACACACCACTGGAAATGGGTCCGGACTCCTCCCACGCTGCTTGTTGGCTGGGACATGGCCGGCCGCCCCACGGCGCTGCATTCTGGCTGGCGTGTCCACCTGTTTCGGGACCCAGAACAAACGGGTCAGGGCGGGCTCACGCTGTATGTGAGAATGCAGTGCACAACGCTGGGGAGGAGGTGGGGGAGTGAGATGGGAGGGGGGGTCCCCCTACACCTGCCTCAGGAAGGGTAGTTGCCTGCTGCTGTCTGACCTTACCAAGCTGCATGTGGGATGGGTTCAGGGGGCCCCCAAGCTCTGCACCCCGTCTGCAGGCAGGAGTGACTCTCACTCAGCAGGAGAATAGCGGGTTTATTAGCCGACAGGACACAGCATTGTACAGAGGAGTCAGTGCAGCTGGCAGAGACAGCCAGTCCCATCCACATTGGGGAGAGGAGGCCCCGAGGGGCCCCCAGAGCCGGGGCCTTGCCCCCTCCTTGGTCTCGCTCTCTCTCCTCCCAGACTAACTGCTTCCCAACCCCCAGTTCCAATTCAAACCCCTCAGGCTCCACCTCCTCCTTTGTCTCCAGTACAAAGGTACCACCTGGTCATCAAGGTTACCCTCAGCAGGAGACCCACACCCTCTGTGAGCCACTCACACACAGGTATCCCCCACTCCATCACAGCATGCTTGTGCTCCCCCCCATCCCCAGCCAGCACATAAGTTGGAAAGCAGCTGGCCATGCCAGTGATAACTGGTGCAGAGTTTGTGTCCCTGCCCTGCCCTGCCCCACACTCAGCGCCCCCCCCCCCCCAGCCTCCTCTTCTGTTCCCCTGCCCAGGTCTTCCTCTGGCAGCATTGTGCCATCTCTGTGCATGCAAGGGGGGGCGAGGGGGTTCCCCTCCCCTCCCCCAGTGGTGCAGTCTGAGAACAGCGTGGGGGGGGGTTGGTACTTGGGGGGTGGAGGGTGCATGTGACCACCCCTTGCCTGGGCCAACATAGTACGATGCCGCTGGTGCAATGGGATTGAGAAACCTACAGCATGATGGCACCTGCCCCATGGGGCATTGCAAACCCGTCCCAAAGCCCCCTGCAGTGGGACGGCTGCCGCGGGGTCCTGCTCGCTCTGGCCTGGCAAGAGCTGCTCCTGTGGTTGTGCTTCACCATCACCAGGAGCCCAGCGTGGGGACATAACAACCGGTTCCTCCAGTGCTCGGTGAGCTGCACTGTAAGGGCCAGTACGCCACAGTTGCCAGGGCCGACATTGCCTACAGCAGTGCTGGCTGACAAGGTCCACGCCTCTCTAGAGCAAGCCTGCGACTGGAGGGCAGAGCCGCTGCTGACTCGGTGCTTTTAAAGTCAGAGCACTTCCATGATGTCATTGTGATGGAATTTCAGTGGCCTGAAGAGGCCGGTGGGTGAGCAGGGCTCTGAAAATACTAGTCATCAGGACAAGCCAAGCCGTTGGGCTGGGTGAACAAGGCATTTGCCTTGGGCCCTGCATCTTCAGGGCCTCATGCTTCAACTGAGCAGCCAGTGGAGCTAGAGAAGTTATTATTCCCCTCTGTTCGGCACTGGTGAGGCCATATCTGGCATATTGCATCTGGATATGGGCCCCCCAGTATCGAAAGGATGTGGATGCATTTGAAAGGGTCCAGCAGAGGGTAACAAAAATAATTAGGGGCCTGGAGCACATGACATGTGAGGAGAGGCTGAGGGATTTGGGCTTATTTAGTGTGCAGAAGAGATGAGGGAGGGGCCATTTGATAGCAGCCTTCCACTTCCTGAAAGGGGGTTCTAATAAGGGTGGAGAGAGGCTGTTCTCAGTAGTGATGGATGGCAGAACAAGTTACAGAGGGGGAGGCCTAGGCTGGATATGAGAAAAAACTATTTCCCCAGGAGGGTGGTGAAGCACTGGAATGTTACCTAGCGAAGTGGTGGAACCTCCATCCCTAGAGGTTTTTAAGTCCCAGCTTGACAAGGTCCTGGCTGGGATGACTTAGTGGGGGTTGATCCTGCTTTGGGCAGGGGGCTGGACTCAATGACCTTCTGAGGGCTCTGCCAGCCCTAGGATTCTATGATCCACTGCCCACTGGCCAGCCCCCAGCGTCGATGTGCAGCTAGAAGTTCTAAGCAAGTGTGTGACCTCGGCGTGCTGAGCTGAGCAGGGCGCATTGGTGCAACAACAAGTCCCTCCCACACAAGCCGGCAATCCAACCAGCCAAAACCTGGGTGGAGAAAGAGAAGCAGAGCGAAAGTCACTGAGCTGGTGAGTAACAAGAGCCAAGGAGAGAAGCTGTGATTCTCTGGCTAACCTGCCCCTTTTCCCTGGGCCATTCCTGAGAGTTACTTGTGCGTATTGTCAGTGTAGCTCTGCCATTGTTTCTGATGGAGTCAAGTTTTAGGCATTTTTGCTCTCAATTTTCACCTTTTTTCCTTGCGGGATGAAAAGTTAAGACCCTGCCATATTTGGCCTTTCCTGACACTTTAATCATTAATAATGACTTATCTACACATTTGAGCAGCTGCCTAATAAAAGCGAGAGGCTTGTCACAGCCAGCAAGAACATGCTCTGTAGAAACTACTGGAAGGGTGTAAATCAGCGTACACGGTGCAGGGGATTTACACAAAAGGCTTAGACACAAATGTCTCAGCATCCCCACCCAGCATCAGGAGACTGGGCTGTGTCCCTGCCAAAGGGCAGGCTGAGGGTGATGGGACAGAACAGGAGAGGCCTAGGCAGCCAGTCCCCTCTGCCCTGTCTCCAGAGGCCATGGATGACTGTGGAGTTACACTCAGTGGGAGTTTCTGAGTCAAACCCTGCACTCATCCCCACCCCGAGAAGCTCCAGCAGTTACAGTGTATGTGAAAGGAAGCAGCGGTCTCACACACAGGCCATTTCGCCGAGAGCATTCAGTACGCAGCCAGCACAATAACAAAGGGGAATATGGCTGGAGTCCTGGACCTGAGCATTCAGTGTCTCCTGGGTGTCTGCCAGCACAGCATCACTGGCTTTTTACCATCTGTTCTCTGTGAGTCTGAAAGCCAACATGGACGGCAAGCTTCCCTGGGCAGGTGGAAACACCTGCAGCTGTAGCTATGTCACATGAGGGGCTATAAAAGAAAGTTTGATATAGGTACAAAGGCCCCTCCCGTCCTTCTACCAGCTGCCCCGTGACCTGTGTTTATCCGGCATTTGGAGGCGAACGCATTTCAGGAAGCAGGCAGTGAAAAATCTTGAGCGTCTCTCCCCCACCCCTCTCCCACCCTGTGACAATGATTAAAAGCCAGTGGGCACAATAAGATTTTCTCTGTAATTAAGGCCTTGTTCGGAGGTTCCAGCTCACTGTTTGGTTTTAGCCTCTTCCGTCCCAGCAGGTACCACAGCACAGAACCAGGCAATTAACTCCAGCTGCAAATCAGCAACTGCGTCATGCCAAAACTCACACCCAAAAGGCTAAGCCCTTTAATCTGACAGCATGCTAGAACAGCATCCGTAGATCCCACGCTTGCCCTCAGGCCAGCTTCCACAGCAGCCAGCTGCAGTAGAGTTTGGTTGGGAAAAAGAGGGAATTGGGGTCCTAAGAATTTGTTCTTGCATAGAGTGCTCAGTACGCATTTATTGCTGTTCCTTTTTGGTAGGGATTTTTATGCATGCCCATCTTAGGTAGCTGGAATACCTCAACTGCAGTCTCACCTGCACTTACACAGCAAGCAGAAGACTGAGGTATTGAACAACATGCAACGAATAGCAAGGAGAGGCAATTAACATCAAATTCTTCAGGAGCAAGGCAGTGTGAGGCTTAGTTGGACGTCAGCTTTTTTTACTCAACAGCTGAGTTCCAGACACCGGCTGGGATGCTAGACTGGGTTGGTTGTTCTTCACAAATTTAGCTTTGCAAAGGTCTCAACTTTCCCATGTCTCTCCCTGCATTTGTGACATGAGCAGATGGGAATAAGGGGACTTCGAAGCAGGCACGGTCCTTTTGAAAAGGAGCCGCGCGGCAGCGAGCCGCATCAATTTCGAAGCGCCGCGGCTGCCCACATGCTAATGAAGCGCTGAATATGCATTTCAGCACTGCATTAGTAAACTTCGAAATGGCCATTTGCGTGGCCATTTCAAAGTTTGGGGGTAGTGTAGACATGGCCAATTATAGACACAACCACCTTGCATACACAACCGCACTGTCCTGCAGCGCACTCAACTTTTCCTTACACTTAGCTCTCACACTTTTAAAAAATACTGCTAGTGAAGTGCCAGTACCTTGTGGAATTAATAAGTTTTATGTGGTGGATAGGTTCTACTTTGAGATGCAAATATACACAAGAGTTGGGTAAAGCTCACAGCCAATACCTGTACAAATCAGAAATAATCATGAAATCTAGTTATGACACAGCATTTATTCACAAAGATTTGCATTTTTTTTTCTTTTGCAGTTTGGTTTGATGCTAGAATTTTGTCCCTTCTCACACCATGTAGTTAATGACAAAAAATGAACCTCCAGAACATAGCAGTGCACATAAACACGTTGGGACAAAGTTCTCTAAGCCACACACATTCAGTGTTCGGTCACAGCAATGAGAATGATCTGAAGTGGTAAATGATACAATGCAGGAAGCTGACACTGTAGCGTCGAGCACAAAAATGGCCAAAGTGCCCCATGAGGAGCCCACAAATGCTACAAGGAAAACTGGTTACGTTACTGTTTCCAAATCTCATATTCCGAGCGACAGGCACTACTGTGTCGGTTTCAATGGAACGGCAGAGGAAAGCAGGCGCACTGGCCCTCTCTAAGGCACTGCAGTGTAACCCCAGCATCCATGCTCTTGCCACAGGCTTGTGTCCTGGGTTAGCTGCCCCTCAGGCCCTACATCCACCCTTTGGGCAGCACGGCAGCTTTCATCTCAAAATTATGAACAGGTGCTGTGGATCCTGGCCCAAATCCGCCTTGTGCTGGACTATCCCAGTGGGGACGTACGTGACTTGTGCCTTGTGTTGTCTCCCTACAGATACTGTTTGCATTAGAGCATGGAGGATTAAGAACATTGTGGCCAACTGCTGCTTCCTCTGAGTCCTTTGGTATCTCCAATCAGATGGAAAGGATCCCAGACACTCCCATGAGAGTCAGAGTTCTGAACCATTTACTGGGCAGTCACAGAATTATCCAGGGGCCAAAAGCAACAATACACAGCAGGTAACACAGGATTGGGTAGAAAGCTGTGTCATGCGAAGCCCAAACTACACACTACTCACCACCCTGCATGGGTCAGACAGACACATAGCACGGGACCAGTCTCTCCAGGTAGGCGGAAGGGAAGGTTGTATTGTAATCCCACAGTGCGAACGATTTGTCAAAGGCAAAGCCAGGCTGGAGGTCCCACCCCTAAAGGGCACAGGAGATGAGGCAGGAGGGCAGGCGTTTTCTTCTCGGGCACTGAATGGTGCAAGTTCCTTATCACAGTGAAGTCTGAAAAAGTGCAGAAGAAACCCAACCCCCTTCCCCTGAAAGAGAAGCCCCCCCTTACCCTCTAATCTAACCAAAGCAACAAGATCAGCTGCACTGAACTCAAGCCACCTGCCCTGTGAGCATCCCAAAGCCGGGGAGATCAAGTCATTGTTACTAACAGGGCCACTGTCCTTCATGGATTTTTATTTTAGGAACCGTCACCCTCACCCACCAATTGTGCACCTTCTAAAGGGAAAAAAGATGGAAAAAGCAGGCTTCTAATCTGCTCTATCTGTAAGGACAAAAGCTACCCCTTTCACACACCGTTGCATCCTTTCCACATGCTCACATCGCTTTAGACTCTTCCTCAAACAGAAGTAAACATTAAGATAAACTAAGAGGCACTAAAATCGCCGAGTAGTAGGAAACTCAGGCTTGACTTTCAAACTCAGGTCCAAAGGTCTTCAGACCCTTCATCTGGCTGGAGGAGACCCACAGCCCTGTTCTAGATTTCTTGCAGCGAGTGGCCAGGGTCGCTACGTTCTCGCTTCACGAGTGGTTCTCCAACACTTCGGGAATCTGCGTCTGCCTCGCTTCCAAGGTCACTAATGTCATCTGTGGAGGACAATTCTCAGCATCAGCATTTACACGGGATAGAAAGGTGCAATTCTGTTAAACCAGAGGAGGCTTGTGCCAAGTTTTCCTTTACTCTTCCTTTTAGAATTTTTGAGTAAATTTTCTTCACCTGAAATGGCACTCTGGAAAGCAATCATGTCCCTAGACCACAAGCTCCCCCTCCCCACAACAAATGACCTGAATATTGCTTCAAAGGGTCTTCCTCTGGAGGGGAAAGAGAGAAAAATAGAGCTAGAAACTACCTTTATCCAGCAGTGTTGAGGACATGGATGCCAGATCACTGAACTGTAAGAGAAAATAGCTTGGATGAATGAGGTTTAAAGAGAGTTCTGGATGTACAGACACTGCTCATCTGTCAACTGTGTCAAAACCATTAATTACTAGCTGATTTTAGGCACTTAACGGGAGTTAAAAGCTCCACACCAGGTGTCATCACCTCAGAGGTGGTGCTCAGCCATCAGAGGTTTCAGCTGCCCAAGGCCATTCAGGCCAGATATTGCCTCAGAAGAGAAAGTGTCTAGAGGTCGCATTTATGTCAATGAGCAAACCTGCATCCATCACACACAAAGCCCATACACAGCTCTCAGGGTAGAACTGACTCTATTATTGTAAGAAGATAAACTTGCTTATCCATTTCTGAAATCACAAGCAGACCATCACCATTAATGACTTGGACCTGAATTATTTTTTTTAAAGCGCTTTTAATACCCAGCGTATATTTGTACTATTACGGCTCCCATGAGTTCTGGTAATAGCTAATAATAGCTAGCATGCTTTTGGCACTCTTCCTTAGTAGATCTCAGTCAGTAAATTGCTCTGTCACAAATAAGTGAAGCATATTTCTCTCTTTTGAATATTTATTGCCGCACTCCATCTGCAGATCAGACACTCTGAGCCCTGCAACTCTCAGCGGCTTGAATGGCCACAGTGCCACCTACTGAACAAAGAGGGCTGCTGAGAGTCCGTGTTGGTCAAAGGCACCACGCCGAAGGCTGAAGTTCTTTATTATGCACAGAACAGGCAGCTGTAGCACAAGCTCCTCAGCCTCCCACGCTGTCCGAGTGCCTCACTGCTGAGCTAGAGCAGTGACCAGGACAGAGAAGAGGTTCGGTGTCCATAGCTCATTCATTGCTTGGCTTCTCTCTGGATGTGCCTATTGGGGAGCAGATTAGTGCCAGTGGAGGTGCTTGAGATGTGGACATCTTTCTGCAAGGAACACTGTACCCTCTGCACAGCTTGGAGATGGCCAGGACCAATGAACTGGGCTAGATTCAGAGCAGTGCTTTCAGAAATGAAAAGCTCCATCTCATACTGCCACTCATCTAGGCCACTAAGACATTAGCTACAATAGTTTTTAAACCCAGTTAACTTGCTCGCACAGGACAACAAGAAGTCCTGTGGCACCTTATTGACTAACCGATATTTTGGAGCACAAACTTTCGTGGGCAAAGATGCATGACAAAGCGGGTCTTTGCCCACGAAAGCCGATGCTCCAAAATATCGGTTAGTCTATAAGGTGCCACAGGACTTCTTGTTGTTCTCGAAGATACAGACTAACACAGCCACCTCTCTGATACTTCCCACAGGATAGTGTATCCTGGATTGGATAACCACTTGGACCTGTTCAGTGGCGGCATCCCTTTCAAAGAATGTGCCTAGCTGTGAGGTCCAGATTTCTACCTCATAGGACCTTAAACTCAATCTGCAAATCAGTGAGCTTCTTGTGTAATTAGGCCTAGAGCACTACACAAGAACAAACCTGTCAGCATCAAATGGCAGGATGTTGGATTTCTCTATGCTTTTAGGAACGCACATGACTAAACATGCACTGCACCCTTCCTCTCTGAGGAAGGAGCACTTAATAGAGTGCAATCAATAAGATTCACATTGCATGTGCGTATCCAGCAACTGAAAGAGGCAGCAGAGCTACCTGGCGACCTGTCAACACACTACTGACACTTCACCTGTACAGAACAACTTTCAGTCATCTGCTTTACGTTATAACTCATGTCATCAGATGCACTAAGTGAAAGAAAAAGAAATAGCTAGTAGGGATACCGAGATAGGAGTGTTACACCACAGCTAATTCAATCAGGGTGGATGTGGATAAAAAGGTGACAATATATAAAGTGGAAAATTACTTAATGTAATGAGAGAGTCATTCCCCGTCCCTCTTCAGACCCAGTCTGATGGTCTCAAATTTGCATAAGAACTCCAGCTCAGCAGTTTCACACTGCAGCCTGTTTTTTAAGGGTTTTTTTTTCCTTTGCTTGAGGGTGGCAATTTCCAAGTCTGTAACTGTGTGTCCAAGGAAATTAAAATGTTCCCCCATTGGTTTTTGTATGTTACCGTTCTTGATGTCTGATTTGTATCCATTTATTCTGTTGTGTAGAGAAAGTCCAGTTTGTTCAATGTACATGGCAGAGAGGCACTGCTGGCACATGATGGCATATTTCATGTATATATTAGTACAGGAGGCAGCAGCTCCTGGCACAGGTGCCAATTTTCAGCCCCTTCCCCATGCAGCCGGGAACTTGCTGAAAGTCTGTGGCTTCACAAAAGACCAGCTAATGCCACCAACCCCCACCTAAATGGTAAAGCTCTGCATCTTCATTTACTTATTAATGAAGCTGTTGTGGCTATTAATGACTTTAAAAATATTACCAGCGCTCAGACCATACACAGAGGTCAAAAGGTCAAATTTCGGCACTCAGAAAGGTTGCCCACCACTGTATTAGTAGACGTGTGGGTGAAAGAACCCTTGATGGATTAGGTCCTATGATGGTATAAATAGGATATACGTATGGACAGAGTTGGAAATTGGGGTTCTGGCCCGGATTGACTTCAGGGTTTGTGTTTCTGTTGTGGGGTGTGTGGTTAGTGATGAGTATGTTTCTCCTTCTTATCCACATCCGCCCTGACTGAATTAGCTCTGATGTAACAGTTCCATCTCTGTATCGGTACTAACACTTTCTTTGTCACTTCAGGCATATAGGGAAGAGAATTGCAACTCATAAAAGCTTATGCCATAATAAAATTGTTTGTCTTTAAGATGCCACTGGACTGCTTGTTGTTTTTGCTGAAACCGACTATCTCCAAAACCTGCCTCAAGTTAGTTACTTTGTTTGCCTCTATTATTTTAGTAAGTCACCTGGAATGATAAATACTTCTCTCTGACTTTTCTTACTTCATAATAATGAATCATCAGTTGAACTGCTGAGTAAAACCATGAAAAACAAAGCTGCAGAAAGAACATAATTAGCAAGAGCAATAAAATACTCAGGAGACATACATGAAAATATGGGACTAGTTCTCTTATGCTGTGAAGAATCCAGTTCCTTCCAGAGTTTATGGCACAGACAAATACTTACAAGAGTCTAATGAAGGAAAAATCAAACTGTCAAACAGTTAAAGCTCACAGTTAGGATATGTTAGCTGTATAAACAGAAATAATTCCACACCCTTTTAAAATTCTTCTTTAATTAAAACTAGTTTTTGCGTATTTAAACAATCCACTGCAGTGTTGGGGACCCAACCAAATTAGCAGGGGACTAATAAGTCAACCTCAGAAAGTGAAACTAACTAAACAGATAGCAAAATTTGACTTGTTTAGTTTCACTGTGCCAGTTGCAGGTAGGGTGACCAGACACCAAGTGGGGAAAATCATAGAATCATAGAACACTAGGACTGGAAGGGACCTCGAGAGGCCATCGAGTCCAGCCCCCTGCCCCAATGGCAGGACCAAGTACTATCTAAACCATCCCTGATAGACATCTATCTAACCTCTTCTTAAATATCTCCGGTGACGGAGATTCCATAACCTCCCTTGGCAATTTATTCCACTGTTTGACCACCCTGACAGTTAGGAACTTTTTCCTAATGTCCAACCTAAACCTCCCTTGCTGCAGTTTAAGTCCATTGTCTCTTGTTCTATCCTCAGAGGCCAAGAAGAACAAGTTCTCTCCTTCCTCCTTATGACTCCCTTTTAGATACCTGAAAACCGCTATCATGTCTTCCCTCAATCTTCTCTTTTCCAAACTAAACAAGCCCAATTCTTTCAGCCTTTCTTCATAGGTCACATTCTCTAGACCTTTAATCATTCTTGTTGCTCTTTTCTGGACCCTCTCTAGTTTCTCCACATCTTTTTTGAACTGCGGTGCCCAGAACTGGACACAATACTCCAGCTGAGGCCTAACCAGCGCAGAGTAGAGTGGAAGAATGACTTCTCGTGTCTTGTTCACAACACACCTGTTAATGCATCCCAGAATTGTTTGCTTTTTTTGCAGCAGCATCACACCGTTGACTCATATTTAGCTTGCGGTCCACTATAACCCCTAGATCCCTTTCTGCTGTAGTTGCTCCTAGACAGTCTCTCCCCTTTCTGTATGTGTGAAACAGATTGTTCCTTCCCAAGTGGAGCACTTTGCATTTGTCCTTATTAAACTTCATCCCATTTACCTCAGACCATTTCTCCAATTTATCCAGATCATTTTGAATTATGACCCTATCCTCCAAAGCAGTCGCAACCCCTCCCAACTTGGTATCATCTGCAAACTTAATAAGCGTGCTTTCTATGCTAATATCTAAATCATTGATGAAGACATTGAACAGAACCGGTCCTAACACAGAAGGCTGCAGAACCCCACTTGTTATACTTTTCCAGCAGGATTGAGAACCATTAAGAACTACTCTGTGGGTACAAGTATCGGAGGGGTAGCCGTGTTAATCTGGATCTGTAACAGCAACGAAGGGTCCTGTGGCACCTTATAGACTAACAGAAAAGTTCTGAGCATGAGCTTTCGTGAGCACAGACTCACTTCACCTCTGGGTAGAGTTATCCAACCAGTTATGCACCCAATCAGGACATGGTAATAAGTAATAGGTGCCTACATAAGACAATGCCCCAAATATCAGGACTGTCCTTATAAAATCAGGACATCTGGTCACCCTAGTTGTGTTTGAAACGGAAAGAAAAAGAGCATCTACTCCACAGAATAGATTAGATTTTAAATCTCTTTGTTTTAATCCAGCATGTTAACACTAACAAGGAAACTTTCTTACTAAATAATTTTATATGCGGACAGCTTTAAAGGGACACTAGCAACCAGAGATCCAGTTAAAAAATGGTTTGGAAGAGGCTTTAGCTATAGCCACCTGTGTCAGAAGCCCACTGCCAAATCTTTGGGGCGCTTTAACTAAATATGTGATTTGTGAAAACGCTTTTCCTTGAAAAACCCAAAGAGGGGAAGAAGTTGCCTATGAACAAGGTCTGAGGTTTCTGAGGGGCTGACAGAGCTAAGTGGCCCAGCCCTTTAAAAGTCACTCGAAATCGAGTATGTGGCTGACATGGATGCTGGACACCAAAGTGCCACCAAATGCATAAATGGGGGCTTCCATCAATGGCACCCAACTTGAGGTGCTCATCACCTCTGAGCATCTCAACTCCTAATAATTCCAGAGGAAGAAACTGAAAAGTCAGGCCCAGGGCATCTCTGCCAAAAAAGAGGCACCAAAAATTAGCAAATCCTTTGAAAAACGCAGCTAGTTCATGTTCAGAGCACAATGTAGTTTGGCTGGTGGTGTCCTTTGAACCCCTGCTCAGTTTGGTTAAACTCCACTACGAGGGCATAAATAGTGCTCACCTCGCCCATTACAGCAATTGGTGTCTCCCCTGTTGCCTGGGCAACACGATGCTCTACCAGATAAAACATGTATTCATCGTAGAGCAGGCGAATCAGGTGAAAGGAACCAAAGCTGGCAGCGCTGCGCAAAGTTAGGTCACGGATCACCATGGAGCTAGAGGACAGTTAGGAAACAAAATATTTTAGACATATTTTAGAACCAGACGTTGGCTGGTGGAAATTCTAGAGCAGGGAGAATCGTGGCAACTGCTGAGTCATTCTGAGCTGTAACAACTGTAATCCTTGGGGGTGCCTGTTCAATTCTTCCTTTCACCCAAAATCTCCAAGCACTTTAAGAATATTAGTTCGTTTAACCTCACAAGCCCCCCTACTACAGGAGATGTGCAATAGTGTCCCCACTTCACAGAGGGGGGGACTAAGGGTAGGTCGACACAGCAGAGTTATTTCGAAATAACTATGCTCGCGTCTACACAACTGCTATTTCAACATAGTTTTGAACTAGTGGTTGGCTTATTTTGAAATCAGTAAACCTCATTCTATAAGGTACAGTGCCGATTTCGAAATAGCCACTTCAAAACAGGGGCTGTTTAGACAGGGAATTCAAAAGACGACATAGTGTACCCAAGGGCTCTATTTCTTAATAGGCTCTGTGTGTGTAGACACTGTATTTCGAAATAGCTAAGGGCCTAATTCACCACTGCCCTAAATCCTGTACACAAGGTAGAGTGATCTAGAAACCTAACTTTAGGCACCCAAGGTTTAGGAAATTGACCTTGGACAGCCTTTCTTTTGGAAGTCTGGCCTGTGGAGTGGGGAAATACAATTTAGCAGCAAGTTATTCAGATGCTCCATGCAGGTACATATTTGGCCAGGCTAAATGCAGGGTTGTGAGGTCAATCCTGAAGGGGGCCATTAAGGATCTGGGGCAAATAGATCAAAAAAAAAAAAAAAAGGATGGTGCTTGGTCCTGCCAAGAGGGCAGGGGACTGGACTCAATGACCTCCCAAGGTCCCCTCCAGCTCTATGAGATGTGTATGTAACTCCATATACACTCCCGTGACAAAGGAGGGCTGTACCTATAGAAGGACCACTTCAGTAGGAACTGCCTCGCTGCCTTGGGGAAGCTGGGGCTGCCCTCATGGTGCTTGAGAACTTGGGTGACGACATTATCCAGCCAACTAGCCCACTGATCAAGGGAGCTTTGCTGCTGTAGTGTGAGTTTGAAATCCTGCTCCAGCTTCTGCACCATGCCTTCTTCACACTGGCACACCCACGAGGCTTGCTCCTGCCAAGGGCAGAAGAGGAAGTTAGAAATCGGTATCTACAGCCGCGTCTACACTAGCAAGTTCTTTTGGAAAATCAAGCCCTTTTTTGAAAGAACATGCGGATCATCCACACACAGAATGCACTCTTTCGATCTCAAAGTGAAAGAATGTGGCTTTTCCTCTGGAAGCCCTCTTCTGCTCCCAGATCAGGAAGAGCACCTCCTTTCAAAAGCTTCTTTCGAAAAAAGCATGTGTAGATGTTCCACAGGCCCTTTCTTCGGAAGAGCAGTCCTCATGGCGCTGGATTTTTCAGTCCTGGGCGTGTTGTTTCGAAAGGGCAGGAGCTGCATAGTGCTCTCTATCGAAAGAGCAGATTGTTCTTTCGAGCTTCTCTTTTGTGTGTGGACACGCCCTTTCGAAAGAAGATCTCCCAGAAGAGCCTCTTTTGAAAGGTTGCTGTAGTGTAAACGCAGCCTACGTGTCTGCAGAGAAGTGCTGTTCATTCTATCTCATGGCCTTCAGTGCTTCCTGACTCCCTTCTCTGGCAAAGGAAAAGACTCCACATCGTTGGCAGGGGATAGCTCAGTAATTAGAGCCGTGACCTTGTCAACCCAGGGACGTGAGCTCAATCCTTGAGGGGGCCTTCCAAGAATCTGGGGCAAGTTAGATTTAAAAAAAAAATCTGCTATAGAGGGTGATGGGTCCTGCTGTGAGTGTAGGGTACTGGACTCGATAACCTCTTGAGGTCCCTTCCAGGTCTATGAGAGATGTATACATGGCCATGTTACAGGGTAACATTCTGGCTCTAAGTACTCTATGACTATAACTGCTGAGTGTAGCATCAATGTCTGGGATTCTCAAAAGAGGCCTTATTTGGTACAATAGGCATCGGGTTTCAAACAAAAAGAAGTATTTCTTCACACAACACCCTGCCCCCCAGAGTCTGTTTGCCAGAAGCTGGGAATGGGCGACAGACAATGGATCACTTGGGCTACGTCTACACAGAAAGTTTGGTAGACAACGTGGGGTTTTGTAGACAAAAAATTGCAGAGTGTCTACACACAAAATGCATTTTGTTGACATTTTGATGTTCCAGGGGGCCCTTTTGTGGACAAGTTGGATTAAAAGATCAATCTGCTTTGATAGGTAGACGTGATCTGTTTTGATAGGTAGATGTCATCTGTTGACTGAAATTTTGTCGGAACATCTCTTCCTATAGTAACTTCTGTAGACAGACACTTCTAATGTAGACGTAGCCTTGATGATTCCCTGTTCTGCTCACTCCCTCTGGGGCATTTGGCATTAGCTAGTAACAGAAGACAGGATACTGGGTTAGATGGACCTTTGGTCTGACACAGTATGGCTGTTCTTACGTTCTAAACTGCACTGAGATCAGTGGGATTTAGACACCTAACTCTTTACTCCTGGGTAAGATTTTCAAGAGCTCTTATGAAACTCAGGAGCACAAGTCCTGTAGGTTTTCAAAGACACGTACGCTTCTAAATCACATAGGCCAGCATTTCCCAAACTAACTTGGCCACGCAACACTTTTGGACTTGGAAAATTGATGTACGTGATATTAAGTTGATTTAAGAGTTATTTTTAGATGCCTTTTATTTTACAAAGAACAAAAAATAACAAGAGAAAATCATCTGAATGAACAACTAATGTCCTTCTGATAGGCAGATAGGAAAACAAATTAGGTATGGAAAATATTTTTACATTTTGTGTTTTTATAAATTTGTTATTTTTACAGAAAACTACTGGAAAATAAAAATAAGTAACATTTGACAGCTTTTTTAATGGGAAGAGTGTGTTTCCATCTCTGTTTCAGCATGAGTCGCAAAATAACAACTACACTATTATGAATGTGTTATAAATATGAATATACCTACAATCTAAATACTATTGGAATACCTTAGTATTTTTGGTACACACATACAGTAAGCTCTTTCATATCCAGCATTCTCTTATCCAAAACTCTCAAACAACCAGCATTTTAACCATAAGTAAATTTTAGTTATGTTTTCCATAAGTCCAATACAGTGAAAGTAAATACAGCAAATACAGTATTTATTTACGGTGTACAATACTAATGTTGCTGGTAAATAAATTACTCTGCCTACTTTTTAGTTTGTTTCTTAATATCTAATCTTGTTTTTCTTTAGAGTTATGCCAGGTATACCTCTCTATTATCCGACTATTTGAATATCCAGCAACCTCCTAGTTCTGGGGCTGCCGGATATGAAAGAGTTTACTGTAATTTCTTATGTAATATGTTAGAATAAGAAATATGGCTAGCACCAAATATTTTTCACAGAACACAGTTTGGGAAACACTGACATGGGCACTTCCAAAAAATCTCACCCATCAAAACTTTCACCAACCAATATCAGAGTGATGTTTAAATGATAAACCTTTCAACCCACCTTAGGCTGGTCTGTACTAGTGTATCTGTTTCATTGGGTGGGAAATTGAAATACAGAAGAGTTGTGATCTGCTAAAAGTCAGGACTGGGACTTAGGTGTCATGATTCCCAGTTCCATACCCAAAGCACTAAAATCAGGACTTCTCAAACTTATCCACAGCATGAGCTCTGCTGCATAAAGTGATTGTCTTGGGGACACCTCCTGTTCTATTCACAACTGCATGTCACCTCTCTGGCATCTATAGCAACTGCTTACCTAGGAAAGTGATACTGGGAAAGCATTTAATTGTCTTGTTGTGCAACGCGGTAGCTGGTGAATTCTGCAGGGGGCTGTAGTTTAAGAATTCCTGCACAAGAATCACATTGGCCTCAACTGGAACATCAAAACCTCACCTGCACATTGGCAAAGTCCACTCGATTGAGGTCGCTGAGCATCTGGTTTATCTGGGAGGTGTTCTGGAGCACAGCACGAGCTGCCTGAGCCAGATGGTTCAGGGACGTGTATCTTCGTAAGGTCTGCGCAAAGGCACTTACTACTCCAACCTGTAATGGGAATACCCACCGCAGGGCCATACAGATCTGGGACACAGTTCGGAGGTTCTCAAATTTTATTCAACTCTGAGCCCTTCTAACAAAGAAAATTACTACATTATTCCCAGGAGGGGAACCAAAGCTTCAGCCTGCCCGAGTCCCACTGCCCTGGCCATGGGATCCAAAGATCAAGGACTTCAGCCCTCCCAACCAGGGCTTTAGCTCTTAAGCTTACCCCTCAGGCAGTGGGGCTTAGGCTTCAGCGGGACTGAGCAAGTCTAATGCCAGGCCTGGTAACCCCATTAAAATGGGGTTCCAAGCTATTGTGGAGTCCCAACCTCAGTTTAAGAGCCATTGATATAGCTGATGGTGCCTCAGCACAGGAGCTGGGCACTGTGACTTCTCAAGATCACTTTCAGTCCTACATTGCTGTGACCCTCCCAAGGCAAACCTGTCACTTCATGTGGTATCAGCACATCCATGTGTCCATGGACCTCTCTCCCCCACAACAACTTGCTAGTCTGGCTCAATATTGCCTCAACACTTTCTGTTTGTTATGCCTAGCTGAGCATGGAGTACGTGCAATGGGCCAAGAAGTGAGCAGTGATCGTATAACAAGTGCCAGCAGAGATATGTGCTGAAGGTGAGCCCAGAGTGCAAATCACCGAAGCCTGAAATAGCCGTGCCTCAGAATCACCAGACAAAACCATAACAAAACCCCTCCCACTGTTTGCAATAAACTCCCGCTGTTTACCTTTGTCTGGACTACCTGTGGGGGGAAATCACTCATTGCATTCATCAGCCATCCTTCCAAACTCTTTGCAAAATTGCGGATGGCTTGCGTCAAGGTGCCTGCAAGAGAGAAGTCGGAACAGCTCAAAAGACTTTTCTAAATCACTTTAACGAGACCTGTCAGCCTAGAGCCACTTTGGGATGTACTAAATCAAGATAATAGTCGCTGGATCAGAAACTGTCCCATGGGTGCCTACTGCAGTACAGATTAATCAGCTGAATTCAGTCCACTGGGGTCTTGCAAAAAAAATGGAGACTGAAATGAATTAATCAGGCTGAAATTTTTAGCCAATAAATTAAATAGTCCCTCATTTTTTGAGGCTTATGCAAAACTTTTCTACGACTCTTGGCTTCAGCAATATTAATAATGTTTAAGCACATGTGTGGTCCAGGCTATGTAAATCACAGATGAGTAAAGGTTCCCAGCACTGAAGCTATCAATTACCTTTTTGAAACAAGGTGGGATACTTTTTTAAAAGATCTGCTCTAATTCAAACAGGAAGTATTTTGGGGCAGTTCTTGGCCTGAGTGATACAGGAGGTCAGACTCCATGACGGTCATAATGGTCCCTTCTGGCCTTGGAATCTGTGACTCTGTGTGGTTTGACTTGCACATGTAGGCCATCTCTACACTTCAAAAAGAACTTCGAAGTTGCTTACTTCAAAGTTGAGAGTCTACATTCACCCTACTTCAAAGTTATACTTCGAAGTATGGCTCTACTCCATTCCCAGGAATGAAGTAAGGACTTTGAAGTTAGGGAGCCCAACTTCAAAGTAAGGGAAAATGTATGCAGACTCTCTGGTGGCTACTTCCAAGTAGTGCCTAACTTTGAAGTTAACGTTGAAGTTTGTTCCTACTGTAGATGCACCTGTAGAGTAATTAGCAATGAGCTAATCAGACTCCTTTCTCTGGTCAGCAAGAAAAATTAAGCTTCCACAGTACAGATATACGTGGAGCCAGACTTTTACTGTTAAATCCATAGTTAGGCAAGTAAATGAAAGTAGCCCAGTGTTCAGGGATGGAATGAAGTAAATGGAAGCTGCAGAGTCTCAGCATGTCTGAACACTAAGTTGCTTTTATTTATTGCCTTGCTGTACCCAGGTTTACAAATGTTTAGCCCATTATGATAGTATTTGAGCATTTCACAATGATTTGTGTATTCATGCATGTGCGTGCACGCACACACACACACCCCTATGCTCACAGCTAGGGAAACGCTATCACCCCCATTTTACAGAAGGAGGACCAAAGGAAAGAAAGACAAAAGATTCAGCTTTTTAAAAATATTTCAGGGCCTAACTCATGCTGATTTCAATGGCAGTTATTCACCTCAGTACCACCGAAAATCTGCCCCCCACCCAGTGACTTTCCAAACTCACACAGAGAGTCTGTGGCAAAGCTGGGAACTGAATTCGTGTTTTACGATTCCAGTTTAGTGCACAAGCCTCCAGATCAGGCTTCCTGCCCTGCTAACACAAGGGCAGACAGTGCTGGTTTTCTGCCTCTAGTGACTGCCCAGAGGCCACTAGCTCACCAAAGAGACGCCAGCTGGTAGTACCTTTGGGTCACTCTTGACCTGGATAGAGTCTGAGCTAGTGAATGAGAGACTGATCCAGCAAAACACATAAATGCACAGCAGTGTCATTGCTTTCAGTGACTGCTGAATCAGGCCCTTGGAGGTAAAAGCTTCTGCAGCCCATGCTAACCTCCTAACCACTACCAATATATAAAAAGAAAAAAAACAAAGTGCAGGATGGGCTGGAAAGATGTAACAGAACAGAAAGACACACATCTCTAAGGAAGCATTCAACAGGGATTAATTATGCTTAAATACAGCTTGGTTCCTGGCCAAAGCCTGAAGCTGTGATAATGTGATTCACTTAATTTTTAAAGAAGGAAAAAACATCTAGGCACCCAGGAGCCAGGACATGATGCCCAGACAGGAATCATTCCATATATAGGAGACTGCGGTTGCCATAACATACAAGCTCTAATTTTAAACAAAACCCTTCTACGCCAGCCTTTATAATGGAAGCCTTTGGGGCAAGTGGTAGTCAACTTTTCAAACTCATTGATTTCAATCACACAATATGCAGCAACTGGGGCGGGAGGGCTGACACAGTATAAAACATGAAAGAAGACAGTTAGGCAACAGGGCTCCCTGTACCATTCTGATCACTTCACAACAAACTTACCAGGCACTGGCCTTAGCACGTCAGGGATGAGGATCTCCACCAGGGCCTGATACAAAATGTGATCACAGCTCCTCATCCATTTCAGAATAGGGTCGTATTTACATAGGGTGATCAGCTTGTCCTTTGGGATGATTCCTTCGTGTTCTTCTTCACTGCATGGCAAGGAGGAATGTCGTGTTAACAGCGTGATTCATTTTATGCATGTGCAACTCTTGCATATTTCTCATTAGAATAACATAGTTCAGGATAGTAACAGAGAAGTAACCATGGTAGTGTGTATTCTAACAAAGCAGAACAGCAGAAATGTAGCACTTTATAGACCAAAAAAATGATTTATTCAGTGATGAGCTTTCATGGGACAGGCCCACTTAATCAGATCAATTTCATTTCCAGTACATACCGACATCTATAAGTACAGAGGTCCCCAAAAAATTACAGTAAAAACCGACAAATCAGGTACATAGGACTGAAGGAATGGAGTGAGGTGTTGGGGGATGTTAATTTTCTTGCCTGAGATAATTACAAGTATCAAAGGAAGGGAATGTAATGTCCTTGTAATGCATGAGGTAATTGTTGTCTTTGTTCACACCAACGTTAATGTGTCAAATTTGAATATGAACTCCAATTCACAACTTTCTCTATGCAATCTGTTTTTAAAGTCCCGTTGTTGTAAAACACAAATTCTCAGGTCTTTAACAGAATGGCGCACTCCACTGAAGTGTTCACTGACCATCTTATGTGCATTGAGATTCCTGATGTCTGCTCTGTGTCCATGCATTCTTTGCTGAAAAGTTTGCCTGGTTTGTCCACTCCAGAAGGCCCTAGGTGACAGACCTGTCCCCACCTACAGACAACCTCCTAACCTAAGAAAGATTCTCACCAGCAATCACAGGCTAAACCACAGTAATACTAATCCTGGAACTTTTCCTTGCAACAAACCCCGCTGACAACTTTGTCCACATATTTATTCTGGGGATACCATCACTGGACCTAACCATGTTAGTTACAAGATTAAGGGCTTATTCTCTCATACCTCAACCAATATTATATACGCCATTATGTGCCAACAATGCCCTGCCACTAAGAACATTGGGCAAAGAGACTTTAAAAACAGATTGCATAGAGAAAGTTTTGAATTGGAGTTCATTTCAAATTTGACACATTAACAATAGGTTTAAACCAATTAAATTGAGTCTTATTTCAGCACAGCAGGGCACTGGGAGCCCCTACCGGAAGGCTGGGTGGAGCTGCGCAGATGTGGTGAAGAGGAGACAGCCCAGTAAAAGATCAGTGTGTGGAGCTCTGAGTCCTGGTTAAGGTGAGTGAATCCTGGGTTTGCAGGGGAGGCAGTTTGGGGCTGTGGAGGGGAGGGGTGTGGTTAAGCTGCCTAGGGCAGGAGGGGGGTGGTTTGGGGATGTGGGGGGGTATTAAGCAAACTGGGGGGGCAGTGTGGGGCTGTGGGGGGCACTAAGCCACCTGGGGAAAGGAGGGGACAGTTTAGGGCTGCAGGGGACGTTAAGCCCTCTGAGGGTAGGAGGGAGCAGTTTTGGGCTTGAGCGCTGGTTGTGGGGTGGTTCGGGGCTGCAGAGGTGGGAGTTAACCTGGGGGAGGGGCAGTTTGAGGCTTGATTTCCAGCACCATTTTTTTCTAGAAAAAAAGCACTGCTTAACCATCTCTGTGAGCTCAACTCTCGCCAGTTCTGGCCAGGATCTCACCCCCTGTCTGCACATATCATTTGATTAACCCTGATCTTCTCGCATTCCTCACATCCTTACTCAGAAGCTGGCCCTTCATTAACACCGACAAACATCCACATCAGTTGCCTGCCTCCTTCTTATTCGGTAATCCCCCATTCCCTTCTTTCTAAAACAAATGCAGCTCAATCCCCAATTTTTCTCATTATACTGCTAGAGCCTCTACCTTTGTGTATTGGCAAATAAAATACGCAAAACTTTGCAGAGTTTTAAAATATTACATGTAGAATTTATAACTTTTGTGCAGAATTCCCCAAGAAGTAAAAATCTTATTAGACTGTAGCCTCCATGAATCACACAGATGTTTGTATCTTCCCTGATTGTGCAGCCCACCTGTCAGAATTTTCTCAGTGTTCTAAAACTTTTAACAATACCTCTACAGAAGAAAAAGAACTGTCAGCTATCTAAACTCGTACTTTCCACATGGGGCTACAATAGTTGTACCCTTACCTCACCCAGCAATACTGTCAATCTATCCAACTACACACTCAGCCTGGCAGAAGATCTGCCCATTCTCGGGGACTCTCTTTCTGCACCCCCCACCCCACAAACTTGATACAGTTCTGTGGTGATCTGGAAGCCTACTTTTGCCATCTCTGACTCAAGGAATACTTCCAACATGACACAGAACAGTGCACTGACCCACAGGTACCCTCCCACCTACAGTACAAGACCTCGGGGACTCCCCCGGCGGTTGAAATGACAAAATGGACCTATACATAGAATGCTTCCACCGACGTGCACAGGCACATATTGTTGAAAAGCGGCATCACTTACCGCATAACCTCAGCCGTGCAGAACGCAACGCCATCAACAGCCTCAGAACCAACTTTAACATTGTCACCCAAGAGGCCGACAAAGGGGGTGCTGTTGTCATCATGAACGGGACATACTACCACATTCTACAGGCCTCTGTCCCATGATCCCACTGAGGAATACACAAAGAAACTACAGCATCTACTTAAGACCCTCCCTATAAAAATACAGGAACAAATCTACACAGACACACCCCTTGAATCCAAACCAGGTTTATACTATCTGCTACCCAAGATCCATAAACCTGGGAATCCCGGATGCCCTGTCATCTCAGGCATTGGCACCCTCACCAGAGGATTGTCTGGATATATGGACTCTCTACTTAGACCCTATGCTATCAGCACTCCCAGTTTTCTTCAAGATACCACCGACTTCCTCAGGAAACTACAATCCATTGGTGATCTTCTTGAAAACACCATCCTGGCCACCATGGATGTAGAGACCCTTTACACCAATATCCCACATAAAGACGGACTCCAAGCTGTTAGGAACATTATCCCTGATGAGACCGCGGCACAAATAGTGGCGGAGCTTTGTGACTTTGTCCTCACCCACAACTATTTCAGATTTGAGGACAAATTGTACCTTCAAACCAGTGGCACTGCTATGGGCACCTGCATGGCTCCACAGTACGCCAGTATTTTTATGGCTCACCCGGAAAAATGCTTTCCCAGTTCTCATCCCCTTGTGCCCCTCCTCTACCTGTGCTAAATTGATGACATCTTCATCATCTGGACCCATGGGAAGGAGGCTCTTGAAGAGTTCCACCATGATTTCAGCAGTTTCCACCCCACCATCAACCTTAGCCTGGACCAGTCCATGCAAGAGATCTACTTCCTGAACACTACTGTGCAGATAAGCAATGGTCACATAAATACCACCCTATACCAAAAACCCATGGACCGCTATGCTTATCTACACACCTCCAGCTTCCATCCAGGGCACACTACACAGTCATAGAATCATAGAAGAGTAGGAGTGGAAGGGACCTCGAGAGGCTATCGAGTCCAGCCCCCTGCCCTCATGGCAGGACCAAGCACATCCATTGTATACAGCCAGGCATTAAGGTACAACCGTATTTCTTTGTGTATTCCTCAGTGGGATCATGGGACAGAGGCCTGTAGAATGTGGTATTGGAGAGTTGCCTGGCATCCTCCTTTTGGTAGTATGTCCCATTCATGATGACAACAGCACCCCCTTTGTTGGCCTCTTGGGTGACAGTGTCAGAGCTGGTTCTGAGGCTGTTGATGGCATTGCATTCTGCATGGCTGAGGTTATGCAGTAAGTGATGCCGCTTTTCAACAATTTGTGCCTGTGCACGTCAGCTGGAGCATTCTATGTATAGGTCCATTTTGTCATTTTGACCATCGGGGGAGTCCCCGAGGTCTTGTACCGTAGGTGGGAGGGTACCTGTGGGTCAGTGTGCTGTTCCGTGTCACGTTGGAAGTATTCCTTGAGTCGGACAGAGACAAACATCTACAAGACTTTTACCAAGCTTTCCTCAAACTACAATACCCATGTAAGGAAGCGAGGAAACAGATTGATAGAGCCAGAAGGGTACCCAGAGGCCACCTGCTACAAGACAGGCCTCACAAGGAAAACAGTAGACCACCACTGGCCATCACATACAGCCCCTACCTAAGGCCTCTCCAACGCATCATCAGTGATCTGCAACCCATCCTGGACAATGATCCTTCACTCTCACCAACCTTGGAAGGCAGGCCTGTCCTCACCTACAGACAGCCTGCCAACCTTAAAGAAATTCTCAGCAGCAACTATATATCACAACACAGAAAACTCTAAATCTGGAACCAATCCCTGCAACAAACCTCGCTGCCAACTCTGCTCACATATCTACCCCAGTGATATCATCACAGGACCTAACATCAACCATACCATCACGGGCTGCTTTACCTGCACATCTACTAATATAATATATGCCATCATATGCCAGCAATGCCCCACTGCAATTTACATTGGCCAAACTGGACAGTCTCTACGTAAAAGAATAAATGGACATAAATCAGACATCAGGAACGGTAACGCACAGAAACCTGTGGGAGACCACTTCAATCTCCCTGTAAAAGTAGCAGTCCTAAAACAAAGAAATTTCAAATATCAAATGGAGAGAGAATCTCTGAATTGCAATTTATTTGCAAATTTGACTCCATCAACTAAGGATTAAACAGAGACTGGGAGTGGCTCACCCCTTACAAAAGCAGCTTCTCAGCCCTGGGTGTTAATATCTCCCCATTAGACTCTGACAATGTGCCTGTCTGATCTGACTTGTTTTTCCCTCCTTTGATACATACTACTGATAATGGGCCATCACCTTGCTGAATAGATCTTGTCAGCTCTGTCACTCCCTTTTACTGGAACCCCAATCTTTAAATAACCCTCTGGAAACACTCCCACTCCACCTCATGCATCTGATGAAGCAGGTCTTTGCCCACGAAAGCTTATGCTCCAAAATATCTTAGTCTATAAGGTGCCACAGGACTTCTTGTTGTTCTCAACAATACCTGTGTTCCATGACTGTATCCTTATTACTATGCACTATTTTTTCTGTTTCCTATTTGTGACTCTCTAAACTAAGCATCTAAAAATAAATCTGCAGTTACAGTGTTTCTTTACCACAATCCATTCATTGAGTACTGTCAGAGGAAGATAATTGGGTTAGAATTTTAAGACTTTTAGAAGCACGAGGGGATTTTTTCCCCATTTCCCATTATTTACAGTCCATGATCTGAACATAAAACATTAGGACTGGAAATCTCTATATACAGTGGCTCCTATTTAGACTTTCATCATAACGCCACTCATTTCTGTTTCCTCTGTTTTCACTCACTCACTGTTCATTTCCCTGTCTCTTGGCAGAAGGTTACTAACACATAAACAGGAAATAATAGGAAACAACAGAGAACAACGCAAGAATAAATTAAAAGATCAAAGCAGCACAATTTGTCACTACATTCTTAGACTGTGATCTTATTGGCTTCCTGAGATGCCATTCTGTAACAATGTGCAATGGTATGCAGTTCTAAATGTCTGCTTATATTGGGCTTCTACAGAAGCAGTGACCTATTCCTACCTGCCAAAATAGCACATTTTCGATTAGTATCTATCATCAAAGGTCAAATAAACAGATCACAAAATCCTCTGCTTCGCTATTTGATTACGATAGTGTACTATTAGTACTGCTAAAACAGGGTCTTCTCCAGGTAGGTCGTTAATGTCCCTAACACGTACAGAGCAATAAAACTGCATCGCTCTAAGGTAAAACACTAGCAAAACTAAGGGCAGGTCTACACTACAGCAGAAGGTCAAATAAAGACACGCAATTCCAGCTATGTTAATTATGTAGCTGGAGTCGACATACCTTAATTTGGGCCTCTGTGCTGTCTCCACTAACAGAGGTTTTACAGGGGCATTCCCTCCCATCAACTTCCCTTACTCCTAATGAGAGACAGGAGTAACTGGCATCAATGCATGTTCAATTCGGTGTGTTCCCCCAGGCACACTAAATCAAACCCCAGAAGATTGACTGTGGCAGGGTCGATCTTTCCTGTAGTGAAGACATATCCTTAGGCCATCCAAAGGTGAGCTAGGTGAGTGTGTAACCACTTACCTGGAAGGCACGGTGGTGGAGCTATCACTAGATGGTATTTTGGAACTCCAGAAGGACTGCCACAGCTTCTCAATGTAATGAAACTGAAGGTTCATTACAACATCCAAGGTTGCCTAAGAATAAAAGATGACAGCTCACAAGATGGTCTGAGAACACACACTGTGTAAATGGAATATCCTACCAGCTGATCACACAGGGAGAAAATATCTTGAACAATGCTCTCAAGCCCAACCAGAAACATCTCTCTTCAGAACCCGCTCTGCAGGAGAGCGGGACTGGAGCAAGAGGGCCTCACTACAGAGCCAGGTCCTACATCAAGGAAAGAGGGCCTACTTGCTTACCTCACAGTGCCGTCTGTAAAGAAGCTGTAGAGTCTTGACATCATTCATGGTGATCCCCTCTTGTAGGAGGACATTTCCTATATCAGGTGCCGGGAAGTCAGGAAAGACATGAGACACATCTAGGAGAAAATTTGGGAAAGATGGCAGACTTTAACACAAATTCATCATTATGTATGAATGCCATCAGGCAGTTTTGCAGACGTCAATTGCTTCATTTCATATTTCAGATAAAAACAAAAAAAGCAGTCATGTAGTACTTTAAAGACTGGTAAAATAATTTATTAGGTGATGAGCTTTCATGGGACAGACCCACTTCTTCAAACCATAGCCATACCAGAACAAACTTTGTTCATACCAATTTAATGTGTCAAATTTGCCAACCTTCGTAACAATTCTTCTCATTTGTCAACCTTGATAACAATTTTTGGACCTCTGTGCTTAATATATTGAGTCTGTTCTGGTAAGCCTATGACCTGAAGAAGTGAGTCCGTCCCTCAAAAAGCTCATCACCTAATACATTATTTTGTTAGCCTTTAAAGTGCTACATGACTGCTTTTTTGTTTTGATAGAATACAGCTGAACACAGATCTCTCTGTCATATTTCAGGTAACTAACAATGAGATTAGTGAATTGAGACTGATTATCCAATACCTCAACATCTCAATTCCAAAGAAGAACATCGCTGTCCAATTATCCTTTGTAGAAAAGAGAATGCTTTTATTGCAACTAGGAAGAAAGAAACATGAATGCTTTGTATCATTATAATGTGCATTCCCATTAGATTTTCTCTGAAGTCTGAATAACATCCCCTTGGTATTTTGGGACAATGGAAAATTTAATTGGATGGCAGACATAACAGGTACAACTGCATTTTAAGGAATGCCCAGAGATGGCCATGTTCTTGTGTGTCATTAATCAGAAACACAGGGGATACAGTTACACTAATGAGTTTTGCTGACAAAACCCCAGTTTTATCGATAAAACCGGTGGAACGTCCACCCACAAAATGCAATTTGTCAGCAGTTTGTTCACAAAACTCTGCATTCATGCTGGCAGCGTTCTGCATCTCAGTTTTGAAGCATAATGCTACTGTTGACAGATTCTGACAACAAAATAGCTGTGTGGACACTCTGGGGGGCCTTCTCTCGACATACAGAGCATCCAGAACCATGGGCAGTCCTGTCTGCTCTGCTTCTGGGTACCTGTTTTGTCGAGAGAGAGGCTGAGCAGTCCGGTGCGCTCTTCTGATAGGCTTACGTGTGTGGCCACATACTGTCAACAGAACTTTTGTCAGGAAGGGTCTTCCCACAGTGTCGTCTGTTGACAGATCGTTGTAGTGTAACTGTCACCAGGGAAAAAAGCCCCACACCTACAGTTTGCACTGGGAACTAATTGGGTAAATTTTTGGTCCCACTTGTCTTGGACCCGCTTTCATTCATCTTAGTGGCTGTGTCTGCACCTGTATTTCTCTTGCGAAAGAGATATGCAAATGAGGTGAATAGAAATGCAAATGAGGTGCAGATTTGCATATCTGACACCTCATTTGCATATTCTTATTTTAAAATAGCTTCTTTCGAAAGAAGAAAACCAGTGTAGACATTACTCTTTCGAAAGTAAACCCTATCTTTGAAAGAATCCTCTTCACACAAAAAAAGGAAGAAGATGGGCTTTACTTTTGAAAGAGCAGTGTCTACACCGGTTTTCTGCTTTAGAAAGAAGCTATTTTGAAATAAGAATATGCAAATGAGGTGTCAGATATGCAAATTTGCACCTCGTTTGCATTTTCAATTTACCTCACTTGCATGCCTCTTTTGAAAGAAGAATGCAAGTGTAGACACAGCCAATACGTTCCTTTAAAAGAGGAACAAGTATGCTTAACACTGTTGTTCTTAACTGGAGGAAGTGGTGTGAACTGCGGCAATTATTAGGCAGCATATCTTGCATCCAGTCCTCCTCCCACATATGCAGAAGTCTGTATAGGAAGCCGCCTTATTAGGCAATCTCCTCTCTGAAGATTTCCCAAAGTTTACAGAGTACAGTTTTGATTCATCATTATTAGAAGGGCACCTCTATTAAGCAGTAAATATTTGCTGATTTCTTGAATGGTTACTTAAGGTCTCAGCATATTTTAGACGCACCCACTGCTGGACATGAGCTTCATTCGGAAAAGCTGAGCTCGAATGTTATGTCTTTGTTGTAGGAAACGTTAGTTTCCCCAAGATTTGAAAGGGATTGTGCAAGGTGCAGGCTTCTATCATGTGGACACGCATTGCAATTGCAATAGATCTACTATCGTGGTGTCTCTCTTATTTGAATCATCCCCACAGAAACGCTATTACTAAGGATGCATCTACACTAGGAACTGACTTTGAAGTTAATTTCAAAGGTAGGTGCTACTTCGAAGTAGCCTGCAGAGTCTACACACATTCTCCCTTACTTTGGAGTTAACTTTGAAGTCTTACTCCCTTCCCTGGAATGTAGGAGTGCCTTACTTCAAATTTTAACTTCAAAGTAGGGTGTGTATAGATGCTCCACTTCTAAGTCGTTTCCTTCAAAGTTGTACTTTGAAGTAAGCAACTTCCAAGTTATTTTTGTACTATAGCCACAGACTAAGACTTTTGTTAACTTTGTACTGGGGAGTTGCTAGTTTCTCCATCATCATGAGGAAAGGAAGCAGCTCCAGATGAGAAAGTGGAGCTTACGGATTTGACTGTCATCAACACTAGGAACAGGAGAAAGATTTCCAATTAAAAATTTGCTCTTAAACTTTGCCCTCAACTCCACATAAACCAGAGCCTTTCTGGAGCTCAGCAAAGTGCAATGAATGGGAAACTAAGTGCAAGCAAATACAATTTGAAAATTTTACTAATTAAGGGCTCTGCCCTTCTGATTGTCATGCTTCCTACCCTGGGAAGCCACACAGAAGTCAGCAGAGGTAGATGCTGAAGAATGCAGGGGGAATTTGAAAGAAAAGACGGCTCTTTCTAAGTAATGTATGTAAATAAATGCTATTTTTAGAATTGAAGCATGCACGCTACATGCAGCACGACAGAGGAAAGACTGTGCAGACTATGGGAGTAACAGGATTTGTGGGAGGTTATAAATGTAAAAATGTATAACAAGCATCTATTAGGTTATCTTTGGTGAACATTGAAAATAAACAGACACGTAGAATGGCAATAGAATGAGCTGGCTAAGCAGGGTTGGGATGCCTTTTTGGAGTTAGAAATCAGAAGCATCTCCTAGAACTGAGAACAATGAAAGTAAGCATGGAACTGGAACTGACGTTCCTAACCTATAAATTGCTGATGATGTTGACTTTGAGCTGCAACTGACTGTTCTGGAGTAGTGTGCAGGTTACTGTTGGATCCACTGTCTGCTATGCCATCCATCTTCTGGGTAGGCCTATACCTAAAAATATAAAACACCCTCAAAATACAGCTGGGCAGGATGCAAATTTACATGCACACGCTGAAAGAGGTATTGGGCAAAGTGGTACACCAGGATAACACTTCTGCACTGAACAAACAAACAATTTCATATGTCAGCATACATTTATAACGTGTTAGTAGATTCTAAACAATTGTTTTAACAAATGGCTAATCGATTGTGAGATCAACAGTTGGCTTATAACTAAGGAATTTGTAACCACCTGTAAAACCTTCTGTTGATGTGTTTGTAACCATAACACATACTATAAGCAGATCACTGACATGAATAAGATCACTAATCATTTATTAAGCCTTTATAAATGTACAAGATAAAATATGGCTAAATTATCTATCTCAAATAATCCCAACATTGTGAAGGTGTTGTGTAAGTCATATGAAATGAAGCTTGTTTCTAAACAGAGTTAATAAGAGGAAAGCAGCAGTGATACACAATTCTATGGTACCTAGCACAGTGGGGCTCCTAGGTTCCTCTCCAACACAAATTAACAGTAACACTATTAGATAACAGGAGTGGCCATGACAAATCTCAGACGAACACTCTATCTGCTTATTTTAACTGTTAGATGTTGATGAAAAATTAGTGCAGGTGGACGGCTCCAGCTTGACTGCCCCTGGGGATTGAAGTCTTCTTACCCATGGAGCACAAGCGGAAAAGTTGCTGTTCCCAACTCAACCCTGTTCCAGAGGAACAGCCACTAGGTGGCTCTGGGGATAAGTCAGTTCTTATGCTGTATTTGATTCTTGGCTTGTCTGCTGCTATTGCTAGTGAGGGACAGGTGCAATCAAAACAAGCTGTGTTTGGGGGATTTGTGACGATGACAGCTCCAACTAGGAATGGCCTGTGACCAACCAATTTCACGCTGGGATGGGGAAGCCAACCTTGTTTGGTGGCCTCACATTTTATCACTACACTTGGCTGACATGTAACGGATGCCGCAGTTTATGTAGTGTACGTTCATACTTGGCGTACATTTAAGTGGGTGGGAGGATGCTAAAATGCATAAAATCATTTGGTTCCAGTACAGGAATTGGGACTCCAATACATCTTTTTTTTTCATTACTGCACAAGTAGCTTTTACTGTACTTCTCAGGGTCAACAACCAGAAAACTATGTTAAGTGTCTGGGATGCCATTTACAATATAGAATATGAAGCACATTAACTTTTGCTTCATATAACACAAAGGCTGTGTAAACTAACAGCTGGCCCTCCCTACTGCTCCTAACATATCAGACAAGCAACAAATGTTAGAATGATCCTTTAAAAAAGTAAGGCAGTACCAGCATCAATCTAAATGTCTGCCTGCATTAGAGCTTCACCACTTACTTATAACTGTACTTTAAACAGCATTTAAACACAGTTTCACAAGCATCTCTATAACAGAAATCCAAACACTGGTAGGTTAATGTTTTCTAAAAAGTTCTAGAGAAATAACACTGTTTTACACACCAATTTTTTTAAAAGTGGAGTAAAAACACTGTTCTCCAGTAGCAGCAAGGTTGCACTGAGGCCTGATACCAAGCAATCACAAAAATACTACGGAAACTTAAGGCAAAAATAGGATGGAAACAATGATAAACATTAAGGCTACATCCACACTAGCATTTCTGTTTTGAAAGAGTCATGCAAATGAAGGAAATTGAAAATGCAAACGAGGCACAGATTTACGCATGTGGCACCTCATTTGCATATTCTTCTTTCAAAAGAGCCTCTTTTGAAAGAAGAAAAGCAGTGTAGATGTGGCTCTTTTGAAAGTAATCCCCATGCTCAAAAGAACCCTTCTTCCTATTTTTTTTTGAGGAAGAAGGTTTCTTTCGAAGATGGGGATTACTTTCAAAACAGCCGTGTCCACACTGCTTTTCTTCTTTCAAAAGAAGCTCTTTCGCAAGAAGAATATGCAAATGAGGTGCCAGATATTGTAAATCTGTGCTTCATTTGCATTTTCAATTTCCATCATTTGCATGACGCTTTCAAAAGAGGAATGCTAGTGTAGATGAAGCCTTAATGTCTCTACAGTGCCTTCTTCAAATGTTTTATACATATATGTTCATGAACCCCCCCCATATCATCCATCTGAGATATGTAACATTCTCTCCATTTTATAGGCAAAGAAACAGAGGCTGAGAGAAAGGTTAAGTGAGTTGATCAAGGCCAGATAGTGAAAAAGCAGCATAGCATTTTTTTTTTTTTTTTTTTGCTGGTTGGGAATTATAGATGGTAAGACTTTTTTTCCATGCCTCCACTCCTGCCAGAAGGAAGAGTGCTGACGCTCCCAGAGGCAATTCAAGAGCTGCTTTGCATCAAGGCCTGAATTTCACCCAGAAGTAGCAGAGGTAAGACTGACTGGGTACTCACTATCTGTTCTATGAAAAGAAAAACAAGCCCCCTTCCACTGGTTAAACACAAATAACTGCCAGTTGAGGCCTTAAAACTCTTGTATCATGGGGACGCAATGAAAAGGATATTCTGTAAGTGTTCACCATAGCAACGGGCAGGCCAAGTACAAGCCTCTGCCACACAGAAAAGCCTGAGAGGCACAGTTGGTGGAATCAGAATTTCTAATTTCCCCTTCTTTATCCTCGTTCAGTATCAGTCATTTCAAGCTCTGTTAAATGCAATGCCTTCCTCTTGCCCTACAGCAGGTACTTTATCTTCTTGTTAAGTTACGCTAGGTGTGAATTTATGCCGTGCGATATTCCCAAACATCTGGTCCCGCTGCAGATGTCCAACGCTACAAGTCTCAAATTCCTGCTGCTGCTGCTGTCTGAGGCGGTACCCAGTGTTCTGCTCTTTTGAGCAGACCACTCCTCAGAGCTTCCATCGCACACCTGGTAGGTCTGCGACACAGTGGTTGCATACCTTTGTTTCTGGTGTATGGGCTGTTGCCTCATCGCCATATACTGGGTATCTTCCTGCAAGCGATTCAGTGGAGATTCTGGCTTTAGCCGGATCCCATAATAATGATATTTGGAGTTTCCCCTGCAAGCATAATATTAAAATATACACGTCAGATATTTAATGGAGATGACGCATGAATGTTTACTTTTAGGTTTTACTGAAACATCTGATGGTGCTAAGGGTTTGTGGATCATAAATGTGTGTTAGAACTTCAGTCTATTCCCTGATGCCAATTTAGCATGGATTTGCTTTCCTGGATGAGCATCCTGAGAACCTATTTCATATTCAGAGGTATAGATGTCATTTTCAAATCTTGCTATAACTAACATCCTGGAGTTAAGGGTTTATAGCCCGAATTTTGAAAACTACCAGACTCCTGGATCCCTTTTACTAGAGTTGTTTGAATATGTCACTTATGTCAGGAAATATATGGTACTCTGGCCATATCTACACTACCCCTCCCTTTCAGAAGAGGCATTTAAATGACGAGGATCGGAACTGGTTAATGAGGCGCTGATATGAATATTCACTGCCATGTTAGCATAATAGTGGCCAGTCACACTTCAAAAGTGCTGCTTTCGAAATGCAAACTGGACATGAAGATGCAGGCACTTCAAAATAGACTCCAGACTTCGAAATTTCCTTATTCCCCCAATGACATCCAGAAATATGCCCTATTATAAAACGCCAGCAGGGGAAGTCCTAATAGTAAAGCTCCAGCTGACTTCAACGAAGCCAGGCTAGCACTCCAAGAGTTGAATGTTGCGGTGAAAAATGCTCTTGGCTGGTGGTCCTCCATCATCCCCCATCTATGGCTTTCCCCTTGCGCTTTGGAGCCACAGAGATGCTGAAATGCACCTTTGCACTCAGAGGAGGCTGGGGCTGCCAGCTCAAAAGGGAGCAGTCCTGATCTTCTCAGCTCCTGCCTCAACTGGGGACTGGAAGTGTCACATTTGTTATCAGTGTAATTACTTTTTTAAAATTGCAATTGAGGTTTCAGGTCACAGGCTCCTACATTTTAATTACAGGGGGGTTTCCAAGGAGACCTGCCCTCTAAGTGATGAATGGCAATTGGAGAATACAAGCAAAACAAAGTAAGCAGTCCTGTAGCACTTTAAAGACTAACACTATTATATAAATTCATTATCTAATAAATAATATTGTTAGCCTTTAAGGTACTACAGAACTGCTTACTTTGTTTTGTGAAGATGCAAACTAATGTGGCTACCTCTCAGAGAATACAAGGTAAATGTCAAACTGCAGTTTACACAGTAACAGAGAGATAGCCATGCTAGTCTATATACCATAAAAACAAAAAAACGGTCTAGTAGCAATTTAAAGACTAACAAAATAATTTATTAGGTGATGAGCGTTCACGGGACAGACCCACTTCTTCAGACCATAGCCATACCAGAACAGACTCAATATTTAAGGCACAGAGAACCAAAAATAGTAATCAAGGTTGACAAATCAGAAAAATATTAAGGTGATCATATTATAAAACATGTGGTTTGAACTGGGGTGGGAATTTTCTAGGTCATTATAGGGGCTCTTATGCATACTTGGCTTTATCTAATTCTTGACTCCCCCACACCTTCTGCCCCTCTGCTCTCTGATTTGCTCACCTTGATAATAGTTTTCTGATTTCTCAACCTTGGTTTGAGAACCAATTTTTGGTTCTCTGTGCCTTAAATATTGAGTCTGTTCTGGTCTGGCTATGATCTGAAGAAGTGGGTCTGTCCCACGAAGGCTCATCACCTAATAAATTATTTTATTAGTCTTTAAAGTGCTACTGGACTGCTTTTTTGTTTTGCAGTTTATACAGAATGCCACAAAAACTTTGGAGTCATTCTAGCCTGTAGACTGGATTGGCATGACAGCAATAGAACCTTATGGAGGAGTTAGAGTTCTGTAAAACCTAATAAAATAAAAATTAGCTAAAACCATCTTAATTGACTGGGGGTGAGAAAAATCTGATTCCCCAAATTCTTATGGCATGTCCTCGCCCTCAGTTATCTTCAGTCACCATGGCAGAAGGCAGATTGTTTTACCTAGCTAGTTTTCATTTTCAGGATTATTTTGCAAGGCTGAATTAAACTTACACAAGATTTCCAAACAGGAGGAATGGCTGGGTGTTCATTGCTGGCTAAACCGTGCAGGTCATAGGGGCTCCTAAGCTTTCAATGTTGTACACAGATGCCTCAATCAGCATCCCCATTAAGCTAAGAGTTCTTTCTAGACCTACCCAGTGTTTGATTGTAGACACATGAATGATAATTACAGTCTGGATGTTAGAAAATAGTGGTTCTGCTAGATCAGACTGCAACAAAAGTTGTCAATTTGTACCTAATGACGGCCAAGCAGCTCCTGGCTGGGAGAGAATAAATGGCTGGGGAAGCATTTGTTACACTCTGAGAGACACCTGCTTCTGTGCTTTTTGGAGCTGTTATGATTTAAAGTGTATTGTACAGCCTGAATGCACCTTGAATTTAATGATGTTTCACATCCCAGCTCCAGACAGAGAACTTACAGAAGTTGTCTGACAACTGTTTTTTCTATATGGAACCCTTCTCTTCCTGGGGGCAGCAGTGATTCTCTGCTGGTTTGTAAAAGGAAGACTTGGGCATGTTTGGCCCTCTTGGTTGCTGCAATGAAGGATTTTGCAAGCTTTGTGTTATCTTCATAGCAACTGTAATCTTTTAAACGGCTATTGTCTTTACTCATTAAAAAGAGATTTGAGTCATTTCAGTGGAACTAACCTTTTGACTCACAGTTAAATAACTACTAGGTTTGTTTAGTTTAAAAGTTTGGTATTTCTGCATTTGCTTGGCTACACTCTTCAGGGTCCACACATCTTTAATTTCATATGTTTGTATTAAGGGCTAAGTTTTTAAGGACCAAATGTTGGAACAGGTCAGCTCTATTTAGGCACCTAAGTAAGGGCCAGCTTTCCCCAACAGCTCAGCATCTAGGGTGCACCCAACATGCTGAGCTCTAAGGAAAATCTGGCTCCTTCTTTCCTATCCCTTTTAGGCACCAAACTCATCAACGTCTGGCTTGGATGTGGGTGCTGAGCTTTTTGTGGACAAATAGCCCAAAAGCACATGTTCTCTTTGGGTATAGCTGGCTGCAGTTTTCCAGCTGAACACATTTCCCTCAACAAACTCTGTTTCAACTAACCGGAACCATTTCGTGCGAAAGCACTGTCACAGCAATCTGAAAGAACTTTGACTGAGAGTAACATTTGTACAAGACTCTGTTTCATCTCAACGTTTATACTTTTATGTGTGTGTGTGTAGATGTTCTTTCACACCCACACACTTTAATTATTCATGCCCTTACCAAAACGTGACTTATTTTCCTTTTCCTTATAAAGACATATTGCAATGTCTTTAATAGTAAAGACACATCCTTCACGTGCATATGTGGGGTTTTAGCTACCGTCCAAAACACAAATATTCAAGTTAGCCTACTTTTTTTAGCAAGGGCCTCCCAAATGTTCAAAAGAACACTCCACACAAGAGACTCAGCCCAGCGCCCTGAACATTTTATAGTTAAGAAGCCTAGGTCTGCGTTAGAAAACTCTGAGCACTGTTTCTGTATCTAAAGATTTGAAGCCAGACTCTGATCTTAGTTACATGGGAGCAAAAACCTAGAGTAATGCTGCTGCAAATCAACAGAATTCTTTTGATGTAATCTTTTACACAAATCTAAATATAACTATTTAATTGCAATATGATTCTCTAAGTCTGCAATTCCTGGTGGCAATATTGATGGAAAGGGACCTCACTGGTGACATTGATTGGTATGGAGAGAACACAGTGCAAGGCTGGAAACCAGTCTCCCTATCTGCTGCAATACTGATACGTGAAGTCAGGTTTAAACTTGACTGTTTAGTTTTTTAAAATAACGAGATTTATTATCATTATATTTAAGACAAAATTCAAAATAGAATAAAGACTGCTTAAGAAACTGACATGCAAACTCTGTTCAACTGCATGTGGTCCAATATCCCAGGCAAGATCTCGCCACATCCTTGAGCAGATTCAGGAATACCACTGTAATTAAACTGTGTCCTCAAGTACGTGACTCAGCTGATTCCTGCAGGGAGAGGACTCAGACCTTATGACTTGTTAGAATTATTTATTTTGCTTAGAATAGCGATTTTCCATTTGAGATGTTTGTTTGTTACTGTATAGGCCTAGGCTGTTACCAGAGGATAATGTTGGGTGCATCTGTCTCACCAGTGACAGGAGGGGAGGAGCATTTTGTGATATAAATTGTGGCCAAACAGGGCAGTAATTCTCCCTCCAGCCAAATGTAAAGTCAAGAGCCACAGTTCTTAAGGGTAATATGCAACCACTGAAAACACTTACTACTTCAGGTTGAATAGTAGCAGAGAGGTCGCCGTGTTAGGCCGTACTCCAACAAAACAAAGCAGCAGAAATGTAGCACTTTAAAGACTAACAAAATGATTTATTTGGTGATGAGCTTCTGGTGAAGTGGGTCTGTCCCATGAAAGCTCATCACCGAACAAATCACTTTGTTAGTATTAAAGTCTACATTTCTTCTGCTTTGTTTTACTACATGTTGGAGCTTTCTAATGCGGCTCTCAGGACCTGTCTGATGCTCAACCAGAGCATTTGCCGGTCGAGGGAAGTCAATCTTTTCTAGTGCATTACCAACACTTCCACCGCTTACTGGGCTCTTAGAAGACATTTAGGGATAAGTTATAGCTAAATAACATCACAGAACACTGAGAGCCAGAACTCGTGTCTGTAAACAAACTTTTTGGGAACACAGAAAATCTGGCCGCCCCCATGATAAGTGGTTGCCCTGCTCACCAAAATCATGCCAGATTATGGATGTTGATGGATGAGAGAGTGCTGGACTAGAGAGGTTCAACCTGTACCACTATTTGCATTATTGTAACATCATTTATGAGGCGCTCTTTGGCTTTACAAACTTCAGTTAAGCCTCACACATTCCACTGAAGGGAGTATTAAACCCATTTTACAGGTAGAAAAAAATCACATAGAGGCAGGGGAAACAGCTCTTCCAAACCTTCCACCCCACTCACCCAAAAAATCTAAGTCTAAGGCAGAATTGGGATTTATCAATGACTTCTACTAATCAGATCACTTAACAACAAAGCCTTTCGAGTAATCCACACCACATCATTAAAGTGGTGATAACAATAAAAAAGATGGCACGTCATTGCCCGTCCATCCATTACTCATTGCAACAGTCACTGAATGTAGCGAGTGTATTACTGGTACAACAGTATTTAGTGTTTAATGAAGTGGCATTTCAGATTATTGGCCTTTCCATAACCTTTCAGAAATGTTTGTAAAATGAAACAGGTAGGGGCTACAGAAAGGTGGAAATGTGCCTCATCTGTCCTTTGGCCCTGATGTTAAATCCCTTTACACCAACCTTGTGCCCAAGCGCCGAGTTCTCAGCCCCATAAACACAGAACGAATCAGTTTTCCAAAGGAAGCAGCATTCACTGGATCCAGTTTGTGCTCTTGGCAGTGCCGCAGATAATGGTTATACAGAGAGCTCCTGGGAAGACTCACACCTTCAGCCGTCTCATAGTTGTCCAACAGCCACTGGAGCTTTATGTATAAAAACATATTTTTTTTTAAAACCCACACACGTGAAAGACTAAAGATGTTGAAATGGCTTGCTTTAAACGATGACAGCATTTTAAAGGGAGGAGAACCTTCATGATGTGGTCACCACTCAAGAGGATTCAGTGGCTGGTAATTGGTACATATAACTGAAGCCAACTCTTGTATGTTTCAATCTGATATTTACATCTTCCATGATGCCCAAACAGCATGAAATCAAAAAAGGCTGTCACATAAGAATCCAAGTATACGTTGCTATTTAATACTGGTGTCTGCCCTTCATTTCATTACATGAATGCAAGGGGAATACAACTGATAGAAGCCTTCCCCTACCCAAAAAAAAAAACCAGGATCTCATGAGCTCGCTGTTAAGGAGAAGAAAGGTGCTGCTTACTAGGAAAGAAAGCTCTCAGAGGAGTCTGAATACATTGCTACTCGCTCTCCTATCCCTTTTTCCAGCTGCTAGTTCATCAGGCAAAGCTTGTTTGAGTGAATGTCTTAATTTCAAGCTTGAAATATTTACAACTGTTCCCTAACAACAAAATTAAATGGCTGCCAACCCTACCTTAAAATCTGACATGTAACCAGCTTTTTTTTCAGAATTATTACCTGAAACTTTACTTCTCTTGACATTTATCTTGATCAGAGTTTGCAATTAGATATAAATTATGTGCAGCCAGTTTGTAAGGGCAAGTCAGTCACACAACTGCAGTTCACAAATTAGAAGGTAAAACCTCTCTGGCTAACTGCCAAATTATGGAGAATTAAAAAGAGTACAATTTTAAGCAAGTACTGACTAATATAATAAAAAGCAAGAGAAAAGCTAGAAGTACAACTGCGAGTAAATATTGGTAAGTTACTCTCTTTAATAAAAACTTAGGAGAACCCTAATGATAGGTTGAGCCAATGTTTTCAAAACTGGGGCTTGATTCTGATCTCCCTTTACACTGGTGTAAATCAGGAGTAACTCAATTGAAGCGAGTCTCAGAAGAGTAGCCATGTTAGTCTGTATCTGCAAAAACAAAGTGGAGTCCTGTGGCACCTTATAGACTAAAAGATTTATTTAAGCATAAGCTTTCATGGGTAAAAACACTTTGTCAGCTGAAGCAGATGGAGTTACAGTGATGTAAATCTAAAAGGAGAGAAGAATCAAGCCTTGTGTGCCACAATAGCTGTGTCTACACGTGCACGCTACTTCGAAGTAGCGGCACTAACTTCGAAATAGCGCCCGTCGCGGCTACACGCGTCGGGCGCTATTTCGAAGTTAACTTCGACGTTAGGCGGCGAGACGTCGAAGTCGCTAACCTCATGAGGGGATCGCAATAGCGCCCTACTTCGACGTTCAACGTCGAAGTAGGGACTGTGTAGACGATCCGCGTCCCACAACGTCGAAATTGCCGGGTCCTCCATGGCGGCCATCAGCTGGGGGGTTGAGAGATGCTCTCTCTCCAGCCCCTGCGGGGCTATATATGTCACCGTGGGCAGCAGCCCTTAGCCCAGGGCTTCTGGCTGCTGCTGCGGCAGCTGGGGATCCATGCTGCAGGCACAGGGTCTGCAACCAGTTGTAGGCTCTGTGTATCTTGTGTTGTATAGTGCAACTGTGTCTGGGAGGGGCCCTTTAAGGGAGCGGCTTGCTGTTGAGTCCGCCCTGTGACCCTGTCTGCAGCTGTGCCTGGCACCCTTATTTCGATGTGTGCTACTTTGGCGTGTAGACGTTCCCTCGCAGCGCCTATTTCGATGTGGTGCCGCGCAACGTCGAACATCGAAATAAGCTATTTCGATGTAGGCTTCACGTGTAGACGTAGCCAATCAGAGCTGCAATCTATGACCCTGATAGAACAGAGCAGTCAACTATGCGTTTAATCTTAAATGGTGCTTTATCCCTGAAGTCAGTGGGATTAAAGCACATGCCAAGTGCTTTCTATGCTTGCGCACCCGGGACCTGTTCGGTAAACATATACCTGCTCACACACCAAAAGGCTTGTATCTTCCTGACATCAGATTTATAGAGTGCACCTCTCACAGCCATTCACTGCTCAGTTACTCAAGTTTTACCCAGTAACTCCACTGAAATCAGAACTCCAGTGTGCTGTGATTAACCGGGCCCATTCATTTCAACTGAGGTATTTCCAGTTCCTGCTTCTAACGGAGTAGAGTCAGACCTGACGTATGCACCACGCTCCTTTTGTGCGCAGGATGAGCTAACTGCATCTCTACATGTTTTGTAGCTGCAAGCTGAGCACCTAAAATTTCAAACTTCAGCCTGCTATGAACTATTTCATACAAGAAAAATTAAGAGCTACACGTTAGACTTTTTTTCTTTATCTTAACAGGAAATCTTAGGATCTGATCGAAAGGAGACTGAAATTCAGCAAACTATATCCCTTTATTACAGTGAGCTTTGGATCAGATCAGTAGGTACCAGGGCAGAACAGATGACTTAGGTCATTTGCTCTGAATCCTGTATTTAGGAGATTTGCTTGGAGCTTGGTTCCCATTAACATCTTATCTAAACCTTCAGTCCCACAGCTTGATTTTATCAGGAATTGCACCTGGAGAGGAAAGGGAAGGCAGTGCCAAGGTTTGGCAGAGATACAATGTGCTCCCAGTGCTTCCACTCACTCCGGAGTTTAGTTGCCAACGACTTGCCTTGGGAAGTAGGTGTTACGAAATTTTTTTATACATTAGCCCCTTAAAATGCCCTTGCATTAATTTCATATGTCAGCACTACACAAAATGAACCAGTGTCAGTCTGCAATTACACAATCAATTACACAATCAGTCAATCGGTTGCTGGAACATTGTGGCAAGTACTCAATCTACTGACTTTGTAGTCAAAAAAGTGAAGATTCACTCTTCTCTAGCTCATTGCATTCCTCCCACTCCATCCATGGAGAATTTCCCCTTTAATAATGCTTTGTCCAGCCTAATTTTGAGAGGAATTTGGGGATGAAACCCTGGCCCTACTGATGTCAACAGCAAAACATCAGTTTCCACAATTTTCCACTGCCAGGAAACATTTCCTGATATTCACTGTGCGTTTTCCATTGCTCAACTTTATCATAGAGTCATAGGGCTGGAAGGGACTTCAGGAGGTCATTGAGTCCAGCTCCCTGCTTCAGGCAGGATCAACTCCAACTGTCATCCCAGCCATGACTTTGTCAAGCCAGGACTTAAAAACCTCTAGGGATGGAGATTCCACCACCTCTCTAGGCAACACATTCCAGTGCTTCACCACCCTCCTGGTGAAGCAGTTTTTCCTAATATCCAAACTACTCCTCTCATTCTGTAACTTTGACCATTGCTCCTTGTTCTGCCATCTGACACCATTGAGGACAGTTTCTCATCATCCTCTTTAGAGCCCCCTTTCAGGAAGATGAAGGCTGCTATTAAATCAGCTCTCAGTCTTCTCTTCTGCAAACTAAATAAACCCAAATCCCTCAGCCTCTCCTCACAGGTCTTGTGCTCCAGACCCTTAATCATTTTTGTTGCCCTCTGCTGAACCTGCTCCAGCACATCCACATCTTTGCTATACTGAGGGGGCCCAAAACTGGACACAATACTCCAGATGTAGCCTCACCAGTGCTGAATAGAGGGGAACAACAACTTCTCTAGATCTGCTCAAAATGCTCCTCCTAATGTATCCCAATATGATGTTAGCTTTCTTGGCTACAAGGGCACACTGTTTACTCATATCCAGCCTTTCATCCACCATAATCCCTGGGTCCCCTTCCACTGTACTGCTGCTTAGCCAGTTGGTCCCCAGCCTACACCAGTGCTTGGGATTCCTCCACCCCAAATGCAGGACTCTACACTTCTCCTTGTTGAACCGCATCCGATTTCCTTTGGCTCAATCCTCCAAATTATCCAGGTCAGTCCCATGATATTTGTAGCCAGTTCTGATTCCTCTGTGATTCCTCTCCTTAAATATTTCAGCAGGAAGATTTTTCAAATAAAATTGTTGACATTAATCAAGCAAATCCATATCTGGGCGTCTTAAGAAATGGCCTGATTTCCAGAGATCGAGCAAACTAACAGACCCTGTTGACTTCCTGGAAGTCTGTGGTTGTTCAGAACCTGTAGCTGCTCAGAACCTCTGAAAATCAGTCCTCTTGGTAGGTGGCTAAACACAGATTTAGGTGTCCAACTTCAGACACTCAGAGTTGAAAAGTGTAGCCTCTTCTAAGTCTCTTCTCAGCACCTGAAAACTCATGTAAGTGACACACACAGACAGGCCTGCCAACAGGGAAGGAGGCAGTTTCCCCCAGGCCCAGCGCTCCAAAGGGTCACAGAGCTCTAGCCACCACCACTGCTAGGGTGCCAGCTAGAGCCCTGGGTCCCTTTAAAATGCTGCAGCAACATTGCTCCAGATGTGTGGCTCTGAGGGAGTGCAAGGGGCCCAGCGCCATGGTTCGGGCGGTGCTAAGGGCTAACTGCGCTTGGCCCCACCTCTTCTGCTCTTGGCCCCGCCCTTTCCGGGGCACAGAGCCAGGCCCCTCTCCCACTTTGTCCCGGGACCCGCAGCAGCCGTTGGCGCTGCTGTTCAAAAAGCCCTCCTTCTGGCCTAATTGCTCGGTGTTATGCGTGTGATTAGTGGTATCTCAGCAAAAGTTGCAGCTTACTTAGTTACATAAAACACAATTTCATTAAGGATTTCACGTCACTGCAGCTATAAATTTACCCTCAGTTTCTAATTTCTGATTTATCAAGTCCACATGACCATAGGGCACAAGAACATTTTGGAGGGCTAGCACATGATGCCACAAAGACTTATTATCAAAAGTAGCTCTTATGCATGTGTCAAGTGCCCTTGACTTCAACAGCATAAATTGCGTGAAAGGTTTTTACAGGAATAGGTCCGGGGAAGTAGATAAAATGATTAACTCGTAGATAAAACTTACTGGTTTTTGAAATCTTGAGATGACACTGCCACTGCTACTAATCTTTATGGCAGGAATTACAAATGTGTAGAACATGAAGAATGAAGGAAAAACAAACAGACTCAGCAGACCACTCAGTGAAAACCTCTTCAGAATTCTCTGACTTTAAGGAAATTGCCCAAAAAACAAAGAAAGCAACTACTGTAATTGTCTCTAGCTAACAACTTCCCTGGGGAACTAGCTTCCTTTTTAGAGAGACACTCAGGGCCATACAGAGATTTTGGGGTGCCCAGGACAAAGTCTGAAGCTGAGGCTCCTTTAGTCCCTCCATAAAAACTACTACCAGGGAGGGTAGGATGGAGAGTGAGCTCATGCCACCTTGACAGCTCCTGTTCTATGGAGTGGGCACAACTTCCCACCATGTTGCAACATGGTGCAGGGTGCTGCTGTACTACTCAGGATTGGCCCCACTGCCCCTCCATCATGACAGAAGAGCGACCAGGTCAAATTTGAGTGGTCCTGTAACTCTGTGCACCAGATTACAATACTGTTTGGTTTGAGATACTTCTCCAATAAAACCCTAAAGTGAACTGCACCCGCCTACTCCCCCACCACCACCACCACAAGGTGACCCTGGCGACACTGCCAAGAGAAAAATCCAATTTTGTTTCCTATCCTTGCTCATGACACTTACAGTGCTTGGACTAATCAAACAAAGAGTTTTTAAAATCTATTTATATCTGCATGATTTATGCCAAGTTAATTTTTCCCAATCCATGCAGACTGGCCAGATCACTGCCTCCTTTTGCCTTTCACTTTCTGATTCTCTTGCACAAGCCCAATGCAGTTGTATCTCGGTTTCTAACAGAAGGGTAATGAACGCAAACCCTCAGCTGTGTCACACATTTTCATGAAAACACTTACACATATTAGGTTTTGTAAAAACTTAGTTATAACAGAACCTAAATCTGAGGTATAAAACTACAGACAATTTAAAGAAATCTTTTCTTTACTTCTACACTGTAAATCAATTGCATTTAACGTAGTCTCTGCAGAAACAGCACCTGTTTGTTCATGAGAAGGAAAAAGGAAACTGAACCCAGCCAGTTGCTTTATCTACTCAAAGTGACATTTAAAAAAAAACATGCTTGCAGCAGGACATGCTTTCAAGGAAGCTATCAAAGGGTATTTGATTCAGAGATTTATTTTACTTCATTTTTAATGATGGAAGTCAGAAACTTTTTTGATTCCACAGAAGAAAAGAACATGCCTGTTGTAATGGACATTTAAATCATTACCAGACACTGCCTACGATTCTGACCCTTCAACCTTCTGTACTCCTACAGCACTTCGTAAAATCAAAATTATGATATCAGAGCTCTTAAGAAATTCCCAGAAATACTAGAAGAGATTCAGTGCTGCCTACTCCCATGATGTCACTACAAGTCTTACAGTTTTAAAGCCCCAGTTCCTGGAATTATGTGATTATAGGAGGATAATCTCAGCTCGTTTCTAGCCCTTGTGATTGCAGAGATAAGCTTAAAAATGTGACCCTGAAAGGCTCAAACTGAGAATTCCAATAAAAGCAATCAGAACTTTTGCTTAAAATATCTAATGATTGATTAAAGCAGTTGCATAATTTTTGAACTCCAAGAGAAGGCAATACTGGAGATTTCTTCCCAAACCTCACCAAACTGAACACTTCTAGTATCGGATCCAACAGAACACTAACTACATAAACTCAAAAATAAAGTCTATATACATGAAAAAAACTAGTAGATTTCCTTTCTTTTTTTTTATTTTGGGGAGAAATTCACTTCAGTGCAGAACAGCCGGGCCTGGCCCCAGGTACCAGAATGGATGCTGTTCTACTTGAAGATATGACTATTTTAAAAATTGGCCCGAGTCAGATTCTACATTTATTGCAATATTTTTTTCATATCCAAACGTTCTCAGGTTTACAAGTGTGTGTTTTTCCTATTGCCAACCAAATCACGTAAACCAACCTGGGCTCTGAGAGATGGGTTATTTCTGGCTTATGCAGCATCATCAATAAGGCTGACTCTGTACACCAAATGTTGGCTGCAGCCTCATCTGTGCCTCTTTTCAATGGAGTTGCACAGGAGTGACCATGAATATAACCTGATGACACAAAAATTTGAAGGCCTGATCCTGCAAAGAGCTAACCATGCCCAACTTCCACTGACTCAAATAAGAGTTGAATGCACTTAGGGCAGAAAGGGACAATCCCTCAGTACCTTAAAAGATTGGTCCATTAAATTAACAGATTTGTTGACATGTGAACCAGAAAGAAGTCCAGTTAACTATAGCATTGCTGTGCGAGCTCTCCAGAGCTGATGAGGGGTAAAGTTATCCTTTTGTTTCTCCAAGACAGTCAAGCAATCTGATTTTGAATGCACAAAGACCAGGAATGTGGGAAAAGGGGCCATTTTTATTCCATGACTTTTCAATGTAGACCCACACTTGGGGCCTGATCCAAAAACCCCCTGAACTGACTGGGAATCTTCCTACTGACTTCAGCATGGTTTGGATTAGAACCTTTTACCCCACATAACTATGTGCTTAAAATTTAGGTTTTGCTGGATCAGGGCCGTAAGCCATAACACAGGTGGTCTTGTAGAAGCCCAGTAGACTGGGGTGAATTTCACACAAAGCAAAGGAATGGCTGATACCAGCAAGAAACAGAAAGGCCCAGCAAGTGGGTTTAGCATAGCCTTGCAACAGCCAAGACCTTACCTGGCTATAGGAAGAAGAAATACACTCACACACTGCCAGACACACGCATACAGTCAGTGCTTGTTATTATATGGGGATAAAGAACGTCTGTTATGAGTCACTACAGAGTGTTGCTGTAAAGCAAATCTCCAGTGAAGGGAGACCAACTTCTCAATGCACTTACCTAAGTGCCTACAGTTTCCATTTCAAGGCAGTTTAAATAAACAAATACAGGGCAGAGACAGATAACAGAATCCAGAGCACCTTGACAAACAAACATAAAAATCATTGCAAGCTCTTGCATACTATTTTTTATATAGACATAGCTGCCATGGGAAGTGCAGCCAAGCAAACCTTAGGGGGACTTTGATTTGCCCAGATTAGCTGGTGTACAAACCATCTATACATAATGTTCCTAACAAAGCAGAAAAGAGGTTGTAAAGTCCAACAGTAACTTACATGGCTGTTGAGCAAACTGCTTTTGTGTGATGTAATCCCTTCATTTTTTTGTAGGTTTTCAATCGCCATTTCAAGCTACAGAAAAATGTGCACGAGAAACAAGAAAAGAAAGGAAATCAGATAGTTAGCAACAGCCAAGATTTGTTTTTATTAATAACTGAATAATGATTAATGCTTTCTGTAAAAAGGCTCATGATAAAGATGCAAGGTAGATGAAGTACAGCCCTTATGGGCTGAAGGTGCAGCAAAGAAATGTTATTGTAAACATGCAAACTAACTGCGCAGCAAGGACGCATATTGAAGATGAAAGAACAGAGCTAGAATTTGCATTTTAAACATGTTTTCATCAGACCCATCTCTGTGAAACCCAAATTTGATGATTAGCATTTCCTAAATTACTAATAGAATCAACACACCAACTAATAGTAGTTGAATGCAATACTGAATCCAACAGAACTAATACTGATAATGCAGTAACGTGCATATGGTGTCACTCTAAAATCAGATAGCATTATGGAATCAGATGTTGTATCTTGCTGGCTAAGCAGAAGTGGGCCACGCCAGTGGCTGGATGCAAGAAACTCTGTATGCTGAAAGTCGTTGACTATGGTGCTCTTTTCCTTCTGAATCAGAGTTGCAGAATGGGGTCAGTGCTCAGGTGAGAGTTTAAACCAATGTCTCAGCCATTCATGGTCATGATCCCATGGCACTCTACCTAACAGAGGGCACATTAGCCCATATTCAACCTTGGGTATTTACAACCTGTCTCTCTTTGTGTCCTTGTACATTCCAGAAAAGAAGTTAACCTTCATTTTGTCATTTTAACATACTGCTGTGTAGTGTTGCTGGCTTCAAACCAATTGTGGAGGACCCCTAAAGATGGCCTCTAGAAAAGCCTTAGGGATCCTTCGAGACGAAAACTGCTATGTAATTATAGGTGACTCGTTAAGCTCAAGAACAGGCAGAATCCCAGCAGCTGACGTAAAGGCCAATGCAATTTTGACGGAGATGCCTCTTTTGGGTCTGACAACATATCTAGAAACAGACCAGCATACATAGGTTCATCATCTGTACAGAGGTTCTGTAGTTTCGCTTTGTTTTTGTTATTTACAGGTGCATTTTGTGTAATAATTAACACCACATGTTTCTTGGTAATTAATGGCAAACATCCAGGTCAGAGGCATCACTAACAAATTCTCTCTCTCAAAGGTGGCTAGGCCAAGATGGCTCACATTCTGCACCTGAATTCTATAGGATCGCACATGGGCAGAGAGCATCACTGGTTTGAAACTGCAGGTGAAAATGTTACCATGTGGCCAACAGTCCACTAGCACCATTTGTCGCCTTGCATATGTCATCAGAATGGAGATCACCCTACTTACGGCCTACTTTATATATGTTAGCTTACTTCCTATTGCTGCAAGGTGGGCATAAGTTAAAACAGAATACCCATTATCAAAGTGAAAATCTGCCAGTCTAAAATGAGCACAATGGATGTGATTACTTCAGTAGCCGAAGAAGTGGTTTCAGCAATGTCTGTGCCGAGGTGGTCTCCCCACCTTCCTGTTCACTGTCCTGCAGAACAAAGTCTTTTGTTTTCACTAAGAAATACAGCCAATGTCACACTGTACAAGGTATGCAGACTCTGATGTTCTTTAGCTTACCAAGATACCATCAAGCTCAAATAAGGGACAATTTCAAGGACTCAGTAGGCTTCAATGATTTCTAAAGGAACATTTCCAGCATCGTGTGATAACTCGGAGGAAGCAAAACTCATCAGCACAGGCAGATTGCTGATGTAGCCTAGAGGAAATGAGTCAAAATGTCACAGAGACACACTGTTTCCTTCCCACATTCAAGACAAGGAAACAGCTCAGTATCTGCATTGTATATGCACCCTTTGTGGCTTAAGGTAACTGTGGCTCAGCAGCACACCTTAAGAAAATCAGCTGCTATATCTTTCCCTCCCTCCATCTCAGGTTTGGCCCAGGACAGAGAGGAACTACATCGCTGTTATCTAAGGTTATGTCTACATAACAGCAGTCCTTCAAAAAAAGTTCTTTCAGAAGATCTCTTCCAAAACGCTTCTTTTAAAAGATCGCAACCACACACAAAAAAAGTGGATTGAAAAATCGATACACTCTTTTGATAGAGAGCAGCCATGCCCCGGCCGTTCTTTCAAAAGAATGGCCAGGAAACACCATGGATTGAAAAAAATCTGGCACCATGGAGGACTGCTCTTTCGAAAAAGGGCCTTTGGGGTGTCTACACACCTTTTGTTCTGAAAGAATCTTTTGGAAAAAGGCACTCTTCCTAATCTGGGAGAGGAAGAGGGCTGCTGGAAAAAGTGCTGCGTTCTTCTGATTTAATATTGAAAGAACACATTTTGTGTGTAGGCATTCCATGGGATTTTTGAAAAGGGACCTTATCAAAGGCTTTCTGGAAATCTAAGTAAACTATATCCACCTGATCCCTTTTATTCACTTCCTTATTGACCATCTCAAAGAACTCTAGTAGATTAGTAAGGCATGATTTCCCTTTACAGAAACCATATTGACTTTTCCCCCACAAGATATGTTTGTCTATGTGTCTGACAATTTTATTCTTTATTCTTTATAATAGTTTTGTATTGTCCCTATATATTGTCTCTGTACTATACCCTCATCTTGAATACTGAATACAGATCTGGTTGCCCCATTTCAAAACATATATTGGAATAGGTACAGAAAAGGATAACAAAAATTTTAGGGGTACGGAACAATTTCTATATAAGAGGAGATGAATAAGACTGTGACTTTTCAGGTTGGAAGCAATGAGTAAGGAGAGATATGATAGAGGTTTATAAAATCACAACAAGTGAAGAAAGTAGGTAAGGAATTGTTTTTTACTCTATATAAACGCAAGAACTAGTGGCCACCAATATAGGCAGCAGGTTTAAAGCAAACAAAAGGAAATGCTACTTCACACATCAACCTTTGCTAGAGAATGTTATTAAGGCCACAACTATAACATGGTTCAAAACAGAACTAGATAAGTTCATGGAGGATAGGTCCATCAATGGTGATTAACCAGAATGGGCAGAGATGCAAAAACATGCCCTCAAGTGTTCCTGTCCTCTGTGTGACAAAGGCTGAGAATGGGTGACAGGGGATGGATCACTCGATCCTGTTTTATTTGTTGTCTCTGAAGCACCTGGCATTGGCTGGTGCCAGAAAACAGGGCTAGATAGACTAGTGCCCTGTCTCTACACATGCCCCTTCCTTTCAAAAGGGGCATGTTAATGAGCAGGTTCGAAAGATGCTAATGAGGTGCTGCAATGAATATGCAGCACTTCATTGGCATAATGGCGGCAGCAGCAATTCGAAAGTGCGGCTTTTCAAATCACGCACCGCCTGTGGAGACGGGACCTTCCGAAAGTACCCCCCGCAGCTTTCGAAAGCCCTTCTTCCTATCTGGTGATTGGAAGAAGGGCTTTCGAAAACTGGCGGGGGGGGGTCCTCACTAGCATCTTTCGAACCCGCTTATTAACATGCCCCTTTTGAAAGGAAGGGGCACATGTAGACCCAGCCCTGGTGTTTTCCAGTATAGCCAGTTTTATGAGGATGATGGGTATTTTTTTTCACGTGCTTATTTATTTTTTCAATTCACACAGATCTTTACCAGTGAACCCTTTGCCAGGATTTCAGTAGGCTTTACCAGCAAAGATCAGATTGAGACCAGCAACACTTCTTATGTTGCCACCAATTTGGGACTGCTAGCTCTTGACTGCAGACACTTCATATGAAGATATAACTCTTCCTCTCCTCTTAGATGTCTCACTGTTGGCTCCTTTCATCTCCCTTCCCAAACACTTATGGTTGACAGCATCAGACCCTCTTGGTCTTCTCCCGTTCACCCAGGTCACATCCACATTCTGCTGGTTCCTCCTCTTCAATATCATCATGAGCTGGCTTTTTCTTTCCTTCCCCATACCTGAATCTCTTATTCAGGGCCTCATTATATCCTGTCTCGATTAAGTTATCCTATCTTCCTCTTTGGTCTCCTTAACAGCCATGCTACCTTCTCTTCAGTCCATACAATATGTTGCAACTAAAGTCATGTTCCTTGACAATCAGGCTGATCAGGTCTCTCCCTTCTCTGAATACTTTTGCTGCCTCCTCACCTTCCTTCTCTTGCAGAAGATTCAAACTTCTTGTCATAAGTTTCAAAGCTCTAGGTAACTATCGTCTCCATCTATTTTCACTCATCTCATTTTATTTTGTTCAGACCTACCCTCTAATCTCATATTTGTACCTTCAATCAATCATGTGAACATCTCTAAACTCTCTTCTTTGCTGCCCCATAGGCAGTGCTCAGCATTCCGGAGTCCATTTGCAAGGCTCCTATCCTGTCCACATTTACATCCCGTTTGAAGACCCACACCTGCTGTGCTACTTACAGCGAATCTGTATTTGCTCTTTTATAAAAAGTATATGTTGTTTCTTGTTCCTAGTAATCTGTCATCTTGTCTATCAGTCCTTCAACTGTGATCTATTTACGGTAAGAAATGTTCCTGCTGCTCTGTTTCAACAATAAGGGACCTAAATCTGGACTGAAGCCAAAGGTGAGAGAAAAGCAAGAAAAATCCCATAAGATAAAATGGCTTCAGCAATTAGATCTGTCAGTGAGATGATGCTATAAACATTTCATTCTATTAAGGCTCTTGCATTGTACCCATCACAATGGTATCAGAACACCCGACACGAATAAGCCCACATTGCTCTGCAGACTAACATAGATCCCAAGGCAGGTGACGAGATCAGCACTTATTTTACGCAATGTAGCAAGAACAGACATGATCAAAATAAGCAGAAAGCCCTGTATTTTGTTTTTCAAATGCACTTGAAATTAAATCTATTTACATGTAGGTACAAGCCACATAAACGGAGGTAATACCCATGTGCTAAATGAATTCCTTCAACTCCTGGCGCACTTGGCATTCACTCTAACAGCTTCCAACAATGACTTTTCCCTCCTCCTCTCAAGAACAACCTTCCAGAGAAAAGTTTCCACCCTCTTTCTCCAGAAATGTAGAATTTCTCTCTCTCTCTCTCTCTCTCTCTCTCTCTCTCTCTCTCACACACACACACACACACACACACAGAGCCCATGGTCCAGGACAGATGTGGATCAGCAACTGGAAAACCCTGGAGAGCTGGAAATGAGAACTTTATTGGTCAAATTTTCAAGAGCCAATTATTAAATATCTGTTATCCATGACAATACTTACATGATGTAAGTAATAATATAAACACCTGCACTACACCATTAATTTTATATTACACACACACACACACACACACACACACACACACAACTTATTTATTTTCTGCAGTCTTTCCAGTTCCCCTTGAACAATTCCTGGCCCTGTAGGAGCAATACCTGCAGGGCTACATACCGTTGCTGGAGAGGAGCGTGAAGTATGTGACAGAGAGTGTCTAGAGTTTTCCATCCCCCCATGAATGAGATAGGCTCCTGAGCCGGAGAGGATCTGACTTCCCCCAATGTCCATGGTGATGCCCACCATGCTGTGAGAGGGAACGGCTGTAGGAGAAGATGCTGCTGTAGTCACCTGTGCTCCACCTCCCTGTGGTTCGAAATAGGAAGCTGCACTGCTGGGGGCATATATCTGGGCTTCAGTGTTGTAGGAGTATGCAGCTCGGCTGTCAAAGGAACAATACAGTTAGGGTGTGATGCACACACAAATGACGAGGAGCTTAAATATCGACTCTAACAAACAATGTTTTTTAAGAAGCCTCAGCTCCATTGCAGATGGGATTTGATCTCCTGAAATTTAGCTCAGATACATAAGTCAGCTGACAACACTAATTTCTCGGACGATGACAGCCCTAGAGCAAACCCCAAGCCACAGTGCTTTGCAGTGTTTGCTGTCAGAGATGGAATGTGGGGCACAGTGTTATAGAGCTCAGGGCCGAAAAAGAAGCCCAAATTCTGAGAACTGGTCCTTGAGAAATTAGGGGCAAATTTTCAAAGGCCTAAATGGGACTGAGGCCTAGTTGACCATGGAAAATATTTGCTACCACCAAACCCTCAATGCAGACACAAAGGCAAAAGAGAGTTTTTCCAGTATTAATTCCCCAAATGAAATAAGCTAAACTGGCAAAAATCACGTCTACAACAGGGCTTTTTCCAGTACAAACAACGAGAAGTCCTGTAGCACCACAGACTAACATATTTATTGGAGTATAAACTTTTGTGGGCAAAGACCCACTTCATCAGATGCATCAAAGTGGGTCTTTGCCCATGAAAGTTTATGCTCCAATAAATCTGTTCGTCTATAAAGTGCCACAGGGCTTCTTGCTGCTTCTGCAGATATAGACTAACACGGCTCCCGCCCCCCGATACTTTTCTGCTACAGAAATTTTTTTTTAAAGCCAAAAAATAAATCTTCACGACCCTAACAACATAACTTTCCTGGGGCAAATTTCTGTTGTAGAATGGACCTAAAGCTCCTAAGAGCCTATGTCTTTTTGAAAACGAGACTTGGGTTTTTAAGCAATTTAGGTGCTTTTGAAAATTTACTTTTACCACTCAGGAAGCTTTATCCTTACAAGTCTGTCCAATGGGGGAGCCCTTATGTGACAATATGCTGCTGTGATGTGGAACAAATACAATCTGAAGGTACTCCATAAAGACATGTCCAGGCCCACAAGAGTTATTTCAGGCCTTGGTGAGGTCTAGCAAGACATCTGGGACATGGGGATTATCCCAACAAAGCACCACAGAAAGACGGAGTAGGCAGCAAACCTTCAATTTCTGGGGGAAGAGCACAAAGAAGGTTTCAAGAGGAGAAATGAGAAGAGAAAACCCTGGAAAGGACTGATAAGTATTTTTAAAACCCCAGCTTCTGGGCAGACAGAAAAGAAGTTTTTGGAAAAGGAATATAGGATCCACTTCCACAGAGTCAGCGTCATGTGATTTAAGGTGGGATCTCCTGGAGGGATTGTGTTACAAGTGCACAGTGCTTCCAGCATCAAAGGATTAGCATGGCCACTGCCACCCCCATTAAACAGTGCAGTGCGTGCTGCCCTTCCTCTTCCTCCCGCTGCCCTTTACCTGAGCTGACGCCTGCAGAAGCAGGAGAATGGACAAGTCCCTGGTACAGGAGAGAGTGTAAGGACTGACACTGCCAGATGGGTGTACGAAGTGGAGAATAAGGTTTTTTGGGTGCTCGCTCTCCACCTTGCAGGACCGATACAACTGCACTCTGACTCCCAAAGACAGGGTTACTTTTGTCAGGGTGGCATTCATTGGCCTCACTAATGTGAATGACAAAGTCTCTTACATGGTTCCATTGGTGTAGACAGCCTCTCCACCTTCCACATACTGGACCTGAGAGGGGTATACGTGCTGCACAGTTTGTACCTGAAACAAATGTGACCGTCCTGGGTTTATAAATTAATTCTTGTCAGGCAGCAATGCAAGACATGACACAAATTCACACGCAAGCAATTAGCATTTAAAAAGTACTCAAAGCTGTTTAATAATGAATATTAACCTTTACCTTTACCTTTGTCCTATTTTGGGACTGTATCTTTTAAAGGCCTCATTTTTTAAAAATTTCACATCAAAGCTCACATAGGGTAAAAAACACGCGGGGAACTGTTTGCAGAGAACACCATTTTTCTCACACCCATCTATTGTGTACCTGCATACACACGCTTTGCCAGTACAACCACTTGTTTGGGCTTAATATGTACATACAAATCAGGACTTTCTGAAAAACCAAACAATTTGGCTCTAGACAGTAATATGTACAGAAGAGTGAAATAATTATTCATATTTCTAAAGATATTTTTAAAATAAATCTCTCCCTAGACTCTATACAGTGAAACCTGTAGAAGACACCTGCTGAGGGGAATTTAATTTTAAACCTCATAGACTCATAGAATCCTAGGCCTGGAAGAGACCTCAGGAGGCAATCAAGTCCAGCCCTCTGCTGCAAGCAGGATCAACCCCCACTATATCATCCCAGCCAGGGCTTTGTCAAGCTGGAACTTAAAAACCTCTAGGGATGGAGAATCCACCACCTCCCTAGGCAACGCATTCCAGTGCTTCACCACCCTCCTGGGGAAATAATACCTTGAGAGATTTTCCCTTACTGTCTGTCTTAAATAAGGAGTAATTGCATGGAAGGACAGAGGAAATGGATCTCCCTGCCCTCTCCAGTTTTCTGGTCAGACACATTTTAACATCAGCAACAGGAAACCCTTAAACTCAGTCCACTGGGATTCCACCTGCAGCTCCACGATCCTCTTATTTGCCCCCCCACCTTCCCAATCTTCTCATGCCTCTCACACACTAAGGCACCAGAGCCCCACATTTCCTACTCCTCCCTCTCCCTCCCAGCACTTTAGGAGCACTACAAACCCATGGATTCGCACTTGTCCCTGCTCCTCCCCTGCCCTCCTAGAGCTGGAATGACGGTAACAGAATTCCTCAAGGAGCTTTTTCAAATCGTGGCTGTTCCAGCTCTGGGAGGGAGGGGAAGGAGGGTGATGAGCACAAATCCGTGCATTCATGGCACTCTGAAAGTGCTGGGAGAGAGGGGGAGGAGCAGAATGTGCAGGACTCTGTGTGCCCCAGTGCATGAGAGGCATGTGAGGGTGGGGGGCAGACAAAGTCCATGGGCCACAGGTGGGGGCCCACACATGGGCTGCAGGTTGCGCAACGCTGGCCTATATAATTTCAAGCAGCACACACTAAACGTGGGTAAGGGAAAGGGCTACAGGTTCTGTTTTGCTTTCGGATGCCACTTGTTCCTTCACCCCATCGACCTTACCTGTTGTGGGACTTGCTGAACTCTGGGAATGGAGATTTGCTGCATCTGTGCTCCTTTTGGAGCCGAGCCTGTTGTCTGAACCAAAACCCTCTGAAAGAATAAAGCCGAGAAACGTGCAATTAGACTCAGAGTTACAATTAGACACAGAACACCAGAAGTCCTGTGACACCTTATAGACTAACAGATATTTTGGAGCATAAGCTTTCGTGGGCAAAGACCCGCTTCATCACATGCATGAGACTATAGATGAATGAGTGCATCTGATGGAGCAGGTCTTTGCCCATGAAAGCTTATGCTCCAAAATATCTGTTAGTCCATAAGATGCCACAGGACTTCTTGTTGTTCTCGAAGATACAGACTAACATGGCTACTTCTCTGATAATTAGACCCAGAGCACCCCGTGCTGGCTAGGCAATAGGTGTATTAGAGAACAACAAGAAGTCTTGTGGCACCTTGTAGACTAACAGACATTTTGGAGCATAAGCTTTCATGGGCAAAGACCTGCTTCATCAGATGCATGAGTGGGTGGGGGGTGGGGGTTTCAGAGGGGTATTTAAAGAGTGGGGTCCCAGTAAGAGGGAGGGCCAGAGCTGACAAGGTGTATTCAGCAAGGTGGAAATGATAAGTACTGTTGATACTGGGCCATTTCCACCTTGCTGAATAGACCTTGTCAGCTCTGGCCCTCCCTCTTACTGGGACCCCACTCTTTAAATACCCCTCCGAAACCGCCCCCCCAACTCATGCATCTGATGAAGCAGGTCTTTGTCCACGAAAGCTTATGCTCCAAAACATCTGTTAGTCTATAAGGTGCCACAAGACTTCTTGTTTGTCTCGAAGCTACAGACTAACATAGCTCCCTCTCCGATACATGTCACCATGCAAGGTGTATTAGAGGCACTTACTTAGGATTTGTCTCAAATCCTCAAATAAAGGCAGCAGTCCCATCATACTCTATGACTACCCACATGCATCCCTTTTCCTAAAGCCTCCCTGTGTTTTCCATTTAGTCTAAACTACATTTAATCTGGACACTGGCCCAAACCCAATACCCTGAGAGCTCAGATGGGCCGTGTCTACACTAGCCAAAAACTTCGAAATGGCCATGCAAATGGCCATTTTGAAGTTTACTAATGAAGCGCTGGAATACATATTCAGCGCCTCACTAGCATGGGGGCGGCCGCGGCACTTCGAAATTGACGCGGCTCACTGCTCGTCCAGATGGGGCTCCTGCTCCTATGAGCAGATGGGAATGAGGGGACTTTGATGTAGTCGGGGTCCTTTCAAAAAGGAGCCCCATCTGGACGAGACACACGGTGGCGAGCCGCGTCAATTTCAAAGTGCTGCAGCTGCCCACATGCTAATGAGGCGCTGAATATGTATTTCAGCCCTTCATTAGTAAACTTCGAAACGGCCATTTGCATGGCAATTTTGAAGTTTTTGGCTAGTGTAGATGTAGCCATGAGGAGCTAAACGATTTGGTTGTGTCCATCTCTAAATGAAACTTAAATTAAGTGTCCACCCCAGGAAACAACATAAAGTGATTACTTAACAAAAGAAGGTCTTGAAACAAAAGGTCCACAGCGACTATTATGAAAAATCTCTGCGCTGTTCCTGGGGCCTGCAATTTTTCTCTTCAGGGAAAACTTTTCAGAAGCTGCTGCCCTCCCCACTACTCTTTTTCAAAGGTTCACTTCTGCCATGATCCCAACAAGTCACACAGCAGAACACAGTTGTGTCTCTGTTCAGTGCTGTAATGAGCAATGCCCCCTTCTGAGAGGTTTCTTTTCAGATGCAGAACCAACAACATAAAGCTGAAACATTGTTCATTCTGGATCCTTGAGGGCATTATTGCATAATTTCCAAAATTTAAATACCCACCCTACACTAGCATCAGAGAGGGAGCTGTCTTAGTCTGTAGCCACAAAGACAGCAAGGAATCCTGCGGCACCTTAGGGATTCACATTTATTCAGGGAGAGGGATGCTTCAGTGGTTTGAGCATTGGCCTGCTAAACTCAAGGGTTGTAAGTTCAATCCTTAAAGAGGCTACTTAGGGGTCTGGGGCAAATGGATTTTTTAAAAAAACAGTCAGGGATGGTGCTTGGTATTGCTAAAAGGGCAGGGGGCTGGACTTGATGACCTCCCAAGGTCCCTTCCAGATCTACAAGATGGGTATCTCTATTTGTTATTATTGGACGTAAGCCCTTCAAGCTCTGGAAGGAAGGGGAAAGTGAGAGGGCAAAACACATCTTCATCAGATGCATGTGATGAAGCAGATTTTTCTCCCACAAAAGCTTATGCCTAAATAAATCTGTTAGTCTCTAAGCATCCTACACTAAAGTCAAAATTGATTTTCCTACTGCTTCCTTTAACTTTTTTCTCTCATTGTTCTTTGCAGAATCTAGTAGTCAGTCTGGGAGTTTAAGATTGCCTGGAGATTGTCCAGAGCAAATTGCTTCAATCACTTCTTCAAATTGCTCTTTTTGTGCAACATTAAAAATGATGTTAGCATAAAAGAATTTGATAAGAAGTTGAAATCTTTAAGTATTTGCCTTTAGTTGTTCTTAATGGCATAATCAGAGTTTGACCTATGACATATTTGGAGTGTTGAGATTGCTTCAGAATGAAACTAAGGCTGAAGAGCTGCTGTAATGCCTAGAAGATTAATTTAAATTTTTAGTATGGATATCTTTTGATGACATCTGTGGCATTCAAAATTGATTTTCTAGGCTCAAACTCAATATTCTGCTCTTCCCAAGCAATATTCTGCTGCTCCCTTAATAAGCAATGTTTCTTCAGGGTCAAATGTGCCACTAAATGTATCTGAATAAACTGATTTACTAGACTTTTTCGAGAGAAGCATGATTCTGTTCTGTCTTGGTGCTTGACTCTTGACAAAGTTTTCGTTTTACTTAAGAAAAGCCATCTGTTTTCATTACTTCACTCCATACAATCATTTGTTTCATGCATCCACAGACTAAGGCAGTGGCAGTCCACCGGGGCTCCACCTGTGGTCCACGAACCCCCTGGTTGCCACCCTCCTCCAAGCACCTCTTGGGCACCACTAGAGTCTTACAATTCCTTGCTCCTCCCCCACTCTCCCAGCACTTACGGAGCATGTGAATCACCTGATTCACGCTGTTTCTCTTGCTTTCCCCTTCCTCCCAGGGCCAGAAGAGGTTATTTGTGTGCTGGGAAAGTGCTGTGAGGGTCGGGGAGAAGCAGGTATGTCAGGGGCTCCAGTGCCCTGGTGTGCGAGAGGAGTGGAGAGGGTGCAGGTGACACCCCAGTAGGCCACAGACTTGTGCTGCCCATTGGGGTGAAGGAGGGCCACTCTTCCTTGCCTCTGAGGATAGAGCAAGAGGCAATGGACTTAAATTGCAGCAGGGGAGGTTCAGGTTGGACATTAGGAAAACGTCCCTAACTGTCAGGGTGATCAAACACTGGAACGAATTGCCAAGGGAGGTGATAGAATCTCCATCACTGGAGATATTTAAGAAGAGGTTAGATAGATGGCTTTCAGGGATGGTCTAGAAAGTGCTTGGTCCTGCCATGAGGGCAGGGGGCTGGACTTGATGGCCTCTCGAGGTCCCTTCCAGTCCTACTCTTCTATGATTCTATGATTCTATGTAGCCCACTCATGATTGGTGGTTGCCCATCATTGCTTCAAGGGGAAAAAAAAAAATCACTAAATCATCTAATCTGACATCCAGCTTATCATGGGCCATTAAATTTCACCCAGTTACAGACCCACTGATGGGGGGAGATGAAGGGAGGACAAAGGGTACAATTGCCCCAGGGCCCAGCTTTGCAAAGAGGCTTGGAGCTCTGGCCACTGCCACTGCCAAAGTAGCAGAGATAGCAGCCAGAGCTCTGGGCCCCTTTAAATGGCCATGGCGGCACTGCTGTGTGCAGATGGGTGGAGCCAGGGACAATGCCATGGTCCAGGCAGCACTGAGGCCTGAATGCCCTAGACCCCACCCATTTCACCCTGCCTCTTCTGCCATTGATCCCACGCCCGGACCCTCTCCACCTTGCCCTGCAGCCCCCAGTTACTTTCAGTCCTGCTGTCCACTTATGTACTGTACTGAGCCCAATACACTTGTGTTTGGCTAAAGCATGACCTATGTCTGGTGAAAATAGACCTTCCAGAAAAGCATTCAGTCTTGATCTTAAGACATTAAGGCTGTATCTACACGAGCAAGCCCCTTGAGAAAATCAGGCCCTCAGCACTTCTTCCAGAGGCCCTCTTCCTCTCCCAGATGAGGAAGATTCCTCTGGAAAAAAGTGTGCGTAGACACTCTGGGGGCCCTTTGTTCGAAAGAGCAGTCCTCATGGGGTCAGATTTTTCCATTCCTGGCTCATTCTTTTGAAAGAGCCGGGGCTGTGTGGAAGCTCGCTTTCAAAAGAGCAGATTGCTCTTTTGACCCACTTTTTTAGGTGTGGATGTGCTCTTTCGAAAGATCACTTTAGAGTAGACGCGGCCTAAGAGATGGAGAATCCACCACTTTCCCTGGTAGGTTGTTCCAAAGGTTAAGAACCCTCATCAATTTCTATCTTATTAATAATTTGAATTTGTCTGGCTTCATCTTCCAGCTATTGGTTCATGTTCTGCCTCCTTTTTTGCTTGATTAAAGAGCCCATTAGTACCCAGTGTTCTTTTTCCTGGCAAAGGCATTTATACACGAATCTTCTCACTTCATTTTTTATATATAAAGAGACCGAAATCTGTTGTTTCTCACTCTCAAACCTTCTCTCTGGCCCCCATATTAGTTTGTGGCTCTTTTCCCCAATCCTGTCCAATTTTTCAAAGTCCTTTCTAAAATTTGGACAGCAAAAGCGAAAATAGTATTGGTCTCACCCACTGCCATATACAGAGGTAAAATCACCTCCCCACTCCTACTCACTATTCTCCTGTTAATTCAGCGAAGGACCACGCTAGCCCTTCTGCATCACAGCACCACACAGGGAGCTCACATTCAGCTGTTTGTCCACTGAGGCCCCTAAATTCTTTTCAGAGTCAGTGCTTTGTGGGATACACTTCCCCATTCTGTAGGTGTGGCCTATATTGCTTGTTCCTTTGCCTTGGCTATATTAAAATGCATTTTGTTTGACTGGGCCCACAAGTGATCCTGGTAGCTCTGTAAGACTGCCCCATATTCATCATTCTTTACTACTCCCTCTGTATTTGTGTCATCCACAAATTTTATCAGCCTGCATTTCATATTTATTTCCATAAACGATGAAAATGTTAAACAGAGGTAAGCCTGGCACAATTCCTATGCAACAACTCTACTTTTCTTTCCAGTCACCCACGGTGTTCAGGCACTCCACATTCTAGTTGATAGCGTATGTGTTACTTGTAATTTTCTTTTGGTAGCCAATTTATCGACTGCGCTGAGCATTGAGAGCGAGACCAATATTTCGAAAGAGGAAGTAGAAAGAGCAGTGAAATGACTAAAGAACAGCAAGAGCCCTGGAAATGATAAGATCATGGGAGAGATGATCAAATATGGCAGAGAAAGTATGATTCAGGAAATACACCAATTATGTAATATAGTGTGGAAAGAAGGGAAGGCACCTAAGGAATGGACAAGATCTGTGCTAATGCGAATACACAAGAAAGGAAGTGCGTTGGAGTTCCAGAACTACAGAACGATTGCCCTAACAAGTCATCTAGGCAAGGTGCTGATGACGATACCGATGGAGAGACTGAGATTGCAGATAGAACATCCAGCAAATGAGTAAGAGGGATTTGTCAGCTAGCCAGTTCTTAATTTATTTAACATGTGCTTCATTAACATTCCTCTGTATTAATTTTTAAATCAGAATTTTGTCCTGCAGTATGTCAAATGCCTTATAAAACTTTATTGTATTTACACACTTATATTTATCAGCCAAACCTGTAATCTTAAAGAATGAAGTCAGGTTTGCTCAACAAGAGCAGTTTTCCATTGGATCACGTTGATGGCATTAATCATATTCCTAACCTTTGCTAACAAAGCAAAAAGCAGTCAAGTAGCACTTTAAAGACTAGCAAAATGGTTTATTAGGTGAGCTTTCGTGGGACAGACCCACTTCTTCAGACCATAGCCAGACCACAACAGACTCAATATTTAAGACACAGAGAACCAAAAACAGTAAGCAAGGAGGACAAATCCGAAAAAGATAATCAAGGTGAGCAAATCAGAGAGTGGAGGGGTGGGGGGGAAGGTCAAGAATTAAAATGAGCCAACTATGCAGACAAGCCCCTATAGTGACTCAGAAAGTTCCCATCACGATTTAAACCAAGTGTTAATGTGCCAAATTTACAGCCGTGCTGGCTTTTATATTCAAATTCGGCACATTAACACATGGTTTAAATCGTGATGGGAACTTTCTGAGTCACTATAGGGGCTTGTCTGCATACTTGGCTCAATCTAATTCTTGACCTTCCCCCCCACACCCCTCCACTCTCTGATTTGCTCACCTTGATTATCTTTTTCTGATTTGTCCTCCTTGCTTACTGTTTTTGGTTCTCTGTGCCTTAAATATTGAGTCTGTTCTAGTCTGGCTATGGTCTGAAGAAGTGGGTCTGTCCCATGAAAGCTCACCTAATAAACCGTTTTGCTAGTCTTTAAAGTGCTACTTGACTGCTTTTTGTTTTGATAGTGTATAGACTAGCACAACTTCCTCTCCGTTACTATCCTTTGCTAGAATGTGAAACTACCTCCTGGTGAAATCAACACAGACCAAACAGTGTGACTGGCCAACTATATAACAGGACCACATATTCTCTGCAAGGCAAGCAGAGCAATTTCAAGATTCTAGCAAGTCCAACTCCTTGTACTCCCCTCTTCAACATGCAATGATATTTGATTCTACCCAATAGCAACACCTTTCTCTTCAGTCAATCACTCCATCCTTCCACATGTTTCCCATATCTTTTAAACAGTTACCTCATAACTTTCTCAGAGTTCCCTAAATGGCATATGCAATTTTCACATTACTTCCAAAATCTTTTTCAATAAAAGTTTCATTCACAGATTGAAATTAGAACCTAATTTTTCTCCTGTCAAAAAACTTTTAAAAATGTTATATTTATGTCAGTGTCAAAGCAATACACACTCCAAAAGTAAAGGAAATACCCCACCAACCCACTCCCCAAAACCATCACTATGGCTGTGTCTACACAACAAAAATAACTTTGAAGTTGCTTACTTCAAAGTAACCAACTTCAAAGTTAAGCATCTACACACACCCTACTTCAAAGTTAAACTTTGAAGTAGGGCTCTACTCCAGGCTTGAGAATGGAATAAGAAGTTGGAGTCCCTATTTTGAAGTTAATTTCAAAGTAAGGGAAAATGTGTGTAGACTCTGCTGGCTACTTCAAAGTAATGCCTAACTTCAAAGTTAACTTGGAAGTTATTTCCTAGTGTAGACACACCTATGTAAGAGTATTTTTTTTATTTTTCACTGCACACAATTCTGCTGATTTTCATACATCTTTGAACTCCAGGAGATTCTTTTTAAACATGTTTATTGCTTTTATTGACTTGTCAAATAATGACATCGGGACACTGTAGTGGAGCCAACACCAAATTAATAGAAAAAGGTTTTCTTGGCAACATGGCTAAGTTAAAAATCCATGTTTTGTGCCTTAAATCAAAGCATTTGTTTTTATTACAAATGTTTTTACGGCATTTGTCAGTACAATATCTAGGTAGACTTCATCACCACTTACACACACACGGGTGTGCATAAGCTTCAGGTTGATTTTTTTAAACAAACTCCTTTGACCAAGAGTTAAAGCACATTCATCACTAAAATTAGAGATTTTTTTTTCCCATGGAGACAGCAGTAATAGCTATGCAGCTGTAGCAATGTTACCTGCTGGGAGGCTGGCACTGGCTGCACTACTGGAGCCTGAACAGATGCAGAAGTACGAAGTGCTACAGAAGTCGCTGAATCTGATCCGCCCTCTGAATTCTGCATGCTCACTGCAAAAGAGGACAAAGGAGACCAAATAGAAAAGAGGCAACTTCACTGACTTACGGTTCTTTCAAAATAAAGGAGCTCACGTAATCAGAGTCAAAAAGACAAAAATCCCAGTGGGATCTCTAGCCTGTCAGAGAAAGATAACGATCTTCCCCCTTGAAGGATTCTTTTCAGTTTGAGTTCTAATACTACTGAGGCATTAAATTAAGAGAAATTTACACAATTGTTCCACAGAAGGAGAAGGAAAGGGAAGGAGCTGAAAATGTGCTTCTAAATATAAATATTCAACAACAAGTGGCATTGAGAAATTACTCTGTCTTAACAAAGTGCATCTACTATTCACTGGAACAGAGGCATACTCGAACATCAAAAATTACAATTCCTTTCCTACCCAGTTGTAACAGAGTTAGCTACCCTCCAATTGTTCCAACAAAGCCCAGTGTCAGACAAGCTGATAGGTACCCAGCAATGAAACAACGAAACAGTGTGTTAGAACACTGGTTCTCAACCTTTCCAGACAGCTCCCTTTCAGGAATCTAATGTCTTCATACCCCAAGTTTCTTCTTACTTAAAAATCTACTTGTTTACAAAATCAGGCATAAACACACAAAAGTGTCACCACACACTATTACTGACAAATTTCTGAGTTTCTTATTTTTACTGTATAATTATAAAATAAATCATTTGTAATATAAATACTGCACTTAAATTTCAGTGTATTGTATATAGAGCAGCATAAACAAGTCAGTGCACAAAAGTTTAGTTTGTACTGACTTTGTTAGTGCTTTTAATGTACCCACTTGTAAAACTAGGCAAATATCTATGGCTATGGCTGCACTATAGTTGCTATTTTGGGATATATTTGCATTATGCAAATTGCGTAAGTTATTTCGAGTTATGAGTACAGTCGAGCTGTAGCCTAGATGACCTGATGCACTTCCGGGAAGACTTTTCACTGCGCACACTCAAGGGTATGTGCACCCCTGGTTGAGATCCACTGTCTTAGAGCCATGCCCCCACTGACAGTAATATGCTCCTGCAACAGTGAGGACACTCCTGACAGATTTTATTTTATATATAAAGTGACCTTATATTTCTAAACTGAAAGCTTAAAAAAACTAAATAAACTCCAATCCTTTATCAAAACCTAGGGCTACGTCTACACTAGAGAATTTTGTATACAAAACTGGGGGGGTTTCCACAAAACCCCTGGAGCATCTGCACACAAAATGTGTTTTGTTAACAGAAACTGTTGACAAAAAAAGTCATGCTGACACTCGGGGGGGGGCCTTTTGTCAACAGAGCCCATCGAAAGATCTATCCCCATTTTTGTGTAGATTCGATCTGTTGATAGAAATTTTGTCAGAACATCTCTTCTGACACACACTTCTGTCGACGGATGCTTCTAGTGTAGATGTGGCCTAAGAGTTAAAAATCCCAGTTATGAAGTTTTGTTTTTTATCTTTTCTTCCCTTTTTGCTGCTGAATGCAACAGAATGAAAACTTCTAGTCTCTATCATCACATATTCTCTTCTGGTTTTTTTCTTTATCTAGCTCTTTCTAGCTGACACTAACTTTTTAGAACTTCCTCAACTTAGGCTACATCTACATTACTGTGATCTGTCGACAGAAATTACTGTCAGAAGATATCTTCTGACAAAACTTCAGTCAACAGATTGCGTTAACAGACTAAAGTGGATCGCTCTGTCGATCTGCTCTGTCAACAGCAAAAAGCCACACTGCCCAGCTGCTCTCGCAACAAAATGGCCAAATGGAAGTACAGCAGACAGGGCTGCCTGGAGTCCTGGAAGCCCTGTCTGTCAACATAGGACCCTCTGCAGCATCAACACTGCCAGACTCTGTCAGGAAAGGCGTTCTGCCTCCTGTGGGGAACAGGAGAATGCTGACGACAGAAGTGCCACATCTGTTGATTTACTGTTGACAGAACGCATATGTAACGTGGGTACGCTGCCAGTTTTGTCAACAAAACTGTCTAGTGTAGACCTTGCCATTGGGAAAAAAGATTGAAGCAAAAAGGAAAAAATACAAATGAAGGGGGAACAAAAAGACAAATTCTGCCTATTATTCATTTTATTGCACTTCCTGGTGAAGAGGGGAAAAGGAAAGCAAGGAGAGGGGAACAAAATACTAAAATTTACATGATAAATTTTGTTTCAAAAATTTCACAGCCAAGTTGGGAAGGTGGGGGAGCTGAACAAAAGATAGCTCTGTTTTGACCATGCAAAATGGAAACAACTTCAATAATCTTCACATTATTTTTCCAACCAGCTCTGACCCTGGACAAATCATGTTTTGTCTCTCTCAACTTCACCCTGCCCCAAAAAGCTGATGAGTCATTTTCTCTTCTATGTTTTTCCCGGACAGGGACAGGTCAAGACAGTAGATCTGGGACTAATATACTCTCAGATCACTGCTCAAAAACCAGCTAAACGATCAGGAAATAATCAACAAGAGAAAGCCCTGCCATATTCTTTACCATAGTTCATATCCTCCTTTCTCCTTGGTAACTGCGCAGAATAGGGTTGCATACAATTCCATTATATCACATATCTGCTTCTTTGCCTCATTGCCTGAACGTATTCTTGAAAGGCTATCTGAACATTCTTATTTATAAGAGTTCAACTGCAGCAGTACAAGGTGGCAATTTTATATATAACAGGGTAATTCTTTCCCTGATGTTAAGAAATAGTATTACATCTGTACCAGTTCCAGGGCCTACATTACTTGCAAGTGGACAGTTGGCCATCACGAGACCTTTGGTGAAGATGATAAGCCTATACATCTATTGGAATAACTGCCTTCGGGAGAAGAAAGGGATAGTTTTAGTATGTATGTTCCCAACCCTATAGCTAACTGATGAGTACGATTTTATACCTTGCTACTCACAGCTGTAGGATTAGGTTATATAAAAAGGTGGTAACCGATTCAATATGAACAAAGATTTTGGTTTAAGTTTGAGGCACGCTGAAAGGCAACAGGAAAGTATCCTGAACTTTTGGCTCCCTTAACATATCCAACACCAAGAATTCTAACCCCTGATTCAGGGAAGCGTTTAAGCATATTCTTAAATCCCACTGAAGTCTTTGTTAAGTGCCTGGCTGAATAGGGTCCTTCAAGCAGGTACAACATCGCCAAGCAGGCATTTTTCTATTGAAAAGATCATGGAGTTTGGTTGATTTCACCAGATATCAATACACTTTTTAGATTCCAAGACCAAAAGGAACCACTGTGATTATATACTCTTACCTAGCCCTATGTAACACAGGCCATAGAACTTCCTCAAAATAAGGTCTTTTGAAATAGGGCATGTCTTTAAAAATATCCAGTGTGAACATAAAAATTGCCAGTGATGGAGAATCAACCATAAGCCTGGGTAAATTGTTCCAGTGGTTAATTATCCTCATTCTTAAAAGCTCACGCCTATTTCCATGACCGATCCTGGTATGGATGCCCCACTGATGCCACTTCCAGCTCTATACCCATCACAAATGAAAGTGATAACACTAATCAAAGTCTCACATTTGTTTCAGGTTAAGATTTAGAGCCAAACTTCTTGGAACTCCTGATTAAAATACAAATCTCAACATACTCAACAATCTCATCTGTGACCTTTATAACACAGGAGGTTCAGCTACTGATTAATACAAATGCATATTGGAAAACATAATCCCGGCTATACATGTAAAATGATATGGTCTAAATTAGCTTTTACCACTCAACAGAGATATCTTGGAGTCACTGTGGATAGCTCTCTGAACACATCCACTCAATGTAAAGCTGCAGTCAAAAAAGCAGACAGAATGTTGGCAATCAGCTCGTGTGACACTATGGGCACCCAGGGGTTGCTGACCCCTAGGGTATATGATAGAAGTCTATAAAGTCATAACTGGTGTGGAGAAAGTAAATAAAAAGAAGTAATCTGATGACATTCAACAAGGAGAAGTGTAGACTCCTGCACTTGGGAAGGAAGAATCCCAAGCATTTTTATAGGCTGGAGACCGACTGCGTAAGCAGCAGTATAGCGGAAAGGGACCTAGAGATTACAGTGGATGAAAGGCTGGATGTGAGTAAACAGTGTGCCCTTGTGGCCAAGAAGGCTAAAGGCATATTTGGGTGCATTAGGAAGGAGCATTGCAAGCAGGCCTAGAGAATTGGTTAATCCCCTTTATTCAGCACTGGTGAGGCCACATCAGGAATATTGTGTCCAGTTTTGGGCTCCCCAGTATCAAAAGGATGTGAATTTGCTGGAGCAGGTTCAGCGGAGGGCAACAAAAATGACTAAAGGGCTGGAGCACATGACCTATGAGGAGAGGCTGAAGGATTTGGGCTTATTTAGTTGACAGAAGAGAAGACTGAGGGGTGATTTTAAGCAGCCTTCAACTCCCTCAAGGGGTGCTCTAAAGAGGATGGAGAGAAATCGTTCTCAGTGGTGACAGACGGCAGAACAAGGAGCAATGGTCTGAAATTACAGAAGAAGAGGAGTAGGTTGGATATCAGGAAAAACTACTTCACCAGGAGGGTGCTGAAGCACTAGAATGCATTGCCTAGAGAGGTGGTGAAATCTCCATCCCTAGAGGTTAAGTCCCAACTTGACAAGGTCCTGGCTGGCATGACTTAGATGGGGTTGATCCTGCTTGAAGCAGGGGGCTGGACTAGATGACCTCTTGAGGTCCCTTCCAGCCAAAAATTAAAACAAAAAAAAATCCTCCTTCCCTTAACAAGAGAACTAGGGTCACCAGATTGACCTTTGGTCTAATCCACTATGGCATTTCTTATGTTCAGAAACACATCTTTTCTTCATTTGCAATTTTCCAAGGGGCTTTTCACAGTGCTGTATGAGACTACATCTCAAGTGTAATAGTAGTATGTTGCTCCCAGTTGCCCTCTATGAGCCTAGTGCTTGCAAGGGATGCTCTATACCTTAGGATCAGACCCTGAAGCACCTGGTTTACAAGAGATATCTGTGAATTGCAGATATAGTTGTAAGAGGAACTATGTGAAAGTGGCACCATCTCAAGTATCTTCCACTACGTTTGTTTTCAAATCCTGTCTACTCACCTTTACTGACAAGCTTTTATTTCCCAGGGACTCTGAACATCCAAAAGGGCTAGGAAGGAAGATAGGAGCAGGACCTTAGTTTCTCACACTTGCGTTATCAACACAGTCATCGACAGAGAGAATCCAGCCAGATTTTCAGATCCGAAATGAAGCTGGCACCACGAGCCATTAGAAAAGCTGAGTAAATATGAACTGGATCCCCAGAAAACCTCATTGAATAATGTCCACCTTCCTTCAAAGTTGTTCCATGCTTCTTGGGAAAGGAAGAGGAAATATGTTCTTGCTTTCTGCTCAGATTCACTTGTGCAGCTCATGAGCCTACAACATAAACAGAACTCCTACACTCAAAATGACAACTCCTTCTCTCTGAAGGTCTGTAGACAGGGCCCTGGTTTTTGGGAGGACATTTGCTTTCACAGGAGCTGAATGTTGCAGGGAAATAGCAAGGAGCACAGCCGAAGAAATTTTTATTGGCATAAATAGGAGTCAAGGATCCAATTTCCACTGAAAATCAAGAGAGCTGGATGCATAACTCCCATCCCGGGAGTCTCCCACTACTGTGTCAGTTAGAATTAATGCTATGTCTCCACTACAGCATCTTACTGGCATAGGTTTGTGCTGGCATACCTTTGCTAGCACACCCTGCTATTATAGATACAGCCTATCCCAACAGAAAAAATATTTCTGTCCGTGTAGGAACACCATCTCCCTAAATGATTATAGCTGGGGGGAGGGGTAGCATTACCTACATCAGACCAATGTCTCTATGCCAACATAACTTTTTAAGTGGAGACCAAAGTGAATAGCCACAGCTTAGATGACAGCCCTGATTTATGTCAACAGGACAACAGCTGCTAACTTCTTATATAGCACTGTAGAAATTCTGCTCACATCCATGAAACTGAGGCCTGCTACAAATTGTAAAGGGACTCCTTTTTTCCCTCTGGTTTCTGACCTGTCCTGGGGGCATCAATTTCCTGGCAGTCTAGATCAATTGCTTCTAATGCAGGCGCAGTTGCCTAAAGTTAACTTCTGATATATTTCACTGATGCAAATTTTGCAACTATCCATATTAGAATTGGCATAAAGAATAGAAAGATGCTCACAGCCAAGCCACATGTGCCCCATGATCCTGACACCAGGAGGGCACTGAAGCTACTCATTAGCAATAAAGAGTAACAGAAATATTAAAAGTGGTAGACGGAGCCTAGCAGCCAACTAATAAGCTGACACCTGAGCAATACCATTTGTCTTAATAGACTTGTATAGATGAAAATAACTTGTTAACAACTGTCATTCCACTCAGCTCATGAAGCACAAGCTAAGAAGAGTAAAAAGAAGTCAGTTATTTTGGTCTGTAAAGTCAGCGGGACAGATTCCCAAAGGGCCGAGCTCTGTAGTAAGAAGCGGCATTTTAAAAAAATAAATTCATTTTGCAGATTAAGGCAAGCTTTAAAACTCTGCTTGTCCAATTCACCTAGAGATGCAGCAGTCAGTGCTTGTGACGTCACAGTTCTCCCCCCGCCCACGCCAGATGTAATTGGAAATGTCTAAACTCTGGATTGCATCATCATTAAATGAATAAGGCAAATGCTGGAGGCTGCTGTACTCTGGAAACCTTCTGTTTACACACAGCTATCTTCGTATCCAAGCAAACAGCAGTGACAGGAAAGGAAATACAGAAAAAGTGTGTAACTTCTGGGTTCTATTTCTGGGTCTATCAGCAACTTGCATTATGACCTTGAGCTAGTCATTTCCCTTCCCCTGTGTTTCAGTTTTCCCATTTGTAAAGAAAAACCTGATAATCTTTCCTATATAAGGTATTTCTAAGATACCCACCTCAGACTGTTAACCCTCAAAGGAATTCTAAAAAGACTAAATACAACTTAGAAAACATTGAAGATTGCTGACACCAGGCAATTTTCACATATTCCAGTTTTTTCTGCTTAATTCATAAACCACACTGTCTGAGTGTGATTGTCTTGTCCACTTTAATCCATTCCCTCTGGACTTGCCTTAAAAAGCTGGGGAAAATAAAGATCAGTGATTCATAAGTCTTTCCATCATCGGCATTGCAGTGAGGAAAAAATAAAAATAGAGTGTTCAGGAGTAAATATTACACAGCTTTCCTCATGAATGTCTGTTTTAACTTTGTAACAAGGAAAACTCCTTTCAGTACCAATTCCTGGACTTAAACAATCAGAAAATGTAAGTTTATCCCTGATCCTGTATGTGATTGTACAAGGGTCCTGATTCTCAAGGGGTTCTGTTGACAGTGAGTTGACAGAACACAGCACTTTTGTTGACAGCCGTCTCTTGCTCCCCATGAGGAATAACGCCTCTGTCAACAGTGATCTGTCGACAGAAAGACAGTCTGGATGTTCCTGGGGGCTCTGTGTCAACAAACAAGGCTTCTGGGACACTGGGCGGCCCTCTCCGCCGTGCTTCTGGGTGGCCGAGCAGGTCGCTCTTGCAATACACTTACCAGTTTGGCCACGATCTGTCAACAGAAGTTTTGTCGGAAGATATCTTCCAAAGACAACCTGCTGTTAACAAATCCCTGTAATCTAGACATACCAGAGACTGTGGGTGAGAGCACCCAAATGCAGACTTGTGGCCTAAAGAGAAAAACAGCCAGTCTACAGAATGTTTTAAGAGAGCATCACCCTTCAAACTACAGTGCTGAGGCCCTGAACATATAATATTGCAGCTGATCCAAGTCAGAGCAGGGAGTCTGCCTGTGAAACAATATTTCATTAACTTAACTCTAGTATTCTGGCCCTGTCTCAGCAACATATGCAAGCACATGGCTAACTTCAGAGCAAGAGAGTATCTCCATGAACTTACGCTCCTTTAGCAACCAGGCCATAAGTGAATCCTTTATGGTACTTCCTTAAAGGTGAAGCTCTTTACACGTTATTTTTATACAAAGCAATATATGTAAAAATTGTGGTGTTGCCATTTGTGATGAACACACAAATATTTAAAAAGATCAAGGATTATATAACTCAGGAAGCATGCTGCTGAGTGACACTAACACCGATGCACACGGAACAGGGTTGCCAGGAAGCATGCTGCTGAGTGACACTAACACCGATGCACATGGAACAGGGTTGCCCACCCATCAGCATTGGCCTAGAGTCTCAAGGAATTAAAGACTAGTCTTTTTAATTAAAAAGACTATGCTGTGTGATTAAATCTACAGGAAAACATCCAATCAAAATTGGTGACCCTACCATGGAAACTAGCGCACAGATCATAGATTTTAAATACGCCACAGCACCAATATTAATTTATTCTCTCTTCTTTTTTAACCTGAAGTAAAAAGTACACCAAAAAAAAAAAAAAAAATCAAGCAGTAGACAAAGTCTCTCCCAATCTGAAACAATCAATGGAGATATCACATTATGAGGTACAAGAATTAATACTGCTAGTTGAGCATTTTGAGAGACAAAATTTATGTTAAATCTATTTTGCGTCGGAAAAAAATCAGTTCATCTTTATGATAAAGTTTATTTGGCCACCATATTTTTTAAACATCTAAGATCTTTTTATCATCTTTTTGACAAATGTTTAAAGAGAAGTTTGTAAAGTAGAACATCATATAAGGGACAAGTCAGTAGTGTAGAGGATGATCTGGGGTGAAATCTTTGTGGAATAGTAGAAAAAACCTACTACTTTACACTTCACGCTTTCTTCCTAAGGATTTTAAAGCACCTCATAATTATTAATTAAGCTTCACAATATCTCCTTGAAGACAAGCTATTACACCTAGATAGTAAACTAAAGCATAAAATGCATTTGGTTAAGCAACTTGTCCAATGAAAAACAGTGACTCAACAGCAAAGCTAAATATTTGGAATATTGAAAGATACTAAGTCTTCACTTCACTTCATGTCTCCCATCTGAGGATTTCAAATTAAAATAGTACAATGTCCCAAATACAATAAAGTGCTGAATTCCACATGTAGCTGAGACTAAAAGCTCTCCGATACACACTTGTGCTTATTCTAACATCATTACACAAAGAATTCCAGGGGAAAATATTAAGCCATATTAAATAACAAATAGAGGAATGAAAGTGGGACAGATTGACATGACAAAGAAACAAAAAGGTATCGCAATTCAGCAGCATCCATAATATCAGATCAAGGCCAGCATTTACTAACACCTTCTCATGATACATTTCTCTTTACAGCAATACTACATTATATCTTTGTATTTATCACTATCATTAATTATGAATAATATTTCCTTAAGATTTTCAGCTGTTCAGCATTTGTGCTGTTTCACCGATACTGAGCCATGAAGAGGGCAAATTGGCCTCAGGGTAATTTAATGGAATATAGTTAAATTTCTAGTCCAGTATACTCACTGCATGCAAAGTTGTATAAAGAATTTCCAGTTTTATTATAGTGACAGAGAGATACCTGTGTTAGTCTGTATTCTATCAGAACAAAAAAGCAGTCCTGTAGCACTTTAAAGACTACAAATTATTTTGTCAGTCTTTAAAGTGCTACAGGACTGCTTTTTTCTTTTGATCAGTTTTATTATGAGTCTCACAATATGTGGCAGTGTACTTAAAGCTTCAGTTCTTGGAAACAAGTGGTTATGTCAGAAGCTCAGCTGTTGTTTAAAAGTTATATATATATTAAGGATGTCTAGCCTTTAGGGTTGCAAAGAACAGCTTGAAAATGTGATCCAAGTTCATGCTAAAAAGCTAATAACCCCAAAAGTATTGTTTGTTTATCTCAGTATTTAAGCCAATTTAATGACTTTTAGGGGGCCTGAAATATGGATTTGGAATTCTTGAGAGCTGACAATGCTGAGTTTGTATTATCCATATCATTTGACAAATACCATAAAAGAGTGTAAAAGGTCATATTTTAAAAGTATATCCAGAAAGATGTAAAGTGCAGCCTTAACTTTTAGAATTACTTGACCTGAATGATTTCTCAACCTTAACTGTGGTTGCTGAAATCAAAACAAACACCTAAGTTTGCTTTGCATGGAACTTTTAAGGAAGAGTAAAATTTTAAACAACAAAATAAACAAACAAACCAACCATCCTATGTTGTTCAGCTTCTGGAGCTTCTACCCAGGGTTAGTTTGCATACAGATTATTTTTTTAAAAAAATCTGAAGTGAAGAAACCCATAACTGCTGAAATCAGAAGAAATAATTTCAATTATCAGGCCATGATGTTCTTCACATGCACTAAGAGGGTATATACTTTCCCCAAAGTGTGTGTCTGCAGCCATGTACATATAAATATGAAGAGTATTAAGAGAGTTTTAGTATAAACACACCACTGAAGATCTTAGTTCTCTGTACCTTCCACAGTAATTGAAAATACTCAGTCAGAAGGAGGCAGAGGGCTGCAGCTTTTCCATTCCTTGATCAATAAGTGCTTACTCTGCATCAGATTTATCCAATAGCAAGTATGCCACACTTATTTAAGAAAGTATCATGTAGTTAAATATTTTCCACTTCACTTTCCACTTTTGGACTGCCTTCTATTTTAAAAAACTACCTTGAAATGGAATAAATTGTATTTTAACTGAAGCATATAAAGCGTAGGACAGGAGTTAGCAACCCCTGGCATGGGTGCCAAGAATGGCACTTGAGCCGATTTACATTGGCCCGTGAAGTGAGAACTCAGCCCCTCCCCTTCTGCCCCATGCAGCCTGGAGCTTGCTCAAAGCCATGCTGCCTGTGGATTAACAAAAAGCCAGTTAATACTACCAACCCCCACCCAAACAGTAAAGCTTTGCAGCTTAGTTTATTTATTAATGAAGCTGTCATAAGTAGGACTGTTAGTGATTTTAGAAAGTATCACTGGCACTTGGACTGTGCATAGAGGTCAACAGGTCAAATTTCATCACTCTACCTCAGAAAGGTTGCTGACCCCTGGTTTAGGAGATAAACCTTTTTTAACCAGACATTGAGCCATTGACCACTACCCATTGGGCCCGTCCATCAAGCCAGCTTTCTATCCATCTCACAGTCCATTTATCCAATCTATACTTCCTTTAATTATGGGCAAGAATGTTGTAGGAGACTGTATCAAAACTTTGCTAAAGTCAAGGTATATCACATCCATTGACTTCCCCATGTCCACAGAGCCGGTTACCTCATCATAGAATCTAATCAGATTGGTCAAGCACGACTTGCCATGGGTGAATCCATGTTGATTGCTCTTGATCACTTTCCCCTCTTCCAAGTGCTTCCAAATGGATTCCTTGAGGACCCCACCCCATCCATGATTTTTCCAGGAACTGAGGTAAGGCTGACTGGTCTATAGTTCCCTGGATTGTCCTTCTTTCCTTTTTTAAGCATGGGCACTACATTTGCCTTTTTCCAACCATCCAGGACTTCTCCCAATCTCCACAAGTTTTCAAAGATAATAGTCAATGACTTCTGCCAACTTCCTCAGTACCCTAGAAGCATTAAATCCAGACCCATGGATTTGTGTGCATCTAGCTTTTCTAAATAGCTCTTAACCCATTCTTTCCCCACCAAGGGTTGCCACCTCTAGCCCATAGTCGGGGAGCTGACCTTGCCCATGAGGACTGAGGCAAAAAAACAATTGAGCATTTCAGCCTTTCCCACATCAACTGTCACCAGTCACTTCCCTCGTCCAGTAATGGCCCCACACCTTCCCTGATAACACTCTTATTGTTGACATGCCTGTAGAAATCCTTTTTGTTACCCTTCACATTCCTTGCTAGCTGAGATTCCAATTGTGCTTTTGCCTCCCTGATTACCGCCCCCACCCCTGCCCTGGCATTCTCCAGCCATATATTTATACTCCTCTTTAATCATCTGTCCAAGTTTTCACTTCTTATGTGCATCCTTTTTGAATTTAAGCTCACCAAGGATTGCCCTGTTAAGCCAAGCTGGTTGTCTACCATATTTGCTTTTCTTACTATGCATAGGGATGGTTTGTTCCTGTGTCTTCTATAACACTTCTTTAAAATACTGCCAGTTCTTCTGAACTCCTTTCTCCTTCATTTTAGCTTCCCAGGGGATCCTACCCATCAGTTCTCTCAGGCAGTGCAAGTCTGCTCTTCTGAAATCAAGGGTCTGTATTTTACTGTTCACCTTTCTTCCTTTTGTCAGAATCCTGAAACCTACCATCTCATGATCAGTGGAGCCCAGTTTGTCAACTACTTCTATTTCTCCTACTATTTCTTCCCTGTTTGTGAGCAGCAGCTCAAGCTGTGCATGGCCTCTGGTCGGTTCCTTCAGCACTTGTACCAGGAAGTTACACCCAACGTCCTCAAAAAACTTCCTGGACTGTCTGTGTGCTGCTGTATTGGTCTCCCAACAAATGTCCACGTGGCTAAAGTCTCCCATGAGAACCAGGGCCTATGATTTGGAAGCTTCTCTTAGTTGTCTGAAGAAATCCTCGTCTACCTCATCTACCTGATCTGGTGGCCTATAGCAGACACCATACACAACATCACTTCTGCTGATTCCACTTCTAAGCTTAACCCAAAGACACTCAACTGGCTTTTCTCCCTCCATAAACTGGAGCTCTGAGCAATCGTATTGCTCTCTCATATAAATCGCAACTCCTCCTACTTTTCTCCCCTGCCTGTCCTTCCTGAATAGTTTATACCCTTCCATGACAGTGCTCCATTTATGTAAGTTGTCCCGCCAAGCCTCCGTTATTCCAATCAACTCATACTTCTGTGACTGTGCAAGGGCCTCTAATTCTTCCTGTTTGTTTCCCAGGCTTCTTGCATTTGTGTACAAACACCTTAGATAATAAGCTGTTTGGCCTACTTTCTCATTTTGAATGAGTGGTTCTCCTTTGTTGTACCTTCTTCTTTCCCCACTTACCTCAGGGCTTATCTCACCGTCCCCCGACAAACCTAGTTTAAATCCCTCCTCACTAGGTTTCTAAGCCTGCCCACAAAGATGCTCTTTCCTCTCTTCATTAGGTGGATCCTGTCACTTCCTAGCAACCCTTTTTCTTAAAATAGAATCCCATGGTTGAAGAAACCAAATTGCTCTCTCTGACACCACCTGCGCAACCACACATTTACTTCCATGATTCAACAAAGTAAATGCGTGGTTGCGCAGGTGGTGTCAGAGAGAGGGATTTGGTTTCTACCATAAGGTTTGCTGGTGGCTGGGGCCAGTTATAAGCTCCGTGTGGTTTAACATGCCCCTTGTTACGGTATCCAAGCACATTGTTATGTTGATTGAAATAATACATTCAGTTGTAGTTGATCTTTCTGCTACTCAAACTCAGAAGTTCGGTGGAATTATCCTGGCATGCAAAACAGGCTCATAGGGCTCTTGTGAATTATGAGTTATAGAGTGTACCTTTTCAACAGCCTGAGGTAAGTGGAGGGTGAAAATGGCGAGGAACCTGATAATGAGCTGATTCTGGAATTGCTGCTTTTTACTTGATTAAATTGCTTCAGAATGTTATAAAGACAGAAGGCACCAGAACCGTCCACTGATTAAGCTAAATTAAATTAAAACAAAGGCAAAACACTGCTTCTGTAAGAGCTCTGGTTACCTGGAAACACAGATGAACCCAAAACATTGGTTTCAAGGCTTTCAAGGACACCAAGCAGTGTATCAGTAATGTGGTCCTTGTGGAAAAATACAAACTTGGAATTGACTTTTAGTAACAATTGTTAATAATACAAATACACTCTCAGGTTGGATGTCATGGAACTGAATCATGTTACATTCAGGGAAGCATAATGGTCTTAATATGTTTTCCATTAACTTTTCCATTTTCCCTTAGTCTCTTTTCTAAAACTGATTGTTGTTTATAAATTGTATTTGCTTTGAACAATATGTAAATCAGCAGTGGTTCACAGAAGTGCTCAATGTGAAGGAGGCCCCTGGAGTAGAGACCCTAGGGGACTACCTTATGCGATCACAACAAGGCTGGGGTTTGATTTCCCTGTGTCCCCCAGGAATTCTGAGCCTGGCCTTGTTGGGGTCACACGAACTCTGCCACACAGGAGAGTGGAAGGTGAACTCTGGGGTTTGCGGAGGCCTCTGGGTAAACGAAGTGGAAGCAGGGACTCAGATCCTTCCACTAGCCCATTTCACCTGGAGTAGTGTACAAACCGGGAAAGTTTCCCACAATAGCGGGACCATTTTCCGGCTTACCTTAGGAACACACACAAAGTTACAGTGATATTTCAAGTAACAAAAACTTAAGAGTTCTAATTTTAAAGAGAAAATTAGCTTTTTAAAGATAGACAAAGAAACAGTTCACAAACTGTTAACACATGTGCAGACTTGAGCATGATTAATAGATGAAAACATGACGAAATCTGTTCCTTTTCTATAGGCCTGCCAAGTCTTGACTACAGAGAAGTTTCTTTTGCTACAGTTTAAGGCAACTAATGCAGTATGAGAAGTTCAGTTTCTTGGGCTGTACTGGGTATTGTTGGGGTTATCAGCTATAGCTGAGGAAATCAGAACCATACACTCACATTTACTGTACGCCTAGGCCTTTCAGCCGGTCATAAGAAAGTCAGCAGAAGGATAACGTGTTGCAGTTTCAAACATTTTGTTTTGTATGGTTTCCAAACATCTTTATTTAACACATAGCTTTCAGGATAGTTTCTTTACCCTGTTTCTATGATAATGACACAGCTACTAAGTAGTTTCTAAATCAACATATTACTCTTCAAATACTGACAGAAAGGTCGCTGTGTTAGTCTGTTTTATCAAAACAAAAAAGCAGTCAAGTAGCACTTTAAAGACTAACAAAATCATTTACTAGGTGATGAGCTTTCATGGGACACACCCACTTCTTCAGATCATAGCCTTACCAGAACAGACAGTTCAATACATTTTTATACATCTTTAAGACAGATTATCAGGATAAAAGTATACTTGTTGTTTTAAAAATTACTTACAGGGGTTACAAGAAACACTTTAAGGGTAAGGCTACACTAAAATTTCTATTTTGTGATAAATTCATATCCCAAAAGAGAAACCTCATGGCCAAACACCACACTTGAACTAGCAGGGATATTTCAGCGCGATATTTCGTGCCTGCTATCCCACATTGTGAGAGGGATAGCGGGAATTCAAAATAGGCACTTATTTGGAACTTCAGTGCCATGTAGCCAGCACCAAGTTCGAAATAACTTATTTCAAGGTAGCTTATCTCGTTGCACAAATTGTTATTGCTAGTTATTGTAAGTTATTTTGAGATAGGACTACAGTGTAGCCCAAGCCTGAAAGTATTCAGATTGGAAGATTTTTAAAGATCTAAGGCTAGAGCCACATGACTACAGAAGATCAGCCCACTCTGCATTGATCTTCCGGGGTTTTGTTTCACGCGTGGGTCAAAGTCAAACCCAGAACTCCTCAATAGAGGTGAGGAATAAGGAAGGTCCCCAGGACAAACTCTCTTGTTGACTTTTCTCTGTGCAGACAGACATGCAAGCCGACCACCAATAAGTTGATTTTAGTGATGCAATTGGCATAGCTAAAATTGCAAATTGGTGTTCAACTTCTATGTGTAATGTAGACATAGCATTTTTCACCATTCATACCCTTCATTCTTTGAAGATCTCTTATCTTGGACAAATCAAAATAAGCTAGCCAGTCTCAGTTTCTAACTTTTTCTCTACTGGAACAATTTCAATTGCAAATAATGCAGAAGAATGTCTACATACGAAAAATGGATTTATTGATTATACAATTTCAAACATTTCTAATAATGATTAGCTTTTGGAGAAGCACTTTGGGCCCAGCTGCCCAATAGTGTCCCGTAACCACACATATTGCATTGAAATTAAATAGATAAGGATGAAAGTTTACAGAAATAGTGAATCTCTAAGTAAATCGTCTGTTCTTCCCCTTTTCCAAGTCTCCAAAATGTCTCCCAAAGAAATCAGGACACACTGTTTTGCCCTTCTACTCTTCTGAATCATAGTACCAACATTAAGCAATTTAAACCGGGTTGCCTTTCACATTTCTAACCACCCCCCACTTCAGAGAGGACAATTAGACTGTGTTGTGACTTGCCTTTCTTCAGTCATTAAAATCCCATAGGGAACCCCTAATTTTGTATATACTGTATTTCCGGAAGGCCCCCTGGCTAGAAGTAAATAGGTGCCAATTAGTAGGTTGCAGATCTTCATGCTGATAACATATTTAACTTCACTATAAATGACACAGGAGCTGTTATCAGAAGGAGGCAAGAGAGGAGAGAAGCACAGCACTGTACACGTAAGAAGAGAGATATTTACAGGACAGGAACACAGGATCAGGTCCTTCAAGTCTAGTATCCTGCTTTAAACAATGAAGAGTCGGACACTTCACTTGTTGAGCAGAGAAAGATGAAGTTCTTTTCTGAGCCAAGTGGTGGTCAACTTATCCTCACATGAAATTTGTCTACCTTCATTTTAGGGGACATAACTACAAATAGTGGCCATAAAACCTGAGCCCCTTTCAAAACCCTGCTGGTCTAGGTTCTCCTGTGGCAGAGAACTCTAAGGATGTTTACCCATTGTGAGAAATGGAATTTCGCTCTATTCATTTTTACTCCAAAAGATCAGCTTCATCTAAACCTATCTGGTCGCTAATCCATGGTTTATGCTCACAGACCAGCAGCCATGTTAGTCTGTATCTTCACAAAACAAAAAAGCAGTCATGTAGCACTTTAAAGACTAACAAAATAATTGATCCGGCGATGAGATTTCGTGGGGCAGACCCACTTCTTTGGATCTGGAAATAGTCATGCTTATGCCTGCTTATGCTTGTATAGGTTGATCTTTCTTTAAGGAAGCAGGAAAGCTGGTCAGCCCTGGTGAAGTTAATTGTGAAGCGGAAGGATCAGTTCTGTATTTGAATTTAGATGTGGGGAAGTAGCAGCTGTCCCTGTCATGTGTATCTGGTAAACAAACAAATATAGAAGAATCTCCTGCCAGCACATTATTGTTATTTATATTTATGGAGCCCCCTTCATGAGCACTCAGAGAGTTTGGGCAAACAAACCATAAACAAACTGTGGTCGTTCATAAAAAAAAAAATCTTCAAATTAGATTTTAAAATAGCAACTGGTCTGGCAAACTGCAGCACCCTGGGGAGAGCTTCTACCACAGGGACAGCAGCAAAGGCTTGATAAACGTGGTATTTAGGATGGGAAAATGGCAGCAGTATTATTATGACATAAACTATGGGCCCATGCTGGACGGCTTTGAAAGTCACTCAGGGCAGAGGAAGCAAGAATAGAATAAAAAAGGAACTGCTCTGTTTATGGGGAAAGTTCCTAAAGTCCATTTTACAGGCAGGGCTGGAATTCTTGTTTACTATCTGACACTGTGAACAAGGTTCTTTCTTTTGTCCATTTAAATGGTCTGCGAGTATGTCTACTCTGCAGTGCTATTTCAAAATAAGCTATTCCTGAAGAGATTTTCCAGCCTAGCTTATTTTGAAATAATGCTGCTACTTACAAAATGCATTTCAAAATAGCCCTCAGCTATTTGAAATAGAGAGTCTGTGCACTATAGAACCTATTTCAAAATAGAACCATTGGATGCATGATGGCTTATTTTAAAATAGGCGCTATCCCCTGTCAACACAGCCCTCACTTCGAAACAGGCTCTGTTCCTCATGGAATGAGGCTTACCTATTTCAAAGTAAGCCAACTGTTATTTTGAAATTATTTTGAAATAGCGGCTGTGTTGGGTTGACGCTAGCAGGGTTATTTCAAAATAATGGATTATTTCAAAATAACTTTGCTGTGTATATACGCCATGGGTGCATCTACACTTGCATTCCTGTTTCAAAAGAGGTATGCAAATGAAGTAAATCAAAAATGCAAATGAGGTATAAATTTGCGATTTGACACCTCATTTGCATATTCTAATTTCAAAAGAGCTTCTTTCAAAAGAAGAAAGCGAGTGTAGACACTGCTCTTTCGAAAGTAAACCCCATCTTTGAAAGAATCCTTCTTCTCTTTGGCCATTTCTACACAGGCCACTTTCTTCTAAAGTGGCGTGGTAATACACGGCCCGAAATATGCTAATGAGGCATGGATGCAAATTCCCCACACCTAATTAGCATATGGGAAGAAGAGGCCTCTGGAAGAAGGAGTTCCTTCTGGAAGCTCCCCTGGGGTTGCGCTTCAAAATGGCATTTTGGAGTCCAGACGAATGGTCTTCTGGACTCCAAATCATGTGACATTATGCTAATTAGGTGTGGGGAATTTGCATCTGTGCCTTATTAGCATATTTCAGGCCATGTATTACCAGGCCACTTTCGAAGAAAGTGGCCTGTGTAGAAACGGCCTTTGGGAAGAAGGATTCTTTCAAAGATGGGGTTTACTTCCGAAACAGCAGTGTCTACACTGGCTTTCTTCCTTCAAAAGAAGCTCTTTTGAAATTATAATACGCAAATGAGAAGTCAAATATGCAAATTTATACTTCATTTGTATTTTTATTTACCTCATTTGCATACCTCTTTCGAAAGAGAAATGCAAGTGTAGACGCACCCCATGGGTGATCTCTCTGTCCCTTTTCTCTCAACCTATCCACTTGCACAGAAGGCACAGATGTGCTTTCTCTGAAAGCCAGAACTAAGCTTAGGACTCATTAGTCAGGTCCTGGCTCTGGCGAAGGGCCCAAACCAAGTGCAGTAGGAACAGTTCCATTATGGGAGTGGAACGGGGAAGGACTGAGCCAGTTCAATGAAACATATTCAACCAGTTAAAAGAATTTCAGAGCACATGGTAAAGTCTGCCCTAGGAACTGGGCTGAGATCACACCAGACCAATGAGATGCTAAGGAGAAACTCTTCCCGAAACTATTTGTTTTAAATGTGTAAATGAATGAATAATAATTCTGCAATGAATGCAGCAGGAGAAAGGACAGATGATCACTTTTTAAAATGAGGTTATCTCAGAGTCATAGGTTGTATGTTGTAGTCCCAGCAGTACCAGTCATAACTGGCTGCTAATTACTTCATCTGTTTCCTTGCAGGACCGAATGCAACAGGAGAAATCATTTTCCAGCCTGTTGCTTCACTGGAAGTGGAGGGAAATTAAAGACTGGTCAGATCCTTGGAGCTGTTCATGAGGCTATTGGGAATTAGGCATGTGCTGCAATGCTCAGAACTAAAACAACGCCCATCCAAGTAAAGGAAAATATAAGGCTATTCACTGTATCGGACATAAACAGAGATACGATTCTTCATGTAAAGAAGACAGAATGGAAGAGGAGCTTTCACTATACTAGAGACGTAATCCTGGGAGGCACAAACTAATGCTCTTCGGTTAGAAAAAAAATGGTAGACTTTGCAGTTAAGATGGTGGTAAGCCTGGCTGCATTCCAGATGAGTAAGAAAATGGTCTCACAAGCCTCCTTTAACAGTTGTGTCATCTACATAAAGGAAAAAGAGGATGAACTTTGTCACCGAGTTTGAAGTAAATACTAAATGAGCAGCAGTTGTATCACTTGCCCCCGCAAAAAGTTCTTCTAGCCAATATTTTGGCTCGGAGGCAGGAATGTGTGAGAGAAGTCTTGACCTGTTCATTTCTCTGGTGCCAGCATGTGAAGGGGAAGAGGGATTCAGATAACCTGAAACCCCTGCCATTTTATATATCCAATAAAGGGCAATATCAAAGTGGCATTAAAAAAGAAAAGTTTTGTATGTCACAATGTTCATATATCCAGACTGTGCTTATAGTTTATCAAACTGTTGGAGAGATCTTAAGTAATTATGAAATATGTACCCAGCCAGGAGGAAAACTGAGACTTTCCTTAGTAGAACTATATAATGGCTCTTATTTTGAGAATGTTTTAATGGATTACAGGAGAGGGGAGGAGGAGTGCCATCTCAGCTTCACATAAGAATAAACAAAAGGTATTAATTTGGACAAGCTAATCGTGCACCTTGTAAATAGCCACACAGAACTGGCCAAAGCAAATCTGTCACAGACAAATCAAACTCAAACACCATTTAATCAGAGAAAAACACATGCAGATGTTCAATTAAAACTAGGAGCCTACAGTCTTGGCTCTATTTGCACTGGCCCACATTGTTTGTCAAGTAACAACGGTTGCTACGGGTGACACAGTCCACTCCCGTTTCCAAGGGCTGGTTGCTCAGCGACGGAGAGAATACTTCCCAAACCAAACAATACTATCCCCCAGCCTATCCTCCCCCCTTCCCCTGCCATCACACATTAACCAGATTGAAAACACACTTAATATGTCAGTGATTATTTTCAGAAGCCCTGGGATGGCTGATAAATAATTTCTTCTCTATAGTAACTAAAGAGGTGGGGTTGAGGTAAGGTTTATTCTATTTTTTCTGAAATAATAAAACAGTCCAGGCAGGCAGTGTTCTTAAAAGCAAATGTCCAGGAAAGGAGAACTTATAAATCCCTCTTTTATTTTAAAAATATCAACAAATTAAACACTCATTCAGGTGATAATAACTAGTCATTCTGCAAGCAATTGTCTCCTTTTCTAGCTCCTGCAGGAATACAACACAGCAAGTGTACTGCAAAAACTCACTACTACACAAACAAACTGTCAGAGAAGAAGTTTTAAGCTGTTTTTATGTCCTGTAATTGAAAAGCTTAGGAGAAGAAATGTGCATACAGAATTTTTCAGAATTCTGTGAATATGTGAAACTAGTTTGAACTCTACATTCTGCATTATTGTGGTGAGATTTGAAGCTGGGATTAACTAATAAAGTCTCCAAGAGTATTTTAGGAAAGAGCTAAGGTGTCTGTTATGTAAATACAGGAAGTTTTTAAGTATTTCGCTAGTTCAGTAGATATGGAAGATGATCCTAGGTACAATGGCATGAACTGAAAAACAAAAGTTCTGCTGTACTTGCTAATTATTATTAAAGCCACATGCTGCCTTAGATGCTCCCAAAGTCAGTGGAAATTGCATCTGGCAGAATTTGTCTCATTGCTCAGACTTTGAAATCACAGTTCATTCACTTATAAGGTCATCATGACATTGGCTCATCTTCATACTGACTAAAGACTAAGTTTTTAAAGAAAGTTGCTAATTCTAACTCTGAGATTTTTAGGTGTTTTAAAACTAATATGTAATGGAAATGGAAAAGACTTTTTTCAGGTATTAATCCAATGATAGCTCAGCCTTCTAACATAACAAAGTATTCTCTCTTCCACAACAGTAAACTGTAAGTAACAGGAATGAAATCCACAGCACTGGAAATCAGTGCATTACACTCCCTGCAGAAACCTGCGCTTTAATCCTTTGAACTAAGACTTGGTGCTTAAACTGTACAGGCTTTTTTTAATGCCATCACTGACATAAATGTCCTCAGCAATCTTCTGCCATCTAGTTATGTTCACTCCCATGTGACATGGAATCTGTTTTCAGTTGGATGACTTGGTCCAATGGCTCTGTAGAGCATGTGACCACTTTCTGGCGGATGTTCTGAGTGGCATTAGCAGAAACTGGAGGTAATTTCACTCTGTATCTGTAAGCCACACAGGACTTCAGCAAAGCTCAGGGCCAATGAAATTACAAGAGAGAAATATCAGAGGGGTAAGAAGTGAGTTAACTCACGAAAGCTCACGAAAGCTCATGCTCTAAACTTTTCTGTTAGTCTGTAAGGTGCCACAGGACCCTTCGTTGCTCAAGAGAGAAATAAGAGCTGAGAAAACTGAAGGACACATCCCAAAAGCATAAAACCAGCAATGGGACAAAATGCATATTGGGTCCAGTTATCAATATACCTTCTACACACGCTTTGCAAAAATGTAAGCGAATCCACAAGGTGCAGGTAATGGAGAATCAGGCTGGCTGTGTTATCATCATGAACTGATCTCTAACACTCACCTTCCATTGTTTAGGACGTCATTTCATTGTGTGTCACATTTTTCTGAATAAAAAAAAAACAAGCAGCCCTGTGACACCTTAAAGATTAACAATTTTATTTATTAGGTAATGACCTTTCTCAGGTAAGCCCCACTTCATTGGATCTGGAGCAAATGATGAAGCAGGTCTTATCCATGAATGTTTATTACCTGACAAATAAAATTGTTAGTCTTTAAGGTGCTACAAGACTGCTTGTTGATTATTTTGTTTTGTTTTGTGAATCTACAGACTAACGAGGCACTCTGCTGAGACATTTTTTCTGAGTTACGTTACATGCTCTATATCTATTTAAGGCTAAGCTTGGCAGAGACAATAAACTCTTATTCCTTTAATTATTGTCCTAATAAATCAGTGATTGGCAATATCTGATCTTTTTTTTTTCATTAGAATTGAACAATTAATTTTGGACCAGTCAAATACCCAGTCCTATAAAACACTAAAAAGTGTTTTAAGTGGGCTAGGAATCTTTACTGCCAAAGTCTACAGTCCTCATAGGTGATCTTTGTAAGAGAAGAAGTGGGCATTGATCTTTGGTGAAAGGTGCCAGACTATTTGATAACTCTAATCAGTGGTTAGAGCCTCCCAAAGCAAGTAAGGCCCTTTCTATCAGGTGAAGGAGGAGCCACAATTTAAGTAATTTAGTATGAAGGATGCCAGTCTGAAAACTGAAGAACAGAGACCTGTGTTTAACCCTGAGGGTGATACAGAGAATGCAGAAGTGCCTCACCAACATGCCTTAACCTCAGGGGGGCTGACAGACTTGCTGGGCCCCTGGGCAAGGTGGTGAGAAAAGGGAGGGGGGCAGGCTCCATGCTGCTGGAAGGGGCAAGACCTCAGGTGGAAGGGGCAGGCTGAAGCAGCCAGCCCTCAGCACTGCCTGAAATGTGCTACACTGGGCTCCAGCGGCAACTTAAAGGGCCCAGGTCTCTGGCCATTGCCACTGCTGTGGTAGTGGCAGTGGCAACTGGGAATCCATGGTCCTTTTGACTCACTGGACCCTGGGACAGTTGCCTCTTTTTTCCCACCTCACAGCCTGTCAGCAGGCCTGCTTAATGCAGGAAGAGCCAGTTCAGAGAGAGAGAGGGAGGGAGTTTGCTCCCTACATCCAGCTAATTCTTAGTCTCTCAACTAAGGCTGCCATCGAACAGGGTAATGAGTGTCAGACAAACAGCTCTGCTGGAAACTAAACTGAGACCCACCAGCTCATTTTCTAGATGTCCGTGTGAAATGATAACTGCTCGTAATCGCTACTGACCTGGGCTGGATCAAAGATTCACTCCTTCGAGTCAGCCAGCCCCATTCGAGCCTTAAAAACACTAAAAAGTCATAATGCCAAGCCAAGGACATTAAAATAGCAGCGTTTTGAACTCCTGCAATTTTAGTGTGAGTGTGGTGAAATCTGGCATTACTCTTAAAGTCCTGCTTGCTGGAGTCATGTTATTACCAGAGAATCTGAGCTTCCGTTAAAACCAAGCCAAACACACAAAAGTTTCTACCGCTCAGGACTGTGTACAAAAGGCTTGAAAATTTGACTTTCAAGGGCTCCAATATGAGATAGCAAACCAACAGAACCAAAATAGTGTATTTTTTAAAAAAAGTTCATTATTTTTAAAACAGTTGCATGCTTTTTGGGGGAACTGACTCATGATTTTTAAAGGCTAGGGGTTGGCAATGCTGAAATAAGTCTATGCATGTACCATGTCAGCCCAACTCTTTGAAGGTATAAAAAGAGGAAAAATGTTCTTAGTTTCTAAAAATACAGATGAAAATAAAAATCTCAGTTTTCTTTATTTCTTTTTTATGTGTGAATTGCTTAGGTCAATGCAGCCACTTCCCAGTACACATGGAGTTTGCTGCACATGCTGCCTTGCATCCTGAAATAAACATGAAATAAAAATAAGCTCCGGGCTGTACAAGGAAGGAAGAGAGACCTCAGCTTTTGCATGCACCAAATCTGAAGATTTTTTTCCTCAATTCCTTTTCTAAAGCACAAAAAACTGAAGAGGAAAAACGGGCGGGGGGGGGGGGGGGGGCACAGAGACTGATGATCATGCTAGAACTAAAATACCCATTAGTAGCAAATTCCACCCACCTCCTCCCGCTCCTTAAAATATGAGCTCCCTGGGTCAGGTTCCACCCACAAACCTAAAAAACTAGCTCCAACCACATTGCTTAGTCAGACAGGCTTTTTTTATCCTCCAGTGTGTCTAGCTGGCTGCTAGGCAACCAGAACAGCTTTGTTGCTCACATGCATTAAGTAGTAACTATTATTTCATTCCAGTTTTTTAAAGGGTGACAACATGGATTTACAACAGAATGTGCTGTCTCCTGAAATGGAGTGAAATTCTAGGCTAATTTGGAAAGATCCAAACTAAAGGCTACTCAGAGTTTGCTGACATTCCCACAGATGGATCTGGTAAATTATCGGATAATTTAAGCCCACGTGTCACCTTTGGTGTGGGCACACTGCTACCAGTGGGCACTGCTCATGTGGATTGCCTCCAACGGCTACTATACAGCAGCCATTTGATGGAAGCATCCATTAACGATTTCTACCTGTTTTCAATAAGAAGTCCTGTGGCTCCTTGTAGACTAACAGATATTTTGGAGCATAAACTTTGGTGGGCAAAGACCCGCTTTGTCAGACGCATCTGATGAAGCGGGGCTTTGCCCACAAAAGCTTATGCTCCAAAATATCTGTTAGTCTATAAGGTGCCACAGGACTTCCAGATGTTTTTGAAGACTCAGACTAACTCGGCTCGCCCTCCGATACCCGTTTTCAGTTTTTGTTTCTAAGTTTTGATGTTTGTACCGTCTCATTTCTGGTATTATGTGCCCCCCCACCCTCACAGAGGTGGCCCAGGCCACATGGTGCAGTTCAGCACAAAGCATTTGAGGAGTTATAGAAAGAGCACAAGCAGGTGGAGATTGGGACAATCAGATCCTTCCTTCTTTCAGTGAAACAGATCTGCTGTCCAGATGGGTGGAGAGTTACTTCCCTTTCTTCCTCCCCTGGGATTCTACTCTGGCATGGCTCCAGAAGCTTGGGTTTGCCCCTTCATATCTTGGTAGATTATGCTTTTTAGAGACACCTTCAAGCCTGCAAACTGAGAGGGAGAGCTAAAAAGAGCAACTGTGCATCTAAGAATATGGACATAAGCATTATACAGAATAAATTCAAACTTAGCATGCAGTAGTCTAGTTCCCTCTCAAGCTAGACTGCTACTGACATCAGGGGAAGTTTTGATTGAATAAGTATCAAAGTATTGGAATGTAAAGTTTCTTCTAGTTTTAGGGCTGCACATGTTTGGAAATACTTCTGCCATTTTATACAGAGCAAAGATAAATTCCTAGATATCACTGTCAAGATTTATCATGGAATTAGGAAATTAAACTGGGTTAAAAGACAGAAATAGCTATCATACCCTCCAAGAACAGTAGTTCACATGGTAATCAAAAGGGTTGCCAGGCATCTCAGTCAAAAAGGGACTCTGGGTGGCACAGTAGACCAAGACATTAATATTCCAGTCACCAATGCAGCATGAGCCCATGGCTAAGGCACGTTCCCTACCTGCCCTGACTCTGCGCATCTCCAGGAAGTCACTCCACAATCTCTGCAGTCCCTAGGTTCCGGGAGGCTCCACACAATTCCTCCATCCTGAGTGCCAGTGCTGCAACTCCCATTGGCTGGAGACCACAACCAATGGGAGCTGCTGGGCCTCCCTGGCTGCCCATGCACTTAGGGACCATAGGGACTTTGCTGACACTTCCTGGGATCCATAGTAAGGGCCACTGGGACCCTACACCCTAAATCCTCCCCTGCCCCACAAGCTCCTGCCCCAGCCTGGTGTCCCTTCCTAATCCCAACTCTCTCATCTCTGGTCCAAAGTCAGAGCCCACCCCCAGCTGGAACCCACACCCTTTGGAACAACGACTCCATCTTCCAGCCCAGAGCTCTCTCCTGTACCCAAACTTCTCATCCCCTGCCACCCAGCTGAGAGCTCACACCCCCAGCTGGAGCCCTCCCCCACTTGCACACCCAACCCTGCCCCAGCCAGTGAGAGTGGGATAAAGCAAGTGAGAGAGCGAGGGTGGATGGGAGCAGGGCCTTGGAGAAGGGAAGTGGGTGAGGCCTCAGGAAAGGGGCAGGCGTTCGGTTTTGTGTGATTAGAAAGTTGGTAACCCTAGAAATCAGTCTTTGAATTATTTGACAGTTTAAGATACAAATTACTGACAGAAATGTTAAATGGTGTCCTACTGGAAACAAATGGTTAATGAGGTGTTTCTGCATACCATTTATGGCAAAGATCTTACGTGGTACTATACGAAATAGAAAATAAAGACAACATTAAACATTTTTGTTTTCATTGTTCACCTTTCCTTCATCTCTCTCTAGTGTCTTTCCAGTTCTTTATGCACTTTAATATATTGACCCAGCTGCATTTCTGAGATCACACATCAACTGATCACACATCAAATCTATCAGCTCTTCCCTTGCTCATCTTCTCTCCACAGGGAAGAATAAACAAGAATAAATGAACAAACAAACAAACTCCAATTCTTTAGCCCGCAACAAAATCAAATAGCTTTTTGGAAAGTGAAACGGCTGCTACCTCTGAAGCAGAAAGGAAATGGACTTTTCCGGCTGTTAAGCAACAACCTCTGTGCTAAATATTTTTTATAACAGGGTAACAGGGGAAGCAGCCATAGAGTCAGAGAGCCTCATACAGGATCTACCAGTCTGTCATTTGGATAGAGTGAACACAACAGCAAGGATTTTTATTTACAAACACTTTGCAGGATAGTACCCTGTAGAAGTAAACACCCCAAGATTTACACGTTAATAACTTCACTGGTGAGTGTAAGTCTAAATTTTAGTGGGGCTATTCATATGTGCGAAGTCATTACAGGATCATATCCAATCGCCACACAACTAAATACAATGTACTAGTAGATCAATAGTAACTGCAATAAATTCACATAGAAAATAGTTGCAAGTAAATTTTCCCCAAGCAGAAACTCTCCAAAGTGTCCAGAAAACTTTGAATGAATGCTACTCCTCCAAAGAGAAAGGACCTGCAGAACCATCCTTTGGAGTTCATATTTGAGTAACTGCAAAACCTTATGGCCATTATAATGTTAATTCTTAGCTTTACTGCCTAGTTGTTGTCAAGAAATATAATTACTTGTTGTGTAGCTACGATACAAACTGGAAGGAATGCTAACAATGCCCTTGCTTACAAATAAAGGAACAAGATTAAGAGACCACAAGTTCAAGCATGTATTCTGGGAGTTGTAAAGAATGTACATACATGCCCCTCTACAGAGACTGAAAGGAAATCAGATTAAAGATCTGTTAATAGTAGGCACATATCCCCCCACACATACACCTCACCACACACCCAACTCCCCCGTGTTCAAAATACAAACCAATAAGAAAAAGCAATTCAAGGGCAAACCTCAAACTCTGTCCTTAACTCATAAGAGCATAACAGCAATAATGGGTCAGACCAATCATCCATCTAGCTCAGTATCCCATCTTACAATAGCAGACAATGCCAGATGCTGTTTAGAGGCAGTAAGAAAAGGATCTGGGCATTACAGTTGATGAGAAGCTGGACATGAGTCAACAATGTGCCCTTGTAGCCAAGAAGTCTAATGGCATAATGGGCTGCAGGAGTAGGAGCATTGCCAGAAGATCTAGGGACGTGATTGTTCCCCTTTATTTGACACTGGTGAGGCCACATCTCGAATAGCCTGTTCAATTTTGGGCCACCCCCCCCATTACAAAAAGGATATAGACACAACGGAGTGAGTCCAGTAGAGGGCAAGAAAAATGATTAGGGGGCTGAGGCACATGACATAAGGAAGGGCTGAGGGATTTAGGCTTATTTAGTCTACAGGAGAGAAGAGTGTGGCGGGGGTTGATAGCAACCTTCAACTACCTGAAGGGGGATTACAAAGACAGTGGAGAAAGAACGTTAGCAATAGACTCAAGTTGCAGTGGGAGAGGTCTAGGTTGGATATTAGGAAATACTATTTCACCAGGAAGGTGGTGAAACACTGCAACAGGCTACCTAGAGAGATTACAGAATCTCCTTCCCTATAGGTTTGTATTCTCCCGTAGTTAACACCTCCACTGATAATGATCTATCACTGGGATGATTTAGTTGGGATTGGTCCTGCTTTGAGAAGGGGGTTGGACCTGAACTCCTGAGGTTTCTTCCAGCCCTATAATTCTATGAATGAACAGAAGATGACATTTGTTGAGTCGTCCATCCCTTGTCATCCGATTCGAGCTTCTGGCAGTCAAAGATTTGGGGACACCCAGATCATAGGGTTTCCACCCTGGCCATCTTGCTTTATATCCATCAAAGGAGCTAATTCTTTTTGAACCATTATACTTTTGGCCTTCACGATATCCCCTGGCAATGAGTTCCACCAGATGATTGTGCATACATAGTGTGAAGTACTTCCTTATGTTAGTTTTAAGCCTGCTGCCTCTTAGTTTCATCCAGTGACCTGATTCTTGTGTTATTTGAATGATTAAAAAACACTTCCTTATTCACTTTCTGCAGATCATTCATGATTTTATAGATCTCTAACACACCACCATCCCATTAGTCATCTTTTTTCAGCTGAACAGTCAGTCTTTTTAATTTGTCCTATATATAAGCTGTTCCATGCCCCTAATCATTTTTGTTCCCTTCGCTGTGCTTTCTCTAATTTTAATATATCTTTTCTGATATGGAGTGACCAGAACTGCATTCTGTGTTCAAAGGCAATGTCTAGACTACAGGATTTTGTCAACAGAACAGTCATTTTTGTTGACAAAACCCCTGGTGCATACAGATTCCCAAGGGTGTTCCATCAAAAGTAAGTCGACAGAATGCCGTGCTTTCCTCGACAGCTGTATCTTGCTCGCCCTGAGGAAGAACACCACTGTCAACAGAAATCTGCCAACAACATGCCAGTCTGGATGTTCCAGGGGCCTTTTGTTCACAGAAGAAGCTTCTGGGATGTCTGCTGTGGTTCTGGGTGGCTGGTTTGCCAAAAGAGAGGCCAGACAGTCCCACTGCTCTCTGTTAACAGAACCGATCACTCTTTCAATCCACCCTACAGTCTGGACATGATCTGTCAACAGAAGCTGAGTCACAAGATATCTTCTGACGCAAACTTTTGCTGACAAATCCCTGTAATCCAGACACAGCCACAGTGTGGCCATACTATGGTTTTCCTAATGATTCCTAACATTCTGTTACCTCACCCAGCCGGGACTTAAAAATCTGTAAGGATGGAGATTCCATCACCTGTCTAGGTAACACATTCCAGTGCTTCACCGTTCTACTGGTGAAGTAGTTTTTCCTAATATTCAGCCTACACCTCTCACCCTGTAACTTTAGGCCATTGCTCCTTGTTCTGCCATCAGTCACTACTGAGAACAGCCTCTTTCCATCCTCTTTAGAAGCCCCCTTCAGGAAGTTGAAGGCTGCTATCAAATCTCCCCTACTCTTCTCTTCTGCAAACCAAATAAACCCAGATCCAGCCTCTCATCCACTGTAATCCCCAAGTCCTTTTCTGCTGTACTTCTACTTAACCAATCAGTCCCCAGCCTGTAACCATGCTTGGAATTCTTCCGTCCCAGGTGCAGGACTCTGCATGTGTCCTTGTTGAACCTCATCAGATTCCTTTTGGTCCAATCTGCCAATTTATCTAAGTCACTCTGGACCCTATCTACCTGTCCCCCTACCTTAGTGTCATCTGCAATTTGCTGAGGGTGCAATCCATCCTTCATCCAGGTAACTAATAAAGATGTTGAACAATACTGGCCCCAGAACAGATCCCTGGGGAACTCCGCTTGAAACAGACCGCTAATCAGACATTGAGCCATTGATCACAACCCGTTAGGCCTGATCATCTAGCCAGCTTTTTATCCACCTTATCATCCATTTATCCAATCTATACTTCCTTAACTTATGCGCAAGAATATTGTGGGAAACTGTATCAAAAGCTTTGCTTAAGTCAAAGTATATCACATACATGATTTCCCTGTGTCCACAGAGCTAATCAGATTGGTCAAGTATGACTTGCCCTTCATGAATCCATGTTGACTACTCTTGATCACTTTCCCCTCTTCACAGTGCTTTAATAAAAGGTGGCAGGCTATAATAAACCAAAAAAAGGTTTTTATTTTTTAAAAGAAAAGGAGATTTTTCCTGGCTTATGTTTCTGAGTTAATAAGCAATTACAATATCTTGAACCAATTTGCAGCTGTATATCACAAATTACCAATTAAAGAAGTTTCATAACAAGTGAAAATCATTTTATAGCTGGGAAAATAGAGGCCACCATTAATAAAACACCACAGTGACACATTTTAAACCAGAACAGTCCGTCATTTTTATTTGTTTGTTTATTTATGAAATGCTCCTGTCAACAAACCTCTAGAATGAGGTGGGCAGCCTGTAGCTCTGGAGCTGCATATGGTTCTTCAGAAATTGATATGCAGCTCCTTGCATAGGAGCCAACTCCAGGTCTGGAGCCACAGGCACCAACTTTCCAATGCTAGCAAGTGCTCACTGCTCAATTCCCAGTTCTGCCCCAGGCCTGACCTCTGCTTCTCCCTTTCCCCTGCCAACGCCTCCACCCTTCTACTGAGCCTGCTCTGCCCTTGCTCATCTCTCCACCCTCTAGAACCTCCTGCATGATTTGGGGTGGGGGCTGATAGAGGGTGGGAAACTCTGGGGACAGGGAGAGGGAGCAGCTGGGAGTCTGCTGGGTAACTATTCAATCACTTATGTGAACTCCATGTAGAGATGGCATTGGAAGAGGATGTTCATGTGCAGTCTGTCAAAGTACTTACAGTTACTCTCCACAGAATGCATTTTTGATGACTATACAGTATGTAGTAACTGAGTTTTACAAGGGAGTGAAAGCAAACCAATCTTCCCAATAGCCTTACACTGCTGAATTACTATACTAATCAGTGGAGCCAACAACCACAGGAAAGTAAAACTTTGAGGAAAAGAAGACTCCTTGAACCACACAGCCTGTAACAACAAAAACACTGATAGTGCATTTTAATCAGACATTAATAACTACTCTCTGAGTGCGGTTATCCAGCCAGTTTTGAATCTACCTTATAGTAGCCCCATCTAAGTTGTATTTTCCTAGTTTATTGATAAGAATATCATGTGAGACCATATCAAATGCCTTACTGAAGTCTAGGTGTACCACATCCACCGCTTCTCCCTTATCCACACGGCTCATTATTCTATCAAAGAAAGCTATTAGATTGGTTTGACATGATTTGTTCTTTGCAAATCCATGCTGGCTGTTCCCTATCAGCTTATCACCTTCCAAGTGTTTGCAGATGATTTCCTTAATTACTTGTTCCATTATGTTTCCTGGCACAGAAGTTAAACTGACTGGTCTGTAGTTTCCTGCGTTGATCTTAATCCCCTTTTTATAGATGGGCACAATATTTGCCTTTTTCAAGTCTTCTGGAATCTCTCATGTCTCCCATGATTTTCCAAAGATGATAGCTAGTGGCTCAGATACCTCGTCCATCAGCTTCTTGAGTATTCTAGGATACATTTCATCAGGCCCTGGTGACTTGCAGACATCTAACTCTCCTAAGTGATTTTTAACTTGTTCTTTTTTTATTTTATCTTGTAAACCTACCCCTTTCCCACTAGCATTCCCTATGCTGAGCATTCCTTCTTCAGACTTCTCAGTGAAGACCAAAACAAAGAAGTCATTAAGCATCTCTGCCATTTCCAAGTTTCCCGTTACTGTTTCTCCCTCCTCACTGAGAAATGGGCCTACCCTATCCTTGGTCTTCCTCCTGCTTTTAATGTATTTATAAAAAGTCTTCTTTTTTTCCCTTTATGCCCATAGCTAATTTGAGCTATTACATGATTGCTTCTTTATGTAACTGTGACACCAGCATACATATGGTGAACAGGCCAAGCAGACAGTTCTTTCAACAACTCGGCTCCAATTCTGAGTATCTAAATGGAGCAGCCACAGACTGAGTGCTTGAAAGGGATGGGAACTCTCCAAGAAGTCCAGCCAAGGGGTAGCAAGCTTACAACAGAAACAGAATCCACAGTGCAAAGGTCAGTAAAGCTGATTATTGTTGTATTCCCTGCAGAAGGAAGATCAGTATTATTCAAAGAAATGAAGGTAAGGTAGACACATTGGAGGGTAGAGATAGGGTCCAGAGTGACCCGGATAAATTGGAAGATTGGGCCAAAAGAAATCTGATGTAGCTAATGGCACATGGGGGTGCATTAGGAGGAGCATTTCGAGCAGATCTAGAGAAGTTGTTTTTCCCCTCTCTTCGGCACTCGTGAGGTTACCTCTGGAATATTGTGTCCAAATTTGGGCCCTCCAGTATAGAAAGGATGTGTATGTGCCAGAGCAGGTTCAGCAGAGGGCAACAAAAATGATTGGGGGGCTGGAGCACATGACCTATCAGGAAAGGCTGAGAGATTTGGGCTTATTAGGACTTGGACTCTATTAGGGTTTAAAAAAGAGCTTGATAAATTTTTGCAGGTCAGGTCCATAAATGGCTATTAGCCAGGGATAAAGTATGGTGCCCTAGCCTTCATAACAAGGGCAGGAGATGGATGGCAGGAGATAAATCACTTGTCTTCTGTTCTCCTTCTCTGGGGCACCTGGCATTGGCCACCGTCGGCAGATGGGATGCTGGGCTTGATGGACCTTTGGTCTGACCCAGTATGGCCATTCTTATGTTCTTATGTTCTTATTTAGATTGCAGAAGAGAAGACTGAGGGGTGATTTAATAGCAGCCTTCAACTTCTTGAAAGGCAGCTCTAAAGAGGATGGAGAAACTGTTCTCAGTGGTGTCAGATAGTAGAACAAGGAGCAACGGTCTGAAGTTACAGAAGGAGAGAAGAAGGTTAGATATTTGGAAAAACTGCTTCAACAGGAGGGTGGTGAAGCGCTGGAATGTGTTGCCTAGAAATGTGGTGGAATCTCCATTCTTAGGGTATTTTAAGTCCTAGCTTGGCAAAATCCTCGCTGCGATGACTTAGTTGGGATTGATCCTGCTTTAGGCAGGGGTTGGACTCGATGACCTCCTGAGGTCCCATCCAGCCCTAGGATTCTATGATGACACCAGCATTGGCTTAAAAGGAGTCACAACATCTTTATCAATTTTGTATCAAAGCTGGATGAATCTCTGATAGGTACTTTCATGCCTTGAAGAGGAAGCAATGTAGGAGGATGTTTATCTGAGCTGTGGCAGCAACTGGAGACTGGTAGTATCAGAAGCAGCACTGAAAGTCATCCTCCACATCCGTATTAAGTGCCACCCAGTTCAGTTCCTCCTGCTGTGCAAGCATTGGGCTAGAAATACTTGGGCTTCCTTGAACAAGCATTTTTCTGTTCTGATAAAGTGAGTCCCGTGATGTTTAGTTGCTGTGTGAGAAAGGAGGTCCTTTCAGAGGAGCTTTGAAAAAACAAACGTCCGTCTTTTCAGTCTGGAATATTAAGACTGCCTGGGCATTGTTTGCTGGGAGAATTTACCCCAGTCATAAGGTCACCAACTTTCTGATTGTGAAAAACTGCCCCTCCTGAGTCCCCAGAAAGCCCTGCCCTTCCTGAGTCCCCAGCCCCTCCTCCCTCCATCCCCCTCTCTCCTCCACTTGCTGTCTTTCACTCGCACTCATTTTCACTGCCTAGGGGAAGGACCTGGAGTGCAGGAGTGGCAGAGCGTTCCAACGGCGGGGGTGTGCTTTAGGGTGGGTTTGGAATGCAGGAGCTCAGGGCTCCAGGGTGCAGGCCTGGAGGAGATGGTTGTGGAGTGGAGAGGGTGCAGGCTCCAGCTGGGTGTGTGGGCGCTGGGTGGGAGCAGGAATGAGAGGGTTTGAGTGCATAAGGTGGCTCAGGGCTAGGGGAGAGGGCGGGGGAACAGGACCGGGTCAGGGGTACAAACTCTGGCTGGGTGGTGCTTACCATGGGCAGCTCCTGAAAGCAGCCACTATGTCCCCCCAGCCCCTAGGCACAAAGGTGCCCAGGAGACTCTGCACACTGCCATTATCTGCAGGTACTGCCCCCACAGCTCCAACTGGCTGCAATTAAACACTAACGGCAGCTGCGGTGCCAGCACTCAGCCCGAGGGCAGCACATGGACACACGCACTCTCCCGCCACGGCTGTTCTTGCACTAACGGGCTGCAGCAGTGGCAACTGGTGAGGAGGATTCCCAGGGGGAAACCAGCCACATGCCCCTACTCTACCCCCTCTCTGACCCCTCCTCTGCTCCACCTTCGCCCGCCTCTTCCTCTGGAATGCAGTGCCACTTCCTGTGAGTGATGGGACAGTTCCACCCAGTGTTCCCTGTAAGCTGAGCACTTGGCCAGCCATTCAGGAGAGATTTGGGTGCCATCCAGCAGATAAGCAGAGTGCCCACAGCCAGCAGCACGTGTTTCTACTGGTGGTGAATATTTGCATATGTCCTGGTGCACATAACACAATTTATTCTGCCCACAGATGGAGAAAAGTTAGGAGGAAACACTGGTCTCGCCCTTACCCCAGGCTGCTCCAGGGGAAGAGGCAGGACTGCTCCTGCGCTCACTGGGGCAGGGCGAATGCTGGGGATGCACGTGACCCCCATACACTCCCCTATGCATCATGCCAGGGCTGCAGGGGCATGATGGCCTTTTCTGGAAAGCAGGGCAGGCAGAGAGCCTGCTTTACCTCATTGTGCCACCAGCCAGACTTTTGGCAAGACAGTCAACTCTGCCAGGGTCTGTTCTGGACCAGGCATTCCAGTCCAAAACCTGGGTCACCTGGCTAATTCCCCTTTCCAATCAGTTTGAACTAGCTGTCGTTCCTCTGCTCCCTCTGTGCTGCGCAGTTGGTAAAGCATCTTAGGAGGAAAGCTGTTATTATATCTCTCTATCTTCAGAGCTGCCTTTTAAGGGCATTCTCTCATTAAATAAACCTGGGTTTTTTTAGGAAATTTGAAAGAGAAATTCTATTTCATTAACACATTAATTCCCCCTAATCAACAAGGGTGACCAGTAGGAGTCAAACCTTTACGATCTGCACCTACGTCCTAGGACAAGGAGGGGAAGAAAAGAAGTATTAAATTAGAACAACTAAAGGAAATATTAGTTCAGTGTATTTATGAAAATATTACTCTCCCTATCAACTGTATATTTGTCCCTTTTCTATTCTTGTTGCCTCAAAAGTCGCTTATGGATTGTGACCTTATAACTCACATCCAATATGGTGTTTTTCAACTTCACTGGGCTCAGACCCATTTGTAAATATTCCTGACCTGTCATGACCCAGCGACTTCCTGATATGGCCCCAGAGCCGATACCTCTCATGCTCGGATCCTTTGGTGGGGAGAGGGGCTCAGAGCTAAAATTCCAGATGCTCCAGCCAGATGTGAACAGTAGGAGAATCCACTGACTGAGGGGAAAGCCAGCAAGCTAAAGCACCCCTAAAAACACACAGCTCTGCTGCATAGTCCCGTAGAGACAAAGAGCAAAGTGGCAGGAGGACTTTGGATCCTAGGGTTAAAGTGGGTAGGCTAGAGGAAGGTGTTAGGAGGACTGGAGGGGCTGAGGGTGCAGTGACAGGGAGATCTGGGTCTAGAATAGATGGACTGACAGAGGGGAAGAAGCCTACCCATGGGGGAGAGGCACATTTGAGGTGGGGGTTGAAAGGACAGGACAGGGGGTGTATAAAATGGGATGTCAGCCATCTGAAGGGCAGGTGTATGGACTGAGGGGCTGGTACTTACCATAGAATAAGGCACAAACTGTTCCCTCCTGGCCCCTTTCCCACAGAGTTTGCTGGGCTCATCTCCCCCCTCCAAGCATTGTAACATCTGGGACTGAAGCACTGTGCACAGCCAGCACCACAATCCTTTGACTGATTCTAGTGATTTAGTTTTGGGCTGAAACCCACAAACTCAGAAACCCTGTTCTAATACAAGCTAATTTGAGTGCTTCAAGAGTTGGAGAATATTTGAACTATATTAGAAGTAACCCGTCCCTCTCATTTGTCTATCTTGACGGGTAGTAAGGCAACACCTACTTCATTATCAATTTTAGAACAAAATTATTAGTTTGCTTTTATATATTAATTCCCACGTGCCATTATGGAGTACGAGATGAAGATTCAAGGCATTTCACACTGAGAACCCAGGGGAGGAGGTGGGAAAAGGGGGATGAGAATTACTGCATGCAGCCACTTACAAACAAACAATTCCAAATCTGAGATGAGTTAGTCACTAAGCCGCAGGAAAAATGAAAGCATGCTTCACATTAATGTGATAGCAGGAAACAACTGACTTAAAATACTATGCACAAATAATTGTGGTTAACAATTAACACATAAATAGAACTCATGCCAATAAGAATGAGATTACATATAGCCATTGTTAATACAAGCTAAGTATAATTTGAGAGATATAAATCCACATTATGGTAATTTCTTTTTGAAATGTTTGTTTGGGATGCTACTTGATATCAGACTTTTGCCAAAATAAACGTTAGTAGGACACATGTCAGATTATGCCATCTGCCTTTACCATTTCTGGTAGGCAAATCCTTTTTCAGCTCTTTTTCAAACCAAGAGGACCAGATTCTGTTCTTTTTAACATGATGTAAAATCTGGTGTAAATTCATTGAAGTCTAATTATTTACTCTATTTGTACAAGTGTAATTAAAATAAGAATAGAGACAAAATACTTTCCAGAAGCAGCTTTAGTTTTTGACAAACTAAACCTGTACAAATATTGTTTGAAATTAAAGGAACACTATGGTGATTATTTCTTACAGCTGAAATAGTAAATAAACTTTGGCTAACATGAAAAGAAAGAAAAATAGGTGCATTTTCACACTTCCTGAAAATCCTTTTTACTGCATTAGTGTCTTCAATCATTCCATAGTGGGGGAAGTCCACTGAGAGAGTGGGACAGAAGAACTGACTTTACCATTTAAAGGCACTAGAAATTAACATATTTCATCGTCATAATAATAAAACTATCTAGCTCTCATGTTGTACATTTTCATCAGTGTATTTCAGAAAGCTTTGTAAAGGAGGTCTTGCTATTGGGATGACCCCTATTTAGACATGAGTTTAATGGGGAATCTCAGGCATGGGATGTAGAAGTAACTTGCCCAAGGTCAACCAGCAAACCGGTGGCAGAGATGAGAATAAATTCAAGGTTTGTTCATTCCCAATCTAATGGTCTGTCCACTAAGCTACATGACTTTTAAGGTAGTTTGTCTTTTTTTAATAACGAAAGTCCTGTTAGACTAACTCCCTGATTCCAAATGGCAGTATTTACTATATCACACTCATGATTCTTTAGTTTCAATTTCCTTTGCCATGAATGGAGAAGTCATATCTTTCAATGTTCTTCTGCAACCTCTCAAAGTGGTGGCTTCCACATGATTATTAATTGTTCTCTTTATACAGTGTTTAAAACATCAACACCACAAGGGAGAGCAGATCACACAACAAGCCCATCCTGGACCCTTGTGCATCTATATAATGGAGATGAGTGGGTGAGGATACTTAATTCCTCTTGGGCTTCTGTCCTGCTACTAAGGTGGACATAATCCCAGAACTGTTCCCATTCTACTCATGCAGAGATGGAGCCTCCCGTGTTCCATATCTTGCTTAGCATTTCTGTGCTGAATTTACACGTGTAGCACCTTGCACCTGGACTGAGCAGGATCAAAGCCCAAGAATACCTGTTGCGTTAGGTTGAAGTGCACAGTATGTAGAAGTACTTTACAAGGTCACACCTAAAGAATTGTGATGTGAGAAGCAGCATTATATGAATGGTCTGATGAGATTTTAGACAGGTTCACCAATGCTAATTTGTCTAAGAATAAAGTCTACAACTTTTCATGTGAAGAACAATCTACAAACAATTCAGACTCATAACATCCTACGAGGGAGGTATCCCCATTCTCTGGAGAATGGGAGCACACAGAAGAACAGTACAGCAGACAGCCAGGCGCTGTGCCAACAACCACTGGCTCCAGTTATGCAGCAGCATCCAGACCTGTGCCGACTTTGGTAATCTCAGAGGAATGTACAAGGGTATGAAGAAGGCATTAGGACCCACCCAGAACAAGATGGCACCTCTGAAATCCAAATCTGGTGAAGTCATCGCTGACAAAGCCAAACAGATGGAGCGCTGGGTCAAGCACTACTCCGAGCTGTACTCACGCGAGAATGTTGTGGTTGACGCAGCCCTCGATGCCGTCGAGCTCCTACCAGTAATGGACGAACTGGATCAAGAACCGACTGTGGATGAACTGAAGGCAGCCATCGACAGCATTGCAGCAGGAAAGGCCCCTGGTCAGGATGGTATACCACCAGAGGTAATCAAATGTGCCGCGGACACACTCCTAGAACCCCTGCATGAGCTGCTGTGCCTGTGCTGGAAAGAGGGTGAGGTTCCACGGGATATGCGTGACGCTAACATTGTAACGTTGTATAAGAACAAAGGAGACAGAAGCGACTGCAACAACTACCGTGGAATCTCCCTCCTAAGCGTCACTGGTAAACTGTTCGCTCGCATCATCCTTGGCAGACTCCAGAAGATTGCTGAGAGGGTGTACCCCGAATCGCAGTGCGGATTCCGTGCAGAGAGGTCTACCGTTGACATGGTCTTCTCTCTAAGGCAGCTGCAGGAGAAGTGCAGGGAGCAGAGAAAGCCACTCTACATAGCCTTCATCGACTTGACCAAGGCTTTTGACTTGGTCAGCAGGGATGGTCTGTTCAAACTGCTCCACAAGATAGGCTGTCCTCCACGGTTACTCAAGATGATCCAGTCGTTCCACGAAAACATGAGAGGAACCATCCAATATGACGGCGCATTATCGGATGCTTTCAGAATCAGGAGCGGCGTCAAACAAGGATGCGTGCTTGCTCCGACATTGTTCGGGATCTTCTTCGCACTCCTCCTGAAGCATGCCTTTGGATCTTCAACAAAGGGCATCTTGCTGCACACAAGATCTGATGGGAAACTGTTTAACCGTGCAAGGCTGAGAGCTAAGACTAAGGTGTGAGAAGTCCTCATCAGAGACATGCTGTTCGCAGACGATGCTGCTGTAGTGTCTCACACAGAAGACCAGCTTCAAAAACTGCTGGATCGGTTCTCCAAAGCGTGCAAGGACTTTGGGCTTACCATCAGCCTAAAGAAGACAAATGTACTTGGTCAAGATGTTGCTGAATCCCCATCAATCAGCATTGACAACTATACGTTAGAGGTTGTCCACGAGTTCGTTTACCTCGGGTCCACCATCACTGACACCCTGTTGTTGGACACTGAGCTAAATAGGAGGATCGGAAAAGTGGCCACAACTCTGTCCAGACTCAGCAAGAGAGTGTGGAATAACAACAAGCTGTACACTCACACCAAAATGCAAGTCTACAGAGCCTGCATCCTCAGCACCCTCCTTTATGGCAGCGAGACTTGGACCCTGTATGCTCACCAGGAAAAGAGGCTGAACGTCTTCCACTTGCACTGCCTCAGGCGCATCCTTGGAATATCATGGAAGGACAGAGTTACCAAGACAGCCGTCCTCGAGCAAGCTGGAATCCCAACCATGCACACCCTCCTCGGGCAGCGTCGGCTCCTCTGGCTTGGCCACGTCCACAGGATGAACGATGGAAGGATTCCAAAAGACATCATATATGGTGAGCTAGCCTCTGGCAAAAGACCCCCCGGACGCCCCCAGTTGCGTTACAAAGATGTCTGCAAGAGAGACCTCAGAGAGGTAGACATTGAGCTGGACAACTGGGAAGAACTAGCAGACGACCGCGGCAGATGGAGGCAGGGGTTACACAAGGGCCTTCAGAAGGGCGAGTTGAAGATCAGACAGCTAGCAGAGGAGAAGCGAGCACACAGAAAGCACAATAAGGACTTGCCAGACACCCACTACATCTGCAAGAGATGCAGCAAGGACTGTCACTCTCGTGTGGGTCTTTATAGTCACAATAGACACTGTAAATGAAGTCTTAAATTGAAACTTTAAAGGGCGCGATCCATAGTCTGTGCAGACTGAAGGATGCCTACTACTACTGGGAGCACACAGCAGGCAAGCAGACAAAGGGAAGGTAAGGGTGGGGCAAATGCACAGCATTTCAGTGGGGCCTGGAGCTCCTGGCTGCCACTGTTGCTACTGCAGCAGCAGTGGAAGCTGGCACCTCAGACCCCTTTGAAATGCCACAGGAGCTTCACTCTGCTGCTCTAAAGGCTGAGGGGGATGACCCAGCACTGTATTCCAGGCAGTGCTAAAGGCTGACTGCCCTGAGCCCCTGCTTCTTCCACCTGAGTCTCTGCCCCTTCTGGGGCATGGAGCAGAACCCCCCAGACACTTTGCCCCCGGTGGCTGTTGGTCCTGCTGGCACAGAGAAAGTAATACCCTAAAATCCAAACAACAGGTCAGGAACAGAACCTGTTATTGCCAACCTAAAGCATTCAAACATCATGACTGAAAAAAAAGTTATAACATTTTGGTTTCTTTCAAATTTGCCTTTTGGCTTATGAGCCTTTTAGGATGCTCAGGACATGTTTTCAAGCTTTTCTCTACAACCACATAAGTTAGAATCCTGCATTTTTATACAATCACATAGTAGAAGAAGCTAAGGAATTACAAAAATCAAAAGATAGCGTAAGTTTCAAAATTAAATAATTAAATTTGATACATTTGTGTATAGCGTAGGTACACAGACTCTCTGCCTCTCTACACACATGTACAGTAGCTTAACCTTAAAGTTTGTATGGGTTGTGAAGGAGTCCCAAGCTAGTATTTTTAAGAAAAGGCAAAGTTATTATCCAATAATGTGACAAACTTCTCTGTACTAGCCTGTGAGAAACTATGTTCTTGCTTTGCTTCTTTGACAGTTTGCACCATGTGTATATTTAAAACTGACAAGATCATTAAATCAAATTAAAAGCTCACTTTCAAATTGTGTTATTCATTTATAATTAATGAGAGGCTTTTTTAAAAAAAATCATAACTCAGGTAATATTGAAGAAGTTAATATGACTTTAGACTGCAAATACATTGATGTAAGCTGCTAGCTAACAAAAAAAAGTGAACTCAAAGACCGGATCTGCAATTATTAAAGACATAATGAGTTAAGCACAGAATCCTAGAAATTACCCATTCCATCCTACAATGCTTAAGACATAAGCAAGATTAAATTTTCCATCAACACATATTTCAAGGATGAATTTAGTCACCAGAAGCCTTTTCTTCAGACTATGTCTCACATACTAAATCACCTGAGACACAGATCCACACAGTTAAATATAAACTGCAGCACAGGGACAGAAATGGGGGTTAGGGAATGTCAGTCATTCATCACACATATAGTGTTGATGTGAACTTTAGAAGCACCTATATATATATATATATAGGTCGTATATATATATATATAGGTCAACCAAAAATAGACACAAAACTATCAGACATCTTTACCTTGTACTCTCACAGTTCTGTTGCCCATGCAATGAATACTCCAGTAGGACTAGACAAATAATTGGGGAAAAGTATTAATATAAGATGTATTTTTAATGTATATTATGTGCCACAAAGCCAGCTAGTCTCAACATCTGACACATTTTGAGAAAGCTATGGAGAGAGTTCTCAAAGTTGCTACTTAAGAAGAGGATGCATGGAAACATTCTAAGTTATTTATTATAAAAGACTTTCTTGGCTTGCATTCTTAAAGCAAATCATTGCAGTAATGCTTGAAGCAGTTTCTGAAGAACAGAAAAGTGTGGCCCACGGCCTTGATCTCCAGTTCTGTAATTCCCTCTAAGTGTGCACACTCTGGCTGGGTCTACACGTGCCCTTCTGTTCGAAAGGGGCATGTTAATGAGCAGGTTTGAAAGATGCTAATGAGGCACTGAAATGAATATGCAGCGCCTCATTAGCATAATGACGGCCGCACTTTCGAATCGCCACGGCCGCCATTATGCTAATGAGGCACTGCATATTCATTTCAGCGCCTCATTAGCATCTTTCAAACCTGCTCATTAACATGCCCCTTTCGAAAGGAAGGGGCACGTGTAGACCCAGCCTCTATGTTTCTACAGGAGAAAAAAATCAATAAAATATTCATATAAACTCATAAAACAGGATTAATATTGAGAATTCCTTACTTTCCAAAATTTGTTTTCAATTCACTGTTGGCTTTAAATAAACTGATTGTACCCTACTAGGCTCAGGTTTCTGCAAAAGAACTTCCAATGAATATACAATGTTTATTACACCAGTTGATCCTATTATTTCTTACATTCCTCTCGTAGTGAGACATGAGCTTTATAACCCATCAGCACATCTGAGTGCTGATTTGGAGGGACCATCTCCCAGTGCAAGAGGATAACTCAAACTCCATATCGCTTCATGCTTTCTTGAGGGCACTAACAATGGTTCTCTACACATGGATTTATGATGTGAGTAGGTGGCACTTCAGAAGGTGGGTAAAAATCAGGTGGGAGCTCAATGGTTTGAGTATTGCCCTGCTAAACCTAGGGTTGTGAGCTCATCCCTTGAGGAAGCCATTGAGGGATTGGGGCAAATAAGTATCAGGGATAGTATTTGGTCCTGCCAAGAGAGCAGGAGACTGGACCAGATGACCTACAGAGGTCCCTTCCAGTTCTAGGAGATGCAGATCTCCAGTTATTACTTTTCTTATTATTATTATCATCATCAACTCATTGCACACAGGCCCCAGAACAGTCATTAATCCGTGAATGATTTGAAGCAGAGACTTAGTAGGAGATGGGTCCATATTCATAACCTGTGACATACAAAAAACCAAAAATGCTATCAGTTTTAGAATGGAATTCTGACTGCATATGACATTCTGTAGGTTTATACAATGGTGGAAGAGAATTTGAAAAGGGATTCACGGAACATATAACATGAACAATGTTCTGCATGTCTGAGAGCAGAACATAAGTTCAACAGCTGCCAAAATGAAAACTATGAGAACAAATTCCAGAACAATAGACTAATAGGAGACTTATCACAAGTCAAAGCATTAGATAATTCTTCAGGGAATATGAATAAGGACTACAGTGTGTATTATATCTGAACACAGTTATTTGGTGGCATTTAGGAAAAGAAATCTTGTTGTTTTAAGGCAGGAATCTAAAATAATGTTATACTGAAAATAATTGTTTCTATTAAAGACTGAACTGTTTCATGTATCAGCCTTTTCTCTTCCTCTTTTAAAACACTAGCCAATACAATGTCATGTTCTGTAAGCTTTACTATAACTTTTCTCATAGCAATATAATATTCATACTCACTTATACCCTCACTTCTATTATGTAGCTGGAATGCTTTATCCAAAAATGTAAGTGTTTGTAAAATCTACAAACGTGTAAAAGGGGACTGGACATTGAAATTGTTTGGGGCTTTGTTAGATGCTACAAGGCACTAGCAACAACAGATACTTTGCATGTGACCTGGGTGACCTGGATAAATTGGAGGATACAGACAAAAGAAATCTGATGCAGTTCAACAAGGAGAAGTGTAGAGTCTTGCACTTGGGATGGAAGTATCCCAAGCATTGTTATAGGCTGGGAACCAACTGGCTAAGCAGCAGTACAGCAGAAAGAGACCTATGGGGTATGGTGGATGAAAGGCTGGATATGAGTAAACAGTGTGCCCTTGTAGCCAAGAAGGCTAACGGCATATTAGGGTGCATTAGAAAGAGCATTTTGAGCAGATCTAGAGAGGTGGTTTTTCCCCTCTATTCGGCACTGGTGAGGACACATCAGGAATATTGTGTCCAGTTTTGGGGCCCCAGTATAAAAGGGATGTGGATGTGCTGGAGCAGGTTCAGTGGAGGGCAACAAAAATGATCAAGGGTCTGGAGCATGTGATTTATGAGGATAGGCTGAGGGAATTGGGCTTGTTCAGGTTACAGAAGAGAAGACTGAGGGGTGATTTAATAGCAGTCTTCAACTTCCTGAAAGGGAGCTCTGAAGAGGATGGAGAGAAACTGTTCTCAGTGGTGTCAGCAGAACAAGGAGCAATGGTCTGAAGTTATAGGAGAGGAGTAGGTTGGATATTAGGAAAAACTACTTCACCAGGAGGGTTGTGAAGCACTGGAATGTGCTGCCTAGAGAAATGGTGGATACATGCCAATTCACTTTCATCATCATTTCCAATACAGCACTATCTCCAGATCTGAAGGAGTGGGTGTCCCCCACCAAAGCTCATCACCTAATAAACTATTTTATTAGTCTATAAAGTGCTGCATGACTGTTTTGGTTTTTTTTTTGTTAGGATACTGGCTAACATGGCTACCTCTCTGTTACTATAAAGTAGGGGAAGAGTAGCAGCACTTCAGAGGGAACTCTGGTGAGGGCTGGGCCTTAAGGCTGCCTCATACACAGCTCAGGGATGTTCCACAAACCCAATTATCCTTTAAGATCATGAAGCCTGCTCTCTGTGGTGCAACATACATTCCCAGGAACAAGTGCTTAGATCAGCAATGCACAAACTATGCTGGTGAGTTGGCCCCATGAATGGCCCACCTTCATCTCAGTGGGCTGCAAGGTAACTGTAATCAAGACCATCACCAAAGATATGGTAGTTTTGCTAACTGAATTTGTCTACCGAGAATTTGGCGGGGGGCCTACTGAACCATAAGAGTGCTTCGATTGGATGCAGAGGGCTGTGTGCAACCAGCAGACACCTCATTTCACATGCCATGTCACGAGGATGCTTCAGCAACACAAGTAATAGGTAATAATGACAGATACATTTTATATGTATAAACGTTTCCATGACACTGATCACCAGAGTGTTCACACAACTTGTCTATATCAATGAATGTGTCATAAGAATACCCTATGAGGAAGGGACCAACAATTAGCCAAGTTTTACAGATCAAGGGACACAGAACTCAAATAGGGAGCCAAAGTGCAGTTGTGCATAGGGAACAGTGACAATTTTATAAAACTGAGCATTACGACACGGTTTCTTCCATAGTATATATACAAAAGACTGTTAACCAGAAATCTCCTACTCAGCTCATCCCTACTGCAATCCAGTCTTGCAACAGATCAGAACAAATAAACAGACATAAGCGTGGCCATCACTCTAGTGTGCTGGGTGCTTATAAAAGATTAAGTAGCAGAATCTTAGATATCTAATGTACTGGTTTAATTTGAATTTCTAATTTGCAGTTTGCCTATTTCTGGAGGGAGCTTTTTTTAAAGCTGTAACAATTCTATTATGAAGAACTTTTAACACACCAGTTCTCCTAAAACCCAATAGCTTATATAAATATCTAGTAGATGTAGTGTGCAATAATTTTACAATACTTTTACAATATATAATTTATAATAATTTCATGTCACCTGCAAACTTTGTCACCTCACTGTTCATCCCCTTTCAGATCATGAATAAATATGTTGAAAAGTACAGATCCTAATCAGTGTTCCCTTTAACTTTGTCCATTTAGGTGCTGAATAAATTTTGTTATGTGCAATGAAGCACATGCAAATGTGCACCACCAGTGGAAACATGATGCCAGCTGTAGGCACTTGGCTTATCAGCTAAAGGCCATTTGAATCTCCCCTGTGTGACCACCCAAGGGCTCAGCTTACAGGGAACACTGGTCCAAGTGCAAATCCTTGGCAGATCCTGCAGTCCAACCTCTCTCCATCGTGAAAACTGACCTTATTCCTCACCTTTGTGGAAACTATGCAGTCAGCAGGCAGGCTACTACTTCTGTAAAGGTTTCAAAACTGAGCAAAAGCAAAAGAATTTTTATTTCCCTCATTGGTGCTGATCTTGAGAACAATGCAATGTGTCTATTATATTATAAAGCATATGTATTTACCAGGCAGAAGACAACTCTGTAGAAGTCACTTGGTGGCCAAAAGCCATTATTGCCTCCTATTATCTCTACTTGTTAAAGAAATACCATGGTTGTTCAATCCTGAACGTCATGCATATTTGATAAGATCTGCATTTCATGTGCCAGTTGGGAATTTGATTTGAAACCAAATGGGAAATATGTTGAGATTGAAAAAGAGATGAGTAGAATCAGTATGTGTACATATTCACACAAGCACAGAGACAACTTCAGGTTTTGTTAGTTTATTTTCAGTACATCCCAAAACAATTCAGAAGGGAGAAGTTTGAAAGAGAAGGACATTCTCACACAGGACTTTCAGAAATGCAACATCGAAGCACAATGCAGCTGAGATAAGGAGTGATGAGTTATCTCATAATTTCCCAGCTTTGAGATTTTCTTGAGCTTCACCTTATCAGAGGCTAGAGTAGAATTCTGTTTTCTCGCCAAAGAACATTACCTGAATAAATGAAATATATTAACTTATTGCCTGCCTGACAGGTTCCTGAATCCAAATGGAGTCTGTCACAAAGGGGTGTGGTTTTCCGCAAAAAGTATAGAAGGGCCCAGCACCCAGGAACCAGAAAAGCCTCTGCCATGATGCTGGAAGCCGAAGGGCAGCACCGCCACTAGAACAGGAAATATAAGAGGTGGGCCCTGCAGCTTAGTTGGGACCCAGCCACTGCAGAGGGTAGACACCTCCCAGCCATACTAGGGCAGGGACGCTGCCGGCAATCCTCAGGAAATGGAGAGCTGTCTGAATGCCTCCAGTCTTCTGTGAGGGCAGGCTGCAATGAAAGACCTTGACCATGCAGAGGTGGACATCAGGGATCTCAGACTGCCAGATGCACCAGAAGCTGAGGAGTTGCAAGGAATACTGTTCCCTTATTACCCTGAGGACCTTGAGAATGACCAGTGGGTGCAGGTACAAATGACGGGGGAGTTTAGCAAGGAGCCCAGAGGAGTCAGATGATTATCTGACTGTAGATCCCTGGAGTTGAGAGCTACATGCTGCGGTGTTATCCCTGCCAAGCCAGCAATGAACATCTCTGCAGCTGATAGGACCGTGGGCCACCTATCCGTGGGTCAACAGTACTTCCTCTTGACTTTGAAGGATGCCATAAGCCTTCCCTGCTCATCCCTTGACTCTTGAGGATGCCTGAACACTGTTTTACTACATCCCTTGATTGCTAATTCCCCATTCTGAATAATTTACAGAGCAGGTGTAGCAGAAGGGTGTGGCCTTTCACAGAGAGTGTCAGTGCAGAAGGGCTGGCTGCCCTCTGGCAACAAAGCCTGGAATGGCCTCTCTCAGCTACAACACGGAAGAGTCATTGACCGTTACATTTGGCCTGAGAGAAAAATGAAATCTGGCTGTCTGCCTATTTCTCTGTGAATAACATTGTACAGCAGAGGGGTGGAAAGGTATGATTTGCACACTTGCCACTTTTGGCTAAATTGGTCTTCCTGCTTCTCTCAGTAAGTTGTTGGTAACTATGATAATCAGGAGAACAGCAAGACAAACAAACTCCATTCCTTCTGTGCTTTCTTCACCTTATCAACATTATCCAGTATTATCTGGGGCTGAGCCTCAACCAGCTAGCTTTTAACCTCTAATACACCTAGACTGTGTCTACACTACAAAAATAACTTCGAAGTTGCTTACTTCAAAGTGCAACTTTGAAGTTGAGCATCTACACACACCCTACTTTGAAGTTAAACTTTGAAGTAAGGCATCACTCCATTCCTGGGAATGGAGTAAGGACTTAAAAGTTGGGCTCCCTACTTCGAAGTTGACTTCAAAGTAAGGGAAAATGTGTATAGACTCCCTGATGGCTACTTCAAAGTAGTGCCTAACTTCTAAGTTAACTCTGAAGTTAGTTCCTAGTGTAGACGCACCTCTACAAAACCAGTTATTGTGGCAACAGGTGGGCCACAGAGTTTATAGCATGTTGGAGTGGCCTCAGAAAGAAAAAGGTTGAGAACTTTTGCTCTAATAGATAGCAGCTAAGTTTCTCTGTCAAATGACAGATCAGAGACTACAGAGCTGAATGTCACCTGCATAGTGAAAACAATGCAGCCCACACTTTCTTGCTAACCTTCTTAAATCCCTCAGATATAGACTGAGCAGAACAAGAAGAAGAAAAGATACCTAGTATTATTGTGAGATCTCCCACAAAGAGGAGAAAGGAGCCATGCAATTCCATTTTCTTTTTGGTTATACAAATTCATCATATATTCTTCATGGTCACTGACATTAGAAATTTCTGATAGACCTAAAAGAATTGGCAGAAATATCTGATTTGTCACCAGTAGAAGATTATGTGTAGGTACACAGCCAAGCACTGGGGTGGGGGGATGGGTCCTAATCCATGAGTAGGGGTCCTAGGTGCTGCAGTATACCATTTAATAATAATAAAATCAACAGATTACAATGTTATTTTGATGATCTGTAGCTGATGAAACAGGAGGAAATAATGATATAGAACTAGGGACAGAAGTCCTTCTCATTATGACCAATGGTATCACAAAAAGGTGTTGGAAAGATTATTCAATGGTTTCGAAGAAGAGCAACTTACTTTTACTACAGAATAACGTTTGTTCGGCAGAGTCGTACTGGGTGACTAACTAATGGTGATGGAACATCTCTCACTCAGGAATTTTCCTATTATTTTGCAGGTAAGGTTTCATGGAATCTGCTAAACTATGTGCCAACAACATAGCAGAGCCTTGGTTGGGTAGCATAAAAGCTAAGGGTTTTTGTGAGGTTTCAGCAATACCTCTCACTGAGGTTCTTCAGATGGTGGAAGATGTGTTGGCTGAAAGTTAACTCCCTATCCCTCCTGGCTGGGATAAACCAGAATGGAGGTTCCAGGGCTTTTACTGGAGTTGATTTTCAATTATTCCTCAAGACAAGAAAAGAGCTAGCTTCTCTTAAGGAAACAATTTTAGATCTTCAGTTAATTTCTTGAAGTCGAGAATCTGTCTATTTGTCTTGTCTCCAAGCTACCTTATCTGGTTGAAAAGGTGAGTGTGAAGAAAGTACAGAGTTCTTGAATTTCCCTAGCCCTGTTCAATGTCACCTTAAGACTGAGGGGGGCATAGTGCAGTGTTTCTCAACCTTTATTTATAAAATACCCCCATTTAAAAAAAATTATAAGTACCCCCAGACTTCTCTTGCATATCCCAAGTTACATGTGCCACTAGTCAAGGCAAACATGACAAACATGCGGCCCAGAGACCACATGCAGCCTGATCGATTTTTTTTGAGGCCCGCAACTACCTGTTGATAAAGTATATAAGTGCATCCTGCATGCCTGCCCTGGACATGCGTCAGGGGAGCCCAGCTGCCCCACCCTTTGCCTGCGCAGGGAGCCACAAGTAACTGGTTGGAGGCAACAGCAGCTCCTCCTCCTCTTGTTGCCATTGGTGAGGGCAGCGGCAAGCTGAGGAGCTGGCCGGGAGCCACTTCTAGGAGAGAGGAGCCATGAACGGCCAACCCCAAAGCCATGTACTCCTGGAATGGCAATGGCCCCAGCCTGGGGCAGCAGGAGCAGTGCAGGGACCTGCCCTCTTCAGCGCCAGCACCTACAAGCTTCTGCTGCTGCTCATCAGCATGCCGGGCTTGTGCCACAACATGCTGGTGCTGTACACCCACTTCTGGGATCTGTGCACCCCCACCCACCTCTTCCTGCTCAACATCAGCCTCTGCTACTGCTGGGCCTGGGGCGTGGCCAGCTGCCTCTAAGATGGCTTCAGCAACAGCCTCTTCAATAAGGCAGGTAGCCCCTCTGCCCCTTCCTCACTGTGTCCCCCGCTACTGCTCTCTTCCCCCCATTCTCCACTTTCCCTTCTATTGCCACCCACCTACCATCAGAGGTGGATTAGTGGGTTATAGGGCCCTGGGCCAGAGCATGTGCCCTACCCTTTTTTCCTCCTGCCAGGGAGATGGGGTCAGGGCTTGGGGGCATGCCCCACTCTCCAGCAGGAGTGCCAGGCAGGCAAAGCAGGTTAGGCACAGGCCTGCTTATTTTTATGGGGGCTCCACACAGGCTGGGACCCCTGTTTATAGGAGGTTGGCTCAGTGGCTAATCCACCACTGGCCCCATCATCACCCATCTCATCATAAACTCACTTCATTTCCCAAAAGCACTTCTCACTTTCTCTTTCCTCAACCTCATCTTCCCACAGCCCAGCTGCCCATTTATTGTACAATCATCTTTTCTCTCATTTCACTGTCTAGCTCAAACCTGCATCCACACTTTACCCTCTGCCTTCCACCACGACCTTACCCCAACTCCATCTCCATGCCCACAACATACTCTACCTTATCTTCCCCCACCCTCTCCAACCCCACCATCTGAACAACCATTTCTCCAGACCATCAGTGTATTTTCCCCAATATCCCTACTGATTCTATTCCATTTTACCTGCCCACCTACATATTCCACCAGTTTCATTCTCTTATTGATAGTTTCCCCACCACCTCTTCCTTCCCGTTTTTCTCCAGCACCTTAATTTTTTATATAAATTAAAAATTGTTGTATATGAGCAAACATTTTACACATCATTTTATGAAGTATTAATAAAATTAATATGAGTATTACATTCTCAATTAAAATTATTGTATTATATTCAAACAACCCCTAAAAAATTATAAAATATACCTAAAACAATCTATAATAATAAATAATTTTGACTTTCCAAACGAAATATTTTCTTTGGTGGACCAGAAATCTATCAGTTTTCGTTTATGCAGTCCTCAGTAGGCATTGAGTTAGATATGCATGTTCTAAGGTAATCTGAGGTCTTGAAACAACTGCCATCCTAACTTTCCAGATTCCTGGCCCCTTTTCAGAGGTCAATTTTGTTTTACATACCACCAAGTTACACCTCACTTAAAAACTTCTTACTTGCAAAAACATGCAAAAATATCATAGAAGACTACTACTGAAAACTTGCTTTCTGCCATTTTATTATCAAATAAATTAATTGGAATAGAAATATTGTACTCACAATTCAGCGTAAGGCATATGAAGCAGTAGAAATAAGTCATTGTCTGAATGAACTTTTAGATTGTACTGACTTTACTAGTGTTTTTATGTAGCCTGTTGTGAAATTAGGCAAGTATCTTGATGAGTTGATGTACCCCCGGAAGATCTCAGTGTATTCCCAAAGGTACACGTACCCCTGGTTGAGAAACACTTTCATGTCCAGAATTCTATCACTTGGATCTCTCAAAAAACTGGCATTTTAACCATAGGAAAATGTCTGTTTTCCATACGTACAGTATAGTGAAAGTAAATGTAAACAAATACAGTATAAGTTTCCAGTGTACAATTACTACTTGGTTGGTAAATAAAGTACTCTGCACACATTGTTTGTTTGTTTCTTAGTATCTAATTTTGTTTTATTTAGTGTTACGCATTGCTAGGTATACCTCTCCATTATCCAGACTATTTGAATATCTGGCAACCTAGTGGTCCCAGGGCTCTCAGATATGAAAGAGTATTTTTTATTACCTTAGAGGTTGTTTCCAGTAAAAAGACATAAAATTTCATAAACTCAATACTGTATCCCACCCATGCCTTTTCTGTAACCAAGCTTCACTTTACAGTTCAAGAGTCTGTATTTACTAGCCATTCTGGATATTTCATATATAAGTGAGCTGGCTAAGAAGTGTGCAGTTGTTCCAGCCTAAATTTACTAGTACTTGATCTTCTCCTCTAAAACGCCCATTTCAGCATATTAAGCCATTTTCAGAAAATATTAAAAGAAACACAGGCCTTCCAAAGGAACCGGGCATCCCTTCAAAAATCAGAGTTTCCCAGACTTTTGTATATCATAAGAGACCTAATAAATCCATCAGATGATTTAGTTGTAACAGAAAGAGCTGTGACAGTAATAAAACCCAGCTTCACCAGTCGCATTCTTTGAATCTGAATGGATAACATACCAATTCTGACACAGAGATTGTGACTACATTCCATTTTGGTGTAGGATACATCTGTATGAATTCTCCCTCACACAGGGCAAAATTTTGGACGCTAACACCCATGTATTTGTTAAAAAGAGTGAGGCTAAGAACATCACTGATTCATACCAGAAATGAATCCGAGCAAGTCTGTCCATCCTCATCACAAGTGTGTACGGTGCGGGTGAGGATACATGTGCCCTATCATACATATACAGGCTCTCCCAATCCCAAAAACTATTCCTTGTTTAAGTCATTATTCAAATGTCACAAATAGAATAAGAAGAATGTGCAAATACCAGTTTTGCCTGCTGTTACCTTGTGAATATCCACACAGGGTATGTAGTCACATGAGATTTTATTATCAAAACAAAAAGCGGTCAAGTAGCACTTTAAAGACTCGCAAAATAGTTTATTAGGTGAGCTTTCGTGGGACAGACCCAAAGAAGTGGGTCTGTCCCACGAAAGCTCACCTAATAAACTATTTTGCGAGTCTTTAAAGTGCTACTTGACCACTTTTTGTTTTGATAGTGTATAGACGAGCATGGCTTCCTCTCTGAGATTGTATTATGTATCTATAGCGGATTCATTACACTCTTTGCATGACTCCCACTTACTTAGTCATCCTCACCATAATGCTTTGTGGCACCAGTGCTTCTGAAAGTGCAAACTGCAATGCCCAGTTATTAAGAAGGCTAAATTTCTAGCACAGATTAACACAAGTGTAGGAGGAAATCAACTATGCTAGGAAATCTTCCTGCACGTACATTAGATGACATGATGATAAGAATAAACTTTATTTCTTCTAAATAACAACAAAAGATTTTAGACCCAATGGTGATATGTAAGTTACTTTACAACTGCCTTTATTTGGTACTGGGACAGATCTTCAAACCCTACCCAGCAGCAGTGCTTTTTTGTGCCGGTACTTGCCGGTACTGAGCCCTGGCACCTTGACAGCCCCAGCCATGGGATTGGCTGAGTCGGGGGCAGGGAGCTGGTTGAGTACCAGCACCTCTTTTTTTTAAATTAAAAAAGGCACTGTCCAGCACCAAATCAAGAGAACACAGACATCGTGAAGGGCATAGTTTGGCAGGAGTCCCACCACTCTTACAATGCACAGAAATCTGAAATATTTCCCCCATCTTCATCAGCACACGGCAAAAGTGTCCCTCACTCTTCACCTTCATACAGAATAAAATAGAGTACCTCTCCTCACAAGTAAATATGAGCATTATTTAAACAAGGGGAAGTAACAGCACTCCTTTACTGATAGGAGAGATGTAATCATATCTAAACACAACGCAACAAACTTAAAAAGCAGCTTAATGGTGGCTGCAGAATTTCTGCATTTTCTATTTATTCTTTAATAGTTAGATGAGACAAAAGTACAGCAGTTCTTCACCGAACAAGTTCACTCAAACCTGAGGGTTCATGTTTTCCATTCTTTATTATGAACAGAAATCTTCTGTTAAGTGGATTCCCTGTACATTAGGATTCTCAGTTACCTACTGTATTGAGACGCATATGGCTCATCATGAGAAGACATTATGTTGCCCATTTACAGATTGGCATCATAATTAGTTCACATGCTACATAGACACTAGGACAGTTTCGCTGGAGAAAGCCAGTACATTCTCAGACTGTAAAGTGGACTTGCGAGTTTTGAACACAGGAATAAAGAAATGCCAGTGCAAATAAGACAAAATACCTAGTCTCAAAGCACAGACAGAAGAAAGAAAATATCCATATGTTTCATGTATCAGAAATATAATCTCAGATCAGAGGATTGCTCTTAGACTGTCTGCTCAGCACCCTACTTCAAGTCCTGGCATGCTGGTCAGGGCAGTACTTTACTCCAGCTGGCATGCTTCCAGACTTTAACTGTGCTGGCATTTGTTTCTAGAGAAACAGAGAGGGGAAAATTGGTTTAAATATATCTCAGTAGTCTTCAGCAGAAACTTTTGCTGAAGAGTGTTGTATTAATATTAAATCAGGAATGCCCTCACCATTACACACGCCTTTGTACTCCATAACTTACTGAGGCATTCAGGGACATTTTCAGTAATAAATGTGGACAAGTGGGAAAAACACAAATTCAGTCACCTATGTTTTCAGTCTGCATTTAAAAAAGGAACCAGCAATATTAAATTTAAGATCTGTCAGTATTCTGGAGTTTTACAAATATCAAGTTATCTAAAAACTATCAAAGTTTGTGTTTTCATCCAGTTATTAATTTTGAGCTACCAAGAAAAGAAACCATTCTTAACCATTGAGATTAGGCAGTTTCATATCAGTCCTGAACATGGTCACCTTAGAAATCATACAGGTAGCTGTGATTTATTTCGTTTTACCACTAAATTATAAATTTGCAATTTAAGATTCTGATCCTGAGAGACACCAAGTACCCACAACATCCTTTGATTTCACTGGAAGTTGTGGATGCTCAGAACTTTCTCCTTGTTTGGTCCTATATGATTGTGATAAAGCAGAAATTTAAGAGGTATAAAGAACTGGCACAAAACTTCATAGAAAGCAAGTTTCAAAGTCACAAACTCAAGATTAAACAGAAAATTTATTTCATATCTGTACATATAAATAGCCAAGCCAGAAGGGCTTGGGCAGGCCTTCCAAGAAGAGCAACAATACCATCCATGTAACCTCTACTTCTATGCCTCTCCCTCGATCCTTCATAGTATTGGAAGTATCCATTTATATATCTTTTCAGCACCAGTCTCATTCCCATTTTACAGACCGAGAACATAGGCACAGAGAAATCATGAGCCATATGTTGCCAACTCTCATTTATATTTGTTGTTCTTTTAAAGCACGCGGCTTCTGGGGTCAAATAATTACATGAGGTGCTTACCTTTCTTTTAAAAAAAGTCCATTTCTAGCCCTCATGGTTTCAGAGAAGAGCTTGAAAACATGAATTCTAGAGGTCTAAAAACAGAAGGCAAATTTTAAATAATATGATTTGGTGTCTTTTTAAATCAGTCTCATGATTTTTGCATGATGGTAGCAATACCAAGATTTTCAAAAGACCTCAGCAGCAGATTTTCCATAGGTATTACACTCCCCCGAGTGTTCCTACTGAGTGCTAGATACTTTTAAAAGTCTGGTTCCAAATGTGGATACTGAAACCCTGCCCCTATGGGACTACAAGAGCAAAGTCACATAGAAAGTAATTGGCAGAGACAGGAACCCAACTCAAGTCTTTGGAGACCAAGTCTAAAACTGTAAGCACAGGATTATCTTTCCTTCTGACTAATTACCAATAATCAAGGTTTTCTGAGTAGCAATTATTGTACAGTCACAGGAAACTATTCTTAGTCCAGCCACAGAATTCTTATTTTTTCAAACAAATTGCACAAAAACATGTTATATCATCTTGAACAATGAAACTGAAGAAGTTAATCATCTGCTTGTGGATATTGCAAGTGCAGAGAAAGAAAATATATCATTTGTTGCAAAGTATTTACTCAGCTCTGCTCTCTAGTGCTATGAAAAAACAAGATTTTATGTCATTCAGAAATAACATGAGAACACAGGCAGTTTTAAATTAAAGAATAGAAAGATTTAGTCAGTCTGTAGGAACTCAGTTTTAAATAGATTCAAGGTGGGTCTTCTCTTAAACTGAGATTTGGTGTATCACAAATGTGTTAGTCAAAAGGAACAGGAGCAATAAAATGAAGAATAGCCTGAATGTGCTTCACAAAGTTCCCATTTAGATTTTCTCATATACCTCTAACTGCAGGGAAAACAGAGTGAGACTTGCTAGCTCCAGAGAACTGAATCAAATAAATGACAGTTGGAAACCATAGATGTGAAGTTATTTGAAAAGCCCAGAAGAAAAAGGGGAGGAGGAAAAAGTGAGTAACACTTACGCAAGTTCCTTTAAAAAAAAGCTACTTGAGTCACCTACCATATTTCCTTCTTTTTAATTTATATTCATGCCATGCATCCAGAAACTTACAATGTGAAAAGGAGTTAGAAGGAGTGGGGTACTTTGATCAGTGCTATGTACCAACTCATTGTTTTTTCAGGGAATAGTTTTGTTTAAAAAGAAAACAAAAGTGGCATTCAGGACACAAAAAATAGGTACTGAACTCCGTAGCATATGCATCAATTCTCCTAACTTGAAGATAACCAGAGGGTAAGGAAACATGACTCATTGCCACATCTGATTCCCAATGCTGATTTTTATTTGATTTTTTAATAAGGTAAATACATTTAAAAGAAACCTATTTAAATCACATAGCATGATGGTGTTTTCTAACAGAAAGAAAGAAAAAGGAAGTCCAAAACCTTAAAAAATGTGAAAAAATTTTTCAGAAACGTGGCTCCATTTTGTCCAACCCTTTGTCTCTCACAGTGGCCAGAACCAGATGTTTCCAAGAAGAACAGTGCAAGAATCTACAGAAGTTGACAGTTCAGAAATAATTGACACACAAAGGAAGTTTCTTGCTAACCTATACCAGAAGAGGTTTGTTTATGGCCAGAAGCACAACAGTTTAGAGACTTTTATACAATCTTATACTAGCCAATAAAAACATCAGATGCTCTCAGTATGTATTAATATCCAATCCCTTGTAAATATTGCTAAACTCTTGTGGCAGTGAGTTCCACAGGTCACATATGTATTGGGTGAAAAAAGCATTTAATCAATATTATATTTGTTGCCTTTCCATTTCACAGAATGCCTCATTGATTTTGTATAATGAGAAAGAGTAAGAGCACCTCAATCACTTTTCCTATGCAACTGGTTACAGGCAATATTTCACTGAAAGGAAAAGACAGAAGAGAGCATTGGGAGAAGACAGATGTTGTGGCTTGCTCTCTCCAATACAGATGCACACATCTCCTGATAATTAGCCTCTTCACCCCAAAAAATACCTCAGTCAGGGGATGGGCAGAGAAATGCCTCAGCAGCAGCTCCCAACAGCCACAGGAAAAAGTTTGCAAATAGGTAGCATGAAAATAAGTTACACTGATAGTAAATAACAGGTAGTCAAACAGCAAGGGAGGAAGCCATGGCACAAACCAGATTAACTCCAAGCAGTCCCACCTCCTCTGAAAATCAGATAAACTCCACAACGAAAGACAAACAACATTCACTCCAGTCCCACTCTCCTTCAGATCAGTTAGTTCGATCCTTGCCCACGTAAAGCAGAGTCTCTCCAGTCCCCCCATCCCTCCACAGACTCTTCTGCTCCATCTCCACTCCCTCACTGCAGCCCCAGCCCCTCGAACCGAGTTACAGGAGACTTTCTCCATCCAGAGACTCCTCCCCTCCTTTCCCCAAATCACTCCCTCCCGCCCCCTTCTCCCCCCTCAAAAAAAATCAGAGTCACTCCCGCACCTTCCTTACCTCACAGCAGAGTCACACCAGGCTCCAGCCCCTTCCCTCCCCAAATCTGAGTCCACCCCGCAACTGGCATCACTGCAGCCACCTCCCACCAGTTAGGGTCCCACTAGCCTACTTCAGTCTAGTCACTCCTCCATCCCCCCAACTGGACTCGCTCCCGCTCCCTCCCACGAGCTAAAGTTACACTCGTCTTCCTCCATCCAGAGACTGCCACCCCTCCCTCCCCTGCAGCAGTCACTCCCGCCCCTCCTTACCCCCAAAGTAGAGTGAACTCAGGCTCCAGCCCCCTTGATCTGGGGGTGGGGGGGCGGAAGGGCTCTGGAGCCTGGAGTGACTCTGCTTTCGGGGAGGAGAGTCACTTCTGCTTCCTCCATCCCCACTGAAGTCACTCCTGGGCGCTTCCACGAGTTAGAGTCACACTACTCTGCCTCCGTCCCGTCACTCCACCCCCACTCCGAAGTCACTCCAGCCCCGCAGCACAACCCGGAGCCACTCCTGCCCCATCCATCACCACCTGCCCCACACCCGCACAAACCAGAGCCGCTCCTGCCCTTCGTTCGCTCCCAGGACAGTTTCACTCCAGCCCGCACACTGGGTCCCGCCAGCCCCTGGGCCAGAGTGGGTGGGAGCATCTCCCCTCGTGGACCCCATCCCATCCCTGCCCTCTCACCTGCCCTCCCCGCCGGGTTCCCCTGGCTGCGCTGGGCTTCGGCCGCCGGGACTGCGTGTTGCTCCCGTTGGCAAGTAACAGTCTCCAGGGCTACGGTCACTATGGCGCCTCGCGCGGAGTCTCGAGGCAACTGTTGCTAACCTCTCATCTTACGTCACGGACAGAGCCGACCCCCTTCTCGAGGAAGGGCGGGGGGCCTGGGTTTTGTGGCCGCTGGTTAGCCCTAGGGCTGTCGCTCACGTAGGGGGCGGGGCGGACTTCAGCCAATCATGAGAGGGAAAGGGCGGGGCCGCGAGTTGGCGCGCGCTTTGGCGCTTCAACGGGAAGGAGGAAAGAACGTTCAGCAGCGGGCGAAGGTAGGAGGCGAGGGGCGGAGTCACCTCAGCCGTCACTCCGGGGCATGACCCCTCCCCCTGCCTTCCCTCAGCCCGGCCGCAGCGGCAGTGCAGTGAGCGCGGAAGGGGGCGCGGGAAATGAGGAGCCATGGCGGGAGCGGGGGGCGGCGAGCGGGCTGGGGCTGATGGAGGAGGGGAGAGCGAGGGGGTTGGGAATGGCGAGATCGAGGGGGTGGTAAAAGCAGTCGGCGGGGCCGGTGAGGAGGGCGGAGGTCATGGGGGAGCGAGGGGGTTGGGGGCCATGGGGCCCGTGAGGGTGACGAGGGCTGGGAGAGCAGTGATTGGGGAGGTGAAGGTGGTGGGGGCTGAGGCTAAGGGGGGGCAGGGGGCGGCAAAGACGCTGGCGAGAACAGCGGAAGGGGGCGAGAGCTGGAGGTAACGGGGGGCAGTGAGGGGGTTGGGGAGTAAACGGGGGGGCAAGGTTGTTGGGCGGGGACAGGGCTAGGGTAAAGGGAGTGGGGCTTTGAGAGTGTTGGGGGTAAAGTGTGGGGGCGAATGGGGGGCAGAGGCTGTGGGTAATGGGGCAGAGCCTGAGGGGGGCAAGGGCAGTGAATAAAAGGGGGCTGATGTGGAGACCAGGGCTGAGGATAACGGGATAGGGGTTGGTGGGGGCCAGTGGGGACTAGTGGGGAGGACTAATAAGGGGCATGAGGCAAGGCTGAGGCTGTGAGGGCCAAAGCGGGTACTGGCTAACTGTGGGGGCTGAAGAGGAAACAAATTGGGGCTGGCACTAAAGTGGAAGGTGATAGAATGGGGGATAGAGAAACAATTCCCTTCTCTAGAACACAGGTTCATGTGTTCATATGCTTGTGAATGGAACTGTGAAATGTTTAATGAAGTAAGTGGTGAGGACTTCAGTTTCCTTTGTCTTCCAAACCAAAGCCTGCTCCACAGCCTTCCATCAACCATGCTGTTACGTTAGCTTCAGCGCTGTCCTAGGGACAGGCATCACCTACGTGTTCCTTTATCCACACACTGACTAGAACTGACCCTGCTTACTTTGTGAGAGCTGCAGAGTTTTCAGCCTGGATCTGTGGGTCATATTTAGAATTTCCCCTACTTATTGGATGTGATTTACCCCCCGCCCCTTTATTGACTGTTGACTTTCTCCCTACAAATTCATCTGTTTTGTTACAGTTTGTAACATCCAGAAGCCATAGCCAAAATCTTGTACTAGGCACAATGCATTAACAAAATAAAAGATGGTCTCTGTATTGAAGACAACAAGAAGTCTTGTGGCAGCTGATAGACTAACAGATATTTTGGACCATAAGCTTTCATGGGCAAAGACCCGCTTCATCAGATGCATGAGTGGGGGGAGGGGTTTCAGAGGGGTATTTAAAGAGTGGGGTCCCAGTAAGAGGGATGGCCAGAGCTGACAAGGTCTATTCAGCAAGGTGGAAATGGCCCTGTATCAACAGTACTTATCAAAAGAGGAAAAAACAAATTAGATCAGATAGAGGATGTGAGCCTTTGTCAGTCTAATGGGGAGATATTAGCACCCAGAGCAGAGAAACTGCCTTTGTAAGGTGCGAGCCACTCCCAGTCTCTGTTTAATCCATGGTTAATGGAGTCAAATTTGCAAATAAATTGCAGCTCAGAGATTTCTCTCTCCATCTGATTTTTGAAATTTTTTTGTTTCAGGACTGTCACCCTTAAATCTGCCACTGAGTGTCCAGGGAGATTGAAGTGTTCCCCCACAGGCTTCTGTACATTACCATTCCTGATGTCTGATTTATGTCCATTTATTCTTTTACGGAGAGACTGTCCAGTTTGGCCAATGTAAATTATAGTGGGGCATTGCTGGCACTTGATGGCATATATTATATTAGTAGATGTGCAGGTAAAGGAGCCCCTGATGGTATAGTTGGTGTTAGGTCCTGTGATGATGTTACTGGTGGAGATAGATAAGCAGAGTTGGCAGCGAGCACTGTTCTGAAAAGTTTACCTTATAAATAGGTGAGACAGATAATGCATTGGAACAAAAAGTAGAAGCACAGAAAAGATAAGAAACTTGCCAAAAGTCACCCATAAGCTTGTTGGATTTGCCTAGATACTTGAATCTCCACCTTTCAGTTTGCTAGCATTTTTACAAGAGAAATTCTTAGTAGTTAAATAGTAAGAGCTGCTATTGCCTCACGGGTAACTTCCAAATCTCTCTGGAAACAGTCTGCTTATAGATTAGCTGCATTTCTGTTCCCCCATGCCTTTACCACACATGGTCATTTGCATGTAAACAGGGTCTTTGTTTCTTAAGAACTTACTTGCTCTTGCTGATTATTTCTTCCTACCTGAACTAATAATTCTCCATGACATCAAAATCGTTTCCATAGCAATCAATTGTGAAGTCACAAACAACAGAGGATTACCGTTTGAGTTGAGGCCAAGGACCACAGTAGAATGGGAACACAGATCCTGTATTAATGCAGATGTCCTCAGAAATAACATTTAAACAAATACAGTTGTGTAGAGTTGCAGAATGCTGTGAAGTAGCTGCCATTTCTCATCCCAGATGAGGCAGCATTTCAGCAGTTAGTGAGGCACTTGTAATTTGATTTCACGACTTCAGTATAAAATGTGTAAACTGTTGTTTGATATAAATCTATGGGCTGAATTGTTTCTTAATTGAATGTGTTACAGGTTTTCATCAGCCAGCCAGGAAACATTGTACAGAATGTATGACTATAAAATTGAACGGCTTTAATGGAAAGTCCATTTCCATGTTAAGCTGTGTATGTGAATTACCTAGAAAGTGTATTAAGGAGACATCTGCTGGCTGAAATGACTTCTGTGGCACACTTAAAAAGGGCTTGCCTGGAGTTAGGAAAACTTACATAATGATACTGATAAAACCATCTAATGTAAATATACTGCCCCGTTGCAAAATTAGGATGGCACCCTGGGACTCTATTATATGTCTGTACAGTGCCTAGGAGAGTGAGGCTGAAAAACAGATGCACAAACACCAAATTGTGGAGACACTACCCAGATCTACAATTTTGAACAAAGATTCTCAAAGGCTGATGTTATGCTTATAAGAAGCACAGGATCTTTTCAGAGGGATAAGGCAAGAACATTGCTTTTATTAAGAATACAGCACCATGATATTATATGCATATAATATACTCAGTTTACACACACACACCCATCTTGTTGGTGTGTATGGCTATCCAAAGTTGCTCACTCTAGTCCATTGGCCAGATGGATTAGATATGAGTGTGGAGCCAGACTGTGTTCATCCAGATCAATTCTCTGAAGCTGACAAAATGAGAAGAACCCAACCCCGTAGTGGTGCATACATCTTTTTTATGGTTTAGTCCATAACTTTGGTTCTGTCCCACTGCCCCAGACACTGCAACTCACCAGTTAATGGCAAATGGGTTAGATTTTTTTTCAACTTCTCTAGATTTGTGTGACTCATCACTTACATATGGGATTTAATCCTCCTTTTCATGTGGGTCGTTGCTGCAGAATATGCTTTCCATTGTTCTTATCCACCAAGTCTTTGCTGTCCAGACACGCTGGCTCCAGAGAGTAACTCTCTAAGCATCCACATTTATATTTCCAGGTGGATCTCACACATGCCCATTTTCACACAGACAGCACAAGGTTTACAGGTTAATACAGCAGAATATATTTCTCAAAATGAAGTTTGAGATACAATATGGAGTCAGGTACAAAGTGTTCATCTATTCCTTATATTTGTTATGTTATATTCATAGAAAGTAGTGCAAAGCTTCTATTAAAAGATACAGGGTAATACAGAGTGATACAAAGATACATTCTTAATCAAAATATAAATTTCTGTCCATGGTTGCTACACTGGAGTCATCTTGGTTCTTACTTTTTTCAATTGACAAATTTCTCTGCACTGAGAATAAATGTACCAGGTGCTTAAAAAGAGGGTAGCCCATACTCTCCTTGAAGAGGTTGGAAACTCAGCAGTCAATGGGATAACAGAGGAACCTGCTCTTTGGATCTAAGGAATTCCCCCTTCCTTTTCCTCTGTCCCCTTTTCTCTCGAGGCAGGCTGTCTTCATCTGTGCAAATCTCTCTTTGAAGGTGATCACAAGCTTAGCTATTACTGCTTCAAGCAAGAGTGCCCCAAACCATACAGGTGCCCCATGTCCATGATGGGGCTGCTGCAGAGGAAAGGAGAGCCTGTGACTGATACTGTGCTCCCTGTAATTCCTGAGGATCTTCTGGGATCCTTTAGCCTCTATGGAGACTGGAGACTTTGTGAAATAGGAAACGGGTTGTTTGAAGACTCATTCTAATACCTTAAGGTACAGTGTTGCAATCAGTGCACATCCAGAAATCCCATTGACACCCATGGAAGTTTTGAGTGCATGGAGACCAGAAGAGCTGGTGCAAAATGATAGGCTCTTCCTTGCGTGGGGGGTGTTGAGGGGAGGAAGGAAATATTGTTGCAATAAGACAGAAAACAAATCCTGTTCCTTTTTGGAACACGTGCACCCGTCGCAGCATCCTGTAAGCAGGATATAAATTAGTATTCTGTTTCATATAAAAAAGAATCAGCAAGCATAGACATCTCCATAACTCCTATTGCTAATATTGACTAGCTGCAGGCAGGGGAGCTGACAGCCATAGAGGGCCTCTGAGTAAGGTGGAGGGAGCAGCTCCATGCTCTCAGAAGGGAAGGGGCCAAGGGTAGCCATCCCTCAGTGTCTTCTGAACCATGGCACTCTATCTCCACCTACTGCAGCTCACTATGCAGTGCCCCCTCCTCTCCAGGGCTGTGTCTACACATGCCCCAAACTTCGAAATGGCCATGCAAATGGCCATTTCGAAGTTTACTAATGAAGCGCTGAAATGCATATTCAGCGCTTCATTAGCATGCGGGCGGCAGCCGCGCTTCAAAATTGATGAACAGGAAAGGTGCATGTCTGTAAGGGCCAGAGCAACCCTTTGCCTGGGGAGAAGTTTGTTTCAGCTCCTGATGGCCAGGACCTGCCTGAGTGTGAAACCACTGGCTGTGCTCTGCAAGGGTCCAAAGCAGGCAGTGTAAAAGTTTCTCAGGAATTGGAAGCTGGTGCAAGTAAAGTAAAAACTATCAGGGAATGTGAGCAGCCCTGTGAGAACCAAGTAAAACAGCTGCACAGCCAATCTCTGTAGGATGCAGGAGAGCGCCAGCAATTCCCCATCTCCAGATGGTGGAAACACTTATATTCTCATACTGGATTCGACTTCTGATTCCATGGGAGGCAGTAGTTGGAGGTGGAAGGATGAAGGAGCTGTGGGCCTGGTGGGCCAGTAAGGGATAAACAGGGATTCCTCCATGTGGATTCTGCGTCTGGGACTCACAAAACAACTCTCAGAAAGCAGTTTGGTTTGCAAATTTCCAGACTGGCAGGAAGGGGGCCGTCTCCCTGAGATCATCAATGGCCCAGCTCTTGTTAGAAGGGAGGGCACAGCCAGAGAGATCAAATTTCCACCCCAGGGGGCAAGGGAGAAGATTAGAACTTGATGGTGCTAAGAAAGGCCTCAGCCATTTATCCCCAAAATACCAGATTCTCAAGGGGGTTACACAAAAGTTGTGGTCTACCAAAGAGCAACGTAAATGTACAGTTGCAATGGGTTTGTTCTGTTACTCACGCTGACTGCTGTAACCAAGGGGTGCTGCTACCAAAAGCTGGCGTCCAAACGGGGCTCCTTTTCGAAAGGACGCCGCCTACTTCGAAGTCCCCTTATTCCCATGAGCTGATGGGAATAAGGGGACTTCGAAGTAGGCGGGGTCCTTTCGAAAAGGAGCCCCGTCTGGACGCGCCGCGCAGCGGCAAGGAGCGTCAATTTCGAAGCGCGGCTGCCGCCCGCATGCTAATGAAGTGCTGAATATGCATTTCAGCGCTTCATTAGTAAACTTCGAAATGGCCATTTGCATGGCCATTTCGAAGTTTGGGGCACGTGTAGACACAGCCCAGGCAACCCTAAAACATGCACAGAGCACCATGGGAACACTCCAGTGAAGATTGTTGGGTCTCTGGGTGCCACCACTGCTGCAGCAGCAGTCAGAGCCATGGGCCCCTTTAAAGCACCAGGTTCTGGGTCAACTTCCCCTTTGCCTGCTCCTGTTGGCAGGCCTGGCTGCAGCACTCCCAACTTATGCTGGCTTAGAGAGAAAGGAGCTGGAACTGAGACTCACCCCCAACTTCTAAGATACATCTACACTAGCCGGCTATTTCAAAGTAGCTGGCACAACGTCGAACTAGTACGCGTTGCGTCTATACATGCTGTGCGCTATTTCAACGTTGAAATCTATGTTAGGTGGCGAGATGTCGAAATCGCTGTTCCTATCCGGAGATGGGAATAGTGCCCTACTTAGATGTTCAACGTCGAAGTAGGGCTTGTGTAGACAATCCACGTCCCGCTAAATCAAAATAGCGGGGTCCTCCATGGCGGCCATCAGCTGAGGGGTTGAGAGACGCTCTGTCCAGCCTCTGCAGGGCTTTATGGTCGCCACGTGCAGCAGCCCTTAGCCCAGGGCTTCTGGCTGCTGCTGCTGCTGCTGCTGCTGCTGCAGCTGGGGGTCCATGCTGTGAGCACAGGGTCTGCAACCAGTTGTTGGCTGTGTGGACCTCATGCTGTACAGGCCAAGTGTGTCTGGGAGGGGCCCTTTAAGGGAGTGGCTTGCTCTTGCCCCAGAAGGGCTAGTCCAGCCTGTGACCCTGTCTGCAGGCTTTGCTGGCCCCTTATTTCGACGGAGAGCACTTGTGTGTGTGGACGCTCTGCATTTCCTTCTGGGGCGGCTCCTTTCGACGTTTCCCATCGCTACTTCAATGTTAAACGTTGATGGCACCAGCCCTGGAGGACGTGTAGACGATATGCGTCAAAGTAGCCTATTTCAATGTTCTTACTTCAAAATAGGCTACTTCGACGTAGTGTGCTAATGTAGATGTAGCCCTAATGTAGTTTGGATCTCTGAACCATTTTGTTGATTTCTTTAGATGCTATAGTCACACAGAATAATGGTAAAGATCAACCTGTAACCTATTTATAGACCACCCTACACAGCATACAAATGGACCTTAACAATGTTCTGGGGACATTCTCTGTGACTTTCTACTAAAAATGGCCAAAGTTCTTATTTTCTGTTATTTCACCAGAGCTGCAGTGTCGGGAACCTGGCCTGGGGAGCAACACTTAGCTATGCAGCTCTCACCCAAGACCAGCCGTGGCTGAAACACAAGCCCCATAAGAACGGCCAAGGTGTAGCTCCCACAGCCAGGGAGAGGGTCCCAAGAACGAGCGTGGGGTCCAGCTCACTGAGGAACATGCAGGCAGTTCTCAGAAAGTGCAGCAAAAACTGCAGCATGGCTGCGTGGGGCTATGGCATGCCCAGGGGCAGGTTCAGCTCTATGGCACCCAGAGAACAGCTTTGGCTCCAAAAACACAGGGCAACCACAGCAGGCACTGCAAGAGCTTTGCTGTCCCTGAAAGAAATAGGCAAGCGTGCAGGAGCAGAGGAATGGCTGTCCAGAGGGATCCTTTTAGGCCTGGTGCTGTAGGGATGGCCTTGCAGGGGGAAGCTCCCAGAGGGTCCAGGAGACCATGAGGGGGCAGCGGTCCTCCTTTACACACTCACAAGTGTGCTTAATCTCCATCCCCTGCAGGTCATGACAGTGATAAACCAGGTGCTGCTCCAGAGGTTCGTACACATCTGGGACCTGGACATGGTCATTGTGGGATTTGCCAACCTCAGCTTACCCCCCTGCTTTGGCATGACTGCTGGCACCCACATCACCATCTGAGCCCTGGACCACAGTGCCGGCTGACATATGAACCGCAAGGGCTACCATTCAGTGGACCATCCATGGACATTTACTCAGGCTGTGCGCACAACATGCAGGTCTTTGGCAATTCAAGCCTTTGCTGGAGGATGGAGGCAGGAACCTACATCCCCCAATGGGAGCTCACATTCAGGATCATCACCATGCCCCCCTGAGTGGTGGGTGACCTGGCCTACCCCCTGCAGCCCTGGCTCATGTGGTCATATATAGGCTACCCCAACCCCTCCCACGAGCAACATGTTCAACAGCCATCTCACCCTGTGGCCTCCTGAAGGCACAGTTCAGGTGCTTCCTAACATGCTGTGATGTGGGGTGCAAAATATCCCCCAGGTCGTGGGGGCATGCCGCATCCTCCACAATCTCCTCATGGCCAAGGAGGCGACCTTCCTTGTGGATGGACATCCAAGGCTGGCCCCAGGTACAAGAAGCCCACCGTGGCCCCCAACCATCAGGCCCACAGCGATGGGCTCCACATCTGGAAATCCTGCCAGGAGGCTTTTACCCATGAGCCCCAGTGACCTGCCCTATGGCACCCCCTGCAGGTTCCTCTGGCCAACAGCCGCACCCTGTCCTCACCATGACCCCTCATAACAAGGGACATGGGGGTGCAGAAAAATAAACCATTTACCTGAACAAAATAAATTGCTTGGAAAATTTAAACAACTAACTAGTTATAGGGGCAAACGGGGAACTATATACATTGGGGAGGATGGGGCACCAGAACTTGGGTGGGGGGCTGGGACAGGGGATGTGGGGCTTCAGTCCTCTGCATGGGTGTGGGGGCTGTGACCCATGGTGACCGCAACCCACAATGGCTGCGGGAGCCCCTACTGCCCCAGGTGCAGGGTCCCCATTGGGGCTAGGATGGGGCCAGGACCATGAGGAAGTAGAGGTGGGGGGGGCAGCAGGCTTGGTCTTGGTGGGAGGGGCAAGGGGGGCAGGGGAAAGTTGAGAGGGCAGATATTCAGTGTAACGCCCATGTGTAATTAGACATACATTTCTAGATTATTATCCTTACCTCCCCACGTGCTCCCCACAAAGTCAGCTTATTGCTGCCACCTTCAATCGATGAACATTGACTGTTGCAGCAGCGCACTGTCAGAACCTATCTTACAGTTTCTTCCTCCCCGTAGCATCTGGGTATTTTTGCTGGTGCAGCGTGGAAAAAAAAATGTCCCACAAGTGGTTGTGGGTATTTGACATCATCTTCCCACATTGCATTGTCCTCATTTCCCTCGCATGGTAAGCAAACTTCCATTTTTCCAGGCGGAAGGAAGAAAAAGTAGGGCAACAACAAAGATCACTAAATCAACAGAAATCTCTTGCTTCTATAACTGAATGGCTTTTATAACTGTAGCTGTAACTGAATTATCAAAGATTTTATAAAAAGCAGCAGGTGTATGTCTTCTCAGCTGGCCCTCCACCCGCTGTCCCCCTTCCCTTTATTACACGCAATCCCTGACAATAATACAGGGACAATGCAAAGCTTGAAGAAAGAGTAGGTACTAAGAGTTTCAAAACAAGATTTGGTGAGGGGGTTGGCTTCCCAGTTTATTATACAGCTTTTGTGTCCTGGGATCTCCCACCAGTCTGTGTCTTCCCAACTGGCCCTCCACCCACACTTCCCTGTATGAAAGGCTCCAAAGTTAGAAGAAAGACGATAGAAAAGGCTAGAAAGAAATGGTTTTTGGCTTCCCTCTTCACTACACAGACACTGCACGCATGGGGGACGGGGCTTGCCAAATTTCATTGCCATCATGCGGGGGGTTGGTATTTGGGAGGTTGAATGATCAGTTGACACCGAAAATCTTTTTGGGCAGTGGGGTGTAGGGTCTGTGGCTTGAGGGCCACTTGAAGCGTTCTCCCCAGGCAGCGGCCTGGCCCTGCAATTCATAGGCACTGGGCAAGACTTCCCCCCAGCAACAGCTAGCCCCCCGTTTCCTTGTTGTGGTGAGGTGTGTGAGGGGGAGGTTGGGTGGAAGGCTAGTTGGGGCATTCCCCCAGGGTGATAGTCAGGCCCCACAAGTCTTAGCAGTCACAGGGAGACTTCCCCTGGGTGGCAGCAAGCCCCCAAAAATATTGGGGAGGGGGCAGTTGAAGTAGTCCTCTCCCCAGCAGCAGCAAGTCCCCAAAAATACTTGTGGTGGAGGTGGGGGACCAGTTGAAGCAGCACTCCCCGCCCCCAGCAGCAACAAGCACCTGAAAATCATAGCCACTGGGGGAGACTTCCTCTGGGTGGCTGCAAGACCCCAAAAATCTTTCCTGCCCTTGGAGCCCTCTCTGTGCAAGCTAGGACATGGTACTGCCTGGCGGCATGGTCAGCGCTGAACAGCAGGCAGATCCTTTTACTGGGTCGGGGGCTAGCTACGTGACATGGTTGGGCATGGGAAAGACCCCATCCGTATGGTGCCTTTGGGAGAGGGGGTCGAGCCTACACAAATGTAAACCACTGAGAAGAAGTTTCTTGGCCTCTCATACAAGCATGAGCCCTTCAGGAACCTAGCTGTCACGTGGTGCTGCCAGGCAGTGTCTGGCACCAGGCAATACAGAAAAAAATACCAAGTGCTCAGCTAGCTGAGGTAGAGACAGAACCACGAACTTCATGTTGGGGCTATTTGTAATGCGTAGATGCACTCACAGGATTAATAGCAAAGGAAAAAAGACATTTCGCAGTCTCTCATATAAGCATGACCCCACAGCCACAGGCTTCCTGGTCCTGAATTGATATTCATGGTTTTCCTGTTACCTAATTCCTGCACACCTGGAGGTCAGCGGAGATGGAAGTGGCCACAGCGGAGCACTGTGGGGCATTGTGGGGTACATACAGGGCACCTCAGGAAGCTAATAAATTCGATTCAAAGACATGGTGTTTCCACACTAGCTTTTATTCAAACTTTTAGATTCAAACTTGATGCTACACCCAGCTGATTTCAGCAATGTTATGATATTGATATTAGTGTTCCCTAAATCGAACTAGTTGTATTTATAGTGAAGACAGTTACGTTGTAATATTGAGCTAACTGCCTTAAATTCGAATTTATCTTGTAGTGTCGACATAGCCTGAGACTAGACTGTATTTTAATGGGTATACCTGCAGTTATACTAGTCAGACACAAGAGGGCACACTCTTCTCTTAAAGACTTGTAACCTGACTAAAAGCTAGCCTCTTGGTAATATGTGCTCAATAGAACTAGTTGATATATTTCAAATTAAAAACAAATTTTGACCTAAAAAAATCAATAAAGGTGTTTTAAAGACATGAAAACGTTTTGTGGAATCCTTTGAAATTTCAGAATTAAAAAGACCTGAAGAAGAGCTCTGTGTAGCTCAAAAGCTTGTCCCTTTCACCAGCAGACATCGGTCCAATAGAAGTTACTACCTCACGCACCTTTTCTCACTAATATTAAAAAAGCATCCACTTTCACTTTTTTACCCCTCACCTCCTTTGTCTTCCAATGTGAAAAAAGAACAAAAGTGACAAATGGATAACATTAATTTTGAAAGGTTTTGAATTTTTTGTAAAAAAAAAAAAAATTCAGATTAAACAAAAATATTTCATTGATTTCAACTCTTTTCTCAAAAGAAAACCTTTCTTTAACCAGCTCCAATGCTAAAGGCCTCACTAGCCGTAAGAAGGGTACATCTACACAGAAAAGGCTACAGTGTTTTGGCTGCACTGTTGCTCCTACACTGGTGTAGCCTTCATTATAGACACTGCCTGTGATGTTCTCCCATTACTGCAGGTAATCCACCTTCTCAGAAGATGGAATAATTCTTCCCTCAACCTAGCTACCATTAATCTAGCATTTCTATCCTGTGAGTTAGGTCAGTATGTCTACATTTATGTCCCGCACACAGCTGCAGCCTTGTCTACATTACAAAATTAAGTTGATGTATGTTAGGTTGACATACATAGTAATTATTGCAGTTTTTCATGTCCACACTTGCTTTTTCTGTAGACAGTATGCATCTTACCAGCAGCTCTTCCACCACTGTAAGTGACAGTGTGGGGCAATGACAGCTGGAACCTCACCTGCTGCCAGCTGGGAGCTTCACAGTGAGGGATTTGAGGAGTAAGGTGAAGCACTTCAATTCACCTTCCATTCCCTCAAAGGCAACAGCAGCATTCCAGGCTATCAGCTCCAGCAGCAGGTCTCTTGGCTGTCAAGTGATGTAAGTAATGGAGTGTCTACACAAACACTGCATTGCCCTAACTGTATCAAACTAACCACTATGCCTAGGGCCCTGTCAAATTCATGGTCATGAAATCTGGTCTCCTGATGGGAAATGGAGTCTTCTGTGTGCTTACTCTCTACTCTACAGATTTAATGGGGGAGTCCATCCTTTCTCAATGACCCAAAAGGAAGTTGCAGGCAGTGTTCCCTCTCATTTTTTCCATCCATGGGCAGAATAAATTTTGTTATGTGTCCCAATGCGTGTGTGGATGTGCACCACCAATAGAAAACACATTCTGCCCACTGAGGGTAGCTGTGGGCCTTCTGCTAACCAGCTGGGAGGCATCTGAATCTCTCCTCGGCAGCCACACAAGCACTCAGCTTACAGGGAACACTGGTTCCAGGGTGGGGTTACAAGGTTATTTTAGAGGATTGGGGGATTGCCACCCTTACTTCTGTGCTGCTTTCAGAGCTGGATGACTGGAGAGTAGCAACTGTGCTCCCAGCTCTGGAGACAGCTCCCCACCAACAGCAGCATAGAAGAAAGGGTGGCAGTACCGTACCATGCCATCATTACTTCTGTGCTCCTGCTGGAGGCAGCTATGCCTTCAGAACTGGGCTCCCTCACAAAAGCTACCACTTTCCATCTGCCCTGCTTCACAGGCAGCATTACTGCCAGCAGCAGTGCAGAAGTAAGGGTAGCAGTACCACCTTCTCCTTCCCCTCCCCCCAGCTCCTCCCACTCCCATCTCCTTTCTGGATTAGGAGACCTACAATCACAACACTATGAAATTTCAGATTTAAATAGCCAAAATGATGAAATATATTATTTTAAAAATCCTCCTGACTATGTAATTGACCAAAATGGACTGTGAATTTGGTAAGGCCCTAGCGATGTGTCTCACAGAGGTAGAGTTATTAAATTGACATAGTGGGCAATTTAGACCTAGTCTACACTACCACAGGCTGTCAATCTAAGTTACACAACTTCAGTTATGTAAATAACATGGCTTCATGTAAATAACGTGAAGTTGATGTACTCAGATCTACTTACCATGGTATCTTCACTGTGGTAAGTCAACTGCAGACACTCTCCTGTTGACTCCACTTACTCTTCTAGTTCTGGTGGAGTACCAGAGTTGATGGGAGAGTGCTCAGTGGTTGATTTATCATGCATCCTAGATCGACTGCAGAGTTAGGTCAATGTAAGCTGTCTTGTGTCAACATAAATATGCAGCACGGACCAAGCCTGAGTGCTGTAGCTATGCCAATGTAAATGCCCTGTGTACATCAGCCCTAACAGAGTCATCCTAAGTGCACTGTACTACTTAAGACCTTTCTGTGCATGATTCATATCTGTTCTTTCACATGTGCTAATCATTTTCAAGTGTGCAAAATGCATGAAGAGGGGGTGTAAAATGTCACAGGGCCTAAACTGTTAGCATTTTACACCCATTTTGCAGTGACGGAAGTAACACCCAGTGCAAGGAAGAGTATGTCTAGATTAGGATAACAAGGGTATTTTTGTCAGAGAGGTAGCCATGTTAGTCTGTATCTTCAAAAACAGGAAGTCCTGAGGCACCTTATAGACTAACAGATATTTTGCAGGATAAGCTTTCATGGGCAAAGATCCACTTTGTCAGATGCATGAGTGCGAGGGTGGGGGGGGTCAGAGGAGGATTTAAAGAAGGGGGGGGTCTCAGTAAAGAGGAGGGCCAGAGTCAGGGTGGAAATGGCCCATCATCGGCAGTTAATGTGGAGTTGTGAACATCAAGAGTCAGTTCACTGAGGGGGTGGGACGTGGTCCATTGTCAGATGCTAATGTGGAGGTGTGAACCTCAAGAGCAGAGAAGCCACTTTTGTCATTAAACAAAAAAGCAGTCATGTAGCACTTCAAAGACTAACAAAATAATTTATTAGGTGACGAGCTTTTGTGGGACAGACCCACTTCTTCAGATCATAGCCATACCAGAAGTCTTTGTTTAATCCTTGGTTGATGGAGTCAACTTTGCAAATGAATTTCAGCTCAGAAATTTCTCTTTCCCTTTTATTTCTGATTTTTTTCTTTTTTGTAGGACGGCTACTTTTAAATCTGTTAGTGTCCAGGGACATTGAAATGTTCTCCTACAGGTTTTTCTATGTTACCACTCCTGATGTCTGATTTATGTCCATTTATTCTTTTACATAGAGACTGTCCAGTTTGGCCAATGTAAATCACAGCGGGGCATTGCTGGCACATGATGGCAGGCATTGTATTAGTAGATGTGCAGGTGAAAGAGTCCCTGATCTTTGGTTGATGTCAGGTCCTGTGATAATATCACTGTTATAGATATGTGAGCGGAGTTTGCAGCAAGATTTGTTGCAGGAATTGGTTCCAGGTTTAGTTACTGTGTTGTGGTCTATAGTCGCTGGGTATTTTTAAACATGTCAAATGTTTTAACAAACAAGTTTTAAGACTCTAATGTAGACAGAGCAAATTGTATTTGAAAATGTTTTGGTTTGTCAAAGTGAAACAAAGGAGGCAAATAGCCTTGTAAAGCTCCACTGCAACTGTGACACTGATTCCCCAGGACTGAGAATAATCTGGGTGACAAGTTTTCGTAGTGGGATTGCCACTTGCATCTCCACACAGAGGGATATTCTCATTCTGGTGTTCTTGTGCTCCAGCACTGCGGCAAGTTCAACCCACAGTTCCAGGAATGTGGCCCCCATTAGCTCCAAGAATGATCCAATTCCACTATTCAGTGTTCATTAGCCAGCCCACACCAAATACAGCTACTTCAAAGCTAGATCTTACAGGAAAGCCTGAGCAACATCAATGGAAGAGCACTTTCAAAAGAAGTACTGCATTCTTTTGATTTACTTTTGAAAGAACATTTTTTGTGTGTAGACGCTCCACGGGATCTTTCGAAAGAGCCCCCTTCTTTCAAAAAAAAAGTTTTTGAAAGAACTTGCTAGTGTAGACACGGCCCTCATGACCTCGTGAATGAGGTTTACCAATTTTGAAATAAGACTCCCACTACTTTGAATTTATGTAGAAATATTGGTTGCATCGTGTAGATATTAGGTTAATTATTTTGAAATAACAGCTGTTACTTTGAAATAACTGTGCTGTGTAGACCTACCCTCAGATAGCCATAGGTATTCCAGTGCCTCTCTGTAACTATTCCACAGCAAAAGTTTACCAAAATGCAGTGGGCATGGAGGCAATACAATGGACTTTGTGGGTTTTTTTTCTTGTCTGAGGAAGTGGGTTTTACCCATGAAAGCTCATTTGTTAGTCTCCAAGGTGCCACAGGACTGCTTATTATTTGTGAAGCTACAGACTAATGTGGCTATCCCTTTGAGACTATTTACCAGTCAGAGTGTTAAACCAGTGCTGTGTGATGATGTATGAACACAAACCTTGAAATGCAATGTCACTTGTGGGGCTGTAAGTCTAGCTGGGTGCATGTCTCAGCTGAAAGAGTTGTGTTGATTTAACTAAACCAACATACTGTAACTTTTGTGTATAGGCAGCCCTTGAATAGGCAAGCCCTCAGCGCGAATAGCACTGGGCTGACAACTAGTTTTTAAGATTTCAATGGCATATTTATACATCATTCTGGACAAGACAAGAATTTCTTTCTAATGTAATTGCTTGAACTGATTATCTGTTTGTTTGCAAGATAACCACAGGCACACTGGCACAGGCTAAACAGCTGGGCAAGCCACTTGTGCAACATCCTGAATGAAGGGCTGCGGTTACAGGAGAGGAGCTGTTTCTGGGGGAAAAGCCAACTAGTATTTCTTATAATAGAACTGGCTTTGTGACAAGCCTGTCCTGGCACTGAACTTTTTTGAAATATTACTGTAAGAACAGGGCTGGAAACAAAACAGTTTTTCCCCAACTGACCAAAAAAAATCACGATTTTGAAAAAATTTCTTCTTCCTAACTTTGGATGGGAATAGAAAACTCAAAAGACGTCATGAACCAAAAAATCATAATCAGGTTAGACAATCAAAATATTTCATTTCTGTATTTTCAACTGTTTTGTCTCAATGTTGTCTTTTAAATATAACACTGGTTTAAATTTAAAAACAAAGCCGCTGCGAAGTAGAAAACAGCGTCTGTATTTTGGAAGCGGAACCATCTTGACAATTTCAAAACTTTTATAATTTTTCAAGTTGAAAAATTATCAAAACTGAGACTTTCCTATGGAAAGTGGCTATTTATACAGATTGGTGTTTTCCAACAAATAAATATTGCAGCAAAAGTATTTCAATCAGCTCTAGGGGTCATCTACATTTCAGCTTTAACCTAGTAAGGAGACCCACTTATAAGCATTGCAGTTCCCTAGCCACATTACATGATTGTCCTTTGATCTAGTTACAACACAAGTCAGAAGCTGAGCACAGACAGGCCTTGTCCTCATAACTGAGATAAAGTCTTGGCCAGTCCTTACTGCAACATTTTAATCTTGTTGCAGCTGAGTCAGGAACCACTTGTGAAGTAACTGGATCCTCTGACTTAGGACATTGTTATTAAGATTGGCAAATCAGAAGAGCAGAGGGAAGGTGGGTAGGCATGGGGTGGGGAAGTTGAGAGTTAGGTCAAATCTCAAAGTATGTAAAAGAGTCCTTATAATGCATACATCTGATGAAGTGGGTCTTTGCCCACAAAAGCTTATGCTCCCAAATATGTTAGTCTATAAGGTGCCACAGTATTTTTTTTGAAGATACAGACTAACTTCGCTACCTCTCTGATTCTTGAAATGAATGAATGGACATAGAACAGACATCAGAAAACTCCAAATACACAAAACTGTCAGCCAGCACTTGAATGGAGTGGGCCATTCTGTTAAAGACCTGAAAGTCTGTGTTCTACTGAAAAGGGACTTTAACAACCATCCAGAGTGGGAATGCTGAGAACCAACATTCATATTCAAATTCAACACATTAACACATAGTTTGAACCGGGACAGCAATGACCTGACCCATTATAAGGACTCTTTTACATAGTTTGAAGTTTTATCTAACTTTTAACTTGCCCCACCCCCCACACCTCCCCCGCATCCCTTTGCTCTTCTGATTTGCCAACCTTGATAAAAAATTTTCTGATTTGTCAACCTGGATAACAATTTTTGGACCTCTGTTCTTTATATATTGAGTCTGTTAAGGCTATGATTTGAAGAAGTGGGTCTGTCCCACGAAAGCTCATCACCTAATAAATTATTTTGTTAGTCTTTAAAGTGCTACATGACTGCTTTTTTGTTTTGATAAAAAGAATATGTTTATTTGGGGGGCAGAGGGTTAAGTGTCAGGGAAAAGGAGGAGGGTCAAGGGAGGTGGAATAACTTTTTGCAATGGATCTTGGGGGTGGAGTGGCAGACCGTCCATGCCCTCTCTCCTCACATTTGGGAACTGCAATGGGGGGTGGGGTGTGACCTGGATTCTGCGAAGTCTGGGCAGCAGGGAGCAGAGACGGAAAACTTAATGCTGCATAGGGAGTCCCTCTGCAGCTCCAGCATGGAGCACAGGATCTCAGTTTGGTCTGTCACAGCTGTGATGAGCTGTGCCGCGTTCTCTCTCAGGTGCATCAGCTGCTCTCTCTTGAACTCCAGGACAGTCTGGAGCCACTGTGTTGTGTCCCTCTGGCTGGGAGCAGATGCTGTTTCTGCCTGCTCCAGATGCTGCAGGTGTGTTTGCCTCTGAGCCCTGCCTGACAGCATCACCAGCTGGCCACAGCCTGCCCAGCATTCTTCTGCCAGCCACAGACAGAAGACTGCTGCAGCTGTACTGACCACAGCTGCCCAGCAGGGAGAACTGGAGCTGAAAATGCTGGACAATCGGGTTTTTTTTTTGTTTTTTGTTTTTTTAAAAAAAAAGCTCTCTGAACAGGGGCCTTAAATACGGGAGTGTCCCAGCCAAAACAGGATGGATGGATGGTCACCCTATTCTGTGGGGCATAGCTCCACAGAAAACCTAAAACTATACCCTGCAACCTGCACACTATACCCTGTAAACTGCAACCTGCTTGTAGCATTCAGACAAAAATACTCACCAGAATAGCTGGGGCCTGGTGTTTCAGGGATACAAGTAGAGGGGCTGGCTCAAGGTCAAGGGTGAAGAGCTCCAGGCTGGTGGGAACAGCTTCCTTGGGCCCCTAATGGTTGCCCCGATCCTTTTCTCCATGGCCTCCTCCTCCTGCCTTCCCCCCACCCCCCGACCCCCTTTCTCAGCTCCTCTTGGCCCACCCTGAACTCTGGAACAGGGCCTCCTGAAGAGTCCCAATTAAGAATGGGCAATGTGGTCAGGTCCCTACCAAGAACTGTGTTCAGCTGTTCATAATACCGGCATGTCTTTGGAGATGATCCAGACTGCCAATTAACAGACATGGAGTTTCCACACTAGCTTTAATTCAAAATTTTTAATTCAAATTTGACACGAGATTGAGCCGCTTCTCATGGTGTTATAATATTGACTTTAGCACTCCCTAAAATTGACCTAATGGTATTTACAGTGAAGACAGTGACACTTTAAAATTGAACTAACTGCCCTACATTCAACTTTATCTTGTAAGGTACATCTACACTACAGAAATCCTTTGAAAGAAGTCCTTCTGGAAGATATCTTCTGAAAAAACTCCTTTAGAAAAAGCTTGTCCACGCATGACAAAGCGGATCAAAAGAGCAATATGCTCTTTTGATAGAGAGCATCCATGTAGGCCCTGTTCTTTCAAAAGAACAGGCCAGGGATTGAAAAATCCAGTGCCATGAGGACTCTTCTTTTGAAAGAAGAGCCCCATGGAGCATCTACACGCACTTTCTTTCAAAAGAAACTTTCTAAAGAAGCCATTCTTCCTGAAATGGGAGTGGAAAAGCACTTTCAAAAGGAGTGCCACATTCTTTTGATTTACTTTCAAAAGAATGCTTTTTGTGTATAGATGTTCTACGGGAACTTTCAAAAGAGCCCCCTTCTTTCGAAAAGTCTTTTGAAAGAACTTGCTACTGTGCATGCGGCCATAGCGTAGACATAGCCTCAAACTGCAAAAGAGCCATTATTTCAGCGTGACCTGAATTTGACTTAATAAGGTCAGATTCTCAGCTGGAATATACAGGGCTTGCTGAGAATCTGTTCCAATTCTAGGACTTAAAGTTCTTTTTACTCTACATATGGTGTAGAGTCCTTGCTGTGAATGATAGAGCCAGTCAGGCCTGCTTATGTTTAGAAACTTTCTTACTATTGGAAGATCCTGTCTCTAAAAACCTATTCCTGACTCCCACGGGTTTACTGTCTTGTTTCCTGAGTTTGTGTACTCCCTCATGTTGCAATTAACTTTTCATTTGTCAGCTTCCATGTTTACATTTTTCAGCTATGTTGCAGGTCACTGGCCAGGAGTGCGATTTGTATCATTATGGCAGTGTAGCTGGAACATTAATTAACAACTCTGTTGCTGGCACATGACTCCAGTTCATGGTTTGCATCGTCTCTTCAAGACTCACATGAGAAAAAAGCCTGATCTAAGTCACTCAAGGCACCCAGTGTGACTCACCCTATATGGGCTAAATAAGAAAGTGCTATGTTCGCTGACATTTTAATCTGCACGTTCCAACTTGTATTTAGAGAACCTCCTAAATGCAGCAAGCGATAGCTAAGTGACTTGCATTAGGTTTGCACAGGAGGTTTGTGGGAAGAGAAGAGCCGCTTTCTGAAACAACAGGCCACAACATCATCCACAGAACCGTATCACCAGTGGCAAATCTATCGTGATTATGTTATCTCTAAAAGACTCTTAGCAGGGTCAGGCGCTTTGAGATCTACAGATACCTACACAAAAGGGTTTAATTTTATTACCCCCCACCGTCTCCAGGCTTTTATATTAGCACAAGTTATGTGTTAAAATAAGCATTGTTATCCTGATTTCACTCTATTTTGCCATCCAATAAGTGACTGCGCAAGGTTCAGAACATGGAGAACCATGCCCTAGGACTTGTGCTTACACCAGAAACAAAGCTGGCTTTTTATAGTAAGGTAGCTGACATGCTGCAAAATCCTGGTGAAAACAAGCCAAATTGTCATTTTACCTTGATGTGGATGATAAGTTATGGAGAGAGGAACGTCCCTCAATGAACCACATCAATCTTACAGTTTTACCCTGCCATTTACCACCTTCCACATCAAATCAATAGTAAAGTCTAATTCCTGAGTGGACTTCTCTGACTTTTCTTCATCTTTCCAGTCAAAACTCTGGGGGAAGGTTTGGCATTTTAGCTAGCTGGGGTAGGGGTTAGGGACAGATATCTGTGGTCAGTACTGTGAAAGTCTGTCTTGCAGTGGAAAAGATTTTGCAAAGAGGAACATTTTAGAATATTTCATCACTATGGTCAAGTTATGTATTCACCTTATCACCAGAAGTGTGTTCCACAGCCAGATTCCCTTGACTAAGAATGCCATGTTGTTGGCTCTCAAGTGCTTATGCCTGGATTTTGTGAACTGTATTGGCTTGGAGGAGTGCAGGTGATGTGGTGGAGCTAAGCTACATTGAGGTAAAAAACTCACATTGCTTTCTCTGACATTTCACATGTCAGATACCTCATTTTAAAAACACCCCCTCAAATTACATTGTGTAGACAAGGCCAAGTACAAGCACAGTGATTTTATTATTAGGCAAGATCTGCAGATGGGAACACTGAGACGGAAAGCTGACTCACCTGAGTGTTACTCTTGGAGTTAAATCACAGCAGATTAAGTCTTGATTTGAATGTTTTCCTGGGCAGGGACAGTGTTGTAGCATCTGTTAGTGTACCCTCAATTAAACTATGTTGAGTCACACCAGCTGAAAACTTGGCCCTACTTCTGTTACAACTCTAGAAACCAACCTCCTCTTTGTACAGAATAAAGATATGAGGCAGCCCAACCTATATGCCTCTCCTGTGATCTGGAGGGACCAATTCTAGACACAAGATTCTTTGGCTTCTCTGCTGCCACCGCCAATTAAACCACATGTGGCAGAGACTTTCATGATGTGAACTTTTGTTTACATTGGAATTGGACTGAGACCAAACCCTGCCTTCTTCAAGCTCATTTCACAAAGGCAACTGTACAGCCAGCACCTGGCAAGAACTTTCAGTCTCCACTGACCTGGGCTGAATATGAAACAATAACCTGGAGTGAATGGTTCTGTATTCCATTAATAATCCTCAAGGTCAAACAGGGCATCCAATGGATGCTGTCCAATAACATGAGAACCCTCGGACACTCAGTGAAGTTAACTCCCCACTAATTCAGAATCAACAGAGATCCAGGGGACCAGAGCTACTCACCGTGGCTAGCTTTTAAAAAGGCTGGGTCATTTTACGGTCAATTGGTAATAACTTTTGTCAATGTGCCAGTTCAGGCTAATCCCCTCTCTCACTGCAGAATGTAAACTCATCCACTGCAGACGTTAGGAAAGAATCCTCCTCCTGTCCTGGGCACAGGCGTCCCAGTGGGCAACTCCATCGCAGGAGAGTGTACTTTGTGATAGTCTGAAGCATTGTCAATAGTGCTTACATCTTCCAGCCAACAATCATGGGAGTTTTACACTGTGAATTTATCCTGTTTCCCAGGGCAAAACAGACCAGTATTGCAGTCTCCATCTGACATATAGTATAAGGTGAGACACAGAGAAGCAATTCACACAGGGTCACATACTGTCAGGGACCAGGACATGGGCAGTTGTATCTAATGGCTGAAGCAGGAACTGGTAGCCAGGAACAGAAGCTGAGTATCAGATGCCAAACGCAAAGTCAGAAGTCAAGAATCGGAACTGAGGGTTACAGCCAGACAGATTACCTGGAGCCAGGCAAGGCTGGAAGAAGTAGGGCTGTCACAGCCAAGGGAAAATGACTCTTCCCATCAGCCAGGCAGCTTACTATGAGCCAGCTGTGCTCATTAGGCTGCTTAGAGACTAGCTCTGCTGTGTGATTCCTGAAGCACAAAGTCAGACTCAGGGATATAGCCAGGAATAGCCCTCACATCTGTTACTCCCCAGCCCTGTGCCACCAGGTCACCTTCCTTTCTCAAGCATTCCATATTCTTACCCTAGACCTGGGGTGAACAACCCTTCCAAGGAGGAGAGCAGAAATTTGACCTTTTGAACTCTCTGTGTAGTCCAAGTGCCAGTGATACTTTATAAAGTCACTAATAGTCCTAATTACAACAGCTACATTAATAAATCAATTAAGATGCAGAGCTTTACCATTAGGTGGTGGTTGGTAGCATTAGCTGGTCTTTTGTTAATCCAGACATGGCCTGGCTTTCAGCAAGCTCCCAGTTTGCGTGTTGGTGAAAATAATCTCATGTGTCACTCTTGGCACCCGTGCCAAGGGTTGCTAACCCCTGCTGTAAACAGCTAAGTATTGGCTAAGGACACAGATGGATGCAGGAGCAAATGGATTACAAGCTTTATGTTCCTGATTTCATAAAGGCCTCTTTACATGCTCCACTGTAATAGTAACCAGGAGCATAGATCATATGCAGTAAACCTAAACTTGACAGCCCACAGGAGTCAGTCTCTAACACGATACCCAGGCAATACATATGGTAATGAAAAAAGTGATCTTGATGTTCTGTTCAAGGTTCAGATAAGTAGGAAAGTGCCATCATGTTCTTTGGCAGCTAAAATCTCTTTGAGGAACAGGCTCTCCTACTACAAAGTTACCACTCTTAGGCCGTGCCTACACTATCAAGTTTTGTCACCAAAAACTGCCTTTTGGTGACATAACAGCGAGAGCATTTATACTTCAGTGTGACTTTTGTTGGGAGAAACACCTATTTTTGGCGACAAAAGCTTTCCACCCTTACAAGAGACTCTTTTCTTTTCCCTTTCCTTTCTTGTCAACAAAGAGCGAGTGTAAAAAGTGCTGTTTGTTTTGTGAACAGAAATGGCCTCCACCAGTATCCCACAATGCCTGCCCTGATGGCTCTGCTGAGTAAGTTGATCTCTGGTGCCAGGCAGGCATGCATCCCTCCCATTTCAAAGTTCTGGGGAGTATCCGACAGCTGAGTGAGCTGCTTTGTTTGGAGAACAAACAAAGAAAAAGTCATTGAAATGCTCCTCAGCCCAGATAGACTGCTGCTGCAGGGGAAAGAGGAGAGATTGCTGTTCTTACATTCTTAAGCATGAGAGTTCACACAGCTACTCCCAGCAGCTGAGGATGCTGTGGCAGAACTCAGAGGGAATCCCAAAATGCACAGGAATCAGCTCTACCTTCCCATAACTATGTACTGTGGAATATACACCCAAAAGGCATTGCTCACACTGTCATGATGCTCCCAGCGTGGATAGGACCTCTCAACAGAGGGAGCTAGCGTAAATACTTTCAGGCAATTTTAGTTTTGTGGGACTTTTGGGTATCAACATAAATTTTGTCAAAAAAACTTGGCAATGTAGGCATACCCTTAGAATGAGGAAGATGGTGTTGGCTAGAGTCCCTCCTCTGTAGGCAGAAAACAGGAGGAATGACATGTGTCTATGGCATACCTTTCTACTTCCCAGAGACTGAAGAATTATAGCAAAAAGCACGCAGGGACATACTTTACTTCACTGGTGATAGTAAAATCTTTTATGCTGGACCTGGCCTTGTCTGTCTTAGCAAACTTTCTAGCCTTAATCTCACTTGACATCTCTCCACCACTAGCAACAATGATAGAAGTTATACTGTAGAAAGGTCTCAGATACTTTTGCTACCATATCAGCTAGCCATAAATGGGAGAAGAGTTAATGAAGTCCATTTTCTTATCCAGGCAGCCACACCACCCTTTTGCTGCTCATTCCTCCTGCTGTCAGAGCTTGACATTGTTTACAGCTGCAATGTTAAATAGTATAGATGCAATCTATGAGCTTTGTTTTGCAGTGATCTGAAAGCAACAGTACATCGTTATTTAGGCCAGGTCTATAGGGGAAAAATCAATTTAAAATAAGCAACTCTAGCTGCATGAATTGCACAGCTGGAGGCAATGTATCCTAAATTGATTTTTCCTACCATCCGCACAGTGTGAGGTTGATGGGAGAAACTCTCCTGTCCACTTCCCTGACTATTTGCAAGGAACACTGTTGGAGCCCCGATCATTCGATTTATTGTGGCCCCACTAGGTGCGCTAAAACAAACTCCAGAAGATCGACCGCCACCGTGTCAATCTTCCTTTAAGTATAGATGTTCCCTTAGTTCTTAGCTGTATTGTGGAAACCTCTGCTCTACTCTCTGTTGCAACATTTGAGATGCATATTAGGATTTGAAGGCTACAATTTTTATTGTTAGAGTCACTATATATTTGGTATTCTTGTTGTTCTCGAAGATACAGAATAAACAGCTACCTCTCTGATACTTATATTTTTGGTAGAAACTTGGAAGAGTACTGTGCTGTACACAGGTGTATTTAATGCACCTTTAAGAAGAAAATAAACACTAATTTGTATCAGAAGTTCAAAACAGCTGTCACAGAATGAGATACACACATTATGCTCTCTCCCTTTGTGAAGCTATTACATTTCTTTGCTACTGCCTTTCAGCTACAGTAAAAGCCATCCAAGCGGAAAGTACATTTGCCCTTTGTTTAGGGAAAAACCATCACAATTGCCAACAGAGGGCACAGTCAAGGATGCCAAGAGGATGACAGTTCTGTTTCCAAAAAGTTTTAAAATAAAATTTCGTTCCCCATTTGGATGAAAACAAATCTTCAAATGTTTTTGTGAAAATGGAAAAGTTTATAGCTTGGTGCATTTCCTGATTCAGAGTAGTTATTCTATTATAGATCACTCTAAATCAGGCGGAGCCATGACTTGAATATGGACATGTCGTAGCACAGGTCAGCACCTTAATGACTTGACTGTAGAATCTCTCCCTCTCTCTCTCATGCACTTTACAAAAATGTCATTTCAACTAAAGTGTCTTCACTAACTCCAGTAGGACCCAATTCCACAAATATCTCCTTAAACACAACTTCTGTGAGATTACCCACATTGCATAAAATCAAGCACGTGAGAGTCTTTGCAGGCAGAACTGTCATAGGGTTGGATTTCTTTTTGCAAGGAGTCCTTTCATACTCTTCTCAAGGTTCATCACAGTTCTTTATTTATAATGTTTTAGGCAGCTTCCTCTTCCAATCCTGTCACCACAAAGCTTTCTCCAAATTGCAACATGCTTCTCTGGCCTGGGGGGAGGGCAGGGAGGAACAGTGGGTGCTGTTTGTAGTTCTCTGCTCAGAGTTCCATTCTGGTTCCCTCATTTTGACCTTATGACCTGCACCCATGAACTTGTTAGTTTTCTCTGTATTTACTTGGAAACTGGATCCAGTGGTCCCTTCTCCAATAAGGATCAGGGCCCTTCCTCTCTTTCCTCAAGCTCTGCCTTTCTATTGCAGACTACGTCAAGCATCATTTCTTTAAACTGAATCTCTAAAATCTCTTTTGGAGCCTTCTCCATCCTCCACACACAAAATACGTATTAATGGACAAGTTAACCCTGTTTCTGCCTAGTCCGTCCTTTTCTAGGTCCTTCTTTGTCTAGCACCCACTTTGGTTTATTGGCATCTCACCTGCCCTGGTCCCTTACTGTCTAGCCATTTGGTTCTCCAGGCATTTCTTCCCTTCCTTAAAAAGAAAGGGGCTCTGATCTGTCAGATAACAGATAACATAACAGATTGGGGCAATGCTTTGAGCAGTGCTTTTTTGTGCTGGTACTTGCTGGTACTGAGTACTGGCACCTTGGCAGCCTGAGCCACAAAAGTCAGGAGGCAGCTGAGTACCAGAGCCCCTTTCTTCACAGAATAAGCACTGGTCTTGACTACCCCAGCCTGCTTCCACCAAAATGTTTCCCCAATTTCCACAAGCACCTGTGCCCCTGGTATTCATTTTCACTTGGATACAAATGGGCCACAAATCTTTCACCCAGTCTCCTAGCTAACATGCATCTCTCAGCAGGATCTGCAAGGCCTATCTCTCGTCACCATCCAGTCGTCACAGAGACTGGGTGTTTGCTTTAACTACTTCCTGGAAAGAAGGATGCACACATGCACCCACTCATGCATGTTGGCAAGATTTTGGTCCACGTAGGGGCAGTCCCTTTTCAGATGTCCTGAGCTGACAGTTTGACAGTTTTGTGGGTAAGGTCTCCTTCCTCCCCTCCTTTCTTTTTCCATGATATTGTAGTCAGTAGTTCCCCATCTTTTTTCCATAGGTTATGTCCTTTAAATGAACATGTTGTTTTACTAAGGACATCAGCTTCTGAGAACTCCTCAGTGAATTTAACAGTGGCTTCCAGAATAGTGGGTTGATTTGCCCACATCCAAGCCTAATAGCAATCTTGAGGAGGCACTGCAAACGCTGTTCCAAAATAACCGAGTCTCACAAACCCCCAGTCGGCCAGCCTGAGGTATCCAGTGGCCCAATCCCATAACTTTTGTGCAAATTCCCTAGGTCTTGTCCCTCATAATCACCTTACAGCCCCAAGCTTCTGACTGTATCCATCTGTTGACAGCCCCTTTCAATTTAAAAAAGCTGGCTTTATGGTATGATAATCTGAGGCTTTTTCATTGCACTATGCCACATAAACAGCTCAAGTTTCTCCCTAAAGGTAGGAAGGGAGCTAGTTATCACTATCCCACACAAGGTAGGACAGCTAGTTGGGAACCCCACACCCTCTTTGGTCTGCTCCTGGATCCATTCTGTCAAACACAACAGCTGTTTCTACACAGGCCACTTCCTTCGGAAGTGGCATGCTAATACATGGAGCAAAAGATGCTAATGAGGTGTGGATGCAAATTCCCTGTGCCTCATTAGCATAACGTCATGTGATTTGGAGTCCGGAAGACCGTTCTTCCGGACTCCAAAATGCCATGTAAAAGCGCGGTCCTGGGGGGGCTTCCAGAAGGAAGTCCTTCTTCCCAAGGCCGAGGCCTCTGGAAGAAGCATGTCCTTCCGGAAGCCCCCTCGGGGCTGCACTTCTACATGGCATTTTGGAGTCCAGAAGATCGTTCTTCCAGACTCCAAATCACATGACATTATGCTTTTGCTCCGTGTATTAGCATGCCACTTCCAAAGGAAGTGGCCTGCATAGAAACGACCAGCAAGAAGTCCTGTGGCACTTTATAGACTAACAGATATTTAGGAGCATAAGGTTTCATGGGGTTCGTCAGATGCATGAGTGGGGGCATTTCAGAGGAGGATTTAAAGAGGGAGTCTCAGTCAAGGGGAAGGCCAGAGTTGACAAGGTCTATTCAGTCAGGGGGGATGTAGCCCATGATCAGCAGTTAATGGGGAGTTGTGAACATCAAGAGAGGAGAAATCAAGTCAGTTCAGTCAGGGGCCACATTTCCCCGACTGAACTGACTTGATTTCTCCTCTCTTGATGTCCACATCCCCCTGACTGAAAATGGGCTAAATCCCCCTTGACTAAACTTACTTGATTTCTCCTTTCTTAATGTTCACAATTCCACATTAACTGCTGATAATGGCCACATCCATCCTGGCTGAATAGACCTTGTCAACTCTGGCCCTCCCCTTGACTGAGTCTTCCTCTTTAAATCCTCCTTTGAGCGCCCCTCCCCCCCACACTCTCACATCTGACCAAGCAGGGCTTTGCCCATGAAAGCTTATGCTCCAAAATATCAAGTATCTCATTCATTACAAAGACTGCTGCCCTTTCTCTGGTGCTCATAATGATCTCAGACAGGACAATTAACATCCCCCCCAGCCTCTCACTCTCTTCCTTCTATCTTATTTCCTTTGGCAGTTTTTCTTGCAATGTTTTTTTTTTTTGGTCCTCTGTACTTATATATATCAGCCTGTATTGGAACTGAAATTGATCTGAAGAAGTGGGTCTGACCCAGGAAAGCTCATCACGGAATAAATCATTCTGTTAGTCTTTGAAGTGCTACATTTCTGCTGCTAAGTTTTGCTGGAGTACAGACTAACTCGGCGACCCCTCTGATTTTGTCAAAAATTACCCAGGCAGCAGGGGCAGGCCAGGGCCCATTCTGCACAGCTCGGAGCAGAGGACTCCTGCAGCCGTTGCTGCACCTGCGTCTGGCCTGCAATATATCACTGCGGGCTCTCTGGCAGTTCTGCTTTGTTTGTTTTCCCCCCGGGGCCCATTGTCTCCACGCCTGCCACCCTGCCCGCGATTAATCAGCAACAGGTCACGATCCGCTATGAACAACGCACGCCGCCACCCCGCATCAGCGAGCCCTGCCTATAAGGAGCATTGTGTAGAAAAGCTGCCAGCTGCGCCCGCTCCCCGCTTGTGGGACGAGCTAATCGGGCCCCAGCGCCCCCGAGGGAAGCTCCACGTTTCCCGCCATCTCCCCTCAGGCGGCTCACAGGCCCCGAGCTCTGACGGGGTCAATGACCGAGAGTTGCAGCACGAGGGAATGGGGAGCGCCGGGGCAGGTGGGGGAGAGACTGGCGAACACTCACCTCATTGGCTGCGGCGCTGTGCCCTTACAGTTGCCCCTCTCTAAGATGGCGGCGCTCGCGCCAGGCCGGCCCCCTCACGAGAGGCTCTTCACCCAGTAGGGCTCGCGCTCGCGGGGGAGGGGAGTGCACGCGGGCCTTTCAAGCGCATGAGGCGCGGACGGGGCGGGGGGGGGAGGAAAGGCGGGGGCGGCATCCGCCCTGGCCGCTCCCGTTCGCCCCTCCCCCTGCCCCGGGAGCGCTCAAAAGACACCTGGTGCCGCCCAAGGCAGCCCTGCTTGGCTGAGAGCTGGAGGCTCAGCGCCCGCTTCCAGGTACAGGCGCGTGCGCGGTTGCCTCTCCCCTCAGGTACTGGCGTAGGTGCGGGGAGTTGGGGCTTCGCCGCTCGCCCGCGCTTCAGGCAGGTTCCACTGCACACGGGGTTGATGGTTCGGTTCAATCACTCTCAGCTCCTCCGCGTACGGAGCTCCCCTTCAGGCTGGGGGTAACGGCTGGAGGGGGAGTGTTTCCCCTCCCCCTCAGGGCGCTGGGTGGGCGCTTTAGCGCTTCCTGCTCCCTCTGCGTGGGCGGGCACTGGCGGCAGTTGCCTGCGCCCCTCTTCCCGTCATGCAGTGGGGAGCCGGGGGGCTCTGGTGATATGCCCGCCGCCTTTGGGGTGACGCGCCCCGCCTCGCCGGGGTCTGCGGGGGACACTGAGCTGTCGTTACAGCGGTTCCGGTCGCCGGGCGGGTGCCGCCCTTCTCCATGGGGGTCAGGCAGTGGCAGGGTGATACTGCACAGACGCTTCCGTCCTGAGCTCATGGCCTCTTCCCGCCCCCACCCCAGCGGCTGCGAATGCTCGCGCGTTTCTCGGCAGGCAGCGTGACAGCGCCGGGGACTGCGGGGCTTTGTGTCAGAGGAACCTCTCGCTGCCCCCGTGCTGCAAGCGGGGAACGTGTTTCTGATGCGCACACAGTACACGTCCAAAATACCTTCCTGACTGTACGAACATTGGTCAGTATATGAAGTCTAGTATCAGAGGCGTAGCCGTGTTAGTCTGGATCTGTAGTAGCAACGAAGGGTCCTGTGGCACCTTATAGACTAACAGAAAAGTTTAGAGCATGAGCTTTCGTGAGTTCACTCACTGAAGAAGTGAGTTAACTCACGAAAGCTCATGCTCTAAACTTTTCTGTTAGTCTATAAGGTGCCACAGGACCCTTCGTTGCTACTATATGAAGTCTGTCTGGGATTGTCGCAGCTTTTCTCTCTAGTTTCTAGACCCTTGGTTTGTTTTTTTATGATGCTTCCTTATGGGAATGTTCAGACAAAGCTATGGCTGGGTAAGCGCTAATAACTTATGAGGTGCAGATGTGACCAGTTTTTTTTAATCAGCAGTTGCAGAGATATACTTTTAAAATCTTAATGTAACCAAGGTTTTTTTTAAGTGGGACTGACCCAATTTGATGAGGTATTGGATTAGCTTTGGAAAACTCCTACTCTGTTAACCCTCCCTTTTTAAAAAGAAAAGTCGCAGAGAGGTAGTGCTTTGTGTAGATGATATACTTTCTTGTATAGTTGTCTGTCAAAACTGTTGCCTGTATAATTCAGAAATTGGTGCAATGAAAAAAACTGCCTCTCCAGTTCTAGATGTGATCTAGTCTATAGGGAGACTTGCATCTGCGTATGCTGAAATGATAGTAAGACTGTATAGGTGTTTGAAAGTATCACTTGTAGATTCTTCTGCCACTCACACGTGGCTTTTTTTGGGGGGGGGGGCAGGGGGAAGCTGTTGGCTATAAATTGTACGCAGCACTCCATGCTTGCATCTCCAGTATTAAGCAAGCCAAATTATCTGCACGTTGTCACGTGAGTGGTTTTTTTTGTTATACCTCTGCTGTTGGCCACAGCAGAAAAATACACTGAGGTTAATGTTCTCTGGTAACCCCTAAGCTTCTTCATTCAGTGTCTGGAAAATATCATGTGACAAAAGATGACGCCTAAAGTGACTATTGGCTGAAATCATCAGCTTACACTTGCATGATGCTGCAGATGGCTTGCAGTGTTAGTTATTTATACAGTTTTTCCTAACACTAGCACAAGACTTCACAACCACCAAAAAAAGAGGGGTCATTCCCCTATTTACCGTGACTTTTAAAACTTCCTCTGTGTATTTAGGAAAAAAAAGGGAAGCTCGTTATTGAACTACTATCTGACAGCCAAATTCAGGTTGTCAAATAGGATTGCTACAGAGAACATTCAGTGATATTAACTCAAAGTTCTGAGGCTTTCATGATAGCATCATAAGTGTGCCTTACAGACCACCATCTCTCAGTAACTCATATAAAACAAATGTTACCTGTACAGAAGTTATTTTAACACTGATCTTTGTAAAGAAGGTATCTTAGCGGATGGCTATAAGGGAAATTATAAACCTGTGACTAGCTCTGCTAGATTCTCAGTGTTCCATGGATTACAACTGTTGCTCTAGATCGAGTGATCAGACTTCTTTCAACTAAAGCTAAAAGCAAAGTTAAACAGGAAAAGGAATCTTATCTTAATAAACTTCCTACTGATTTATAACTCCAGTTCATTAGGAAAGGATGCACAAGAATTACAACTCTTGCTGTGATGGCTCACTGGTAGAGAATTCAGGTTATGTATGTAGCCTGTTCACTTGTTTTGGATACATATAATAACTTGTCCTTTTTCAACATTTATTGTACAGGAGTATTGCATGCATTTTACAGTACAGTATCTCCCTTTTGTTAGGGTGAACAAAAGCTGGGGGGGAGGGGGTGTGTAGTACCCAGCAAATAAAATAAAATTTTGTAGGGGTGGGGAGAGAAGGAAAGATTGACCTCTGTTACTTTTGCTTAAGCAGTAACTAGCTGCCTACCTATATTTCTTCATCTGGTAATATGCTGCAATGAAGTAAATAGCTTTTTAGTAGAGAAATAGTTTAAAATTCCAATACTCATGGGCACCACTGACTGGAAATTCAGTTTTAAAAATCAGGTGAAAGGGCTATTCTTAAACTACACCAATGGGCTGTGATGGTCCTTCTCTTCTCTTCTCTCCCCCCCCAGCCATGCAGCTTAATCTAAGAAGCAATGAGGCTGACTTTTTTCAAAAAAAAAAAAAAAAAAAAAAAGGGGGGGGGACTCCATTCAAATAAGGGAAACTGACTGTTCCCCTGTTTTTAATATGCTGTCAAATGTACAAACTGAACTTTTCTACTGGTAAAGCTGCACTTCTGGGGAACATCTAGCAGTGCTGTCTGTAACCCAAAGCTTAGTTTCTGAAGCATAATTATGTTAGTAAAACAATCTCTCTTCACCCTGCTGTAAATGAACAAAGGGCTTCTTGATATACAATGAGGAACTTGTAGTGTCTCCCTATTTCCTATATATAAACCACTCTCCAGTGCAGGAGAAGAAATGGCAGAAAGTTCTCTGAAATCTATGCCTTCCTTCCCCTGCTTATTAGGGTCATATACAAGAAAATAAAGGCTTACTTAACTTCCTCTAATCCAGTGCTTTTTCCACAAGATTTAAGAGTAAAAACCATAAACTTTAAAGTACTCCTTCACCAGTAACCCTGTAATCTGAAATCTAGTTCCTGCATTTTGTAAAGGTACAAGCCTACTCTAAACATTAAGGCCAAATTAATTTTAAATACAATCAATCTTGTTCAAATAGAACACACTGAAAGTGTTAATGAAATAATCTGTCAGATTCAATACTTTGTCAGACTAAGGGACACCAGTTAACTTTTCTTGGCCAAAACTGAAGTGACTTGCTGAAGTTATCCTGTTTGGTGCAGCTAGGGTGATCAGTACCTTCAACTGTTTAACTTGCCCTGGAAATATCATACCTGACAACTAGGTTTTCTTCTCCAGCATCCAGTGTTGCAGTGGTCAATCCCAGAATATTAGCAAGAGTAGGTGGGTGAGGTATCTTATTGGATCAGCTTCTGTTGATGTGAGACAAGCTGTCTAGATCTATGCTACCCCTTGTGCCTGTATAATTTAGGGTGCTCATGGATGTGAATAAACTGCTCTCTGAACATAAGGCTGTGTCTTCGTTATGGGGAAGAGCAATGCTGCCATGGTCAATCTTCTGGAGTTTAATTTAGTACATATCATAGGGGATGCACAAAATAAAACTTGCAGGGTACCCCATCAGTGCTAGTACTCCTGCTCCTCATGAGGTGCGAGGGAATTTGACAGGAGTAATTGTTCCTGTTGCCCAAAGTCCTGGCTGGGATGATTTAGTTAGCGTCGATCCTGCTTTCAGCAGGGGGCTGGACTAGATGACCTCCTAAGGTGCCTTCCAGCCCTATGAGTCTATAACCACCTGCTAATGGAGATCCAGCAGAAGCTGGAATTAAGGTACAGGCATCCCTTTCTAATTCATATCCCAATTTGACCTTTCCTTATAGTAGAGATCTGGCCTAAGATGCTGCCTACATTGATGCTTAGATTAGTGCACTATATCAGCAGGAGAGCTGCTTGTGCCAACTTCTCTACTTCCTCTGGTGGAGGTGGAGTTGTTACGCCAATTGGAATAATCTCTTGGTCATTGATAAGGCTGTGATTCTAGTTTATTCTAGTAAAAGTTATGGACTGGTCATTAAGCAATAAACAAAAATTCATGGCCTCTGACTTGTCCATAAGTTTTATAAATTACCCCGGCTAAATCTGGGAGGGAGGACTGAGTAGAACCAGGTGCTTGGGGTCACCTAGGAGGGGCTGTTCTAGTGGCCCCTGGAATGCTGCTTCGGAGTGTCTCAGCAGCAGCCATTGTGCCTGAGCAGCTGCTTGGGCAGTCCTGCAGTCAGCCACACTGGTCGCTGCAGAAGTTATGGCTGTTGGAGAAAGTCACAGAATCCATGTCTGAAGACTGCAGAACCCTACTTGACTATGTAGATATTCTTCACCAGGTGCACTACAGTAGTGCTACTGATGCTTCAAATAAGCTTCCTAGGGCTAGTCTACATTGGAAGTGCTGCATCACAAATTGTTTAAGTAGTTAGGCCATTTCAGGGTACCACTGGAAGTGAGGTAACCCACTAAACCTTTCAGTCACAGGAAGGAAAGAGGAGGGTGAAAGGGAAGTGTTTGTAGATTGTTTGTTTGTAATAAATCCATTAATCCAGCCTTGACAACCTGACTAGGTGATTATACTTTAGTTATGATTACACTACAGATCTTACAGTAGTGTTGCTAGGGCTGTGCCACTAAAGGTCTCCCCTGTAGCCTCTGCTGACAGAGCGGTCTCCTGTCAGCATAGTTAAATCACATCACACCCCCCACCCCATGGTAACATTAGCAACCTCAGTAGGAAAGCCATTTCAGGTGACATAGCACTAACCAAATCAGCACCTTTTATTAGTGAAAGTTGGTGGTGGTGAAAGTGTAGAAAGTCTCTGTTCAGTTTACTGATCCAACAGCTACATCTGCATAGAAACTTTTTTTTCTTCAATGTTTAAATACTTAGGCAGAGAAACACCAGTTTTTCCATAAATAATTTCATTCAAGAGAATTTGTACTAGGGCAGCAAAATTATTTACAAACCAGTTGGGCTACAACTAGCAAAACTGGTGAACTTTTAAAACTCTAACTTATCTAGCTTAGTAAAAATAAACATATCAGATTTGTGGGTAATTTAATACCTAAGTAGACTTGTTACTAGTATGTGAACAAGTAGATATTCTAAATGGTACCATGTATGGGGAAAGTATAGTTCAGTATAATGGCAACTATTGCTTGGGTTTCTTAAGGAAGCTAAGGGCTCAAAAGCCCACAGGATTACAATGGGCTTGGAGGACCTAACGGTCTGAGTGCCTTGGTAGTCCCAATACATGTGTAACTTGTATATTAAGTCAGATTCTAGCTAATAGAAAACAGTTCAAATACTGAGAACTTTTTCCAAAAATCCCAGTACAAGCCCACGTTAGCTGTGGATTGGCTGTGATGGAGCAGCCCCATATACAGGTTGAACCTGTCTCATCTGGCACCATTAGGGCCTGTCTAGTGCTAAATGAGAGAATTTGCTAGACTGTGGGAGGTCAGTATTTTCTCGCACATTATCAAGACTTTCACTGCTTATTGGGCTCCTAAGACATTTAGGGGTAAGCAACAGCTGTATAATAGCACAAGAACATTGAGAACCAGGACTGACTGTAAACAAACTTTATGGGACCACAGGAATAAGTGGTTGTCTGGCTAACAAATCCTGCTGGATTATGGGTGTTTAAGGGTGAGAGACTAGAGAGGTTCAACCTATAGGATGTTTGCAGAGTAGCTCTGATGCTGCAAAATGTTTCAGACGTGTTAATATCCTCTCCTCTCAACCCCACAGTTCACCAGACTGTGTGTCATGAATATCTAGAGGAAAGCATCCATCTCCTAACCTAAAATTCAGGTAATGGGATTTTTATGATTTCAAATTATTGTAACTTGACTTTTTTTTTAATAAAAAAGTCAACTATCCCTCTAAAGTATTTAAAAGGACTAATCCTTTTAAGATTTTTTTCCTAGGCAGATAAAGCCCAACTCATCTAGTCTAAGGCCTGTGCAATGACTAAAAGTTTTGAAGAAATGATAACTTTAGGGTTAATTTAGACAAAAACAAGCACTCAACCTTTAAGACAGGAAAAAAAAACCTAAAAATTTACTTAGTGCTGGCTATGCAATCCACCCTGGAACAAAGCAGGTTATAAACTGTCATTACTACAAAAATAATTCTGCACACATTGGCTTTGTCTAGACTAGAGGGATTTAAACTCATGCAACATTCAGGTTCCTAAAGGTGTCTTGCTGACAGTAAGGCAACAGAATGCAGCACTTTTGTTGACAGCCATACCCCTCTCTCCACAAGGAAGACCACCACTGTTGATGGATATTGCAACAAAATGCTGGTGTGGATGTTTGTGGGGAGGGGGCACTTCTGTTGACCAGAAAAGGCTTCTGGGATGCCGCATAACCCAGTCCAATGTGCTTCCGGGTGGCTGTTTTTGCCAACAGAGTAGCAGGGCAGTCCAGCTGCTCTCTGACACAGCAATCCACTCTGTCCAATCTGCCTTTGTGGTCTGGCATGAATCTGACAGAGGTTTTGTTTCAAGATTTCTTCTGATAGATCCCTGTAATCTAGACATAGTCTTTGTGCTGAAATGCAAAGCAACTGTTAAATGAAATTGGTTGCTTGACTACCTTTGGTACAGTGACCCTGCTTCTGTGACTGTGTCACAGCTGTTGGGGATGTATTTCCTTTCCCTGCCTGGGACTATTGACTGTACAGCATCCTCTAAGAAAGTAACTGCATGTACTCATTTTGCAAGGCGTGAAGAACAGCCATGTGATCATAGCCTTTCCATATAAGGATAAAAGTGTGGGGTGATGGGCTACTTCCAATTGAAATGCAGAGAACACATGACATAAGATGCTATAGCTCTTCCTTGTGGGCGCTAGTTTAAAAATAAAGGATGTTACACGTCTGTGCTCAGGCTCACAGACTGCAGAGGAGCAGGACTAGGACTAGACAAGACTATGCACTGTATGACTCCAAACTGTTGATGCTGGGGATCTGGGGGGAGGTTAAGATCCTAACTTGTTTTTACCTAAACTGTGTAGGATATAAATGAGAATTTTTATTTAAATATTCAAATAAACTATCCTCAAAATGAAAGGGGTGAAGGGTGGCAATAGCTGTGGAGAGAAGTCTCTAACAAATCTCATAACATACATTTTGTCTCTATGCTAGCACTGAACAAGATGATGAATCTTTTTTTATCCTTGCTAATACAAATATTGCTTCCTACTGTGACAATTGTTTGAAATGGCTTGTTCAGATAACCAGTTCTCTTCAATTTTAGTTTCCTTGAAGCTCTTTTTAAACTGTTCTATCATTTTAATCTTTTTCAGGGACAATACTGTCTGAATTGGATATGGCTACTATTTTGGCAGATTCGGCTCCTAACTTGGATGTTCCAGTGCCATGTTCAGTGTCCCTTGATGATGTCTTGATGGATGCTCCATCTAGGTTTGTCCAGATTTCTAAGATTTTATTTTCTACTTAATTGGATGGGAAGTCAAATGTAGACTATTGTGGCAACTAATGTGGGCTTGTAGTGGGATTTTTTGGAAGAAGCCTTCAGTATTTGAAGTACTGTTTTTGTATTAACTATAAAATCCTGTGAGGAAGGGGGGAAAAAAGGCAAGTTCTATTCTGTTTACATAGTGTAGTGACTAGCTTCTGAAATGTCCTGCATTTGACTTAAGTTCAGTCTGCCTGTACTAAGTGACCATATCTGGAAGAGTATGCATTTAATGTTAACTGTAGGGCAGAATTTGACTCTAGAAATACTTCTGTATGACCTTATTGTATCAACAAATTTTTTGTGTATATCTAGGGAAATCATCAAATGTAGGAAAGTACATTCTGTTTGATATGAGGAAAGTGAGACTTTTATTGCAGTAGACTATGTGTAGCCATGTATCTCAAAGCTTGTGGGACAGCTAAAGTAGAAATCTGGATTTTTTTCCCAAAAGATCCAAATGTGGAAAAATAATGGGAGGGTGAGAGAGACAGGAGGGAGGCTGCTCTTTTGTGTAAGTTAGCTGAGCACCCCCCACTCTCCCAGTCTAATGTCCTTACCAACAAATTTTTTGTTAGTAAAGAAACTTATGTCCTGTGTAAGAAGTATGGAGAATGTAAAAGCTTTATTAATTGGTGTATAAATGTGAATACACATACATAATAGTAATTTATTTCAACACTTAATGGGATAGATGAGTCTCTGATACCTGGCAGCTGATCATGCTGTGCCTCCCACCCGCACTTTACACACCCCTGATATAAGCAATTGCTCTACAGCCATTGCTCTAGAAAGTAAGTGGGAGTATCCCAAAGATAATGGGATGTATTCTAAAACAATTATCAGAAGTAATTAAGGAGGTAGCTCATTGATTGTTACCTACATCGATCTGGAACAATATCCTGGGATGGTTCTGAAACATGTGCACCAGTGTAGCTCCAGGAGAGTTGTATCTCCAACAACAGTGTGGTTCCACCATGCTAAGCTCCTCTCCCCCAATACCGTAAACTCCCCTCTTAACACATGTCAAAAATAATGTAAATTGTATTATCACAAATATCAATCCCAGGTTCCAGCAGCCTGCTTCCTCCTAGCTTGGGGCACAGCTTCCCCTTGGCTTCTCCTAGAAGCCCAGGGGACATCCCTGCTATGGGGAGGGGGAAGCCCCTCAGCTGCTGTTCCTGGCTCCCTGGGCTGTGGGGGTTCCCCCATTTCATCCTTCCTTGAACCTGTGGGGAACCAGGCATGGTAGTGTCTTGTCAGTTTCCCAGCTCCTGAGAGGGGAGCTGGGAAACTGACCAGGTTCCCAGGGGCTTAAAGCAGGGAAGGGTCCCCCTTCTCTGACTTATGCAAAGTTTGAGTTATGTGGGGTTGCAGAGAACTGTAATGTAATTCAGTGTATTGTTCCAACAGCATAAACACTTCTTGACAACCCATTTGGCCCTTATGCTGAAGATACGTTAGATATGCAAAAAAAGTTTGAGGAGAGTACTCTGTAGAGTCACCTGACCAGTTGCAGTCTATTATGACTGCATGGCCCATTAAACAGCCTTGGCCAGGCCTGGAACAAAGATTTGTGTATAGTCTTGAACCCTAGACAATGGAGAAGAAGCTCCATGCAAAATTCTCTGCCTTCAGTTAAAGCTGATTATATTTCATTCACATTTGTCCCTGCATAACTTAATTGTAGCAAAAGGGCCTTACCAAATGAACTGCTTTAGTGGGATTTAGGTGCCAATCTCCCCTGGGACTCCAAGGCGCATGAAGAAAACAACTTCTGACCTGTAGCAGGAAAATGGGCTGAGATTTTCAGGCTAAAAGCAAAAAGAGAGCTTGTGGTGGTTTCTGGATGTGTGGGTACTCAAGTGCTACAACTTTCTAGTTTAATCATCTTAAAAAGCTAGTACTACTTGTTGTACTGCTAATAGAGTAAATTATACTACTTGCAAATATTGGAACACAGCCCTATTCCTATTTTCTTACTGCCATGGCCCTTATTGCTGTTTTGTTTCATTAGGATTCAGTAAGAATGATCGGGTCTTGAGAGCAACTGAAAAACAATAGTTATTTCAGGACCAGTTATGCAAATAGCTTGAGACTCAGGTGATAAGTTTGACTATATTGTTAATTCAGTTATGAACACTTGAATGTGTGTAGTACCTTAAATGCCAGTATGTTTGAGACACTACATTTTAAGCCGAACAGGTCAAGTTCTCTTTCAAAAGGAACAGACAAGAAGTTTGGGGTAGGGATAGAAACATGGAAAGGACCAGCATTCCCTGGTACCAGAGCCACCAGCTGAAACTGGCTGCAGACAGGTCTGTAATCATTTGCCAAGACACTTGTATGTCACAATGATCTAACCAAGATTTGGTATTTGTATGGCAACAGTGTCCTAGCCAAGTGCTGCTCTACCTGCATGTAGAGTAAAATTTTCTAACTTGTCTTATGAGCAACATAGAATTTAGAAGTCTGTGATGTCATAAGAACCTGATGTGTTCTAGAAGACTTGGCATTTGGTCAGAAATTTCTCTGGAAGTGACCATTGTGGGAAATGATACCCTCCCTCTTGGCAAAACAAAAGGTGGTACTCCTGTACCTGAGTTCTGATGGAGAAGAATGAAGGTTCAGCAATGACAATAAGAAATGCTCACCTTCCAACCAATCCAGAGGTGTCAGTGAGAGACTTCAGGGAATCAAGAAAACAACTTAAGCAGGCAAGATGGGAATAGTCAACTTTCTGGGGAGGCAAATAGCCAAATCTCTTGGAGGTTGACTAATATGAGTGAAGGTGACTATGGATAGCACTCTGTACAGGTTGAACCTTTCTAGTCTGGCACTCACATCCATTATCCAGCATGATTTTAGTTAGCCAGACCACCACTTATTATGTGTGCCCAATTTTCCAGTGGTCCCAGTGAAGTTTGTTTATAGCCACCAGTCCTGGCCCTCAGTGTTCTGTGCTGTTTAGCTGTAATTTACCCCAGTGTCTTTGAAGAGCCCTGTGAGCAGGGGAGGTGTTTGGCACTGCTGCTAGATAATATTGACCTCCTGTGGTTTGGCAAATTGTCTCCTTCGGCACTGGTTCTCCCTAGTCCATCATCCCCAGGATTGGATCAATCTGTAGAGTGAAGGGTGAGCAAGTACCATATATATGAATACAAAGAACAGGATAGTTACACAAGGAATCTCATTCTGGTGAATGGTGCATGGGTTCCCAAAGACCAGGCTTGCATCCAGCTTCCAATTACCTTGTCTGAAAGAAATAAAAGCAGTTGTGTAGCTCTGTAAAGATTATAAAAAATTATTAGGTGATGAGCTTTCATGGGGCAGACCCACATCAAGGCTGGTATCCACTGCAAGATCTGAACATTCAGACACTGTTTGCCTGTAAATGCAAGTAATCTGGTTCTGATCCTGGCACTGTTAATGAGGTTGAACATCATTCTTGATTTAGATTGTAAAATTTGAGACACACTCTTGTTGTGTTAGCCCATGTAGGTTAGCTGACTATTGGGGATAGCATAGTAGGAAAATCCTCCTGAAATCAAGGGATTAGCTAACTAAATTATGAAACTTTTAAATGACTGAGGGGATCTATTATGCTGTGCACTTAGATTGGTGTACTAAAATAACATGACCAATACATAATGCTTGCTATTGCTTTGCAGAGCTGTTGAGGACCATACTACTGAGACAGCTGGAGAGATTAAGACTGAGGAATCTCAGTTAGATATGTTTAGATCCAAAGGTAAGCAAAAGGAATTTCAGATAATTTTTTTTCTATTATAGACTATTAAATAAGTTGCTCTAAACATCTTCTAAATTGATTTTTTTTTTTCCAAAATTTTATCCTATAAAACAAAAGTAGAAACATAACTGCAGGATAGTCTCCAGAGAAACCATGCTGAATTTAGTTTGGGTTGCCATGGTGGCCCTCTGGGAGGGTAAATATGTACAGTCAAAATGTAATAACCCACGCTTCTGGGGTTGGGGAAGAAGCATTGAATAAGTCTGGCCTCTAGAGAAGGGTGACCGTTATTCCCATACAAGCACATTTGGCAGAATAGCATTTGCCTTATAACAAGGCACATAGGGGAAGGCTGAGTGAACAAAATGGGGAACCTGAATACTGCTTGAATATAGTTCTGGTTCTGGCAAAACTCCAGTCTTCTAGAATCTGAGCTACCTGCCACCTTGCCTAAAGTACAGAACAAGTGACTTTGATGCATTTTAAGCTGCCCCCTTCAGAGTAGAAAAAGGAAAAATCTAAATGGAATGCATTGCGCCTGTAACATCTTTATTTTAAATCCTAGCTCCTTCATCCCCTGCCTCGGGCTTATGGACAACACGACGGGATGGAGAAGTTAAACTAAGGCTAGAGCAACATGGTATTGGTAGTGAGAAGCCAAAGACTGTTCATGAACTATTCCAGGAATCCCTTAGAAAATATGGTGACTATTTTGCCCTTGCATCAAAGAAGGGTGACACATGGGTCAAGCAAACTTATAAACAATACTATGAGGAATGTCGGAAGGCAGCAAAAAGCTTTATAAAGGTATGACTTGTAGCACTTTTACCTATCCACTGTCACTCTGATTGTAGTTATGCCCACGTTAAGTTATTGAAACTTAAGTATTGTCTAGGTATGCCCTTCTCTTAAGAGAAGAGGCATGGCATACAGTGGAAGGAGGGTCAGTATCATGGAGGCTTGAGTTTTATGCTTTGCTTCAATTTGCTACAGCTATTGAGATATATAACTTTGCAAAGTGAATTGTGTGAAACTTATGTGGTCATGTCAGAGGATTCTTCAGGAGGCATATGAAGTGGCTGGTTTTTCATCTTGGATCAAAATAAAACCATTCCTCAAATGTGTTAATTCCAAAATCCAAATCTGGCTTATTCTGTTTTAGCTTTTTAATGCTAAAAATGTGTCTGTCTTCAGGACATGATTTCCCTCCCCACCCACTTCTAGTAGTTCAAGACAGCCTTACAAAACTGTCTCAGATTGGAGATTTTTTTGGCTGGTAATCTTTTGTGAATACCCCCTGCTGAAATAGCTACTGAGACAATAATGTGATTTATTTTGGAGAGTTCTTTCACATCAGGCTCAGTCTTAAACTTCTCACCAACTAGCAGAGGCTGCTGCATATAGTAACAGCAGTGTCAATACAAGTGTCTCTTACTGTCCATAAAAAGGTTTTGTTTATAACCTCTCAAACCTCCAGAAATGGCCAAACGGGAAAAGTGACTTCTGTAGAAGAGCCTGAAGCTTCAGAACTTCTTTGCTTGGCTTTTTACTAGCATATCTTGTCTGCTACCCTCCTCCAGAAACCAAATGACTAAGCATATATGGCTGAATATGTTAGACCTCTTGTCAGGGAAACCCTGACAACTAGAGATAAGATTTGTCAAACTAAAATTGCATGTTCTCTGTTTGAGCAAAATCTCAATTTAAAGAAGCTCTGAAATCCCAGACTCTTGATCTTTTAACTGTGCACTGAGTTTCTTTAAATACTTCTGACTTCAGGATAGACTTGCTGATGTGAAGTTCACTGCATACCAGCCTACTGGAGTCAGGATGGTATCTTGTTATCAGTGATAGTTCAACTTAGTTTTGCCAGCATAAGTGACAGTGTTGATATGACCTTAGTTTGTTTGGTATCTCTTCTACATGGCTGCTAGCAGCAGGCGTAACGAATATCAAGGGGAAGAAAAAAATCTTGCTCAGAAGTATGAAAACATGCACAAGCAACATAAATTTCACTGGCATGTAACTGATAGTGCTGTGTTGGTGGGGAAAGCTTTCCCCACCCATGTACCTACTACAGCTTGTTGAGGTAGGTCTTGTCAAAGCAAGAGCTTTGTCCTGTCAGTATAGCCTGTCTACAAAAGTGATCCTACTGTGGTATGCTTGTAGTGTAAGCTTGCTAGCGTAGACATGACCTAACTCCTTTAAAGCATTTAATTTTCTAAAAGTAAGGCCTATCTCCTTTTTTGTCTTTTGGACAGACTTCTAACTCCCTTAGACAAAGGGTTAATGGGCACAAACACATCAAAGCACTCCAGATCCACAAACCAGTTAGTCAACATTTTAATGGAATGGGGCATTCTGTTAATGACTTAAGAGTATGCGTGTTACTGAAGAAAAAACTTTGCACTGCTATTCAAAGAGAAGCAGCCAAGCTGTCTTTTATATTCAAATTTGGCACATTAACATGCAGTTTGAACCAGGATGGGAATTTTCTGAGTCACGATAGGGGCTCATGTGCATACTTGACTTAATATAATTCTTGACCCTTCTCTTCCCACCGCCGCCCCCCAACTCTGTGGCTTGCTCACCTTGATCTTTTTGTCCTCCTGGCTTACTGTTTTTGGTTCTCTGACTCAAATATTGAATCTGTTCTGGTATGGCTATGGTCTGAAGTGGGTCTGTCCCACGAAATCTCACCTAATTATGTTGCTAGTCTTTTTTAAAGTGCTACTTGACTGCTTTTTTTTTTTTTGTTTTACAGTTGGGACTGGAGCGCTTCCATGGAGTAGGCATTTTGGGATTTAATTCTTCAGAGTGGTTTATTGCTGACATTGGAGCTATTCTTGCAGGGTAAGAAACCTAATTTAGTCTTGAATACCAGTGCAAGCTATTACATTCCCCGTGGGGGCAAGGGTCAGTATTTGTTAAAAACATGATGGAAACAATTGATGCCAAAGGTTCTGTGTTTTTGCTGTTATCGAAGTTGTTCACTAGTACCTCCTAACAAATGAACAAGACTAGAGAGACCTTGTTTGAGGGTGTTCTGCTTCTGTAATACTGTGCTGAAGCAATAATATGGATGGGGTGGGGGGTGGCTACCAGGCTTACAGATGAGCAGAGATTCTGCAAAGACAACCTGATATATTGTGGCTCCTGGAAATCGCAAATTAGAAATGGTTATTTCATTCATGAATACTTATATCCTAAGAGATCCTCATTAAACTACACTCCCTTTTTTGTAACCTCTTTACATCATGGAACACTTCTGCCCTACCACAAGGAGCTGGGGGGGGGGGGGGGGTGCAGGGGAAGGGTCTTCTGTAAAGAGGCCACCTTCTGAGACTCCTTTACTAGGTTACCTTCTAATTCTTTCTTATAGTGGTTTTGCTGTTGGAATCTACACCACAAATTCTCCTGAAGCCTGCCAGTATGTAGCAGAGAACTGTGGTGCCAATATCCTCGTTGTGGAGAATGACAAACAGCTGCAGAAAATCCTAGAAGTAAATCTTATTTTAACAAAAATATATAGAGTTGTGTAGAGGTATATGGAAAGTGTGTGTTTGGTTGGATTATGTAGTTGAGCAAGCATTTAAATTACACCCTCGGATAAAGATGGGGATGGATCTCCCTCTCTCAATTTGTCAAACCAAGAAATGCCCATTCCTTATGGGCTGGGGATGAAAGGAGACTCAATGCAGCAAAAGTCATGCATTCCTGTGCTACACCAGACTGCATTGGGTGTGTGCATAGCACTCTAAAGGGATAAGATGGCGTTCATAAATTCTCAGTAATGCTTGCAAGCCTTCCTGTGACTGGACCGGAAAGCCAAATTAGGACCAGAATGAAAAGATGACTTCAATGTTAAATATGAAAATCTCATTAAAACAGGAACTGACAACCCATCCTATGCTTCTGCTTATCAGAGGTGGATGGGTGAGGGTTGTAGCCAAACCAACTTTGAAAGGAAAGTTAAATACCTTCCTATGAATGTGAACCAAGGCTCTGAAACATCACGGCATAATACAAGCAAAATGTAAGCATTACTAAAAATACCACAATACTTCCTGTAAGACTTCAGTCTGGGTAACTTAACTGCCTGCAGTTCTTCTCGTTCAAATAGTCATGAATACTTTTGGATTTGGTCATTAAATAATTTCCACTCCAAAGGCGGCTGCGACTTCAGTTGTGGGTGAAGCTATTGTCGGAACTTGCATGTAGTCTGAATGTTTGTTTAAAGTTCTGTTTTCATAGCTCAGGCTGAAAAGCAGCTGTAAGAAATACTAGTTTACTTTGATCCTGACTTTTTTTTAAACTGTAGGTTCAACACAAGCTCCCTCTTCTGAAAGCAATCATTCAGTACAATGAAGAACTTAAGGAGAAAAGACCAAATCTCTACACTGTAAGTGGTGATTCTTAAGTAACATTTGAGGTGTTGCCTGCATCTTGCAAATGCCCCTAAATAATTAGCTTTGATACTAAGTACACATTTGACCCATGGCTGTATTCAGTAATACTGTCATAGTGCCCCACATCTGTAGGATAATGACAAATTGTTAGTACTACCTAAAGTGCTAGGTATAACTGACACTTGGTAAGGATTCTGGGTTCAAATCCTACTTTCCTCCCCCCGTACAGTAAGGGAGGAATGTTTTGTAAATTAGCAGCAGTTATACAACTTCAGGAAAGTATCGCACTATAGAGATTGCAAACTTTACATGTTCCTTTTGCTTCCCAGGATTAGAAAAATGAGGGAAGTAACAGTCTTTTCTGGAAACAGTCTGGCCCTCCCATCAAGAACCTCTCTGAAATGAGGTGATGTGGAGCAACGTGTATTGGTGTGAAATATCTTTAGGGCAATGTCTTTGCCACTTCTCATGGCCCACCCTGTAGAGGGATGTTTCTAAATTTTGCTGCTTAGGGAGTAGTGTTTTATATGGTGTTGTTTCATAAATGGGTTCAACTCACCCAATACATGGGAATAAGACTTCACTCTCACAATGATAACTTCACAGCAGGACAGAGTATGTGTAATGACTATACAAGGTAAAAACCATGGAGAAGTAGATCCCTTTTTCCTCCAGAAGAGTTAGTGAGATCCTTTCCAATAAAGCATAGAAATGGCTTATTTTAGGAAGGTGCTTCTGTCCTATCTAAAAGGCAACACTTAATGAAAGCATTATTACCAGCTGAGGAAGCTTCCTTAAAATGTTCTCCTCCACTCCAACAAGTCCTCCTATTCTACCTGTCAGCAAAATAAACTCTCAGTACTGGTGCCATTTCCCCCCTGCTCCACTCTGTACATGCTCTTGTAATTAAGTCCTTTCTTGATGGAAAGGCCTCCATGTAATAAGAGAGGATCTAAATTGCTGCCTAAATCTATGAAATATGACTGAAAAAACAATAGTAGCCTTCACCAATTTGACTCCCCCCTCCTCAACCAGGTTAGCTGACAGCTCATGTGAAAGATGATGTAAAACCTGACTAAGCTCTTTGCTTTTGAATGCAGTGGAGTGAATTTATGGGCCTTGGCAGTGATGTTCCAGATTCCCAGCTAGATAAGATCATTGATTCCCAGAAGCCTAACCAATGCTGTACACTGATATATACCTCAGGAACAACTGGACAACCAAAGGGAGTTATGCTCAGTCATGATAATGTAAGTATACTTGCCTACAACAAAATTAGCTATTCGATTTCAGATTTCTTTGAAGTGTACTACTTTAAATCATGTTGAAGCTAGAAAAATCAAAATATTAACCAAAATATTTTAACACTTGGAAAAACTATATATTTAACTCAAGGACCACCTTTTTTTTTTTTTTTAAAAAAAAAAAAAAAAAGCAATAGTTGGCAAAATTCATTTACTTCTGGCTCTGAGGCCAAGGATGTCTCAGCACCCACAGCTTGGCCAGAAGACTTTTCTACAAAAAGTATATAGACCTAGTTTGTATAAATAGTGATCTACTTACTTCAAGAGCAGTACTCCTCCATAACCAGTTCAGGGGACACACTGTTGCTGGGGCAATGGGAGTGCAGCGGGGAAGGAAAGGCAGGGCTTGCATATACAGCATCGCCTGCTCACCTCCCCCCCACATGCTTTGACAATGCCACTTCATCCCTCCAGGCCCACCCGTCCCCTGGAGCACCCTAGCCCCTGCACAAGCTTCCTAGCAAATCAGTTATACAGATTGCAATCTCTATTCTGGAGATAGGGAAAGCTTAACCTCTTTCTTCTTCTCCCCCCTGCCAATAAGGAGGCTGTTTAATGAAAGAAGACTAAAATTCTCAAGTTCCATTAAATGGGATGGCCTTGGGATAAAGGTGATGGAAGTAGCTTTGGGTAGCTTGTTTTCCTAGTATTGCACTGTTTAATATACCTTCTGTTTACGACTCCTGCTAGCAAAGATGTCAAATGGTTGAGATGCTCTTGTTAAACTAGTGAATGTGTTAAGACAGCTTCTGAAAAGCTGAATGCTGGGACTCCAGGACTATACCTAATGTGTGTAAGGAAAGGATAAATATAGGTCAGACCCAAACAAAGGCTTCTGCCTAACTCCAAAAGCATTGGACACGTTTTGTAGTCGTGATTCCATCTTCTGTGGATGCAAGTTCATACTACTTAAGGTCTGTGTACAAAAGCTCGGACTATAGCAACTTCCCAGATGGTGACTTTTAGACTGGCCATTAGTACTATGCTTTCAGACACTAAGGCAATCATGGAGAATGACAGCTGCCATGGCAGCTGTCATTCTTTCTTTTGGTGTATACAGAAACTATTTACTATCCGCTATTTTTCCCCAATTCTCTTGATCAAAACAGAGTACTGGATCTGGTCTTCTGAAACAGATCTACACCAGACTGGGATATCTTAAATACACAGGTCTAGCTATGACAATTGCATAGCTGGAATTGACATATTGAAGACTTTCTCTTTTTTGGCTATCCATACAAGTCAAGTCTTATTCATCACAAGAATGAGTACCAGGGTTAACTAAGCCCTGATGGCTGCACTTAGTTTGCCTAGTTGGAATGCACTAAGTTGAACTCTAACCAGTTAATCTTTCAGATGTATCCTTAGACTACCTGAGCAGGCTCAGCAATAAACATAAGCATTTCCAGCCAGAGTGCGCTCATCTTGTCATAGCATATATGAAGGTGGCCACAGGACAAGACTGCCCTCCTGTGAGCAAAAATATCTTCCTACAAGTGGAGGAAAAACTCATCACTTCCTGGGAGTATAAAGGGGAGAGGCCTGTGGCCTTTCCAGTACCAAGGGACTGAGCATCTACTTGAAGCCTATGTTTAGGAACAAAACAAACCAGCAGAAATGTAGTGCTTTACAGATGAACAAAATGATTATTTGGTGATGAGCTTTTGTGGGACAGGCCCACTGCATCAATTCTGATGTCTCATGAAAGTTCATAACAAAATAATCACTTTGTTCATCTGTAAAGCACTACATTTCTGCTGGTTTCTGTTGGAGTACAGATTAACATGGCTACCTCTGTTACTATTTAGGAATAAAGTAGGCCTTAAATACAGGATGGGAGATTTTAGTCACCATGATTCACTGCTCTCCAGATAATCAGCTGAACATTTAGGATGCAGTGTGACATGTGACCAAAAAGGCTAGTGCAATCCTTGGATGCATAGGAGACTCCTGAGTAGGACTAAAGGGGGGGTTTTATTTTTAGTTGGTCATTGCTGTGACTGTGGTTGGGCTAACATGTCCACAACTCAAAAATGAGAAACTGAGGAGGGTTTGGAGGAGAGTCCAGAAAATGACTGATGGAATTGTAAAACATGCTTTACAGGGATGGGGTAGTAAGACCCACAAAATTACTCAGATGTTTAAGTCCCAGTTGTTGCTCCAATGTAATGTCAACAGCTGTTGAATCCTGTAGGTGTTAAAACTCACTTAGCCCCTGAGCTTTTTTTTCCAGGGTAAAAGTTCCTTCTACCTCAGTTTGTGCTCTGGAGAGGTACACTACTGGCTCCATCTGGATGCCCTTTCTCCTGCCTGTGCCCTAGACCAGCAGTGGGCAAGATAACACCTGGGGAGTGGATCCAGCTGGCCAAGCCCTTTAACCCAGCCCTCAGCTGGCTCTACCACTGCAGAGAGGGAAAGCTTCCAGAGTTGTCTCCATGTCCCAGCAAAACCAGCCCATAGGATCTGAGGCTTTGGTGATGGTGGCAACTCCCAGTGGCTGGTTTGTTAACAGGAGCTGAGACACTTTGGGGTGGCGGGGGGAGGGGGGCAGCATGGGAAGTTCTTCTTCCCTTCCCCTCCCCTCCATTGTCCCTGCACCTGCAGAAAGCCACATGGAACAGCCAGTGTGTTGACACTGCTAGCAGACAGAAGCTTGCTTGAGTGCTGGTGGCCAGAAGTTGTAGGTAAGCACCTGCCTCTGACACAGGGCTCCAACTCCCTCCCAGATCCTGCATCTCTCTCCCAGGCCAGAATCTTCTCCTGCATCCATACCTCTTCCCAGATGATCCCTCCCAGGTCTCAACACCCTCCTCACCCATCTCCATCTTAAACCCAACACCCTTGACCACTTTCCAAAATCTTGGCATAGCCACCCAACAAAAATTACTGCCCACCCCTGCCCTTGACAGTGAATCAGAACTAAGGAAAGACCTTCAGCCACTAAAGCTGCATACGGATCCAAATCTCATAGATGACCTCCAAGCAAAGCCAATGGACAGTTCTCACTTAATCTGGCTAGAGGAGTGGGGAGTGGTGGTGATTCTAGCTTTTTAGACACCTGGCTTGTGGGAGACTCAGGTGCAGTTCACACCACTGAGTTGGGCTCAGACCATGGAGCCATAGGACATTCTGGTATGGGGTGGTAAATGGACAAGATTGGGAATGACTGTAGCCCAGTGGTTAGGGTATTCCCCTTGAATCCAGTTAGTCACTATTCACACAAAGTGGAACAGCTTCAGGAGAAACTGGGATATTTTGATGGGGGGGGGGCGTCCCCTCAAACCTCAGTGACTAGAACACACTTCTGGGTGGTAGCATGTGAACAGGGGTCTCCACCCTCCCCCATCTTTGCAAGATGGGGAGAATTGAACTTGGGCTCCTATTTCCCAACTGTATGGTCTAACTGCTGAGTTAGAAATGCTGAGACTGGCACCACCCCCTCTTGCCACTTTGCATGGAGCTTGTGATACCTAAGCAGCCTGATTCCAGGTGGCAAGTTCTCGTTCATGGATTCGTAAGCAGAGAGCCACCTTGGGACCACCTCTCTGGTTAGCATCTCCCACTGACTATCAGGTATCTTGCCTAACTTTTTTTTTGTCTCAAGTGCTTATCGGTCTCCATTTGCGTCAGAAAGCTTAGTGCCTGATCTGGCATTCTGGATCGCCATATTTTTTCTGCAACTTTCTAGATCCCTAAAAGTTAGATACTCTAATGCTCAGCATTGCAACACCTTAATCCCTTCATGGAGCCCATCCAAGGAGTGCAATCTCGTCAGCATCACAAAGACCATTAAGGGGTGGCTTAAAGTGGCTGGATCTTGTTTCTCAGCCTAGTAAACTGAGGAGCTGTTCTAAAAAGTTTAGTTCCATCTCCCAACTAGAAAGCAGCTTGAAATGTAAGAGGGCAAATAAACCCTGGAACAATTTCAAGGAGTCATAGTAGAGTCTTAATCATTGACAACTATTAAAATAAAATTTACTTTGAACTAAGTTTTGTTCCTAAAAGGAATTTTGGAAGTTCCATGGCTTGTTTATACTGGAGGTAGACTAGATGATTGGTGGTTCCTTATGGCCTTTGGAATCTATTAATTGAACTCAAGTGGATAACTTTAACTGGTAGGGCTCACTGATTTAATCCCAAATTTCAAACTTCTCAAAGGGACGAGAAGAGGCAAAACTCAGTGAAATGTTAAGTTGATCTTAAAACCTAAGGTATACTTGTCTAGTTACTTTGTGGTTTACAACATAGCAATGCACAAAACTAATGGTTTGTAAAATTCTTCAGAATCACTTGTGTAAATGGTAACCATAAGGTGCTACTTGTTTCAGATTACTTGGACTGCATTATCAGCTGGGCACTATGTACAACTAACAGAAGCTACAGAACAACAGGAGCTGGTGATCAGTTACCTACCTCTCAGTCATATTGCTGCTCAAATGATTGATATCTGGCTGCCAATATTATTTGGTGCACAAGTTTTCTTTGCTCAGCCAGATGCACTAAAGGTAAAAAAATCATGCTTCTTAATCTTTGTTTATAGACTGTAATAGCTGCAAAACCCCTTTGCAGATTTGTCACAAGGCAAATGGTCATCTGGCCACAAACAGGGCTGACAGTCTTGAGAAACTCAGATGATGCTTGTCCAAGTAAATAACCTTTTTTTTTTTTGGGGGGGGGGGGGGGGGTGTAACATAAAACAGACCTTAAACTACAGGTGCTAGCCAAGTAAGTTGGGGGGGGGGGGGGGGTGACATTTCACTAGTTGGTGACACTACACCAACTTTTTAATAGCTGAGTTATGCAGTTGGCTTACTGGCTGGACTCCAAAATGTCACCCGGGGGTCGGGGGGAATCTGTCCTGACATTTAAAGAGCCTGGCTTTTCCTCTTGATTCATAGCTGGTACCTTTTGACTGCAGATTAATAGCAAGAGGCATTAGCATCTGCTGGCCTGTGATTGTCAGTTTGACTAACTGTCCAAAAGCCAACTTTGTTTCACGCTGTCAGCAGTGCAAAAAGATTAGGCAGCTGGTATGACCTATTTCAGGGCTAGACCACTTGAACACACAGGTAGTTTCTGGGAGCACCTAGCTTTTGCTGGGGAGTGACATGTGACTCTGATCTGGCGTTCCCAATGTAGTGGTGCTATGGCATATTGAGTGGTGATTCATGAAAGTTCAAAATGGGCACTGATTCTGGGTCTGGACCCCTTTTTGAAGATGAGTGTACTGTAGGAATGGCATATGCTAATCATTAGTGATTTTTGTCATGACTCACTCCATCAGTGTCTTTTGGAAGGAAATTTTAAATGCTAACTAGAAACAAAATCTGAACAAAAGTGGCTTTAAATTGAAATTTCTACATTACTTAGGGCAGCTTGATTGACACCTTACGGGAGGTAAGACCAACTGCTTTTATGGGAGTCCCTCGTGTCTGGGAGAAAATAGAAGAAAGAATGAAATCTGTAGGCACAAAATTCTCTGCACTCAGAAGAAAAGTGGCAGCATGGGCTAAGGATGTAGGATTACAAACTAATCTGAAACGGATGAACGGGTAAACTTTTTTTTTTAAAACCACTTAAATGCAGCCTGTAAATCCTAGTAGCATATGATCTGATCTTCTAGGGGGCTATCAAATGCAATATGTGGGATTCCATCTTTCACAAACATTTTTTAATAAAAAGTTGAGTACTTTCCTCTAAAACAAAAGTTTGACCATCTAGAATGACAGGATTCCATTCTTTATAGACCAACCTGAGCTGCTTTCAATCCTTCTCTTAAAGGTCTTCTGAACTCCCCATCAACTTTCGTATAGCGAAGCAGTTGGTATATAAAAAAGTTCGGAAGGGTCTTGGACTGGATCGCTGTACAAAATGCTACACTGGGGCTGCCCCAATTACTAAAGAGACTCTGGAGTATTTCCTAAGTCTTGATATTCCTGTGTATGAGTTGTATGGCATGAGTGAGAGCTGTGGACCTCATACCATTTCTCTTCCAGACTCATTCAGGATCAGTAGGTATGTATCTTCATTGTGAAGGGGAACTAGATAGCAGGCTCTCTTACAGACTGTTAAGCTGTGTCTACATGGGCACAAATCTTCAAAATAGCCATATTTTGAAGATTACTAATGAGGCTCTGAATTGAATATTCTGCACCTCAGCATTAGGACACTTACGGCCACGGCACTTCAAAAGCTCTGCTTTTGAAAGCACGTGGCTCGGCTCAGCACGGCTACGTGGGGGCCCGATGGGGATAAGGGGACTTTGAAAGGTGCGGGGTCCTTTTGAAAAGGACCCCCATGTAACTGCATGCTTTCAAAGCACCACAGCTGGAAGTGTCCTAATGAGACCGATCACTTGTTTCTCTTGACTTCTATGCCAAGCACACCATGGCCATTCCTAGATACTCCAAAACACACAGCCATGTGGAGTATCAAATTTTCCTCCAGTGTTCATGGTGTCCTTTGCTGCAGCTGGGTGTTGCATGTGAACTCCAGCAACCTGCCCCATACCCCATCTAGGGCCCCCCTACAGGCTGTACTTGGCCCCTGCTCACCAGGTGGCAGCAAGTGGCCCAAGGGCAGGCCAGAGGACTCGGGCAGAGCAAGGCTTGGCTGCATTGCTGGCAGCTGGAGAGAAGTAGCAGAAAACAAAGGCAGATCACCACTCAAACTGTTACAGCCTGGCTGCTGTGGCATGTGAGGTGAAGACCCTACCTGAGCCAATGAAAGAACAAGGTGGACTACCTACACTGGGAGAAGCCAAGAGGTGGTAGCTAGGTCAACAGGAGAATTCCCTTGACAACCTACACCAGGAGCTAGGTCTTTTTCTAATTGGTATCAGGGTTTTTTCATACACTGAGTGACATACTTATAGTGACTAATTTCTTAAATTGCTAATAAGCAGAGAGATTAGTACCTACTAGACATTTAATACCTGATCCTTTTGTAGAGCTCACTACACTGACAGACAACTTATAAACTAATCTTTCCTTGAAAGATTACTTCAACTGGAGTATTTATCACAGATTTGTGGAAATGCTTCATTTTAAAACCAGTACTGATTGCTAAAATGCTATGACTTGTTAAATTCCTTACTGAGTTAAGGCATGTGTGTCCCTGTTTATAGCTGTGGTAAGGAGATTACAGGCTGCCAGACAATGATTTACAAGCCAGACAGTGATGGAAATGGAGAGATCTGCTTCGCAGGAAGACACATCTTTATGGGTTATTTGAACATGGAAGATAAAACCAGAGAAGCAATTGATGAAGAAGGCTGGCTACATTCAGGTGATCTTGGCAAGCATGATAAGCATGGGTTCCTTTACATCACTGGAAGAATCAAAGGTAATGCCTAGTCCTTGGTTTGTAGTGTCTCTGGTTAAACCACTTTGTGCTATGAATGATTAAATCTTGCAAGCGAAGTAGGCTTATGTCTTTAGTAATAGGGATGTAACTGGTAAACTCCATCCTACATGGGTGAGGCTTACTGGTTATGGTTAACTGGTAGGGGCTGGAGCAGCTCCCTTCCCATAATGGGCCCAGGGAGTGCTAGCCTTGCTGGGCTGGAGTGCCTGCCTGCCTGCTTTATGCCCCTGCAAGCAAAAGAAAATCTGTTTTAAACTCATCATTTAACCCCTTAACTGTTAACACGTAGTGCGTAGTAAATGGTATAACTCCTGAGGTACTTTTTGACCCAGCGTGGCATCAAGGTGATGTGGTATAGTACTCTAAACGTGGTGTAAAAATGCTGCTAAAAGAACTAATTGTAAAGGGAAAGACCCCAAAGATGGGGGCGGGGGGCAGGGTTAAACAGCCAGTGGCCTCATCTGTCAAATACCACTACAAGAACTTGCTTTAGACAAATTCCTCTGCTTTAGACAGATGCACTCAAAGTGCATGTAATAAACAAAAATTAAAATGGGTTCTGGGAGCAGGCCATATATACAACTCCCCCTTGCCGTGAAGGGCACTACTTAAATCGGTTACTACAAGACTGATATAAAAGCAGATCATGGGTTTATTTGACCTAGTGTCCTGGTCAGAGATGAAAAGAACTAAAACATCACAACTGTACTTGCACCTTGGGAGGTAACAAGATTTTTATTTATCTTATGAGGATTGTAGGGGAGCTCTGACAGTTACACTGCAAAAATAGCATAGCTATGGGAGGCACTCTTTGGCCATATAGCAAGTCCCTGTGTGTGTACACTCTCCTGTGCTGCTATTTATAACCATGATAGTTGAGTATGTACTATCAAAGTGTAGAACTACCCTCTCCCAGTCCCTTATGCTTTCCAAAAGGTCTGAAATGACCTGGTTTTGAGCCACTGTAGGAATGTTGCTCCTCCTGGGCTTATTCCATATCCATAGGGGCAATCTTGCAAATCTGTACCCATAAGAAGCAAGTCCTCTGCACTAGCGCAGACTGGGAAGAAATCTGCTCTTCTCCTCTTTCCCCCCCCCCCCCCCCCCCCCGAGTCTGACTGGCAACCAGCACTAGAGCTCTAATTGGGTTAAATAGGATCCTTCCCTGCCTGGAGTGTAGAATAGATGGCCCAAGACCCTTTAAAGGCACCAACAGCTTTGCGGCTCCAAGTGGCCCTGCCAACAACAGCTCAAACTCATATCTCAAAAGGGTCTTCTCCCTCTTCCACCACAACCACCCCAGATCTGAGCACAAATAAGACCAAGAGGGGATGGGAAAGAACTGCAAATGGCAGAGGGGACTGAAGACTGTCCTTAACTTGTGTACCAAGAATTTTCACACTGCTTTGGAAAGAGACTGCTGAACTCTTTCATTGTCAAATTTGACACATTAACACTTGGTTTGAACTGGGATGCAAATTTTTTGGGACACTATAGGGGATCCTTTGCATACTTAATATAATTCTTGACTCCCCTGCCCCTCTGCTCTGATTTGCTCACCTTGATTTTTTTTTTTTTTTTTCCTGTGTTTTTGTTTGGCTTTTTTTTTTCCAACTTTGATTACTGTTTTTGGTTCTCTGTCTTAAATATTGAGTCTGTTCTGGTATGGCTATGGTCTGAAGAAGTGGGTCTGTCCCATGTAAGCTCACATAAATTATTTTGGTAATCTTTAAAGTGCTCCTTTTTCTGCTTTTGTTTTAAGAAACAACTAGTTTCCTTTTGAAGGGGTGGCTTCCTCTGGGCTTTCCTGGTATGCAGATCCAACTAGGTTGGGGAGAATCTTCTCCCATCGTAATGAAATTTTGTTTCAGGGAGTTTTAAAGTACTAAGCTGTAAAAAGGTTCATAGACACATCCTGATGGAGGCCCCAGAGACTACATAATTGGACCTACAATTTCTGCAGTACTGGTCTCACCAGTGCTTTGGTAGAAAAATTCCCCCAGAACAGTTTCAGATGTATTTTTGCCTATATATTTTTAGTACCATGGTAGCCCATGCATGCTTTTATTAAATTCCCTTTTCAGACACCTCAGTCTTTGTTTTGATAGTCCAGTAACTTCTGTCCTGGTAGCTAACATGTACAGGTACTGTAATCTGTACATGTCAGCTTTGTCTGAAATTACACCGAAAGCACAAAGCTGAAATGAAAGTGAAAGATGCCACTTGCATTGTTGTGCCTACTTATCTTCTAGAGCTCATCATTACTGCTGGAGGTGAGAATATCCCTCCTGTTCCAATTGAAGATGCTGTAAAGGAAGCTGTTCCCATAATTAGTAATGCGATGTTAGTTGGAGACAAGGCCAAGTTTCTTTCTATGCTTCTAACACTGAAGGTATGATTCTTTGACTTTCTGGCTACTTATCAGGAAGTATAAGAGTGATTGCCTTAGCCAGAATGACTAGTCTCTAGAATTTAGGAGGGCTTGTCACTGAGGCTTGAAATGATATCCAACACCTACAAAGGAATATTTCACAAGCATGACTTTCTGTGAACTCTAGGCAACGCAAGGCATGTCATACTGAAACCTTAAATTACAGGGACATAACGAGCCATATTGGGTCAGACAAAATGTCCGTCTAGCCACGTATCTGATCTTCTGACAGTGGCCAACACCAGGTGCCCCAGAGGGAGTGAACAGAACAAGTGATCCCTCTCTCTCTCTCTCGTTCAGTTTCCAGCCTCTGACAGAGCCTTGGGACACCATTCCTACCCATTCTGCCTAATTAACCATTGATGGACCCAACCTACGTGAATTTATCTAGTGGTGTGTGGTTTTTTGAAGTCCTGGTCTTAACACTATCCTATAGGAGTTCCACAGGCCTGCTGCAGGGGGGTGGGTGAGGTGTAGATTTCCTCTTGTGTTAAACTTCCTGACCATAAGAAATGCACAGGAGCACCCCTGACTTCAGGTTTGGTGTCTGTGGCTATAGTTTTGGCTATGGAGAGGTGCAGTTCATCCCACTTGAATACATATTTGGCAAAATAGCAGGGAAATGGAAAAGATGAGCACACAGTGAGAACATGAGTGGAAAACATGGTTCTCACTTACTGCTTCTCCCAAGCCTCTCCCTCCATAGCAGTAGTAAGCTGTAGCTCCTTTGCTTAAAACTGATTTTTTTTTTTTTTTTTCTTCAGGTTCCCCAAAATAGTAATGATAAACTCAACAACCATGCAAAATACCCTTTTAATGTTTATGCACTTACCAAGGAAGATTGAGCTCTGTTGGTTTTTTTCCAAAGGCCAGCTCCACTCATAATGGGAGGTGCTGAGCTGTACTGACTGATGATAAAGCAGTAGTGAAGCCTAGCTACATTTTGTATGTCACTACTTAATGTTTGCCTCTCCCAGCTCTAAAAAGTCTCTCAAAGTCCCCAGTAACTTTAATGTGGAAAAGAGCAGTAGCTATAACAAAAGTAATGGAAATAACCCTAGTTACTTCTAGAGTGGTCTAGGTGCCGAAAAGTTTTTCGGCATGCGGATAAGAGGTTTCACTTGAACATAATCTTCAATTTACCAGGCTTCAGTGAATTGGCAAACTTCCATGCAAAGGTGATTTATGGCTGTATGCTTAGGATCAGCCAAGGAAATAGAAAATAATATTGATGGGTTAAATAACTGACTAGAAAAGGCTTTATATTTATTTCACTGCTCAACAGCTCCCCCTACCCCTGCAAAAGTGTAGTTATGTTGCTGTTCTGTTCCTGTTACAGTGCAATGTAGATGGAGAAACAGGGGAACCAGAGGATGACCTTACTCCCGAAGCCATAGCATACTGTCTCAAACTAGGCAGCAAAGCTACTAAAGTCTCGGACATTGTAGGTGGCAAAGACAAAGCTGTCTATGCAGCTATCCAGAAGGGAATTGCATTAGTCAATGAGAAAGCAACTTCAAATGCACAGAAAATACAGAAGTGGGTCCTTCTAGAAAAGGACTTCTCCATTGCTGGTGGACAGCTAGGTAAGTAGGTGAGAAATGCAGGACTCCTGGTGTCAAATAAGTGATACAGCTTCTTATTGCCCTAAAGTCCTATCTGGTGCAACCTCCTGAATATACTAAGATACGGAAGGGGGCGGGGGGGGGGGGTGTGTTAAACTGCCATGTACAATCATTCCACTCAAGCAAATGAACTGCAGGAGCTGGTTATCTGGGTAGGCTGGACAATAGCCACTTTTGGCACTCAGCAAGTCTATTGGTATGCAGAAACCAGAATTTAGTTGAGATCTGACAGGATGGTGGCGGGGGGAGACATTGTCTTGTGAGTGGGACCTTCACCTTGAAGAATGGGATGGGTTGAGTGTTGGACTTTAAAGTAAAAACAAACCTTGCTGGTAACTAACTGCTGCAGATGCAACAGTAACAGGCTGCAGGTGCTGTCCAAATCTTCTGGTGTAACTTCCAAATGAGAACCCCCTCTTCTATCCCCATCCACCCAGTAGCAAAGAAGTGATACACACTTCTTGGAGCCAATTTATTTCTGGTGCCTGCTCCCACTTGGTAAGCAACCCTTGAGTTTCTTTCTCTGAGGGGTACAAGTAGGTGGGCATCTGTATGGCTGCTTAACTGCACCATGAGGGGACTTCATTACAGTATTAATACATTAATGCAATTTGACCATCTTTCTCTGAAGGTACCATGGCCTAGCCCCTTCTTTGAGAAGGATTGCAGTAAGCTGCTTCATGTTGCTGTGCACCTCGTCTTGGTGCCCACCCACCACCAAAAGTTGTTCAACTCCTGGCCTGTTGAATGATTGGTGTCTGGATAGGCTAGATCCCAAGCCTAAGCATTTCCCAGATGGCGCTGATAATATAGATTGGTGTAGGAAGCTTAAAGCTTTCTTGCTTCATCTCTGAAGCTGGCAGTCGTGTTGCTTCCTTTCTGCTGTGCAGACTATCTCGTGCAGCAATTTTTTTTTCCCACCCTGTATATGAACTTGCTAAATGACTGCGCCCATCCAAAAAGGGAAAGTCTCCCTTAGTGACTATATAGTGTCCAAGTTGGCTCAAAAGGCAGTTGGGCATTCTCCCTCCAGGAGCAACCAGCAGCCTTGCTTCAAAAGATTAAACTTTTTGGAACTGCTCGTCTTAAAATACTATGTTTCTCCTGTTTGACTCTTTTTACAGGTCCAACAATGAAATTGAAGAGGCCCGTTGTAACAAAAATGTATAAAGACCAAATAGACCAGTTCTATGCTGATGTGGACAATACATCAAGAAATCCTCTTTCAAAGTAACCTTGGAACATGTCAGGTCTCTACATATGGTTCTCTGATTTGTCCTCTGCTGTATAAATGTGCTGTTTCAACACCCAAATGAAGGACTAAATGCATCTCAATAAACCAGGTTTAATAACATAGCCCTGCAATCACGGAATAACTGTGTACATTCTTGACCTAGTCATTGGTGATGCTGCACTAACATTGTCTTCTTTTTTTTGGATGAACTCTTCTAATGTCCGTTGTCATAAATTGTGAATCCTATACAGGCAAATAGAATCTCAGTAAATTAAGATATTTAATGTAGCACCATGACACTTTTTTTATTGGAAAAATCATGCTCTAACTCTTCCACCAAAGCTTTGAGTCCTCAAATGAATGTAAAAACCCTACAAAGAAATCAATGTTCCTGCTTTTGTTTTTATATTTAAGGGCTGGGCTAATTTAATGGCAATGACTTTTTGTATGTGTCTGTCTACACAGAGAGAGCCTCTAAAATGCAATAGGAAAATTTTCAAAGGTGTCAAACTAAGGTGAAAGATGCTTTCTGTATAATACACATACTGCTATAGAGGAATCTTTACCTGCTGTATGTGTACAAAAAGTAGTTTTACTTGGTTCATGATGTGTGCAATACTGGCTTTTAGACCTTCTTTGGTTGGGACATCATAGCCATAAACTTTGATGCTATACCCTGCATGTCTGATGTAAAACATTGCAGCAAAGGGGGTTAGAGCTGTTTTTTAAAATCTGGTTCCTTCTGACTTGTCCTACAATTGCAAAGTCTTACACTTAGTGTTTAGGGTTGGGTGAAAAAAGTCTTAGCCACTTCTTGAATATGCTTTTAGGATAGTAATGGATTAGAAGCCTTTAAAACAGGTCTCTTCAAAAGACCACTTAATGCATGTATTAGACTAGGAACTGCTCCAGCAACTGACATTCCCTTTTTGACAAAAGGATTAATTTATTATGGGGAGAAGTAGCTGGGTGCATGTGGGTGAAGAAGGAACTAGGTATTTAAGGTCTGCTACATTTCTAAAACATCATGCTGTAGGCCCTCTATAGAAGCACACAACTGCTACTAAACTCATGGCTGCTTATCATAAACCCTTGCCTGATGTGAACTGGCTGCTCATGAGCTGACCACTTATTTTTCTACTATATGTTTGGAGTAAACTAGTGCTGATTATCCATGCCTGTTGGCCAGTTGATAAGTAGTCCATGCAGAAATCTACCATTGTATAAAGGCCTACCTCCAATGAAGTTTCAGGGAGCTTAAATGTTTTTGAAGTCTTTGTTTTTCTTTCATGATTAGATGGCAACAGTGTATACAATTATGAACTGCAATCACTTTAGTTTCAAACTTTTCTTGATGTTTGTTAGTGCCTGGAGTGTATGTCCTGTCATGCAGAAGAACTTGTACACGACTAAATTTACTGTAAGGCATCTCAAAAGGCTGAATAGTACTTCAGGAAACATAAATGGCAATTACAATTTGTATATGGGACTTTGCTATGACTTGTGAGCCACTGTTGTGTATATTCAACTTGTAATATCTAAGATGCCTAGGAAAAGGGAGTAGAAGGGGATTAAGCACTTGCACAACAATGGAAGACTTGTAACAAGGGTGGGGCATGAAGTAATTAGAATTCTCAGAAGATTCTATGAATGTGTACATAGCACTTGTATCAAAGCTTATGAACTGTTACAACTTCCTAGTCTTGCCAGTGTTCGTCAATGGGAGAAATGTGAAATGTCTGAACTGTTCAAGAACACTTAATAAAACATCAACTTCACTTTCTTTCTTTGAGTATTTCATTGACTGGACAAAAGCTTGTGTGTGCAAACAGTGGAAGGAAAGTTGATCACATAACAGTAACAAATGCTACAGAACAGCAGGTCTGCATTGAGCAAGCTTTCATACAACCTGAGGTGAGATGCCTCAGCCCCTGTACAACCCTGACCATAGGCACTGGTGGTGGTTGACATAATGCCAAGAACCTTCAGTTTGACTTGTATAACCTTCACTGCCTCTAAAATAGTGTATCTACTTAAGCCACGAAGATTGTCCCTAAAGTCCTTCTAGCTTTGCATGCAACTTCTGCACCTGACTTTTTTTTTTTTTTTTTTTAAAAAACACCCCCTCTGCTCTACCTCATCCCACAGCAAGCAGCAACTGACAAGTGCAGACTAATCAGGTCCTGTAGCTTACTCAGCAGTAAAAACAGAATAAATCCAAAGGATTAGAGAACTGAGTAATAGACTACAGCATGTGACAGATGCCTCTTCCTGCCCCCCTGCCAAAACCATCCTTAGCAGGTCCTGTACTTCTAGGTGGCTCCTTGTGGGCCTCAGAGTGAGGGAGGCCCTTATTGCCATAGGACTTGATGAAGGCAAGGGTCTCCCTTTACCAAGTCATGTTCATCCTAGGCCAGTCTGAATTTGGGGTGAAGGAGGTTCCCTTTCACTTCAAGCTGCTCCAGCCCTACCCCAGTTGGCCAGCTGTAGTGGTAGGGACTCCAGCCCAGGGACCCTGGGCAAGGAGGGAGCCAGTGGAGCTTTTTGCCCCTGCCCTATACCAGCTCATGTTCCCTGGCCTCTTCCCCCCACGCCTGCCTTCTGGGATCTTTCCCCAATACCCTGGTCTGGTCTCTACACCTCCAGCCTCATTCTCACTGGGCACTATGCCCCTCCCCTCCTGCTGCCTGGGCAAAGCCTCTTATAGAAAAGCCTGAATACCTTTTACTGGTCCCAGGTGCTTCAATTAGTCTGATGCTAGGTGACCCTTGGTGAGCCCTAGCTACATATGCAGCCTGCAGGACTGTGCCCTCTGGGCAAAAGGGTTCCTCCACTGCCCAAAATGTTCTTCCCTCCCCACCAGGCACCTGTCAGCTGCAGACTATGATCTGCCACAATGGTTAACTCATCTATCCTCTAAGCCCCTCCCACTAGGTCAGCACTGCAATTAAGTTTGCCTTATTGTGGTGGTTTTTAATAAAAGCAATCTTGTAGCACCAACTAACAACTTTATTAGGTAATGGGCTTTCATGAGTGTAAGACCCCCTTCAGGTTCTGGTGCCCATGCCAGTTCCCTCAATAGATTCAAGGAGATGAATATATGAGAACTGGAAGGGACCTCAAGAGTCCCCTGCATTCACAGCAGACCCTATCGCCATTCCTGACTCTCTTTTTTAACTAACCTGCCCAAGAGAGAGCTCCCCTCGAGTGAACACAGAACCCTGGGTTAACAACAATGCTCTAAACAGTGAGCCATTCCTCCCCAACTCCACCCCACACAGTGTTTAATTGCAGCATAGCTGTTCAGGCTGGGCTACAATCTGGGATTATAAAACTGAGACAGAGGTTGGGCCAAGTGCTCAGGCTGCAGCTAGAACCTGTATGCCAGTACCATCCATTGCCCTATTAGCCAGCAGTACCCTACGAGCTAGGGGCCTGCCTACTGGCAGTATACTGGCCATTGCTGACAAGCAAGGTGTGGTCAACCCCTAGGACTTTGCCAGGGTACTGGCAGCAGACTAGTATTCGTGCCTGGGCAGTGTCCTGGGAACTAACATCAGCATCTGATGAAGAGAGTCTGTGCTCACGAAAGCTCATGCTCAAAACTTTTCTGTTAGTCTGTAATGTGCCACAGGACCCTTCGTTGCTGTTACAGCTCCAGACTAACACAGCTACCCCTCCGATACTGGGAACTGAGTAGCTAGCAGACAGTGCACAGAATGCACCGGCAAAGAGGACAGCAGCCACTGCTGGCACGCAGGCCCCTGGGCAGCGGTGGCAAGCAGGACTGAGGGGGTCACTGACCAACACGGCCTCACCAGCAGACAGGGTACTGTCAGCACTCAGGACATGGGTGCTGCAGGCACACAGACTTGCTGACAAGGCCCAGCCAGGCTGCCAGCAGCAGACAGGGATGCTGAATGCTGCACGCACATATGAGCCTTCTGGCAGACAGCACTGGGCCACTGTCTGACCAGATGCCACTGTCACCCACAGCAGTGGGGGCCAGTGCTACACCAGGCCCCCAATGCGAGACAGGGAGCTGGGTCCTACCCGCAGTTGCGGCACTGTCAGCAGAGCCACCACCAGATGCTGCTGGCAGCCAGGGCACGGTGGGGGCCAGGCCTTACCCTGCTGGGGCACAGGGTGCTGCTGGCAGCCATCACCAGCACCACACGGGTACCGCCAGGCGGGGCACCGCTGCCAGCCGGGAACCCACCGAGGCCAGACCCTGCGCCAGGCAGGACTCACGACAAGCCCCCGCCACGTGCGAGCTCCGCGGGGGGGGGGAGGGGCAAGCGGCGGGCGCGCTCACACGTGCGCCGCGCTGCTTCCGCCCAAGCTCCTACGCCCAGTGAGCGAGTCTCTCTCCTCAGCAGAGGAGGACCGGAAGAGTGTTTGATATCCCAGAAGGCCGCGCGCGGTTTTCTTCCTTTTCCTTCCGGTGTGGAGCCGTTCGGCTAGGAGTCGGTGAGGGTGGCTCTGGCCGCTCGGGAGAATCCGCCTCCATCGACTGCCGGGAAGGGCTGCGGGGGCCTGTTGGGAGAAGGAGCGGGATGTGGGGGGGGCTGAGGCCGGGCTGGGGAGGGGAAAAGGGGGGGCTGGCGCTGGGCCGGGAGATAACGAATGGGGGACTGGCGGTACCGCCCGGTGCTGGCTGATGCTTGGCGTGGGTTGGAGAAGCTCGAAGGGTGGCCGAGCGAGGCCTAGAGCTGACCCCGTTCCCCTCGCCCCACAGACCATGGCGATCCGCTACCCCATGGCCGTTGGCCTCGGCAAGGGCCACAAGGTGACGAAGAACGTGTCAAAGCCCCGACAGTGTCGCCGCAGAGGGGTGAGTGAGTGTTGGGCCGGGTGGCCCGGAACCGTGGCCTGGCCTAGAAGTTGCTCGGTTGCCTGGTGATACAGCGCCCAGTGCCAGCCGCATGCACTTGAGCAGGGCGGGGTGAACTCTGGAGCTAGCTCGCTCGTGCCCGGCTGTGTTGCATTCTTGCGTGGAGAGCAGTGGTTGAGTGAGACGTTGTCATGGTGCTTGGGAAGTACAAGCTGGCTTTAGAATTGCAGGCTGATGTTTGATGGGGGCCTGCAACAGGCCAGACAATGGCTTGTAGCTGTTGAGACAGTCAGAAAGTTATTATTTGCTCAAAGTAGTCATTGCAGAAACCCATGGATGCTTAATTCATGCAGAGCTTGACACAGCTCTCTTGGCTAAGTCCTTATCAGTTGTGCTGATTATTGTTCTGGTAATGGATCCTGTGCCAGTTGGGAGGTTTTCAGTGTGTAGGCTACATATAAAGATGGGATGAAATGTATAGTGTGGAATGAGAAAACAATTGACTGCACAATTCAGAATGGCCATTCTTTGCCATTACATCATGAGGTTTTGTCTGGTGACAAAGGTGTGCTGAACACACAACAAAACTCATTAAGGCAAGTTATTCACCCTGAATAGTTAACTCTTTCCCATAAAACATAGATGGAGGGAGAGTGTGGTGAGAGAGGATATAATACAGATTTGTAGGACTGGAAGAGACTTCAAAAGGACATCTAATTCAGTCTGCTTCAGTTAAGGCAGGACTAAGTATTCTCTGCACCAGTGGTTTTTAAAGTTGTAGGGTGAGCAGCTGGTGTGCTAAGGCAGGCCTCTTATCTGTCCTAGCCCTGTCAACTGATCACCCTGGAAGTGGCAGCAGCAGGCCTGGTTTCTAGGTGGTGGCCCTACGACTTTGTGCACTACCTCCAAACTGTGTATCTGCTGCACACTCCCAGGAGGTGTGGGGTGAAGCAGGACATGGAGCTGTTTGTGAAGTGGACCTGCTGTTGGCCACTTCTAAGGCATGATGTAGCCAGCAGTACCAGGACAGGAAACATAGCTTAGCACCCCTGGTGTACTGCTGACCGGGAGCCACCAGAGGTAAACCCGAATCTCCTGTCCCAGACTTGAGTCCAACCCCTCATCTCTGGTCCAAGCCTGCACTCTACTCAAAAGATATAATTGTTTGGCCACAGGCATTGACAGTTTTCTTCACCCGGGCTGTGAGAAAAAGTGTGAAGACTGCTGATTTAAATGAGGAGTTCCCAAACAGTGGAATGAATATTTGCCTGCTGATGTTATGTTTAATTGAGAACTGCTGAACAGTGAGGCCTGACACTCAACTCAGTGGTGTTTCTCTGCTTGAAGGTCAGGAATGAGGAGTTTTGACAGAGTTGGGGGCCTGGGGATTCAGGACTTGAAAAGAGAGATCTGCTTCAAACCATGAGCTGTATGGCCTGAGCTGCAGTGGGGCTGGAGAATCTTGCTGTCTGCCTCTAGTAGGGATGTTAATGGTTAACCTGCATAGATGAGGCTTAACAGTTATGTTAACAGGTAGGGACTAGAGCAGCACCTGTTTTGGGAAGGGGGTTGCTCAAGCCCCATGAGGTCTGTGGGTAGGGAAGGGAAGCAGGTGACTCTGGAGGCCATTCCAGGCCTGTTTGGCCTGGAGTGACATTCCCAGCTGCTGCACCCTGGTTTGGGATTTTATTTCCTTAGCCTCCGGTGAAACCATTATCTTTGCCAATCAAAAATGTGGTTTGTGATGCTGCAGGTGGAGGCCTTATGAGATGGGCCCTGCTGGGGGAGAGTGACCAAGGCACCATTAGTGGAGGGAGTGAATGACCACTGGCAGAGTTCAGGCTAGACTGCATTGCTCCCTCTTCCCCTGCTTGTCACTTGGCCTGCAAAAGTGAGGAAGATTTTTGACCTGATTTTCCTGGGGACTGAGGCAAGGCTGACTGGTTTATAGTTCCCTGGATTGTCCCTTCCTCTTTCTCAAGATAGGCACCACATTTGCCTTTTTCTCATCATCCAGCACCTCTCCCAATCCCCACGAGTTTTCAAAGATAATAGCCAAAGGTTCTGCAGTGACATCTGCCAACTCCCTCAGTGCCCTTGGATGCATTTAAATCCGGACCCAGGGATTTGTGTGCATCTAGCTTTTCTAAATAGCTCTTAACCTGTTCTTTCCCCGCCAAGGGCTGCCCATCTCCTTCTCATACTGCATTGGCTAGTGCTATAGTCTGGGAGCTGACCTCATCTGCGAAGACTGAAGCAAAAAAGCATTGAGTACTTCAGCCTTTCCCACATTATCTGTGACCAGGTTACCTCCCTCATCCAGTAACAGCCCCACCCCCTCCCTGATAACCCGCTTATTATTATTATTATTATTATTATTATTAAGGAGCCTGTAGAAACCCTTCTTGTTGTCCTTCACATTCTTTCCTAGCTGCAGTTCAGTGGTGCTTTTGCTTTTCTGATTACACGCCATCATTCTCCAGCCATATATTTATACTCCTCTTTAGTCATCGGTCCAAATTTCCACTTCTTATATGCATCCTTTTTGAGTTTAAGCACAACAAGGATTTTCCTGGTAAGCTGAGCAGGTTGCCTACCATATTTGCTTCTCTTACTGTGCATCCAGATGTTTTGTTCCTGTGCCTTCAATAAGAATTCTTGGAGAAAGTGACCAAGGAAGATCCTCCAGGGTCACCTGCTGAACTTAACTGGCAGCAGATTTAAAATAAACAAAAAGAAGCATTTCTTCTCCTAACACAAAGTCAACCTGTAGGTGATTGCCAGAGAATGTTGTGAAGGCCAAGACTATAACAGGGTTAAAAAAAATTCTTGTGGCAGATGGCCATCAATGGTTTTTAGCAAGGGGAGGCAGAGATGCAGCCCCATGCTCAAGCTGTTGCTGGCCTCTGACTGGGATGAAGCTGGGAATGGACACAGGATGGATCATTGGGCTACATAGACCATTGGTCTGATCCATATGTCCCCTCTTAACATTCTTAAGTCTCCTTCTTTACTAGCATACTTTGTCCTGCTCCTCAGCCATCCCTACCATACACAGCTGCAGGGGAGGCATACTTGCTATACTGAGATTTGTTAAGCTGGGTTAACCTGTGCTTTATTTTTTGGATTCTCATAGTGCCAACAGTGCACAAGGTGGCAGTGTTTCATGTAGGAATGCTGCTTATTTACGCAGCTTTACAGCAGTTATACAGCTTTTGCTTATGCACATGGGATTCTCAGACCTTGCCAGCTGTATCTGAAATGTCAGATTACTGCTGTTTTAATTAGGGGTGTAAAATCCCATTTAATTGGTTAATCAATTAAATGGGTGGGGAGGCAGTCAGGGATTGCTCCAGTCAGGCTGGAGTGCCCCTGCCTGTGATGTGCTGGGGAGCAGAACTGCTCCAACCAGATCCAGGAGTCAGGCAGAGCATTCCAGCCCAGCTGGAGTAGGCCCTATGGGTGGCAGGGGACCTGATGCAGCCTGGTTGGTCTGGAACAGCCTCTGCAAGATGCCCCTCCCCACTTCTTAGCCACCCCTCCCCAGGGAGCCACTGTGGATGAGGTTCCTTTGGTGTGACTGGAGCACCCCTGCCCACAGTGGATGGGGGATGCTCCATCCCAATTGTAACTGGTAAGCAGGTTAAACGTTAACATCCCGAGCTATGGGAAATGAAGAATTTCCCCAGGAGAGTCTGCTTTCCTTCAGGAGTTGGGATCTCCTAGTTGGAATGGGGAGTTCGTGTGTCCTACAAGGGTGTTGGGCTGGTAAAGTTCAGGGATTTTCCCTATCAGGCAAGAATACAGTGTAGAGCCATGATGCTTACCAGCAATATGGGAACTACAGCGTCAGACCTGTGCAGTCTTCTGCTGTGCTCACTGTAGAGCACCTGCTAAACAATTCAGTCCTGACTTCCAAACTGAATGCAAGTCTTGCTGGGGGTTAAGGATGCATCAGCTGTGTAACTAGTACCAAAATCACAGCTGTTCTGGCTCTTCAGCTACTTCTAGTTGCCTGCAGCATATCGCCCAACCATCAACTTAGCAAGTCTTTAGGCAAGTTACATTCTCTCACTGTGAACCATTGTCTCTCTGCAGCGCTTGACCAAACACACAAAGTTTGTGCGAGACATGATCAGAGAGGTCTGTGGCTTTGCCCCCTACGAGAAACGTGCCATGGAATTGCTGAAAGTTTCAAAGGACAAACGTGCTCTGAAGTTCATAAAGAAAAGGGTAAGTGAATGTAACATCTTCCGGCAGAGGAGGAGTATCCAGCTTTGCTCGCTTCTCCCCCTCCCCCCCTACAGCCAGCTTGGTTGTGCTCTTATTCTGGGCTTGAAGCTATCAAGAGCCTGGGGGAGGTAAGGTGTATGAGAGTCATTACAGCCATGTCTGTCCTTACTTGAGATCAGTTGAAGGAGAGAACTCTGTGAGGGGTGATGCAGAAATAGTTTATCTCGGATTGCAAAATTGGAGCTAATCCAGTGACTCAGCCCAGAAGGAAACAAAAGTGCTCTGAAAATGGCTTTGGAGATGTGAGCACCGCATTCAGGAGCTCTGCTGGGATTGGGGCAGGAGCTGGCTGGAGTTCCATCAAACGGAAGGACCATTCTCCAAGCCTGTGTTTGCTGTGTGATCCCTCGTACAGGCTTTTGACCATGATTGTGTATTTCCTTTGTCGGCCCATGAGAGGCAGAAAAAAGGGACCATCCCAGCACTTCAGGCCTGTGCAGTAGTGGGGTAACTGCTCACTGATGCTTTCTTTCACACAGGTTGGTACTCACATTCGGGCCAAGCGAAAACGAGAAGAGCTCAGCAATGTTCTGGCTGCCATGAGGAAGGCAGCTGCCAAGAAGGATTAAGCTGCACAAACTCATTAAAAGTGTGTTCAGACTCTAGGAGTGTGATGGTGTAACTGACAGCTGGGGAAGATTTGATTAGGGGGGGGGAGTGGAGGAGAAGGGACAGATCTGAGTGATGAAATACTTTCAGGGCGTAACAAAGGGTTAACATTTAGCCAGAGGAAGAGCCAAGTCAAATTCAGTTAATTAGCTTCTATTAGACCAGCTTAGCTCTAGGCCTGATGAAAAATAAGTATACCCTAGACTTCTTGTGTATCCCTAAGTGTCCATATACCACCTGTTGAGAAACATGGCCCTAAGGTAATCTGAGGTCTTGAAACAAGTGCCATTCAACCTTTCCAGGTTACTGGACCCTTTTCAGGAGCCAGATTCGTTTTGAATGCTACCAAGTCACACCTCACTTAAAATAACACAGAAGGCTACTACTGCAAGCTTGCTGGCCTTTTGCCATCATATCAAATAAATTAATTGGAACACACATATTGTTTCAGCATAAGGCATATGAAGCGGTAGAAACAAGTCACCGTCTGAATGAACTTTTAGATGATCCTGACTTTACTAGTGTTTATGTAATCTGTTGTCAAACAAAGCAAAGGGCAAGCTGAGTTGATGTACCTCCTGGAAGACCTCAGTATACCCCTGGTTGAGAAACGCTGGAATACACTCTTACCTCATCCCCTTGTCTCTGCTAGGACCAACATGGCTGCTGCAACAGGGCCCTTTTGTCTGTGTGAAGGACCCCCATGTCATTAACTCAGACAGGGGAATAAGAGGAAAGGGTAGGGAGAGGGATGTTGAATACCTGTTTCATTGCATAAGGCAGTCGCGTGTACAGGCAGTCAGCATTGAGGTTTGCAACGTACAGGCTGGGGCCTAGTACCAGCTTGCAGAATATTAGGGTGTTTTGCTGTGTTCCCTTTAATTCTCCCCCCTGAATGAATGTTGTTACATGCACCCATAGGAAGGTGAGATGCAACACGACTGGTGCACATAGAATTCACATGATGGGGGATCCACGCCACCATAACTGAGCACCAGGGCTAGGTGCACTCCAGCCCAGCAGCAGGGTGCTGGGACCAGGCCATGGTTGCCTTTGGGGTGGGGGAAATACCTGCCTGAGACTCCTTCTACCAGCCACAATGCTGGAGGTGGGGTGTCCTCCCTTGTTGAACAAGTGCCTGGAGCAGCTGTCCAGCTTACACAGTGGACGAAGGTGCTAAGGCAGGCTTCCTGCCCAGCCAAGCCTTGCAGGCTACACTCTATCCTGGCAGGAGCTAGCCCTGAACCAGGAGACCTCTAGCCAAAAAGATCTGTTGGGTCCCAGGCACCCACAATTTTCTTCAAGTAGGAAAAACACAACTGTAGCAGCTGACCCCGCTGCACAGAGGCCAGCACTGTTCCTAGCTTCCTAGGGAAAGTGGGTTTGTAATCACTTTATGCACAGGCAGTCCCATCTTCAACAGATGAGGCACAGCAGACTAGTGCCAAAGCTCATCACTCACACATCTGATGAGAAATATTTTAATCAGGTCATAATTCAAATTACTTAGTAAACAAAAGTAGGACATGCCTCATACTAACCAAGGCAGCAGTATGTGAAGCCATGATCAATTTCAGTGGCTGCGCAGCAGCAATATTTATGCTCCAGGTGTTAACTGCCCCAGGCCATCTTACCGCCCTCTTCTTGGCACAACTCGGTCACATGTGTCAGCCTCCTGAAGGAGCGAATTCTGGAAAAACTATGTTAAATATTCTGTTGTAGTGATCAACAAAATGCACTTCTAGTCCTTCTGTAATAAATTCAGCCAGGTCATAGAAATCCTTCTTGTTCTCTGCTGGGAGAATGATACAGGTAACACCAGCTCGCTTTGCCTAGGGAAGAAAGAACACAGTTATTTGAACCATGATAGCAAGTCATCTGTGTAAACTACTTTGTTAGAAAAAGTAGGTCCCTTCACGTAGCATGGGCCTGGATTTTCCAGACTAATGCCTTCATCTTAATTTTTGTCATTACCCAAAAGTTTTCCTCCACATTATGACATGCCAAGAACAACTGAAATGGAAAGTAAGGCTACTGTGATTGGTCTTAGCCTCGAAACACTTAGAATTATAGACTTACAGAGCTGGAAGGGACCTCAGGAGGTCGTCAAGTCCATCCCCTTACTCCAAGGAAGATCAACCCCAACTAAGTCATCCCAGCTGTGACTGTATCAAGCTGGGACTTAAAAACCTCCAGGGGTGGAGATTCCACCACCTCTTTAGCTAACTTGTCTCTTTCCACAACAGAAATGAGGCCAATAAAAGATATTACCACCACCTCTTCCTCATCTCCACGATCTGCTAATACCCACATGGCAAGCACCCTAAGGGTCCTCTCCATGGTCATGCATTAGCACATGATTGAAGGCAATGGGAAAGTGCTTACTGCAATAGTCTTCTCCTTGATTCCACCAACAGGGAGAATCTTTCCAGTTAATGACACCTCTCCAGTCATGGCCACATTTTGCCTCACTGAACGATTCATGGCAAGGGACAGTAAGGCTGTTACTATTGTACATCCTGCACTTGGGCCATCCTTGGGCGTGGCTCCCTGGGGAGAAAAAAAAGCCACACTGACAATCGTTCAAATCAGAGGCTGTGTGTAAACACTTATTACTACCATGATGGTAACACAGATCTCAAGCACATGACCAGAAAGCCCAGGTCCACACTACAGTAGGTCTCTAGCTTTGGAGGGGCTGGTGGGCGGGTCATGAAATATACATCTATAGCACATCTCAAAGAGCCAGACACATGAAGTAACTGTTTCATTTTTGAGGAGACGCAGACATATTTCAAGTAGGTGACTCACAACCAGTGCTCCTTGTTGAGGTGACAGAGTTCGTTGCAGGACCACTTCTCCAACCCTAGCATCTGCTCCGGAAGATGCAGTAATAGCCTAATGGCCCGTAAAATGCATGGATGGATGACCATGTGACTGCCCTGACAACATGTAGTATGGAAATGACACTAAGGAGCACTACTGTGTCAAATATGGATCTGCTGAGGCGGTGTTGCCAATGTTATACAGTCTTAATACAAGATATTATCCCTCTTGACATATCACTCATCCTTTCACGCGATCTGCACAGGATATGAACAGTAACAGAGAGGAAGCCGTGCTAGTCTATACACTATCAAAACAAAAAGCAGTCAAGCAGCACTTTAAAGACTAGCAAAATAGTTTATTAGGTGAGCTTTCGTGGGACAGACCCACTTCTTCAGACCATAGCCAGAGCAGAACATCTGGCTATGGTCTGAAGAAGTGGGTCTGTCCCACGAAAGCTCACCTAATAAACTATTTTGCTAGTCTTTAAAGTGCTGCTTGACTGCGTTTAGGATATGAACAGGTGAGATGAAGCATAGGACAGTTCAACCCTGTTCAGACGTAGCGATCATCCAACATATGGCGGGATAGAAGCTGCTACCTCAGTGTTCCCATGAAACCTCCTCCACTGCTCCCAGTGCTATCAGAGAGTTGACCTGCTCAGTGAGCAGCGTCTTGCAAAAGGCTCCTACAAAAGAGTTTGTGGACAGGGGTGTCTGGAGAGGAACTGGACAGAGTAGCCCAATCCAACAGTGTCTAGGACCAGTCGTCAGAGGTGTCAGAGAACCTCTTGTTAAAGTGGGCTACCAGTCCCCAAAGGAATGGGGGGAGAATGGCAACTGGGATGGTGCTCTGGACCAGGAAATCAATATGGGTGCTTCCTCTTGTGAGCCCCCTCTCTGCCCCCTGGGATAATCTGGCTGGGGGCAGGGGGAGAGAGAATCAGAGGATAGGAGAAGGAATATGCAGAAGGATGCAGCCCCTACTGCTGCTGTTACTGTACCCCACAGTAGCACGTCTGCGTGGGTAGCATGTATCTGCCCCAAGGAGCATGAGGTAGAATCCTTAACGCAGCGCGTGGTTTCATCAATTTGGTTTGAAAATAATGTCTGACCATCAACAGGTAAGTCCTCAATATCTGGCTGGACATTGACATGATCCACAGGTCCTAGGGCCAGGAAGCCCTTCTCCTAGGAACTGCAGAGACCAGAACCCTGACTCAGGTATCTGCAACATCAAGGACCATCTGCAGCAACACCTTAGCCACCAAGCAGCCTTCAGGGCCTCATGCCCAAAACTCCTCACAAGGGGTTTCAGGGAAGACACAGCTGGCCAACTCAAGTGGTCATCTTTGGCCAACAAAGCGTGCCAAGGAGCAATTCTCATGTGTAGCACTGCTCAAGAGATACAACTCTTAAGGCACATCTACACATACAGCGCTGCAGCTCCACTACTGCAGCAGTTCTAGTGAAGTTTCTCTCTGCCAACAGGGAGCTCTCTCCCACCAGCACAAGAGAACCACCTCTGCAAACAGCAGAAGCTGGGTCAGCAGGAAGAGCATTCCCAACAACGGTATGCACATGAGTGTTTTTGTTGGTGTAACATGCAAATTGAGGGCGTGGGGAGTATTCACACTCTCAGCGTCTCCCACCAGGGGAAGCAGGAGGGCCTTGAACCTGCCCCTCTCCAGCTCTGTCATTCACTGCCACATCACTGAGGAGTTTGGGGGTGGATGGAAATAGAACCTTTCATATCACTGTGCAGGCAGGATATGGCACTTCTCCAAGGCCAAGGGCAATCTGTGGGGTGGCAGGTGGAAAGTGGTGTGGTCAACATGCTGAAGCAAGTTTTTTCTGGTATTTGAGTGTCCTTGTGTGACATTCTCCTCAGAAAACCCAGAACCATGAGCCACTGTGCGATCTCTGTGCCTTAGCCATTGAGAGACAGCTCCTGGCCCATCCTGGTCTGTGTGCCTCCCCAGCCAACTCAAGACTACCAGTAAAAGCCTTGCCTTGCAAGTAAACCTCAGTGAATCTCAGTTCCCAAGGACCAGCTCTCTGCAGCAGCCAGGCCCCCTGACTGGACACCCACAAACAATTGTGAAGTTTGGGGCCTCCAAAGACACAGTGCACACCTCATCCCTTGGTTAAGTCTGACCCTTTGCAAGCAGAGTTCAGATCTATTGGTGGCACATATCTCTTCTTTCACAAGCACAGTCCTGGGCACTTCACATTTTCCACCCCCTGCCTTGGAAGCAGGAAGTGCTCGTATCCCACTGTACAGACTGGGAACGAGGAGGCAGCACAGAGACGTGGGCTAACACTGAAGGCACAGGTACACAGCCCATGGCAGTGAGCTTCCCAGCCCAGGTCATCAGCCTCTGGCAGCAGATGTTGGACTAGGGCTCTAAAACCCACTGTGAAGAGAGTGCTTTGAAGTCCTAGCTCAGGCCTAGCCCTGCCCCATGCTTCAGAGCCTCTGTGCTGCAATGTCCACACAGCTAATTTTAAGACTACCTGCATGAATCCCATGAGCCTGAGTGTCCCCCTGGCAGGTGGTGGTTACACATCTGGGGTGAGTTAGAGGCCTATGTCACTGCTGAAAGTTTTATCAATGTGACCTTTTCCAGGCACTCTGGTGGTGTAGGGAATTGAAACCAGGTCTCCTAGTTCTCTGATGATCTCTCATCCAAAGGACTGATCATTTCATCTGTGTGCCTGGGTTTCTCCAGATACCCTAGAGGGCAAATACTGCCCCAGAAAGTGCCCCAGGAGCCAAGCTGAAGAGCAGCATGCATTGAATCACCTCACCACATGATTGCTGAGGAAAGATGCTGTCAGCAAAGCTCAAGTGAATGTCTTCAGGAGTTGTCTGGAAAATGCCTTCTCAATGTATTGTGACAAGACTCTTGTTAGGCCCCCTTCAGGTCCCGCGCTTCCTGGTGGATTCTAGCATGCCTCAGACTCTCGGTGGCCCCTTTCGTTGCCTTGGGTCATTTCAAAGGCAAGGATCTCCACTTACTGAGCCATTCTCATGATGGGCAAGTCCCAAGTACGGCGGTGAAGACAGCCCCCTTCAGCAGGTCTGAATGCTCCTGTCTTTTCAGTAGGGCAACGCTCTGGGGGAAGGGTAGAAGGAGCCCAGACCCACCCACTACTCTGGGCTCCAGCCCAGGGACAACAAGTGAGAAGCAGCCAATGGAGCTTTACCCCGGCCCCAAACAAGTGGCCTTTTCCCTGGGACACTGCTCTCCACCACTTCCCTCCGGCAGCTTAATCCTGTACCTTGCTGCACCACCTTCCTCTTCTGAACCTCTCGTCTCTCTTCCTTGTGGCTCTCTCAACTCCTCCCCCTTTCTGCCTTGAGGGGGAAACCTTTTGTGGGGAGCCAGGAGGCCTTACTGGCAACAGGGGCTTGATTAGCCCCTGATGCAGGCTGACTTCTAAGGAGCGCCAGGTGTTTGCCTGGGCTGCTGGGCTACAAATGTTTACCCCGCTCCCAAAATACTTGCCCTCTGTCAGGCTCTTACTTTGTGCAGTCTGTGGTCTGACACAGGACTCAGCTATTGCTGCTGAAAGCATGGGCCAAGGCTTCTTCCACCTAATGGCTCTAAGGAGAACATACCAGCTCTACCTTCCCACAGCCACCATGGGCCCAGGTCTCTTTACCTCTGGCACATGCAAGTGGAGGTGGGAGGTCAACAGAAAGTCAATGGTGGGATCCTTCTGCATCAGGAAACCTCGAGCAAACGTGTAAGCTATTTTGGCGCTCTCTTTCATCACATCTCCCAGCTGGCCTGTTACTTCAAGGGACCCATCCTTATTTTCCTTGTCTTTGGGTCGCCGCAGGGACGTTTCAATAAACAGAGTGGAACCTCCTAAGAAAAATGAATACAGAAAGCTTTAAAAAAGTCCAACAAGGACCAGACCAGAGTGCTGTTAATTGCTTGGGTAAGTCAGGTTAAAAATCAGACTCCCACTTTACTGACAGTCCCCCGTTAGCTGTTCTGTAGGACCCGTTAAGCTACCGGAACACTTGCAACTCCTAGCCAACGTAGACAGCATTGTTAATGATGTGCTCACATGGTCTGGAGCCGACAGGAACAAGAGCCGACAGCTGAGGAGTTTTTCCCTTACAATGCAAAATGCTTTGGTCTAAAATGCTTTTCTAAAAAACCCATTTAGTTTTGAACCCATCGGTCTATTTGTTACTGCACAGACATTGCCTGTGTCTTCCTCTGAGCAGTGTTTCTCAAACGTAAAACATTCGCATAGCTCTTTTGGGACTCCAGCCTTATCGGCGCAGCCTCTCTCCAGGGCCATCCCAGTGCTTATCTCCTGTTTTTAGTCATTTATTTTTCTGTCTGGCACCCCTTGAAATTCTTTTGCATACCACCAGTGGGACATGTACCACACTTGGGGAAACACTGCCCTGAGGAGTTCATGCCCCAGGACAGATCCGGACAGCCCATGTCTAAAGCACCTTCACACCACACTCACAATCTTTCCAGCTTAGCCCTTCTCGGAGATTCAGCCCCCTTACCCTCTGTCCATCAGGGGACACACTGGGCCAGAAACAAACTTTCTGGGTCCCCAGAACAGCTTACGCCCACCACTACATATTCATTGAGGTGAATATTTCCCTTTGCATGCAACCAAGCACTCGGGGCTATGGGGAGCCCTCTCCAACAGCACCCTGGTGCGGCAGCACAGCCCCACGTCTTTGGTGCTGTTGGAAAATATTGGGCTTGTGTAGGCACACTTACAAAAGCCTTTAAAGTCAGAGCTAGTCCCCCCCAAGTATGGAGCCTTGGAGAGGGGTCTGATATGAGCCTTGGCTTTCAGCAGAGAACAAGTCAGGAGCTAACGTGGCCACAGCTGGTAGTTTCACTAATGCTAGTCAGATTGTCCCATTCGGCTAGTAGGGCGTTTTAATTCCCCTCCCACGCAGCTGCTTTCAGGAGCAGTAATTCAGCTCTCCAGCCACCGCTCTCCATTGAGCACCAGTAACACTGCTGAATGGGTCAAAGGAATGAATTTCTCCTCACAACACGAGCATCCATGAAAAATGCCCATCTTGCTAATCGCCCTCTGACTCTGTTGCAGCTATAGCTTACCCATAGCTGTCCAGGCTAGGCCCATCACCACGCCGGGAGGAGTGACGTCGTACATCCGATCCACAGTGAAGACTGGTTTGCCAACAAAGTCCTGCAAGTTTTCTGGGGTAACTTCAACCGCCTCTGCTTCACCACTGACAATCTTATAGGCCGATTTCCTTAACACCTGTGCAAGAGAGTGGTTAGTCTCTGCAGGAAGCTGCAGTGGAACAAAGCACACAGAAGAGGACTTAACATTCAAGCATCCTCACCTTCTCCACCTGCTTCTGCAGGTTCCTTACTCCACTCTCTCGGCAGTATTGCTTGATGAGAACAGTCAGCACATCAGATGAGATCTTCGCCTTGATTTCATCCAAACCACACAAGACACGTGCTTGAGGTACCAAGTACCTCTGAAAGAAATCAACAACCGCATGTTCCTGTTAATCCTCACAACGGAATACTTGGTCATCCCATTTCACCCAACTTCACTCTGCCATTAGCTCAATTAGTGTTTTCCGTGGATGCCTAGGACTGTCTCCAGTATTATCCAGTTGGGAGCACAGGTCTAGTTCCCTTGAAAATAGTATCTAAGCTGCCTGGCGGGGCAGATCACTGATCTTCAGGTTTACTCTGCTAAAAGACCATTTCTTTTATTTGATGCCATTTGTGTTCCCCTAGTGAGTTACTAAGCAAGGTAGTGTCTCACCTCTGCAATTGCAAGTTTCTCTTGTGCAACATATCCCGACACATTGATCATTTCCATTCTGTCCCGCAGCGGCTCTGGGATCGTGTCCGTCACATTGGCGGTACAAATAAAAAGCACCTGAATATGGCAAGACAGTCCTGGTTAGATAATTCTCATGAGCTGCTTCACTTTACTCTGTCTCAAGTTCTAAGCCCCTCCTGTAGGGAAGTCAGAGCGAGCTGTTCTCTGCTCACACACTGGAAGTGGGAAGTCAGAAGGGTCTGACAGCTACCTCACCACTGTAACGAGAGAACATGAAGCCCAGCAACAGCAATGTGGAAGACACCCGGATGACTAACCCTCTGGGGAGTCTCTCCTGCAGCAATTCTGAAAGCGCTTACATAGCAAGGTACTGGCATTCTGTTGCTGACAGCAAGACCCATTAGAAGTGAAAGAGGTCACCTTGTGCTCACTAGCTGGCTGGGGATGTTACAACAGCGGTGTGCAGGTAGCTGGCTCCCAGCCCAAGGCTCAGGTGTCCATAGGGATAGGAAGTACTCGGTCAGGTGGAATGTTTTCAGCAGGGTGTGTATCAATTTGGATCCACAATCAACTCCCGCTGACCAGTGAGGGTCGATTACATCTCCCTGGGCACAAGGAGTGCGTTCTACTCTGCCCTACAACCTTGTTCACTGGATCCTCAGTGGTTTTCACTGTTAGGACATCTGAATGTATCTGGAAGCTTCCATCGTAGACTCCCAATTGTACTATACCTTTGATAAATCTACGGGAACATCAAGGTAATGGTCCAAGAAGTTAGAGTTCTGTTCTGGGTCCAGCAGCTCGAGAAGGGCCGAGGACGGGTCTCCCTGATAGCCTCGCCCGATTTTATCCACCTGCGACAGAATAGTAGCAGGAGAAGTGTCTTTTATACTGCAGAAGTCTGACTGCATTTGGTCATGACAAGCAACCATTTCCTACCCTTGCTCCAGCTCCCCCCCCGAGTGTGCTTCTTCACAAACACCACTTCACTCAGCTGCACCTAAACAGCACCCATGTGGGTGCTAGGCGCTAGTGCTCTTGGCAGGAAATGGGGGGATTGTTAGTACTCACAGGAAAAAAGTTATAGGGAGGTGGCAGGTGGGATTCTAGGGTATCAGGAACAAAAATGAGCAGCAGCAGCAACACCCCAAGAGCTGCCAGAGTTGTTCTGTTTCTTTCTTTGAAAGTGAGGTGCCTGTGTTGATGGGCTAATGCAATGTTGCACTGCCAAAGGCTGGACATGCCATCTGCACAGCTGAAACACCCTCGGGGTCTGTGAGGGGTTTCTCTCGATTTTATTTTACTGCATCTTAATACACTTTACTTGCTTGAAATATTTTTTCACGCTAGTGGAGAGTTTTGGGGTAACAGCCTCGAGTCCTCTCACTGACTCTGAAATCACAGATGGTGACAAGGTAAGTTTCTTACCCCACAGGCCACTGCCTCTACTCCAACCGAGAGGGACTCCCACATAGGGAAAAAGGAAAATTGGGGTTTTGTGCTCATTCACCTCCTTCTTCACTTACGCTGAGTTTGCCAGCAAGCGTGTGCCTGCATGGGTGCTGGCTGATTACACTGGTGCATAAGGCCCAGGGAGCAATAACGAGCCAGATTTTGATCTGAAAGGCCTCAGTGCTGCAATCTAAACTGACATGTGCATGACAGAAGACATAACATTTAGATGAACTGGCTTGGTGCCTAAGAGACTTAGGAGCCCAAACCCCACTGAAAGGCAGTGGGACTTCAGAGCTTTGGAAAAGTTATCCTTACAGTTTCCCTCTAGCCTGGGGGCTGATATTGAACCTTTTTAAATGGAAGAGCCCAGAGAACGATTAGCTATATCACCTCATCAATCAGGACCAGGGGGTTCTCGGTCTTGGTCTTTTTCAGGCACTGGATGATTTTCCCTGGCATTGCTCCAACATACGTCCTCCTGTTTGGTAAGAGACCATATTCAGACTGTTTGATGAGAGCCCGCTTATCGGACAATGCATCATACAGTTGAGAGAATAATGTACTGGGGGAACAATAATGAAGAAGTAAAATGAAAAAAAACGGGACCAGATAGCTTTTCATGTGTTCCTCTGTGAGTACATTCTCACTAATTGCATATCTCACATATCCCCATCAAAGCCCCATCCCACCTAGCTCCAGTGTTGGTCCAACAGATACACGTATGGAGACATCGCTTGGACTGACGTTTTATTTCTTAAGTTTGCTTTGTATTTTGGGACAAGTGGTTTTTATTGCCTTGTATTTAGTGGAGAATCTCAAGGTGTTTTTCGACAGGGGCCAAGAGGGTAGAGCAGGGGATTTTTTTTTTATTTTCTCAGTTGGGGGATCCACTCTCAGCCCACAGCAAGATGTTACACTAGCCCTTTTGGGCTGTGTCTACACGTGCCCCAAACTTCGAAATGGCCATGCAAATGGCCATTTCGAAGTTTACTAATGAAGCACTGAAATGCATATTCAACGCTTCATTAGCATGCGGGCAGCAGCCGCGCTTCGAAATTGACGCACCTTGCCGCCGCGCGGCGCGTCCAGACGGGGCTCCTTTTTGAAAGGACGCCGCCTACTTCGAAGTCCCCTTATTCCAATGAGCTCATGGGAATAAGGGGACTTCGAAGTAGGCGGCATCCTTTCGAAAAGGAGCCCCGTCTGGACGCGCCGCACGGCGGCAAGGAGCGTCAATTTCGAAGCGCGGCTGCCGCCCACATGCTAATGAAGCGCTGAATATGCATTTCAGCGCTTCATTAGTAAACTTCGAAGTTTGGGGCACGTGTAGACACAGCCTTGGAGAGCTGGGGCTCAGTCTCACACGGACAATAAACAAAAAAGATCACCTGTCCATCACTTGCCAAAAATTCCAGGGGAGGGAAGGGCACTGACAGTCAGTACCTGCCAGGCCCTGACCTTTGACAGCTGTTCAGCCTGCAGCAGGAGCTGACTGTCACTGCTCTAAGGCCAGGGGAGCCGGCCCAACTGCAGACACTCCTTCATCCTGGGGCTGCTCCTCCAGTGGCCTGACAGCAGCCTGGTGTTCCAGCACTGTCACCGTGGAAAAAGTCAGAGGTCCTGGGACGTCCCAGAAACTGTGACCTCTGTGACAAAATTACCCAAGGTCAAGGGGCCAAAGCTGGGGCCCACAGTGGAGACAGGGGTACAAATTCCCCCTACAACACCAAAGAGAGGTGGGGCAGAAACCCCCCAACCAAGGGAAAAACTGTTTAGAGCTCTGTAACACACTCAGGTCCAAGAGAGGCCAGAGTGCTGGGAGGGAGGTATTGGGAGAACATTTAGTTTGGCTGGATCTTTGTTGTAATTCCCAGAAGACTGGACAACTCAATGCGACTAGAGGGCTGGACTGTTACAATAACCAGCACGCTCAGGAAGAAAGAGCCTCATTTAGCCTCACATGAGAGAAAACGGACACCAAAGCTGGATGGGAGAAGCCACTTCTGCACAGCAGGCAACCACATTGCAACACACCAGAACAGCACCACTCATCTTACTGGAAATTCAGTGCTGCCTACACTTATTGTGGGGAGCTTGCTAGCTCCGCTGCAAACAAGCATCGGGGGCTGAGGTCTTTGAGCTATGTCATGTTTGAAATGTAAACTGTTGGGTTTCATACGTTTGAGAAATGCCGTTGACTTTGTGTGGCATGTTCAAATGTCGCCTACTAATTGACGATACTGAAGACAGGTGTGTACGTTTTTAAAACCATATAGTGAGTGTCTGGAGACTCTTAGCCCATGCACATATATTATGCATACCACACACCATGCTAGCAGGTATTCCGCGCTTGTGTGAGTATCATACATATTTTATAATATATTATAGGGGTTGGGAAGCTATTTTAATATTTTATATTTATTGTCCTCGTCCCACAATTCTGTTCACCCATGTTATTTACCCCACAACACTTTGCAAAGAGGCAGTCAGTTTTGGTAGTAGAGGACAGGAACCCTGTCACAGCCAAGTGCACGAACGCTGTGTCCTAGCACAGGGTGGGGACTGCACCTCTACACCCAGCTGGTTTGGAGTGTAGTGTCCAAACCCGAGATAAGAAAGTACAAAACAAAATAAATTAAGGGCCTGTTATGAACTGGTGGGCTGGATTTTAGTGGCTGATAAAGTCATGTTAGAAATATTAGTAATTAAATTCCTACCTATGGAGAAGGGTGGATGAGGAAATAACTTGTTGGTCCAACTTCTGTTGGTAAGAGATACAAGCTTTCAGAAGCTGGTCCAATCCATGCCTCACATGTTCACCTTCTGCGTAAGGTGAACACACTGCAAGAATTTGCTTACCAAAGGAGGGTCTGTATGTCTCCATTTCGTATTGTACTGTTTTGTCTTTATACACTACATTTGGCTATGTTTGGTCACTTCTTAGGTCTGAACTACAAACTTAGTCCAACAATTGGCTACATCCCTAGCACTTTGCATAGGATAATTGAAAACATCTTTGGGACAAAGTTATACAACAAACAGAGAGGAGCAGCAGAGAAACATTTTTAATATATCTGTTTATTTTAAAATCCTGCCCTGGCCATCATTTGAATTGTCCCAAAGACAAATCTTCTGCTACATACATCGGATCCCTCTCTTGGCTACAGGAATTAAAATTATATGCACATTTCATCATCAACTATGTCACTATAAAGGCTGATAAAAGACAGCTGGGTGGGAAAGACCTGAGTGAAACTGACCTGTGTCCTTTGATTTCTGCAACATCAGTCATTCCTCCAACGCTGAAACGGAAATACTCTCGATTTAAGGCTCTAGCAATGGAACGGGCAATACTGGTCTTGCCAACCCCTGGAGGGCCATAAAAACAAAGGATCTTCCCTTGGGTTGATCCTCGCAGCTGGCTGACTGCTATGAATTCCTGACAAACAGAAGATGCATTACAGGTAAGGACAGCACAGCCTCCAATTCGGCCAGGAGAAAAGGAACATCACAGTTGTATCATCTTGTTTGACTGGTCCACCAGCCTTCACAGATCATGATCATGAATCACAACATATTGTTTGCGTTCTTCTAGTCAGTCCCTCAGCCATCCCGAGGCCAGGCTGCCAGGGGCAACACACACCTGACTGACATAGGGCAACGCAGCATAGAACCCCTGAGTGATCTGCCTGTATCTGGGATTACAGGCATGCACCACTGCCTCCAGCATCACAGTTACATTGAAGATAGTTTGGCGGTTAGGGCGCTCAGCTGGGATCTAAGAGAAATAGGTTGAAGTCAATAGAGTATGGACTTGAACCTTGACAGCTGAATAATTCACAACCAGTTCCAACATACAATGCAAAACTGCATTGGTATTCAGGGGGCTGGAGCACATGACTTATGAGGAGATGCTGAGGAATTTGGGCTTCTTTAGTTTGCAGAAGGGAAGAGTGAGGGATGATTTGACAGCAGCCTTCAACTTCCTGAAGGGGGCTCTAGACAGGATGGAGAGGGGCTGTTCTCAGTAGTGACTAATGGCAACACAAAGGGCAATGGTCTCAAGTTACAGTGCACAAGGTCCAGGTTGGACATTAGGGAAAACTATTTCACCAGGAGGGTGGTGGAACACTGGAATGTGTTACCTAGAGAGGTGGTGGAATCTCCATCCCTAGAGGTTTTTAAGTCCTGGCTGGGATGACTGAGTTGGGGTTGATCCTGCTTTGGGCAGGGAGCTGGACTTGATGACCTTCTGAGGTCCCTTCCAGCCCTGGGATTCCATGATTCTATGTTTTTCAATAATGCAGAACTGGAAGACCTTACTGGACACGAATGATACTCAAAAAAATAGTTCCTCAGATGAGCCTAGAAGGAGAGGGCTGGTAAAGACTTTAGGGAGTATCAGGGCACACCAGGCTCTCATGGGGCAACGAGGTGATATCTGGAGCTCAGCTGCCTTCTGGGATGGAGCCACCTTCCTCCGATGACAACGTTTCCCAAACTTAAAACATTTGTGTATCCCCTTTCCAGACTTGGGCCTTATCGGCCTACCCCCTCTCCCACTGTCGTTGGAGGACAGCCCTGGGAGAACTCCAGTCCAAGTGCCAGTGATACTTTTTAAAGTCACTAATTGTCCTACTTACAACAGCTTCATTAATAAATAAAGATGCGGCTCTCTACTGTTTCTGCCGTTAAATCTCCGTTGGGATGGGTTTTTTAAAATATCTGTAAGTGTCTGGAATTTTAATACAGGCTGAGACTCTCTTACCCTGGATTCTCTGCTCCAGCAACATCCCTCTTTGTAGGGATGGTGACACATCCCAGCCCCCCAAGCCAGGCTGCCCCCATGTCTCCATAGGAGAAGGGGGTGGTCAAGAGACATACCTGCCCCTCAAACTCTGGGTGGTGTGGAGACACGCAGAGCGGGAATGAGAAGGGCAAGGCAGGCCCAGAGCCCAGGTGGAGTTGCCGAGCCAGCCCCCAACAAGATCTCTCTTGGGCCAGCCCCCGCCCCACCCCGCCAGGGGTCCCTCTTGGCCAGCCCCAACCCCACTCACTCTTTCTTACTGTTTGCCAACTGGACTGAGTGAATGAGCAGCAGGGACGTGCCCATTGCTAAAGTACAGGTTGTAACTCTCATCCAGCAACGTCCTTCATCCAGCAGGACAATGAATGTTGCCGGCCCAGAGGGCACCTGGACCAGAGCGCGCCGGTTGTACAGGGCACAGCAGAGCCCTGCTGATGGCAGGCAGCCTCACTAGAAGCCCGCTCTGGGGTCCCAGGGCAGAGAGCCAGGTGGGGAGCTCCACTATGAGGAGCTCCGCACTAGATGGGAGCTGGGGAGTGAGCGGGGAGCCAGGCTGTGGTATGGAGCGAGCAGCCTCCCTGAGGCACAGCAGGGAGCTAGTTGGGTTACGGAGCCCCTGGCCAGTAGTCCCACAGGCAGAGGCTGCATATGATGGAGCCCTGCCACTTAGATCCCTGATGACCCTGGCTGGGCTGGAGGTGGCCTCAAGCTGCAGGAAGCCAGCTGGGGGGAGGGAAAGCTGGCTGAGATGGAGAGGAAGGGCAACCCTGGCCATGCCCCCTGCCTCCGCAAAATGCCCCCATCCCCCTGCACAGGCAGCCCCCCACCAGGAAGCCGTCTGGAGCCAGGGCTGCCCTGCTGGCAGCCAGCTGGAGTCAGAGACGCCAGCCAGAGCGATCCTGCAAGCTGCGGGATGCTAGCCTGGAACTCCAGCCACTGCAGCCCCACATCCCATACTCAAAGCCTGCCCCCCTCCATGTGCCAGGAAGCCCCCTACCTGCACCCCCCCTGCCGCCTTGAGCCATACTGCCCCAAAACCCCTCCCCACCCTGTGAGCAGCCCCGCAGCTGTGCCCCCAGAACTCTCCCGCTGCCAGCAACCCCACACCCCCTTGCCCTGACTTACTGGCTTTCTGCTCCACAGGGAGGGAGCAGGAAGTGAGAGGGGTGGCTCAGACATTGTACCTACCCCTCCACCTGGCTCCAGGACAGGGCTGGCCCATCCCCCTCTGCTCCCCAGCTGCATGGGGGGAGGTGGGGTGGGGCTGATCTCCCTTCACAGGCCACTGTAAAGCAGCCAGTCTGGCGATCATGGCACGCATGCAGATGGGCTGCTGAGCCCTGGTACCATGTACCCCCTGAAATCCACCAGTGTTAAGTACCACACTTTGTGAAACACGGTCCTATGACTTAGGGAGCAGGATTCTATGCCTCTCTCCTACCTTGATTTGTTTTTACCTGCCTTCCCCCAGCCAGTGTGCACGCCTCCTCTACTGGTGAGCGTTCCTGAGCTACTTCCCCGTTGTCAGAGAGAGTGAACACACCCGACATACCCACACACCCATCTCACAGTGCCATGCCTCTGCTGTGATGGAATCTGTTCACATCCCCCTTCCATCACTGCTTAGCCAAGGCTTTCTCTGCAGTGGAGCCAGGGTTGAAGGCTGTGGGTGGGCCTAGTGTAGCTGCTGAGAGGCAAGGAGGACAGTGGAGCTGTGGGTGAGATGATGATGGAGCTGGTTTGAGTACGGAGAAGGTGGAGGTGGGTCTGGAGATGGAGCAGAACTAGCAGCTGAATGGGGTTAGAAGTGGAGCTGGTCTGGGGACAGAGGCAGGCTGGAAGTTTGGCATTTCTCCCCACCCCTCTAGGGGCTGGCCTCAGTCCTGCCAAAAGCCTCCCTGCCAAACCTTCCTCTGCACCCGGGAGGGGGCCCCACTTCACATGGACCTCTAAAATAGTGGTTCTCAATGACAAGTAAAGAAATAGAGGGGGGCGCTAGGTTGAGATTCACCAACAGTAATAAGCAACTCTTCCCTTAAGCAGACAGAGACACTAAAATACATCACCACCCACCGTGCACCACCAAAAGGCTTGTGCATCCCCCTCTGAGACACACAAGGAAACAAACTGTACGCACGGCCGCGAGCCAAATGTTCCACCTGACTGTACACTGCCACCTAGAATGGCATACTCCGCCTTACCAGAATACGCTTCTTGACATCATCCATCCCATAGTGATCCTCCTCCAGCACTGCCCGGGCTCTGCTCAGTTCCAGGTTCTCCTCGCTGCATTTCCCCCATGGCATGGACGTCAGCCAGTCCAAATAGTTCCGGGTAACACTGGTAGCAAGACAATCAAAAAAGTCAACATTGCAAAAACCCAACACCCACCCAAAAGAGAAAGCTTCACTAAGAGCAGTGGGATTTCAAGTGTACTCCTGGGGGCACAGGGCAAACCAGATGGAATGTCATAGAGCTTTCTCGTAGGGAGAATGAGCCCCCAAGACCAGTAGATTTTTGCAGCATTGTTTTGAAATATACAAGTGCCTCCGTTTGCTGAACGTCTGGCAGAGTAGTAATAATAGTATATGGAGATATACCAGTCTCATAGAAATGGAAGGGATGTTGGGAGGTCAACAAGTCCAATCCCCTGCAATCAAAGCAAGACCAAGCACCAGAAATTTTTTTGTTTGTTTGTTTTCAATTTATTTACCCCACATCCCTAAATGGCCCCATCAAGGATTGAACTCACAATCCTGAGTTTAGCCAGCCAGTGCTCACACCACTGACTTATCCCTCTCCCAAATACAAGCCCTTTGACTAAGAAGTGCCCTTTCTTTGTTTCTCAAAATTCTGTTCTGGTATGATTGAAACAAACTTGAAAACTGCCTCTCTTCTGTTTGTGTTGTACACCCATCCCTCTCTATACCACCACCGTTAGTGCCTAAATTTCTGCTCTTAGGTGAAAACTTGTAAGAGGGACACTAAATTCCCATTAAAATAAATGTAAAGGTCTCTGATTCGTTCCAAGTGCTCGTAACTCAGCGATGGAGTGGCAGCGTGCGGCGCTGCTTTTGAAAGGTAAGTGAACTTTGGGGGGAGTGTTGGGGAGGGTTAAAAGCTGGGGGCAGTTTGGTGCTATGAGAGGGAGGGAGGGTTAAAACCTGGTGGTGGGTTGGATCCATGGGGCGGGCAGGCAGAGGAGGGAAGTGTTAAGGCTGCAGCAGGTTGGGTTCACGGGGAGGTTCATGCTGCTGCAGGTTGGGTCCGTGGAGCGGACGGGGGAGTTCAGGCTGCTGCGGGTTGGGGCAATGGGTGGGTGGGGGGCAGGGGTTCAGGCTGCTGCAGGTTGGGTCCGCGGGCGGGGGAGGCAGGGTTCAGGCTGCTGCGGGTTGGGGCAATGGGTGGGGGGGAGGGGTTCAGGCTGCTGCAGGTTGGGTCCGCGGGGGGGGAGGCAGGGTTCAGGCTGCTGCAGGTTGGGTCTGCAGCACCAGTGGGGTTTCAGGCTGTGGTGGGGAGGGTTTTAGAGAGTACTCATAGGTAAAGTACTCATTTAACGAGGGGAGAGTATACAGGGAGATTCTGGCAGCCATCCCAAGTAACAACTGTACATAAACATTCCAAGGTTGGGCTGATACAGCCACCAGAGCAGCAAGAGCAGCAGGCAGTCACAGGAAACAGTTTCCAGGCTGAACTTCCCCTCATCAAGTGCCCAAGGGGAGGTGAGAAAGACACACAAACTCTCCTGCAGCAGGGCGCTGGTGCAAGAACACCTAACTAGCCGCTGTCCTGTCAGCACCCATCACAGGGAAGAGATTGGGGCTGATGAAAAGCCCTGATTCTGGCCTAAGGGCTGGCAACACCTGCCAGCCTGACAAGCCAAGAACTATGTAGGCTGGGGAGGAGCCAGACGTGGGAGCCCGCAGAGGCAGAGCGGTCAGTCAGGGGCAGAGCTGGGTGAAGACTGACTGCCAGGAAAAAGAGAAACCTCCAGCAAGACTGTGTATAATTTGGCACTGGTGGTGCAGCAAGCGAAGGGGAACAAAGACTCAAGTATTGCACAGCCCTGAGGTATTTCTGAGCCTGATTTGGGAAGGCAACCAGCACCGAAGAATGTAGGACTGGTCATGCACCGTTACATCCCCATCTATCCTCTAACCTAGCTCCTGCCTCCAATGGTACTCCCCACTCCCTCCGGGATAGCAGCCTTCTCCTGCTGCCGGTTAAGGTTCTTACACACACTCCTAAAATCTAAAATGGTGCCTCTAGGACTTCAAGAGAGGGAAATGCGGGAGCGGCACGCGCGCACGCTACGTGTTGGTGGGTTACAACAAGACACAAAAGGCCATTGGAGGAGTCATTTGCAAGAACACTGGGAACCACCGCCTTGTAGCACTGCAGACATTTCACACACGGCTCTAACTCATCCTCATTGCACCGGGCATCAGCATGCACTCACCTGAACTCCGAGGAGTGATTGTCCAGCAAACCAAGTTTGTTTAGTTCTTCATCAATCACATCCATGACGTGTTTGGGCACTACCAGGTCCTTTAGCCGCTCTCGGAATTTCTCCTCTATGGCATCTTTGTCCTCCTTCTCAAGGCCCAGCTCTTTCTTGATAATCTTCAGTTGCTCTTGGAGAAGATACTTGCGATGAGTCTGTTTGATCTTCTCCTCAACCTAGACACAACGCGTATGGTAACTTTAACCTGTTCCACTCAATGCTCCCCCTTGCTCCCTTGACCCACTACATAAGACTCCACAAGAGATCTCAGCGGATTGGGAGTTCGCCAGCAAGAAAAGCTACAAATACCTCTTCAGAAATCATTTACAGTGTGGTTCTATTTTATGATTTGAAGAAGTGACCAAAAGTAGCACCATGGAGTCTCACATTTATTGCCTTTTTCTGATATGTCAACCCTGATTTGCTCACCTTGATAATCATTTTTCTGATTTGTCAACCTTGATTACTGTTTTTGGTTCTCTGTGCCTTAAATATTGAGTCTGGTCTGGTATGGCTGTGGGCTGAAGAAGTGGGTCTGTCCCACAAAAGCTCATCACCTAATAAATTATTTTGTTAGTCTTTAAAGTGCTACTCAACAGCTTTTTTGCCTTTTAGTTTTCCCTTTGTCGCAAGCACTCAGTTTAAAAGCAAAGGTGGCTCCAGCAACTTCATATGGCATCATTTACTTCCCCGCTCTTGGAAATAATACTGAGGCCATTTCAAACCCCAACATCGAGCTCACATCCTCATCTGACCTTTCTTGCAAATTTAGTAAAAGCCAGTCAAACATAATTCACTTTAACCAGCAAGGACACAAATATTGGCTCTGTAGCTCAGGTGTTAAATAGATGATGATTTTTTCAGTGGATGGCATTACATTACTTTAATTCTATTATTTTATTCTTTAAAAAAAAGCATTAGCACTCTATATAGGCATCCTCCCTTGATCGTATATTATTTTTAAAACAATTTTATTGTTTTCCATCCATGAGTACAATTCTTCACTAATATTTAAAGCCACGAAACACTGACATATGCAATATGAAGGTTTTGTAAATGAAAGATGAAGCATAATTGTCAAAAGTACTGCAGTTTCTTCAATTTCTGTCCACTGTCTCACAACCTAACACGCATGCCCAAGCAATTAATGCAAATCAGGGTGGCTTCTATTTCACAAGACTAAATACAGATGACAATGTTCAGCAGCGAGCCATGAAATACCACCACATTAACGGCTATCCATCTATCTGTGTCCATCTCTCTTGCAGTGATGAGTGCAGTATAAGAACTTGTTAGACAGGGCATGTTCCCTGTTCCGTTAGAGCCTCACCTCCCGTCCAAGACGTTGCTGGAGTTTGCTCAGTTCATATTCTTTCTTCAGTAGTGAGAGGGCTTTATAAAGCCGTTTGGGAATCTAAAAAAAACACATACACAAACAAAAAAGCAACAAATCATTCTTCAGAATCATCACAGGCCCATCAGCACTTGGAGAAGAAGGTTATTGTCCGACGACAGAGGCACGAATGTGGGCTGATGAACCGTTACAATGTTCTTCCATGAATCTACAGCTCTCCAGCATCCACAGCAAAATAGTTTCTGCACTTACTGGCCAGATATAAGCCTGCACAGAAGCACATCTAATGGCTTCAGCACATAGACCGTGTCTACACTAGCCCCAAACTTCGAAATGGCCAAGCAAATGGCCATTTCGAAGTTTACTAATGAAGCGCTGAAATGCATATTCAGCGCTTCATTAGCATGCGGGCGGCTGCGGCACTTTGAAATTGACGCGCCTCACCGCCACGCGGCTCGTCCCGACGGGGCTCCTTTTCGAAAGGACCCCGCCTACCTCGAAGTCCCCTTATTCCCATCAGCCATTTCGAAGTTTGGGGCTAGTGTAGACGTAGCCATAATGTGGCATAATCAGCCTGGACAGCCAACATCTAGCAAGATGGAACTGATGGAAAAATAAGCTGTTTGCCATCAAACCAGACGCAGTATCTCTCCCAACCAAGCGGACAAACCACCCTCGCTGATTCAACTGCCATTCAAATACAGGAAAGAAGATAAAGCTCTGTTTTACCTCTCTTAGATAAGTCAGGCTGATAACAAGGGATGTATTTTCAAGGAAGAGACAGAGCTAATGTCTGACTGCTCTGTTCCACCCCTTCCATAAGGATAAAACGTGATAAAAAGGAAAAATTTCTTACGGTTTTAACAATTAGTGATACAACTGGATTATTCCAATCTGTGATTCATTTCACACGTGTTGTTTCACGCACCTAATATAAGTGTCATGAGATACCCTTTACTGTTCAAATTTAGCTCACAAAAGAGACCATCTGTGTGCAAAATACAGATTTCATTGTCCACTAAAATCAAATCACCACCAAATGCAGAGCTAACATATCCTCTGTGCAGAGAACACCAGAGAAGTCATGACGCATAATGATGTATCTACTTTGAAAGAGACCTCTTCATCAGTTACAAGTTTCTTCAACTTACATTGGTTTCTTCCAGGACGTCCTGTAACTCATGCGACTCCGCCCCCGTTAATGCTGCACCCATGTCACTCAGATAGATTGGATTATCTACCACTCGCTGACCGGCCTGCATCATCTGAAGAACGGACTCTCTGAAAGGTCAATGAAGAAGAAAAAGTGAAATGTCTAATAACAAGCAAACCATTTCCTTGATTTAACAGTCTAAGAATAGAGTATTCTCCCGTCTTCCCCCATGACCTAGCAACCAAAGCAGCAAGAAGAGCCATTTGGTTTTTGAATTTGGTAAAAACTCAATAACTCACAACGCATTTGAATATGAGATGGTCCTTAATCAATAATGTCAAACCCTACTTTTTGTAACCCCTATTTCAAGAATGGTGCACACAGAATGATTTGTAATATGACATATGTTTACTGCAGGACATTCACAAACTTTTTACATATTCTATTTCCTCACGCTCTGTGTGTGTTTGTACCACTATCCTCCTGACTTTCATTTCTGAACCCACTTCACTTGTGCCAAATTTCAGTTTTCTTTCATAAAATGCATGTTGCCCTTCACAGCAGGAAGGCTGCAAGGTTCCTTTTCCTTTTTGAAATCAAGAACTTTATTAACAACATGATCAAAATGCAAACACAGTATCATAATCCACAATGTACTGCACATATTAAAGGGGGAGTTCTCCAACGTTTCGAGATCGCATATCGTTTGCTATTCAGATATGAGTTGTTCATTGTTAGGCTTTCAGACATTCACCAATTTTCAAAAATAAGCTGGAGGGGAGGTGGTTTACTTTGCAATTATAACAAGAAGTCTTGCGGCAACAGATGCCACAGGACTTCTTGTTGTTTTTGAAGATACAGACTAACTCAGCTACCTCTCTGATACTTTGCAGTCATAGTGTCGAAAGCTGCAAAAGTCCTTAAAGAGCTGCATGTGGCTCCAGAGCTGCAGGTTGCAGACCCCTGACCTAGGGAATAGCTGAAACTTTTGGATAATTGGGCCTTTGACTAAACAGGCATGCTATTTTAATACTTCCGACGCAACACAGGGTTACGTGGAAACACCGTGGCTTCAAAGAACCATAATAATTACATATAATTCATAAAAATCATCAACACAGCCCACAAGACAGGAGAGACGAAACAGCAGTTCAGCATTTCAAAGTGAAATAACGTCACTTTTCAATCCAGCTCACCCAGCGCTCAGAGAGCAACTAACGTAAGGAATTCATAGGGGCTACACCAGCCTTAATGCAGGCAGGTGCTATGGAAGCGTCCCCCACCCAGCTGTGCAGCAACTCTGCAACTCAGGAACCCTAAGCCTACTTTGGCTGATGTGACAAACTTTTGTTGTAACATGTGTTAGACTAAGACTAAGCCACATTTCAACCCATGGCCCCAGCGAAGGTTAGTGTTTCTAGGCCACGTACTTCTGAGCCCACCTTCCCAAACATTTGTTTCCAATTATATTTTCAAAGCTGCCCTTTATCATCTTGTCCAGTAAACTGACTTTCACCTAGAGCTAAATCCTGTGTGGGAAACTCTTCAGTTACCGCTGTGCAATGGTCAGGCACACAGACTTGACGGAGCCTAGAAGGAATGGCTTCAAAGTGCCAACCACGCCCGAGACCTGCTCAAAGTGAGAGATAAACGTACCTGTAGAGGGGGTTCAAGGCAATGATGTCCCGGATTGTTTTGACAATTTCTGCAGTAAGCGCCTATTAAACAAAACAGCAGAGTCTGAAACCCCCAAGTCCTGAGTGAAAACGCAAGCACGACCTTGCTCCCTCCTCCCACGTCAGGACTCAGAAACATGACCAAGCTGGACAGGAGTCCTGATGCATGTGTCTATTTAACTCTGGTTGTCGTTAAGGAAGCTCGCCCTGCTCCATTTCCTGCGAGTTCAGGAAGTAGGGAGAGGAGGCACAGACTGGGATTTGGCACAGACTGAATTCTCTCATAGCCCGAGGCTGGCCCTTCAGAAAGTTGTCATTTTTAGCCAAACTAGTGAAAAGAAATGCACAGCAGCATACAAGCTATTATATAGGCACACAGACATGAGACAATCCACCCTTGCAGTGATGTTATTTAAGGGGCAGACATTCTGAGCAACAGAGCTGTTGCAATAAGCATCATTATAATGCGATGTATATATTAGGGCAAGGAGAACCAGGCACTTTCCATGGGGTGAGATTAAACGAACAGACAGTGTAAGAGATAGCACATGTGGGATATCATCGATAGCTCAGGCCCCCCTCTGGATACACACGCTTGCAGAACTAGTAACAGAGAGGAAGCTGTGCTAGTCTATACACTATCAAAACAAAAAGCAGTCAAGTAGCACTTTAAAGACTAGCAAAATAGTTTATTCGGTGAGCTTTCGTGGGACAGACCCACTTCTTCAGACCAAAGTGGTCTGAAGAAGTGGGTCTGTCCCACAAAAGCTCACCGAATAAACTATTTTGCTAGTCTTTAAAGTGCTACTTGACTACTTTTTGTTTTGCAGAACTAGGCTTGCCTTCACTTACTTTAACTTCTTCTGTGACCTGAAAATCTTCATGCACAACATTGTCCACTTCTACCATGAGCACTTCTTCTGGCGATGCAACCACAGGCTCCAGCACCAGCTCCACAGTTGGGTCTTTTGGTCCCTGCTCCTCTTCAGCCTCTCTCTTGGAGCGCTTCAGCTTCCTTCGTGCTTTCTGCTTGTTCTCAAGCTCAGGATCCTCAGGGTCAACCTCTAGTTGCTTGTTTATACGAATTCTGAAGACCAAGAGAAGACAGTTATAGCAAGCACTGCAAGTCAAACACTGGTAACTGCAACTACCCTGCTAGAATGAGGAGAGGGTAGGGCTACTTGTGATCACCATCAAGTGGTGACACAAACAGCTTCTGGATACAATGATACTTAGGTACAACTCTTTCTAAAGTCTCTGTCAGGAACACTGGGGACTGATTTAGCATAAGTAAGAATCAGGCATCTGTGAAAGTCATGAGGTTTGCAGATGCTAAAAAGAATAAATTGGAGCATGAAAGAAGTAAACTGGCTGCTCAATTAGCTCATGTGTATTTTATCCCACATCTTAGTGAAATTAGATTTTAACACTTTTTTCTGAAGAACCAAAGCCATAAAGAAAGCACGTACTTTTATCTGTAAACAAAACAGCTGGATTTGAATCTGTGACTCTGGGCTCCCCATCAGATCCTCACCTAACCAGAAGGATGGACACATTTTGACTGAAACCTCTTCATTTGGGCGACCATCTCTGCTATGTATCAGAGAGGGAGCCATGTTAGTCTGTATCTTCAAGAACAACAAGGAGTCCGGTGGCACCTTATAAACTAACAGATATGTTGGAGCATAAGCTTTTGTGGTCAAAGACCCGCTTCATCAGATGCATGAGTGGCCCCCACTCATGCATCTGACGAAGCAGGTCTTTGTCCACGCAAGCTTATGCTCCAAAATATCTGTTAGCCTATAAGATGCCACAGGACTTCTTGTTGTTCGTCTCTGCTATGTCTTCGCAATGCTCAGCGCAAAAGAGCAGGTGCCATCACAATGCATATCAGTAAACAAGTAACTTTAGATGTGAAAGCCCCAAAGGTTTTACAATTTAGCTGCCTACCTTACAAAACTCCTGTTAGCAAGCAGTTGTCTAGAATTTATCTAAAGTGCAACCCTTACTTACAGCACTACGAATATAACACCAGTGGGATTATAGCCCACATCAAGGGCCCCACTATACTTGCCAGACTGCTTCCTCAGATGCTAACTCCAGACCACAAGCTTCAAGTCCCAGGACTGGGAGTTCTGTTGGGGACGTGTACCCCTGTTCCACCAGGAACTGCTGGAGGAGCGAGTGGCAAAGTGCAGCACAGCTTGTAAATTTCAGTTTCAAGTACATTCAGCTGACAATGGCAAGTTCCCCAAAGCCATGTCAGATAGCACCCCATGGACCCTGTTTCTCTCATTACATGTGCAGTAAGGTATGTCAGATGGCGAGAGCAGAAGAATGTGCCTGCCCATGAAGAATGGCAGACATGTGCCTGGGCTCTGTAGCAGATGCAGTTACCTTCGGTGCCCCATGACAATCATACGCAGCTTGTCTCCAAGATCCTGCATTTCATGGATCTGGACAAAAGTTCCAGTCTGGTAGATTTCATTCAGATTTTCCACCACATCAGATTCATTGCTGAGAAGATGAAAAGATAAACATTATATAATCATGAGACAGACAAGGTAGGTGAAGTAATGTTTTTGGTTCCACTTTTGTAGCTCGAAGGCACAAGTTTCTGAGCTACGAGCTCTTCCGGTGTGGGATAAGAAAGCAGTGTGTCCGAGCTAAACAAACATGGGACAGACCTAAGCAGAAGGGGTAACGTTGAAAGAAGTCATGATAAGCCCAAAAAGGTCTGAGTGGGCAATTAAGGGTACCAGGCAGTGCAGTATAGTAGAAATTCTTGTAGTGAACCATAAAATCCCATTCCCAAGTCACCTTTTGAAGGTGTTGCACAGTTATCCCGGGAGAAGTTTTGAAAGATCAGATGTGGAGCAATTGCTTTGTAAACAGCATTTACCCACAGGTGATAGTGTTGCCCTCCCAGAACCCAGCACCTTGTCCCCATATGGTCTATTTTGTTTTGATTTTGGGTGTGTGGGTCCATCTGAAACAGTGTGTTGAGACACCAGGTGGGACAAGCCAGACCTTTGAGCTTCCACTGAGCAGTTTCTCCCAAGTGCTAGCTGGCAAGTTCCTGCTCACATGCTCAGGCCTTACTGATTGCCATATACCCCAGATCAGATGAGCAAGGCTACTTGCTGGGATTACCTAAGCACATCTCACTTCAGTCTGCCATTACAGAGGCCATGGGAACTGGTGGCCCTTGGTCTTGTGTTTTCTCTTCCAGTGATAGACAAGTCTTCTGTGGGATGTTAACGCTTGTCTATTTTTAGATACAAGGTCTAATGCTGGTGGCCTGTGATATACTGAGATCAGACTAGAGGATCTAGCAGCCCTTTCCAGCCATAATCTCTATTACTATTGTTTACACTGGTGCACGGACTTGTGGATTTATCCATTTGTATGCTCACACATATACTCCCTTATGCTATGCTGGATACTGGTATGGGCTATTACACATGTATATTTATTTCCACTCTGACCCTTTTTCCACATGCCTTTAGCATTAGATTTCAGTAGTGGGATCACAGGGTTACGTGCATCACAAGAAACCCTCTATGAACCACCCGGCAGTGGTCCACCCTGCTACTTTCAGTCACTTGTTGATGCCAGTGCCCATTAATCCTTCTCTCACTTGGAAGAGATGGAACAAGTGACTGACAATTTGTTTCTGCTCCTGGTCCTTTTTTCAGGGCAAACACAAGCTCTACAGCATGGACTTACAAGACTCTGAAGCGAATGTACTCAGTTTTCTCGCACAAGCCAAAGATGGGTGACCAGCAGAGTCACTTATGCTCTGCCACCTCATGAGACAAGGAAGGAAACTGACCATGTTATGACTGTATGTAGACTGCCTCCTCTGGACCAGAAGAACAGGCAAAGTGCAGTGGGATAAAATTATCTTGAAAACTTGGGACCATGACCAGAACTTTGGAATGAAGAAGCAGACATTCATGGAGCCCCCCAAGAGCTGGACCCAAACCTACAGTGGCAGAACACTGTTTCAGTGATCCATCCCAATCTGGAAGCAAGTGCCAGCTTCCAGAGGGCAAAACAATCCATGCTGGACAGTTACCAGTCACAAACCACTTTGGAGTGAGCAAGTCCACTGTCAGGCTTGTTCTGATGCAGGTTTGGGTAGCTATCAACACTTAACCCCATGGTCAGAAAATGGAGTTTCTGAACTGCGTGGCAGCCACGGATAGCACTGAGCTCTTGAAACTTTTCACAATGAAGGGAGTAAAAATGTCAATTGAAAAGATTAATATTCGGTCATTCTTTCCGGCTTGGTAGACCACCACAGCAGGGTCATGAATATGAAAATTAGATACACCCAGAGAGGGTCATGACACGAAGGTGTTGAGGACACTGGGAATAGGGTAGGATAGGACTCTATTCCCCAGAAATGATATGGGTTTAATATGGTATTTCCAAACCCAGAGTTATTCTGGAGGATCTTGTGTACTGCTCCTGCCCAGGCCAACGAACTCCTACCCTAAACAATCCAGCAAGCAATGAATTCAACTTCAAACTAAGCACCGCTGGATACAGGAGTGCACCTTTGGGTGGCTGAAGACTTATTAGCTACGTCTACACAACCGATTTGGATGCCAAAGCAGCCAATGTTACCAACATTACGTGGACTGCTATGTGATTCATAACATCTGTGAGAGTAACACGGAGGACAGAACGTACAGGACAGAACTGGCCTGCAGCACCTTCACAGACAGCAGGATCCGATTAATATTCATGCTGGGGCTGGATGACGGCAAGCCAGGGAAATCCAGGATGCAATTCATGCCCATCTCTTGGAACAGCTGGCAGATAATTCGCCTGAGCCTGGTCCAAACCTAAGCATCCCATCCCGTGCAGGTTCTGTGAAAAACTATGGAATGTTCCCACTCACTTGTGTTCCAATGAGCCATCTAGTTTCTCTGCTGTGGAGGGTCATTTGCCTGTTATTTGTGTAAAGTCCTGTTGTGGCTAGTTGGGGCAGGGCGCCTCCACAGTGTAACATCTGCTTTGTGACTGTTCTGTGGAGCGTGTTTGCCTGTTAAATCACATTTACTCCTCTCTCATTTCACGTTAACGTTCACACGAAGGAGGATCCACTCAACGCTCCCAGAACCCAGAGAATAGGTAAGGGAGAGATTGGGAGGAGCTTTCACAACTGGTATTGGTCTGGTGGGGAAGGGGGGAGGGGAGATAAGGGCATTTAGAGCCTGCTATCAGCAACTCCATGGTTCAGAGTGGTTATGTTATGAGAGACAAGGGTTGCGGAGGGACCATTTTACCACTGTTGACTCAGTCACTGCCCTTTGTTTTTCCTACTCTGCTTTGTCAAATGCACAGGGAGCTTTAGCTCCTCTTTCCCCAGTTAACAAAGTTACATTATTTCTGTGCACATTGCACTTGCCCTGTCTCTGGTTCATAACGTTACATTCACATACACGTGGATGGAGCAGAGTGGGGAGGTCTGAAGGGGCAGAGGACCTGGCAGTGTTCTGCCCGGGGAAAGACACAGATCCGAAAGAGACAACTGGTAAGGCAAAGGGAGCAGGAAACACACAAAATAATTTTAACCTTTCGTCACAGCTCAACTGAAGGGTCCACATATAGGTAAAGGAAAATAACATTTATTGAAAACAGTACAGGTAGCATCATTCTGAGACAGCTGAGTGGATCAAGAACACTGACACTTTAAAGCCTATGACCTTGTGTCCTTTGCCTTGATTTCCTCCTCCCCTAGAAAGGGTAGAACACACACACCCAGCATTCACCGAAAGCGGAGCCCTTGGGCAGTCACTCAGAAGAGTATCAGAGGGGTAGCTGTGTTAGTCTGTATCTCCCAAACCAACAAGAAGTTCTGTGGCACCTTATAGACTGTTAACAGATGCAGGTCTTTGCCGACGAAAGCTTATGCTCCAAAATATCATTTAGTACATAAGGTCACTCAGGAGAGATTCAGGTGCCAGTCACCTGATCAGACAACCCACAGATACCCACAGTGGGCAGCATGTGTTTGAATCTGTACACACCTCAGTGCAAATAAAATTTATTCTGCCCATGGATGGAAAAAAATCAGGGATCACTGTGTGCGTGCACGCACAGAGAGAGAGAGAGAGGTCTTGGTGCAGCAAGCTGTTGTTGACGTCTTTCAGTCTCTCCCTCACCACTGGGAGGATAGGAGCCTGTTTGGATCTCGAGCCTGAAGGAGCAGTAGCAGCTGGAGGCTGGGGGCTGACAGGATTGCCAGGCCCCTGGCCAATGAGGGTGGGGGGACAGCTTCTGTCAGCTCTGCACTCCTGGAAGAGATGGCCAATGGCCAGCCCTCAGCACCATACAGATCATGTACAGCCCTCCCCCCACCCCGAGCACTGAGAGCTCAGGGCTCTGGAGCATGCCGCACAGTGCTGCTGTGACAATTCTGAAGGGCCCATGGCTCTAACCACTGATGCTGCACCAGTGGACAGGAGCCATGGGCCCTTGAGAATCCCCAGGCCTCGGGGCAACTGTCCCTTTGCCACACCCCCCCCGATAGGCCTGGCTGGAGGATGAAGAGGGAGGTGTCAGTTCCTGGACACTGGCAGTGGCTATTGTGGCTGATAAGACCCAAATCCCTTCTATACTTCTCATGCCAGTGATTGCAATAGAACATGCTCCTGTTCCCTTTGGACAAGGTCCTTGTAGTCTTGCCTCCAGAAGAAAGCATTTCTCCTGCGCAACACCCTGTTTCTCCTTTTCCCACACAGTTAAAACCTCTCCTGGCTCCTTCTGTTGATCTTCCTCCATCTGCTCCTAATGCCCCTGGGCTGCTGCTGATCCTGGCCCCCAGAGGAATGGGGGTTCTGCCAAGCCAATCCAAGACCAGTATTTTTTTTAATATTTCCCTTCCAAGTGGATAAGAAATCCCCTCCACACTGTGGGAATGGAATGGGATGACTAAGATCTGGTACCTACCCCCATGACCCTGTTCACACTGTAAATATCCCTCAGGCGTGTGCATATTCTTGCTCCCAACCCACCCCAAAACTAGTGTTTCTTTGGTTTAGATGTGATTGGCAGTGGGCTCTGGCATAACCATTCAAGTCACCATGTAGATATAGCCTAGGATATTCAGAATCTGGCTCTGAGACATGCAGACTGGAGAATTTGGTGAAAGAGACACAGAGTGGGGCAACAGTGACCCCCTCAAACTCCTTGTCCCTCGTGTCTGATAAATAACGGTGTGAAAAGAACAACTACTATGTGGTTTTCACTCAAAGTCCTAATGAATACACAGAACCTTTGATCAACAGTTATGGCCTTTTCTACAGAAGGAAAGCCATGATTTTCTACCAGTAGCAGCAATGATGGAAGATGGCAAAAAGGTAGCAGGCAGAATTAAGCCCTTTTTACCACTCTCCTACATCTTACACCATAGTCACCATTGAGTGAGCTAAAGAATCCACCTTTCCACTTGCATTCCCAGCAATGTCATGTCACCAGTATATCACTTACTTGTCATCTTTCCTCATAAAGACACCAGCATAAGGCTGGGCAAGGCGAACTTTTCTCCTCAGCAGCTCCACCAGCTTTTTATTTTTCACCTAGGATGACAGTAAATTTTAGATAAAAATTCAGAAGCCGACTTCCCAGAAGCTTTCTATTCCTGTCACAAAATAAGGATGGGCTTGTGGTTACAGACTAGGGCTGAGTTAGGAAATCTAATCTGAGCTAACTTCCCAATTCTACTACAGACTTCCTGTGACCTCCAGCAAGCCACTCCGGTCCTTCCTGGTCCACCAGCTTAACGCACACAGCCGTGAAGCATGGCTGCTGGGCAACACTGCAATAAACTAGGCTTTTGCGGGGGGGTTAGAAAATGTTGGGAGACTTCTGAACTAGAACCTGGATATCCAAGAATAGAAGTAATTGGTTGATTTTTACCCTGGTTAAAGATGAATAGTGGGTAGTACTACATGGTTTCATACTAGGTCCAGGCTTTTTAAATATTACTAAAATTCTGAAAAAAGGAATGAGCAGCAAGGTGGCAAATTTTAAAGATGACAAATTTTTGTAGTTAGAATATCAGAGAGACATAACTAAGATACATGACTGGGCAACATGATGGCAGATGAAATTCAAATGGCAAAGACAAAGTAAAGTAACTGAGCTTTCTTGGGGCCCAGTCCAAAGCTGCAGAACGAAGTCCCTTGGGAACGAAGGGCCACGGCAAACCTCTTCACCTTCCACTCCAAGTGCACAGAGCACTTCTGTGACTTGTGTACTCTATTAAATACATAGCAACACGTACGTACATACACACACATTTTAAAATGAACATTCTCCCTGCACACACTTCTCCCTCTGGGATGAGGAAGAGAACAAATACGTGACATATGCTAGTCAGGGTGCTTAATGCATTGTTGAATGACACTCAAATATGACACAGACGTGTACTATGTAAGATTCCATAGAGACTGGAAGAACAGACATCTTTAAAGCAAATCTGTTCACTTGGGTATTCTGAATATATTTGTCCCTCCTAGACACACATCAGGAACAGTGTGTATTGACGAATATTGAGATCCACAGCAAAGCTGGGAATTTTTGTCTGGGTGTGTAAATTCAGCTTCAAGCTAGGTACAAATTCTAAGGAAGTAAGAGAAAATATGAAAGAAAACATGAGTATTTAGATAAAAATTAAAGTTTCATTAGCCAGATGGAACATGCCATGTGAATTAAATCAACTCTGTAATGACTGAGACAGTTTGGAGCAGCTCTGTTTCATGTGTTCTAAAGTTTAAAGGTTTGTACAAAACAGAGCAAGAGTGTACTAAGATGGTGTAGCCCATTCTTCTTCATTTATTGTGTTGTATTATGATTAATCAGTTACATAATATATATTCATTTTACGCTAGAGTTAATTTGTTGGATTATGTAAGTATTTGGCATTTAATCAATTAGTATATAGATGAACCAAGTATTAGACATGAGTAAGACAAGCTGGAGAGCAAGGCTTATAGGCTGAGGTCCACTAGATTCTGCTTATGCTATTTTAGGCCTTGAAGAAAAGGAATGAAATCAGCGTTTCCTGTAAACTGAGTATTTGGGCAGCCATCCAGGAGAGATTCAAATGCTGCCCAGCTGATTAGCAGAGCACTCATGACCAGCAACGTGTGTTTCTACTGGTGGTGCTCACGCACACGTCTTGCCGCACGTAACAACATTTGTTCTGCAGACGGAATTGAAAAAAACCGAGGGAATATTGAGGACATAAAATCAATGACGGAGAAATAACTTAACGTCCTAAGATTATGGGAAAAGATGTGCCAAGTGGTACTATTGCACAAAGTTATCCAGAAGGTTAATATTAGATCATAAAAATACTGTGAAGACATATCTGTCTGAGACATGTCAACAAGAGGACACAGCTCAATGCTAAGAAGAACAAAGGGAACTTGGACTACAGAAAGTTGTGGGCCCTTAGTTTTCTAGGAGAGACAGACCAATAAGAGAAAAGAGGGATGACATTTTATGGACCTGCACATCACTTGCATACTGGTGCCGATCGTAATATTCATTCTGCCCACTGACAATCTGTGCCCAGGGTGAGGCTGTGTTTGAAGCGTGGAAGGGAGCTCAGGGTTGTGGGGGATGAAGGCAATGGCTGGGAGTGCAGGCTCTGGGATGGACCTGGGGATTAGGGGCCTGAGGTGCAGGAGGCAGCTCAGGGCTGAGGCAGCGATGGTGGTGCAGGCTGTGACTGAAGGATCTGGGAGTGGGTTGGGGATGAAGGATTTGGAGAACAGGCATGTTGCCCCAGGTCTGTCTCACAGCAGCAGCTCTGGGCCAGGTGAGAGGCACCTCTTTGTCAACCATGGGGGCTCCAGGGAGGACGGGTTGGGCTGAAATGCCTCTCTCCTAGCTACAGCAGCCTTGTACCAAAAATAGGGCATATTACAAAGTGAACAGGGCTAGGCATGTAACTAAAAGAGTCACTATCAAGAGTGACACCCCCTCTCAGGTTTCTCTGGTGCTTTCTCACTGAAAAAGCAGAACTTTTCTCCTCAGCAGCTCCACCAGCTTTTTATTTTTCACCTAGGATGACAGTAAATTTTAGATAAAAATTCAGAAGCCGACTTCCCAGAAGCTTTCCATTCCTGTCACAAAATAAGGATGGTCTTGTGGTTACAGACTAGGGCTGAGTTAGGAAATCTAATCTGAGCTAACTTCCCAATTCTACTACAGACTTCCTGCGACCTCCAGCAAGCCACTCCGGTCCTTCCTGGTCCACCAGCTTAACGCACACAGCCGTGAAGCATGGCTGCTGGGCAACACTGCAATAAACTAGGCTTTTGGGGGGTTTAGAAAATGTTGGGAGACTTCTGAACTAGAACCTGGATTTCCAAGAATAGAAATAATTGGTTGATTTTTACCCTGGTTAAAGATGAATAGTGGGTAGTACTACATGGTTTCATACTAGGTCCAGGCTTTTTAAATATTACTAAAATTCTGAAAAAAGGAATGAGCAGCAAGGTGGCAAATTTTAAAGATGACAAATTTCTGTAGTTAGAATATCAGAGAGACATAACTAAGATACATGACTGGGCAACACGATGGCAGATGAAATTCAAATGGCAAAGACAAAGTGAAGTAACTGAGCTTTCTTGGGGCCCAGTCCAAAGCTGCAGAACGAAGTCCCTTGGGAACGAAGGGCCACGGCAAACCTCTTCACCTTCCACTCCAAGTGCACAGAGCACTTCTGTGACTTGTGTACTCTATTAAATACATAAAAGCAATAAATTGTGGAAATGCGAATCACTGTCTCTTTAAGGACATCAGGAATACATCATGGTCATCTGAACATACGCACCCAAGGATGAATCAAGGACACAATCACTAATGTAATAAGAAAACAATGAAAAGAAGATTTATTGTCAGTGTAAGCACCAACATTCAAGGGCAGCCTAAATTTACTTGGCAGATCTAGCCACAGTGCAATCTCTGACTGCCACAAAGTGAAGGTTTTACATAGTGGTAAACAAGATGCGCAGCTGGAACTGGGAAGAGTTACCATCATTGTTAAAAACCGCCATGTAAGTCCTCTGCCTCCTGTTTTTATGTCCCATTCATAGGGACCATGCATACACATCCCCTTCCTATCACAAACACAGATGAGAGATGTCGTCGATGGAACAACTGGCTTCCAGTACTAATAATACTTTATCCTTATTTTGAATTCCAAAGTCTTTTACAGACATTAGCCACCTGATGCCCATTTACAGATTAGTAAATTGAGGCACTGAGAAGTGAAGTGGCTTACTTAAAACCACATTGTTGCTCTGCCACAAACTTGCTAAGAGAACCCAAAAATCCTGCTCATTGTTGTCCTGGCTCTCACCACTAGCCTATACACACTAACACTTCCAGTCCTGAGGTTGCCTATAGACAAAAGTTGTCCTGCTTTAACTACACATGGGATGGTAAATAAGGTATTCGAACCCCTATGACGACTCATCATTCCACCATTACTCCAGACATATTGGGGGATGTACCAGGGTAGCTGTTATACTAAAGAATCACAACCCTGAAAAAGCAACCCTGAAAGTTACTCCACCACCAAAACTGTGCACAGACCAGGCTACAGCATCTATAGCATGTGGGCTCCAGAAGGATGCAATTACCTTCTATATAACTGGAATGCAGCAATGGCTGAGTTTTAATTAGGGCTACTGATTAATCACAATTAACTCATGCAATTAACTATAAAAAGTTAATTGCAACTGTAAAAGTTAAATCGCAATTTTAATCACAGTTAAAAAATAGATTACTAACTGAAATGTATTAAATATTGTTATACCTACTGTAGCCTGTGGTATAACCAAAATCAAAAGGCATATTATTTATTACAAAAATGTACACTGTAAAAATGATAAACAAAAACAGTATTTTTCAATTCATCGTGCACAAGTACTGTAGTACAATCTCCTTGTTCTGAAAGTGCAACTTATAAAGGGACGTTTTTTGATACATAACTACACTCAAAAACAACGTAAAAGTTCACAGCCCACAAGTCCATTCACTCCTACTTCTTGTTCAGCCAATCACTAAGACAACCAAGTTTGCTCACATTTACAGGCTGTGATACTACTTATCTTATTTGCAATATCATGAGAAAATGGCAACAGGCATTTGCACAGCATTTTTGCAAAGTATTTACACACCAGATATGCTAAACATTTGTCCACTCCTTCATGCTTTCGCCACCATTTTGGAGGACACGCTTCAACATTGAGGACACTCATTAAAAAGAATGCATTAATTCAATTTGTGACTTAACTCTTTTTGGGAGAATTGTATGTCTCCTTTTCTGTTTTCCCACATTTTATATATATTTCACGTTATAGCAGTCTTGGATGTTGTTCATTTTAAGAACACTTTCACCACAGATTTCACAAAACACAATGGCCATGTCTACACTAGCCCAAATCTTTGAAATGGCCATGCAAATGGCATTTCAAAGATTACTAATGAGGCACTGAAATACATATTCAGCACATCATTAGCATGCTGGCAGCCACGGCTCTTCGAAATTGCCGCTTTTCGCTGCTGCGTGGCTCATCCAGACAGGGGTCCTTTTTGAAAGGACCCCGGGAACTTCGAAATCCCCTTATTCCTATGAGCAGTGTAGACACAGCCATCGTGAGAGAACTATGGAACTTGACCCAAGGTTTAAGACTGCAGTTTCTTCCAAAATCCAAGTCAGATAAGTTATTCTCCAGGAAGTGCTTTCAGAACTGAGAAAAGCAACACCAGGCAGTTATTCACAAACATCAGTCCAATTCAGCAGAACCGATCAGCATAGATGCATGTCCTCTAGAATGGTGGCCAAAGCACAAACAGGGCACACAGTCATTTAGCCAAACTGGAAGGTAAATATCTTGAGACAGTAGCCTGCTTTCACTTTAAGGTGACACTGTAAACAAGGAGGCAGCAGCATTATCTTCTGTCTGAGCAACTGACTTAACAAGAAATAGGACTGTGAGGGGACTTGCAGTTTTATTATTATTTTATTATTTTTCAATGCAGTTTTTTGTAAGTAAGATTTTTAAGGTCAATTTCCAATACAAAAAGATTGCACAACAGTCCTTGTACCATGTGAACTGAAATTATACTATTTCAGTTTTTACAGTGCAAATATTTGTAATTTAAAATTAAGTGACCATTGTACACTTTTTATTCTGTTGTAACTGAAATCAATATATTTGAAAATATAGACAGCATGCGAAATATTTAAATAAAGGGCCTTCTATGGCAAATTCTTTCATATTCGGCAGTCCCCAGACCAAGAGGTTACCGGACAATCAATTATTCTGAATAGTAGAGAGGTATACCCAGCAACGCATAAAACTAAAGAAAAACAAGGTTAAATATTAAGAAACAAACAAAAATGTACTTTATTTACCAACAGAAGTATTGGACACTGTAAACTTATATTGTATTTGCTGTATTTATTTGCCTTTACTTTCATTATACTACATTTATGGCAAATGTAACTAAAACATACTTGTGGTTAAAATGCTGGTTGTTTGAGCGTTCCAGATAATAGAATGCCAAATAAAAAAAGAGTTTACTGTATTACAGTTTAACTCTTTCATTAGTTTTTAAATCACTTGACATCATTTTAATATTACTTTGCCAATCAACTCCCCTACCCACCATCCCAATTCCAGGCCAGCAGAAGACCGCCTCTCGCCCAATGTGGGGCCCGGGTCTAAGTCAGGTTGCAGGGGCGTAGGTTTCAGGGCCAGTCGGTCTTTCACAGCTGGCAGTGCGAAAGAGATGGGAGAGTCTATGCCCCGCAGCAGGGCCCCCATGCATCAGACTAAGGGTTCGAGATGAACTGGGGCCGGCCCAGCGCAGGGAGAAAGAGTCCATGTCTCCGCCGGGAACAGGAGGCGGCTCGTACCCCAGGTACAGAAGGGGGATGGAGAACGACGGGAGGGTGAGCGGGCAGGGGTTACGGAGCCCCGAGGCGCGGGGCGGGGAGGAGCAGCTCTCGAACGGGGGCAGAGGGGGGCAGGAGGGCGGCCGCCCAGGCCGGACCCGTTACCTCGATGATCTTGATGAAGCGCGGGAAGACGGGGTTGCGCGTCACGGCGATGAGCGGCACGTTGGGGAAGCGCTCGGGGACGAGCAGCGGGGTGAGCGCCGTCATGACCGGGGGCGCCCCGCCGGGATCGGCCCCGCCGCCCTCCCCATCCTCGGCCCCGCCGCCCTCCAGCCCGTCCCCGCCCGCGCCCAGGCTGCCCGGGCCGCGCAGGTACCGTCGGGGGGCGAGGCTGAAGCCGGCGAGCGGGGATGGGGATGGAGCCGGGCCCCTGGGAGGGCCCGCAGCCCACGGGCCGGCGGAGCAAGCCGCGTACACCCGCCGCCGCGCGGGACCGAGCGGGGAGAGGCCCCCGGGCAGCCCCGGCCGCCAGCAGCGCCACAAGCGCAGGTAGCGGGCAGCCGCCATCCCGCCGGCGCGTGCCCAGCCGCACGGACTGACCTCTGACCTCGGCCCCGCCGGCGTCGCACCTCTGACGCAGAGATGGGCGCGACGGAGGACTGGGCCCTAGTGCGCAAGCGCAGGGAGGGAGGCCGCGTGTGGGTGAGGGGTGAACTCAGGGGCGTGGACACCGGGCTGGGACAGCTGCGCTCCTACCGGCGGGTGGGATCCTGGCTTCAACCGCCGCCCCACAGCGCCCTCAGGCCGGGGCGACATTGGTGGGTAGGCGGGGCTGCAGGACGCCCGTTTCCATACGGGCCCGTTGGCGCTGCAAGTGGCGGGGGGGACTACAGCACCCCCTGTTTCCATACAGGCCCGGTGGTGCTGGAAGTGGGGGTACGGGGGGGCTGCAGCACCCCCCCATTTCCATACAGGCCCGTTGGCGCTGGAAGTGGGGGTACGGGGGGAGCTGCAGCACCCTCTGGTTTGAAGTGGTTTCTGTTCTATATGGGGTTTACAGTTTGGTTCAACGGCTCTCAGCACCTGTGCTATGCAAATAGTGCCAGCCCTTCTGCAGGGGACGGAGAGCTTCTGAAAGCAATGAGAAGTCCTGTGGCACGTTACAAACTAACAGATTTGCCCACGAAAGCTTACATGCCAAAAAATCTGTTAGTCTCTACGGTGCCCCAGGATGTCTTGCTGTTTTTGCGGATACAAAACAAACCAGCAGTCATATCGCACTTTAAAGATTAACAAAATAATTTGATAGGTGATGAGCTTTCGTGTGGCAGATTCACTTCCTCAGATCTGGACATGTCCAGTACAGAACTGACAGTTTTGTAAAACAGAGATTTAAAAAAAAATTGAAATAAAAACTGAGATCAGGTATACAGAACTGAAGGTGAGGCAGTGGGTGAGGGGTGCAAAATACTAAGTGTCCTGCCTGAGATCAGTACAACTATTTAAGGTAGGCAAACTGTCATTGTAATAGGTGAGGTAATTACTATCTCTATTAAGGTCAAGATTTAATGTATTGAATTTGAGCATGAACTCCAGTTCACATATCTCCCTTTGTAATCTGCTGTTAGAGTCTCTGTTGTAGGATGTATGTTCTCAGGTCCTTAACAGAACAAATTGGATCTCTGTATTATAAAACCATCAGTGCTGTACTGGAAATGTTTATAGAAACATTTATAACGTACTCAGTGACTGCTGGTTTGTTTGTTAGAATACAGACTAACACGCCTACCTCTCTGTTACTTTGCGGATACAGACTAACATTGCTACTCCTCTGAGACTTGGGAGCTTGTGGTGCCCTCCAGGGAAGAGCTGTGGGGGCAGGAGGGATGTGGTGCATTCCCCCTCCCACTCATCTCCATCAGCAGGAAGTGGGGTGACTTATTTCCCTGGGCTGCAGCTGTGTCACTTCAGGGAGGGGTGAAATGGTGAAACCACCCCCTACTCCCACCAATAATGGGAAGCAGAGCGGCACAGCTGCGAACCAGTCGAGCACAATGGACTAGGGCCAGGTCACTTTGTTCCCCCTGCTTCCAGTAAGTATGGGGTGGTGAAGGGCAGCCCTGCTGCTGCTGCTGGTATGCACTCTGGTGGAATAGGTGCATAGTATATGTGTGGGGGGGGTCCCCTGTCCCAAATCATCCTAAGGGATGACCCTTAAGTGCACAGCCTGCCAACCCGGGTGGCAGGGGACGTGGCTGGCTGCTGGAGCTGGCATTTTGTGGTGCCCTCTGCAGCTGCGTATTTTGCCTACTGGTAGGGATGGCCCTGCTCCCAGGCAGAGCGCCTAACAGCAGCCTGGGGATTAGTGGGGCATGTGAGTTGTGCAGAAGAGAGGTGTCCCTGGGGCAGGGAGTCAGTATCTTGTTTACAAAACGACGTAGGATCCAGTCCATGGCCCAGCTAGAGCCTCAGCCAGGTTCCCTACCTGCCCGCCCCCACGCAGCACTCAAAGCAGCCATCTGCGGAGGCCATGTGTGCTTCTCTGAATGTGCCGAACCCAGGGAAAGGAGGGGAAAGGTGCTGTGCTGAGAACAGGGCAGCACACAGTCTTGCAGCCCCAGTTGGCCAGTTTCCAGCTCACCTTGGCTCCCACAATTCAGAACAGCACATGACCCCTGCAGCTCTCAAAGGCCTACCTGGTAAGTGGCTCTCTGGAGTGTGTGGGTGTCTGGGTTTGGGGGTTCTGGGTCTGTGTTTGTCTGTTTGGTGTTTGGAGTGCTGAGCTGTCTTTGTCTGAAAGGCCGTGTGCTCAGGCTGGCAGTTGGAAGCTGTTAGCCTTGGTTAGGTTTGAAATCTAAACTCTGCGTGCTTATTGGCTGAGCAGTAGTCAGAGGGAGGGGCTCTCAGGAAGGCCAGAGCTTTTTAAATCCTGCTGGCAAGCGACCAGGGAGCTTGCAAACAGGAGGGAGTTTTGAGAGGGAGCTTAGAGGGAGCTAGTTAATTCTACAGGGGTCGGGGCAGCAAGACGGTGGTGGCAGCGGCGTTCCCAACTGCTGGCCGGAGCTGAGAGATCTGCCACCCCCAGGGTGCAGTGCGGGCAGCAGGATGCAGGTGGGCTTGGGGAAGTGTGGGGGGCAGGGGGCGAGACTGAGGGGTGTTGGTGGTGGGCATGTGGTTTGGGGGCGTGTGGTACTGCTGTGCGGATGGCAGCGCCCACGGAGGCTGGTGGTGATGTGCCTGGTTCAGATTGCCTGGGATTTCAGACCCAGTCCTGCGATCCCTGCACGCGCGGCCCGCAGCAGCTCTGTAGGGCTCCGGGGGCAGCCGCAGCCAGAAGAAGAGTTGGTAGCTTTGGCGGGGACCCAGGGCACAGCTGGGCCATGAGATCAGCACCTTCCTGGAGGACGTGGGGCTGCAGCAGCGTGTGGCCGGGTGCAGAGAGGCCAGGGGAGGGGGGACCTGGGGGTGATGGGAGCTGATGGGGGGCAGTGTGGTGAGGTGGGGGGACATGGGAGTGGATGGGGGGTAAGAGGGTGAGGAGGGGGGATCTAGGGGTGATGGTAGCTGATGGGAGGCAGAGGGGTGGGAAGGAGGGTCCTGGGGAGCTGTGGGGAAACGTGGTGCCAGGGAGGTGCAAGAGGTAGTGGGATCATTACCCATATTCTCCATGCCCCACTGCCTTGTGGGTTATCCTGGGAAGCAGTAAGGCTAAGGGAGTAAACCCTGACAGAAAATCTGGAGGGGAGTCCTAAGGCGATTCTGTGCCAACTTCTGGCATTGACCCGGCAACTCCTGCAGCTGAGCTGGTACCAGACGTAGAGGCTGTCCTCTCCTTTGGACTATATCAGTAAAGCCGAGAGGGGTACACTGGCGTCTGGGCAGCCCAGGATCCCAAAAAAAAAAAAATTGCCCAGGCTCGTGCCTGGAGAGGTACTCCAGCATCGCTTAACAGCGTTGAACCAACATGGGAGGTAAGAGATACCACTTATAAGCTCTTGCTCGATTGGCGTAGAGAACGAGCGCCAGGGGCTGCCTTCGACGGTGGGGGAGATCATCACATCTCACTGGACAGTCACCGCCCGCCTCACACTGGGCAGCCCCCAGGCAGTAGGGTACTGTCCTGCCACAGTTCACCTGCCTCACTGGGTGTGTGAGGCTTAAGGTTCCCAAACCTGACAAGTGACTGAAATTTGAGCACCAGACAAACCAATAAGAAAATCAACAAGAAAAGGAAACCATCGAAGTTTTAAGCCTGCTTGCTGGAATGTGCGGACCATGCTGACCGGTTTGACTGAAGATCTTCAGGACATCAGCGACACCCGAAAGACCGCTGTCATTGATGAGGAACTGAAGAGGCTCCAAGTTGACATTCCTGCTCTGCAAGAGACGTGACTTGCAGATTTGGGATCTCTAAAGGAAAAGGACTACATCTTTTTCTGGCAGGGTAAAGCCCAAAATGAACCCAGGGAGCATGGTGTTGGCTTTGCCATCAGAAGTCTCCAGCCAAGAAAACAAAGGACTTTGAACAACTCCCTCCAACCCTAAAGATCTCACTTTGCTCCAGTCATTGAAAATGTGACATTGTGATTTTGAAAGTATTTGGGGTTAAAATCCTATTGTTAACAGGTACCTGAGGGTATCATGACTGGTTAATCTCTGTTACCTAAGTGATGCTTTCCAGGACATGTGGTAGGTCACCCAAAATGTACAGTTGTTTGCGAGCAGGTATTTGCGCTATGGCAGCACTAAGCACGTCATAGAACTTGTCTTTTACTTCTGGTGTGGCATACAGGGTTGGAGTGTAAGCACTGATCAGGCGGACTGAACCGGCGCACGTTTGAAGTAGGAAGGCCATGAGTCACGATCGGCACCAGCTCTTGCACTGAAGTCAGTTGCCGATCTGGTCTGGCACCCTACCCCGTCCCACATCCATGACGAATCTACCCTCTGGGTACCTGCACTGGAGAAGTTATGAAGAGGATGTTACTGTAACTCCTACTTTCCTCGCTCCCTGAGCTTGTCAAACTGACTTCGTTGGAGCTTGGGGGGTTACATTCTAGTTTCCTTAACTTGGGTCTGTACTGTGTTAAATGGGAGTCCACAGTTCTGAGACAGCCACCAAGAGACTGTTCGGTGAGGGATATTCACTCCACCACACCATGTGAATAGCAGACGTATATAATGCACCTGATTCTTGGACAGAGTTGTTCTGCTCTCCCCTTACTTAGGTGCTGATTTAGAAGATGGCATGGGAGCCTGGCAGCCTGCACTGTGCCATTCTGTCACTGTCATGAGAGACTGGTCTGCAGTATAGAATTGCACCAGCAGGACCTGAAGTTCCTACCGGGGGAGCAGCAGCCTGATCCGAATGCTAGAAGAATGCAGCTATTTCACTTCCAAAGATCAGTCAGAAAACAAAGACCACGCAATGGTCTGGAGCTGCCAATGCTTCCAAGCCTGGCCCAAGGTGCTGAGAGCACACAGCTTCTGTAAAAGGCAGTGTGCTGGATCGGGGGGGGGGCGGGGGCGGGGGCAGGGAGAGGAGAAGGGGGGACCTACAAATCCCATCAGACCCCTGATCACCATACATCCCCTTCCTCCTGGCCAGGCTTTGTTTGGGTGAGGAAGCTGCATGGCAGCAGGAGCTGGGGAAATGCCCCAGGAATTGTGGACAGCCACACGTCGAGCAGGCCGTGACTGCTGAACATCATGGGTTGGGGTAGGTCTGTGTGAGGCTCTGGGGGCAGCAGTGGAAGGGCAGGGAGCCAGTGCAGAGGCCTCAATGAGAGACACTAACTGAGCCTGGCCTGGAACCCTACACATACCTGTTTGCTGGAGCAGAGCCTGGACTGGAGAGGGCACCCAAGGGACTGAACTGGAAGCATGAGAGCTGCCTCTGGGTGTTCTGGGCACGGAGCACTCACTGAGATAAAATGCCAGGTGCTCAGCACCCAATCTCCCCAGTGCCTACCTGTAGCCCCCGCTGATCAATTTTTCCCCCTCCCTCCCAGCACTGCCTGCCCACCCACCACAAACAGCTGTTTCACAGCACACAAGATGCTCCCGAAGGAAGAGGGAAAAGCAGGGAAGAGGCAGAGGCAGGGCAGGAAGAGAGCTGGAGGGAGTGGAAGTCAAGCACCCCGCTGCCTTGAGGGAAGTGAGTGTCAAAGGCTGGAAGAGCCTTGATCTGAACTACACTCCCCAGGAACCCAGCAGGCACTGCTAGTACACATCTTGAACTGTAGCTGCTTAAGCCTCTGTATTGTGTAGAGTATCCGTGGACCTAAGAGAAATGCCCCTTTGCTCAGCCATGTGTCTGAGTTATCAGGACCCACAGTCTGCAAGCAAGGCCTGCAGCTGAGCCAGTCTCCAGGCCACCTGATGAGTGCAGCTGGCCTGTAGTAGGCTGCTGCTCTGTCTGCCCTACTGAATTGGAGAAGGCAGTAGACTGATTCTTATGCCCAGCAGCAGCAGGTCGGTGGCTGCTCACGCATTCAGCAATAGTGTTCCCAGCCCTGCACCTGTCATGGCCCATCCTGTTCCTGCCTCTCCACATAACCCAGCTCTGACCCTGGGCTGTGATTTCTCACTGCTCACTCCTGCTCCAGGCCACTCCCTCCTCCACTAATCATAGCCTGTCGTGCTCTGATCTCTGACACTGTGCACAGCCGAGCACAAACCATAAGAGCTGAGCCAGAGAGGGCAGAAACTCCAAAGCCAATATTTTTCCACCAGGGATCACCACTGGGTTGTGCTACAGACTTGAGCAACTCCACCTCCAGCTCTGCCCCGTTCCCCTGCAGTCCAAGCTCCTTCCTCTGACAAGTTTAACGGCCATGACAAATTTCACAGTTTCCTCTTTCGGATGCACTCAGAGATATACCCCACTGACCAATCCTGAGCCTGCTTACTGGAGAGGTGCTGGTGTGGTGCCTCCATTCCTGGAGCCATTCCAGGCTTGGTTCAAGCTATGGCAGAGGTCTTGGAGTATGTGGCTGAAGCTGCAGTTCAGAGGTTAGCAGTGATGCTGGCCAGTTGCTAGAGTGTGAATGTTTGGTAGCAGATACTGAGTGGAATGAAGCTGCCCAGTGTCATCATTTCCAGCCTGGCTTAAATGCCAGTATAAAAGATGGATCCTCGTCCCACGTGGATGTGCTAGTCGACCTATGCTTCATGATCAAGGACTACAAGACCATATGCTGCCAAGAAGACGGTCCTCTCAGCATCCGTCAGCCCACTGGCTCCAGCGCCATCACCTGCCCTTTCTCCATTGCCCAAACTCAGGCAAGCTGATCAGATCTGGCCCTGCCTCTGCAACATGGAGAACTGAGTTCCATAAAGACATCTAGGGATGTATCATCTTGCCTGAGGGACTCATCATGGACTTGTGTCAGGTGGTGGTACTATCCAACTGGGCTGTGCCCAAGGTGGTAGCAAAGTGCAGCAATTTCTGGGCTTCACCAGTTTCTACAAGAAATTTATTAAAGGATTCTCACTCCTGGTTGTATGGTTAATGGTGCTCCTGCAAAGGGGAGCCCTGGTTTATCTGGTTCACAGAGGGTCAGTTGGTGTTTGGTTGAAAAGAATTTTCTTTGGCACTCATCCTAATTCAACCAGATCCTATTAAACCATTTACAAGTAAACCATTTACAATCAAGACCACACCTCAAACTTTGCCATACATATGCTATTATCTCAACACCTCCCCACGCATCTCCCTGCACCTACTCCACCTTTGTGCTTATATTCTCAGAAGTCAACCCTGACAGACAAAAGCTGTGATATTTAGGGCAAAGAGCTAATGGCTTTCAAGGCAAATTCTGAGAAGCAACAACATCCCCTGCAAGGAGCTGCCATCTAAGTCCTAATGGACCACAAGAACCCAGAATGCTTACGGTCTCCTAAATGCTTCAGCCAAGCAAAGCCAGAGCTGTTGGTCACACTCCTTCACTCACATTAATTTGGGATGGGACTATCATCCAGGGATGAGAAACAGAAAAGCCAGTGCCTTACTTTGCCAAGATAAACATCTCAAACCTGGTGCAGAGCCCAGTGCTACCATTCCCTAGGTGTCCAACTTTGTCAACAGGACATTTGACAGGAGTCTGATATCTTCCATGCACTCCCTGTGCCCATGTACTTCCCAACCCAACTCTGAATTTCTGCCACAAAATGGCCTCGTCTGTCACAAAGGTATTTATATTCCAGAGGGGCAACCTAGTCTTCAGGCATTGAAACTATGAGACAAATCCATGCTTGCAAGCCACTCCGACCAATTCCAGACTTGGAATCTGGTTTTGAGGGACTTCAGGTGGCCAAGGCTATGAATTTACATCAAGGATTACATAATCCTTAGCGCCTGCACCAAGAACTCCTGATCAAAGACATTAGGTCTCCTTCAGACTCTGCAGCCTTTGTCTGCTGTATCAATGGACTTCATTCTAGAACTGCCATATGTCCTGGGATGCTCAACAATCCAGATTGTTACTGATCTCCTAACAAAGATGGTGCACTTCATCTCATCCCATTTAGTTCCTACAGCTCAGGTCTTCCTGGAAAAATGTGTTTTGATAGCACAGTTTACGAATGGGGATTGCATTACACTAAAGTCCTGACTTCATTTTCTGATTCTGGTGGGGATTTCCGAGACTCCTAGACATTGAGTCCCTTCCTCATCTACCTATCGCCTGCAGACTGCTGTGCAAACCAAGGGAGTCAATCAAATCTTGGAGCACTACCTTCACTGCTTTTTGACTAATCACCAGGATGACAGGCTTCGCTGCCGTGCTACACCAACTTGGCAATTAACAATGCAATCCACACTTCAACCCAGCATTGCCATTCTTTGCAAACTATGGCTTTCAGCCAGCTTCCACTCAGCTCACCTGTGAACCTGCCAGGAACGCCACTGCATTATGTCTCCCATCTACTCCAGATACACCAGGAACACCGTCAGTCCACCAAAAACACCTATAAATGCCATGTGGACCAAGAATGTCAGGCTGCTCCAATCTGGCCATAGGGCACAAGGTGTGGTCCTGTGCCCAGAAGTTTAAACGGAGCCAAACTGAACTATTAGTACTGGACCCCTTCAGGATTACAGAATGGGTGAACCCAGTGGCCTTCAGATTACAGCTGCCAAAGGCCTGAAAAATCAACCGTCTTTCACGTTTAAAACCCTACACTGAGAACCTCTACCCACATTGCTCTGACCCATCACCCATAGCAGTCTGCAGGCAAGAGGCATTCTTGGTTCCCCCAAATCATTGACTCCTGGTGGGTGGGGGTAGGCTATGGTCCAGAGGAGCCGTCTGGGGATGCACTGCCTGATTGATTGGAAGATCCAGCAAAACAGCCTGTAAGTCCTGCAGCAGCAGTTCAGGGGCAGCTCAAAGCATTAGTCAGTGATAGCTCCTACCCTGTTCCTGGCCTTGTCCACTCCAGGTAACCTGGTCCAGTTCCTGACTTCGCATTTGAGCTCTGATCCTTGCTCTGGCATCTGGCTTCTGACCCTGGGCTGCAACTCCTGAGTACTAGTTCCTAACCACTAGGCCTGAGTCGTGCTCCATCCAGTCGGCATGACTGCCACATCCCAGTCACTGATACCCACCAGGACTAATGTGCATAAGGCCTCATTGCTGAAGCACCCACAGTTCTTGTCTCAAAGTTGCAGTACACCTGACATGCTCTGGGCACCCTCGGGGTTTGGTGAACTGGGCAGCTGGAACAATTATCGCAGCTATAACTCCATCTGCCGGAAAAGATGGTGCCCCTCTTTACCCCAAAAAAATCTGTTTCCAAGCTTGGGACTTCCCATTTCCCCCACAAGGGGAAAACCATTTTTTTTTAAAGCCAGGACTTTAAGATGTTGTGTAAAAGTCCAGACTGACATTCCCACCCCATGTGGTCATGTGCAGCCCCCATTTAATCCACTTTAGTCCCTGTTGAACAGAGGCACAACTTCCAGATAAGCTTCCCCTTCCGCTGCACAGAGATTTGAGAGAGGGCTCGGCCATGACTGTATGGTGTGGGAGGGAGGGGATGCTCCACCCCCCAGGGCTGCAAGCTGTGCAGGTTTTCTGCTGTCACTGCTTTCCTGTAATAACCAACATTCTTCGGGAGAAGCCACCGATGGTTGCCTCTCTGGTTACTTTCTGCAGAGTAAATGCTCCAGCTCACCCCTCCCCTAATTTCCCGAGTGACTCAATTTTAACTTTGTCAGTCTGTTCCTCAGTAATAATCCACTGAAAAGCTCAAAGAAATCCTGGAAGACCCTTAATTCTCCCCAGCTAGGGCTAGGACATCCTTGGGCAAACCAGTTGCTTCTACTGATGTTCAAACCTCAATAGGTTACAAAGTTTTCCTCACTTCAGATAGTAGTGCAGCACCTGAATGTCTCTGAATTCTTTTAGTCAGAACAAGTGAAACTCTAATAAGAACAAACGCTTCATGACTGCACAACAACGCCCTGATTTCTCCTGCTTTCTCTCTCTCTCTTTGTCCCACCCCCCATTTCAGACTTCCGCTGGCAAAGAGTTTCATGAAAAGAAAAACAAGATTCCTTGTATCTGGCAAAGCTCAGTGAAAGTGAAAGTTGGGAAGAGGTTGGAATGAAGGCTCCAATCAGTTCTTTGTGCTTGTGCACCCTCCGCTAGCAGCTTTTCAAATGAAGAGGAGTCACTGCGCCCCTTCCTAGTTTTGCCAGCCCAGCCCATATTTGCCGAGGCCAACATGTAACGATATTTTGTTCCCAAATAAAGAATAAAAGAGAGGCAAAAATGTCCATATTGTTCCCCATCTCCCAGCCCCTTGAAAGCCACGTGGTCCTAAGAGCCTCCTGTCACAACAACACAGGTGCTCAGGAACTCCTGATATCACAACATAAATATAAGTGTCACTTGTGCAGTTGGGCAGCTCTCCTGGGATCTCCCCAGTGATTCTTTGTGCGCCCTTTGCTAATGTAAATTGGCTTCCCTGTGGTGATCCTGTGACCTGTAGAGCCTGAACTACAGGTTGGCTTTGCATCTCTACATGACAAATCATTAAGAGTATTAAAACAAAAAGTTTGGAAAGAGAAGCAGCTGAACTCTTTTTTATATTCAAATTCGACACATTAACACATGGTTTGAACTGGGATGGGAATTTTCTAGGTCATTACAGGGGCTCTTATGCATTCTTGGCTTTATCTAATTCTTGACTCCCCTCCTCCTCCTGCCCCTCTACTCTCTGATTTGCTCACCTTGATAATATTTTTCTGATTTGTCAAACTTGATTACTGTTTTTGGTTCTCTGTGCCTTGAATATTGTGATTGTTCTGGTCTGGCTATGGTCTGAAGAAGTGGGTCTGTCCCACGAAAGCTCATCACCTAATAAAGTATTTTTTTAAAGTGCTAGTGGACTGCTTTTTTGTTTTGATAGTACATAGACTAGCCCGGCTATCTCTCTATTACCATTAAGGGTATTGTGATGATGCTTCTGTGCAGCCACAGTGAGAATCAAATCACTGAGCTAACCCGTTATTAGTTGGGTAATGCTTTAGCTTAGAGCCAGGGTGGTTTCTAGCCCCACTCTACCTTTGAATATAACATACTTAAGCCTGATTCCTGGATCCCAACAGACACTGGAAAGCCAGAACTTCACAATACGAATGATGTTGTATAGAGGCAGGGATGTACCATGGTAGCAACCAGAACCTAGCTCATTACTACAAAATGCCAACTAATTCTAGGGAGGTGCCTATTGTCTTGATCCTTAATCCTTCATATGCCAAGCACGCAAGAAAGGCAGGTACAATTTTGATGTAAGATGCTTATGAAACATGGTGCCACAGGCAATGTTTAGAAATGTGAGATGGGCTACTCTAGTCCAGAGAGTGGGGAGGCAGTGGGTCACAAAGCAAGGACCTCTTGATCCTGCTTCTCTAATGGGGGAAGGGTGTCACAAGGAACATCCAGCTCTCTGGGCAAGAAAAGGAATAAGTCATTTTCTCTTTAGCTTAGGCTTAAAGAGACGGGGCAGGGAGGCTACATGGGGAAATGGGGGACGAAGGAGAATTTGCTTCTGCTTGGCTCTTTCTCCAACCCCCACTGCTGAGAGGTTAGTCTTCCAGCCTTGACCTTTTTAAAGGCTCAGTCTGAATCGGGCTCCCTGTCATCACATGATGGTCTCGCTGCTGCGATGCTTGTGGGCCTCGTTTGCTTGGTAGATCAGGTGGTAGGGCTTCTCGTTCTCCTCAATCACAGAGTTCCCAAGTTCACTATCTTGTGCGTCCAACTCATGCCGGGACAGGTGCTCCACAATCCCAGCTCCCAAGGAGTCTCCCAGCACATTGGTGGCGGTTCTCAGACGGTCCCTGGAAAGCAGCAGAGAAGAGTGACCATGAAGTTTGTTGTCCCTTTTTGGGCTGAAAAACGTCAGAATTTCAACACTAAAGGGGCACATTTTTCACAATTTCTGGGAAACGTTCCCCCTTTCTCAAGCAGCTCTCCTGCCTAGCGCTTTACAGACAGGGTGAAAATGAAACAGTGCTGAAAATCTCTAATGCAGATCTAGGCCACTGTGGAATGGCCTCACCAACTTGAGACACCTGAAGTTTGGTTTGACTCAGAAAAGTGATTTTAAAGTGGTTCCTTATCACTCAGCTCATCCACTCCCGCCTTTCCCTTGCATCACTATAACACCACCGATTTCAAAGGAGATGCTCTCAGTTTACAACTGGTGTGAGGGGGAAATCAGGCTCTAGGTATTGGTCTCAGTTCTGCCAGCTTGGGTGTCTCCAATAACTTGCTGTTTTTCATTTGCCAGACCAGCGGGGGTGAGAGAGAGGAAACAGAACTGCCATCTGGCATCAGCAGCACTTCCTGGCACTTCGCATTTGTGCAATCCCACTTCAAGCACTGGGCTGTATGGCTGAGTGGGAGGGGTAATCTGGCCTTCACGCCCTTTTCCACTAGGATAGTACATGAAAGCCTGACTTGCAGGGCCCTGGGCTGGCAGCCAGCTTTGGGTTCGCATCCACTGAAAGACAAACAAGGACATCGCCCACAAAGCTCTCTGGGCAGAGCTGTGCTTGAAATAAGCTGAACAAAACCAACCAGCCAACGCGTCCCCCACCAAGGCTTTGACATACTCATTAAACATCCACCCAAGGGCTCTGATTTCACTCCTGGAACTGGTTATGTCACCATTCTACTATGGATACACACACAACAAGGTCACTGTGAAATAGTTAAGGTGGCCACACACAAAACACTCCTGACACAAAGCTGCGGAGGGAGGTCTGGTGCCACAAACTACTACACCCACTCTCACCCATGGGCACATGTCTGACTGCCATATCTCCCCCAAAACCTTAGAGTTGTTCTCAGGGAAGGCAGCTGCCTAAGGAAAATCAGCTGATGCAGGTGGGTATCTGTGTGCAAGGTGGGCCCGCTATGTAGAATGGCCAGCTAGCCTAGCACCAGTTCTGGAAGAAAAAGGGGTGAAAACTGCTACTTGACTAGCAGAGCCCAGCTTTGTCATATTCTGAATTGAGTAGAGGTTCTTGTGAAAGCCAAGACTTGAACTGGTTTTAAAAAAGAACTGTAGTAAACTCTTTCATATCTAGCATTCTATTATCTGGAACTCTCATATAACTGGTATTTTAACCATAAGACACATCACATTTCATTACTTCATCTCCCGGCATCAAAAGCAGAGTTGACGTTAAAGTCCATTTTAATTAAGTTGTATACAGGGCTTTTTTCCCCAGTGGAATGCAGCAGAACGTTCTGCCACCTTTTTTCCCCAGCGCCATTTTTAAAAGGTGCCGCTGCCGCCGCTTCACCTCTGGCTCCAGCCCCCTGCCTGCAGAGGAAAGAGCACGACTCGATTTAATTGGTTTAATGACCAGTCAGACCATTAAACCAATTAAACTGGCTCGTGCTCTTTCAGCACACAGGTCAGGGAACTGCTTCTGTGGCTGTACGTGGGAGGAGCTGGGCAGTCAGCAAAGCAGCAGGAGCATGAGGAGCTCCTTTTGAAATGTAAGTCCTGGGTTTGGTGGGTAGTTGGGGAGGGTGGGTTAGGGCTGGAATTCTGGCGGTGGGTTGGGACCATGGGAGGCAGGCAGGGGGTTAAGCCTGGGGTGCATTAGGGCTCTGGGGCTGGGGAGGTTGAGTTGAGCTGGGGACACATGGCCATGCAGGGGGCTGAGCCAGGGGAGGGGGTGGGTTGAGCCGGAGACGTGTTGCGTGTTGAGCCAGGGCTGCACGGCTGTGCAGAGGGTTGAGCTGGGGCCGTATGGGTGGGTTGAGGGGGGGTGGGATTGTATGGGGATGATTTGGGGCTGCAGTGGAGGCGGTTTGGGGCTTGAGTTCCTTTTCACACAGAAAAAAAGCATTGTTTTTATATAAGAACCATATGTGTATAGTGAAAGTTAAAATAAACACATTATATGGTATTGTTCAAATTAAAAATCAAGTAAGAGGAAGTAACATTGTGCGGTAACAATGGTTCTTTGAGATGTGTGTCCCCATAGGTGCTCCACTCTGGATGTCGGTTGCATCCTTGCTCCAGCACTCAGAAATTCTTCCACAACCGTAGTTTCCCACGCTGTCCGTGCACAGTAGCACCTCCTCATGCTCTCTGGCACACGCATGGTGCAGGCTCCTCCATTCCTTCCCTACCTGACAATAGGAGCAGGATGTTCTGAAGCAGGGGAAGGACGAGGGAAGTGGAGCACCCATGAGGACACACATCTCGAAGAACCATCATTACTGCGCAAGGTGAGTAACTTCCTCTTCCTCTTCAAGTAGTGTCCCCATGGGTGCTCCACTCTGGGTGACTAGCAAGCAGTAGTCACAGAACGGAGGTGGGTTTGGAGCTCAGTCACTACTACAGTAGACAGCACAGCTTGGCCCACTCGGATGGAAGAAGCAATGGTAGGACGAGAGAGCATAGTGCCAAGCAAACATGTTACTGGAAGAGCACGTAGCCGCCCTGCAAATGTCCATGAGGGGTACGTTCTTGAGAAAGGCGGTAGTAGAAGACACTGTCCAGGTTGAGTGGGTGGTCATGGCACCTGGCAGCTCACTATGATGAGTTGCATAACAGGTGTGGATGCAGGAAGAAATCCACTTGGAGAGTCGCTGGGATGAGACAGGTACTGTTGCTCTGGGTGAGAACAGTGATGAGCAAATGATGGTAGCGATGGCGGTGGATATGGCATGGTGGACAGCATATCCTGCCACCCGGGGTGCACCGGACTGGAGCGCTGCGAAAAGAACATGCTTGGGCACTCAGAGCCATGTTCACCATGTGTTGGGGGCTTGGTGCAGGAGGTGCACAATGATGCCAAGCAACAGAAGAGGCACAGGAAAGTTGGCAGCCTTGAAAAGAAGTCGGTGCCAAGAGGACCCGGTGCATGGATGTATGGTACCGCTTTGGCCATTCTCTTTGGTGCCACACGCTTTGGTGCAGAGGGTACTGGGGAGTCACTAGCCTGGTGTCGTTGCAGTGTTGTGGTAGTCTGCGCCCAGGAGTGGGTGGCATTTTGACTCTGGATTTACGAGGCGACGCCGAGCAGTGCAGGGATCACGATCAGTGCTGCTGGGTGCCGAGGGCAGAGCCGTTGTCCTTGTGCGTGTAGCACGTCACCTTAGCCATTGCTTGGGCTCAGTATAGCCAATGGTGCCGATGCTGGTGCCGGTGCCAAGCGTTTGCATCTCGGCTCCAAGAGTGCTCGTTTGAGCAGTGCCACTAAAGACGGGGCCGGTGAGCACACAGTGGCCTTGCCTTCTGGCATGGCACATGAAGACGACAGTGGAAGCCAGGAATGGGTGGTGGATGAGCCTAGCTCTGTGGCAGGAAATCCCAAAGAAACCTGGAGGCACTTAGAGTCCAGACCCTTAGACTTAGCCATTGGCTCTTTAGCAGGTGGCTTGTCAGGGACCGCCAGCTGTAGGGACTTCTCGTAGAGAAATGTTTTGAGCCGACTGGCTCGGTCCCTGCGGGCTCTCACTGTGAGGCTGGAGCAGTGAACACAGAATTGCGTCTGACGGCCTCTGCCTAGATGCTTAATACAGGACGCATGGTCCTGAGAAACCAGCATGGCGTCCTTGGGGGATTCACACCACTTGAAGCCCGGGGAGCCCAGCTTCGCCGTGACGCAGCAGCTAAACTAACTCTAACAGGGCAAAGCACTGGGTCTGCTTAAGGGCTAACCTAACTGTAAACTAACTCACTCCAACTTGCTTTGCAGAGAGACACGACGTTCCGTCTGCAGCTGAGCACAGTAGAAAAGGAACTGAGGAGTCCATGCCGTGTACAAGCCAGAGAGCACGAGGAGGTGCTACTACACATGTGCGGTACAGGAACTAGAGCTATGGAAGAATCTCTAAGCACTGGCACGAGGACGCACTGATGCCCAGAGTGGAGCACCCACAGGGACACCACTCGAAGAGGAAATTTTAGTTACATTTTCCGTAAGTACAGTACAGAGAAAGTAAATAGAAATAAATACAGTAAACACAGTGTGAGTTTACAGAGTACAATACGACTGTTGTTGGTAAATAAATTACTCTGAATACATTTTAATTGTTTCTTAGTATCTAATCTTGTTTTTCTTTAGTGTTAGGCATGGCTAGATGTACCTCTCTATTATCCAGAATATTGGAGTATCAGCAACCTCCCAGTCCTGGGGCTGCCAGATACAAAAGTGTTTACTGGAGATAAGGTCCAGCAGGACAGCTCTATCAGTGGTTATTAACCAGAATGGGCAGGGCTGCGTATCTACCCTCTGCTTGTCAGAAGCTGGGAATAGTAACAGGGGAGGGATCACTTGATGGTTACCTATTCTGTTCATTCCCTCTGGGGCACCTGGCACTGACCTCTGTCGAGAGACAGGATACAGGGCAAGATGGACCTCTGGTCTGACCCATTAGGGCCATTCTCATGACTACACACTGCTATAAAGATGACACTATATGTTACACATTGAAAAATGGGGGGTGGGGGTAAAAGGGAGGGATGCCTCTGTGGGACGCATGTGGGGGTACGGTAAATGGCGTAGAGAAAAGGAAGTGCGTGCTGCCTGGTGCCATGACTTTTAATTTCTGTGCTTTGTGGGTTGTCAGCTAAGTTGCATGTGTGGCAGCTGGAACAGCTTTCCAACAAAGGGGTTTGTGAGTGAACCGCCTCATTCTGAAGGCTGAAGTGCTTGTGTGCCAGGCTAAGAGGGGACCAGAGGCGTGCTAGATCTGTGGCAGAGGGGGTGCAGGCAGGAGGGTGCTGGGGCTTCACTGGCAAAAGACCCCCAAGCTGCACTAACACAGTTCCGGAGTGGCCACTACAAACACCCTAGCACAAGCCCACCCCCCTCTTGCTCTAAGTCATCCCTCTGAAGCAGAGAGCAGAAAACATCTGAGCATCAGTTTAACTGAGCGAGTGACTGAAGGGCCCTGAGGAAAGAAGGGGAGGCAGGGGCTGAGGCATGATCTCCAGCCATAGGGGTGGGGGGCACTCAGGAGGCAACTGAGCTGTTACACAGCACGAACTTTGAAACGGCCAACAGAATTTCACCAGGTCCTTATTTTTCACTTTCCTCAGCCAAACTCCAGCCCCAAGGCCCTCAGCCAGCCTCCGTCCCCAGCTCGCAGTTGCAGGGATGCACTTTCTGCCATGCACCCATGGCCAGGGCCACAGGCAGATGGCCAGCTCCCTTCTGACCAATGCACTCCTTGGACTGGAAGCTGCTCCATCAGTCTATTGAGATGTTCATTTATAGGGCTCACAGTTAGCGTGACCCACTCTGGTCTATGTCACAGTGAATGCAGAATTTACAAAATATTGCTGCTGTCTGGTGGGGCCATACACCAGTGCCTGCCCCCTCCTCGGTCACGCCCCTCCCATCTGAGCCTCCTCCCTGGCCAAGCAAAAAGCCAGAGCAAGCTGGGAGCTGTAGACCTACTTATCCAGGATGGGGACTGAGAGCAGCCAATGGCCGGTGTTCCTGCCCTGCGGGACCCCTGCCCACAACAGCTGGAGGGATCGTAGCTTCCAACAGCTGCCCATGCATGCAGCTCTTAGGCCAGTCCAGCTCCTGCTGGGAGATGGGGCCTCAGAAGCACAGCCTAGCCATGGGAAAAGCCACGTGGCCAGGTAGCTGTGAAGAGCTGCGGATCCCTGCCCTGGGAGAGGGGTTGAGGGCAGGAACACAAGCCAGGGGCTGCTCTTGGTCCCTCCACCCAAGACAGGTGGCTGGTCTGTTGAGGGACATTCCCTGCTGTCTGGGCTCCCAAGCTGGGCTCCAGCTGCCAGCCTGGGGGAAGCAAAGAGGTGGGGGCAGGGGAGGCTCATGGTGAAAATCTGGTGGGTGGCTGGTCCCCTGATCCCCCAGCTCTCCATGTTCCAGCACTGATGCCACGCACCTGTCCTCAGAAGGCCCTGTGCCTCCTCAAGGCACAATCTCTCCCCATGTTCCCTTTGTGCAGTATTGCCCCAGAGCCAGCCTGCACCTTCTGGGGACACCCTGGCCCTGATACTCTAGGAAGAGACCTTAGGACTCAGCCAGCTTAGAGCAAATGGCCTACCTGAGTAAGGTCACTAGCACATGGGCTGAGGAGCCCACGAATACAGATGTAGGTTGTGAGGCTAGTGCTCCAGGGTGACCCTAGAGCAGCGGTTCCCAACCTTTTCGAGACAGTCACCCATTTTGACAATTCAGTAAGACTTTGTGTCCCAAGACAAGTCAAAAACAGTGGGGGGAGGGATGGTTCTCCCCGGGAATTTTTTTTTTTAATCAGTCTTGATTCTCCCCCTTCCCCCACCCCCAGGCTCAAACCCGTCACAGCCCCAAACTTCACCCCCATACCTCACAGGAGTGCCACTGCTGCCCCCCTACTGCTCCTTCACCAGGGCGCCGCCACCACCACTGCCTCCTCCGTGTGGCTCCCCCAGCCCTCCTACTCCCTTCCCCCATCAGCAGCACGAGCAGTTGCCTGCCCTGCCACACTGAAATGGGACTCAGTTTAATTGGTTTAATGGCGGGATCCCTCCTGCCAGCCACTAAGCCAATTTAATTGAGTTCCATTTCAGCGTGGCAGGGCAGAGACTAGGAGCCAGAGGAGTCAGCAGCAGCAGTTGGAGCTGCAAATGGCTCCTTAAAGAGCCACATGTGGCTCTGAGCCACCCTTAGAAAACTAATGACAACCATGTTTGGGTCCCTTCCCATAAGTTGGGAATCCCTGCCCTACAGTCTTTGCTCAGCTTGGAACAGGACTGAGCACGGCAAACTCTTGCACATAGCAGGGAGGTTCCCACTCTGCAGCTACATCAATGCTGCCTTGAGCAAGGCACTTACAGAAACCAGTCCACCGCAATGATGAGTGTGATGTCCTCGGTTGGCAGCCCCACGGATGTCAGCACAATCACCATGGTCACCAGGCCGGCCTGTGGGATGCCTGCTGCTCCAATGCTGGCTGCAGTGGCAGTGATGCTGTGTGGGAAGGGGGAGAGGCAGGAAAGCACAGTTATCAGCAAGACAAAGAAAGGTGTAGGACATGCCCTGCCAAAGCGTCAGGTCTGCATTTAGTCAGCACCACTCCTGCCGCCCTGGAACCGAGTGAGATCTTTACCTTTGGCATCAATGGAACAGGTTCGAGCCCCAAACTTGGTTCCACAATTACTTTTTTTAATCTGTCTTTTTTAACTGCATGAAAAAACCCAATGGTCAGCCATTCCAGCTGGAAAGTTACACGCTGAAAGGGTAGGAAATGCCTGCTTGCTGGTGGCCCAGCTCTGCCCCTGTGTCTATTAGCATGATAAACTCTAATTACATAGCCATGCACTATGTCTTTCCCAGGAGTGCACTGCAGCCAGTGCAAAGGATGGGTGAGGCTCAGGCACCTTCTATATTCAGTGTTTAGCCCCTGCTTCATTCACTGTTGCCATCAAGCCCTGTGCTGAATGTGAGCTGAGAATGGGGGTGGTCTCTGTGGCAGACTCACTGTCACAGGATTGCCAGGTGTCCGACCAAAAAGGGATTCTTTCAGCTCCAGTCAGCCATTAAAAGTCCAGCTGGTGGCTCCTTGCCTGCCCTGGCTTCTCACTGGTCCCAGAAGCAGCTGCCAGGTCCCTGTGGCTCCCTAGGCACATGAACAGCCAGGGACTCAGAGACTCCAACATGCTGCTCCTTATCCCTCATGTCAGCTCTGCAGTTCCCATTGGCTGGGAACTGTGATCAATGGGAGTTGTGGGGGGCAGGGACTCTGGGTGCAAGTACAGCATGTGGCGTTTCTTTGGGCACCTAGAGGCTGCAGAGATCTGGCGTCCACTTCTGGGGAGGCGCAGTAAGTGCCGCCATGACCTCAACCCTGCAGCCCAGCCCTGAGCCCACTGGCACCACCCCCAGCCAGAGCCCACACCACCTTCTGCACTCTCAATCATAGGTGCTGACTCTGTGGGCACTCTGGCACTGGCGCCCCAAGGGGGAAAATTAGTAGGCATGGAGCACCCACCAGTACCAAGCTCCCACTCTGCCCCCTTTGCTCTATGCCTCTTGCCCACTAGTGACCCTGATAACCAACTCACCCTCTGCCCTCCTAGCCTTTCCAGAATGCTCTGACCAGCTGATTCACTGTATTCCAAAAGCTCCGGGAGAGCGAGGAAGGAGGCAGAGTGGGGTCTTTGGGGAAGGAGTGGACTTGGGATGGAGCAGGGAGGCAAGAAACAGAGCAAGGGTGAGGTCTTGGGGGAAGGGGTGGCGAGGGCTACAGCATGTCCAGCTAGAGGGGAAGCCAGCACCTATGCACTGAACCCCTTGGCCCCAACACAGAACCCCCCATGCTCTAAACCCCTCATCCCTGGCTCCACTCCCAGCTGGAGACCACTACCCCTTCTACACTCTGACCCCTTGGACCAAGCCTGGAGCTCCCCTGCACTCAAAACCCATCATCCCCAGCCCCACACCAGAGCCTCCAGATGAATAACAGACTTATGAAGGGGCAAAATTACAAAGAACAAGGCACAAAATGAGCTCAAATTAGCTGAAGACATAAAGGGCAACAAGAATACATTCTATAAATATATTAGAAATAAGAGAAAGGCCAAGGACAGAATAGGACTATTACTTAATGAAGCAGGAAAAACAATAAACAGAAAATGTGGAAATGATGGAGGTGCTTGAAGACTTCTTTGTTTTGGTTTTCACTGAAAAGGTTGGTTGTGATTGGATACCTAAAATAGTTAATGCTGGTAAAAATGAGGTAGGTTCAGAAGTTAAAATAGGAAAAGAGCAAGTTAAAAATTTGTAACAGAGAAGTAGCTGTGTTAGTGTGTACTCCAACAAAACAAAGCAGCAGAAACGTAGCATTTTAAAGACTAACAAAATGATTTATTCAGTGATGATGGATCTGAAGAAGTGGGTCTGTCCCACAAAAGCTCATCACTGAATAAATCGTTAGTCTTTAAAGTGCTACATTTTTGCTGCTTCATTAATTTAAAGATTATTTAGCCAGCTCAGATGTCTTCAAGTCCCCAGGGCTTGATGAAATGCATCCTAGAATACTCAAAGAGTCGAGTGAAAGGATATCTGAGCAATTAGTTATTACCAGCCAACTTGGACTTGTAAGAAACAATTCATGTCAAACCAACCTAACAGCTTTCTTTGATAGGATTACAAACCTAGTGGACAAGGGGGAAGTGGTAGATATGATATATCTAGACTTTAGTAAAGCATTTCATACAATCTCACATGACTTTCTCATTAGTAAAATAGGGAAATACAACCTAAGATGGGTGCAACACTGATTGGCTAACCATTCCCAGAGAGTAATTATCAATGGTTCACAGTCATGCTGGAAAGGCTTAACAAGTGGGGATCGGCAGGGATCAGTTTTGGGACTGGTCCTCTTCAATACCTTCATCAACAGTTCAGAAAATAGCACAGAGAGTATGCTTATAAAGTTTGAGAATGACAGCAGACTGTGAGGGGTGACAAGTGCTTCGGAGAATAGGATTATAATACAAAACAATCTGAACAAACTGGAGAAAAGCTATTTAGGCTGAAGTTCAACAAAGATAAACGGAAAGGCTCCACTTTGGAACAACGTGTTTCACACATGCAACATAGGAAATGACTGTTTAGGAAGGAGCACTGCAGAAAGGCATCTAGTGGTCATAGTGGACCACAAGCTAAATATTAGTCAACAGTGCGACACTATTGCAAAAGAAAAAAAACCAAATATCATTCTGGAATTTAGCAATAAAAGTGTTGTAAGCAAGACAAGGGAAGTAATCCTTCTGCTCTATTCTGTGCTGATTAGGCTTCAGTTGGAGTATTGTGCACATTTCAGGAATGATGTGGACAAATGGGAGGTCTATAGAAGGACAACAAAAATGATTAAAGAGCTAGAAAACATGACCTGTGAGTGAGAACTGAAAGAATTCCAGAGTAAACAAACTCCAAAGAGAAGCCTGAGATGGGACATGACAACAGCTCTCAAGTACCTAAAAGGTTGTTACAAAGAGGAGAGAGAAAAATAATTCTCCTTAACCCCTGATGATAGGACAAGAAACAATGGGATTAAATTGCAGCAAAGGAGGTTTAGGACACTAGGAAAAACTCCTTAACTGCAGAGATGGTTAAGCGCTGGAATAAAGTGCTCAGGGTGGTTGCAGAATCTCTGTCACTGAAGTTTTTAGGGGGGTTGGACAAACACAAGTCAGGGACGGGCTAGGTAAGGAGTAGGGAACCTATGGTCTGCGGTCTGGACCCAGTCCAAGGGTTGCCAGGATGCAGCTCCCCTTCCTAGCATCTGACCCACTGCAGGGTAGGGTGTGTGGAGCCCCAAACCTCGCAGACTGCAGTAAGGCCAGCTGGGGCCAGATCCGGCCCCCAGGAGCCTGGGGGAGGGTGGGGAAGAAGCAGATTCACATGTTAATGCTGCAGTCGCAGCTGCTGCTCTGCCTCCCCATCCCTCAGCTGGGAGAATGGCAGTGCTAAGCAGCACTGTCTGGAGATGGTTTCCCCCCTGCTGCTCTGATTGGGTGGAATTGTGGCCAATCAAAGTACGAGAGGACAGTGCCTGGAAGCAGCAGGGGACATGGAGCCACATGAGCCCTCAGGGAGTTGTGTCAGGTAAGCACCCCACCCCCACTGCCCAGACTCTCCACCCCCACCCCACTCCTGCACCCCACTCCTATGCCCACCTCCCACCCCCAGCCTGCTCCTGCACCCCAGCTCCACCCAGACCCCCTTCCCAGCCCCCTCCTTCACCCTGCTCCTATCCCCACCTTCCACCCCAGCCCACTCCTGCACCCCACTTCCACCCAGACCCCGTCCCCAGACCTCTCCTGCACCCCACTCCTATCCCCACCTCCCACCCCCAGCCCGCTCCTGAACCCTGTTCCTATCCCCACCTTCTACTCCCAGGTCACTCCCGCACCCCACTTCCACCCAGACCCCCCCTTCCCCAGCCCTCTCCTGCACCCCACTTCCACCCAGACCCCCTCCCCAGCTCACTCCTGCACCCTACCACTCTCCCAGACCTCCAGCCTGCTCCTGCAACCTCCCTCCCACCCAGACCCCACACCCCAAGCCCACTTCCTGGCAGCCCCCTCTCACAATGAACCCCAGAACCTGAGGAAGTGGGGAGCCACAACGCTACTAGCCCTTGTCCCCTGCAAACATTCTGTTGCTTGGCTTTCGTAGGGCTCACTCTGCTCACCGCAGGGAGAGCCCTCACGTCTGAAAAGCGCAGATTGACCTCTGGCCTGGGGTAGAACTCCCTCCCAGCACATGGCTGGCACCAGCAGGCCCCTCTCTAGACTGAACTTGTTTCTGTCTTTTCTCTATCCCATTTCAAAGCAGAACAAGTGCCAGATCCAAGCCCTCCAGGTCCCCTGATGCCTGACAACTTCTCTGCGGCACAGATTCCCACTCACGGGCCCACTCACCTGATTGTAATGATCTGCCCAAAGTCAAGCTCATAGTTGTTGACTTGTGCAATGAAGATGGCTGCCAGGGCCTCATACAGAGCTGTGCCGTCCATGTTAATGGTCGCGCCCACAGGCAGAACGAACCTGGTGATACGCCTGTCCACCCCTATGTTCTCTTCTAAGCACCTGAACGTAATGGGGAGCGTGGCCGAGCTGGAAGGAAACCCCAAACACTGCGAATGAGCCCAAGCTCTGCGCCATGGAGACTCCCCTCAGCAACAAGCCCAGAAGGCTTCCGGACAGGACAAAGGGTGTGTCCTGGCCTGGTGCCTCCAAGAACCTCTGTAATGCAGGAGGGTGCTGACACCCTGAGCTTCTTGTCCTGCACAAAGGTCATGAGGACATTCTCCATCACTGAGAAGGGCCAGACAGCCTTGTGTGAGTGCACACGAGTGGGGGAAAGCGTGTGCTAGCACACTTGATCGTGCATGTGTCTGAGTGTACATATGCGATTGTGTCACAACAGGTGTAGGAGACTGGGCAAGCCCATGAGGGCATGTGAGAACGCAGGCGAATGCACGTTTGAGAGCCTGTGGGTGAGAGTGTGTACATGTGATTGTGTGCAAGTGTATATGTGAAAGTGCCTCTGGAATGTGTACGTGTGCATGTGAAAGCATGTGTGTGTGAGCCTGCCCTGTCCCCGCCCTCCCCACCCTCAACGTTCACACTCGCACAGGCATACACGCTCACGTATACTCGCACTCACACATGCACTCTGACACGCGCTTGTGTTGGAGTGCACATGTGAGGGTGAGTATACATGAGTGCATGTACACGTGTGAATGTGAACACTGGTGTGGTGGGGGTGGAGAAAGGACAGGGCAGGCTAAGCAGGCTCCCCTAGGCCAGGCCAGTAGTACACAAGTTCCGCCCCTGAGCTCAGGCAGTCCAGAGCCAGTGGCACAGTCCCCACCACTCATCTTCCCAGCCAGGTGCGTAACGCCCCTTGGACAGTTGGGACATACAAGAGGTGCAGGTGGAGGCAGCCTGCCCTCCCAGTCACAGCCCCGAGCCCAGGGAAACCCATGCTGGGCTTGTGCCTGTGTCCTAGGGCAAGGAGCTGGGTGGGACTCCCACACCATGGCCTGGTGGTGACAAGAGTTCAGCATCCACTGAGAACAGTGGGAGCTTCTCAGCATGCGGCCGATGGTATCTAATTAGCTCCCCAGCCCGCCCCCGCGGCGGCTGTGCCTTGCCCAGCACAGCCCGACATACCTGGAAGAGGTGCCCAGTGCAGTAATGAGGGCCTGCAGGAGGCCTACGATGAACACCCAGGGGTTCTTGTGAGTGACGATGAAGTACAGCAGTGGTAGGACGCACAGGGAGTGTATGAGCAGCCCCACGATGACGGTGAGGGTGTACATGCCCAGCTGGCCTCCCATCACGGCTAAGTCGTCCATCTCCAGAATCTTGCCAGCGATTAAGAACAAGATTCCGACTGGCGCGTACCTGTCACAGGATACAGGGACCGGAGCTCAGGACTGGCCCCCGAACTCGCACATAACTTAATGGGCTCCCCGTCGTGGGACAAAGTCACAAGCGGCTGGGGCATCCATAGACACTGGCCAGTCATGGAGACACCCGACGGGGTGATGGCTGACCCCTCCGGGAAGCTGCAGGGAGAGCAGAGAGCTGGCCTGTGGATTCAAATGACCACGCAATGTCTACTGGTCTGGCAGCGGCCTCAGTCCTCTGCTGACCGTACAGGGACTCTTGGACTCTTCCTCCACCAAAATCCACTCTGGGGGAGGGCAATAATTTCTGCAGCATGAGCTCCTCAAATCCCTTCCTGTCCCCTCCCACCCAGGCCCATGAGGACCCAGTGTCTTCCATGAGGGCCCAGTGTCTCTCCCCCCGCCCCACCCGCACTCCCCGCACCCCTGAAGGCAGCAGGAGCTCTGGCAAGGTACAGGTAGGAGCACCGGCCAAACACTGGCTACACAGATATTTGTATGTAAACACTTGTTGACATATCTGTGGGACTCGGAGGTGCCAGCATTGCTAGAGAGGCTGCAGTCAGGTCCAAGCAGAGAAGTCAAAAGGAGGGGCTGGTCAGAAAACATTTTGACTGAATTAGTTTGCATCAGCCCTTCCACCTTCATCCTGCATTGGGCCCTGTCTCCTCTGCTCCTCCATTCCCATCTCAACCGACCGGGCTTCCTTGCTAGGACTCCTGGCTCCCAGCCCTTCCTGCAGGCAGTCTCACAGGAGCCAGGCTCTCAGCCTGTCCCATGGCCACAGGACTCTCATCTATCCTGTGAACACAGAGCTGCCTCAATGGAAGAGGTGCCCTAGCCCCTAGACGGGGGAGATGACAGACAGGTGAAATGAGGGAAGTATCAGAGAGAAGAGTTTGGTCCTGCTTAGAGCAGGGGGCTGGACTCGATGGCTTTTTTAAGTCTCTTCCAGCTCTATTGTTCTATGATTCTGTGATAAGAGAATTATGGCTGTATGGGCACAGACTTAAGGTGCTCAGTGTTCCTCTCAGAACTCCTGGTTCCCACTCAGTGCTTGGCCTGTGGCTCAGGGGCTCACACGCAGGGTTGAAGACTCACCCCAGGGCCTCCCATTCAGGAGGACATGTGAGCACGTGGGTGAATGCACGCTTGAGAGCCAGTGGGGGAGTATATGTGAATGTGTGAGAGCCGATGTGATTGTGTGCTTGTATATGAGCATGTATGAGAGAGCCTGTGAGTGTATACAAGTGAGAGTGCCTCTGGGAATGTGCATATGAGTGAGAGGGCAGGTGTGTGAGAGCCTGCTTAGCCTGCCCCCCACACCAATGTACACACTCACCCATGCACACGCGCACACTCACCTGTACTCACACTCCGACAAGCTCATGTTGGAGAGTATGTGTAAGTGTGAGTATACGTGAGTGTGTACACGTGTGCGAGTGTGAACACTGGTGTGGTGGGGGTGGAGAAAGGACAGGGCAGGCTAAGCAGGCACCCCTAGGCCAGGCCAGTAGTACATGAGCTCAGGAAGTCCAGAGCCAGTGGCTGAGACCCCACCACTCTTCTTCCCAGCCAGGTGCATAACGCCCCTTCGACGACAAGTGCAGATGGAGGCAGCCTGTCCTCACGGCACTCAAGTGCTCACAATCAGGAGGCTCAGGGCTCCCGCTCAGCCAAGTGTTCTGGCACCTTGCTGTCCTGTCCCTTCCGGCCTCCCTGTGAAAGCACATTCCCCACAGGAGGCAACAGCTAGGGCACCCCTACAAAGCCTGTCCTGCGGAGATTTTGACCTGATTTGCCCCATGCTCCATGGCAGCGCTCTCAGCCATGGCTCTGTCCCACTCACCCTAGCCCTTGCATAGCACAGGCCAGAGACTTGCCCCAAGATAACTTCCACAGCAGATCACTTAGAAAAAAATCCAGCCTTGATTTAGAAATGGTTTATGATACAGAATCCCTCACAGTCACCTGCAGCGTGTATTGTTCCCATTGTTAATTACTCGCACCATTAAACATCCTTATTTTCAGTCTGAATTTCGATGTTTTCAGTGTCCAGCCATTGGCTTGTGTTAGATATTCTCTACTCAAATGAAGAGCCCATTCTCAGATATTTGTTCCCCATGTAAATACTTACAGAGTGTAACCAAGTTGCCACTTAATCTTCTCCTTGTTATACAAAACAGATGGAGCTCCTTGCGTCTGTCACTACTAGGCAAGTGTTCTGACCCTTCGATCATTTTCATGGCTCTTCTCTGAACCCTCTCCAATTTAGCAACATCTTTCTTGAATTGTAGACGCCAGAACTGGATACCCTATTTCATCAGCTGTCACACCAGTGCCAAAAACAGAGGTAAAATAACCTCTCTGCTCCTACGTGAAACTTTCCTTTTCATGTACCTAAGGATCGCATCAGATCTTCTCACCACAGTGTGTAAGTGACTCATGTTCAGCTGATTGTCCACTTCTATCATGATCCCCCAAATCATTTTTAGAGGCACTGCTTCCCAGGATAATGTTCCTCATCCTTTAGCTCTAGCCTGCAGGCCTTGTTTCCAGATGTATACTTTTATATTTAGTTGTATTAGACCATGGTTTCCCAAACTGGGGGTGGGGGATGAAGAAATTCCCGGGGGGGTTTGACAGTTTCTCAAAAATCAAAAGGGGTTGTGATGCCAAAAAGTTTGGGAACCACTGTATTAGACATATATTTGGCTTGCACACAGCTTCCCAAGTGATCCAAGTCTGTTCTCCCCGATTTGCATGTCACCTGCAAACTTTATTATTGATGATTTTGTTTTCTCCTAAGTCATTGACACAAATATTAAGGAGTGTAGGGCCAAGAACTGATCCCTGTGGGACTCCCACTAGAAACATACCCACTCAAATATTCTGCATTTACAGTTACATATCAAGACCTATCAGGTACATAAGAACAGCCACTGCTGGGTCAGACCAAAGTGCCATCTAGCCCAGCATCCCATCTACCAACAGTAGCCAATGCCAGGTGTCCCAGAGGGGGTGGAATGAAGACAATGATCAAGCGACATGTCTCCTGCCATCCATCTTCAGCCTCTGACAAACAGAGCCCAGAGACACCCTAACAGCCTTTTATGGCCCTAACCACCATGAATTTATCTTGCTTTTCTTTGAACTCTCTTAGAGTTCTAGCCTTCACAGCCTCATCTGTGCGCTGTGTGAAAAAGAACTTTTTTTTATTAGTTTTAAACCTGCTGGTTGTCAGTTTTTAAACTGTTTAGTGTATGCCATGTTCATTATACAGCTATCTAAAAGTTTATCCAAAAGGTCATTTGTTACCAAATATGGCTTCTTTCTTTTGGTCTTCACCAAGAAATACGATGAAAAAATGCCTAACACAGTGAGTGCTAGGGGGAAGAGGGTAGGTTTAGAAGATAAAATAAAAAAAAAAAAGAACAAGTTAAAAATTACTTAGAAAAGTTAGATTTCTGCAAGTCACCAGGGCCTGATGAAACGCACTCTAGGACACTGAAGGAGCTGATAAAGTAAGTATCTGGAAAGTCCTGGAAGTCTGGAGAGATTCCAGAAAACTGGAAAAAGGGCAAATATAGCTCCCATCTACAGAAAGGGGAATAAGAGCAAACCAGAGACTTACAGACCAGTCAGTTTAACTTCTGTGCCAGGAAAGATAATGGAGCAAGTAATTAAGGAATTCATTTGCAAACATCTGGAAGAAAATAAGGTCATAGGTAACAGCCAGCACGGATTTGTAAAGAACATATCATACCAAACAATTCTGATACCTTCCTTTGACAGGATAACAAGTCTTGTGGATAAAGGGAGAAGCGGTGGACATGGTATACCTAGACATTAGTAAGGTATTTGATACGGTCTCACATGATGATCTTATCAATAAACTGGGGCTACTATAAAGTGGGTGCATAACTGGCTGGATAACAGTTCGCAATCATTCTGGAAGGGCATAACAAATGGGGTTCCGCAGGGGTCTGTTTTGGGACTGGTTCTGTTCAATATCTTCAACGTTTTAGATAATGGCATAGAGAGTACACTTAGTAAATCCGCAGATGATACCAAGCTGGGAGGCGTTGCAGATGCTTTGAAGGATAGGGTCATAATTCAAAATGAATCGGGCAAACTGGAGCAATGGTCTGAGGTACGTAGGGTGAAGGTCAATAAGGACAAATGCAAAGTGCTCCACTTGGGAAGGAATAATCAGTTTCACACATACAGAGCAGGAAGCGACCATTCAGCAAGGAGTACTGCAGAAAGGGATCTAGGGATCATAATGGACCACAAGCTAAATATGAGTCTGTTGGAAAAAAAGCAAACATGATTCTGGGAGGCATTAACAAGAGTGTTGTGAGCAAGACCCAAGTAGTCATTCTGCTCTACTCTGCACTGATTAGGCCTCATTTGGAGTACTGTGTCCAGTTTTGGGCATCAAATTTCAAAAGGGATGTGGAGAAATTGCAGAAGGTCCAGAGAAGAAAAACAAGAATGATTAAAGGTCTAGAGAACATCAGCTATGAGGAAAGACTGAAAGAAGTGGGCTTGTTTAGTTTAGAATAGAGAAGACTGAGAGGGGACATGATAGCCGTCTACAAGTACCTAGAAGTGTGTTACAAGGAGGAGGGGGAGAAAGTTGTTCTTCTCAGCCTCTGAGGACAGGACAAGAAGCAATGGGCTTAAACTGCAGCAAGGGAGGTTTAGGATGGACATGAGGAAATACTTCCTGTCGGGGAGTTAAACACTGGAATAAATTACCTAGGCACGTTGTGAAATCTCCATCACTGGAGAAATTAAAGAGCAGTTTAGACAGACACCTATCAGGGATGGTCTAAGACAGTATTTGGTCCTGCTATGAGGGCAGGGGACTGGACTCAATGATGTTTCAAGGTCCCTTCCAGTTCTAGGCTATGTCTACACTAGCCCCAAACTTCGAAATGGCCATGCAAATGGCCATTTCGAAGTTTACTAATGAAGCGCCAAAATACATATTCAGCGCCTCATTAGCATGCGGGTGGCCACGGCACTTCGAAATTGATGTGGCTCGTCGCCGCGTGGCTCATCCCGACGGGGCTCCTTTTCGAAAGGACCCCGCCTACTTCGAAATCCCCTTATTCCTATGAGCAGATGGGAATAAGAGGACTTCGAAGTAGGCAGGGTCCTTTCAAAAAGGAGCCCTGTCGGCATGAGCCGCGTCAATTTCGAAGTGCCGCAGCCGCCCGCATGCTAATGAGGCGCTGAATATGTATTTCATCACTTCATTAGTAAACTTCGAAATGGCCATTTGCATGGCCATTTCGAAGTTTGGGGTTAGTGTAGACACGGCCCTAGTGTTCTATAATTCTATGGTCTTCTTCCTTAATTGTGGAGTCAGGCCTTTTGGACTAATCAGGTCTACATCTGCCCTAGCACTTTTGATGGTCATGGGTGCGGTGGGGGGTCGTGAAAAATACATTACATCAACAAAAATGCTGGTGTTGACAGTGCTGTGTCAGCAAGAGAAGCTCCTGCCCATACAACTAGTGCCACTCCTTAAGGGTGGTGTAATTATGCCAAAGGTAGGGTTTCGTCCTGTCAGCACAGAGCAGCCATGCGGTGAGCCTTACAACAGCACAGCTGCAGTGGTACGGCTGTGCCACTGACAGGCCTTTATTGTAGAAATAGCCTAGAGAAATATTCTGATTTCACAGGCATTCACATTGTTCAGATTCCATTTTTCCTCCCACCTGACATGGCTCACAAAGCTGAAAACAATTATAAAACTGTCCCTTTTAAAAGCACCAAGTATTTCTACCACCTGTTTGGCCTCTATTCTGTCTGCATATTATAAATGTGGTTCGTCACAATGACTTTTACCTCAGCTACCATTCATCTTTACTTCTGTGCTCTGTTCCCTGTTCAGCTGTTAGGGAAAAATCCTTCATGCTGGATGTAACACTTTTTTCGTTCACAGCCAAAACAAAAACAGTCATGTAGCATATTAAAGACTAACAACATAATTATTAGGTGATGAGCTTTCATGGGACAGACACACGTCTTCATGATCACCTAATAAATTGTTTTGTTAGTCTTTAAAGTGCTACGTGACTGCTTTTTTGTTTTGGTAGAATACAAACTAACATGGCTCTCTCTCTGTCTTTGTTCACAGCCTGGAGGCCAGTACCATTCCCACATTTTAAAGCTAACAGGACTCCTGGCAATTAGGAAAAGATGCCAGATTGCTAATATCTAGATCCAAGATTCAGTCATCCTTAAAACCAGAGTCTGATGAGCCTCTCTGCTCTGAAAGAGCTGCTCTAAACTCTCCTGTCTCAGGCTCAGAAACAGCACCCAGGGGTCCTGATACCAAACATTCTACTTCTGTATGGCACGTAATGCATTATTTTGGAAAACCAGGACAAATCCAAATCAGTGGAAGAATAACTGTAGACAAGTTAGCCTTTCAAGAAGGCAAAAGAATAGAAAACTAATACAGGAGTCAATCAAAAAAGAATCCAAGTACAGGGGAATCCAATTAATGGAAGCCAACATAGTTCAATAGAAAATTTATCTTCTTAACAAAAGTGATTTCATTCTTTGATGTGATTACAGCTTGGTTAATAAAAGTATCTGCAGATGTTACAAAACTGGTAAGACATCTGAATTAGTGCCACGTGGCATTCTAATTAAAAAATTAGCACTATAAAATATCAACAGAACACATGTTAAATTGATTAAAAAAAAAAAACTGGCTAATGGACTACAAAAAGATCTCAGCAAACTGAGTGATTGGGCAGCAAAATGGCAAAATGGCAAATGAAATTTAATGTGGCTAAGTGTAAGGTAATGCATGTTGGAAAAAATAACCCAAATTACACGTACTACATGATGGGGTCAAATTTAGCTACGACAGATCAGGAAAGGGATCTTGGAGTTATAGTGGATAGTTCTCTGAAGACATCCACGCAGTGTACAGCGGCAGTTAGTAAGGCAAATAGGATGTTAGGAATTATTAAAAAAGGGATCGATAATAAGACAAAAGATATCATACTTCCCCTATATAAAACTATGGTATGCCCACATCTTGAGTACTGCGTGCAGATCTGGTCTCCTCACCTCAAAAAAGATATATTGGCATTAGAAAAGGTTCAGAAAAGGGTGACTAAGATGATTAGGGGCTTGGAACGGGTTCCATATGGGGAGAGGCTAGAGAGACTGGGACTTTTCAGTTTGGAAAAGAGGCGATTGAGGGGCGATATGATAGAGGTATATAAAATCATGAATGGTGTGGAGAAAGTGAATATAGAAAAATTATTTACCTTTTCCCATAATACAAGAACTAGGGGACACCAAATGAAATTGATGGGTAGTAGGTTCAAAACTAATAAAAGGAAATTTTTCTTCACACAGCGCACAGTCACCCTGTGGAACTCCTTGCCCGAGGAGGCTGTGAAGGCCAGGACTCTATTAGGGTTTAAAAAAGAGCTTGATAAATTTTTGCAGGTTAGGTCCATAAATGGCTATTAGCCAGGGATAAAGTATGGTGCCCCTAGCCTTCAGAACAAGGGCAGGAGATGGATGGCAGGAGATAAATCACTTGATCATTGTCTTCTGTTCTCCTTCTCTGGGGCACCTGGCATTGGCCACCATCGGCAGATGGGATGCTGGGCTGGATGGACCTTTGGTCTGATCCAGTATGGCCATTCTTATGTTCTTATGACAATCTCAGAGAGTAGCTGTCAATGGGGAATTCATTAAATGGGGATATTTCCAGAAAGGTTTGGTACCTGGCCCAACACCGTTCACCATTAACGAAAACACCTGGAACAGAGGTAGGAGGAAAGTTGTGTGTTTCACGCTCGCAGCCTGCCCCATATGGTAACAGCTATGGGACCCCCCAACAGCAGCTCTCTGGTCCTCTAAGGAGGCCTCAAGCAGCGTCAAGGCAGGCATGTGCTGGCTCCCTGATATAACAACAAACAAACAAAACCCAGCTCCCACTTGTGAATGAAAATCTTATCCAGGCTTCTCCCTCCTTCTCCATTTCTTTTCCCTGTGCACGTCACCTTTAAAACTCCCTCCCATCTCTCATCAGATCTCCTTGCCCCACCCACCCCGCTCCTCACCAGATGATAATGGCCACCAGTCTCATGATAGCTTCATTGAGGCAGTTGAAGAACTCCTGCAGGGCCCGTCCCTTCTGCTGCATGCTGCCAATCACCAGGCCAAAGCACACGGAGAACACCACCAGCCCCAGTGCATTCACTCCATTGGCCGAGCCAGGGACGGGAATGGTCTCCTCAAAGCTCAGCACTTCCTGAAGGCTCCCAGGGATTCGTGTGACGTTCTCTAGGGTGCCAGTGACATTCTCGGGCACAGAAACCTGCAGGTTGGCAGTGGTCCCAGCGGTGATATTGCTGCTGTGGAGGATGGTTCTGGTGAAGACCCTGGTGCTGTACTGTGTCTTGTACTGAAATGATACACAATTATGAGCTGTGCCCACAAGCCTCTGAACAATAACCCTGCACCTCTCCACAGCTGCTGAGCAACATTTAGTGCCAGAGCTAGAAAGAGGCAAAGAATTGAACTGAACTCCCAGGGACTTAACTGATAACTGCTTGGGCCTGCCTAATTCCTTGGCTCAATGCAAGGATTCACAGGTGTCTAGAATCTACCAGGTAAGGCTAGAAGGGACCCTCAAATCATTGGGCCTCACTTCCTGTATAGCACAAGCCCTTATATTCACTCAGGGTATGTCTACACTAAAGAGTTAGTCAGAAATAACTTATTCTGGAGTAATTATTCCAAAAGTGTCGTGTTTTGCTCACCCATGGCTCATTTACACTGGGGTCCTTTTCGAAAGGACCCTGCACTCATCAAAATCCCCTTATTCCTATCAGCTGATGTTTGCAGGGTCCTTTTGAAAAGGGCGAGCAAAAGGTGGGACTTTTGAAGTGCTGCGGCCAGCGGCATGCTAATGAGGCACTGAATATTCATTTCAGCGCCTCGTTAGTATTCTTTGATTTGGCCATTAGCATGGCCATTTCCAACTTTTTCATAAGTGTAGACACGGCCCCTGTCTACACAGCCTCTATTACAAAACACCTCTTCTGAAATATGCACTATTCCTTGTGAAATGAGGTTTACCAATTCTAAAATAAGCCAACCTCTATTTCGAAATAGCGGGTGCGTTGTGTAGACACAGTTATTTCGAAAGGGTGGCTGTTATTTCTAAATAACTTTACTGTGTAGACACACCCCCAGTTTCTTCTGTGTTAAGAGCAATAACTTGGGTTTAGCCAATGCAGAACTTCCAGGAAGCCTCTGCTTTGGATCTGAAGACAATTAAACAAGGAGAATTCACCATTTCCTTAGGTAGCTGCTCAAAATTCTTAAGTCTCTTACTGTTAAACATCTTCTGCGGGCTCAAATCATTTGTTCCAGACTCTCAAAACACCCTTTTTCAAATGTAAGTCCCAAAACGGGATGCAGCATTCCCCACTGCTGGTTACAGAGATGGAAACATCTCCCTGCTCCAATTCACTGCATCCATTTATCCCACCCAAGGGTCGCATGAGTCATCCCTGCCACAGCTTTGCACAAGAAGCTTAGGTTCTGGTGCTTGTCTACTATGACCCCTGGATCCAAGATCAGGCCCCCTGTTCCAGAGGCGTGGCCTGCATTCCTGTTCCTAGACATCTGACTTTGCATTTGACAGTATTACAACCCATTTCGTCTGAATGGGACCCGCTCACCATGTAACCCAGATGCTGTGCTACTTACCCTCAGGGAAAGAAGGCTCTTCTACAGCTCACCTGGGGATAACGCAATGGCAAGCAGTTGGAGTGGGGCATCCCATTTGTTGTCACTTTACACCCAAATGGCACCATTGGGCCAGATAAACAGGCTCCTGCTATGGACCCTTTATACTGCTCCTGAGTGCACAGGTGCTTTAAAGAGGTAGGGGAGCAGCCCCCAGGGAGCTCCCCTAGTTCACAGACAGCACAGAGCTGGCATACAGGGCCCCACATTGCCCCGGACAAGCCCTAGAGAGGAGCAAGCCAAGAGTAGGACAGATAGTGGCCAGAGCAGTTTGTGTTCCAGCAATTCCAGGCTGCTGACCAATCTACAGACAAAGGGGTAAGGCTGCCTGGGAGCTGATCTCATTTGTATTGGTGGCGGCAGCGGTCACTGAAGCACTGCATGCTGGGAGGTGCAAAGATGGCCCTGGGCTGCTTCTCCAGAAGGGGGCAATTCAGGAAGTAGTCTATTGTGCAGAAGCATAAAGCACAACACAGAGTGCTGGGCAGGCGGAAGCAGGCCAGGGAAACTGGTGTCCATACCTGTTTGAAGCAAGCTTCAACTAGGTTCGGTGGGAACATGTTCCTGCAGGAGAAAAAAACAAGGAGAAAGTTGCGTTACCATCTAGCTGAGAGCCAGGTCAGGAGGTCCAGCCTGATTCTCATGGTTAAGCACTGGCTCTAGGCAAGACAGTCAAGGTTAGTAAGAACTCAGTGCCAACAGCAGCAAGTCTCCTTTCAGGTTCTTCAGCACTTTTCCACATACCTCCAAGTGACAAATTTCCCTGTCTCTGGACTTGCATTATGAAAACATGGCTGTGCTCCCATGGGACAGCCTTGGGAGGCTTATCTGTGTGAATTAGGTTTTACGCAACTGTGGCTACCCAGTGTCCTAGGATCAGCCAAGTGAGAGAAGGAAAAAAACCCTATTAGACCATCCTCTCCATCTCCCTGTGGCCAGAGCAGGAATGTTCCCAGAGGCCCATTCTCTGGCACAGTCCAGTTTTAAGTGTTCCAAGCTGTGCAGCTTTCACTGCTGCCTGCGAGATGAGTTCTGCCTACATGCACGTGCCTGCTATGAGGGCCACAGCCCAAGCCATAATGGTCAAGACTTTGCTAATGCTAAAGCTGTGAGCGAGAGTCAGGCTTTGCTAACAGAATCTGGTACAAACAGGGCTAGTGGTATAAAACACCAAAAGGTGCAAGCCACAAACTGGGAGTACCTTCCAGAGCAGTGGTAACAGAACACCTCATGAAAAAACATCTTGGTGTCAACATTGCCCACAAATAACAGACATATACAGTAATCCCTTGAAATGCACGGCTCTGAGTTGCACTTAACTTGCATTGTGAGGCAAGCGCGACACAAAATCACGCTCCCCCCAGCCCTGTCTCAACCCCGCAGCCCGGCACGGCCCCGGTTCAAACACCCCCACTCAGCCCCACACCGCTCACATGCAGTTCCGGCTCTCCCTCCCCACCCATGAGCACAGGTCTGGCTCACCCCTCCCACCGCACGCACGCCTTCAGCTCACACCCTCCACCCCCCAACGTGGCTCCGGCTCAACCCCCTGCAGGACCGAGTGGCCCCAGCTCAACTCCACCCCAACACAGCCCTAACCCACCCACCCCCACTCCCACAGCCCCAGCCCATGCGAGGCTTAACCCTCCCCAGCTGCCCCTGCCAACCCCAGGACTTACCTTTCAGAAGGAGCTCCAGGTGCTCCTGCTGCTTCCTCAGCTGCAGAATGTGTGTTCTGCCAGGGAAAAAAAGTCGCCCCCGACTTATGCAAAATTCGAGGGTGCACGTAACTCAAGGGACTGCTGTAATCCCAGTTCAGGGCAGGGTCCAAACTGACATTGTGATAGATAGAGATTGAACCCGCATGTACGAGGTAAAGAGCAGTAACTAAGCAACAGGAGGTGGCAACCTGACACGGCAGCAGTGATATGTAAACTTGCTTGTACCTGTGTATAAAAGTGTACCCCAAACAGTTGTCTTGCTCTGACCTCATGTCACTGACTGAGTTGTGTCCGTTGTCATGGATGCAAATTCTTAGCCTAGCTGTACACATTTGATTTGGGGGACCTATTACTGTGCTTCGTTTACAATAAACCTGACCTGGTTCTTTGAGCCTAATGGGATCTGGTGGTCTTAGGGGGGGCTCTCTTGGAGTCTGCTGTGGTAGCTTCTTGAGCAAGCCAACACCACACACAGAGGGACCAAACATGTAGCCAAATGGCTACCATCACTGACAGAACAGGAGACCTGTCAGGACACCCCAACGGTGCCATCTGACTACTGCAACTCTAAATTAAAAAAAAAAAAATAGAAAGTGGACCAAAACATGCCACCATGGCTAAATAAGAGAGCAAAAGAGGTGATCAGAGACAGACATCTTTTAAAAATTGGGGTCATAACCTACTGAGGAAAAGAGAAATGAACACAAACTCTGGCAAGTCAACTATAAAAGTACAAGTAGGCCATCCAAACACAAATTTAAAGGACAGCTGGTTGTGGGCTTCAAATAAGAGCACATCAGAGGCACAAAGTCTGCCAAACAGTCAGTGCAGCCACTGACTGATGAAGGTGCTAAGGAAGCACTCGAGGAAAACCAAGCCATTACAGAGAAGATAAGTGAATTCTTTGCATCAGTCTTGACTGCAAAAGACATAGGGCTGATCCTCACACACGAGCCATCCATGTTAGGTGACAAGTTTAGGAACTGTCCCATACTAAGGTGTCCATCATGGGGCGGCTGCCCTGCTCCAGCTGAAAAGCAAGCTGTAGAGAGTCCGCACAGAGCTCTGACCAGTCAGGAAAGGGCTTATAAGTAGCCAATGAGAGTGGTGCTGGGGCAGCTCTGTATTTAATGAGCTGCTCAGCAGACGGGAGGCAGTTGGGGGTCTGACAAGGGAAGGTGCAGGGCGAGCTCCCAGTAAGAGAGGAAGCACCTGGAGAGAGCAGTGCTGGGCAGGCTCAAGGGAGCGGGAGAGAGGCTCCAGCCCGAGGCCTGATCAGTCGCCCCAGGAGCAAGAGGCAGTTAGAGGGGGACAGAAGGAAGGCATGACAAGGCTGTCGTCAGAGGGTCCTTGGGCCAGGACCCAGAGTAGTGGGCGGGCCTGGGCCCCCATTCCCCCTTGCATGGCATCTAGCCACACTGAGGCATGGCCTTTATAGACTCCAACCCACCCTGAGGTGAGGGGCTAGGCCCTGACTGCAGCTGGTCACAGTGGCAGGTGCAGGACTGCTGATACCCCCCGGAAGGGGGGCAAGAGATCGGCATGGACGGCACTGCCAGAGCACAGTGTCCAGAATAGGCTGCCATGGTCCACAGAGCGAGGTGGGTCCAGAACAGAGTGCAGAGACAGAGCAGAAAGACAGTGGGCAGCACACTGGCCAGGAGAAGCCCCCCTGCTGAGGAGAAGAGCTGATCCCCAGCGTGACCGGCAGGAGGTGCTGCAGGGCTAAGTCCCACACCCTGTTACAGGGTCGGTTTGGGCGCTTTCGAAACAAACTGATAAATTAAACGGTGTGAGACCCTTCTTGGAGGAAGGAGGTACCCTGGTGACAGATGACGTGGAAAAAGCTGAAGTACTCACAGGGAAGGTCGGCTCCCAGAATGCTGCATTAGGCAGCGCAGTGTGGGAAGGAGGTGGGCAGCCCTCCGTGGAGAAAGAACAGGTTAAGAACTATTTGGAAAACAGATTCACCAAGGGCAAGTCGTGCCTGACCAACCAGATTGCCTTCTCTAACAGGTAACTGGCTCTGTGGATATAGGGAAGTAAGAGAACATAAAATAACTTGATTTTAGCAAATCTTTTGATATGATCTCCATGCTATCCTTGCCAGCAAGTTAAAGAAGCATGGATTGGATAAATGGACTGTAAGGTGGATAGAAAGCTGGTGATCTTCAGGCTTAACATGTAGGGCTCTTTATTTGGTTGGCAGCAGGTATTAAGCAGAGTTCTCCAAGGGTTGGTTTTGTGGCAAGTTCTGTTCAACATCTTTATTAATGACCTGGACGAGGGGATGGAATGCATACTCAGCCATTTGCTGAGGATACTAAACTAAGAGGAGAGATAATTATGGTGGAGGGTAGGGATAGGGTCCAGGAGACCTAGCCAAATCAGAGGATTGGGCCAAAAGAAATCTCATGAGGTTCAACAAGGACAAGGGCAGAGTCCTGCATGTAGTGTGGAGGAATTCCAAGCACCGCTACAAGCTAGGGACCAACTGGCTAAACAGCAGTTCTGCAGAAAAGGATCTGGGGATTACAGTGGATGAGAAGTTGGATATGAGTCCAGTGTATGCCCTTGTTGCCAAGAAAGCTAATGGCAGACTGGCGTGCATTAATAGGAGCACCGACAGCATATCTATGGGGGAGATTATTCCCCTTTATTTGGCACTGGTGAGGCTGCATCTGGGAATACTGAATCCAGTTCTGGGTCCCCCATTACAGGAAGGATGTGGATGTACTGGAGAGTCCAGTGGAGGGTGACAAAAATGATTTGCAGGCTGGGGCACATGACTTATGGGGAGAGGCAGAGGGATCTGGGCTTATTTAGTCTAGAGAAGAGAAGCCTGAGGGAGGATTTGAGAGCAGCCTTCAACTACCTGAAGCGGGGGGTTCTAAAGAGGCTGGAGAAAGGCTGTTCTCAGGAGTGACAGAACAGGAGCAATGGTTTCAAGTTACAATGGGTGAGGTCTAGGCTGGATATTAGGAAAAACTATTTCACCGGGAGAGTGGTGAAACTCTGAAATGGGCTACCTAGACAAAGCCCTGGCTGGGATGATTTAGTCGGGTCTGGTTCTGCTTTCAGCAGGGGGTTGGACTCCATGATCTCCTGAGGTCTCTTCCAACCGTACGAGTCAGTGATTCTATGTTATTTCTACCTTCCCTTCTGGGTTGGTGTGTTTATGAATTTACTAATTGTTTTAATAAAACTACTGCAAATTCAAAATGTCTTTTTTAACTGTCAGAGTTGTAACCATGGCAGGGTTCCCGACCTCACAGGAGTTTTAGTAACACAGGGTCTGATCCTGGGAAAAGAATCCACCAACCCTCAGAGCATAAATTAGTAATTCTTAAATAATCAGTGTAATTAATATACCTCAGACAACAGAGTGTCTTGCACTTTACCACAGGCAGCAGCTCTGTCAGGCAGCCTGCCTCTGAACAAGCCAGTAAGACCCGTCATCAGCTGGACGTCTCTGCTTTCATAGCTTATTCAGGGACTGGTCTCCATGTGCAGAGCAGCGCAGGGGTTTAAATGCCTTTCAGTGCAGATGGTGACCTTACCGCAGGGGCATGTTCCTACTACACACTAACATATTCACTCACCTGACCAGGTCCATGAAGGCATCAGTTGTATGCACCTGCTCAATTTTGCCTTCTCGGTGCAGCTTCTCCTTGGACCCTTTGCCTGGATGAATGATGATCACCATGAGGATGCCGATGAAGACTGCTATGATGGTGGTCACCATGTAGTAGACTACAGCCCGCATCCCCATCTTCCCAGAGGCTTTGCCATCCAGCGAGGCCATGCCTGGGCAGCCACACACAGAACAAAGGTAAGAGCTCTTAAAGGGAAATCCTGAAGGGAGGCTTCGAGGATGTAAGGGAATGTGAGATGCAGGAAGCAGACTGTGGGGCTCTACAGGGATGCAAGATGAGGAAAAAGCCCGTGGGAGTGCAGGGACTACCGACTGAAGAAGGAACTAGTCGCCTGCAGTGGAAGCTTGGAGATGTCGGGGCGTAAGGCAGGTTTTGATATGCAAGGAGATATGGGATGGGGGGCGAGGCCTGGCTGCAGGAAGAGGTAGGGGCCTGGAATGGCTGCTGTTAGTAAGAGGGAAAGAGAGGCCCCTCTGAACAGCCTATGGACAACCAGTTTTCATAGAATACTAGAATCATACAATCATAGAATACTAGGACTGGAAGGGACCTTGAGAGGTCATCGAGTTGAGCCCCCTGCCCTCATGGCAGGACCAAGTACTGTCTAGACCATCCCTGATAGACATTTATCTGACCTGTTCTTAAATATCTCCAGAGATGGAGATTCCACAACCTCCCTTGGCAATTTATTCCAGTGTTTGACCACCCTGTCAGTTAGGAACTTTTTCCTAATGTCCAGCCTAAACCTCCCTTGCTACAGTTTAAGCCCATTGCTTCTTGTTCTATCCTCAGAGGCCAAGAAGAACAAGTTTTATCCCTCCTATCCCTTTTATCCCTTTGTAACACCCTTTTAGATACCTGAAAACCGCTATCATGTCCCCCCCACCCCCATTATCTCAGATTCACTGCGACCCTGCAATGTCCACACACACTTTGGTTGTGGGCACGTCCTCCTGATGCTGGAAGCTTATGAAGGTAAATGAATCCCGCCCAGCCCCTCTCTGCCACCTTCTCTATGTACCTGAAAGGCCTGGATCATGGGGTCTCAGCACTGGGGGCTGGAAGGACCATCATGCTTCCTCCTCCCGCTTCCCAGAAAGGCCTGAGACCTCCTGCTCCCCTGACCTCCACTCCAAGCCAGGCAGAGGACAGATGAGTCAGCCCCACTGGGCACAGCCACAGCCTTGGTCAGTGAGGGACCTGCAGCCACTATAGCGAGAGCTGAGTCTGTGGCTGGCAGTGCCTTGGCAGGGCGCTGCCATGGCCTGTAGGATGCTGACGGCTGCCAGCAGCAGGAAAATTCCTCACCTGTGACCAGGCTGGAGACAATGAGAGGAAGAACCAGCATCTGGAGCATCCGCATCAACAGCTCTCCTGGGAAGGAGAAATACTTGATCTGGCGATAGGTCATCTTGTAGGGTCGGAGGGCAAAGGCCAAAACGATCCCTGGGAAAGAAGGGAAACAAGATGGTGTCTGCCCCAGCAATACCTTTAAATCCTACCTAAAGCAACAGCACCTGCGGTGTGGGTTGCGGATCCTGCCCTGCTGCCTTCCCCAGGCACACTGGCCCAAGGGCGGGCCCTGCTGCTCACTCACACACTGCGTCTAGGGCAGGTACTGGACCTGTCTCTGCTAGCCTAGGGCTGCCAGTTTTGGCTGGATCTCTTCCAGGAGGTTTCATCACATGAGCTAATCTTTAATGAGAGATTGGCCTCCCCTGCGAACCGTTCCCCACGTGTACAATGCCACCTGCAGTCTATTTGTCCTCCCTCCTGGGCCCATCCACCACCATGCATGTAGGACCTTTGGTGGGCTCCTGGCCCTCCCCCTGCAATGGCACAGAACCAGGAGGTCCTTCAGTCATGCTGGCTCTTGCAGAGATGTGGGGATACCGTTAGCGTCATGGTACAAGCCCTCTGGAGACGTGGTGCAGCTGGGACCCTAGCCGCAATGGGCAACACAGCCTGAAAGTGCTGGGGTGCCAAACCCAATGAGCCTCCCTCACGAGTTCAGCACTACAGGGTGTCCCCCCATGGGAGCAGAGCCTCCAGCCAGCTCCCCAAGCTTGACAGGGTCCCCCCAGTTCCCTCCATTACTTCCCCCAAAAAGTGGGGTCCCGTTTCCTCAGCTGAGCTGCCTTTTAGCTCCTTATGGGAGGCTACAGGGACGAGAGGCACCTCCTCCTCCTCTGCTTCCTCTTGCTTCCTAGTGCAGCCATGGGCAACACAGCTCTTGCTCTGAGCTGAGGCTGAGAGCTCCAAGCCAACTTGGTGGATATCAGGTTCTGGGCTCCCACCCCATCTAAACTAAAAGCAGAAATGAGAGACTGACTTGGCGGGGGGGGGGGGGGGGGGGGGGGCTGAATTTGTGCAATCAAAGGGTTAAACACAGCCTCTCCTGTGAGCCATTGCCTGAGGAACAAGGAACGTTCCAGGCTTGGAGAATGGCCCTTGCCCAAGGGTAGGAATTCCAGGGGCCCTCCCTGGTAAAGAGGAGCCACACCAGGAGGGTGTGGGAGGGAACCAGCCAGCCCTCCGCAAAGGGGGAAGAGCACAGCTCTAAACGTCCCTGATGCACTCCTGGGGTTGCATTTCCAAGCATAACAAGAAGTCCTGTGGCATCTTACAGACTTGCAGACATTTTGGAGCATAAGCTTTCGTGGGCAAAGACTCGCTTTGCCCACAAAAGCTTATGCTCCACAATATGTTAGTCTATAAGGTGCCACAGGACTTCCTGTTGCTTTTGAAGCTACAGACTAACTTGGCTACTTCTCTCATGCTGGATTTCCCACCATGCAGCTCACCCGTGCAAACAGTTCTAGCTGACCTGCAACGCACAGGCCAGAGATGTCATCCCGTGAGCCTGCAGAGAGCCAGCTGAAGTGCTGAGCCAAAGTCAGTCTTTGTCCTGTTTTGAGCCAAAGGATCCAAGTGACAGAGTTTCTACCATGTCCTGGCAGAGTCACAGGACCACGCGCTGCCTCAGTTTCCTCCATGGGCAGCGTGGTTAAGGAGACTTGCCCCGGGGGGATGGGAGGCTCGTTGCATGTTTGCAAAGCTCTCGGGGAGCCTTGTTCTGCAGAAGTTAGGGTTCCCTTCTGAGCTGGCTGTTATGAGCTGACGCCAGGGCTCCTTGGCACATAGGCAGCAGGGCCTTGTGCCTGAGACTTTCATCTCACCCTTACTTTTCCAGGGCAGCAAACCCTCTGAGAGGAGAGGCAGCATGGAGCAGCTAATAACGCGCTGCATTTCCCCAGCAACACGATCAATTCCAGCCAAAGGGCCTCTTTGATGGAATAACTGCAGCTAAAGGAGCATTTAATGTTGTAGAGAAACCTTCCTGCCCAGCGTGCTCACATCAGCCACCATGCCTAGCGCAGAGCTGGCCGAAGAGCGTCAGGTCTGTGGGGCAACGCCTGGCTTGCCATTCCAGGAGGGAACCGCGTGCCGTACAGCAGGGCCCTGCTCCGTCATGGGGTCTGTGGACGCTCCTGTAGTGTAACGGATAATGGAGGCACCGAGCCATGAAGGGACTTGCCCAAGGGCACAGAGTGTGCTTGTGGCAGAGCCCCATTTCCCCCGCGCACTTCTGTAATCACCCTTTGGGTTGGCTTAATGAATCTCTCTGTGCAGCACAGCGCTGCCCTGCGCGCCCCTGCTCCCTACCTAGTAGCACAGCCGTGATGGTGAAGAGGACGAAGGCATTTCTCCGGAGAAAGCCCTTGGCACTGTCTTTGGTGATGCTGTACATCCGCTTCTTGGCCCGTGCTGCCCGCTCCTGCACTGCCTGTCGGAAGCGCTGCACCTGGCTGTTGGAGCTGAGCCTCTTGGCAGACCCCTCCTTCAGGAAGAGGCTGTTCACACGGCTCTGCTGCTCACTCATAATCAGATCGAGCCCCTGATCCAGGAGACACTAGAAGCTAGGAAGGAAAAGCAGAGTGGAGAAAGAGAAGGTAGCATATCATCGCCCTCCCCTTGTCAGTGCTCCCCAGCCCTCCAGCCAGCGCTGCTCAGGCTGACTGGGAAGCTGTTCTGGAAAGCCCCAGGCTGAACAGCATTTTGGGATCTACCAGTGTGGGTGCTGAATGACTTAGATTCAGACTAGTTTCAAAGCTACAGTGCAGAACAGTCACCTCTCCGAGGCGTGCTATTGGTCCAGGAACCAGCACAGATCCCGAGTTTGCAAGTCCAGCCAGGAACACTGTGATCCTCTTGTCCAAGCCCCCAAAGAAGTAGGCTTGGCAGGATTGGATTTTAATTGACAGATGTCCATAAACATCGCTTTCCCGTGACTGTAATCAACAAAAGAATTCTTGCCCAGTAACAGTGGACAGGACTGCCGCCCTCCTTCCCCGCCCGCCCATGCTGTGGGTCTGCAGTGATCCAGTGTCCCTGGTTCAATTTTCACAGCCCCAGCCCTCACTCTGAAAGCTGCAAAGCCCCCCTGTGTTGCTGCAGGGCCAGTGGCACCCAATCTCCACAGGTGCAAAATGCAAGGATGGCTGCAGCCTGGCCCAGCAAAGCAGGAACTTGCAGCCAGGATTAAGAGGAAGAGCTCCCCTCACTCCCACTGCTGAGTGGCTCTGTCCTGTTCAGCAGCAGAGAGGCCTCCTCCACAGCAGGGACTCTTCCTACTTGCTCTGCCCTTTCAAGATTACTGGCTTCCCTACACCCTTGTGACTTCACAGATCCAGTGTAGCAGGGTCTTGTGACCAGGCAGCTCCAATGTGATGGCCCTGCTCACTCACCAGTCACAGGCATGGAAACCATCCCTGGGCAGGAGCTGTCGAGGAACAGGATCGCTCCCTATGGGCAAGATCTCATTCTCCTTGCAGCCCTGGCTGGGGGCTCTGCTCTGCAGCCCCCTTGGCATCCCATGCCTGGTTTTCCTAGGCCCCTGCCCTATGCAGGGAGCCCTCAGGAGCCCAGCTCTTAACACTGGGATTCCCCTAAGCTAGTGTTTCTTAAACTATGTTCCGTGGAACACAAGTGTTCATGAACAACTCATAGGTGTGCCGTGAGCATTTGACACTTTTTTGATACCATACACTGATGGTCTACATTTTCTGTTATTAAAACCAGAACCAAATGTTACTTCTTTACTACTATGGGATCCGATTAAATTATTTTATTTTGGTTTTGCTGTGTATGTTTCTATTCGGGGGGCGGGGGGGCTTTTTGTTTTTGTTTTTTTTTGGGGGGGGAGGACGTCTGACAACAATTTTTTTGAAGAACATTTTCAAACTTTCCACATAAAAATATTATTGTTTGGTGTTCCATGATCTCAAAAAGTTTAAGAAATGCTGTCCTAAGCTGTCAGAACTGTCCTAAGCCCAGCCCTGGCCCCTTATTTCCAGCCGTTGCACAAATAAAAAGAGTTAAAATGAAATATATTAAAAAGATAACAATCCATATTGTCAAAATCAGAAACAAATGGAGCTCTACCAAACCCATAGACAGCACAGGCCACAGAGCTTCCCCAGGCTCATTCCAAGAGCAGATCTATTTGGAGAGAGAAAAACAGCACAAGAATGACTCTGGGGCACAACGTTCAATTGTCTCTACAGCAAGGAAATCACTGCAATTCTGCCAACCCCACTGGAGAGGAGCCTCTTCCACAAGTACCACAGAACAGACACAGCTTCTTCCTAGCACAAGAAGCTCCCTGAGGAGTCAAGGAAGATTCAGAAATAAGTCCATTCAAAATGCCTCGCAGAACTCTAACATACCTGCTGCTACAAGAGGGGTCAGCAATTCCTTTCTCACCCAGAATTCTGCAGCTGCAATGAGCAGGCTCTGGTGCGCCGTGGGTCCCCTGCAGCCCAGGGTGGAAGCTAAGATACAATCCGAGGATAACACTATAAATTTCACAAGAAGCATGAACACATGCCCAGGTCCACAAGCATTTGAAGGGCCAAGAGCTTTGCAGACAATGCAAGCGGGGAGAGGCCTGTTACGTAATCCATTTCACAAACTGAAGTTTTATTTCACTGAGCTGCCCTGCTTCTCCGGATCTCAGAATGACTCCAGCTACAACAGACGACTGAGTGACACCTACGTAGTCAGCAGAGTCTTATGCATTCTGTGAGCTCTGTGGTAAAAGCCAAACAGAAATCTCTCTGGCAGTTGGTGTTAACCTCAGGATTCGACCATTCAGAAGGCAGTTTACAGAGACCTGATTCTTTAAAAAAGGACCAAGCAATTTTCTCCACTGACTGGGGTGCAGACATTGCCGGCAGGATGTGATCAGCAGAATTTGCACAGTCCAAACCTAGCAACACCCAGAGGAAGCAAGGCAGGCGAGTCACTGCTGGAGAAACAAGTGTACTTTTGAAGGTAAAGATTGGTGGGGGGCAGACGTACTAGTCTGTATCCACAAGAACAATGAGAAGTCCTGGGACACCTTAAAGACTAACAGATTTAATTGGGCATAATCTTTCATGCACAGAACCCCAACCTCTATAGGACTCCTCATTGCTTTTGAGGATAAGGCACTGGATACAAGTTAGGAAAACAGACTCAATTTGCACTGCCTTATGCAAATCAATGGCCTTAACGATAATCCCTGTAGTTTAGTCTCTGATATAAAACACGGAATTCACAAAACTCTGTCTCTTCGGGGTGGGGATTGTCTATTCTCCAGTGCTGGTACCGTGCTGAGCACAATGGAGCCTGGACACTCAAAGGGGACTCTTGGTGCTACCACGATACAGAGGAAGAGAGACGGATTCTGAGGTGAGCTAGACATGGCTGGAAGAAAAGCGATTTTAGCCAAAGTTTATGCGATCTGCCTGTTTTGCACATTGCGGCCCAAATTCACATTCAAATCCAGCCTCTAGCTGTAACCATGAAGTGAGCGTCCCTCTTCTCTGCCCGCACTAGGACACCAGGAGAGGGGCCCAGTGGAGAAGGTGAGAATGAAGCAGAGTTTAGACTGAGATGAACCAGTCTGACCAAAAGACAATGCTGCTTCCCCAGATCTCAAATCTTGGCCCAACTTTCAAGCCAAAGCTTGTGAGAGTCTCAGTGACAGTGATATTCAGATTACTGTTCTCTTTTCATTATCTTTCCTCTGCACTTTCTGATCCCAGTCTGTATGCATGAGCTGCAGTCACTTTGAAACAGCACTATGGGATAGCTGCCCAGATTTTTCCAGCACGTACTGATACACAGCATGCTGGCAGGAATAGGTGCCCAGTTATAATGGCACATGGCTGTGTTGTAATCCATGCTCCTTTTCTCTCCTGCTTTTTAATTTTGTGCAGCACTTAGATAACACAGGCAGAGAAAAACAGTTGCTCTGTGCACACAACACACCTCCATTTGTTGTCCTGGGACAGAAGAGAATGTGCCTCAACCTGTTTACTCCTCCTCTTCCCCACCAGGACAGGGGAGCTGCTAACCAGAAAAGTAAATCCCCAGTGGCCGAAGCTGCTTCACCTTAAAGAGAGAGGTTGTTCAGGGGGATCAAAAACCCAGAACAACCAGCATAGCAGGGGGTCTCACTGCCCCTGGCAAAAGATTCACTGTCAGTAACGACAACTGTGGTCAGGCCTGACAAACTCACTACATGTAACATGTTGCTGTCGTAATATTTATCCAAATAGTATCTTGCAAAGTAGTATATAAAAACTAACACAGAGATCATGAATATCATCACATGGGATATATACAAATTGTGTGTAAAGTATTATGTACATAGGAGAAAAATGAGTGTGTTTCGACTAAGCACTACTAATGTGTTTAGTCTAAGCACAATCCAAGCAGAGCTGATGAACAAGTCTCTCCTAGACCAGGGGCCTGTGAAGTAGGGGGCAGGCTCCCTCGGGGAAGGGCATGAAATTTTGTAAGGGGGGCACTGTATGATCGGCTGCTAGGTCTCAGGCTTAACCATCTTGTTAAAAAAAAATTTTTAAATATATGACTTTTTATGTATGTGTCTTCACATTTACATACTGATTAATAACATTTTTGTATTATACAAACTTATTTTCTTGCACATTCCAAAAGGTTGTTGGGTTTTGTTTTTTTTTCATATGAGCAAAACTAAAATTTTCATCAGTTTGGATTACATCAGACAAGTTACGGGGGGGCGGCGTGGAAGCTCTGCTAATTCAAGGGATGAAAAGTGGGGCCCAATGTAAAAAGTTTGCTCACCCCTGTCCTACACAGAGGAACATTCTTTTGTCCATTTGCCTCCATCTCCATTGTAAACTGAGCAAGGTGATGCCAAAGAGAATGAAAGTACATCTACACCTAAGGTAAACAAAGTGATTAAGCCAATTTAAAAAGAAGATTGTCCAGAGGGTGAGGAAGACAGCATGGCACCAGCTTCCTGGAGCATTAGCAGCATGGGAAAAACTCATCAGCTGGGGATACACTTAAGAAGAATTCCTGTCAAAGGTTTATTGGACCATAAAAAGAAGGGGAGAGAATCCCTTGATTATCCATCATTTAAGGGATAAACAGACCAGCACTTTTGGAATCTGTGAATCCTTTTGGATCCTTCAGCCATGTGGGTTGAAGACAGTGAGAACTAACTCTATACAGTCTTGTAAAAAAAGAGGAGTCGGTACGCAGCCGGCTCCTCGCCCCCTCCATTCCCCAGGGGTCCCATGACTGAAGCTGCTGAGAGGGCTCCACACCAGAGCCAGCTCACAGCCCCCAGGGCTTCCCAGTTCCCCCAGCCCTGGCCAGATCCCCAGAGCTGGAGCTGCCAGCAGAGCTCTGCCCTAGCTGGCTTCCAGCCCTGAGGCTGCTGGGGTTCCTCTGGCCGGGTTCCTGGGGCTGGAGCTGCCAGGGTTCCCCCAGTCCCAGCTTGGTCCTTGGGGTTGGGGCTGCCGGGGTTCCCCCAGTCCCAGCTGGGTCCCTGAGGCTGGGGCTGCCAGAGGAGCACTGCCTATAGCGGAAAAACTGCCGGTGACCAGGATCATAATCTGTTACATTTTAGACTCTACAAAGCTTGTTGTACTTGTTTTATCTGTAACCATGTCTGTCTCTATTGTGCTACCTTTGTGCCATTTAAATCCATGTTCTTTATAAGTAAACTTACTCTTAGTTTGATCATAAACCATCTCAGTGCTCTGTATCAAAGCTCACAGGCTGGAGCGAGCCCTGCCTCTTTGGAGGCAGAGCATTTGGTCATTTCTGTGGGTGTCCAGAGAGCGGGACGGACAGGCTATGGCTCAGAGGCTCAGAACATTACTTGCAAGGAAAGGTTTACACAGAATCTCAAGGAGTTTGCTGCTGTCTTTGCCCCTTTGAAGGGCCTGTGAAAGGTGCAATGTGAATGAGAGGGATCAATTTCTCTCCCTGACCCCACCCCACAATACTCTCATGGCAGTGACACACTGAATGCCAGACTTCATTTGTCCGTATCACTGGGTACCTCACCAGTGAGGCACTTGCTGGAGGTAGCTTTGTGTTGTACAGTCACCAAGCCCAACCCCAGCAGCAACACGTTACATGCCAAGCCCAAAGCAAGGCTGTGGCACAAGTACAAACCCCAAAATCCCAGACCCGACCCATTGCCCTGCATCTCCAAGAAAGGACCAGTACCAAGCTACATGAGCAAAAGGAGGCAGCAATTCAATCCATCAAGAAGCATGCGACTGAGCCCCGAAAGTCCCTCTGGGGTGAAGTATGTGGAATAAATGGAGACTTAAAGGGAGCCAGCAAAAGACTCCTGCAAACCTGTGGGCCCTCAGCTGTGAAATCCCGGTCTGTGGTCTTGTCCGGATGGAAGTAAAGGCCAGAGGCCCAGCTGCTGGTTCTGAGCATGCAGGGACACAGGGCAAGAAGGGATCGCTGAGAGCTTTGACCTGTGTTACATATTGAACTAAGTGCACGTGAGGTCTTTAGGCTAGAGAGACACCCAGCGCCTCTCCCTTCTCCCACACTGCAGAATAACCAAGAAGGGCTCGTTGTAGGATTTTAATGGGACAATGAATTATAATGACACGCTGCTGGTAGACTTCCCATTTACATCTCAAAGCGCTGTACAAAGGCAGACAAGGACCATTGCCATTTTACAGCGGGGGAAAGGAGGTACCAGGAGAGGACGTGTCTCAAGTAAGGTCTCCCAGGAGTCTACAGCAATGCCAAAACTGAAACTCAGGAACTGTGGCCTTCCGGAGGCTTGGGCACCCGGGGAGCTCTGGAGCTTTTCCCTGGTGAGCTCTAGCACTGTGATGGGAACACTAAAGTAAAAGAGCCCCTCTTCTTACTCAGAGCAGGTCCATATGATGGTGGCTGGTATACCCTCATCCTCCTATCACTGCTAGCACCCATAGGAGTGAACCTGAACTAGAGCAATAGGGGCGTCACTCTAATTAGCAGACCACCCAGCCTCTCCCCAAGACCTGCCAGAGCCAGTTCAATTAGAAGTGCCCACTGCAAAAAAACACAATAATCAGAGCAGGTGGGATTCAATGAAAGAAATGGTTCAGCATCCTAAGGCAGCAACCTTTTAGTCTAATCTGTTTGAGGCTAGCAGGCATACCAGTGCTCTCTGCCCAGGAAAGGAACCTCCCCTCCTCCACTCTGCCTGGTTTGCCACCAGAGAGCTCAGCCCTGGGAACAGATCCCAGAGCCAACTGAGGCCACCAGCCCCATCCAGGGCTCTCCCTATCCATATGCAAAACACAGCCACATGGGGCACCACAAGATTTGGGGCACCAAATTGCCCCAAATGTCATGGTGCCCTGGGCAGCTACATGCTATGTATGGGCTCCAGCAGCCCCTAGTCCCTGCTCATCAGGTGGTGGTGAGAGCTAGAGGCAGAGGCAGCCACGCAGCCGGCGGCAGGAGGGAAGCAGCAGTTTCTCCTAGAAAGCTTTGCTTCTTTCTGGTCAGCTGCTGGGCCACAACTCTGCTGCTCCTGAGCCCTCCTGTCTGCACTCACGCTGCCCCCCGTATCTCCTGAATGCTCCCCTGGGGCTGCCTGCCTTGCTCCAGGGTGGCCAACTCTCCCAGACCAGATGGACTGGACACCACTGCAGCAAATGGCACGTGGTCCATCCAGTTAAGGAAAGTTCTCCTAGCTCCTTCTCACCACAGCTTCTGCCCCCGCTGCTCCCTTCCCCTGTGGAGCAGCCACTTTCTGTCGGAGGCTGCCCGTGTCGGCCACGCAGGGCACCAGTATTGCTAGGGATGGACCTGACCCCACCTCGCCTCAGCAAGACAGCACTTCCCAACCTCTCCCCTCCGCTCCCTCTGCCCAGGCTTTCTTTGCAGCCAGGAAGTAGCCAGAGATCTTGGAACAGTCAACACCATTTGAGACCACTTCTCTCATCTCCAGGTGACACTGCTACAGTGCCCTACGTAGGAGCAGTGTGTTCTGTGGGGGAAGCCACAAACCCTCTCCCAGGCAGCAGTACTGAACTGCCCTTGTAGGAGGTGGAACCTGGGACCCCAAAGGGTAGTGGGGTTAGCACATATTAGACAGATAATAAGGGAGAGGCTCCTTAGCATGGAAGAGTGGGTGACAGAGAGAATGTGTGTTGGCTGCTCCCTGGAGGGGGGAACCAACTCCTTTGGGGAAATGGGACTTCTCCAGTGCTGCGGGCAGAGGACAGTAGAGAGGGGAGTTCTCCAGTGCCATGGCCAGAGAAGAGGGGAGTTCTCTGGTGCTGGGGGCAGTGGAGAGAAGAGCTCTCCGGGTGTAAACGCCCACAGGTGGACCTGAACCTGGGACCTTTGTAACTTAGTGTAGGAGCTTCTGTCTACAGCAAGAGCTAAAAGCCATCTGGCTCTCAGCTGAGACTGCAGAGGGAGACCCATTCTTTCTCAGTGTAAGTGAACCACACCCAGGAGGTGTGCAGGTTACAAACTTCCCTTAGCTGAGGAACCACATCCCAAGCTTCAGAGACTCAATTAAAATCCCTGATAAGCCCCCACTTGTAACCACCCGACAGCCAGACTCAAACATAGGACCTCTGCAGGAGCCTCTACAGCATGAGCAAAAAGTCAGTTGGCTGTGGGCGGGGATTACACAGCCAGCTGACCAAAGGGAAGGAGTGCCGTAGTCCCTGCATGCTGTGCTCCCTGTAAGTTGTGCATTCGCGAGGCTGCTCAGAGCAGATTCAAAAGTCGCCCAGCTGATTAGCAGAGTGCCCACAGCACAGGTTTTGTTTCTACTAGTGGTGCACATTTCCACATGCTTCAGTGCACATCAAAATTATTCCACACATGGATTGAAAAGATTACAGGAAACACTGCCCCACAAGGAGAAGACAGGCAGACCGTCACCCTTGGAGCTCTGGTCAGTTGCCTGGGAGCTGGTGTGAGCAACAAGCAATTCCTACGCTGTGGCACTAACCCAGCCCTTCTTGGGGTGCCAGAAAAGAGGTGGAGGGGCACTGCTGGGCTGGGCTTGAGCCAGTGCCTTCCCACACTTGCCTGAGGGCTCTATGGGGTCAAGCTCAAGGGTCACTGGAAAGAGCAGTATCTCTGCTATGAGATGAATGGAGCAGCCCCTTTCCATGCAGAATGGTGGAAGAGCTCAGCTGGCTCTGGGCTAGAAATGTACCTGCCCAGCTCTCTGCGAAGATCTGGGAAACACCTCCTTTCCCCCATTTACTTTTTCTTCTCCATACCAGACACAATCACCCCTTCTGTTTGCCTGTAAGCCAGGACTGTGCAGCCACCTCACCCAGGCCTGTCCCAACACGTATGGCCTGGCTAGCTCTGGTCCCCCACAAACAGAGACGAGGGTAAGGGATCTGCCCAAGGTCACACAACAAGGTAGTAGCAGAGCTGGGAACAGAAACAACCCCCTGGAATTGTATGGATTGGAGAGCTAGGTTCCAATCCAGACCATCCTGCTTTGATCCAGGGTCCGAGTCCAGTTCCCAGGAGACAGGCTTCCATAAAGAAAATTATCTCCCTTTCAGACTGATGCCTCCAGTGGAATCTGCTTCACACCAGCCTCCAGCCCCACAAAACACACCTCAGTACAACCCCTCCATGGAGCCAAGGCCGGCTGATTTCCCTGACACCACCGTCCTGGTTAGTTCCCGTTCTGAAGCGCACGGAGAGCAAAGTTCCCTCGCACACATGCCTCGGAAAATCCTCCCCTTCCCTTATTGCCTTCACACATCCCCATTGTGTCCGCCTGGCTCCTGCAGCTTCCCCCCAAGCACTTGGGAAAACCACAGCTTCCAGCGGCAAGCCAACTCACCTACGCCGGTGCTCCTGGGGGTTAGTCTGAGTCCGTTTGTTCTTCCCTCCTTCGCTCCTCCCGCACAAAGGAAGGTGGCAAAAGGTTGTTGGGAAGGTTCGGCGCCAGCACAGAGCTCTCAGCAGCCGACTCTGAAAGCAGAAAGGATGGCTGTGTTATTCCTAAGCTACAAGGCAGTGGGGGTGGGGGCAGCAGGGAGGAGGAGACTGCGAGGATCTGAACGGATTGTGGGGGAGCCAGAGACTCAAGGCACCCGCCACTAAGGTGCTTCGTCGATTCCACACGGCAATTAACACTGACAGTGCTTGGCTGAGCTCCTCTGCCTCCACACACACACAAGCTGCAGCAAAGAGTTAGCGACAGAGAAAAGACTAGGAGAACAATGCAAGGCATCCCCAGGAGGCCCCAGCTCCATCCCACCCCATTTCTTCAGGCTGCCTTGCATTCAGAAAGCTGCTTGGATCCCACAGCTGGAGAGTTACCAGATCAGGACCCCAGATTTTCTTCTGTCATCAACCTGATCTCTGCAATCAGCACCTCCAAAGGCCAGTTCCACCTGCACACCTAAGCCCAGGAAACTGGAAATGTGAATGTTCTGCCCTTGTCCAAATGTGGGATCTAAAGCAGTGTATCAGCTATGTCACTAGCCAGGTGTCACGTATGCATTCTTCTGCAAACGAAATATACCCTTAATGCATTTTAGCTGTAGGACGATATTGCCTTTAGGGAAATGGGCACAGCTCCCACTGCCTTTCATCACTTCTTTGTTAAATACAGATTCCCAGAGCTCCCTTTCCCATGAGAACTGGACACTCGAAATCAGTGTTTCTTACATTTTTTCATACAACGGAACACCAAACAATAATACTTTGAATACAGAACACCAATGAAAATTTTCTTGAAAAAAAAAAAACAAAAACTACTAGTGACTTGGGACTGCTAGTGGACTTTTCCTGTAGTCCTGGTGGCTTGTGCCGAATGCTTGGGGTCCAACACCCACAAGTTAAGTAGTTACAAAGCCTGGGTGGGAGGTGAGCTTGTGTGAGCAACATGAATTGTCTGGAGGAGAGGAGATAAAACCCTGGCTTGGCGTGTGTGTCCAAGGCCTAACTTCCCACCACTCCCGGGTCAGCAAGCACCAGCTGCACCTCACCCAACCTGAGATCCAGCCAGGCCCATCCAATTATTGCCAGTTACCGATACCATAGTCTGTGCTCACTGGAAAGGAAGAGAGCTGAGCTGAACCGCAACAGTCCAGTTGCAGACCACTTTTCAGCTCCCCACCCACCTTCCCCTCTACAGCTCCATGTAAACCCTGAGAAGGAAGGGAGGCAAGAAGACATCTCAGAAACACCTTTGGCATAGCACAGGGGTGGCCAACACATGGGCCACAGGCCAGAATCTGGCCTGCAGAGCGTTTTCATCTGGTCCACAGAGCTGGCAGCGGTGCCATTTTGAAAGCCGGCTGGGTGGCTCTGAGCCACATGTGGCTCTTTAAGGAGCCATTTGCAGCTCCCGCTGCTGCGGCCGGACTCCTCCTCTGGCTCCATGCCCTGCTCGGCTGACAAAATAGAACTCAGTTTAATTAGTTTAAGAGGTAGCAGGAGGGATCTGGCCATTAAACCAATTAAATTGACTCCCATTATTTCAGCACGGCAGGGCAGGGAGCTGCCCCTGCTGTTCTGTATGTGGGGGAAGGGAGCAGAAGGGCTTTGGCAGCCATGCAGCCACAGTGAGGAGGAGATGGCAGCCCAATGAAGGAGCAGCAGGGGGTGGCCACATGCAGAGTTCCTGTGTAATGTAAATTAATCCTGGGTTTCAGGCTGAGAGGGGTTTAAGCCTGGGGAGTGGTGTGGGGCGGTTTGGGGCTGAGACGGGCGGGGGGGTTGGGGCTGAGAGGGGTTTAAGCCTGGGGAGTGGTGTGGGGCAGTTTGGGGCTGAGAGGGGCGGGGGGGTTAGGGCTGGGAGGGGTTTAAGCCTTGAGGGGGGAGCAGTTTGGGACTATTTTGTGTTCGGCCACTAGAATACGTAAAAAATTGCCATGTGACCCCCAGTGAGAAAAGGATGGCCACCCCGGCATAGCAGTTTATGCCTCTTTTCTGTTACCACTGCTGCAATCAGTGGTCTAGCCCAACGGTTCTCAGCCGGGATATACATATCTAGCCCGCAATCCCAAGCAATTACCCAACACTGCCCTCTGTGAGGAAGGAGCCAAGACCTAAGAGTTGCTTCACCTGCCCAAGAGAATCGCACTGGCATCGCCCACGCTGCTCCAGCAGCAGAACCAGCACAGACCCCAGGGAGCCATTCCTGCATGCCTAGCACTGATGGAAAGACAGCGGCTCCCAGCTCCATGCATCTATTGCCACTGCTGGGGCACATACTCAACAAACCCCACAGACAAATCTCTCTGATGGAGCAGCTGTTTAACCCCCAGCAGCTCCGCTCTGTGCAGCGGTTTCATACTCAGCAGAAACACCAGCAGCCTGTCGAAATGCATTAAATGCCAAGCATGCTCCATCTCCAGCCTTGGAGGTGGAGGGCCTGTCTCAGCTGACGACCACTATGTACTCTTAAGGTGGAGGTGCTGAAGGGCTTGTCCTGTCACCTCTCTGCCTCTCCACTTTGTGCCCTGTACCTACCTTCCTGCTCCAGACTCATTTCTCCCAACAGCCACCTGGTCTCAAACAATGAAAATAACCCGCGGTTGGCTCTTGAGCTGCCAGCATCACACTAACCAAGCACCAAGCAGCAGTAGGCTGCAGCACACCTCTGTGAGAGCAATTCTGCTGGACACTGCACCCCTGGGGGCAGGCCCAGGCCCTCGGACCTGAGTAACTCTTAAAGCTGTCTTACAGCAGTGCCATGTTACTGGCCCAGTGCAACATCTAAACCAAAACCCTAGACATTTCCAGGCTCCGAGAACTCACCCAGAACTGCCCTCTCCTTTCCCCCTCCGCTCCCCATCTCCCTTCTTTGGTTTCAGGTATTTCGCCTAATCTCTGAAGTTTTTTAACTTTTCGCTTGGTGAAGAAGCTGGACTTGTTCCCTGGCACCTTCGCAATGCCCTATAGGAGCTCAGGTGCCCTCCATCACCCACTGCCTACCATAGAGAGACTGGCCTAGAGCTGCAGGTCTCAAACTTTAACAAACTGAAGTTTCAAACTTTAACAAATCAACACCATTTTGATTTAAAAACAGATGCTTAGGAGAAAGGAAACCAGACACACACTCTAGGTCTGGGAAGTCATCTTTACCATTGCAGTAAAAGGAGCAAAGACAGCTATCAGTGGTGTGGCCCAATGGGTCCCAGCTGGGGTACACACACAGTACAACAGTGATGTTTCAGAAGCTACAGGAGATCATCTACAGCAGGTGTCTGCCACCTGCCCCTCCGGAGCCACATGCAGCTCTTTAAGGACTCCTTTGTGGTCCCCAACATTAAAATTGCAAAGTGGGAAAAAAAAAAAACCTCCTGATTATTTCTGATAAACAGTGAACACCTAAAAGCAACTGCAACAGCTGGGAGGTCAATTTCAAGGGTCCTACTAGATGTGCGAAATCAAACCCTGGAAGGTCGACCCTGACTGGGTCAATCTTCCAGGTGAGTGTAGACCTAGCCCAAGTAGCATACCTGTATCTGATTCTATGACCACTCAAGAGACCATGAAACAAGGAAAGCTATTCACAGATGGCGAATATATAAAAGAGTGCTTTATCGAAGTATAATAGCAGCTGTCCAGTGCTTTCAAAAACAAAAATGAAACAGTTCAGAATCCAGCATCCGCCAGAGAGAGAGAAGGTTTGGGAGTGAAAGTCAAGAAGACAAGTACAAGCACACATGTAAAGTGTCAGGAAATAGAATGCGTAAAATATGCGGTGGCAATGAACTGTTGTCCTATGTCAGTTAAAGGTTAATTACCAAGAATAAATGTATCCAGTCAAGTAGCTGGTGTTAGGTACTGCTTAGTGTAGATATCGCCTCTCCCCACCCCTGCCGAGTCAGAACTGCTCCCCTATCAAAACGAAAAAGCAGTCAAGTAGCACTTTAAAGACTAACAAAATAATTTATTAGGTGATCTTTCGTGAGACAGACCCATGTCTTCAGATCATAGTCTTCAGTTTGTTCTGGTATGGCTATGGTCTGAAGAAGTGGGTCAGTCCCACAAAAGCTCACCTAATAAATTATTTTGTTAGTCTTTAAAGTGCTACTTGACTGCTTTTTCATTTTGATAGGGGAGCAGTTCTGATTCAGCAGGGGTGGGGAGAGGCGACATCTACACTAAGCAGTACCTAACACCAGCTACTTGACTGGATACATTTATTCTTAGTAATTAACCTTTAACTGACATAAGACAACAGTTCATTGCCACCGCCCACCGCTCAGTTTAAATTTAACTCTGAGTTTAGCCCTTCATAACCTGTTTTACTTCCCCCAGTCACACTGTCTCTCATCTGCAGAGAATGACTGACACCAGACAAATTTCACTTACAATGGCTTTCCTCACACCAGCTGTGCCCTGTGATAGCCAGACTCAGTTACTACTGAGTTTTGTACCAGATCTATATGAGGACACCACAAAGTTACAGAACAGGCCTCCGGTTTCTTTAAACTGAATCCAAGTTGACAGTGATAATAGCAGGCGTGCACTCTGCATTTCACTGGGTGCCAGCTGGGTGGTGCCTTCCCATGGTGAACAGAAGGATGTTTTTGTCCCATCCTGTCTGGGCTAAGGCAAACCCCTGGGCTTGGACTGCCACCACCTGTCCTTGGGAAACTCCACAAGTGCAGGACAGTGCATCTCCCAAGCAATACAAGAGATCACAAACAATGAAGATCTGAGTTCCCCTCTCTAGGCTGGCTCCCTATGTCAATTTCAAGGTCTTGGGAGTCCTGGAGAAGGCCCTCAACAGTGGACCTGGCTGGGAATTTTTCTGCACTTTTTTTTGTTGTTCAAAAGTGGTGATTTGTCTGAAACTTTTCTGGGAAATATATTGGTTTTGGAAAAGCAGGTGTCAAGGTTTCTCATAGATCTGGGATAAACGTTCTGGAGGAGAAAAAGAGACAGATAAACCATCTTTTTTTGAAAGGTCCATGCATAACATTACAAATATATGTGGTGGACTTTTCTGCACAGTAGCTTAAAGGTGCAGCTAGGCCTTTTTCCATGGAAACGGTACATGTGAAAGCAGGCAATGGGTTAAAAATGGATATGAACCATACTTTGATTAATATTTTCATCCAATTTTAGATAATTACTTTCTCATAAAAATAATAAATTTTAGTTAAAGTCTCATTTGCATCACTGTTGCCATGGCAACAAAAAACCAGGGGGTCACTCTTCACATGGAAAAATATTTTAATTCTGCAGGCATTACCATAACTATTTTTCAATTTAAAACCAGCTCTTAGGTTGTTGTTGTGCAGGGTAAGGCACTGTGACCTAAGATTTATGTATTTTTTCCTCAGTTGCCTTCAGATTTGACTGGAATGCAGTTGTGATTCCTGAAGGAACAAAAGCAACCAAGTCAGAGGTTCCCAAAAGACATCCACGCAAAGGTCTAAAAACATGTGTGATATGTGATGTGGAGTCTCCTTATGCAGAACTGACCAAACCAAGAAACATGAACTCACGGAAGAATCTTTTAACAGACACAAAGATCAAAACTGTGCTGCCATTATGCAATATAAAAACACTGGTGAAGTATCTAACATATTTTATCACCTAAATTGTAGGAGGATCTTCACCCACAGAAAACCTGGCAACCTTCACAAAACAAGCAGGATCTTGTGGCTATAATGAAGACATTGGATAGGAATAATGAAAACCAAATGCAAAGAGAGTGAGCACAACATCCACCAGAGCAGTGTTTCTTAAACTTTTTGAGACCACAGAACACCAAACAACAATATTTTTGTGTGAAATACCCATGAATTTTTTTCAAAAGAAAAAACTGTTGGCAGACCAAAAACAAAAAACCCGAAAACCAGCAACAAACACAGCAAAAACAAAATTAAATTAGTAACAGAGAGGAAGCTGTGCTAGTCTATATACTATCAAAACAAAAAAGCGGTCAAGTAGCACCTTAAAGACTAACAAAATGATTTATTAGGTGAGCTTTGATGGGACAGACCCACTTCTTCAGACGATAGCCAGACCAGAACAGACTCAATATTTAACGCATACAGAACCAAAAATAGGTTGCAAACTTGGCTTAATTTAATTCTTGACTCCCTGCTCCCCCCACTCTCTGATTTGCTCACCTTGATCTGTCCCACATTAAGGTGCCAATATGGAAGTTTTGGAACAAAATGACATGTTTACTGTCGTAAGTCACCAGGAACAGATGTTATTCACCCTGGTGCTCTCAAGAAACTCAAATATGAAATTGCTGAACTACAAAGCATGGCACAGAACATATTTTATCAGCCTCTGTACCAGATAACTGGACGGTAGCTAATGTAACCTTGATTTTTCTTTAAACAAAGGCCTCAGATGTGACCCTGGAAATTACAGATCAGTAAGCCTAACTCTCAACACACACGGGGGCCATTCCAAGACAATGGCTTTGCTATTAGCCATTAAGATGGTACTTCCTGCTCCAGCCATTAGTTGTGCAGCTGGAGAGCCTAGAAGTCAAAGGGACACTAACCAGTTAAATATCAGAGGGGTAGCCGTGTTAGTCTGGATCTGTAACAGCAACAGAGGGTCCTGTGGCACCTTATAGACTAACAGAAAAGTTTTGAGCATGAGCTTTCGTGAGCACAGACTCACTTCATCAGATGCTGGTCATGGAAATCTGCAGGGCCAGGTATAAATAAGACAGAGCAAGGCTGGGGATAACAAGGTTAGCTCAGTCAGGAAGCATGAGGCTTGCTACCAGTAGTTGATCTGGAGGTGTGAACACCAAGGGAGGGGAAGCTGCTTTTGTATTTAGCCAGCCATTCACAGTCTTTGTTTAATCCTGAGCTGAGGGTGTCGAATTTGCAGATGAATTGTAGCTCAACAATTTCTCTTTGGAGTCTGGTCTTGAAATATTTTTGCTGTAGGATAGCTACTTTTAAGTCTGCTACTGTGTGGCCCAGGAGATTGAAGTGCTCTCCTACGGGTTTTTGTATATTGCCATAACCAGTATATTGTATATTTAACCAGTTAAAAGGACCGTTGGGGTGGAGTGTGAGTCCCTGTAGAACAATGTTGATTGAGATAGAAACAAGACAGTCTGAAGCAGCTTGCTAGCCTCCGCAGCAACCAGAGAATGGTAATCCCTAGGGACAGACAGGTATTTGGATGGGCTGGTCACTGTACTAAGATCTGTTTTCGCTTAAATACTTTGGTTCTACATAAAACAATATTTTGCTTTCAGGAAGCTCTCTTATCACTGCCTATCACTGTCATTGCTCCAGAGGACTCAACTGCAGGGGCTGAATTAGGTCTGCTGAAGAATAGCAATGTAAAATCCCATTTAATTAATGAACCAGTTAGCAGATTAAATAGAGGGGAGGCCGCAGGGCCCACTCCCACCCAGCTGTGCTGCCACAGACAAGGGCTGCTCCGGCCTGGCTGGAGTGCCCTTGCCTGTAACACTTGCAGGTTGGCAACCCCTCAGATGAGGGCTGCTCTGGCCGTTCTGGGGCACCCCTCGCTTGGAGCAGGCCTGGTGGGGCTGGAGCAGACCCCTGTCGGCAGTGGACTTACTGGTTAACCAGTGAAACTTTTAGCATCCCTACTGAAGAACTCCTGGGTAGCACTGAGAGAGAACCATGTGATCCCAGCCTAAGCAGGTGTGTGTTTGAGGCCAGAGACCTGAAAGATGGGTGTACTCAGAGAGACAAGGAAGAGGCACCAGTGACATTTCATCCATCTTGACTAGGTTTTCCACACTCACAGGCTCACCAGCCTCTTGGGTTTCTGGGGCACGGGCACCAAACCACAGACCTGCAGGGAGCTCTCCTTCCCTTATATAACCCCAGGAGTCACCCACACTCCATGCCAGGCATCTGCATCCTCTTCCATTAGCTCCTCCACTTTGACAGGGGTCAGTGGGATGGAGATGAGACATAAGGAATCAGCAGTCTGACACCCAGCCCTGCCCTGAGCTTAAGTATAGGGGGAATCTCCATGTGTGAAACCTGGAATTCAGGATGTTGGCATCATCCTTGTGTTTACCCATTGCAGCAGGTTTACCCTGCACACCCAGGACTCACCCCATAACCATCTGAGCGTTGGGCAGAGATGGAACAAGCTGGGGAGGCTTTAACTCTTCATATACTTTGGTCAGCCTTCCCCACATTGGGCCTGGGCTGCTCCAGCACACACTGCTGCCCCTCTCCTGGCTGTGGTGACTGCTTCCACATTAACCTCTTCTCCACTGTCACTTGGCTGCTCTGATCTTGGAGATGAGGCGTGAGAACTCATTGGTCTGGAATGAAGACCCAAAAATCCAGCTCCAGCCCAGGTTTGGGAGCACTGCTCCCATCTGGAAGCTCTTGGTTGACCAATTCAAAATGTGTTAATGGGTCTCAGTCCAGCTCTAGTGCGCCAGGTGTCACTTCACAAACACCTCCTCAACAGAGAAGACAGTGACTGCGTGGGCTATGGGGCCTGCACACCCTGACCAGGGCTGAGTCACTAGAGGGTTAAGGGGAAGCTAGCACTTTTAACAGTGCTCACTCTTTCCTCTGTGTCAGCCTAAGCCATCGGGAGACAGGCAACCCACTGCCTGGTGGGAGGCAGGGTCAGTGGACAAATGGGACACAATTTACAGAGGTGGCACAATGTGGGGCAGCAGCAAGGGATGCTTTCAAGGCCCCTTTCCCAAATGCATCTAGCCCAGAGCAAATGTGCTCTAAGAAGAAGAGTGGAATTTTCCAGCTGGCTGGGCTGATTCTGAGGCTGACACACCCCTGGCTCCCTAACGTCGCTGCTTACTAGGCTCCATGAGCTCCAGGGCCTGAGCTGTGAGATTCCTTAGGGGCCACTTCTAACTTCTTCTAGGTCAGGAGCAATCCCTGAAAGTAGATCAGAGAACTCACAGCGGAGGTGGCCTGATAGCGCTAGTGCTAGGAACAGACCTCCCCTCTGGCTCACTTTCTCTAATGAGCTAGGAGCCAGTGTGAGCTGCTCCTCTTGACAGCACATAGCCCATTGCCATTCAGAGTTGCTCTAAGGCGACGTGACTACACAGGGCCTTGTGGGCAAGCCTGGGCTCACCATACTCCCCTCTACTCCAGCAGAGCCTGTCTAGGAGTTTAAGGTACAATGGATCAGAAGGCAGCTTTGGCATCTTCCATAAGAGGGGCTGAGCAGGGAAACCTACTGCTATGGAAACTGCCCCTGAAGCCCCACATCTGCCAGGAAAGACCCAGGCTCCATCACATCCATGTGGAGGTTTTATTAGGTCAAATGTTCTGGGTTTAGCTATGTCCTCAGGTCAGACCTAAACTAGCAGGACTGCCAGCTCATCATACACTCATCTCACCAGTAACAACGCACACAATGGAGTTATGTCAACCTAGCAACGTTCTTCACTGCCCAGCCACGTGTGAACCACAAAGCCATATTTAGGCTACTACATTGCCTGAATGTGTCCGTGTCACCTGGGCAAACCCAAGCAGCTATCCCTCAGTGCCTCGGTGGGAAAGAGAACAACTAAAGAACTTCCATCACAGCAACAACATGACCATGGGGGGCAACATCACAGGATTTTCTCATTCTCCTATTGTGGTGAGAGGATAAGCCAAAATCAGTTACAGAGGCAAAGCTAGGGAGATCTGACTTAACGCAGACATGTCCAGGAAGTAGGGGACAAATGATCAGGAATGAAAAGGCCGGAAAGTAAACTTTTTTCACATAAAAAAAATTATTTGTAAAGCTGAAAAAACCAACAAGCCCATAAAAATCACTGAATCCAAGACTGCTCGTTTGTTCCTTTTTTGAGCCTGCAATTGTCTGCTGGCCTTGGTCTGGGAACCATCAACCCACAGGCAGGCTTTGGCAGCCTCCCTCTTCTTGTGGGAGATGCTGGTCTTCAATTTGGGCAGTGTAGCAAGGCCAGCACGTATTTTTCTGGTGAGCTGCCAGATCTTAGTGATTACAACTTAGAACCTGACAGGACCACAACATGAAAAACCAGATCATTACCCATGGATACAGACGGGCACAGTCAGTGCTTGATGGTGAAATCCAGCCACATTTAACCGGCTTTTGGATAAGGAGATGTGATAGCGAGGGCAGGCAATGGGAAAAGTTCTGCAGAAGAGTAGCAGAAAGGATTGCTAAGGTGGCTGGCATGGAACAACAACATCAAATTGTTGACAGTGCATAAGGGAAAGACAGAGCCTATCCTAGGCAGCAAACTAACAGTAACTTACATTCCTATAGCTAGAGAGAAATTACATAAGGCTTGCAGAGTGATGCAGAGAATAGAAGTGTTATACAAGTGATTTAGATACAAATATATAAGGACTCTGCCCAATTTACTAAAAGAGATTTGTCATTTGGCTTTTGCTGTGTGCTGCAGGACATGGTTGGCAAGAAGAAAAATGGCCCAGGCACAAACGGACCATAAACCACTGTGCAAAACAGAGCCATAGCATGGAGCCTTTTATGCCAGAGACCCTACAACCAGTGAAATGAAGGTGTAACCCACATACCTATGTGTGGTTCACTGTCCCATGTAGTGGTACCTAGACCAAGTCACAGAGAAAAAAACAAGTGTTCTCTACAGCTGAGCTGAGAGTCAGCTGGCCTTTAGCACAAGCTGTAGAGGTACCTGCACTAAGCTCCATAGGTCCAAGGCTTAAGTCTGCCTGTGGGCAATTAAAAAGGCACTGGAGAAGCACGCGTCTAAAGTAAGTGTGGCTCAAATAGTACCCTCTGAAGTAAATGTTCACAAATTCAAACAAGAAACACAAACTAACTCAACCTTACAGTAGTCTAAAGCTGTGTCTACACGTGCACGCTACTTCGAAGTAGTGGCACTAACTTCGAAATAGCGCCCGTCGCGGCTACACACGTCGGGCGCTATTTCGAAGTTAACTTCGACGTTAGGCGGCGAGACGTCGAAGTCGCTAACCTCATGAGGGGATCGGAATAGCGCCCTACTTCGACGTTCAACGTCGAAGTAGGGACCGTGTAGACGATCCACGTCCCGCAACGTCGAAATTGCCAGGTCCTCCATGGCGGCCATCAGCTGGGGGGTTGAGAGATGCTCTCTCTCCAGCCCCTGCGGGGCTCTATGGTCACTGTGGGCAGCAGCCCTTAGCCCAGGGCTTCTGGCTGCTGCTGCGGCAGCTGGGGATCCATGCTGCAGGCACAGGGTCTGCAACCAGTTGTAAGCTCTGTGTATCTTGTGTTGTATAGTGCAACTGTGTCTGGGAGGGGCCCTTTAAGGGAGCGGCTTGCTGTTGAGTCCGCCCTGTGACCCTGTCTGCAGCTGTGCCTGGCACCCTTATTTTGATGTGTGCTACTTTGGCGTGTAGACGTTCCCTCGCAGCGCCTATGTCGATGTGGTGCCGCGCAACGTCGAAGTTGAACATCGACATTGCCAGCCCTGGAGGACGTGTAGACGTTATTCATCGAAATAGCCTATTTCAATGTTGCTACATCGAAATAAGCTATTTCGATGTAGGCGTCACGTGTAGACGTAGCCTAAGTGCATAATTCAAATGAAAAAAGGCCGGCGACTTCCCACCTGAGGTAAAAATGTGTTGAGATTACCAAGATGAAACGGATCCCCATAATGGGACTCTGCAGAAAGAACACTGTGTCAAAATCACAGAGCATGAAGTTGGAAATGTTAACCACAATGCACAATACATGTCTCAATACAAACACTGGGAGCTCGCGAACAGGGTGGTTGCTAACAGGAGGGAGTTTTGAGAGGGGCTCTCCTGGGGAAGGAGGGGGCAAACTACAGCACTTTCGGGTAAGTGGCTGTCTGGAGTGTGTGGGTATCTGGGCCTGGGCTTGTCTGTTTGTTTGGAATGCTGAGAGGTCTGTTTGTTTGAAAGGCTGTGCACTCAGGCTGTCAGTTGGAAGCTGTTAGCCTTGATTAGGTTTGAAATCTAAACTCTGCGTGCCGATTGGCTGAGCAGTAGGCAGAGGGAGGGGCTCTCAGGAAGCCCAGGGCTTTTTAAACCCTGCTGTCAAGCAACCAGGGAGCCTGCAAACAGGGTGGTTGCTAACAGCAGAGAGTTTTGAGAGGGGAGTTTAGAGGGAGCTAGTTACTTCTACAGGGGTAAGGGGTGGCAAGATGGGGACGGTGGCGGCGTTCCCAACTGCTGGCTGGAGCTGAGGGACGCTCTGCCCCCAGGGTGCAGCATGGGCAGCAGGACACAGGTGGGTTTGGGGGAGTGTGGGAGGCGAGACTGAGGGGTGTCGGTGGTGGGCATGTGGTTTGGCTGTGTGTATGGCGGTGCCCACAGAGGCTGGTGGTGGCACGCCCGGCTCAGATTGCCTGGGCTTTCAGGCCCAGTCCTGCAATCCCTGCACACGCATCCCACAGCAGCTTCGTGGGGCTCCGTGGGCAGCTGCAGCCAGAAGAAGAGTTGGTAGCTTTGGCGGGTACCCAGGGCGCTGCTGGGCCACGAGATCGGCACCTTCCTGGAGCACGTGGGGCTGCAGGAGCACATGGCCAGGTGCAGAGAGGCCAGGGGACGGGGGACCTGGGGATGATGAGAGCTGATGGGGTGGGGGGGGCAGTGTGGTGAGGTGGGGGGACATGGGAGTGGATGGGGGATCTAGGGGTGATGGTAGCTGATGGGAGGCAGAGGGGTGGGGAGGAGGGTCCTGGGGAGGGGAGGAGGCCATCAGGCCACGGGGAGCTATGGGGACACGTGGCGCCAGGGAGGTGCAAGAGGTAGTGCGATCATTACCCATATTCTCCTTGCCCCACTGCCTTGTGGGTTATCCTGGGAAGGAGCAAGGCTAAGGGAGTAAACCATAACAGAAAATCCAGAGGGGAGTCCTAAGGCGGTTCTGTGCCAACTTCTGGCATTGACCCGGCAACTCCTGCAGCTGAGCTGGTACCAGGCGTAGAGGTTGTCCTCTCCTTTGGACTATATCAGTAAAGCCGAGAGGGCGACACTGGCGTCTGGGCAGCCCAGGGTCCCAAAAAATTGCCCAGGCTCGTGCCTGGAGAGGTACTCCAGCATCGCTTAACAGCGTTGAACCAACACGGGAAGTAAGAGATACCGGTTATAAGCTCTTGCTCGATTGGCGTAGAGAACGAGTGCCGGGGTTGCCTTTGACAGTGAGAGATCATCGCATCTCACTGGACAGTCACCACCCGCCTCAAGCTGGGCAGCCCCCAGCCAGAAGGGTACTGTCCCGCCACAGTTCACCTGCGTCACTGGGTGCATGAGGCTTAAGGTTCCCAAACCTGACAAGTGACTGAAATTTGAGCACCAGGCAAACCAATAAGAAAATCAACAAGAAAAGGCATCAAAGTTTTAAGCTTGCTTGCTGGAATGTGAGGACCATGCTGACCGGTTTGACTGAAGATCTTCAGGACATCAGCGACACCCAAAAGACCGCTGTCATCGCTGAGGAACTGAAGAGGCTCCAAGTTGACATTGCTGCTCTGCAAGAGATGCGACTCGCAGATTCGGGATCTCTAAAGGAAAAGGACTACACCTTTTTCTGGCAGGGTAAAGCCCAAGATGAACCCAGGGAGCATGGTGTTGGCTTTGCCATCAGAAACACCCTTCTACAAATGGTGGAATTAGTCATGGGCAGATCAGAAAGACTTCTTCAGGTCATACTTCAAACTTGCACCAGTTATATGACATGCTTCGTGCAGCCCTAGAGCAAATACCTGCTCACAAACAACTGTACATTTTGGGTGACTTCAATACGAGAGTTGGAGCCGATCGTGACCCATGGCCTTCCTGCTTAGGCCACTTCAGTGTGGGAGAAATGAATGAAAATGGACAGCGTCTTCTCGAACTTTGCACATGCCACGATCTGTGCATCACAAACACATTTTTCCAAACTAAGCCACAGCACAGAGTGTCATGGAGACACCCACACTCGAAACACTGGCATCAACTAGACATGGTCATCGCTAGATGCGATAACCTCAAAAATGTCCTTCTGACACACAGCTATCATAGTGCTGACTGTGATACAGATCACTCGTTAGTTTGCTCCAAACTCAACGTGAGACCCAAGAAACTGTACCACTCTAAACCTACTGGAAGGCCTCGCATTGATGCCAGACAGACAGCAAACTCAGAGAGCCAAAAAGTTCAGAGTGACCCTCAAGGAGAATCTGTGCAGCAGCCCTGGGCATGCCAATGTGACATCCAAATGCAGCATCTGAGGGATACAATTTACAACATGGCCTTGTTGGTGTTTGGAAGAAGAGCTAGAAACACAAGTGACTGATTCGAAGCTAACTCCGATGAGATGATTCCAGCCATCGAAAAGAAGCATGCTGCACTCCTGGAGCATGAACGCTCACCGAGCCAGAGTACCCTGCAAGCACTCAGAGCAGAGAAAAAAAACAGTACAGCAGACAGCCAGGCACTGTGCCAACAACTACTGGCTCAAGCTATATAGCAGCATCCAGACCAGTGCTGACTCTGGTAATCTCAGGGGAATGTACAAGGGCATCAAGAAGGCATTAGGACCCACCCAGAACAAGATGGCACCTCTGAAATCCAAATCTGGTGAAGCCATCGCTGACAAAGCCAAACAGATGGAGCGCTGGGTCGAGCACTACTCCGAGCTGTACTCACACGAGAACATTGTGGTTGATTCAGCCCTCGATGCCGTCGAGCTCCTACCAGTAATGGACGAACTGGATCAGGAACCAACTCTGGACAAACTGAAGAAAGCCATGGACAACACTGCAGTAGGAAAGGCCCCAGGCCAGGATGGTATACCACCAGAGGTAATCAAGTGTGCCATGGACACCCTCCTGGAACCTCTACATGAGCTACTGTGCCTCTGCTGGAGAGAGGGAGACGTTCCACAAGATATGCACAATGCTAACATCGTAACCTTGTATAAGAACAAAGGAGACAGAAGCGACTGCAACAATTACCGTGGAATCTCCCTCCTAAGCATCACTGGCAAACTGTTCGCTCGCGTCATCCTTGGCAGACTCCAGAAGATTGCTGAGAGGGTGTATTCCGAATCACAGTGCGGATTCCGCGCAGAGAGATCTACCGTTGACATGGTCTTCTCTCTGAGGCAGCTACAGGAGAAATGCAGGGATCAGAGGAAGCCACTCTATATTGCCTTCATTGACCTGACCGGCAGGAATGGACTGTTTAAACTGCTCCAGAAGATAGGCTGTCCTCCTCAGTTACTCAAGATGATCCAGTCTTTCCACGAAGACATGAGAGGAACCATCCAATATGACGGCACATTATCGGATTTTTTCAGCATCGGGAGTGGCATCAAACAAGGATGCGTCCTTGCTCCGACATTGTTTGGGATCTTCTTCGCACTCCTCCTGAAGCATGCCTTTGGATCTTCAACAGAGGGCATCTTTTTGCACACAAGATCTGATGGGAACTGTTTAATCTTGCAAGGCTGAAAGCTAAATCTAAGGTGCGGGAAGTCCTCATCAGAGATATGCTGTTCGCAGATGACACTGCTCTAATGTCACACACAGAAGACCAGTTTCAGAAACTGCTGGATCAGTTCTCCAAAGCATGCAAGGACTTCGGGCTTTCCATCAGCCTAAAGAAGACAAACATACTTGGTCACGATGTTGCTGAACCTCCATCAATCAGCATTGACAACTATACGTTAGAGGTTGTCCACGAGTTCGTTTACCTCGGGTCCACCATCACTGACACCCTGTCATTGGACACCGAGCTAAATAGGAGGATCGGAAAAGCAGTCACAACTCTGTCCAGACTCAGAGAGAGTGTGGAATAACATCAAGTTGTACACCCACACCAAAATGCAAGTCTACAGAGCCTGCATCCTCAGCACCCTCCTTTACGGCAGTGAGTCTTGGACCCTGTACGCCCGCCAGGAAAAGAGGCTGAACGTCTTCCACTTGCGCTGCCTCAGGCGCATCCTTGGAATATCGTGGAAGGACAGTGTCCAACACAGCTGTCCTTGAGCAAGCTGGAATCCCATCCACGCACACCCTCCTCAGGCAGCGGCGGCTCCGCTGGCTTGGCCATGTCTACAGGATGAATGATGCAAGGATCCCAAAAGACATCCTGTATGGTGAGCTAGCCTCTGGCAAAAGACCTCCCAGATGCCCCCAGTTGTGCTACAAAGATGTTTGCAAGAGGGACCTCAGGGAGGTAGATATCGAGCCGGTCAGCTGGGAGGAGCTGGCAGACGATCACAGCAGATGGAGGCAGGAACTACACAAGGGCCTTCAGAAGGGTGAGATGAGGATCAGACAGCTAGTAGAGGAGAAGTGAGCCCACAGAAAGCACAGTAAGGACCTGCCAGACACCCATTACACATGCAATAGATGCAGCAAGGACTGTCACTCTCGTGTGGGCCTTCAGTCACAGTCGACGCTGCAAATGATGATTCCAAATGGAACTACGAAGGGCGCGATCCATAGTCTACGTAAACTGAAGGATGCCTACTACTACTACAAACACTGAGATGTTCCATGCCTACCACCGTTGAAAATCTACAATAAATACAGGAACCAGAATGCAAGAGGATGAAGGAAACTTCATGTGATTCTTGACGCTGGACCAAGGTTTGCAACAATCAATTTGACACTCTAACTGAATTCTCTGTCCAGATGTGGTGTCTGCTAACTAAAAAGGACAATGAAAAATAGTGAAGATTCAGAGGAGAGCTACAACTAGTCAAGAACAGAGGGAAAATGCCTTACAGAGAAGCTCAGTCTATTCAGTTTGTGAAAGAAAAGAACAGAGAGTGCGATAGTCACAAGTGCCTATCTGGAGAAGATTGTTGGTAGCAGAAAGTTCTATAATCTTGCAAAGGCAAAACAAGATTTGGTGGAGGTAGATAAATTCAGAAAAGAAATTAAATGCGAAAGTTTAACTAATTACCTAAGGATGAGATGGAGTCTCTGTAACTTGAAGTCTTTAAGTTTGGAAATGTCTTTCTAAAAGATATTCTGATATTCCAGAATGGGTGGGACAAGCAGCACACAGCTGGAGCAGCCCTGTGGCAGCCTTTAAAAGGAGCCCAGAGCTCTGGCTACCACTGCCAAAGTTGCAGTGGCATGGGCTGAAACTGGGCCCCTTTGAAATGCTTGGCCTGGGGGCAAATGCCCCCTTTCCCTACTCATCCTCCCACATCCTCTGATTATTGGATTACAATTCAATTTAAAAACTAAACTGAGCTGTTACATGTCAAACATCAACACATTGCAACCTTAGCTTGTCCTGAGACACCCGACCAGTTAGTAGCAGATACAGTCCACCATTCCTCAGGGATCACGTCAGTAATTCCCTTTGAGTCTGGCCCTGCGCATGAAAAAAAGCTGGAAAAAAAAATCACTGATCTAACAATCCACTGGCTGGAAGCTGAAGCTGGACAAATTCAGACTGGAAATAAGGCAAACATTTGTAACAGGCTAATTTACCAAGGGTCATGGTGGACTCTCCATAGAGGGCCTTTTCTGATGAATTGTTCTGGAGCAGTTCTCTGGCCTGTGTTATACAGGAGGTGAGACAAGGTGGTGATCACCATGGGCCTTTCTGGCATACGCAGAAGAGCCCTGATTCATCTGGAGTTGGAGATACACACTTACACCCCTCTCTGAGAGCAGGAAGGGATAGTCCAAGATCATTGTGTCCAGTCCTCTGTCCTCTGGACAGGACCAGGCACCATCCCTGCCTTTTTCTTTTTAAATATATTTGCCCCAGACCCTTAAATGATCCCCTCAAGGGTTGAGCTCCCAGCCCTGGGTTTAGCAGGGAGACCGCTCAAACCGCTGAGCTGAGCTGACCTTCCTTCCTGCAGGGCCCCGGCCCTGCTTCCAATCCCAAGCAGCTTTCATGGTTCCGCACAGCCAGACGCACCCTCAGGCGGCCCCCGCACACGTGCGCCCCCCGGCCGGGCGCGGTACGGGCCATCTCTTATTCACACTGGCCCGCCCCACCCCGACCCCAGCGCCCTCCTAGCGGGGCTCCGGCCCGCCCAGGGCAGCGCACCATGCCCGGCACCTCAGCGGCAGCCCTGGGGATCAGGAGACTCAGTCCCGACCCGGCGGCAGCCAGACCAGGGCTGGCCCCGGCCGGGCCCCGCGGCGCAGTTCCGCGCTCCCGGGCCGGGGCCGGCGGCTCTCCACGTGGCGCGCAGCCAGCCGGTTCCCGCCACCGCCCGGCGCCCCGGTCCGCGGTACTTACTGAGCGGCGCGGCCCCCCGCGGCCCCGGGGAAGCAGAGTGCTCGCGCCAGGTTCCCGCCCCGCGCTGCCATTGGCCGAGCCCGGGTTGCAGTGGCCCTTGCCCGGGCGATGCCTGGCGGCGGGGGGCGGAATGTAGCATTCCCGCTGCCCCGCGTTCCTTTGCCACCCTCGGCATGTACCGCCATGATGAGCGTTGCTTTGTCCTGCATCTGCCGCTCCCCCGCTCAGGATCAGGCCCTCCAGCTGGGGGTGGAAGGGCAAATGCATCCCTGCAAGGCCCGGCCCCGAGGTGAGCTGCCCGCTGCAACAGCGCCGCCTCGGGGTAGCGCTCGGGAGGATTCCAGCTTGGGCTGTAGCCTGAGCGCCTCCAGCAGCCAAGAGCCCAGACTCCAGCCCGGGCCTGGGTGGGGTGCTCACAACTAGAGAGCCCCTCAGTGGGCAGGCCAGGCGCGGGTAGGGTGCCCACAAGGCACAAGTGTCAGAGGGGGTCGCTCAGTCTGTGTCTGCAAAAACAGCCAGAAGTCCTGTGCACCTTATAGACTTAACAGGTATTTTGGAACAAAAAGCAGGCCAGTAGCACTGTAAAGACAAGCAAAATAATTTATTAGGGGATGCGTGGGACAGACCCAGTGCTTCAGACCATAGCTGAACCAGAACAGACTCAATATTTAAGGCACAGAGAACCAAAGACAGTAATCAAGGAGGACAAATCAGAAAAAAATGATCAAGGTGGAGCATGAGCTTTCGTGGGTAAAGACCTGCTTCATTAGACACGCGAGTGGGGGGCTCCAGAGGAGGGTTTAAATATATGGGCGCATGAAGAGGTGGGAGTCCCAGTCAAGGGGAGGGCCCGAGTTGACAAAGTCAGTTCAGTCAGGGAGGATGTGGCCCATTTTCAGATATTCACAACTCCACTTTAGCTGCCAGCTGGAGAGGGATTAGTTGCCCTGCACTACGGGAGATGCAGCTACGTCCCTGCTGGGGTCCTTCCTCCTGCAGTCCCCCTTAAAATCTTGGAGGAGGGGGGACACACAATACCCCCCTCCCTGCCCAACATAACCTGCGTTATCTGTAAAGCAGGGGCCCCATCTCCCTCTCCTACTGCTACCTGCACACCTGGCTGGTCAGTCTGTGCTGCACATGCTGTCTGGCCAGCCCCTGATTGATTTTACCTGCAGCCGTGGCTGTGTTGACTTGGGAGCAGGGCAGCTCCAGGCGGTGGGGGAGTAAATATATGGGACAATTAGCCCCTGTGTTAAAAAAAGTCAGGACGCCTGCCTAAAATACTGTCCCAGAGAAAAGGGGACAACAGATGATCACCCTATGCAGGGGGCATCTGGGAATGTGGCAGCTGCCCCATGGCAGGGTCCCTGGCAGTAGGGGCTGCTGCACTGGGGAACAGGGGAGCTTCCTTGAGGAGAAGTTTCCTCACAGCGGGAGCTGCCTCCCTTAGGCATGGGATGCCAGGGAATGAGGCAGTCGTACCAGGGTGGAGCTCCCCAGCAGCGGGGAGTACCACTATGGGGTGGTGGGGAATGGGGGCAGCTTCCCTGTGGAGGAGCTCCCCTGCAGCAGGAGCTGCCATCCTGAGGTGCCAGGGAGCTGGGCAGCTGACCTGCAGCTGGAGAACGGGAGCCCTGCAAAATAGGGGACAATTTGCCCATTTCTTAAAATAGTCCCGCAGTGTGTGAAGCAGCTTCAATAAGGGACTCACCCAGTAAAAACAGGCCGGATGGTCACCCACGGCACAGGTTTTCAGCTGCAGTGAGAGAATAACCTTAGCTGCAGGGGTGAGAAGCCCCATACCTTGCGGACAGGGTCCTGGCAATGCAGGGCCAGGACCTGGACCACAGGCTCTGCCTCGTAGTGCAGGAAGTGACTATGCACCGTCACTCCCCCTCCCCCGCATGCTGGGGGAATGGCAGCCGCCAGCTTGGATTGAATGTTGGAGCAGCTTGTACTGGAATGCGCAAGGAGAGAAAAAATTCTTGATTCAGTGATAAGTGGAACAAATAATTTGGTTCCAGCACTGAATATAACTGAATTGGTTGGTAGCAGCAACCATAATGTACTTAATTTTAACAGCAGGGCTGGGGTTGGGAGTTACGAAGAAACCCACCATGTAGCATTTAAATTCAAATAGTAGAAGTACACAGCAAATTTGCTTTGTACAGAAGTTAGTTTCCCCAACCCATAATTGCCTTGTAACAAGTTCTGAGAAGACGCAGCTGCAGTCAGTGAACAAGATGAGATGCAGAATCCTACTTGGGACACGCCTGCAACCACAATCCAGGAGCTGCTGTAGATCTAGTGTTCCAAGCACCTTTACAAGCTATGCTCCATAAGCCGAGGCTCAACCCCATCCCTCATTTAAATGTGGTGAGCACAGTTAATGTGCCTATTTTCCATATGCCATACAAGGCAGTGCAGCAGTTTCATATGAAATAACTGGCATTGAAAGACTACATTGCATCTAGTGAAACTGAGGAGTAGCCAGCCCCTGCCCCTCTGCTGGCTTCCTCTCCTAGACCCCCCAAAGGCTGCTAGGGCCCCAGAACATGGGGCAATGGGACTCCTAGGGCAGTAGATGCCTCCCAACATCCCAGGGACAGGCACCATTCTGAGCCCCATCCCTGAGACCCATTGCCCCATTACGGATTTTCTTCCCAATCCCTCCTCTGCTCACAATAAAAGTCGGGGCCCACAGAGTAACTGGAAACCCAATTCTCCCTAAAGTTGCATACCTCCCCCCTCAGTAACTCCCTGGGGGGATGTCCCTGTTGGCCAAGAAAGGGGTTGCAGCATACTAGGGGGCAGGATACCCTGCCTTTTGCAGCTCAGAATATCCTCAATTCCCCACTGGGGCCAAGAAGAGCAGTTTGGGGGGTCTTGACTGGAAGGGGGCTCACCCCTCATCAGCAGGGTGCCCTATTCTGCCCCCCCCACCATTTCCTTTCTCCCAGGTAGAGAGCAGAGCACCAAGCAGTGCCTTCATGCTGTGGGGAGCCGTGAAAGTAGAGATGGGTGGCCAGGATATTGCTTCATTCTGCTGCTCCCCTGCAAGCCAGGGAGAGAACCCAGGGAGGGCACCCCATGCCTCCCCCTTCAGTAGTACCCCTGGGGGAGACCCTCAGGTTCTCCCTGCCCCCTCCCTCCTCAGCATCACCCATGGGAGAAACAATCCCCCGGACTCCCATGCCACATCCCTCCCTCACCACTACCCATGGGAGGGACTGGACCTCTCCAAGTTCCCCCTCCCCTATCTCCACCACCAGTGCCCATAGTCTGGAGAGGGATGTGGGAGAGGGACGTGGGTTCGGTCCAGTTTGGAGGGTTGGCCTGGTCTTTTGGAGACACAGCTGGATCCTAGGCTTGGTGCTTCCCCCCCACACACACACCAGGGCATCCTGCATCCAGGTCATGTTCCCCACCTATACTGTGCTGTGAAGCATCGGAAGTTGGTGCTCTCATGTCCTCTCTTTATGCAGTCGAGGCAGAGAAAGATCTGGAGGCAGTGAGCCCTGATGTTGTTCCTCACTCTCACATCACAGCCCCTAGAGTGTTATACTTAAAAGAATGATGCAGGATCTTTTTCAGGGGGATAATGCAAAACACCATGTTTATTAGTAATACGTATATCAGTTACTGCTTTATCCTATTACACTCATGCACTCATTCCCACCCTCAAGCATACTGTCTTGTAGATGTTACCAACTAGTTGCTCCTCCTAACTTCTCTGATCAGGGGAGGTAGATGGGGGTGGGGTAGAGATGGGCTTCTGCTGATCCGGATTGGTGCTCAAATGGGCTACATCTACACTAGGACACTACATCAAAGTAGCCTATTTCGAAATAAGAACATCGAAATAGGCTACTTCGATGATTATTGTCTACACGTCCTCCAGGGCTGGTGACATCAACGTTCAGCGTCGAAGCAGAGCCAGGGAACGTTGAAAGGAGCCGCCCCGGAAGGAAATGCGGAGCGTCCACACACACAAGCCCCCTCTTTCGAAATAAGGGGCCAAGAAAGCCCAGGGACAGGGTCACAGAGCAGACTAGCCCTTCTGGGGCAGCTGCAAGCTGCTCCCTTAAAGGGCCCCTCCCAGACACACTTGGCCTGCACTGCATGAGCAGCCCTGTGTTGGTGACACAAGCCTCGCAGACCTTGAGCCCACAGACATGGATGTCCAGCAGCAGCTGGAAGCCCTCCAAGCCACCTCTCGCGGAGCAGGCGCCCTTCTAGATGCTGCCTGGGCAGCCGCCCAGCAGCTTCTGGAATGGGAGCCCTCCCCAGGGTACCGGGAGACCCCCCAGACCATCGCGCCCTCCTGCTCCCCCTCCCACCGGGTGCCCCGCTGACTCCGGAGCTACCCCTCCATCACCAAGTGGTGGGAGCACCTGGTTATGGGGGAATGGAATGATGACCAGTGGCTGCAGAGCCTCTGCATGAGCCAGCAGACCTGCATGGAGCTCTGCCAGTGGCTCACCCCCGCACTCAGGCACCACGACACCCAGATGCGGCGCGCCCTCCCCGTCGAGAAGAGGGTGGCAATAGCTGTCTGGAAGCTGGACACTCCAGACGGCTACTGCTCCATGGGCCAGCAGTCTGGAGTGAGAAAGGCCGCAGTTGGGGCTGTCCTGATGAAGGTAAGGAGGCCTGGGTCTGAACCCCCTGGGTGACGGGGCCCTGGGTGGGGGGGACCTGAGGAGGGGGTCCTGGGTGAGGGGGGCCTGGGTAAAGGGGTCACACTCTGCAAACCCTCACAGGCACCCATGTTCCCTCTGCACAGGTGGTGCGTGCACTCAATGCCCTGCTGCTGAAGAGGATCATCCGAGCTGGGGACCTGGATGCGGCCGTCGAGGGATTCGCCGCCATGGGATTCCTCAACTGCTTTGGAGCCCTCAATGGGACCCACATCCCCATCCGCGCCCCAGACCACAGTGGTGGTCGCTATATCAACAGGAAGGGCTACCACTCTGTGGTCCTGCAGGCCATGGTGGACAGCCGTGGCCACTTCCAGCATGTATATGTGGGCTGGCCCAGCTGTACCCATGATGCATGTGTTTTCCAGAATTCAGGACTGTGCCCCCGACTGCAGGCGGGGACCTACATCCCCCAGAGGGAGATCCCTCTGGGGGATACCACCACTGTACCCCTCTGCATTGCGGGGGATGCAGCTTACCCCCGCCAGCCCTGGCTTATGCGGCACTATTCAGGCCACCTCAATGCTAGCTAGGAGCACTACAATGCCTGACTCAGCCATGCCCGCCAAGTGGTCGAGCGAGCCTTCAGGCACCTGAAGGGCCACTGGCGTTGCCTCCTGGCATGCCTAGACCTGGGCCTCCAAAACATCCCCCAGGTTGTGGATGCCTGCTGCACGCTCCACAACCTGATGGAAAGCAAGGGGGAGGCCTTCATGCCGGGCTGGGTACTGGAGGCTGGAACAGCCAACCTCTAGCCAGCCACTGCCCCGAGCCGCCAGGCCCACCAGGATGGGGTCTGGGTCCAGGAGGCCCTGAGGGAATACTTCGACCAGGGGGCCTAGTGAGCGACACCCAGGCCATCCCTGCACCCCGCCCCAGCACCCACACGCTCCCTCACCAAAACCACACGGGACACAGGTTTTTTGAAAAATAAAACTGTCATTGTTTACATAACCAAAAATTTCACCTCTTTTCGGCATATATAAACCAAATAAAACAGAATAATTGAAAATAACTATATACAGGTGGGGACATCTATAATAAACTATGTATGCGGGGTCAACTATAAATAACTATATACAAGGGTGAGGACAACTATATACAGGGGGAAGATGGGGGCAGGCCACACATCGACCTATCATTCTGGGGAGGGGGTGGAAGGGCACAACCCCCAGCACATTTGGGTGGCTGGTCCCCCCCAAGCCAGGGTCCCCAGAGAGGCCAGATGGGGGCTGGGAGGACGGGAAGGTATGGCCAAGGCAGGTCCTTGGCCCCAGGTGGCTCCTGCCCTGCGGAGCTGGTGGGTGGGGCAGCAGGTGGGACATCAGGCGGGGCAGCAGGCGGGACACCAGGTGGGGCAGCGGGGCGGGCAGCACGGAGGACATTGGGGGGGCAGACGGGTCACCAGCTCCTCAAAGGTGTCGGCCACCTGGTTGAAGGTGGCCATAAACTCCTGCCAGGCCTCCCGGCGCCAGGCAGCCTCCCGCTCCTCAAGTTGGAGTCTCCGCTTCATGATGTCCACCTGGCGCCGGAGGGCAGCAGCCACCTCTGGGTCATGTGTGCTGCGGCGGTGGCCCTGGTGGGGGTGGGCCCATCCTGGTGCAGGCAGCGACCCCGGGCATTGGTGGTCCGGTGGTCTCGGGGGGCTGTCTGGGACCACGGATGGTGCGGCTGCAGAAATAGGGGGAAAGGGGGAAGGGAGGCCATGAGTACCCAGCCCTGACCTGTGGTCCACCCCGCATCCCCGCAAGGGCCTGTGGTCCCCCCCCATCCTCCATTGGTGCGTGCAGGGATCCTGTGGGCGGCCCCTTCCAGTGGTCCGCCCCTCTCACCTCCCACCAGGGGTGGGGCAAGGCACTGTCCATGGGTGGAGGTGCTGCTGGGCACTGGTGGCTGTGGCACCATCCCTGGGCTGTGGTCTGCCTGGGCCATGGCAGGCTGGGGTCTTGTGGGGATGTGGGGGGCCCCCGATCAAGTGGTGCCCCCGCCCCATGCTCAGGGGGTCTGTGCCCTGTGGAGTATGTACCTGACAGTGCACTGCCAGGGTCAGGAAAGGCCCATCTAGCAGACATCCGGCTGGAGCTGTGGGATGGGATGTCCAGCACACGCTCCCCCTCCTCGCTGGACCACTCGGTGGCCAGGGTGGAGGGTTCCAGCTCTAGCCTGGGGGGTGCACGGCTGGCCTCCAGACCCAACCCGGGCTCCGAGGCCTGCTGGGACTCGTCGACCGTGGTGGCAAGGGTGGCTGGGGTGCAGGAGGTGCCTCGGGGGACCAGGATAGCCCTCAGCTCCCGGTAATGGGGGCAAGCAGCAGGGGCAGCCCCAGACCGGCTGGCTGAGTCCCGGGCCCAGGCGTTACCCTGCTGCAACTCCCTGACCTTACTCCTGACGTGGTCAGGAGCGTGGGCAGGGTGACCCCGGGCAGCCAGGCCCTCAGCCAGCCGGGCGAACGCCTCTGCATTCTGCCACTTGCTCCCCATGATGTGCAGCACCTCCTCCTCACCCCAGAGCCCCAGCAGGTCACGGAGCTCAGAGTCAGTCCAGGAGGGGCCCTGCTTCCTACCCCTCCGGCTGGAGGCCTGGGAGCCCTGGGATGGCCTGAAGGGGGAGCTCTGGGGGTGCTCAGGAGGCTGGCTTGCTGCCATGATGGTGTCCATCTGGCCTGTGCAGGGGCACTTCGTGGCATGGCTGCTGCCTGCACAGTGTCAGCTTCCTGCTACGGGATTTCCAGGTCCGTGCAGCTTTAAGAACCGCTGGGCGCAGAGATCATAGAGCCCCGCAGGGGCTGGACAGCACGTCTCCGCCTAACAGCTGATTGCTGCCATGGCGGACCCCGTTATTTCGAAGTAGCGGGATGTGGATCGTCTACACATATCCTACTTGGATGTTGAACGTCAAAGTAGGGCGCTATTCCCATCTTCGGATGGGAATAGTGATTTCAACGTCTCGCCGCTTAACGTCGATTTGAACGTTGAAATAGCACACGGCGTGTGTAGACGCGACACGTGCTATTTCCACGTTGTGCCGGCTAGTTCGAAATAGCCGGCTAGTGTAGACGCACTCATGTTGACAGGATGAGACCCCGGGGGTCTCCCTGCAAGACACCTCAGATTTATAGTGATGTCTCTTTCATGCAAACTGCACCAGTTAGTCATCCCGTGCACATGCAAAAACCTATGTACTTTTGGCTGTGTTGGTCATCCCTTCTCCTGGGACGGTCTCAATAACTTTGATCTTCTCTTTTGCTTTTAAATTGATTTCATGATTCTCGTTTCACTGAAAAATAACTTCCCAGTTTTTTATGAGAAACCTATATTTTCTGTGAATATTAGTGCCTCTGCTTCCATAAAAATACCCTGTAACTGAGGTTAACAATTGAGCGACATTCAACAAATTTGTATCAACTTTTTGCAGTGATTTGCGGATGGCATTAATTCCTAGAAGACATTGGTCCCCAAAATAGTAAAAACAGCAATATTATACTTTTCATACTTTTCTGTGAAGAATTTTGCTTCAGTTTTTGCATGTGGTTTGTCAGAATTTGATGTGGCTATGTCTAATAAAGTTCTCTTTATAACATCATAGCCGTGTCTACACGTGCACGCAACTTCGAAGTAGCGGCACTAACTTTGAAATAGCGCCCGTCATGGCTACACGCGTCGGGCGCTATTTCGAAGTTAACTTCGACGTTAGGCGGCGAGACATCGAAGTCGCTAACCCCATGAGGGGATAGGAATAGCGCCCTACTTCGACGTTCAATGTCGAAGTAGGGACTGTGTAGTTGTTGCGCGTCCCGCAACTTCGAAATAGCGGGGTCCGCCATGGCGGCCATCAGCTGAGGGGTTGAGAGACGCTCTCTCTCTAGCCCCTATGGTTCTATGGTCACCGTGGGCAGCAGCCCTTAGCCCAGGGTTTCTGGCTGCTGCTGCGGCAGCTGGGGATCCATGCTTCAGGCACAGGGTCTGCAACCAGTTGTCGGCTCTGTGTATCTTGTGTTGTTTAGTGCAACTGTGTCTGGGAGGGGCCCTTTTAGGGAGCGGCTTGCTCTTGAGTCCGCCCTGTGACCCTGTCTGCAGCTGTGCCTGGCACCCTTATTTTGATGTGTGCTACTTTGGCGTGTAGACGTTCCCTCGCAGCGCCTATTTCGATGTGGTGCTGCGCAACGTCGAAGTTGAACATCGACGTTGCCAGCCCTGGAGGACGTGTAGACGTTATTCATCGAAATAGCCTATTTCGATGTTGCTACATCGAAATAAGCTATTTCAATGTAGGCTTCACATGTAGACGTAGCCCATAGGTCATGTTCAAAGCCAAAATCGCATCTGCATGAGAAGACCACTTGGTGTCACACATTCTTTTGACTGTCAATTGTTTTCCATTTGCCTCCTCCAAGCATGATTGTAGCATAGTCTGCCAATGTGTGGAAAATGAAAGAAAAAAAAAGGCATACGTGTTTTGAATGAGGTAAAAAAAACTGTGTAGCTCCCTCACAAGATTTAGCCAAAGCTTTGCAGATTAAATGTAAGGAATGTCTGGAACCTGGGATGAATAAAGCAGAGGGATTTGCATTGTTCATTCTTGCCTGTAAACCTGAGTATTTTCCTGCCATATTTGTGCATTATAAAAGCTCTGACCACAATGTTTGATGTCCAAACCTAACTTTGCTGTGATTTCCAAAACCATTGTCTCAAGACATTCTGAAGTGTGGGATTTTAGTGTGACAAAACAAAGAAATTGCTTTACAACTTCACCATTGCTGGTCACATATCTTAAAATTAATGTGAATTGGTATACATTGCGCACATCTGATGTTGAATTGAGTATTATGAAATTGCACTTGCCATCCTGTTCTTCACCAGTGAAGTGGTTTCTGAGCTACTCTGCCATTATAGTAAAGAATTCATTGTAGGTTTGGTGCATTAAAAAATTGGTCTTCCCTGAGCCACAGTACTGATGATATTTCAAATATTTGTTGAGAAGATTGTCGAATTCACCAAGATATTCAAGGCAGATTAAAAATCTACCTTTTTGATTTGACAGAGATGACTCTTTATGTTCTCTTAGCGGTAGTCCCAAAGATTATACCAGTTTCACCATGGCAACAACATGTTTCAGCACTTTCTTCCAATAAGTACATTACTTCTCAAACTGGACAGATAACACAGAATCAAATCTTCAAGATAATTCACATCTTTGAAGAAACTTACACATAGCATTAATATGAGCTTTGGAAGTTTCATGATCAGCTGTATCTCTTGCAACATTTCTCCAGTTAGAGTGCTCATCGACAAATATTTATTTTCCTTTACTGTGGTCATACATAACAGTAGACTGCCTTGGTGGTTTCTGAAAAAATCAACCAGTTTCTCATTTCTGTGATCCCATTTTTCTTCATCCTCAGAAATTGGAATTCATGAAGACCTCTAAATTGCTTTTGTCCTCCTACCTCATACTTATTTCTCAAATTTTCCATATTACCTATGTTTTTGGTTTATTTACTAAGAAATATTCTATCATACCCAAAGAAACAGACTTTGACCTTAACACAATGCCTTCAGAGTAGGTTTTTTCTCTTACTTTGACAATGTTTTGTAGTTCCATTGCCACTTCAGAGTCCACTTGTTCAACTTTTGCAGTTGTTGTGATGTCCCCAGAACTTGGCAAGTGATCAGATAATTGAGATGTTTCCTCACCCATACTTTTTGATGAATGTCCTCTATTCAATACTTACAGATTTTTAAAAACAGATAACAAACTGTCTTTTTGTTTAGCGTCATCTTTTTGCATTCTTTTTTTTCCCTGTTTTTGACTACCAGACTTAGTATTGCTTCATAATTGCTTAAAAAAAAACCCCTGACATTGATTTTTAGGCAGATTTAAACAGGTGGGCTGGGGTGGGCCGTGGTCTGGAACACCCAGTTAGGCTTAACACCAGTGGCACTGAAACATTTTTAAGTGTAGGGTGCTGAAAGCCAGCTCCTGTCTCTCCTAGGCACAGAAACTAAGTGTAAGGGCACCATTAGCCCTTATTAAAAACTCAGCAGGGTTTTGAGTTGGTTCACTCCCTGTCTCAAAAGGAACGGGGGAAGGTCTTTGAGGAATCAGAACCCTGACACTGACAGCCCCTAAAGGCAAGAAGAGGCCAGCTCTCCAGTTGAGCCTGAATGACAGGGCCAACCAATGAGGGAGTGAGGAGGCTGGGGAGTCCCATTCTCTGACTGATTTGGATGTGCCCGGGCACAGACTGAGTGGGCCAAGCTAAGGAGACAGCATAGGTTGAGCTGAGCCATAGGTGGCAGAAGGGCTGCTGACAGAGAGACCCTGAAACATGGCACAGAGAAAAAATCCAAGCTGGAAGGAGGGCTGCAGTCAGAGAGTCCCTGTGACACATTAGAGAGAGTGCCCAAGACACAGACCATCATGGATTCTTTCTGTGCAGGAGAGCTGGACTCTGAAATGCACCAGAGAGGACAAATCCATGCTGGCAGGTGGGCTGCAGTCAGAGAGGTTGTGGGGCTCAGCAGAGAACCACAGCCTAGATGCTGGATATGAGCTAGAGCTGGGTGTGGTGAGCAGCAGAGGCAACACTGGGCAGAAGCCTAGTGCAAGGGCACTTCTTCAGCCAAGAGGCCTGGAGGTCAGACTAGGAGTGGGATCATAACCCCAAATGTGGGGGCTGATGCTGGGGAGAAGGGTCCTGGCACTGGAAGCAAGTATCTGACCTGCAGCACAGCCAGGTCCTGAGAAGGAGACCTGGGGTCTACAAGGAACAGGCTTGTGAGCTGTCCTTACACCCCAGAGACACTATTTGTAAGGTCTCTGTGCCACAGCATGGAATGATGTATTTTCTAATAACTTTTTCAATTTGTTCCTTTTTCCTTTGGTATTTTGATTGATTGCTGTTCAGTGAATTGTATTTGCCTGAATTGTATAAAGCCATAAGTGGGTGAGGGAAATATCCAATGTGGAGAGAGCACCCTTGACACAGGTTACCATAACAAAGTGAGGGATCGAGTCCCAGGACCCCTGAGCCCAGCCTTGTTGTGGTTACTAGGGATCTGCCACAACAGGTAAAGGAAGAAGAGCCATGAAAGTTCCTTTCACTAGCCCGTTTCATAGGGGTAGTGTAGGAGCCAGAAAAGTTCACCGCAACAGTGGGACTATTCCCCCTGCTTACACAGGGGTTCAAGCTGGGCTGCTTACATAGGTCTGGACCCCCAGAAGGTGAGGCCTCAGGTGGAAGGACTGGACCTGGGGGCCCAGTGCAGGTTCAGAGCTGCCATGTTGGGGCTGGAGAAGAAGACTGACAGAGGTGATACGAAGATCTCCATGGCTGCGGAGGTCAGCCTCAGGCACTCAGTGGCCCTGCGCTGGCTAGCCTGGAGAAGTGGGCAGAGACCCACATGCATGCTCCACCTGAAGGTTTAGGGAGGGGCATGGTTCCATTGGCCGCCTGATCATCCCCCCACCCCAGGCTCTCCATTCCTGGCCACTAACCCTCCCGGCCACTATTCCTCCTCACCAGGTGGTGGCTAACAGTAGTGCCATATTACAGGGATCGAAGGACTCAGAAGGGGGAGCAGTGCAGCTAGGTGCCAGAGAAATGCTCCATTTTCTTGCTTCAAAGTGGGACTTTTTCCTGCCAGCTGGGTAGCTTGCAGGATCTCCAACCCCTGGCTGCCACCCTCTGGACCCCACAAGCAGCCACCAGTCACCAGGTGGTGACCAGCAGCATGAACATGGGATGGAAGGCTTCAGAGGAGCACTGGGTAGCCACACAGTCAGGAGAGAAGTGTCACTTTCCTACTTCAAAGAACTCCTTTTCTCTGGCCAGCTGCATGGCAGCCCCATGCTCCTCTGAAGCCTTCTAGCCCGTGTTTGCACTGCTTGCCACCTACTGCCAGCTCTCCTGAGGCTCCTGTCCCCCTATAGGCCTCTGCAGGAGGACTGGCCCCCCACAGAGCAGCTCCCCCAGTACAGTGGTAGGGGTGGTGCCAAACCTAGTGCTGGACTGCCTGGCTTTGGGGACCCTGTGTTGTTGGGGGCTACTGTGTCAGGACATGGTATGCTTCATTGTAAATCTGCCTCTGCTCAGAACTACAAACTTTGAACAGTAAAAAGCCTGAAAAATGAGGATTTTTTTAAAGAGCTTCCCTATGGGAAATGATTTAATTTGTCAAAGTCACAATAACTTCTAGGTTACGTCCTCCTAGAAATGCTGATCTCCTAACAGAATAGTTCTCATCAGAAAATGGGGCATTAATAGTATCTTAATAGCATGTTCTCAAAATGGACTTTTGACACCAGGGACATGCCATTCTTGTGGCACACAGCTGTCTTTTGTAATTAATTTCTGGAGGTCACAGGGAAGGGGCCTCTCTACGAAGGTAGGCAGAGGTCACTCTGTATGGTAATTGTACAATTCCAGAACCCGTTTACCCTGCTCAAAAAAAAAATAACTCAGTTTATAGCCATGGAATTACTCAGGATAAAGTAGATCAGAACCTGGCCTCAGGCCCTTGCTGGGACAGAAAGTGATAACAACATCCCTCTAATCTGAATGATAACAGTGAAGTTTAAGCTATAACTAGAGCATAATTAGACAACGTGCTAGTTTTAGAGCCTAGTGATTACAAACTTTAGGAGGTAAACTTCTTTCTCAGGCTCAAACACAGAATTATAGCTAACAATGCCCTGGCACAGTGTCTCTGTAGCTGCTAAGTGCAACCCAAAATACGCTTTCATGATAAAAATTAAAAAATGGTATCTGTTAATTAGGTCATTTCATATATTAGAAGGTTTTCACACATTACAGGTGGCACAGACAGCAATGCCTATACTTAAGGAGACACATCATTTTCCATGAGACTTTGTTTTGAATTGTTTAGAATTTTGCCAAACTTTAACAATTTGTGCTGAAGTTTACCATGCTGTGCATCGGCCTGATTGGGAGGGTTTATTTAGAAAATTTCAGCAAAAATGGTGCTTCTATTTCGGAGAATAGGAGTAAAGATAATGATGCTTTGCCCAAGTTGAAAAAATTACCATTTGTTTATGGAGGCAGTCTAATGCCTTCATGCTTTGGAGCATGAACATAAAATTTGGCAGATGATTTGGTCTGGTGTTAAGGATATGCCTTTTACTGCTCCACTGCAAATCTGACCAAATTTGGCTAAGGTCTGATACAAACCTCTGAAAATGTATTAGTACATGCCCGGTAGATCTTGTTAGTTTTTGGCAGCTAAATTGTCTTGTAACCCTTCTATTAATGGCAGGTGACCACTACAAGGTCCAGGTTCAGTTCCTAGGGGTCAATAATGCAACTAACTGGCTCAAGCTCCCACCCAGTAACCTGGGACAGTCTCCCCCACCTGCTGGGTGCCTGTAAAAGCAGTTCTTCAACTCTCACAAGCACAGAGTCTGAGACAGAAACAGCTTATTTGATAACAGCAGCCTGCCATAAACTTACACAGTGGCAAATGCAATATGCCTGAATAAAGTAGAGGTAAACCCCCATTAAACAAGACACTGTCCCCAAAGTCTGCTGAACCTAGTCCTTTGCTTAGAGCCCTTTATCTGCACACCCCCACTTACAGGCTGTGTCTATATTAGAGAGTTTTGTCGACAGAAAGGGCCTTCTGTCAACATAACTCAGGGAGCATCTACACACACAGAAAGTATTCTGTTGGCAGAATCTTGACAGAAATCTGCATGTGCCTCAACGTTGTTATCCCTCAACAATTTGAGGACTAACACTCTCGATAGCATACTGTAGACAGAAGTGCAGTGTAGATGCTTCTGTTGACAGAGAGAGCTTCCGGTTGCCTAGCTGCCCTGTTTGCAGAGCTGCCGTTCTGCTTTCTGTCACCGGAGGGCAGTGCAGTCTGGCAGTTCTCTGTTGACAGAGCAAGTTGTGTGTGGCAGCAGTGTGTCAACAGATGTTCTGCAGATTTCTCTGTCAACAATAACTTCTGTCAACAGATGCCTCTAGTGTGGACGTACCCACAGAGCGTACCTCTGCCTCAGCTCCATTCTGTACCAACCCAGAATTCACAGGTATATCAACATGGAGACTCTTGCCACACGGAGACAAGATCACCAGCTGGCTGCTTGCTCACTGCACTCCGCCGGTTGCCCCTTGCCAGGTTTTACTCTAGGCAAAACCCTGTGATTTCATCTTTCAATGGCTTCAGCTCTGGGCCTAACCACAAATATCTCAGTGTCCACCAGGGTGGATTCTCACAAAATAACTACAGACTCCAGAATTGGTCTGGGCATTAGTTCTGTCTTTGAACAGTGGGGGGAAGAACTAGTCAAACCAGACATAGCTACATGCCCCAAGGGGCACCCAGAGGGCTCCTCCATTACCACCTCCCCCCATTCTACTTCACAGTGCTCAGCTGAGGGGAGCCTTGTGTGATCCACATCTTAAAAAGCAATGATGACTGCCCTTTATTTCCACAAAAATTCAAGCTTAGATGATATTCCACAATATCTGTACTGAGCGATAGCTTAGTTTGTGACTTTACAACAGCAAATTGGTTACAACAGGTGAAATACCCAGGAGCTCTTGCAAAACAAAGCAATTATTTACATATACACACCCTACAACTCTTTACATTTCCATAAGAATGATCTCTTAAGAATACATTCCTCAAATTCCTTTGGCAAGGTGACAAGTAGCAGACAAGGAACAGAGAGTAAGCTGTGCTAGTCTATACACTATCAAAACAAAAAGCAGTCAAGTAGCACTTCAAAGACTAGCAAAATAGTTTATTAGATGTCCCAGGAAAGGTAACCTAATAAACTATTTTGCAAGTCTTTAAAGTGCTGCTTGACTGCTTTTTGTTTTGAAGTAGCAGACAAGTATCAGATATGTCCCCATTAGAGGATGACAATGGCTCACATCCCCCTGTCTGATCTGACTTGTTTTAGCTCTTTTGATAAGTACTGTTGATACTGGGCCATTTCCACCTTGCTGAATAGACCTTGTCAGCTCTGGCCATCCCTCTTACTGGGACCCCACTCTTTAAATACCCCTCTGAAACCACTCCCCCCACTCATGCATCTGATGAAGCAGGTCTTTGCCCACGAAAGTTTATGCTCCAAAATATCTGTTAGTCTATAAGGTGTCACAAGACTTTTTGTTGTTCTCTTTGCCAAGGTGGTCTGTTGCTAAGCTTGAGATATGCATGTCATCTATCACTTTACTCCAGTTAGGGAACCACATTGCAGCAAAATTATCCATTATGATCTGCACATAACCCAGAGTCACTACCCTGGTTAGCAGGAGTCTACTAATATTTTAATGGTCCTGCAAACATAGATCACAACAGCTCCCGTGGTGGATTTACCAACTACAAATTCCTTCTCTACTGACTGGTAACAGTCTGGCAATGAAAGTTTCCATTTAGCAACCACCCATTTGTTCTCCACTGTTGGAGAAGCTCTAAGTTTTGGTGGTGCTTTGCTTCAGGTCTAGCAAAAGTTCTTCCACTTTGGAATGTTTTGCGGCCACTGCTCATCATTCCATAGCTGGACACTGAACTGGTCCCACCAATCTGTGCTTGTTTCCAGAGGTGGCAGATTTGCAGAAATTTTGGTGGTGCCCAGTATGCACAGAGCTCACACCCCTTCCCTACCCAAACTACCTCCCTACTGCCTGCCTAAGGCTCTAGAGGGAGTTTGGGTGGGGGAAGGGTTCAGGCTCTGATATGGAGTTTGGTACTGGTGCAGGCTTTGGGTCTGCAGCCTTTAGAAGTGCATGGCATTCTTCCATTCTAAGTTCAGGACTCTGCACTTTGTGACGAAGTGGGGATTTTATTCCCCCTGTTATGTTGTATGTGTTTCCTGTTGTCCTACAGTAACTCCACGTGTGTGCCTCAGTTTCCCTAGGCACAGCATCAATGCATAGTGATGGGAGTTTCAGTGTGATGACTTCTTACACATACACAATGAACCTCCATAGCCTTTGTAACTTAGCCAACCAGGTGACACATTTTCCCCTCAGGAAACGGGACAAACATGGGAGGAGAGGCCTAGCTGGTTTGAATTAGAACTGGGGAGTTGAGGAGTGGGGGCAGCTGTGTCAGACTGGAGAGGGAAGTAGGAAGGCCAGGACCCCAGCTCTGGAACCCCACCTCTGGGCCTCTTTACCCAAGATGGATTGTACTGTCTGCTTCTGGATTCTGTGGAACAGGCTGAGTCTAAGCTGTGTCCCTGTCACCTGATAAACCTTCTGCTTTACGTGCTGAATGAGTTACATCTGACTGCTGATTAGGTACAGGGCCTGGTGACTCCTATACTCCATGACATCTGGTGACAAAAGTGGGATGTACTGCACCCTGCGGAAGGAGCATCCAGCAATAAGTGACTGGGGTGCAAGAGAAAGCAGGGAGGTGGGCTAATGAGATCCAGGCATGCTGGAGGACAGTAAGGTGTGGTTCCTGGGAACAGTGGAGCCTACAGCTTTACCCAAGAGAGTGAGGTTGTGGTCCTCAAGAGGGGATGTCACACCAAAGCAGAGGTTATTCCTGGAGTCCACTGGAATCAGTCTCAGAAGGCAGAGGTGTCTACAGCCTGGCCTTGGGAGTAGTGTGACCTACAAGGAGTCTGGCACCCTGAAGGTTTTTTTTCAAGGAATTGTGGGGCACTGAGAACATTGGCCTGTGAGTCTGCAACCCCTGGGAACATCAGGGAGATAGCCTATAACCATGTCCTAAAAAAGGATGTTGTCATGGTATGCAAAGTGAGAGGGCTGCCAGTGACAAATCCACCAAAGCCCGGCTCATTGCCCAGCAGGAAGAGAATGATTATTCCATGGAGCTGCGGTCTGTTCCCACACAGAACCATCAGACAGTCCCTGAGGGCACTTCAAGCTCAGGAAGGGGCTGACAGCAACGAGCCAAACTTGTCCAGCATGGCTCATCACCTCTCTTGCGGAGATGCAGCAGCTGGAAATTGCATGGCAGCTAAAAGAGCTGGAACACCAAAGAAAGCAACAGCAACACAAACGCAATGGCCAAACTGAGAGCTAAAAAACTCCTGTGGTGGTGAGTCAAGATGGGGCCAGAGAACTCCAGACTGCATCTAGCTTTGATATGAATATCCTGTCCCAGTTTAAGGAGAGGGTGGACATGGATGCTTTCCTTAATGCCTTTGAAAAAGACTGCAATTTGCATCAAAAAGATCCTGCAGACAAATTCTGGTATCTTACCCTTTTACTGGATCTGAAGGCCATAGGGACATTCAGCCAGATGGTGGGTGGGGGTACAAGCAGGGGACTACAAACTGTTCAAAAAAGCCCTGCTACACAAGTTTGGGTTGACCTCTGAGGTGTCCCAGAAAAAGTTTCTGAGTTCACAGAAGTTGTCTGGGGAGACCTCCCTCTAGATGGGACAATACACCTGCAAGGGGGCAGACCCAGGGAAGCGGCCCAGAGCAGAGAGCAACGGATTGATCTGATCATGCTGGAGCAGCTCTACGAACTTTGCCCCACTGACTTGAGAATATGGCTGATGGACAGGAAGCCGAAAGACCTGCACAGGGCAGGGCAGCTGGCTGCTGAGTTACAGACAGCCTCTCTGTCTGTGAAGGGGAATCCCAGGGGGACTGGTTCACAACAGTGCAGAAGGGGAGTCACTTTGGGCCTCCCAGAAGGGATACTCAGATAAATTCCCTGCCCTCCTGAGGGGGACAGACAACACCAGGGCAGACCAACCAACCCAAGGGAACCAAGAGGACCTGATCTGTCATCGCTGTGGACAGAAGGGCCACAAGTGTGCTCAGTGCCCCAAGTTCCCAGACAGGCTGAACAAACAGAGACATCATGGGGTTAAGTGGGTTGGGGCCCAGCTGCAGGAGGGGAAGTCTGCCCAGGCAGGAGCATCTGGCAGTCTCTACACAGCTTGGGAGCAGACAGTTCCTCAGGCCAGCTCCTCTGGGGTATGATGCTGTGTATGGATTAGCACCCACAGGATTGGGACATGTATGTAGCCCACCTGCTTTTTGCCTACATAGAAGCACTCCAGGAATCAATGGCATTCTCCCCATTCCAGTTGCTGTACGTGAGGAGAGTGTGGAGACCCCTGGACCTGATAAAAAAGTTCTTGATGCAGGCCTGCTGCTGTAGTGGAGCTACTATCTTAAAAGTCTCTGGAGTATATCCTTTGTTAGCATGGGTCAGCAGTCCTACCTGGCTCAGTTCATAGCAGAAATGTTCCTGAAGTGATGAGTTGGACTGAAGACAAGACAGAGGAACCTCAGTTCTCCTTTTATACCCTTGCCCGTATGGCGGGAAATTCATTCTTCGTCTCTGTGTGGGAGCTTGTCTGAAATGGAGCCTGTCACATGAGCAGGTCACCTGTCCTCTTTGGGGCATTCTGACTTTGGCAGTTTCCTGGGATACATGTCCACAGCCAAATTCCACAGATGTGGATTGTGATCAATTACTGCTTTACCTGACTAGGAATCCTTTCACAATAGGTTGCCACACCTCCTATTATGGTCTCCCAGGCTATGTTTAGATGGCAGGATAAGCTCCCCATGTTTTTCCTCCCCCAGCACTTACTTTGTGGTGCTTCACTGTGTTCTCTGGACATGCTGAGCCCCACTTCTCTGCAGACAGCTGGAGGACTCCCAGCTGCTCATGGAGAAGTGGGGTTCAGCAAGCCAGGAGGCCAAGATGGGGCGCTGTGTGGTGTGTGCTGGGGAGGAGGGGAGGCAGTCCCCTGGAGCTGCCACCATCATCTCCCACTCCCAGGTAATCCTCCTTCTCCCAGGCTGAGCAGGGGACTGTGTTTGGACTGAGATGAGGGGGTGGGGATGCTGGGGCCTTGTTGAGATAGGGTGGAGTGGGGGGAGTATTGGGGTTGGAGGGTGGTTTGGGGCTGTGAGGGGTTAAGGTGCCTGGAGGCAGGAGGCAGGGGAGGTTGATTTCCAGCACCTTTTTTCTAGAAAAAAAACATTGGTGATTGGGTCAGGGAGTTTGGATGATGTCTGTGGGGCCCATGGTTGTGGAGAAAGGTGGCAGTGGGGGCAAGGGGAGCCAGGATGGTGCTGTGGAGGTGTCAGTGGGGCTAATGGTTAGAGAAAGGTAGATGCAGAGCACCTGGCTCCAGAGAAACGTGGTGTGTGGAAGGGGCGGGAGGTTGGATATGGTGCACATGGCTGTGACAGAAGGTGGTATAGGGGCCAAAGGAGGCAGAAAAGTGGCTGTGGAGGAAAGCAGTGACAGAAGGAAGGTGGATGTGGGGCAAGGCTGTGAATGTGACTGGTGGAAAGGGGATGTAGAGGGTGGAGGTGGGGGAGCTGAGGGAGGGGTGTGTGGAGGAAGGTGGGGGGGGGGCTGAGGGAGATGGATGTGTAGGGAGGAGGTGGAGGAGGATGTAGAGGAAGGTGGTGGGTGGGGCTGAGGATGTAGAGAGTGGAGGTGGGTGGTACTGAGGGAGATGGATGCAGAGGAAGGTGATGGGTGGTACTGAGGGAGATGGATGCAGAGGAAGGTGATGGGTGGTGCTGAGGGAGATGGATGCAGAGGAAGGTGATGGGTGGTACTGAGGGAGATGGATGCAGAGGAAGGTGATGGGTGGGACTGAGGAAGGGGGGTGAAGAGGGTGGAGGTGTGTGGGACTGAGGGAGATGGATGCAGAGGAAAGTGATGGGTGGGACTGAGGAAGGGGGATGCAGAGGAAGGTGATGGGTGGCACTGAGGGAGGTGGATGCAGAGGAGGGTGATGGGTGGGACTGAGGAAGGGGGATGAAGAGGGTGGAGGTGGGTGGGACTGAGGGAGATGGATGCAGAGGAAGGTGATGGGTGGTACTGAGGGAGATGGATGCAGAGGAAGGTGATGGGTGGGACTGAGGAAGGGGGGTGAAGAGGGTGGAGGTGTGTGGGACTGAGGGAGATGGATGCAGAGGAAGGTGATGGGTGGCACTGAGGGAGGTGGATGCAGAGGAGGGTGATGGGTGGGACTGAGGAAGGGGGATGAAGAGGGTGGAGGTGGGTGGGACTGAGGGAGGGCCAGGTGGAAGAAGGTGATGGGGTGGGAAAGAGAGAGCTTGGTGGTTTGAGCATTGCCCTCTTCTACCAGGGCTGTGAGGCCAATCCTTGACGAGGCCATTTGAGGCTCTAGAGCAAATACACGTAAAAACAATCTGCCAGCGATGGCGATAGGTCCCGCTGTGAGCGCAGCGGCCAGCAGGGGAGGGGACTCCGCGACCTCTGAAGGTCCTTTCAGCCCTACGGACTAGGTGGGCACAAGCTAGTAGGCCAACGGCTGTTGGAAGATGGCGAAGGACCAAGGCGAGTCGAATTATGGGGGGGTTACAGCGGCTACAGCCGAGCGAGCGCATCCCCGAACCCTCCGCCAGCTCCCCGCAGAGGGGAAGGCTCATCGGGGCCTCCTCACAGGCGGACGCCTAAACGATACCGCGTGCTTCTCTGCGCATGCGCAGCGTGACGCCGCGTCAATGACGTCCGTGCGGGTGGGTTGAGGCGAGGGCACTATTCGCGAACAGCGAGCCTCGGTATTAAGGGAGCCGTTGCTTTTAGTGCATGCGTAGTATGACGCAGCCGGGTGGGGGCGGGGGTCGATATGCGCATGCGTAGTATCTCCCATTTGACGGCGGGAGAGTCCGCCCCTTGCAGAAAGCTATGCGCATGCGCCATCTCTCTGTGTCTGTTGTAAATCGGAGACCGGCTGGGCGCGCGATGCACTGTGGGAGTGATTGAGGAAGTAAAATGGCGGATTTAGCGAACGAAGGTAGGGGGGGATGAGGTTGTTATCGTGGTGGTGGGGAGATGGGCTGTGGGTTGCGAGTCGCGGTCGGTCTGGCATTAGCCTCGGGGGAGCTCCACGGGCCCCGCAGGGGAGTTCCTGCTCCCTGCTGCCAGCTCGAGTTACGGCCACGGCAGGGGAAGGGACTGGACAAAGGGAGAGGCTGGGCCTAAGTGGGGCCATCTATTTCCCGCCCTCCCACCTCCACCAGTCCGCTGGGGAGCCGGCCGACATTCGCCCTGCCGTAGGCCCCTTCGTGGGAGGGGCGGTTGACGAGAGCATGGGGGGGGTAATGTCAGCCTGGGTGTCGGCAGACTGTCGGTGTGGACTGTGCAGGCCGGGTGCAGTCTCCTGAGCCAGCCGCCGGGATAGAGGCAGGTGTTCATTTACCTGCCCCGGTTCAGAGCAAAGCTGTTCCGTTGCTGGCACGACTCTAAGCGTGCGAGGAGAACTCCATTCTTTTGTCGCGAGTCTGTTTTTCTTGGCGGGTCTGAACCATGTGTGCGTTGCCACTGCCTAGCACATCCCGTGTATTTCCATTAGCTGCCCGTTTTCTTTCTGGTGAAATGTTATATAGCAGTGTGGGAGCTGCCTCTTGATTAATTATCACTTGAATCCCAAAATGTGAAAAGAAGAAAACTGAGTGCCTCGTTATATTTTTACCCCTTTCTATAGGCTGTGTTCTGGTACCATGCCCCTTCTTGGTGCTCCTATATGACAGAGCGGTAAAGTCCCTGTTTCATGTGTTTTTTTTAGTGCTATCTCCTCACTTCCATCTATGACTTGCAGGGTTAGAGGATATTTAGGCATCTTTTCTAAAGCTGTAAATTTGTAAGGACAGAGGAATTGGTTTTATCAGTTTTTCCCCAGGAGCTTTAGGAAAGGATGACATGCCATGTGTACACTAGCAGTTTCATTGATAAACTTTTGTTGCTCAGGATATGGAAACACCCCCGCCCCAACAAAGAAACTTTTAGTGATTAAACATGTTGGAGTGCACCGTTCTTTGTTCAGTGGGATCTGTGCTCCCAGTGACAAAGCTGCTGCCCTTCATTGGAAGTGGTTTTTACTCTTGCTGGGAAAGCTTTCTCCTAGCAGTAAAAAGTGGCCACACAGTGCCTGTTGTTAAGTGTGCAGCTGCAGCAGCGCAGCTGCAGCAGCACAGCTGCGCTGTTGTAAAGTATGCAGTGTAGACATAGCCTTAATGTGTATATCCCAAGGGGAAGATAACAAAATTTTCATGGCATGAGCCGTGAAGCTTGTCAGTCTGCTGTGGGGTAAGCCCTAAAGTCAAGATTGGAAACTAAGCAAAAATATACAGACAATAAAATTTTACACTGTCTTGCACTGTACTCTTCAGAGTAATGTAAGGGAGGTCAAGGCTTCAGGGATGGAGATAGAAAAAGTGTCTGTGTGGAACCTATATTCAGGTAACTGAATGCTGTACAAATACAGGTTTCGTTGGGTTTGATGCTAGTATTAATAAAATGAGCTAGCAAATTGTTTGCCTTCAAAGTGATGTTGCAAACAGAGTAAAACGCTTAACCTATTTTTATTAAATAACTTTTTGATATGTAAGGTGTTCTGGGCCATGTAGGATCCTTATCTTAAACTTTGCCATCTAGGGTTAGAAATTGGGTTCAGATATGAACTCATGTTCTCACTCCAAGTTGACTTTTTGCTGCCTTAACTTGCTCCTCAAATACTACTTTGATTCATCCTTCATATATATCTGTGCATTGGATTTTGTTGACTGCTTCTGAGAGAAAACTGGTTTGCCTTGGGTCTGCTGTCACAGAGAAAAGTTTCTTGTTTTCTTTAATATTTCCTTTTTGCCCCAATGACCGTGTTCCTTCCTATTCTCTTCATGCTTGTCTCCTTTTAAAACCTTCAACTTCATCTTTTAATCTGTTTCCTTTCCCTCACAATACATGCATGTTTTAGTCTAATTTTTTTAAAAGTCTCATCCCAAAACCCATTTGCTTTTCCAGCTACCATTCTTTGTTCCTTTTAGGAGCTCATTGAAAGAGTTGTTCGGAGTTTCTGACCTATGGATCTATCCCTTGCAGTAGGTCAAACTAGAGGTTCATGGTGTCACTTCTGGCTTTAACTCTGTGAACCTTAGGTCTTCTCTAAATTGACTTCTGCCCTTGGTGTTCTGTTGAAACCCCTCTTGCAAACTTCAAAACCAGTGCTCTATTTGTCTGCTGCTTTCAGTCTTGAAATCCTTTCACTTTTATAACTCTGGCGTCTCACCATTCTACTACTTGAATAGCTTCTTCAGCGTGAACTTTGGAGGATCCTCCTTATCTGCCCACCAGCTTTTGAATAAGTTTTAACATTGCACCCAGTAGCACTAAGGTACTACAGGTAAGAGCACAACAGAAGTCGTTCGCTCTAGGGCTGTTGTTCTCAAATGTCATTGCACCAGGACCTTCTTCGGTCAATAAAAAGTTATTATATGATCCCGGGAGTGGAGAACAAAAGCTGGAGCTTATCCAAGCCTCACCATGCCGGGTTGTGGTGTGGTGGGGACGGGAGAGGAGCTTTTAGCAGGCAGTTAACAGAGCTCTGTTCTTGATCCTTTCTCTTCTCCATCTACACTTATCTCTGGGTCGTCTAATTCTCAAACATAAATTCAACTTGTGTCTCTGTGTTGGTGACTTTCAGGTCTACTTTTCTGTTACATATCTGTGTCCAAATCTCAGTTTGTTTCTAATATCTTTTTGTGGATGTTAGCTCGAGATCAACAGATCTCTTAATCTCCTCCCACATGACATTCTTGGTCATTGTGGACAGCACTACCCTCCTGCTTTCATCTTTGACTTGGACTTTTGTCTGGGTCGGGGTTGGCAATCAAAATACCAAAAAGAGCCCCCTTTTTTTTTAGTTCAGTTAAAAAAAAATCAGTAATTCAAGACCCACAGTGCACATGAATGAGACAGTCCTTAAATAACGTCAAACCATACTTCTTGTAACCCCTATTTTAAGAACAGCACGCACTCAATGATTTTTAATGTGATACATGTTTATTATTGATAAAATGTGAATGTCCTGCAGTAAGCAGGTGGATGTTTTTTTAAAACTTGGCATAGCTTTGAGCAGGCTCCCAGCTGCATGAGGGTGAAGTGGCTGGGCTGAGCTCCTGCCTTGTGTGCCGATGAAAATCCACTCATGTGCCACTCTTGGCACCTGTGATGGGGTCACTGGCCCATCAGGAACCCAAAGGAAGTCCTTAAAGAGCTGCATGTGGCTCTGGAGCTGCTGGTTCCAGACCCCTGGTTTAGGTCCTCACATCAAGGTTGGTGCTAAATCTTGTAGATTCTTTCTGCATAACCTCTCTAAGATGTGAATTTTCCTATCCATCCACACAAATACAAGTCTCCTTATCTTGATTACTGCAATGTTCTCTTCTCAGGCTTTGAGAAATGAGGTCTTGCGCTAATCATGTGCATCAAATGCTTCTGCGAAGTCATTCTCTTCTCTTCTCATGCTCTCCTTGCATCCTTTCATTAGCTCCCTTTCTGCTTTTGCATTAAGCACAATTTATTTACCTTAAAGGCCTTTCATGGTCTATTTCTACCATACTTATTGTTCATGCAGCCTGAGATTTAGCTTCTTGTTTCTGATTAGCCATGATCATCACCCACACATTAAAGATTCAGATAAGACCTTTGTGCCTTCTTCCATACTTTCCCTCATGCTTGGAGGAGCTGTTTGTAAATACTTTCAAAGCTATTGAACTTATTCAAAGCTCTCCTTGTGATTCTCAGCTTTTAGTCTGCAGGCATGCTGAGCCTGTTGTAACCAATTGTGCCTTGTAGTTTCCTTTATACCCTTTTGTCTGTGTCTGTTTTCTATTGTTTTATACCAGGGGTCAGCAACCTTTCCAAGGTGGAGTACTGAAATTTGACCTTTTGATCTTTCTGTACAGTTCAAGTGCTGGTGATTCTTTTTAAAGTCACCAATAGTTCTACTTACATCAGCTTCATTAGTAAATTAAGATTCAGAGCTTTACCATTTAGGTGGTGGTTAGGAGGGTTAGCTGGTCTTCTGTTAATCCAGAGTTGGCATAGCTTTGAGTAAGCTCCCAGCTGTACTTGGGGTGGGGAGTGACTGGGCTGAGCTCCTGCCTCATGTGCTGATGAAAATCAGCTCATGTGCCACTCTTGGCACCTGTGCTGGGGATCTCTGGCCCCTGTTTCATACTTAGATTGTAAGCTTTTTAGGGTCAGGGACAGTCTTCTTCCTCTCTATTTATGTAGGGCCTATCACAATGGGGTCCTCGTCTATGACTGTTGTTTCTAGGTGCTACAGTAGTGTCTCTTTTCTCACATAATTGTTAGTCTGCATTGACACTTGTACTAATGAACTCTCCTCTAACGAACTTTCCAGATGGAGTTACATGAATATGCTCATGACAGGAAGTGGTGTAGTTTTCCATGGTACTTTAGAGATATGCCCATTCATTTTCAGTTTAAATCAATGTTTACTTAAAACCCTACGTCTTACTAGAAGTATTACTCGTTTTGACTTTTTTCACCCTCCTTTTGTATTGTTCAAATATACGAAAGCTTATTTTATTAGGAAAATACAATATATTGCATGAGATATATGTATTATGAAAATACATCTGTGTTCATGCAAAGCTATTTGAAATAAGATTATGTACTGGCCTAGAATGTTTCCTAAACTAATTTGGTCATGGAACATTTTTGCATTTGAATATACTGGTGGAACACATACATAGTGGTCAGGGTGTGTGTGTGGAGGGTTTCATACTGGAAAACTGCCTCATGTAATGTTCAAATTTGATTTAAAAGTTTTTTTAGATGACTTTTATCTTACAACAACCAACTTAGGTTTGCTAGCCGTCCTCCTGTAATTAAGTATAAAAACTAAAAATTTAAGTGCAAACCCAAAACAACACATCAGTACAACAGCTGAGAGAAAAGTGGTTAGTGGTGTTTTTTTGTACAGAAACAGAAAGGGCAATATTGTTCAAAAAAAGACTCTTTCCTTAAAACTTAAACATTTTTTATGAAAAAGAAATGGAAAACAGATTAGGTATAGGAGGAAAAAAAAAAAAAGCAGTCCCAGAAGCACTTTAAAGACTAACAAAATAATTTATTAGGTGGTGAGCTTTTGTGGGACAGACCCACTTCCTCAGACCATAGCTATACCAGAACAGACTAGTATAGCTATGGTCTGAGGAAGTGGGTCTGTCCCACAAAAGCTCACCACCTAATAAATTACTTTGTTAGTCTTTAAAGTACTTCTGGACTGCTTTTTGGTTTTGATAGAATACAGACTAACGCAGCTATCTCTCTGTTACCAGGTATAGAAAAATATTTTTAAATTTTGTTTTTATAAATGTTTATTTTCCAGTAGTTTTCTACTTAAAAAAAAGTAACATTTGATGGTTTTTTATTAATGGGAAGAATATTTTTGCCTCTTTGGATCACAAATCCACTTAATATTAGGAGTGATGCTGGAGAGTTGGATCTTCCTATCAGGTGCAGCATCACATGGTTTCTCTGAACGCAACTCATGCCAAAACAATCTGAATCAACTCTCTGTTTCAGTATGTCGCATAATAACTATAGTATGAATGCATTATTAATGTAACAATCTAAATACTATTTAAATATCTTAGGCTTTTTTGATGCACACAATTTCATATTTAAGATTTTAGAAGGGAAAATATCACAAGCATCAAAAGCTTTTCATGGAATTTGGAATACCTATTCACGTTGTGTGGAACACCAGTGTTCCACAGAACAAAGTTTGGGAAACATTGGCCTATAAGATGCACACAATAAACAGGCACATGTACGAGTTAAGTGCGTGATCCTCTGAAAGTATTGACAGATCTCATGGCTACCATATATGCTCTCAGCAGATAATGGTTTAAAGATCTGACATGCTAAAATGGGAAGACATTGAAAACCTGTATTAGAATACATTTCAGAACACAAAGTTGTATTCAAAGGTTCTAAAAAAAAATAAAAAGGGAAAAAGCATGAAGTTGAGTGTATGTATTGCAAATGGTGTGGCCCAGTCATTCAATATAAATATTTGATAGGCTAGTAGTCCTCACTGTACAATAGTAAACTGTGTATTCAAATAAAAGTTTGATCTGAGAATTAGAGAAAGATGTTGTGTTAAATTCAGTGGTCGCATGTGTTCTGAGTTCTGTTTAGTTCTGCAGTAAACTGCATTGAATTCCATCCATCAGGCCATTAATCTGCTGAATATATTCTGTCCTTCCTTCAGTGTTTTGATGTCTGTTTTGTGCCCATTGACCCTTTGTCTAAGGGAGTTAGAAGTCTGCCTGTTCTCTCCTACAGACAACCTCCCAACCTCATGAGGATCCTCGCTAACAGCCACAGTCTATACCCCAGGAATACCAGTCCTGGAACCTTTCCCTGCAACAAAGCGCGCTGCCAGCTTTGTCCACATATCTTCTCTGGAAATACCATCACTGGACCTAACCAGGTTACTCACAGAAGCACGGGCACTTTCTCATGCTCCTCTACTAACATCATATATGCCATCATGTGCCAACAATGCCCAGATGTTTTGTATATTGGACAGACTTCTAACTCCCTTAGACAAAGGGTCAATGGGCACAAAACAGACATCAAAACACTCCAGATCCACAAACCAGTTAGTCAACATTTTAATGGAATGGGGCATTCTGTCAATGACCTAATGGTATGTGTGTTACAGAAAAGGAATTAGTGCTCCGTTTTGGAAAGAGAAACATCTGAACTGGCTTTTATATTCAAATTTGGCACATTAACACGTGGTTTAAATCGTGATGGGAACTTTCTGAGTCACTATAGGGGCTTGTCTGCATACTTGGCTCAATCTAATTCTTGACCTTCCCCCCCCACCCCTCCACTCTCTGATTTGCTCACCTTGATTATCTTTTTCTGATTTGTCCTCCTTGCTTACTGTTTTTGGTTCTCTGTGTCTTAAATATTGAGTCTGTTGTGGTCTGGCTATGGTCTGAAAAAGTGGGTCTGTCCCACGAAAGCTCACCTAATAAACCATTTTGCTAGTCTTTAAAGTGCTACTTGACTGCTTTTCGTTTTGATAGTGTATAGACTAGCACGGCTTCCTCTTTGTTACTATTCTAGTATATTGCCATTGTTGCTGAAAATGCTGCAGGAATCGCTCTCTGAAGGACAGAAAATATCTTGCACTCAGAACCTTAGAGGTTGTTTGAATAGTTTCACGCTCTTCTCCAGAACAGTGTGCAAAATTACCTGGTGACCCTTAAGTGAACGGCCACGCTTGGGCATGTTAGGGTGAATTGCATGGGCACTTGAACAACGGGGTGGTGTGGAGGCAGGGTCATCGGGCCTTTTAAATTGTTAGAGGGAAATATGCCTCAGCACAAACCCCACACCAAGAACTGAGGAACCAAGTGAATGGGGCAAGTCTAAATCAGTCAGCAACAGAATTTACTGAATTGCTTGCAGACTGCAGTATCTGAACCCTCCCCCCCGCCATCTAAAAGTGACAAATAGGAAAATCCTATACAGGAAAGATCCATGGCTTCTGACCTAGCAGCCCAGAGGGCCAGCTGCATACCTTAAAAGGAAAAAATAAGCATGAGATGTATGGTTGTGTAAAATGGAGAGGGGGGCTGAGAGGGGCTGCAGGTGAAGAGAAGCAGAAGCAACCAGGATGTGATGTGTCAGGCCTCGGGTGGAGCCAGCAAACAGCAGGACCAAAAAGGGGGGCAACAAAGTAAGGAGGGGGAGGAACTCCCAAATCCTGGAGGGACCGGACGCTGTCTGCGACAAGGACTGATCACCCTTCACTGCTCCTCCCACCTGCTCTGAGTTAAACAGAGTAGTGTGTGAATACCTATTGGTACCACGAAGAAATTAGCTTAGATAGCCAGATGCAGTGTTTTGTTGTGTTGTTCCTGTACCTGCTCAGCTGCGTAAGTAAAAGCTAGCATTTGCATTTTTATCTCTGGTTTTCCTTTCAGTACCCTGCCATAGCTATGTGTGTTACTTTGTGTATGTCTTTAGTTTCATGTGTAAGGCTGAGGCAAAGACGCCCCAGAACCCCTGAAAGGGCTTTGACCCGATGACCAGGAAGTTCTGAAAGCAAACTGCCTCATCTGGGAAGCGTGATCTGCTGAACCTCGTGTTCTGCAGGACAGTTTGTTTGTATCTGTACGGCACCCTCTGCTCTGAACCCTTAAGTCCTATCCCCTGAAACTTGAAACTCTCACTTCCTGGGGATAGATAACAGCTCTTAGAAATCAGGATAAATAACAGCCAATGAATTCCCTAACCCCTGGGCTGTTTTAGATAACTACTGGGAGTTAGAAAAACCTCAGGGGGGTGTTTCTCTTTCTTTTGGGGGTAATCCTATTCCTACTGTGTGGTGTAAGCCACAGCTATAATTACACCAGTTTCGTAATAGCAAAATCAATCCCAGTGGTGTGGGGGTCATCACCAAGAAGCAGCCCTCCTTTTTTCCGAGTTCAATACTCCACTCACCTCCACCCTTATTTAGGACTTGGAGCACAGCATATTTGCTCCTCAAATAGGTGGTGGCTTCTGACAGTAAGTGGCTACAAACCTCAACTTGAGTTTCGATTGTTGCATTTACATCTTCTGCACTATTCCCACTCTCCAACTTTTTTCAGAATCACGAGTTTGTCCTGAGCATGGATCTTGATTTTTTTCATGCACATATAATCACTACACTTATGAAAGAACTGCAGATCAGTTGAGACAGTTGCTTTCAAAACTGCAAAATATGTTGCAAATGTGTTCCAAGTTTGTATTACAATGAATATTTCTTTTGTGATTTTTTTTGAGTGTACAGTTTGACACTCCTTAAAAATGTGATCTTATTTAATATTTTTTGTGGATAGAGAAACAATCTTTTGGAATCAAAACGTGCATCTGTTAAAAACAAACCATCATCCAAACATTCAATTGTTCTCTTACTGAGATACTCAAGACTAGCTTTTGTAGGCCCTGTAAACAGCATTTTGTTCTTCCCATCTTGGTGTTGCACCAGTTATCTATCAAATATGAAGTCAGAAAATGAATTCTTCTGTTTTTAGAGAGGTTCTGACATCTCAAACACCAGTTCACGGGTTGCTGGGCCTATAAAATGGAGACCCTTAACGACTGTTAACATTAACTTTAGAGATGTTTTAAAAATATTTTTGAATTGCTCTTTGAAACTTTATACTAGAAGGTGTGTGTGGTGATGGGGTCTTGTATACTCCACTTACTGTAAGCTAAAAATAGCCCTTTTGTTTTCAGTCAGACTTGTTATATCTGCTTCATTTGGTGTATCTGTGACTTGGGCTGAAGCTGTTGTTTTTTTTTAAAGCACAGCAGAAACTATGCTCATTGTCAGTGCTCAAAGGGTGTAGAAGTTGATACAAAATAGCCAGTTTATACTGGCAGCAAAGACTTTTTTACATCTTGAATCCTTAAGTATATTTCAGATTTTTTATTTGGAAAAGAGGGATGTGAAAAGCTACACAGTTTCCCTATATTTTGATTGATCATTGATCTGAAGTGACCAGCTAATTCATTTGAAGGGAACAAGTACATGTTTTTCAAGCTAAACTTAAGGTTGCCATTCAAACAGTATCATCTGTATGGTAGACCCTCAAAATGTACGACTTTGAGTTGCACTAACTCACATTAACACAAGTTAAGCACAGCTCAAAGCTGTTCTGTGGCTGTCTGCCCACCAGGCTCCCCCATCTGGGGAAAGCCAGGCAGGCAGACAGCTGCCCTGCTGTGACTGTCTGCCCCCGGCTTCCCCCAGCTGTGGAAAGCCACGTGGGCAGACAGCTGCTTCCGTTGGGGGAAGCCAGGGAGAAGCGGCACCTGGCTCAGAGAGTGGTGGGGAGATGGGAAACAGGCTACCGCTTGGCTCCCAGCTCCCCCTTTGCTTGCCCGACTTGGGAAATTGACAAGCACATGAATGGTCAGTTTCCTGTGTCCCCAAGCAGGGGGGAGATGGGAAGCCAGCATCAGTCTGGTTTCCAGCTCCCCTGCACTGGCGGGACCCAGAAAAGTGTCCAGCTTGTCAGTTTCTCGGGTCCTGCAAGCAACAGGGAGATGGGAACCAGGCTGCTGCCTGCTTTCTGCCCCCTGCCACTCTGTGAGCCAGGAAACTGACCAAGCCTTGCTCGAAAATTGAGTTATGTGGTGATTGCGAGGAATACAACCGCCATGTAACTCTGGGGTCTACTGTGTTGACTCTGGTTCAGTTCAACACATAAGAAAAATAGTTTGTCCGGCAGGAAGGATTAAATTATTTCCAAGCTGTTAGGAAAGCAGTATGAATAGGGAATTTGAAATTATTATTATTATTATTTATTTTTTTAGCCAAAGTCATCAGGTAGTCTTGTAGTGACTGTTGCCTTCTGTATAACTGCATTCTAACTGGTGGACACAAGTTGTTCATCCTTTGAAAGTACAGTAAGCCCTCGATTTTTATGGACTCCAATTTAACTGACTTTGAGAACAATGGATTTCCGCAAGAATCCCCCGATTGTTCCCAAACCCTGCTTAATTGGGGTCCATAAAATCCCAAAGCTCAACACCCCTTCTGCTCAAAAAAAAAATATATATATAAGGGACTTACCTGGTCTGCCACGGTTGAACCCTCTGTGGTGGCCTGGACTGCTGCTGGAGCTGCCCTGTACTCCTCCCACCACAGATGGGACATGGCTGTGGGTAGATGGCTCTTGCATATGCACCGCGCCCCACCACTGATGGGAAGAGCACAGGGTGGCTTCAGTGGTCATGGCTCTTTCAGCTGCATGGCGCTGTCCGTCTCCTCCCCCCCCGCCCCCAGCTGCACATGGTAGGGTTCCCAGCTCTAGTTGCAGCGATGGGCTCTGGCGACTCCTTCAGTGGTGGTGAATCCTTTGAGTCACAGGCATTTTGGGGCAGGGGGGAGGCTGAGGTTGGGGGGACCTGGTGGGAGTGGGTGGGCAGTAAAACCTCTATTTAATGGACCTTTGGCTTTGATGGATGCCCCTGCCCCATTAATCTGTTAAATCGAGGGTTTACTGTAAGCTGTTCTGATTACCTTAAGTGAAGTAGAATCATTGAGTACTAGGACTGGAAGGGACCTCCAGAGGCCATCGAGTCCAGCCCCCTGCCCCAATGGCAGGATCAAGTACTGTCTAAACCATCCCTGATAGACATCTATCTAACCTCTTCTTAAATATCTCCAGCAATGGAGATTCCACAACCTCCCTAGGCAATTTATTGCGCTGTTTGACCACCCTCACAGTTAGGAACTTTTTCCTAATGTCCAACCTAAACCTCCCTTGCTGCAGTTTAAGTCCATTGCCTCTTGTTCTCAGAGGCCAAAAAGAACAAGTTTTCTCCCTCCTCTTTATGGCACCCTTTTAGATACCTGAAAACCGCTATCTTGTCTCCCCTCAATCTTCTCTTTTCCAAACTAAACAAGCCCAATTTTTTCAACCTTTCTTCATAGGTCACATTCTCTAGACCTTTAATCATTCTTGTCACTCTTTTCTGGACCCTCTCTGATTTCTCCACATCTTTCTTGAACTGCGGTGCCCAGAACTGGACACACTACTCCAGCTGAGGCCTAACCAGCGCAAAGTAGAGTGGAAGAATGACTTCTCATGTCTTGTTCACAACACGCCTGTTAATGCATCCCAGAATCATGTTGGCTTTTTTTTTTTTGCAACAGCGTGACTCATATTTAGCTTGTGGTCCTCTATAATCCGTAGATCCCTTTCTGCTGTGGACAGTCTCTCCCTATTCTGTATGTGGGAAACTGATCGTTCCTTCCCAAGTGGAGCACTTTGCATTTGTCCTTACTAAACTTCATCCTGTTTACCTCAGACCATTTCTCCAATTTATCCAGATTGTTTTGAATTATGACCCTATCCTCCAAAGCAGTTGCAACCCCTCCCAGCTTGGTATCATCTGCAAACTTAAGAAGCGTACTTTCTATGCCAATATCTAAATCATTGAAGATATTGAACAGAACCAGTCCTAACACAGACCCGTGCGGAATCTCACTTGTTATACTTTTCCAGCAGGATTGAGAACCATTAAGAACTACTCCTGAGTAAGGTTATCCAGCCAGTTATGCACCCACCTTATAGTAGCCTCATCTAAATTGTATTTGCCTATTTTTTTAATAAGAATATCATGTGAGACCATATCAAATGATTTACTGAAGTCTAGGTATACCACATCTACCGCTTCTCCCCTATCCACAAGGTTTGTTATCCTATCAAAGAAAGCTATCAGATTAGTTTGACATGATTTGTTCTTTACAAATCCATGCTGGCTGTTCCCTATCACCTTACCAACTTCCAAGTGCTTGCTGATGATTTCTTTAATTACCTGCTCCATTATCTTTCCCAGTACAGAAGTTAAGCTGACTGGCCTGTAGTTTCCTGGGTTATTCGTATTCCCCTTTTTATAGATGGGCACTGTATTTGCCCTTTTCCAGTCTTCTGGAATCTCTCCTGTCTCCCATGATTTTCTAAAGATGATAGATAAAGGCTCAGATATCTCCTCTATCAGCTCCTTGAGTATTCTAGGATGCATTTCATCAGGCCCTGGTGACTTGCAGACATCTAATTTTTCCAAGTGATTTTTAACTTCTAATCCTACCCCTTTGCTACTAGCATTCACTATGTTGGGCATTCCTTCATTAGACTTCTCAGTGAAGACCGAAACAAAGAAGTCATTAAGCGTCTCTGCCATTTCCAAGTTCCCTGATACTGTTTCTCCCTCCCCCCTGAGCAGTGGCCCTACCCTGTCCCTGGTCTTCCTCTTGTTTCTAATATATTTATAAAAAGCCTTCTTGTTTCCCTTTATGCCTGTAGCTAGTTTGAGCTCATTTTGTGCCTTAGCCTTTCCAATCTTGCTCCTGCATTCATGTGTTGTTTTGCCTATATTTGTCCTTTGTAATTTGTCCTTGTTTCCATTTTTTATATGATTCCTTTTTTATTTTGAGATCATGCAAGATCTCTTGTTTAAGCCAAGATGGTCTTTTGCCATATTTTCTATCTTTCCTATGCAGCAGGATAGCTTGCTTTTGGGCCCTTAATAATGTCACTTTGACAAACTGCCAACTCTCCTCAGCTGTTTTTCCCCTCAATTTTGCTTCCCATGGAACCTTGCCTACCAGCTCTCTGAGTTTACCAAAATCTGCCGTCCTGAAATTCATTATCTCTATTTTGCTGTTTTCCCTTCTTCCTGTCCTTAGAATTGTGAACTCTGATTTCATGATCACTTTCGCCCAAGCTGCCTTCCACTTTCAAGTTCTCTACCAATTCCTCCCTATTTGTTAAAATCAAATCTAGAACAGCTTCCCACTGGTAGCTGTTTCAACCTTTTGGAATAAAAAATTGTCTCCAATGCAATCCAAGACCTTACTGGAGAGTCTGTGCCCCGCTGTATTAGTTTCCCAACATGTATCTGGATAGTTGAAGTCCTCCATCACCACCAAATCCAGGGCCCTTCATGACTTTGTTAGTTGTTTTAAAAAAAACCTCTTCCACCTGGGTAGGAGGCCTGTAGTAGACCCCTAGCAGGACATCCCCCTTGTTTTTTACCCCTCTTAGTCTAACCCAGAGACTCTCAACACGTCCATCTCCACCTCAGTCCAAGTGTGTACATTTTTAATATATAAGGCAACACCTCCCCCCTTCTTCCCTGTCTGTCCTTCCTAAGCAGGCTGTACCCTTCAGTACCAACATTCCAATCATGTGTATTATCCCACCAAGTTTCTGTGATGCCAACGATGTCATAGATGTGTGTATTTTATTTATTAGCACTTCCAGTTCTTCCTGCTTATTACCCATACTTCTTGCATTTGTATATAGTCATCTAAGATATTGATTTGATCTTGTCTCCCTGTTTTGTCCTGACCCTCTTTTTACCCTGACATTGTTGCCCATGCTGCCTCCCATTTCTGTCCCATCTCCCAGGTTTCCGTGTTCTCCCCTGCTCCCGTCAAACCTAGTTTAAAGCTCTCCTCACTAGGTTAGCCAGTCCATGTTCAAATATGGTCTTTCCCCTCCTCGAAAGGTGAACGCCATCTCTGCCTAGCAGTCCTTCCTAGAATAGCATCTCGTGGTCGAGGAAGCCAGAGCCTTCCTGGCGACACCATCTTCGAAGCCAGGCATTGACCTCTAGGATGCACCTGTCTCTGCCTGGGCTCCTACCACTGATAGGCAGGATTGAGGAGAATACCGCCTGTGCCCTAGACTCCCTCAGCTGTGACCCCAGAGCCGTGAAGTCACTCTTGACCTGCTCAGTGTCACACCTCTGATGTACGGGTATTCAAGTATGTTCTCTGTAATCTGAAATGAATATATGAAGACTTTTTTTTTTCTCAGCTAGCAGTAGCTGTTTGATAATCTGTTTTAATTGCTAGAGGTGCCACTTGTACTTCTGTAGACTGGTAATTTTGGTCTATACAGTAAACCCTTGAGTTACGCAGGGGTTGCATTTCTGCAACGCCTGTGTAACTCAAATTTTCATGTAAGTCAAGGGGAGCCAGGAAACTGACCAGTCCAGCAGGGTTGGTCAGTTTTCTGGCTTCCAGAATGGCAGGGAGACAGGGACCAGGGGGCAGCCTGGTTCCCCTCTCCTCCCCAGGAAACTGACCAACTGACCACTGGGAGAGGGGGGAAACTGAGGGGCAGCAGAGTTGGTCAGTTTCCTGGCTCCAGCCAGTGGACTGGAGCCAGGCTGCTGCCTGGTTCCCAGCTCCCCTCCACTCTGGGGACAGGTAAACTGCTCTTGTCGGGGCAGCAGCCTGACTCACGGCTGCTGACGCAAGGAGCAGTAGCTGTGAGTCAGGCTGCCCTCCCTGACAGGAGTGGGGGGAAAAACAGCTCCTGTCAGGGCAGCAAGAGTCAGGCAGCTTGATTGCGTGTATGTTGAGGGTTTACTGCATGCATTACAGTTTAAAGGAGAGTTGAAAACATACTTTCTGTACTCAGAGCCCTCATACATTAAAAGCAGTGAATCAGGATACTGAACAGTCCCTGTACAGAATGTAGGCTGGACTCCACAGTTGGTATTTTCTTCCTGTTTGTTTTGGCATCACTTGGAACAAAATATGTGCACTGTAAACAGACACTAACTACACTTAAAAAAAATCAGTGAAAACTTCTTGAATCCACAGGAGCAGTTGCTGCCAATTGTAGCTAAATATGCTTCTTTTCCTGCAGTTTCTTGCCAAACCCTTTCAAAATTTTTGGTGATACCTATTTGTTTTCATCAGAATTTCAAGAAAGATTGAAGAAAGAGTTGTGTGAAATCTTTTTGTCACCAAATCCAGTTCAGTTAAAATGTAACTCATTCCCCCATATTCCATTGCTTTCTCATTGCTGTGGATGAACAAGTTACATTATTTCATTCTTTTTAAGTATGTATCTGTAATGGGGCAGATTTACTGAGGTTGTGGCCTCCTGGGTCTCTGGCTCTGTTAATGATAAGCAGAAAAGTGTGTGTGTGGGTGGGTGGTTTTGCAGTGTTGCAGGCACGGTGATTATAGCACAGATCTCCCAAAGACCCACATAAGGATTGAAACCGTCCAGCGAGGGTTTGTGTCCAAGCACGGTACAAACATTTGTCGAGTATACTTTACGGATCCACTGCGCATATGTACCTACTATAATGAACTGAAGCAGTCAGTGGGAATTCTATGGCCCCTGCTAGGTCAAACAAAGAGAGTCCCCTGCAAAGTACCATGTTATTGTATACAGGTACAAACAAAGCACATCTCACCACTGACATATCAATTTGCCAACCTCTCACGTTGTCAGGTTACCATGCATCTCCCTGTACTTCATTGTTTGGTTAGATAATCTCTTATCCATCATGCTGTCATTTTAGACCCTTTCCTGAACCTAGGTCTGTATCTATGAGAGTAGGTACCAAGCTGGTGGTGCCTTGTGATTTCAACTGGTACCAGTTATTGCTCTGTACCTGGGCTTATTACCAATTAGTGTTTTTGTAGTCTCAGCCCTGTTGGTGCCAAGGCTTGTCTCTTGCTCACAGGTTAGCTTTGCTTTTAGCCATGTTTTGTCCATTGTCTCTGTGCCTTAGGCCTCAAACCAGGCCTGTGCTGTACGGGTCTTAATCTTACTACAGCCACCAAAATATTGGTTACGTACAACACGGGACAAATTGTATGACAACAGAACTAGGGTAAAAAATTGTTTTCCTTCTACAGTAGAACCTCTGAGTTATGAATATGTAAGGAGTGGAGGTTGTAGGTCTGAAATGTTCATGATGCCCAAGAAAGTGTAAGGGCCATTCTTTCAGAAGTTTACACCTGGACATTGAGTTCATATAGCTTTGAAACTTTACTGTGCAGAAGAAAATTGTTCTTTTTAACCATTTAATTTATATGGAACAAGCAGAGAAACAGTTTTTACCTTGCAACTTTTTTTTTATACTTACCCTCTTTTTAGTACAGGTTGAACCTCTCTAATCTGGAAATTTCTCTTGTCTGATAAATGCCATAATCTGGCACGATTTTAGTTAGCTGGATGACCACTTATCATGACCAAATTTCCTCTGGTCTCATAAAGTTTGTTTACAGCCATTGGTCCTGGCTCTCAGTGTTCTAAGCTGTTGTTTAGCTGTGATTTACCCCTAAATGTCTTATGAGAGCCCTGTGAGCAGTGGAAGTGTTGGTAGTATGCTAGACAATATCGACCTCCCCTCATCCAGCAAATTCTCTTTTGTGGCAATGGTCAGGTCCTAAGGGTGCTGGACAAGAAAGTTTCAACTTGTAGTTTAACAGTACTGCGCTGTGTTGTCGAAACAAAAAGCAGCCAAGTAGCACTTTAAAGACTAGCAAAGTGGTTTATTAGGTGAGCTTTCGTGGGACAGACCCACTTCTTCAGACCATAGCCAGACCAGAACAGACTCAATATTTAAGGCACAGAGAACCAAAAACAGTAAGCAAGGAGGACAAATCAGAAAAAGATAATCAAGGTGAGCAAATCAGAGAGTGGAGGGGTGGGGGGGAAGGTCAAAATATGACTATATGTACGTGTATAGACTAGTACGGCTTCCCCTCTGTGCTGTATTGTATTTGCTTTGTTTGGTGTCTGCTGCCTGATTATGGATGTCTGGTTCCAAATGAGGTGTGTGATTGACTGGTCAGTTTTTAACTCTGGTGTTAATAAGTCCTGAGATTCTACTGTGTTTGTTTTTGTGACTCTGCCAGTTTGCTATGCTTACCTAACCCTTGTTTTTTCACCATAATTTTGTCTTTAAGCTTTTTTCTTCCCTCTTTTCATATGCATATTCTGTTTCTTCCTGTGTTGTTGAAATTCATCTCTCACTTCTCATTTGTTTACTCATTTTGAGAAGAAATGCTACAGTGTAAAGTAGTTACTTAAACTGTGTTCCATGGTACACTGCTGTTCCCTGAACAAATTGTTTGGAAAAATACATTAAGGTTGTATATTTTCTAATCTTAAACCAGATACAATGTTACTACTTCATTGCTATGGTACCTGTTTAAATTACTTCATGTTGTTTTTGCTGTATATATTGATTTTTTTTTTTTTTTGAAGAAAATTTTCATAGGTGTTCTGCATAAAAAATATTGTTTGTTCGGTGGTCTCAAAGTTTAAGAAACACTGGGGCAAAGCATACAGGACCATAAAACTAGAAGCACTTTGGCTGCAATAAATAACTGGCTAGGACTGTATAGTTTCTATGTTTCAGTTCAAAGAGGTGCAACTGATTTGGGATACAAATCTGTTACACAAATACTTGTGGAGAAATTGTAACTTGTATCATCTGTAGAAAATGCATGATACAAGATGTATTGGTTTTATGTGTAATTAGGAGGTACTGTTTTATGCTCTTCTACCATCTGGAATAAAAATCTAGGGGCAATAAATACATAAGTGTCTGGATTTATATGTAGTTAAGCTCTTTTCTGTAAAGTAACATCTTGCCTGTGCCTACATGAGAGGGTTTTTGCAGCAAAACCATGCATTTGTTAGGGGACAAAAACAGTGTGTCCACACACAAAATGTTCTTTGTTGGCAGTTTGTCGACATAACCCAGCACATCCACTAGCAGTGTTGTACCGCTCCCGGTTCAGGTATAACGCCTCTCTTGACACTGTGCTGTTGAGGAAACAGCTGTGTAGATGCTCCGGGGGCCTTTTTGTTGACATACAGGGCTTCTGGTTCCCTGGGCACCCCTGTTTGCAGAGTTTCCAGTTGACTGCTCTGTTGAGAGAGGGCTGGGCAGTCTTGCTGCCGCTCTATGTTGACAGAGTGGATTGCTCTTTCAGTCTGCTTTTATGTGTAGACCCAACCTGTTGACAGAAGTTTTTCTGGGAAATCCCTTCCGACAGTCACTTGTGCCAACAGGTGCTGCTTGTGTAGATGTAGTCCTTGTGGAAACGCCTTTTTCCCTCTTTTTTGAGCAGAGGGAGTCTGGGTTCAGTTAACATATTAGAAGAGTAACAAAAAGTTCTGTGGCACCTTATAGATAACAGCTATTTTGGAGCATAAGCTTTTGTGGCCAAAGACCCACTCCATCTGATTAAGTGGGTCTTTACCCACGAAAGCTTATGCTTCAAAATAGCTGTTAAGACCCACTTAATCAGATGGAGTGGGTCTTTGGCCACAAAAGCTTATGCTCCAAAATAGCTGTTATCTATAAGGTGCCACAGGACTTTTTGTTGTTCTTGAAGATATAGACTAACGTGGCTACCTCTCTGATATTAGAAGAGTTTTATTCAAGACTTGACAGACTGTGCTTTCTTACCTTTATCACATCTGTGCTATAGGATTTTTTTTGCATGCTGTTATTGGCAAGATTTCAGAGGTGGCCCAGTTTTCTTCCTGTGCATTTCTTGCTTGTCTTCTTTGTATTTGTGTGAACTTTGGGAATAGTATTAAAGAAGTGGATACCTAAGAGCTACAGTTTGGTCAAGGGCGAAAGGTTGTTGTTGTTTTTACAGGGTTATCAGATCTGGAAGCTTGGCTAGAAGAGTGCATTCTCAGAATCTCTGTTTACGTTAGGAAATTTAACCTACTGCCTGTTTGTTCTTGCCTATGTGAATACTGGTGATTGTGTAGGATTGGGAGCTTGTCAGAGCAGCACAATGTGAGGGAGCCCAGGCTGTTGAATCAGAGGGCTCATGGTATCCCATTTCCGGGGAGAATCTGTCAGAAGGTACAGTATATCACAGAAATACCCAACTTGAAGGGACCTTGAGAAGTCCCAGGGTATGTCTACATGAGGAAGTTCTTTTGAAAAAAAACAGGCCTTCAGAAATCAAAAGAACACAGCAGTTTTCTGGCAGCCCTCTTCCTCTCCCAGATGCGGAAGAATGCCTTTTTCCAAAGATTCTTTTGGGAATAAAAATGTGTAGATGCGCTGGGGCCCTTTTTTCCCCCAAAGAGCAGTCCTCATGGTGCCGGATTTTTCGATCCCTGTCCTGGTCTTTCAAAAGAGCAGGGGCTGTGTGGATGCTCTCCATTGAAAGAGTGGATCAATTTTTCTTTTTTAATCTACATATTTGTGTGGATGCACTTTTTCGAAAAAAGGGTGTTTTTTGGAAGAGCTCTTCTGGAAGAATTTCTTTCAAAGGATTACTGTAGTGTAGACATAGCCTTAAAGACTAGCTCCTGGTGCTGAGGCGTAATAAACATAGACTAGCTCTAACAGTTTTTGTTCAAACTTTTAAAAACTTCTAATGTTGAGGATTCTATGTTTTCCCTTGGAAGTCTGTTCGAGAACATATATACAGTTAATTTACTGAATACAGTAGACCTCTGAGTTATGCGGGGGTTGCATTCCTCATATTCCTGGTGTAACTCAAATTTTGCACAAGTTGGGAGAGATTGGAACCAGGTGGTAGCCTGGTTTCTGACTCCCAGAGTGGCCGCATGGTTTTTGTCTCTCCGCTGCTAACGGGACTCGGGAAGCTGACCTGCCCTGTGCTGGTTGGTCTGTCCCAGGTCCTGCAAGCAAGAGAAGCTGGGAACCAAGTGGCAGCCCAGCTCCTTGCCGCTGGGAGAAGCCATACCACTGCGACTGTCTGCCCCAGCTGCCAAGTAATTAAAATAAGAGCGTGGACCTAGAATGGACCCCTGCAGTACACCATGTATATACTTTCCCAGTGTGACAGAGAATTGCTGATAACCAGCTCTGCTGATGGGGACAGTTGCTCCTGGACCCAGCAATTCAAGGTGCTCAGAGCAACCCCTTTAAAATGCCACAGAGTGCCATGCCCCTAGTCTACATATGGCAGTGGGGAGTGGCGGGGGTAGCAGCCCTTTGCCCCGGCCACATTGCTTAAGTTTGTGTACAAGAATCAGACAGTGTCAAAAGCCTTTCTAAAATCAAGTTATATCATCACATCTGCTGCAAATAGAATTTAGGCATTAGCAAGATGTTTCTTCATTTTAAAAGCCTATTTCTTTATTTTAAAACAAAAGAAATAATTAAATGAAAATGGATTTTTGCTTTACAGAAGAGTGGAGAGTGTTTGAAACATGGAGGTAGGACTGTGCAGATGTGGAATGAAGAACTTATGATGAATTTGGAAAGTTACTCACAGTTCACAATGTACAGTAAAATCAACGAGAAGTGCTGTGGCAACTTACAGACTAATAGCTATTTTGAACAGTTTAAAGAGGTGTGTATAAAATAAAATTTGGGGAAAAAATTCTCCTACTGAGACCACACTCATGGGTAATCAGACAACCTGGCTTTAGAGATGAAGGATATTACCAATTACTATGTCAAATATTGCTGCTGAACTTTAGGTCCAGACAAGCCTCACCCACATTACAGACACCACTAGCTTAACTCGGTTCAGAACTGTATACGTTTTGTTGAAAATGGGAAACCCATAAAAGCCTGCTTTGGTGGAAGTAAGGTTTTTACAATTTTCTGATTTTCACCAAAAGTAACATGGTTCCACTGACCAAAGTGAGGAGATATGGGTGGAGGGGCAAATTGAGAGGTGCAACTGGTGATTTGAACTATCAGTATAGAGAGACTAACTCTAAGTGTGCAATTACAACCAAATAATAAGGTTTCAGCCTCAGTTTGAATAGCTTCATTTATCCAGATGTCTCCTGAGGGAATGAGTAGAACAGGCTATCAATTTAGTCATGCATGCCAAGCTGTCCAGTCCCAGCTTCTGGCAGTCAGGCTATGTCTGCACTACATGATGCAGTCTATTTTAAGGGAGTTTGCTTGATTTTTTTACAATGTCACAGTTTTCACTGTGAATGCCATTGGGTCGATTTTAGGGAGCGCTAAGGTCAATATTTATTACACCGACCATGCAAGTCAGTATAACACCAAGTTTGAATTTAAACGGTTGGATTAATTCTAGTGTGGAAATGGCATTTATTTAAATTGACTTTGTTGGTCTCTCGAGGTGTTCTGTATGTGTTCTACAATGCCCCACGCTTGTCCACTCTGGCTGCTTCCATCTCCACTGCTCTCCAGGTGCGCAGGAAGTAGTTAACAGGAAGCCTGCAAATTTGACTTCTGTACCTTATGCCCAGAAATTGAAGTGGGAACCTGGGCCCATTTTGAATTAATTTCTTTAGGATCAGTGCGGTGATTACATCTAGCCATGAAAAAATAGCTACAACACAGGGCAATGGCTTCTTCCCTGCACAGGATATAGCAGGAGAGGCTGAGATTTCTGGCCCCCCCGCCCCCCAGCACTTGCACCAGCCCCTGCCCTACCACACCAGGTCATAGCTAGGCTGCGGGGGTCATGCTTGTATGATAGGCCAAGAAACTTCTTTTCTGCAATTCACATTTGTACAGGGGCAGCCCCCCCACACCCCAGCACCATTCAGTCAGGGGTCTATCCCTTGCCCTACCACATCACAGGGCTAGCCTCTAGCCCAATAAAAGCATGTGCTTGAGATACAGTAAAGACCATGCTTTCAGACAGCACCATGTCCTGGCTTGTGTGTGGTGAAGGCTCTGAAGGCGGGAAAGATTTTTGAGGGCTGGCTGTCGCTGGAGGGAAGTCTGTGTTCCCTCCCTCCACTCTTTGGAAAAGATTTTTGGAGGCTGTCTGTTGCTGGGGAAGTGTTTTCTTTCCCCTCATGGCTAAGATTTTCAGGGGCTGGCTGTTGCCTGGGGGAAAGGCAGGAAGAATGGATGGCCCCTCATAGGCAACACAAGCCAGGGAGCATAGTCTTTGCTTTGTTTTCTGTGGAGCAACGTGCACCGGCATGCTGGCAGAAAGTGCTTGGCAGGCCCATGTCAACTGGCCCTTCATCTACATCCCCCACCTCTCAATCTATGTGGGGGAAATGGCCCCAGCAGTCATTGATATTTGGGGCTAGCCTCCCCCCCCACCCCACCCTGCTGGAGAAAGCCCCTGAAGGGACCATCTCAACTGGCTGTTCACCTACACCCGTATCCCTCAACGTATGCAGGGGGCATTTATCACAAGCTGTAATCTGTTCCTGTCATGTTTTCAGAGATGATGTTTTATCTGCTTTTTGTAAAATCTTTGATAATTCAGTTATAAAAGCAAGAGATTTTAGTTAATTGGGCAATCTCTGGTTTCAAGGGGGAGAAGAGTAGCTGAGGGACCAGTTGAGATGGCATAGTCATCTGGGTTATTCCAGGGCACAGAGTCATTCTGGCATGTGGGTGTGATAGTCCCCCTCTTGGTGCTGGTCAGGCAGAAGTCATGCTGAAAGGGAATAATGTGAAGGTGTTCTTTCAAAGGGGGAAAAGCGGCTGATCAACCAGTTTTACATGGTTGGCACCTTCTGACGCAAACCCATTTGATTTTCTTCCACCTGGGATTCCCAACTTCTCCTTCTGCCATCTGCCATTTTTCCAGACGGAAGTGGGAGGGGAATGAGGAAAGATGACATCACATTACCCACAACTACTTGCGGAGCATTTTTTTTCCTCCACACTGTACCAGCAAAAAAAAACCCAGAATGCTTTGGCGATTTAGTGTGGCAGTTCTAACTTGACTTTGTGGGAGATTAGGATACTCAAATTCAAATTTATAAAATCCAGCATTACAAAATCAAATTCAAGAAAATAGAATTTCTCATTGTGTGGACATAGCCTGAGCCTTAAAGAGTTCTAGTGCCTCCTGATTTTTTTTTTTTTTTTCTGTTTAGCCATTGTGGCAACGTTTTTTGTTTTTGTAATTCGAGGTGTTTATATAGGGTGAGCCCCTATTATGGTGGCCCTTAAAAAGTTCTTCATAAAGCTTGGAAGCATTTCACTCTTGTGACACGTGCTTTTAATTTCCATTTAATTAGCTTCCTCTTTTTTTCTTTTGAAGTTAAATGCTAGCATAGTGGGATTTTTTTTGTATTTTCCCGCATGTAAAAATGTTTAATTGCGTTAAGGTTACAATTCCTGAGTGGTTCAGCTATATTCACCCCTTGGACCAGATTCTAAGCGCTACTTAGGACCAAATCAAGAACTGACTCTCCCCTTCTGGTTTATAGGCCGAGTTGCTTCCAAGAAGCAATCACTGATGATGTCTAGAAATGTTGAGGTGACATGGTCAGTTTGATCATAGTGATAATGGAGGATTTCAACTGAATTTTTCTGTTTTGTAGCCTCTAATCTCTCTGAGCATTTGATATAGTAAACCCTTAAAATATGTGGCTTCAGGCTGCACGTAACTCGCTTTAATGTGAGTTAAGGACAACTTGAAGCTGCTCTGTGGGCAGATAGGCAGGCTAAGAGCCCCTTCTCCCTACTTTCTCTCAGTAGTGCTGCTATCAGGCTGACAGCCAAGTGGCTGGGGGAAGGCAGGGAAAAGCAGCCAGGAAAACTGACCAGTGCTGGTGACCTGGTCAGTTTTCCAGTTCTGGCAAGTGGTGTGGAGCTGGGAATGAAGTGGCAGCCTGTCTTCCTGCTCACTTCCCCTTACTTGCAGGGTTGGGAAATCAACCAAGGCAGCAACCCTGGTCAGTTTCCTGGCTCCAAGAAGTGAAGGGGAGCTGGGAGGCAGGCTGCCCCTAGTTCCCAGCTCCCCTCTACTGGCTGGAGCTAGGAAACTGACCTAGGCTGCTGCTCTGGTCAGTTTCCTGTCTCTGCAAGGGGAGGAGAGCCAGGCTGCTGCCTATTTTCCAGGTCCCCACTGCTTGCGGGACCCTGGAAACTGACCAGCATTCCTGCACAAGTCCGGGGTGAGACAGGAACCAGGGTGTAGCCTCTTTCCCCCAGACTCCTTCCCATTTATGTGAAAATTTGTTAACCCCCATGCTTACAGTAGTCAATATCGCCACCATTTTCAGCTGGTAGGTAGTATATTCCTACTGCTGTACTCATGAAATATCTATTCTTAGATTAGTCTGTGGTACTTTTCGAATCATTTAAGATATTTTTACTCTGGTGCCAAATATGAGAGAATGTCAAACGTTCCTCCTGTGATATGACCTGCTTTGTCGTTCCTATATAGTATGTACCCAGGTATTACTGTGTCACATTACTTATCTTTATTCCATGAAATTTCTGTGGGGCTTATTATCTCCATATCACATATAATCCCAGGCACTCAAGGTTACCCATTTTATTTAGACTTCTTGGATTTGTATAGAAGCACTTAAAATATTTCTCGGTATATATTGATTTGTCATGTAGTGCAACTGAGTGGGGCTTTTTCATTTAACTGTTTCACTTTAGTTCCTGCTTTGTATTTCGTTAAGTTCTGTGCTCTTCTTTTTTGGGATATAGACTGATATTCATGCTAATAAGTTCTCTGCTAAGGCATGCTTCTGTCTGAACTATGTGCTTTTCTGTACCTGTTGGTTTCCTCCAGCCTTTAGTTAAAATAATTTTCTACTACCTTTTTAATTTTACGTGCAGCAGTCTGGTTCTGTTTATAATTAGGTGTAGCCTGTCCTTTCTCTTCAGTGTTTTTAGCTGGATACCCCCCACTCTGTTGCTGTACTTCTGCTAACAATATATTTACTATTTTAGTGCCTTATTGTGGGGGGTGGGAATTGGTGTTTGTTGGTCTAAATTTAGATAATGTTTGGTGTATCTGGCTTGCGTGCTCTTTCTCTAAACTTCCCTGTGGGCTGCTCCTGTTCACTAGCTCGTCTACTCTTGTACAAGCTGGCTGATTTACTTGCTTGTTCTTCCTGAGTTGCCGTGCTCCTTGTTAAGGGATCTTAAAGAGATTAAGGATCAAAAGATGGCAGGCTGGATCCTGGTTACAAAGCTCTCAGCCTTACTTAGCTTGGTGCAGTGCTGAGCACACAGCCCCATAAATACGCCATTCTTTTAAACTTTGATGAAGCAGGCACGTGGCAAGAAGCAAGCATATAACAGCCTAAAAGACAGCTGAGTGATGCCTAGTGTTACATAGTTGATGCTCCTTCTCCTGGAGAAATCCCTCACAACATACCCCTATTTGCTACGCAAAGTTCTGATTTGCTTAGAAGCATAAATGCTCTTGAAAGTGGGGCTTAAGGTGTTAAATCACCTAGGTTTAGTCTGGAAAAGGTTTGGTAGTTTGGATGCACAGGTTGGCAAAATTTCCTAATACAGTACAGTGCTTTTTCCAGAATTGGTTATGCCAGTTGCTGAGTGAAATTGTCTATCTAGCAAAAGTACTCTTAAGCGAGTAAAACTGCATCTATCTCATAGCTTTCATGGGCATTGAAATGCCAGAAACATCACATCCCTCACTAACTTCAGTATATCAGCAAAAGTTTAAGTGTAGACTTGCCCTTAGTCACTCCTTAGTAATAATTATTGTAATGGAATTGAGACAGATATGGCAAGTTCTTGAAATATCTTTGAAAAACCTTACTGAATTAAGAAGTATCTGTAGTCAATTTTATTAAATGTAAGGGTGGAAGGTGTTGTGAATTTCAGAGGAGCACATGAACAATGGGCTAGACAATAATGGATGTTTTGATAAACAATGTGAAAGAGTTTGCCTAGGGAATCTCTCTGTAGGTAGGTGAGAGCAAATTCCCAACTCTGGTTGTGCAAAATCCCATCCTTTTTGTAGCTATAGTCTGAGGAGGGAACTCTTTTCTACTGATAATCTATTTCTGGAATTTCAAGATTGAAGGCCTAGGTTATAAAAGGAAGTAAACCTATGGCTGTTAACGAACTTGTAACCACAGAAAACTGGATGCTGAAGTTTTGGGTGATCTCTGATAAGCTTGTTAGCATGCGATTAGGTTCTTTTACTGTCTTGAAAATGTTTTCACTATAATGCTTTCACCTTAGGAATAAATGTGCTTGCTTATAAAGAGCTATGCAGTTACCTCATAACTGCTACCTTCTACCCAAGACAGCTCACAGCAGATGAGCCGTGGGGCCTATTGTGTGTGCCCGTGAGGGACCTTGTATTTGCCCTGAATTGTGATGTGAACACTTTCAGAATTCATTCTTTTTCTGTGAAAAGCACCACATAACATAATGATGTAATATTTAATGCTGTTGGAAAAAACAATTTCTTTTTTTGCAGAAAAGCCTGCCATTGCTCCACCTGTCTTTGTGTTTCAGAAGGATAAAGCGCAGAAGGTAAGGAGCTATCATTGTGTATGTACTCATTTTATGACATACTATCATCCTGATTAATACTTCAGTGGCCTCAATAATTTGTATATGGTGTTATCATCTGAAGTTTAGGATAGATAATAGATTGTTGTCATGAGGGTTTGAAATTCAAGGAAAAAATGTGAGAAGATACAGATAGTGTGAAGGAAATCTAAAGCAATTTCAAAGCAGTATCCTGAGCAAAGGTGGATGAGGGAAAAGGAGCAGATCTTACTACTATGCAGAAATAAAAATCATCAAGAAGAGGGAAGTTAAAAGGGAAAAAAATGTTGCAGGTTAGTGGCTTTTAATTTTACATTACATAGAACTGCTGATTGATTTCTTGATTAGTTGCCCATCATTAAATTTAAAGTTTGGTGGAACTGAAAAACATTGCTCTTGGCTGTCTAACTCAGTAGCCTTAGAGCATTTTGGATTTAAAATACACTTTACAGTCCTTTAAATTTGAAAGAGAGACCTAGTTTTTCAAATGAATTCCAATAAGTAGTATCCACAGTGCATTAAGCTGGGTTCAAACAGAAAACCTTTTATTGTTTTGTTACTTGTTACTATAATATTTTGTCAAGAGGTGGAGCCAATCATTAAATTACTGTTTTGAATCCAGCCCAGGTCGATAGTGAGGGAAAACTGTTACCAAATTATATGTGAAATGTTATGTCTCACTCCTTTTCCAACCATAAATGACACTCCAGTGGAAATGTAAGCAGAGAGACCATAGAGACTTACTCCTAACAGTGTTTAATTGAATTCAGAATTGAAACAGGTTAGCATGAGATTTAGTGGAAGAAATTCGCATTTCTCTGCTGCCAGTAATGTATTTGTTCTGTTAGGAGAGAGAGCGAAACCTTGTTTCACCTGGACTGACAGTTTAGTACTATTTAAAGTAGTTCCATTTTACACAAAGTTCAAATTTAAAATGTGTGTGTTTTTGTTTTTGTTTTTTTGGTTTTACTGGGATTGTCTTTTCTTTTTCAAATCTACTGTTTTTTCAAGTTTCCCATTGTCTAATCAAATCAATGTTATTTCTTCATGAAAGTTAGTTACAGCTATCTGACTTTCATTTTATGTGTAATCTGTTAAAACTCCTAGAATATTTAGACACGAGTAGTGAACCAACTCTAAATATGTAATTTTCCTTAGGCTTTTAAAACCTCAGATTTGGCCTTTGTCACAGTTCTTACCTGCTCAAGCAACATGAGTTAAGGATTAACTCCATTACTTAAGGGAGAAATGAAGCAGTTATGACAAATTTGTAGCAAAAGCAGAGATTGTTAAAGTTACACTCCAGTAATTACAGTGCTAAATCAATTATATTTCCCTTTTAATAAATATTATTTTAGAAGTATCCATCAGTCTTTTTGATACCTCTAGAACTATGAATGATTTTGGGAGGAGAGGGCTGGTGAGGGTGATTGCTCCCAGTTTACTTCCCTGCAGTAAAATCAGTACCCCCTATGTAAAAGCATAGTTAGTGCTAGTGGATAGGTTAGCATAAGCAAAAGCTTGGAGACTTACTGTTTTTAAGCAACTTGTGCAAGTTTTTAGTGTAGTAATAATACATACAAAATGTTAAATGTCCAAAATATATGTAAGATAGCCTCCAGACTTTGTTGGAAACAAAGAATCAAATCCTGCTTGCTCTATTTGTGCAAATCCCTTTTAGCTGAAGGCTGTGGAAATGTATATGTAAGTAACAAAACTTAACTTGGCCCCATGCTACCAAAAAATTACATGCTGACTTTGAACTTTGTGTAATATGTATCGGAAAGGTAACTGAGTTAGTCTGTATCTTCAAAAATGGCAGGAAGTCTGTGGCACCTTTGTAGACTAACAGATGAAGTGGGTCTTTGCCCAGGAAAGCTTATGCTCCAAAATATCTGTTAGTTATTAAGGTGCCATGGGACGACTTGTTGTTTATGTAATATATGTTTATGAAGATAATGTGATTTACCAATTAAGGAGACCTCTTATTCAACAGAAAGATCCCCAAGACTCATAAAGGCAGTATTTTAGCTGACATCCATCATCGCATTTTTGGTTAAAACGCCATTGTCACTGAGCAGTAGTTGACAACATTTGCTGTGGACTTAGTTTGCTTCCCCAAGAAACGCTGTGGTTAAGTGGATTCCCTGATTCCATACCAAACCCTGCAATCATTAATAATAACAACACTTAATATTCATGGGAATTTTGCCTGTGTGCATATTTTTAGGAGGGTGGCCTTATTTTAAGTGATTTATTTAAAACAAACAAACAAAAAAACAATTGGCACAATGCACAATATTAGGTAGAATATAATTATTTTCATTTTAGCAAAATGTGTTGGCTGGCTGGTGGTGGTTTAAATGTCTGCTAGCTGTACAAACCTGGTCAAGCTGATCTTTGTCAGGCACAGTACAGGGTGCTTTGTTTCTTCAGTTGCTTGAGCTGAGTGTCCAATTACCATGGGGTGAGGGGGGAGGAATAAACGTAGTTTATCAAGGTATGCCCTTCATATGACAATCTAATACATCTGGCTATCTATGGTGTATCAATAGATACTTAAAATTAGGGAGAAGCAAGATATTCTGCAGAAAATGAAATTTGATTGTACAAGGTCAGAGTCAGCTGACTCCTCTGGAGATAGTACTCTCCATCAATTTTTTCTCTTATCTTTTCCATCCATGTGCGGAATCAATTTTTTAATGTATACCAAGGCATATGCAAATGTGTAGCACCAGCAGGAACAAAAAACCTAGCTGTAGGCACTCTGCTGATCCGGGGAGTGGCATTTGAATTTCTCCTGAGTGATAGCCCAGGTGCATATGTTACAGGGAACATGGTTCTCCATTACTGTCTTATGGGGGGTTTGGCAGAGTTTCCTTGGTAATGTGGATTTCAGCTGACCTGCTGCAATCAGTGGAAAAATATGACTGAGTAATAGTGAGTGAAGTCTTCCCTTCCAGATTCTCTTGCACCAACAGGGGTGGGATGTTGCTGGCCCTGCAGCAGTGCAGAGAAACCTGGAGTCCAAGTGTCATGATTCTGCTCCCTTATTGCTGTGACAGCACATTCACTTATCAACCAGATCGAGGGAGTGGTCTGTTGTTCAGCAGCAACCCAGAGCCAAGGATTCATCTTAGTCTTTGCATTCCTGGCAGGGAGGGAGGCCCTGTCCTGTCCCATTCATTCAAGATCATGTTCCTCCATTCATCCTTTTACCTGCAGGGGTGAGTGGCACTGGCCCACAGCTTTGCAAGGGAAGCCTTTCTGCTTGGGTCTTGTGGCCCTTCTCTCTCACTCATTAGCTATGAGTGTGGGAGCCACCTCTGGGCAGGAACTGTTCAGCAGCACTACACAACTGGTGACTCTCTGGTTTCTTAATTTCCAACAACTATGAAATAGTTACAAATAAAAATTCTTGAGTAAAGATTAATATTAAACATTGAAATTAGGAAAAAAAATCAAACGCTGCCTACCCTACTTGTAGGAGCCACTATCTAAAGAAATGCTCATTTAGGACCTGTTCTTGTGAGGTGCTGAAAACCCACAACTCCCCGTGAATTTAGTAAGAGCTGAATGAGGTCAGCAGATTGCAGAATCAAACCTTTAATGTGATGGTAGGCTATGAGGACCAGTTTTTAAAATACACATTTTAAAATACACATTTCAACAACTTTGATTTGGTGAAACATCAGATAATGCACATTTATAGAGTCTGCAGATAGCTACTTTATAGCTGCAGGTATGTGCATTCGTGGATGCATCTATCCAAGGCTCATTTTTGTAGATATGTATGCAGATACAAGTTTTATATGTAGAGCCCTTCATATTTGCGGATATCTGCTTTATATCTGCAGATGTCGGTGTGGATATCCGAAGCCCTTTTTTGTGGATACAAATACAAGTGCAAATTTTGTGTCTGGGCAGGGCTCTACACGTTTATTTTGTTGGTTCTCTTCCATTTTTGCTTTAAAGAAAATATTGTAACCAAACATGATGCAGGACAATGTGCATTTTCTTCTTTTTATAATAGTGAAGGAAGAACCTCAAGGTTATTTTCTTGGGCTGCTTAACAGATTGACAGGATTGACTTAGCTGGTACTATTTTCAGTAAAGCTTTCATCTAAAGTGGAAGTAGAGCCTGAGGAAAGCAGGCTGGTGGAAATCTCAGCACACTCCTTTAAAGAGCCTTACAGAAAAGGGGACTTCTCACAAGGAGGCTGTCCTTTGAGCCCCACAGTTGTCTACATGGCCCTGCATATCCTTCTTTAGAAATGCTTATCAGTTTCTGTTGGATTTCGTTCATGTGATTGTGCTAAAGTACTGTAAAAGGTGGTTAAACTGCGAAGTGCTTTTTTAAAGAAACAAAGCCATCAATTTATTTTTTCAGTTTTTTGGGCCTGATCTTCATTTGCACTTAAGGCCCTCTTTCTCCTTCTCCCCAGAATGAAGTTTTAGTGCAAATGAGAATGAGGCCCTTTAAAATTTTACAAGTGTGTTTTTATTCTTAAAGAGAATGTCGCGGTAGGGTAAGGTGCTGGATTAATGGTCCTGGAGTTTGAATTCCTCTTATTTACCTTATATAGTTATTTGTTACATATAACCTGTTTCTTTAGCAATTGTATCACTTGCTCAATAACACAAACTGACTAATGTGGAAAACAGAAAATCTACGTAGAGGACTTGCTGTATCAGTCTATGTCTAGACTGCAGGCTTCAGTAACAGAAATCTGCTGCATCCAAACAACACTTCTGCTTTTCCGAGGCCACTCTCAGAAAAGTGGAAGAGTTCTGCCAACATCCCTTGCATACCTTGTGCCACCTCAGCAGAGGGGCTTTTCCCATCACTTGGTCCTGTGTGGATGCGCCAGATGTCGGGAATACCTCCCCTGACACAACTGTCAGCAAAAGATATCTTTTGCCGACAGTTTCCTGCAGTTTGGATGCTGCCTGAGATGCAGAAAAGCAATTTAGAAAATAATGGTGTGGAAGCAAAGAGATGATGTTGAGAGTGCTGGAACTTCTAGCAGTCTGGTTTCCTGGGATGCTACTTGTGGGATCCATTTGTTCATGGAAGATTATAGCTATATGTGGACAGAAATCTCCTAGATACCTTCCCCTTCTAGTTTGAGGTGCTCTTTTGTGCATAAACCTTTTCTCCCTGCCCTGTCTTCAGAGCCCCTTGATTCTTTGGGTCAAATCTACAAGATTCACTATTGCTTTTCAGCTGAGTGGCAGCTGCAAGAAGGGAGTTCTTGCAGTTTTTCCCTCTCTTCCCGTCTGCTGTCTTGTGCGTGGGTTGTTTTGATGGGTTTGGAGAGAAAGTAAAAGAGAATGTGGCCAAGGGACAGAGCCTTGAGTGATGACAAAAGAGAAAGAGGAAGTGGCTGTCCCACCAAGTATGAGGCTCTGAGAAAGCGATTAGTAATCTAAGAGAAAAGAAGACAGAACCATGAAAGCTAGTGCAGAACAAAATAGTTGGGAATGGCTGGTTAGGGTGCCCTATTCCTTACACTCACCCCATTGGAGAAGAAGGATAAAGATGGAAGATGGACTCTGACATCTGGCCAGAAAGAGGGCATTATAAATTTCAGTTAGAACAATCTCAAGATGGTTCAGTGCAGAAGCCAGATCAGGGAGGACCAATAACGAAATTAGGTGGGAACTCCAGATGACACTTACAGACTGCACATTTGGTTACTTTTGGAGAGGAAGGATAGAATAGATACAGGGCAGTAAGTTGAACAGGACACGATAATTCAGTGATGGTCTCCCAATTCTATATTCTGAGAGATTGCCTCCCTCCTTTTCTTGAAATACCCCTTAATAGATGCAATTATCATTTAAACTTTCTTAGCCCTTGCATTGCATTCAGAACTCATGTCCTGTAAATTGTTTTTAGAGAGCAGGCTTGCTAAGATCTTTTTCTCAATTATGTCCTGTTTCTTTCTTCTCAGATACATTACTTTTCCTTTGGCCTTACTGAAATCCTTTTATGATTCTTCCAGCTTAGCATGTGATTCAGTCAGTGCTGTATAAGTGGTTGGATTTTGTCATTTGCTATTCTGCTGGTCTTTATGCCATCTACGCCTTAACCAGCAATAAATATAGAATTTCTTGCACCTTAATAAAAAAAAAAAAAAGTATGGAGTAGCATTAGGAAATTAACAGATTGCTATAGTTCTCCATAGAACATCTGATTTTTTTATGATGATTTTCCATTGGGAGTTATATTTTGAAATCAGTCAGTTTTGGATTAAACCTGTAGCCTTATCAAGTAGTGTGTAGTTTGCTTGACAAGACCATTTTCCATAAAATAAGAGTCATGGATTTTTAAGTATGTTACCATCCTTCAGTTCTTTGTCTTGCATCAGTTGTCCTGTTCTCTTGTCCAGAATTGATGTCCAACTTTATGCCACTAGATTAATGCTAGTTAAAACTTTAGCTTTTGTGCAGTCTTCTGCTGTTTTTCCATTACAAGATTTATTAAACATCTTCTAAATATCTGGAGTTGCTAACTTAAAAATATATTACTTTCATAGATGCTGTGTAACTTAGTCATTAGCAAGAGACAAGGTGGGCAAGGTAATATCTTTTTATTGGACAAAGCTTCTGTTGGTGAGAGTATCAAGCTCTTGAACTACAGAGCTCTTCTTCAGGGTTTTGTCATTGTTTATTTGCTGGAATACAAAATACTTAGTAATATGACAAGTATACATGACCCTTCATGTAGTACAGACCAGCAGTATTTAATCACCCTTTCTTTTTCTTCATTGTTGACAGTTCTGAGTTCTCTGTTTAGTGATGGACCTGTGTAGATAGGACTATTTTTGTTCTGATATGTAAAAAACCACAATCATACCATCTTATTTGTGATATTACTGGCCAAGGATTTTTCCCAGATATTTTTAATCTTCCCTTTAATTAGTTATCTGCATTTCTGTTGCTATGGATCTTACTGTTGCCTTTATATTGTGGTAGCCCCTGAAGGCCACAGTTTGATTGTACCAAGTTGTGCTAGGAGCTGAACAGATGTCGTAAAAGTTTCCATACCTCAGAGAGCTTATGTCTTGTCTCACCAACCTGTTAACCTGAAAAATAAGTGGTCTACATTGGGGGACGTGGGTACGACAAGATAGTAATTAATAGATGTGTGCAGCTGTTAGCCAGTTAGTGGCAGTAATCAAAACTTGTCACCTTCCTATCCTTTGTCGGGTGTTTTACGTGTGCCTTCCAGCAGCAGTGAGTTCTGAGGTTGAATTTGAAAGAGGAAAGGTGATGGCTTTACAGTTTTTGATTGGGACCATTTCTGAAAGGTAGCCTGATTGAAAAGTGCTTGTTGGCTGGCATCAGCATTATAACAGGAAAAAGTGGGGATTAGCCTGATGAGAAGAAAACTGTGGAGTAAGTATGAGGAATTTTGTGCTTGATGAAGTTCAAGTGGTAGAGCCACTGGAGAGATATTAAGAGTGAATGTTGATCTAGGAGGTGGAGACCAAGAGCTGGGAAGATGATTGTAGTGGCAGTACTTTAAATAGATCTTAAGATAGCAGTATTGAATGTAACAGAGAAGAAAGATCAGGCCTTATTAGATTTTTTTTGGGAAGAAACAGTAAGATTAAAAATGGACTGGAACTTGTGTGTCACTGAAGCAGTGCAAATAAAATATGAAGCAAAAATTTCGGCCTAAGATGGTAGTTGTGATGGGTTGGATCACAGAGGTCACCTGGTGTGTTGATCATGTCACTGAGCCCACCTACCTGCCATCTGTGGCACCCCAACACCCTGTTCTGCTGGACCAGAAGCTCTGGTCTCCTCCAGCAGAGCAGAGCAGTCACTGAACTGGCTCAGCTATAGGGCCTTGACAGCATCCAGGAACACCACCTTCAAAAGCAACCAACCCCCCAAATTTGTCATATACTATGTAAAAGTCTTACAAAGTGAGAGCTCCTAAGGCTTGCTGTCTTTCTCAGTGAGAGATAAACACAGCTGTGGCTCCTTCCTTACTACCCCTTTGGCATCTGGCCATTCCCCCATTGTTAGGTTTCTCACCCTTTGCCCAAGGCAGGAATTCTTTGTGTTCATTTCAAACTCTTCTCATCTTGAGTGGAAAACTACAAGATCCAAAATGGGTTCCAGTGTCAGGTGGCATGGTCATGTGTGTTTGTGGGACCAATCACAGTCTGGGATTACAGGGAGAAACAGTCATTTACAGATCGTTGATCTGAGCAGTGAGCCATTATATTTTCAGAGCATTGCTACTGACCCTCATTAGCACATCGAGCTTTATAAACAGATTTACAATTCCTGTTTCTAACTTCACACACAAGAACTATACATGCTCCAACTTGTTCTGAAATATGTCCAGTGATAGAGATTCTGTAACCACTATAGACAATTTATTCATGTACTTAACCAGTCTGAAAGGAAATTTTTCCTAATAGCCAACCTAAACCTCCCTTGGTGCAATTTAAGCCAATCATGTATGTGGATGAGATCACCCAGAGATAATGTGCACAATAGGAACAATAGGAGAGGGGAGCCGAGGCATTGCAATCAGCTTCCGTTTTCCACTTTCTAGATGTGTATTTTTAATGTTTTGTTAACATTTTGTGGCTGCCTAAAATAAACACTATTGTTTCAGTTGGATATAGCATTCTTGATGTAGGGTAATATTCCTCCTGTTCTGTTAAACAGTTTTTGTGCTTCTCTTGGAAGGTGGCTGCATTATAGTGGTGGATGAAATGATCATGCATTTATGTATCATTTGAAGTTTGTGAAGGGGTATAAGGTACTGTTTTAAATATAACATGGTAGTGGTGATAGTTTCTTCTTACATACACTTGGACTAGGACAAGGATTTATCAGCCTCTTCTCTTATGCTGACTGCTTTGTAAGAGCGATCCAGCCATGGACATCTACCCTAAAAATCTCAAAGCCTTTCAGTGCTTGAGAAATATTGTTGTTCTTCAGACAGGGACCTGTGATGCAGGAGAATCAAGTGATTTGAGCAATATCGTTCAGGGAATCTTTGGTAGGGTGGGAACTGAACTCAGATTTCTTAAGTATAAGATCGTTTCCCCTCTAGTCATGAGGTAACATAATTTAATTTAATATAAATTCAGATATATATGAAGAAGACGCTGTTATTGTTTCAGAGACTGCATTGATACATAAGCACAGGTGTTTGGCAAGTATTAAAAAAACTATGGTTAAACAACAAATGCTATTCTTAAACTGCATGGCCTGCAACAGTGGAATAATCCATTATTTTTAGCGGTGGTCTGCTTGCTGATTATTTGCCTGTGTTGTTCCCACTACGCATGTAGAAGCTGTCAATCAAGGCTCAAAAGACAGAGAAACTATAAACCCTAATAATCGTATGGCTAGAGTTGTGGCTTGGAGAAAAGTGGTTTTGGTTAGGGGGCACTATAAGGTTTGGCTGCCTTTTTAAAATTTATGTGCTCCTTCTGGTGCTTATTTGAAAGGGACGAATTTAGTTATAGGTTCTTACCTGCTTTATGCTGTCCTTCACTGGAGCAGCTTCTTCTGCAAGTCATGAAAATGGTGAAGTTAAAAAAGGATTAATAAATCCTGTCAGTTGGACAACTGCTCCATCATGTTGCAGCCTTGCATTGAAGGGACATTGTCTTTTTTGCTCCCAGTCCCCTGCAGAGCAAAAAGGTTTGTCGGATTCAGGCGAGGACCCACAGGGAGAGGCTGAGTCCCCCCACGGTGTTGTGGGTCACACAGAATCAGCTGGTGAGCGCGACTTTGAGCTTCCTGCTCCCGCTGTTGCTTCAGTCAGTACTACTCTGATTCCTGCTTCTGAAGCCCAGCTTGCTCCTATTCAACAAGAACTGGCAGGGGTAAGTGCGAACCTACCAAGTACTACTGCTGCTGATGGGATTTAATTTTTTTTTTTAAGTTCTGACCATTCCCCTAAAGAGGTTAAGTGATGCTGTTAACGTTAATTGCTAGTAATTTTCCCTGTATTACTTGCTCCAAAGACAATAGTTCAGTTAGTAAGAATAAAAGATCTTTGTAAATGGGACCCTTGTAATAAGGGAGAGTTTTAAGACAACTGTTTATGTAAAATCTCTTCAAAGGATAATAGGAGATTCAGTACTAGAATTTTCCTAAGCCAGAAGGGATGGAGGGAGGAGGGAGAGGGAAATCATAAGAATCTAAGCTGTATTGGAAATAGCTGTTGTCCATTCTTTGAAAGAAAGTGATTTTTCTGACTCTAGGTCATAATGCTCCACTACAACAAAGCAAGAAGATCTAAAGAGCTGTTTTTCCCCTGCATTCAAACAGGAACATATCATTCCTCTGTTTTAGAGAATGAAATTTAGGAGTTAAAAGAGAATTTCCTGATGCAGGCCAGAAGAGTTGTTAATGTGTGAAACTGTAGATTTGTGGGAGGGAAAACTTGATAGATTGTGTTCCCAAAAGTATGTAAAGTGGTGGCTTTTTTGGCTTAAGATGGTGGAAGAGGCAGTATTTTCAGAAAGATCAAATGTGCAGACTGGTGCCACAAAGTGTTCTGTGAAAGCTATTATAGTGCTTTGAGACAAACAGTACACCAATCTGGACAAAACTGTAAAGTTCACAACAGAGATTCAATGTAAAGACTTTTTTATGAGATGTATCTGGGGCAATGCAGAGGTTTTCCAGAAGGACTGTCTGTTCCAATATGGTTGCTAAAGATCATTGACTGAGCCAATGGAAAGCTGATAACGAAATTGTTTTTAGTACCCTCTAAATAGGCCAAGAAAAGGTTCTTCAAACCTCTCTTGAAGAAAGTATAACTCCATTTTCTTTTCTGTAGGCTTTAGCTGTCAAAACACTCTTAGAATTTGATTTACTAGTTACCCCAAAGTTTGAATAGATTTTGGACATGCAAACCAGTACTGGGAGTCGGTGTACGGAAGAGCGATTATTCAGGGGTTGGATCTCCAAGTGGAGACTGACACTTTTGTGGTTATCCTCAGAACTTTAAAAGAACCTTCGAGGAACTGGGAGCTATTTTGTGTTCTTTAAGAAATGTACAGTTACTAGAACCTACTTCCAGGGTGGTCATATTCTCCTAGGAATTCTCTTGATTCCTAGAACAAGATACAGTTACTCTCTCTTTTCACAAAATATACTGCATAGGCTTTCAGAACATCATTCATGTCCCCAGGAAGGCTGGTGAAGTAAGACTAATTATAAAACGGGAGGAGATGTAAGTAATGGTGATCTAATAGTACATCTTGCACTACTATTCCCTGGTATCAGAAGGGTAGCTGTGTGTTAGTCTGCATTTGCAAAAACGCAAAGTTCTGTGGCACCTTATAGACTAACAGATGCATCTGACAAAATGGGTCTTTGCCCACGAAAGCTTATGCTCCAAACATCTGTTAGTCTGTATGGGGTGCCACAGGACAACGGATTTTTGGAGCATAAGCTTTCATAGGCAAAGACCCTCTTTGTCAGATGCATCTGTTAGTCTGTAAGATGCCACAGAACTTCTCGTCGTTTTTACTATTACCTGTAGAGACACATTACCTCTTCGTCAAGTTTTGTGAAGTTTACCCTTTCTACATTGGGGATGAAGGGCTCTGAGAGCTGATTATAGTTCCTTGATTCTCTGCTAGTTGTTTGGCCCAGAATAAGATATAACAGGCTATCCTAAGTCTACCAGCTGGTCAAAGTGTCCAAGAGACTATCTACCAGTTGAATTTAGCTGGAGAACAGTATGGTCAGGTCTTTCTTCCTTCTTACTCTTTGTACCCAAGGCTGCATAATTTTCTGTTCCCTTTGCCATGACCCTGTAATGACGGATGTAAACAAATATTGAATTTAAGTACACAATGGACAAAAGAAGTGGCATTATGTCAATTGCAGAGAAGCAGCTGTCTCTTCAGGCCATGCATTTTACAGGAGAAAGACAGGTGAATTGGTTGAATAGAAAAATGATACAGGACTAATGGTATCTGCATAAGGAAACATTACTGAATACCATTTTATTTAATTTATCACAGATGATCTCAAGTGAAGTAATCATCTGGGAAGGAATTGTAGTGCTTTGTGTATTTGATGATTGGCTGCTTCATCTCCTTTTCCTCTAATTTCAAAGATTGACGTAGAGAGACTTGTGTCACCATGGTGGTTTCTTACTGACTGAGAAGGCTGTTCTCAGTATTGTTAGATGTTTGCGTACTCCTATACATGTTCATTGTGCTTTTGCAAAACACAACATAGGACACTGTCCCCAAAAGCATAGCTTGTCTCTAGAGTCTTAAAACCAAAAACCCTCACTCACTTTTCACTGGTGATGGGGAAACATCAGTTCTCTTCCATTTTGTAGAACTTCAGATTATTATGTGTGAGGGGTGGCAGAGTTATTTAAGGTTATGAAGTTAACATTCCAGATATCAAAAATGCTCATTAATGGTTTTTCTGTGTGTGTAAACATGTGAAAGCCCAATGCCTCTGCTGCTGTTTTTGTTTTGTTTTTTAAGTAGTCAGCATCAAAGTAAAATTTAAGATTCTGAGGAGCTTCCCTATGGCTGTTCAGAACAATGTGAGCAGCAGTGATATTGTCAATAAATTTGTGTGTGTGGTGCTTCTGTTGGAAAAAGCATTTGGAAGGAAGGAAGCATGCAGCAGTCAAAATGCTGGGAAGGAGGAGGAGAAAGCTCCTCACAGCAGGATGAAGTGGAGTGGGATTTTTTTTCCCCTCGGCTAACTGGAGACTAATACAATAGTTGAAACTTTAAGAAATATTGGGTTTCAAAGATGACAAGGGGCATTCTCAGGTGTTCTGTCTGAGCCTCTTGAAACACTAGGACCTGGAAAAGTATATCTTGGTGCCTGTAGTCTCCAAGTTTGTAGGTGTAGTAGTGGAGAATACAATCTTTGCCACAGAAGTGTTCTCAATATCCTAAACTTTACCTTAACAGGCTTGTTTCTGGCCCTTGTATTTGTGAAGGAAACCTGCTAGTGAAATAGTGTAAACCAGTGAAGTCTCAGAACACCTACGAGATCTTTATCAAGCATTCTTTAAAGCTAAAATACTCATGTGAGGAAGTGAAGAAACAGACCAACAGACAGGTGAATACCAGAAATCTTGTGCTATAGGACAGGCCCAGTAAGGAAAATAACAGAACCACAAGCCCCAGCTTCTAGTGCATCACTGTTCCAGGATAGATTGAAAATTGTCAATCTCTCACTTTTACACGCCTTAGGAAGCTGGTCAGTCCTCACCCACAGGCAGTTCCCCAACTTGAGGCATGTATTTGCCACAGAAACACTAATTCAGGAACCTATCTTTGAAAAAACAAACAAACAAAAAAAAACATTGCCAACTTTGTCCATGTATCATCTGTAGAAGCCACACCAGCATGGCACTTAAGCCCCTGATAATGTGGCTGATGCGATTATCCACCTGCACATCTACTAATGTGATACATGCCATCATGTGTCAGCAATGCTCCTCCGCCGTGTGTATTAGCCAAAACAGTCTCTGTGACAAAGGATAAATGGACTAAAATCAAATGTCAAGAAAGATAACATAACAAAAATAAGTATAACACTTTAACCTCCCTGAACACCCAGTAACATTTAAAAGTGACCATTCTTTCACAAAAAACTTCTAACTCGGACTACAAAGAGAAACAAGAGAGCTGCAATTCACTTGCAAATGTAAAACAATCAAATTAGGACTGAAAAAAGGACTTAGAATGGTTCCTACTACAACGGAAATTTTCCCTCTTGGTACAGGTTGCACCTTCAAAAACTAGCCTTCTGTGGTCCAGCGACATCCTCGTCCAGCAGGATAAGGGATGCTCCTGGACCAGAGGGCTGGGACAGGAGGGCAAGCTAAGCTGGCCTCCCTGCAGCTAGGAGCCAGGGCTAGGGAGCTGGTGTCCTGCAGCTGCCCTGCCTGGAGTCAGGGCAGGGGAGAAGTCTCTGCTGCAGTAGTGAGCTACAGCAGCGGCAGCCAGGGACCCGGGGGTGGGGTGGGGGAATTAACCACCGCTGGTCAGGCAAAATCCCTTATTCAGGACCACTAAGGTCCCATGGGTGCCAGACCATAGAGGTGGAACCTGTATTTACACTTCCTCCATCAACTGCTATGAGTGAGCCACATCCAGCCTGACTGAATTTGCCTTGTTAACACTAGTCTTACATTTGTTAAGTAACTCCCTTATTTTTGATAAGTTAGTATGTTGACAGGAGTGTTGAGAGCAAGACAGGAGAAGTAATTCTTCCACTCTACTCTGGGATGGTTAGGACTTAATTGGAGTACTGTGTATGGTTCTGGGCATCACATTTCAGGGAAGATGTAGAGAAATTAGGGGGTGGATGATTAAATGTATAGAAGATATGGCCTGTGACAGAAGATTAAAAGATTTGGATTTGTTTAATTCGGAAAAGAGAAGGCTGAGAGGGAACAGGAACAAGAACCTAAAAGGGCGTAAATAAGGGGAGGGAGACATATTATTCTTTTTAGCCTCTGATGATAGGACAAGGAGCAAGGGGCTTAAACTGCAGCAAGGGAGGTTTAGGTTGGATGTTAGGAAAACAATTCCTAACTATCAAGGTGATTAAGCACTGGAATAAATTGCGTAGGGTGGTTGTAGAGTCTCCATTTATTGGAGATGTATAGGAACAGGTTAGATAAATATCTAATAGGGATGATATAGATGATTCTTGTCCCCTCCGCTGATGGCGGGACCTGGATTTGATGGCCTTTTGAGGTCTCTTCCAGTGCTAGTATTCTATGATTTTCGTATACAGAAAACTCTAACCCTAGCTCTTTGATGTCTATTCCATGCATCTGATGATGTGTTTTTTATCCTGCAAAAGCTTATAACCAAATAAATCTGTTAGGATACATCTGTACTAGAGAGTTTTGTAGACAAAACTCTGAGTATCTGCACACACTGTTTTAGCAACAGAAACTGTCAATTAAAAAAGCTGTGCAGGCGATCCAGGGTGCCCTTTTGTTGATAGAGTGGGTCAAGAGATGCTCCACTTTTATGTGTAGATGTGATCTGTTGACAGAAGTTTTGTTGGAACATCTCTTCTGACGGTAACTTCTGTAGACAGCAGTGAAGGGTCCCGTGGCACCTTATAGACTAACAGAAAAGTTTTGAGCATGAGCTTTCGTGAGCACAGACTCACTTCATCAGATGCTTCTAGCGTAGACGTAGTCTTTGTCTTTAAGGTGCCACAGGACTCCTCATTATTTAAACTAATGGAGTGGCCCTTTTGACTTTTTAGGTAATAGAGAACAGTGAATTTTGCTCGTCATATCCCTGTATATGTCCCTACTTCTAAGATAATAGAGAGCTCCGATTTTTGCTAGTTATATCAGTAGCATGACTGAAGCAAAAGATTGCAGCTGAAATGTCAACATCAATAACTGTATTGCTCATAATGGTAGCCAGAAATCTCCAGCTAATTCCATATGCTTAGAGACTGCTTCCCATGACTCCAAAATTGGCAACTCTCCCTATTCCACTTGCCAAACACTACAGCTTCTTAGAGATTCTATAGTGCAGCTGTCTTGTCACTACAGAAATCTGAGATATTAAAAACTTGACTGTGTAGCAAATGTAAAATAGAATTTAACACTGAAACAAACAACATTAGGACAGTGGTGCATAGACTGTTTGTTTTTTTTTCATAGTTAATTTTAAAACACTCATTCTCTATTTTAAATTAAACTGAGACAGAATTGAGTTACAGCCTATAAGAGTATGTGGGCTGTATAGAAATACCTGGTTTATTGAAGTGAGATTCCCGAGTGCCTTGACCGCCTCAATCGTATCGTGCTCTATTTGACAAAGTAAGGAATTGGCTTCTCAGCTGTATTCTAAAAATTGGATTAGATTCAAGCAGTATTTCTGGGAGAGAGATCATCTGATCCTAGGAATATTCTTCAAGAATTTAAGAATAATATAAAATCTGGAAAACTGACCTTGTGGCAAGAAACTTAAGAAGCTTGGTGTTGAGTTTAGGCCAGAAGATTAAAAGGTGACTTGGTCATGGTGCGCATGAGGAAAATAGTTATGATTTTAGGAGAAGTCTTTAAGTCTAGCAGGAAAAAGGAACAGCGACACCCATATTTTGGAAGCTGAAAGGAGACAACTTTACACGAGAAAATAAATTCTCAACATTTTAAATTGAAATTACTTACCTAGGAACCTGGTGGCTTCTGCACCATTTATTCTTAAGACTGAATGCTTTTGATAAAAGAGAAGTTGAGGTTTTGATGCAGGAATTACTGAGTGAGGTTCTGTGGTCTGTGTTTTGCAGGAGATCAGGTTAATTGTCTCTTCTGAGCTTATTCTGTGGAAGACTCTAATTCCTGAGCTGTAGAAATTCAGTGGGACTAAGTATCGTCACATTTAGAATAGAAGCTTTAGTAATGATGATGCTGTTACATGGAAGTAATTACCTTTAAACAAACTGTATGTTACTTTTGCAAAGTTAGATATCTGAAAATGGGATCTTATAATAGGAGGTATCATATGACTTTTAATAGGCACTACCATCAGCCCAGACTGTAATAATTAAACAAGTCAAAAATACTTAAGAAGGTTCTTTGTAAGGGTCATTTACAGTAATTATGTAACAGCGCACACCAACAATGCAACAAAACAAAAAGCAGTCAAGTAGCACTTTAAAGACTAGCAAAATGGTTTATTAGGTGAGCTTTCGTGGGACAGACCCACTTCTTCAGACCATAGCCAGACCAGAACAGACTCAATATTTGAGGCACAGAGAACCAAAAACAGTAATGGAATGGGGCATTTATCGCACCGTTTTGGAAAGGGAAGCAGCCGAGCTGGCTTTTATATTCAAATTCGGCACATTAACACATAGTTTAAATCGTGATGGGAACTTTCTGAGTCACTATAGGGGCTCGTCTGCATACTTGGCTCAATCTAATTCTTGACCTTCCCCCCCACCCCTCCACTCTCTGATTTGCTCACCTTGATTATCTTTTTCTGATTTGTCCTCCTTGCTTACTGTTTTTGGTTCTCTGTGCCTTAAATATTGTCTGTTGTGGTCTGGCTATGGTCTGAAGAAGTGGGTCTGTCCCACGAAAGGTCACCTAATAAACCATTTTGCTAGTCTTTAAAGTGCTACTTGTCTGCTTTTTGTTTTGATAGTGTATAGACTAGCACGGCTTCCTCTCTGTTACTGTTCAACAATGGAACGGTTTGAGACAAAAATGGGATATGTTTCCTGCAGCTAAACTTTAGAGGTTTTTAAGTAGGCTGAATTTAATTATCCAATTTCAATTTTTCTTATTCTACTTTCTCACCCTTGTATGCTGGGTTTTGTTGTACTGTTAGTTATATCTTTGTTAGAGTTGGAGGAAGTCGCTGATATTTAACAAATAGTTTTCCCTAATGTAAATTACAGTTTGGAAACTTTCTCAGTCTGGAGTTATTGGAGGTTGGTGCTTTCCTGTCTTAGCCATGATTGACAGCTTCGAGCTACCTTTGGATTTTGGTGCAGGGGAGAAACCCAGACATTTTTAATAGAGGACGTGCTAAATAGAGGAAAAACATTAGCACATGAGAGGTTTTACTTTTTCTATTGCTTGCAACCACTGTCTTTTTAAACAATATATTGATAGCATCTGCAGCCACTATCATGTTTGTCATTCATGCTTTTTATCTTGCCTTAATATTAGGGCTGTTAAGCAATTAAAAAATTAAAGGCATGATTAATCATGCAATTAATAATAATAAGTGGGGCAGACTCTGCTGTGGGCAGTGCAGAGTTCGGGGTGGGCGGGGAGGTCAGCCCCAGAATAAATGTTGGGGGAGAGTCAGTCCCAGCCCCAGGAATCAAAGAGAGTGGCTTGGGTGAGCATTGCAAGGTAAGGTGGGGACAGGTTGGGCAAGCCCTCAGGCTGTTTTATTTATAAAAAAAATATGGTCACCAGCCTACATACACACAAATGGCCAGGATTGCAACGAGTAATATTGAAGCCAAGAAAAATTTAGACAATATCATGTTGTGTTTTCTTAGCTCTCATGTGAACCTCAGACTACTATATATATTCATTTACACACATTATCATGAAAACAATAAGTTAGTAAGAAATTATCCTGGAGCCTTGGAATCCAATGGAAGAATTCACATTGATTAAAAGGGACAACCTTATCAACCTTGCGGTGGCCCCATAGCAACATGCTGCAGCAGCTGCTGAACTTCCTGACAGACATCATTCTCTTCCTCCCGGAGGGCAAATCCAAGACTACCTGTGAGGACCTCACCATGGCTGCAGGTTGTTCACACTTGCACGCGCTCACACACACACACGCTCTCCCTCCCCCCACCACCCATGAACAGTCTACTCTGGAGGCACCACACCCATTCCGACTGGTGGGACCGTCTTGTCATGGGGCAGTGGGATGACCAGCAGTGGCTCCAGAACTTTTGTATGCGGAAGGGCACCTTCCTGGAGCTCTGTGCCTGGCTCACCCTGCCCTCAGGAGACAGGACACTAGGCTGTCACCTGCCATCCTTTATAGAGAAGCAGGTCGCAATCGTTGTGTGGAAGCTCACCACCCTGACAGCTATCGCTCGGTGATCAACCAATTCCGCATTAGGAAGTCCACCTTTTGGGGCAGTCCTCGTGAAGGTAATGCCCTCTTGAGCTGCAGTCCCTTCAACCAGAGTGGCGGAAGATGGAGGGGGAATGACACAAAGATGGGAGGTGGGGAGGAGTCGTCCAGTTGATGGAGCAGGGGGTGGGGTCGAGGGAGGGAGCCCCATCCCTGGGTGACTGCCATTCTACCCTCGCACAGTCCTGCTGCTGTGGGGGCAGCCATGGGTAGGGGGGGACTCCCTCCCTCCTGGGGGGGGGTGTGTGTGTGTGTGTGTGTTTGGTCCTCTCCCTCTGCAGGTTGTGACAGCCATCAACATAGTACTGCTATGGAGGGTCTGCTGTCTTGGATATGTTGACAAAGTGATAGCTGAATTCGCTGCCCTCGGGTTCCTGAAGTACGTTGGGGCCATGGTTGGGACCCACATCGTAGTCTGTGCCTCAGAGCATATCGCAACCAAGTACATCAATTAGAAGGGCTCTTCTGTGAGGCTGGCAGCAGCTACTCATGCCCAGGGGCTGTCTGCTGGGTCTGGGCAGCGCACACTTCTGCTGCACATGGTTCCACATGCTGGGACTACAGTGCAAGGTCCACTCCAGGCCAGCTTAGCAACACTCACAGCACACCTAGTCTGCACTCAGGGTGTGTAACATGTGGGGTGATCACCAGAGGGACCCTCACCCAGCTCCAAGGATGCACGAGAGGTGGCCTGGCTGCCACGGTCCAGGTCCAGGATGAGGCTGCTGGCCTCTGAGTCTGGCTTCAGCAGGGGTTGGCGCTGGGCTACCTCCTCCTCCTCCTGCAGGGGCTGCCGCTGCAGTGGGGAAGCCTTGAGCACAGTATCTATGCTGTGGCGTGATGGTGATCTGTCGTTGTCTTCCCCTTGCCCCAATACTATATAGCTACCTATAATCTAAACATAGCCTGAGATCAGTTCAGCTCTGGGAGGGCGCAGCAAAATGGACTTGCCTAACACTCAATGGGACCTGAACCCCAGATGTAACTATGTAAGGCAGTCTTGTGGCACCTTATAGACTAACAGATATTTTGGAGCATAAGCTTTTATGGGCAAAGACCTGCTTCATCAGATGCATGAGTGGGGGGCTGGTTTCAGAGGGTTATTTAAAGAGTGGGGTCCCAGTAAGAAGGAAGGCCAGAACTGACAAGCTCTATTCAGCAAGGTGGAAATGGCCCAGTATCAACAGTACTTATCAAAAGAGGAAAAAACAAGTCAGATCAGACAGGGGGATGTGAGGCTTTGTCAGAGTCTAATGGGGAGATATTAGCACCCAGAGCAGAGAAACTGCCTTTGTAAGGTGCGAGCCACTCCCAGTCTCTGTTTAATCCATGGTTAATGGAGTCAAATTTGCAAATAAATTGCAGCTCAGAGATTTCTCTCTCCATTTGATTTTTTTGAAATTTTTTTGTTTCAGGACTGTCACCCTTAAATCTGCCACCGAGTGTCCAGGGTGATTGAAGTGTTCCCCCACAGGCTTCTGTACGTTACCATTCCTGATGTCTGATTTATGTCCCTTTATTCTTTTACGGCGAGACTGTCCCAGTTTGTAATGTAATGTAAATTGCAGTGGGGCATTGCTGGCACATGATGGCATATATTATATTAGTAGATGTGCAGGTAAAGGAGCCCCTGATGGTATAATTGGTGTTAGGTCCTGTGATGATGTCACTGGGGTAGATATGTGAGCAGAGTTGGCAGCGAGGACTTTTGCAGGGGCTGGTTCCAGGCCTAGAGTCACTGGTTTGTGATTTGCAGTGGCTGGTGAGGATTTGTTTAAGGTTGGCAGGCTGTCTATAGGCGAGGACAGGCCTGCCTCCGAAGGTCTGTGAGAGTGAAAGATCATTGTTCACGATGGGGTGCAGATCATTGATGCGCTGGAGAGGTCTTAGGTGGGGGCTGTATGTGATGGTCAGTGGTGTTCTCTTGTTTTCCTTGCAAGGCCTGTCTTGTAGCAGGTGGCTAGTGTAGACATAGCCTACATGAGTTACTTGGCTTAAAGCATATTCCAGTTTTCATTCATATTTATAGTTATATTTTTGTCAGATGTATGGAATGTTTCTTGGCAGTGTGGATGTATCATGGATTTATAGAGTGGCTTTTATATTTTCTGTCTTTTTCCTTTGCTAATGGCTCCTAATCTAGGATTCTCTTTGCTTTTATGCCTGCTGGTGCATATTGAGCAGATATTTTCAGGAAACTATTTGCAATGACTCAAAGTCCTTTTTTGAGTGGAAACAATTAATTTAGATCCCATTGTTTTGTATGTATTGTTGGAATAATATTTTTCCAGCATGCATTACTTTTCATTTATCAACACTGAATTTCATCAGCCACTGTGTTACCCATTCAGACAGTTAAGTGAGACTCTTGTGTAACTTCTCAGGGCAGCTCTACACTAAAGAGGAAGACTAAATTAAGGTATGCAACTCCAGCTACATTAATTACGTAGCTGGAGTCAATGCACTTTATCTTTGGGCTTCTTTGCTGTATTCACTGCAGGAGGTTGATGGGAGCATTTGCTCCTGTCAATTTCCCTTATTTCTAATGAGGGACGTGAGTACTGTTGCTGATGTGGACACCCTCTGATTTTAGATTTAGTGCATCTCTACCAGGCCTGTTAAATTGAACTCCAGAAGATCCAGTGTGGTGGCATTGGTCGTCTTGGAAGTGAAGACATAGCTTCAGTCAGTTTTGGATGTAGCGATCTTGAGTAATTTTATATCATCCACAAACTTTACCATCTCACTATTTTACCAGATAATTTATGGACATGTTTAACAGCACTGATTCCAGTACACACACAGTGGGGATTCTGCTCTTTAGCTCTCTCCACTGTGAAAACTGACTACTTATTCCTACACTTTGTCTTTATCTTTTAATGAGTTACTTATGCGCAAGAGTACTTTCCTTCTTCTTATCTCATGACTACTTAAATTAGGTAAGTGCATCTGGTGAGGGATCTTATCAAAGGCTTTCTGAAAATCCGAAGTGTGCTGTGTCCACTGGATCACCATTTTTCATATGTTTGACTCCCTCAAAGAATTTTAGAGAGAGGTGAGGCATGATTTCTTTTACAAAAGTCAGGTTGACTGTTTTTCTGAATACATAGTTGTTCATTTATATGTGTGTGATTAATTTTGTGCTTTACTATATTTTCACGCAATCTGCCTGACACTCAAGTTAGGTACACTAGCTTGTAATTTCCAGAATTGCCTCTAGAGCCTTTTTTAATGGTGTAACATTAGCTACCATCTAGTCATCTGGGACAGAGGCTCATTTAAGCAATAGATTACATATCACATTTAGTAGTTTTTACAAATTCATATTTGAGTTCCTTCAGAACGCTTGCGTGAATGTGACTTGGGACTATTGACTTACTTGTTTTGGTTTTGCCCCTGAAAATCTTTTTGATGCCTCTAACTGGGACAGTCCTTCAGATTTCTTTTCTAAAAAGAAAGTCCCTCACGAGACTCAGTCTTTATTCATTCCTCTGCAGTGAAGACCTATGCAAAGTATTAATTTAACTTTTCCTCAACCATCTTGTTGTCTTTTAAGTGCTTGTTTAGCACTATGATCATCATGTGGCCCAACTGATTTGTGATTTCCTGCTTCTGGTATAATTAAAAAACGTTTGTTTGTTTTTTGTCTTTTACTTGCTGTTCATTAGATTTGTGTGGGGTGTTTTTTTTTTTTTGGGGGGGGGGGGAGGTTCTTTTCTGCCTGCCTAATTATACTTTTACAATTGACTTGTCCAAGTTTGTTCCTTTCTGTTTTTCTAAGTAGGATCTGACCCTCATTTTGTAAAGGATGTCCTCTTGTCGCTATCTCCTCCTTTAACTCTGCTGTTTAGTGATTGTGTTCTAACTGGTTCTTTAAATTGGCATATTTTATATTTTGAGCCTCTGCTTGTAACATTTTAAAAAAAGTTTCCATGCAGTTGGCATGCATTACACTCTTTGTTCCTTTTAATTTCCATTTAACTAGCTTTTGCATTTTTGCGTAGTTCTCCTTTTTGAAGAACCGTGGAGGGTTTGTTTGATATTTTTCCCTGTACAAGATGCGCATTTTAATTATATTATGGATGCTGTTATCAAGTGTTACAGCTGTATTCACCCCATGGATCAGATGCTGTATGCAACTTATGACTAAATCAAGAATTTCTTCTCCCTTTGTGGTTTCCAGACCTAGCTTCCCCAAAAGGCAGATATGGACGTGCATAGTTGTCTTTCATACCCTTTGTGGCAGTGGCTCTCAAACCTTTTGGCCTGAGGCCCACCCCATTCAACGCAAACCTTTCCGTGGACCACCAGCCAACTACACATGATGACAAAATGCATTCTCTTATCTCTACATACTTAAATACTAAATTATGCTCCCCACTGTGTGGGGTGAGGGAAGATCTGAGCCTGTGGCCCACCTGCAAGATGGTTGCAGACTGCTAGTGGTCTATGGATCGCACTTTGAGAACTACTGCTCTGTGGGAAAAGAGATTATTTTCAACCATAATTGGTAATATCAACAATATTACTTTCTTCATGTCATCTTGGTTCATAAAATATATGTTGCTATCACAAGGCTGATAAATATGGAACTGCATATGTTCATAGATAATCATCTAACAGTCTCTCCTGAAATTTAAAGAATAAAGAATTGTTAGTGTACTTGAGAATGACACCTACTAAATAGGTAATATCTAGTCACTGTGAATAGTGTAGGTTTTTTTAAAAGTAGTGATTTTTATTAAATGTAAAGGATACTAGTTTTTTGAAATCGAGTTCTTACATCAGTTTCAATTTTGATCTGCTGCCATTGAAGTCAGTGGTGCAGTGCTGCATCTTGTAAAACTCTTTGGACACTTATAGCAATTTTTTTGCATGGTTTGTGTATTCAAATTTAAGGAATTTGTGGACCCTGGTTTAGAATGAACTCCTAAGAAATTTACACTCTTTTTATTATGAAGTTAAATTTTTTTTTGGTTTTCAAGTCCAAAAATTTGAATTTTGTGAGTCACTAGACATACAAACATTTATCAGTTGTGGGCTTTCAAAATGTAGAAATATAAGAATTACTTCAGTCAAACTTTTCTCTTACTTACATCAGGTACTGTAACATTTTGGGAATGTACTTTCAGATATTGTTAATTACAAACCTACCCACACACACAAAATCTCCATCTTAATTACTGAATATTTGTGCTTTCTTGTTTAGATTGTCTTGAGTGAGAAGCAGTCTTATGTCCAATATGTATGAACATCAGTTAGTTTTTTCCAGTTGGAATATCAATTTGTGATAAGTCTCCAAAACAACAACGGAGGCATATGGGATTATCTAGAGAGTGAAAAATTTTTCTATCTGTCTGAGATGTAAAATCTTAACTTATCTTGTGATTGCAGAGGTCAGCAGATGGGTCAAGTCCAGAAGATGCAGAAGGTAAGGAAACAAGTGCTTTAGTTATTTTATTTCACCAGTTGCTGCATAATCAGAATGTTGCCTGTTTTATCTCTCTCTTAAACCTTTATTTCTGCAGAATCTGACCGTGAGGATGGGAATTACTGTCCTCCTGTAAAACGTGAAAGAACTTCATCTTTAACACAGTTTCCGCCTTCACAGACAGGTAAAGTACGTTCTAATTCTTTTACAGCAAGAAAATAAGGGAGATGATCAACTTTCTTGGTTTCTGTTTAATTCTCCAGTATTGCCACCATCTTCCATGCTGTAGACAGACTAAGGTGGAAGGCGAGTAGATCCCCTTTCCTTTAAATTGTTTTGTATTTGCCTCTGCCTTCACTCTTAAGCCTATTCTCACCCATATCATTGCCATAACTGAATCAAGGCAGTGAGGAATGGTGTGTTTAAACCAGCAGGGAGAGCAGGGATATTAAACAACTTTCTTTACCCATAGATTCGTACATTAAGGCTAGGACAGGTCATTATGATTGTTATGGTTTTGGACCCCTGGGAATGTCACCTGATGTACTAAGACCTGATGTGCTGAGTCTGCCTTTTCTGATAGCATGGACACCTTTTTAATTTTGTCTTGCTGAACAAGGCTCTTAAGCCTCCTCCAGCTCACACGCAGGTAAGGCCACATCTAACTGCAAAATGATGCAGACACTGTGGTCAGTTCTAAGGAGGCTCAGCTTAATGGACTTACCACAACACCCAGGCATGCATCTCCTTATATGAAATTCATCACCTCCTTCAATGTGGAGGAAGGTATGCACAACTGCCCTTCCCCCTTAGAAATTCAGTAAACTGGCGCTCTGATGTTTGTCTTTATAATATGGGTTATATTATATAAACGAAGTAAGTTTAACTATAAAAGGTGAATTTTAAGTGTTTAAAGAGGTAGCAAGCAGAGTAAAGCAGAAAATAGTAAGAAAATAATCGAAAGCACACAGGCTAAGCTAAATTTTCTAAAAAATTGGTCACACCTCACCTCAGATGTTGTTGTTTTAATTAGACTCCTTCACAGGCCAAGTATCGTTCTAACTTGGATCAATTCTGCTGAAGCACGTTCTCTATCTCTTCCACCCCCTGCCCCGCCTTCTGCTCCTTCTGTCCCTGCCCCACCCTGTGCTTTTGTTTCCAGGGCCATGTCTACACTAGCCAAAAACTTCGAAATGGCCAAGCAAATGGCCATTTTGCAGTTTACTAATGAAGCACTGAAATACATATTCAGCGCTTCATTAGCATGCGGCCAGCTGCAGCACTTCGAAATTGACACGGCTCATCCAGACGGGGCTCCTTTTTGAAAGGATCCCACCTACTTCGAAGTTCCCTTATTCCTATGAGCAGATGGGAATAAGGGAACTTCGAAGTAGGCGGGCTCCTTTTGAAAAGGAGCCCCGTCTGGATGAGCCGCGTCAATTTCAAAGTGCCGTGGCTGCCCACATGCAAATGAAGCACTGAATATGTATTTCAGCGCTTCATCAGTAAACTTTGAAATGGCCATTTGCATGGCCATTTTGAAGTTTTTGGCTAGTGTAGACATAGCCAAGGTGTTTTCATTACTTTTTTTGGGTGGGGAATTGGAGGAGTAGCAAATTGGAAGCCTAAATTGTTTCTTCTCTCCCCCACCCTCTCATATAGAATTCCCACAAGGTGGGAATCCTTTGTTTTGATTTCCCCCACCTTCCAATAGAAAAGTTCAGCAGTCTGAGAGATATGTTAGTGTCAGGTGTCCAGGTCACCTGACTCTGTAGTATTACAGTGCCCATGAGTCAGTGGCACTATGGAGGCTCTGTGGTAAGGCCATTTTCTTTTCACAGTCCTTTGTCCTCATTGATGGGCCATCAGCCCTGTCTAACTTTTTTATTTTTGTGTCTGAAGTGTTAGTAGTATCACCCAAAATAACGTATTTGAAATACACATACGCAGTCAATGTTGCTAACTTCAGATGTAAAATGATGTACATGTACAATAGAAAAATAAGATTGTCACTCATAACCTTTCCATTGATACCTTTATATAAACATGTCTTATGCCATATTCATATCATAAACACTTTTTCATTGAGCATATGGAATATAATGTCACAGGAATCATCCGGGCTGAACTCTTACATAACACAGACCATAGAATTTCACTCAGTAATTTCTGCATCAAAGCACTTCTGGTTCAGCTTGACAGAATCACATGTGTTTGATTCAAAGAAAGTGCATCTTATTTGAATTTGTCTAGCTTAAGCTTCCAGCCATTGGATCATGTTTATATATTTGCCTTCTAGACATAGTGCGAACTATGTCTATTGACACCTTCTCCACTTAGGTGTTTACAGTCTTATAAAACCACCCCTTAACTAGTGGCCTCTTTTAGTTTCTCTCTGTAAAGCAAGTTTCCTGGCCTTGGATCATTAGTTCTGTTGTTGTGGATAACAACATCACTCCGGCCTGTAACTGGGTCATTATCGATGACTGAACCTGGTCACTTGATCCAGACTTCCAGGCAGTGTCCAAGTCCTATTGCTTCTATCTAGCTAAAGTTTCCATGATTCACACTTTTCTTTCTTTACAGACTGTCAAAGCTCTTGTTCAAGGATTTTCATCTGCCTTGACTACTAGTCTTTACTCTTGCCAGAAAACCAGCCACATCATTCTAGTCAAATCACTGCTTCTGGGTTCACCTTCCTGGGTACATCACCTTCCTCTGTGCCCCTCTCTGGGTTACTCCTCCTCCAGCACTTAAACAGATAGTGGTTGGTTTGTTTGTTTGTTTTTTTAATTTTCTTCACCGTTTAGTTCCACCCTTTCCTTCAGTTCTTACTGACTTATCAAGTCGTTCACTTGGTCGTCACTGGTGAAGGTGCTCTTGCTTACTCCTCCCTCCAGTATCTACTTACTCTCTTACACTGTTCCCTGTATGAGATTGATGCGAGTAGGAATTTCCCAACACAAATGGTAACAGAGAGATAGCTGTGTTAATCTATATTCTATCAAAACAAAAATGCAGTCCAGTAGCACTTTAGTAGTAGTAGTAGTAGTGCTACTGGACTGCTTTTTCCAATGCAAATGGTAAAACTGCTAAATATTCCCTCTAGCTGCTCCTTAGTGTGTCTACATCATGTCATCTTGCATTGATTAAGCAAGAGATGAGGTGAGACTTCTAATTTTGTGCTACTTTGTTGTTATTCTTCCCAGTTTGTAATGTCTACTGTCATGTCCTGTCTGACTTCCACCATGTAAGTTCTTCATTTTCTGTCTGTACAGTACTTGCATGATGGAGACATGATTCTTTATTGGGCTTGCTGAGCTGTGTGGTACATAGGTAATTAACAGTTATGGTTTAGGTTCCCTGAAAGCTTTGGCGATAGCACTTCGGTTTTCTTGAGCGTTGGTTAAGAGATCATTAGACAACCTAGTGTGATTTGACTGTATCATAGGCCATTAAATTTCACATAGTAAGCTCCCATTCTTACACCTAAAATTTCTAATAATGTAGACTGAAGATTTAGGCTATGTCTACACTATGAAATAAGAGACTTTCAATAAATCTAACTTTTTAATCTTGATCTTATGAACTCGAAGTTAATTGTCATCAAATGTTCGGGAAAGTTGACCTACTATTTCTCCATGTTGACTTACCACGTCTCCATTGCCTTATCCAAGTTTGACTGCATGCGCAAATCATTGTGGGTATCTATCCCACAGTGCCTTAGCCCTGTTGCATTCTGGGGGGTTTTGTACCACTGGATTGTAGGAAAATAATTGCCTCGGTTGCTTGTGGGTATTTGATGTCACTATCTTGGAATGCAGAATACTCTCCCAGAATTCAGAGCACCATTTTCTCTGGCACGGTGCTAGTGCCAGCATGAATCCTCAAATGCTTCAAGTCACTACACAAACCATTATGGCAATTTCCCAGAATGTCATGCAGTTTATCTTTCGACTGCGAAGGCATTTGGCTGAGGAGATGCTGGAGGATAATGATGAAGATGTTGGAGAGCAAATTGCTCAGCTGCAGGCTAAGAACTTAGAATTGGTGGGTGCCCTGGATGCAGTGATGACAGTGGAGTGGTGGTTTTGGACTCATGAAACCAGCACACTCTGGTGAGACTGCATTGTTTTGGAGTCCTGACACGACCAGCAGTGGGTGCCAAACTTTTGCGTGTGCAAGTCCACTTTTCTGGAAGTTTGTGATTTGCTGGCCCCTGTCGTGAAGCACAGCAATACAAGAATGAGATCGGCTGTAATGCCTGTGATGTAATGGGCATACAAATGTATGTGTGTTGCTCACAGAGGGTGTGGGCCCCCTGCTGAGGGTAACCTAGGTGAAAGCTCATGCTCAAAACTTTTCTGTTTGTCTATCAGGTGCACAGGACCCTTCGTTGCTGTTCGTGAGCACAGACTCACTTCATCAGATGCTGGTATCTGATGAAGTGAGTCTGTGCTCAGGAAAGCTCATGCTCAGAACTTTTCTGTTAGTCTTTAAGGCACCACAGGAGCCTTCGTTGCTGTTACAGATCCAGACTAATACGGCTACCCCTCCGATACTAGATGAACAGGTGACACGCCTTTGTACTGCAGACAAAGGGGAGGTTGAGCCTGAGGCATTTGAATTGGAACTGGGAGTTGGAAAGCAGTTAGTTTGGGCTGGGAGAGAGAGAAACAAAGGAGAAGTCAAGGCCCCAGCTCCAGGGGTGCCTCGGGGCCTCCTCTCCCCAGCATGAATTGGAATGACTCTCTCTGCCTGCTATACTGACTCCTCTGTATGATGTTGTGCCCTTTTGGCTAATAAACCCACTGTGCTCCTGCTGAGTGAGAGTCACTCCTGCCTGCAGATGGGGTGCAGCGCTTGGGGACCCCTGAACCCCCTTTACACTGCCTCACAAGTGAGTGGCAAACACTCTGAAAGTTTGCAATACCCGACAGATACCGGTCAGTGGCAGATAAACGCGGGGTGGGGCAGATCTACAGTGGGGCCACAGTGGTGCAGGTAGCCAATGCAGTCTGTCAGTTTCTCCTGAGGAACAGCATGATCCTGGGAGATATACAGGCCATAGTGGATGGCTTGGCTTCCGTGGGGGTTTCCTAACTGTGTTGGGGCAATAGATGGCTTGTGCATCCCCATCATGGTTTGGCACCACCTGTTCTATGAGTATATAAACAAAAAGGAATACTTTTCAATGGCGTTGCAGGTGTTGATAGATCTCAAAGGTTGTTTCACAGTCATCAATTTGGTATGGTAGGGAATGGTTCATGATACATGCATCTTCATAAATTCTGGTCTGTACAGAAAGCTCCTGGATGGGACTTTTTTTTCCAGACTGGACTATCAAGATTGGCAATGTGGAGATGCCTGTCGTAATACTGGGTGACCCTGCTTACCTCTGCTTCTGTGCCTCATGAAGCCTTGGATGGCAGCAAGCATTACTTCAGTTTCAGACTCAGCAAGTGCCGAAATGTGATGGAATGTTCCTTTGGCCATTTAAAAGTGAAGTACAGGGGCCCACTGACCAGTTTAGACCTTTCAGAAAGTAACGTCACCATCATGGTTGCAGCCTATTGTATACTGCATAACCTTTGTGAAGCCAGGCAGGAGATTTTCATGAGCACGTCGTGTGCAGCAGCTGATGCCATGAGCAGGGCTTATTCACAGCCACCCACAAGGGCATTTTCCAGTGTGAATGAAGATGCAGCGGCAATTGGAGAGGCTTTGAAAAATAACTTCATGGATGATGAGGCAGACACATGATTTTACTGTATTTCATTGTTGTAATATCACACGCCCCCCATTCTCCAAAATTATTTGTGCACCCCACAATGACCAATAACCCTATGGAATAACCAATATATCAGAGCATTGCTTTCACAGAAAGGATACTTCTATTTGTGGCAGAAGGGGGTTAAGGTGCAGAAAAAGGAATGGATGTAACGGGATGGTTATTTTCACAAAAGGACTGTTTGTATTTTGGGGTGTGAAAAGGCTAATGTTTTTAGCTGAGGTGCACTCATGTGAAATAAGCTAGGTTTGGCACTCTGGGTATTGACTCCAGCTTTTGATCAGCCCCATTGGCTTTTGCAGCCCACCTCCTCTCAGTTCTCTCTGCCCTGAGTTCTCTGTGGACCTTGGCATAGTGATGGGTAGCTGTGCTGTCATTCCTCCCCACCCAAATCCCTGTGCTGAGTGTCCTCTGTGGACTTTGCAATAGCGGTGGGCAGCTGTGCGATCAGCCCTCTCCACCCCTGCTTGGGTCCCTTTGCCATGAGTCCCCTCAATGATTTGAGCACCCACCACACATGTGAACCAATAGATCAGACCATGGTTGTCATAAAACGAATGTTTATTTTTCTGTTAGTCTATAAGGTGCCACAGGACCCTTCGTTGCTATTTGTGGTGGAGTGAGTTAAGCAGCAGTGGGGAAAAATGAGGTATGAAGGCAGGTGGAATAACTTTTTGCAGTGCGTCTTGGGGATGGAGTGACAGACTGTTCTTACTGTCCTAAACCTCCCTCCCCTGCATTCGGGGACCACGACAAGGTGGGGTGGGCGACCTGGATTCCAGGGAGTTTGCTCAGTAGGGAGTGGAACCTGTAAATTGAATGCTGCATAGGGAGTCCCTCTACAGCTTCAGCATGGAGTGTAGGATTTCAGTTTGGTCTGTCCCAGCCGTGATGAGCTGTTGCATGTCCTCTTCAAGTGTGCAGATTGCTCTCTCCTGAACTGCAGGGCAGTCTGCCGCCACTGTGTCGTGTTCCTCTTTGCCTGGCAGTGGATGCTGTTTCAGCCCACTCCAGGTGCTGCAGGATAAGGTCCTGCTTGGACCTTTTGCGCTTGCTTGCCCTGTCTCCTGTGCTGAGTATGCCTGCTGGAAAGGGAAGCTCAGAACTGTGATACAGTTCACACAGAGCACTTACTCATAGAATGAATGTCTCTGTGTTTAGAATCAGTGAAACTTGCTTTTTGCAAGGCCACTTTTGGCTTCTTAAGGCTGACAAGGAATCAAATTTTGCATTGCACAAGCCGTCATTTATCTAGCCCATTTAATTGTGGGCACGGTAAGCTATTGTCATCTTAACTAAGCGCAGTGGGAGGGGGAGTGCAAAGCAGGGGAAGCTGGCTGGTATCTGGGAGTGGGTGAAAAATTTTTTTGGCTGTTCCCTGGAGCAGTCTTCCACGAGGAAAACCTGCCTATCCTGAGCATGCTGGTGTCCGGGAGCAGGGTCTGCAGAGCCCGGCAGCTGCATGGTAAAGGGGAAGGGTTTGATTCCAGCCGCATAGATGGCTGGGTGGGGAGGGATCCCTGCAAAGTGCAAAGAGGTGCAGGGAAAAGTTTTTTCCCTCCCTGTGGTGTAGTAAAAACGTTTCTCGGTGGCTCCCAATCAAGCCAGCAGCATGGTAGGAGGGATGAAGCCCTGGAGAGCCTGCCAGCTGTGTAGAGGGGGGAAGGTGGAGCACCCGCTGGCCAGTCACATGGTGTGGCAATGTAGGCTGGGGAAATGGCATTTGGACCATACATAGAAGTCAAAAGGTCAAATTTTCTGCTCTGTGCCTCAAAAGCTTGCTGATCCTGGTATAGTTGATAGCAGCCTCTTTCTCATCCCATACCCACCCAGCCTCTTGCTAGCCCAATGGGGTTAGAGCTGTCCTGGTCCCCAGCTCTGGTTTATTGCTGCCCCCCCGTGGTCATTTTGCTGTATAACTCTTCCTCCTGCCAGAGTCTTCTCTTTTAGGTTTATGAGAAACAGGAATTCCAGGCACATCCCGTTGTCCTGGTACAATTAAATTCTATTATAAGAGTCAGCTCCATTCCAAATTTGGTGGTCCTGGCTCTTTGCATTTGGCCTCTAGAATGGCCTGATGATCCCAGCAGGTGAACTATACCCCATGCTGCAGAGGAAGGTGAAATCCTCCAAAATCCATGAAATCAGAAACCTGGCTATCAATATGGCCCCAAGGAAAGTGTGGTACCTGAAAGCTCTGATTTATCCTATCTGTATCTGCTCTCCAGCAGTGTTCCATCTAATTTTTTGTCCATATATGGAATGAATTTTGTTTATATGCATTAATAAGGAGATAATGTGACCTCCATTTTGGTGCACATCACCAAATTCTTTCTGTGGTGGGGCTGAGGGGTTTGGAGTGTGAGAGGGGGCTCAGCATATGGAGGTGCAGGCTCTGGGATGGGACTAGAGACAAGGGGCTTGGAGTGTAGGAGAAGCCTCAAAGGTGGGGCAGAGGGTTGGAGTGCTGGGGTGAAGGCTATTGCTGGGAGGGTGGAATCTGGGATGGGGATGAGGGAGTTTGGGTACAGGCTCCTCTGAGAGTAAAAGCTCCAGAGCAGCTCTGGGCCAGATGAGAGAGACCTCATCCTTGGCTGCGGCTGCTGCATGCACAGCAGCCCTGAGCTCTTGTGCGGGGCTTATGAGCAGAGCCACACAATTTAGAGAACTTAGTTCTCCAGTTCTGGGCAGTCTCAAGTGTTTCAGAGAAGTGTGTGTGTGTGTGTGGTGGCAGGAGACAGAAGAGGTATTTTGATTTGATCAAATTTGAGTGCCTATGGAGGTTCAATCTCTAATGTGCTCTGTCAGCACTTCGCTGCTCATGCTCTCCATTAAATGGAAGTGCATTTGAGAACGGGAGTTTGGCTCTAGACCCAGCCTCGCTGGCATGAGGCACAGTAGTCTCTAGGGCACATAGAGCATCAGTTCAGAAGGAGTCACCACTGGCCTGTCCTCCAACATGAAGAATGTGTGTGTTTGCTCTTCTTAGGTGATTCACCCAGGGTGGCTAGCAATGAATAGACACTGCTTGGAGGAATTGCCCTTTTGAATGTCACTTATTTAGAATCCTACTAATCTCCCCCACTCCTGGGTTAATCAGGGAGAACGTATGCCCCCATCAGACATTTGGCATTTAGGATTTCTTATTTACATGGTGGTGGTTCTAACCTGACCCTTAAAGTTGCTGTTTAAAGTAAGGACTGTCAGTGTTCCCTCTAATTTTTTCCCATTCCTGAATGGAATGAATTTTGTTATGTGCACCAATATTGGTGCACATAGGTCATATGGCAGGGTGTGTCAAGGGGTATGTAGTGTGAGATGGGGCTCACGCGTGGGGCGAAGGGTTGGGGTGCAAGGCTGTGAGGCCTCTGGATGTGAGGGTGTGGGCTCTGGGATGGGGCTGTGGATGAACAATTTATGGCTGGGACAGAGGGTTGGGGTGTAACGGCATAAGGGCTCTTGCTGGGGGTACAGGCTTTTGGAAGGGACCTAGTCTGGGTGGGATTTGGGATGAAGGATGGTACTCCAGTGATACTGCAAGGAGATTGCCCCCTGTGGAGACGAATCAAGAGGGATCTTCTGCTGGAATTTCTGTTCAGACAAATTTAATCTTACCTAAACTTTTCTCTTTCCCACCACTGTTTGTTGTTCTAGGTTATTCTGATATTTTATAAATGTTTCACTTTTCACACTTGTGCTCACAGAGTAAATTGATAGGTCTGGTTATTACAACACTACCCATAGAAACAGTTGCTCAAATGAGAAGGAGAGGTTACTTACATTTATGGCCATTAGAGTTCTTTCAGATGTTTTCTCCTGAGTGTTCCACTACCTACCCCTCTTTCCCCTATACTTCAGAGTCCATGCCTCTACCTGTATTTCATGGATGAGAAGAAAGTGGAGTGGTAGCTGTTTCATCCTTCCCTATGCACCCTCAGATCAGAGCATAAGTATGTATAGAATGCAACAGATGAAGACCAAAAATCTCTGAAAAATGCATGAATGGAGTACCCAGAAATACAGAACATTTCTAAGAACTCCAGTTATTGTATAAGTAATCTCTCCTTTTATAGAGGTTTAATTGTAACACTGCATGGTATAAGCCGTTGTGTGTGGTACGTGGGGCCCTCCTGGTCATAGGTCCCACTTGTTGCCCCATCCATGGTAGAGAATCTTTTGGACATGATCAAGTCTATGCTGTGATTTAGTGTGAGTTCTTTCAGCCACCTCAGCTTGCCCTCAGTTTCTAGGATTGATTCTTTGTCAGACTATCAGTACAGTGGCGATTTGCTCTTCATTTGAAAGGATTCATTTTCTTCTACCATCTGGTATTTTTATTTTTTTCAGGATGTTCTAGATTTGAGAAGCCTGTTGCTGAAATGTCTTATGGGAGTAATCTTAGCAATGGCTTTGCAACTGGTATATCTAGATGCACTTTTTACATAGATGTAGTTAAGAGATCTCTTGAGCTACCAACTTGCCACTGCTTTGTCTAGATTAAAATAGAAGGTATGAGTATAAAGGATGTTTGCTACAATGTGCTAACAATTTTGAAAAGCAGTATAGATAAGCCATACAGCATGTAACACACATAATCTGATAGTTAAAACCGAAAAAGAGCCTAAGCTCCATTTGACCAGTTTAACACATTATTCCATGCCTTGTCTGTACTAGAGTTTTCAGAAGTGTTGGTTCAAACATGTTAGAATATTAAACATGCCTTCCAATCCTAATCCAGGTAGAATCCAACTGAGAAAATCCTGTATGTGGTGTCTCCATGCCAGCCTTGGCATTTTCTAACTTTTGAGTGCTTGACTTACAATATCTTTTACAGTTAGAAATTCACATGTTCATGTATTCATAGCTTTTAAGGCTGGAAGTGATTTGTTGCGATCGATCAGCTTTTGCCCCCCCCCCCCCCCCCGAACTTCTGTTAAGTATTTTTTGTTTAAACTAACAGCATATCTTTCAGAAAAAACTTCCAGTCTTGACTTAAAAATTCAGTGATGGAGACTCTACCATTCCCCCTCTTGGTAAATTGTTCTAGCTGTTAAACAACCTCATTGTTAAATGTACACTTTGTTTCCAGTCTGAATTTGCATAGCTTTCACCTCCTGCCATTGGCTCTTGTTAGACCTTTCTTTGCTAATCCATTATCAAATATTTGTTCCCCGTGTCGGCACTTGTAGATTGTAATCAGGTCTCCTCTTAGCAAATTCTCTTTGTTAAGCCAAATAGATTGAGCTCCTGGAGTCTATGACTGGAATGTGTATTTTCAATCTAGTAATCATTCTCGTGGCTCTTCTCTGAACCCTCTCCAATTTATCGGCATCCTTCTTAAATTGTGGACACCAGAACTGGATATGGTATTCCAGTAGCAGTGGCACTAGAGCAAATACAGAGGTAAAATAACCTCTCTACTTCTGCTTGAGATTCCCATTTATGCATCCAAGGATTGCATTAGCTGTTTTGGCCACAGTGTTGGACTGGGAGCTCCTGTTCAGTTGATTATCTACCATGACCCCCAAATCTTTTTCAGAGTCACTGCTTCCCAGGATTGAGGCCCTCATCTTGTGAGTATGGTCTACATTCTTTGTTCCTTGGTGTATACATTGAAATTTAGCTGTATTAAAACACATAGATTGCTTGCGCCTGGTAGACAAAGTGATCCAGATCATTCTGAATCAGTTCCTTTCCTCTGCATTATTTACCATTCACCAAATCTTTGTGTCATCTGCAAACTGTATCTGTGATGGTTTTGTATTTTTCTTTCAGGTCATTGATAAAAATGTTAAAAAGTGTAGGGTCAAGAACCGATCATTGCAAGAGGCCACTAGAAACACACCCTCTTAAGTCAGTTTCTCATTCTGTTTTAATATGTGCCCTTTTAGTTTTATGTCATTCTAGTTTTTGATCAAAATGTCATGCAGTATAAACTCATACCTTTTATAGAATTCTAACTATATGTGTGTGTGTGTGTGTGTGTGTGTGTGTGTGTGTGTGTGTGTATGTATGTGTGTATATATATATAATATATATATATATATATATAAAATCAACACTATTACATTTATCAACCAAATCTTTAATAGTACAAAAATATTTTTAAGATCTGTTTTCCATTAAATTTACATTGATTGACATTAATTATGTGTTATCCTGGTTTATATTTTTGATTCCCATATCAGCTGACCCATTATTATATTGAAGGGAGGGACTTAACAATGAGGGAAACTCTCGTGTGTGTGTGTGTGTGTGTGTGTGTGTGTGTTTTTTTTTCTTAGTGATTTTTTTTTTCTTAACTACAGTAACAAAGAACAATGTCTTCATGCCATCAAGCTTTTGTGAACCATCAGCAGGAAATTCTGACTCAGAACCAGGTGAGCTTCCTAATCTCTTTGCCTTTTTCAGCAGGCTATTATGGTTTGTGCTCATGATTCAAAGCAGGCTAAAAAACCATTTTGAAATTAATCCCTTATCTGAAAAAATAAAGCTTATCTCCACTGATGAGCAGATTTGTTCTCTCCATTCATTATAGGCAGCTTGTTTTTTGGGCCTTGAAGCCTGCAGATACAATCTGGTTGCTTGTTTACAGTTTCCAGCTTTCAGTCTATCTGAACTTCAGGTGAAACTTTAATGTAGTTTCTCAGTACTTCGTTGTTTTGTACAATGGAAGGTGGAATGTTACTGGTTTTGTAACTTCGCTAGCATAATTGCTTGTTGTCATGTCAAGTGCATATATTTACGAATAGAATGTCATCTGCAAATCAGATGAAAAGAGACTTTAATTTAGCCATATCATATGACTTTTAAAAATGTCTTTAGAAGTTGCTTTTAGTTTCACTTCTTTGCTAACAGTGTTATCCTAACCCCAGTTCTTTCCTCAATGGGACTTTGTGCACTCCGGCAGTAACTTACAGCATGTGTTCTCTTCAACACTTCCCCACCTGCAGAGAGGAAGCATGTACATATGCGCTCAAAGAGTCTTTGTGGTCCAGCACCATTCCAAATCACTCCTAATAAGCATTTTCAAACACAACATTAAGATAGAGTTAAGCTTGTGGTTACAGGTCAACAATTTTGTCTAAAAATTGCATTTATTCCTAAACTAAGACCTATAAATTCAGGAAATTTAGTTGATGTTATACTTGCAAGAAAACATTTTAAGCAGGGGTGGGATGAGGAATAGGCATGAGGTGCTAAATTTCTTAAAGAGAATTTTTTTTTTAAAATGAGAAATTTTGTTTAATCAACAAGTTTACTCGCTAATGCTTAGTAAACATATTCTTTATTCACGGTAGGTTGTGTAGAAGATCAGTGCAGTAAAACTGCAGGTTACGTGGGGGTTGCCTTCTTGCAACCCCCACATAACTCAAATTTTCATGCAAGTCGGGGTGGGGTGTCGGGAACCAAGCTGCCGCTTGGTTCCCAGCTCCCTGCCACTTGTGGGACCTGCAATACTGAACAGCCCGCCAGGGCTGGTCAGTTTCCTGGCGGCTTCTTCCTGCATTCCCCCAGCCACACAGCTGTCAGCCTGACAGCCATGCTGCTGGGGAGCGGCTGGAGGAAGAGGCTCTTAGCCTCAGTAGGTGCCCACAGCTGCAAGCAGCTATGCAGGCTGACAGCTGCAGAGCAGATTCAAGTTCTGCTTAACTCGTGTTTTGAAGCGAATTCTGCGCAACCTGAAGCCATGTATTTTGGGAGTTTACTGCATGTGTTTCACTCATAACAGAGAACTTAAATCCTGTTTTAAGTGCAAAACTGAATTTTAATGAAAGAGCCCTCATCACCTTCTGGATCTGCCTGTGATAACAGGCAGAATTAAACTCTTGGGCAATGTTTACACTAAGCATCTGTCAACAGAAGTGTCTGTCAGAAGGGATTTCCTGACAAAACTGTCGACAAATTGCATCGATGCCTAAAAGTGGATCAAAAAAGTGGTCTACTCTGTCTGCAGAAAGTGGTGACATGCTCCAGCCACTTTTGTTTCCAGAACCGGCCCGTGACACCCTGGAGGGATAGGGTCGCATGGATGGCAAGCCCTTCTAGGACCTCCAGCCAGGCAGGCATTTAAAGGATGCCCCCACACTCCTCCCGACCCATGTTCCCTGCCCAGGCAGCCTTATCCACTCCATGCCCTGGCTCATGAGGCCCTACACCAGGCACCTGGACCCCACCCTGAAACAGTTCGACATCTGCCTTCGGGTGCCTGAAGGCAAGATTCCGTTGCCTCCTGACACAGCTGGATGTGGGGGAGCAGAATGTCCCCCACATTGTGGTTGCCTGCTGTGCCCTCCACAATCCTGTGGAGGGAAAGGAGAAGGCCTTTCTCCTGGGGTGGGGAGTGGATGGTAGAAGTGCCTATAAGTAGCCTGTCACAGCTTTGGCCTGCCAGGCATGCAGGAAAAAGGGTATATGTATCAGGGAGGCCCTACAGGAGATCTTTGCCTGCGGTCCCCAATGACCTTACTTGCAGCCCTACTCTGTCTCTGTCATCATCTTTCCCTTCTACCCCGCCAACCCTCCCAACCCCTCCCCAATAAAGAGGGATGTGGGGGGTGGTGTGAACAGAACTCGAGCAGCACTGGGTGTGGGTTCCCCTCCCACTGTGGGTTCAGGGTCCCCATCGTGGCTGGGATAGAGCCAGGAGCACAGGGAGGTGTGGGCAGGGCTGGGGCAGGGTTTTTCTTGGCGGGGGAGCAGGGGATCTTGGGGAGCTTGTGTTGCCATTCTTGGTCCTCCCACAGCCACTGCTCCAGCAGGTTGTTTTGTTGCTGGAGGGTGGCTGTGTATGCCCACAGGGTGTCATCATCCACTTGGCAATAGCCCTTCGGACCACGGGCCCATCCTGGTGGTGATGAGAGAGTCCCAGGAGTGCATGCCTGTGCCCCCTTGCCACACTGAGATCCTGTGGTGTCTCAGGGCCGGGCTGACTGCTCCCCTGCTTTCCATCCCTCCCCCAGCCCCCATGGGCTAGCAGCCTGGGGGTGTTCAGTCACAGAGGAATCCTGGCATGAGTGGCGGATGAGCCGGGTGCAGCCTGGCCATACATGTCCCCCTGCCCCCATGCATGCAGCTTACAGTGCTGTCCGAAGGGGTGGGTGCTGTATGTCTTGCGGCCATGCCTGCTCTCCATGGTGGTGTCTGGGGTCAGGTCGTCACCTGTGGAACTGGTCTGCTCCCAGCTGTGGCGGGGGTAGGTGGTGCCCCAAGTCCTGGGTCTTGTGTGGCTCCCTATGGCACTGGCAGCAGGCTGGTGCCCATGCCCAGGGGCTGCCTGCTTTCTTTGGGTGGAACACGCTGCCGTGCACATGCTGGTCCTGCAGCGGGGGTTCCCACCTGAGCTGGCTTGATGAGGCTCGCAGCACACCCCATCTGTGGCCTCAGCCTTCCCCACACCCCACTGGCTGTACACCCATGGGGTACTCACCAGATGGTCCCCTGAAGAGGTCTGGAGGTGCCCTTGATGATGCCTATTCGAGGGGCCCAAGTTCAGGGTGATGGTGATGATCCCCTGGCTGGACACAGAGTCCGAGGGTGGCTTTGGCTGGGGCTTCAGCAAGGCTCCCGGCTGCTCCGGCTCCAGCTGCATTGATGAGGGGCTCCTCAACTGTGTTGATGGCCTCTTGGCTGGGGGGTGCCATCCTCACTCCCCAGGAGTTGGTGTAGCTTGGTGTAACAGGAACAGGTGGCCATCCTTGCCCTGATCTCCACTGCACGTGCTGGGCCCACACTTAGCTCTGGCAGAGCTACTTCACTTCGACCTGCACCCACTTCAGGGTGTGGGTGGGGTGGCCATGCTCTCCCAGGGCTGTGGCAAGGTGGGTGTACCCCAGGGCATTCTGGTGCTTGGCCATGGTATCGTGGAATATGTCCGTCTCATGCCAGAGGTCCAGCAGGTTCCAGAGCTCTGGCCCAGATCAGGAAGGGGACCCCTCCGTTGACTCCCAGTGGTGGGTCCTGGTAACCCTCAAAGCGTCTCTCGAAGGGCCAGGGAGGTCTCGGGCAGGCTCTGTCATTTTTCTGTGTCCAGGGAGTGGCTGTGAGGGTATGGAGCTAACAGCATGGTGGGTCTGCTGCTCACACACTCAGCTTCCTGCCATGGGGTTTCTGGGGCTCCCTGTGTCTTTAAAAGTGGCCAGAGGCAGAGACCATAGAGCTCTGATTGCAGTGGAGAGGACATGTCCTGGGTTCAGCTGGCTGGCACCATGGAGGACCCCTCTGTTGACATAAGGGCTCCCTGGTGCGTCTATGTGGCTTTTTTTGTGGACAGAAACTGTCACCAAAGTTGCTCTTCATCCTTGAGAAGCAGAACACTGATGGTGGAAGTGCCGAGTCTCATCAACAGTCTGACAAAACACATTTTACGTGTAGATGTTCTGCAGGTTTTGTCAACAAAAGCCTCTTGTGTAGACGTAACCTTTAACACTGGTACCCAACACGGAAGCACTGGGCAACTTCTACAACCTTTGTAATACCCACAACTTCCTTAGCCTTGTTGCTACATTACTGTTTGTTATTTTTTTTCTTCCCATTTGTTGTTCACAGTTTGCAGAATGGTGAAGTACAAAGTCACAACAAATAGATCATTGTACACATCTAGGCTGGCTTACCCCCAACCAGCTTTTTGCACTTCTCAGAACACATGCATTTTTATAGTCCTCCATTTGAGAAGAACTAGCTCTTCTTTCAAGTAATCTATTAAAAATTATCTTTGTGACCAGCAAAGGTTCGTACAAACTCTGTAGTCTGGCAGTGTGGTTCTGAAATCAAAGCATGTGGAGTTGTCTAGTGGGAGCTTTATGCACTGTGCTGCAAATGTAAATGAAACTGCAGCTGATGCCTCACCACCAGATGTTCCTACTGCTGACTAGCAGCAGATTGCTTATGGGACATCACTGGGTGAATAGCTTCTTGTTCCTGTCCCATTACTTGTTTGAGCGGTGAGTTATGAGATCTGTTGCTGCCTAGAGCTCTAAGGCCAAGTACCTACCCCTTTGCTTGGCTTCCGCTCCTTGTGCATGGCTCTTGCTACCATGCCACTCCATTAGTTTCTATGTCCTCGTCCTGGCTCCTGTTTCTGAATCCTTCTTTGACCCCTTATTCCAATTCTGCTGTGATTCTTGGAATGGTTCTAAAGCTGACCCTTGCTTTGGCTTTGAACTCTGATTCTGGCTTTGACTTTGGCCTGATTCCACCCTTGGTTCTGCCCACTAAGTCAGAACACTAGAACTGGAAGGGACCTTGTGAGGTCATTAAGTCCAGTCCCCTGCCCTCATGGCAGGACCAAGCACCATCTAGACCAGGGGTGTCCAACAGGGGGCCTGCGGGCCAGAATCTGGCCTGCGAAGCCTTTTCATCTGGCCTGTAGGGCCAGCTGCCTCAGAGCCCCAGCTGCTGGGGCATGGAGCCACCACTGATCCCTGGGGTCAGAGCCCCAGCTGGGGTGTGGGGCCAGCAGCAGAGTGCTTTGGGGCTTTGAGGGGAGTTAAACCTGGGGGTGGGCAGGGGACAGTTTGCAGGTGGGGGGGTGGGACTTAGGCTGGGGACAGTTTGGCGCTGGGGGCTGGCAGTGGGGGGTGGTAGTTTGGGGCTGTTGAGGGGTCTAAGTGTGGGAGGGGCAGTTTGGTGCTGTGAGGGATTGAAGCCTTGGGAATGTAGTTTGGGGCTATTTTGTGTTGGGTCCCCGGAACATGGAAAAAATTGCTGTGTGGCCCTGGGTGAAGAAAGGTTGGACACTCCTGATCTAGACCAGGCCTGATGGATGTCTGTCTGTCCTGCTCTTAAATATCTCCTGTGATAGAGATTCCACAACTTCCCTAGGCAATTTATTCCAGTGTTTAACCACCCTCACAGTTAGAAAGTTTTCCCTCATGGCCAACCTAAACCTCCCTTTGTGCGGTTTAAGCCCATTGCTCCTTGTCCTATCCTCGGAGGCTAAGAAGGAAAATTTTTCACCCCTCTCCTTTTTACACTCCTTTACGTATTTGTAAACTGCTATTACATCCCCTCTGACTTTTCTTTTCTAAACTAAACAAGCCCAATTCTTTCAGTCTTCCTTCATAGCTCATATTCCCTTGTCCTTTAATCATTCTTGTTGTTCTTCTCTGGACCTTCTCCAGTTTCTCCACATCGCTCTTGAAATGTGGTGCCCAGAACTGGACACACTATTCCAGCTGAGGACTAATCATCGCTGAGTAGAGCAGAAGTATGACTTCCTGTGTCTTGCTCCCAACACACTCATTAATACATCCCAGAATCCTGTTGCTTTTTTTTTTGCACATCACACTGTTGACTCATATTACACTTGTGGTGCCTTGACCCCCAGATTCCTTTCTGTAGTACTCCTTGCTAGACAGTCGCTTCCCATTCTGTGTGTGAGAAACTGATTAGTCCTTCCTAAATGGAGTACTTTTGCATATGTCTTTGTTAAACTTCTTCCTATTTCACCTCAGACCATTTTTCTAGTTTGTCCAGTTCATTTAGAATTGTGACTCGATCCTCCACAGCAGTTGCAACCCCTCCCAGCTTGGTGGTATCTGCAGATTTACTAAGCATACTCTCTATGCCAATACCTAAATAGTTGAAGATATTGAACAGAACCCAGTCCCAAAACAGACCCCTGCAGAACCCCGCTTGTTACACCCTTCCAGCGTAATTGTGAACCCTTAATAACTACCCTCAAGAATGGTTATCCAGCCAGTTATGCACCCACCTTATAGTAACCACATCTAAATTGTATTTGCCCAGCTTATTGATGATAACATCATGCAAAATCATGTCAGATGCCTTACTAAAGTCTAATTATATCACATCTACCACTTCTCCCTTATCCAGAAGACTTGTATCCTATCAGAGAAAGGTATCAGATTGCTTTGGCATTATTTGTTCTTTACAAATCCATGATGGCTGTTACCAATCTCCTAATTTTATTCCTGATATTTGCAGATGAATTCCTTAGTTCCTTGGTCCATTATCTTTCCTGGCACAGAAGTTAAACTGACTAGTCTGTGATTCCCCTTTTTATAGGTGGACACTGTATTTGTCCTTTTTCCTATCTTTTGGAGTCTCTCCAGACTTCCAGGACTTTTCAAAGATGATAGCTAAAGGCTCAGATACCTCCCCTGTCAGCTCCTTGAGGAGTATTCTAGGATGCATTTAATCAGGCCCTGATGAGTAGCAGACATCTAACTTTTCTAGGTGATTTTAAACTTTTCTGTTTTTTTTATTTTAACTTCTAAACCTATCCCCTTCTCACTAGCATTCACTATTAGGCCTTCCTTAATCTGACTTGTTGGTGAAGACTGAAACAAAAGTCACTAAGAACCTCTGCCATTTCCAATTTTCTGACACTGTTTTTCTCACCACACTGAACAGTGGGCCTACCCTATCCTTGGTCTTCCTCTTGCTTTTTAATATATTTTATAGACTGTCTTCTGGTTACTCTTTATGTCTCAAGCTAGTACGAATCGACTTTGTGTCTTTGCCTTTCTAATCTTGCCCCTGCGTATATGTATTGTTTACTTATATTCATCCTTTGTAATTTTGTCCTAGCTGACACTTTTTATGAGACTACATTTTGGGTTTGAGATTGTGCAAGTTCTCCTGGTTAAGCGAAGGCAGCCTTTTGCCATATTTCCTACACAGTGGAATAGCTTGGTTTTGAGCCCTTAATAATGTTCCTTTGAAAAATTGCCAACTCACTTCAGTTGTTTTCCCTCTTAGTCTTGCTTCCTATGGGACCTCAGCTGCAATTTCTCCGAGCTTACCAAAATCTGCCATTCTGAAATCCATTGTCTATTTTGCTGTTCTTCCGTCTCCTGCTCCTTGGAATCACGAACTCTGTGATATCATGGTCACTTTCTCCCACGCTGGCTTCCACTTTCAAATTCTCAGCCATTTCCTCTCTATTTGTTAAAATCAAATATAGAACAGCTTCTCCCCTAGCCGCTTTTTCCACCTTCTGAAATTTAAAAAAAAACTTCAATACAGTCCAAGAACTTATTGGATGATCTCTGTTCGTTTCCCAGTATACGTCTGGATAGTTAGTCCTCCTGTGCTTTGGATGATTGTTAGTTGCTTAGAAAAAGCCTCATTCACCTCTTTTACATGGTCTGTAGTCCAAGCTCCAAGGCATCCTTCAGTCTGCATAGACTGTGGATCGCGCCCTCTGTAACTCCATTTAAGATCGTCATTTGCAGCGTTGACTGTGGAGGCCCACACGAGAGTGACAATCCTTGCTACATCTGCTGCATATGTAGTGAGTGTCTGGCATGTCCTGTCTGTCCTTTCTACGGGCTTGCTTCTCCTCTGCCAGCTGTCTCATCTTCATCTCGCCCTTCTGAAGGCCTTTGTGTAGTTCCTGCTTCCAGCTGCTGCGGTCGTCTGCCAGCTCTTCCCAGTTATCTGGGTCAATGTCTACCTCCTTGAGGTGCCTCTTACAGACATCTTTGTAGTGCAGCTGGGGGCGTCTGGGAGGTCTTTTGCCAGAAGCTAGCTCACTGTACAGGATGTCTTTTGGAATCCTTCCATCATTCATCCTGTGGACGTGGCCAAGCCAGCAGAGCTGCCGCTGCCTGAGGTGAGTATGCATGGTTGGAATTCCAGCTTGCTCAAGGATGGCGTTGTTGGGCACTCTGTCCTTCCATGATATTCCAAGAATGTGCCTGAGGCAGCGCAAGTGAAAGACATTCAGATTCTTTTCCTGGCGGGCGTACAAGGTCCAAGACTCGCTGCTGTAGAAGGGGGTGCTGAGGATGCAGGCTCTGTAGACTTGCATTTTGGTGTGAGTGTACAGCTTCTTGTTGTTCCACACTCTCTTGCTAAGTCTGAAGAGAGCTGTGGCTGCTTTTCCAATCCTCCTGTTTGGCTCAGTCTCCAGTGACAGGGTGTCGGTGATGGTGGACCCAAGGTAAGTAAACTCATGGATGACCTCTAGCGTGTAATTGTCAGTGCTGATTGATGGAGGTTCAGTAATGTCCTGACCAAGTACGTTTGTCTTCTCTAGGCTGATGGAAAGCCCAAAGTCCTTGCATGCTTTGGAGAACTGATCCAGCAGTTTTTGAAGCTGGCCCTCTGTGTGTCTCACTACAGCAGTGTTGTCTGTGAACAGCGTGTCTCTAATGAGCACTTCCTGCACCTTCGACTTAGCCTTCAGCCTTGCAAGATTAAACAGTTTCCCATCAGATTTTGTGTGCAAAAAGATGCCCTCTGTTGAGGATCCAAAGGCATGCTTCAGGAGGAGTGCGAAGAAGGTCCTGAACAGTGTTGGAGCAAGGACGCATCTTTGTTTGATGCCACTCCTGATGCTAAAGGCATCTGATGATGTGCCATCATATTGGATAGTTCCTCTCATGTCTTTGTGGAAAGACTGGATCATCTTGAGTAGCAGTGGTGGACAGCCTATGTTGTGAAACAGTTTAAACAGTCCATCCCTACTGACCGAGTCGAAAGCCTTGGTCAGGTCAACGAAGGCAACATAGAGTGGCTTCCTCTGCTCTCTGCATTTCTCCTGCAGCTGCCTCAGGGAGAAGATCATGTCAATGGTAGATCTCTCGGCGCGGAATCCACACTGGGATTCAGGATACACCCTCTCAGCGAGCTTCTGGAGTCTGCCGAGGATGACATGAGCAAACAATTGACTGTGATACTTAGGAGGAAGATTCCACGGTAAATATTGTGGTCACTTCTGTCTCCTTTGTTCTTATACAAGGTTACAATATTGGCGTCCCACATATCCTGTGGAACTTCTCCCTCTCTCAAGCACAGACACAGCAGCTCATGTAGGGGTTCCAGGAGTGTGTCCAAGGCACACTTGATTACCTCTGGTGGTATACCATCCTGGCCTGGGGCCTTTCCTACTGCAGTGCTGTCAATAGCTTTCTTCAGTTCGACCACAGTTGGTTCCTGGTCCATCTCGTCCATGACTGACAGGAGCTCAACGGCATTGAGGCTGTATCAACCGCAATGTTCTCGCATGAGTACAGCTCGGAGTAGTGCTCGACCCATCGCTCCATCTGTTTGGCTTTGTCAGCGATGACTTCACCAGATTTGGATTTCAGAGGTGCCGTCTTGTTCTGGATGGGTCCCATTGCCTTCTTTATGCCCTCGTACATTTCCCCGAGATTACCAGAGTCAGCACGGATCTGGATACTGCTGCATAGCTTAAGCCAGTAGTTGTTGGCGCAGCGCCTGGATGTCTGTTACACTGTTTTTCTGGCTACTCTGAGTGCTTGCTGGGTACTCTGACGCGGTGAGCATTTGTACTCCAGAAGTGCAGCGCGCTTCTTTTCAATGACTGAAATCATCTCATCATCAGAGTTAGCTTCGAAGCAGTCATTTGTGTTTCCAGCTCTTCTTCCAAACACTGACAAGGCCGTATTGTAGATTGTGTCCATCAGATGCTGCCATCTGGATGTTGCATCAGCACCCCCAGGGCTGCTACGCAGATTCTCCTCAAGGGTGTCTCTCTGAACATTTCCGCTTTTTCTGAGTTTGCCGTCTTTCTGCCATCACTGCAGGGCCTTCCAGTTGGTTTAGAATGGTGCAGCTTCTTCAGTCTCAGCTTGAGCTTGGAACAGACTAGCGAATGATCTGTATTGCAGTCGACACTATGGTAGCTGCATGTCAAGAGGACGTTTTTGAGGCTGTCGCATCTGGTGATGTCCAAGTCTAATTGGTGCCAGTGTTTCGAGTGTGGTTGTCTCCATGACACTCTGTGCTGTGGCTTGGTTTGGAAAAATGTGTTTGTGATGCACAGATTGTGGTACGTGCAAAGTTTGGGGAGACACTGTACGGTGTCATTCAGTTTTCCCACACCAAAGTGAGGTAGGCAAGAGGGCCATGAGTCACAATCAGCTCCAACTCTTGCATTGAAGTCATCCAAAATGTACAGTTGTTCACGAGCAGGTGTTTGCACCATGGTGGCACTGAGCTCGTCATAGAACTTGTCCTTTGCTTCTGGTGTGGCGTTCAGGGTTGGAGCATAAGCGCTGATCAGGTGGACGGGACGGGCGCAGGTTTGAAGTTTGACCTGAAGGAGTCTTTCTGATCAGCCCGTGACTAGTTCCACCATTTGCAGAAGGGTGTTTCTGATGGCAAAGCCGACACTGTGCTCCCTGGGTTCCTCTTAGGCTTTGTCCTGCCAGAAAAAGGTGTAGCCCTTTTCCTTTAGGGATCCCGAAGCTGTAAGTCGCTTCTCCTGCAAAGTGGCGATGTCAGCTTGGAGCCTCTTCAGTTCCTCATTGATGACAGCGGTCTTTTGGGTGTCGCTGATGTCCTGAAGATCTTCAGTCGAACCGGTCAACATGGTCCGCACATTCCAACAAGCAAGCTTGAAACTTTTTGATGATTTCCTTTTCTTAATAATTTTCTTGTTGGTTTGTCTGGTTCTCATTTCAGTCACTTGTCAGGTTTGGGAACCTTAAGCCTCATGCACCCAGTGAGGCAAGTGAACTGTGGCGAGACAGTACCCTACTGGCTGGGGACTGCCTAGCTTAAGGCGGGCGGTGACTGTCCAATGAGATGCGATGATCTCTCCCACCATTGGCAGCAACCCTGGCGCTCATTCTCTACGCCAATCGAGCAAGAGCTTATAACCAGTATCTGTTGCCTCCCATGTTGGTTCAACGCTGTTAAGCGATGCTGGAGTACCTCTCCAGGCACGAGCCTGGGCAATTTTTATGGAGACCCTGGGCTGCCCAGACACCAGGCCCCCCCCTTGGCTTTGCTGATATAGTCCCAAAGGAAAGGATAACCTCTACATTTGGTACCAGCTCGGCTGCAGGAGTTGCCGGGACAGTGCCAGAAGTTGACACAGAACCGCCTTAGGACTCCCCTCCAGATTTTCTGTCAGGGTTTACTCCTTTAGCCTTACTGCTTCCCAGGATAACCCACAACGCAGTGGGGCATCTTGCTCCACCTTCACATGAGTTGTCGATTTGCAGCACCACACCTCCCGGTCCACCATTGAGACTGTGCATTAAAAGGGAGAAGGAGCAAGTCCCTCCATAAGGTCACTATAGCTGTGTCTACACGTGCACGCTACTTCGAAGTAGCGGCACTAACTTCGAAATAGCGCCCGTTGCGGCTACATGCGTCGGGCGCTATTTCGAAGTTAACTTCGACGTTAGGCGGCGAGACGTCGAAGTCGCTAACCTCGTGAGGGGATCGGAATAGCGCCCTACTTCGACGTTGCACGTCGAAGTAGGGACCGTGTAGACGATCCGCGTCCCGCAACGTCGAAATTGCTGGGTCCTCCATGGCGGCCATCAGCTGGGGGGTTGAGAGATGCTCTCTCTCCAGCCCCTGCGGGGCTCTATGGTCACCGTGGGCAGCAGCCCTTAGCCCAGGGCTTCTGGCTGCTTCTGCGGCAGCTGGGGATCCATGCTGCAGGCACAGGGTCTGCAACCAGTTGTCAGCTCTGTGTATCTTGTGTTGTTTAGTGCAACTGTGTCTGGGAGGGGCCCTTTAAGGGAGCGGCTTGCTGTTGAGTCCTCCCTGTGACCCTGTCTGCAGCTGTGCCTGGCACCCTTATTTCGATGTGTGCTACTTTGGCGTGTAGACGTACCCTTGCAGCGCCTATTTCGATGCGGTGCCGCGCAACGTCGAAGTTGAACATCGACGTTGCCAGCCCTGGAGGACGTGTAAACGTTATTCATCGAAATAGCCTATTTCGATGTTGGCTTCACGTGTAGACGTAGCCTATGTGAGACAGACCAGACCCCCCTCACTGTGTTTCGCCTGTGAGCTGACGCAGTTGCCCAGGGGATGGCATCGCTGTAATGCGCAACAGCTGCTAGGAGCCAACTGTGAGAGTTGAGTGGTGGGTGAGGACCAGTGCTTCCGTCCACCTGAAAAAGCGCAGCTGCTGGAGAGTCAAAGGTACTACCTCTACCCCAGACACCCCTCTATCCCCTCTGTAGTAGATCCCTAGCATAACATCACCCTTGTTTTTTTTCTCCTTTTAACCTAACCCAGACTCCCAAAGCTTCCATCTCCTACTTTCAAGTCAGACTGTTCTGTTACACACAGTGGCAGCTTGTTCAAATCTTCCTGGTTTCTTCCTTACTTTTCAACCCTTGCGCTTCGTATGGACTACTCCTGTGTGCTTGCTTCCCTGTTGCCCCAGAGGCCTGTGAGTCTGCAAGAGCAGTTCAGTGCTCTTTAGAATGAAAACCAGAAGCTGAGGGACCAAGTTCTACAGCTATAGATGAGAAATTGCTCCTTGCAGGAGCAAGCTACAGCAGTTGGAGTGGCTGTGGGTACCCATGTAGCTACTGTTAGGATACCAGCTTGCTTTACCAGCCCCAGAACCCATTTGCTGAAAATATGAGGATACCTACAATAAGTTTCATGAGTTCTTTACCTAGTGCAGAATGCCTTTTTATGCTCCAGCCCATGGAGTATGTCACAACTGAGTAAATTTGAGCTGGCTTACCAGGGTGGCCCTAGCATAGGCATCTTCCCTTCTATACTAGCATCCCTAGTGCTAACCAGTCAGCATTTATGTGTACAAGTGTTTGCTATTATTTTTCAGTGATCCTCACAAAGCCTTGCATAGCAGAGTCTGCTGTATGGAAGCGTTGGCAAACGCTCAGGTCAGCCCTTTTTTCTGTCACCCCAGTTCTGACATTTGGCCACCCTTATGCCTTCTCCCTCAGTTTGAGAACTATTGCATTATGCTGTCTTCCTCTCCTTATCTTACTTGGGATCGGTGTGTTTCCTTTATCAACTTCTAAGATTAGTTTTATGCTGTTACTTGAGAGCTCTAGGTGTTCCTGTAGCATCCTCTCAGTTATCGGCTATATGGTTAGTTGGTGTTAGCCAATACCTGGTGTACTGCTATTTTGCTAAGGTCAGGCCTACATTGGTTCATGCTATTAGTTATGCCTAGGGTTCTAGCAAGGTCTGCATCCATGTGGCATGTCAAAACCCCTTCTAGCCTGATGATAAGGAAAAGAATACCCTCCCCCCTACTCAGTCAGGGACTATAGCCTTCATACCATAAGGAAGAAACCCCCAACACTATTAAATCAGAAGTTTACTTCTACTGATTCCCCTGCATGTGCGGATCCTACAGGTCAAATAGGCCTTCCCCTTCCATAGCTCATATGGAGATATTGACCAGCAGACAAATAGTGCCTTATGTCGTGCATCATTTGTGCCCCTGGGGTCATTATAAGTAATATCATTGCTGGTACAGCTAACACCTGCACTCTAGGTAAAGTGGCATTAGCAGCATCTCTCTACAGCCCAAATCACCACCACCAGAAGTTACACCAGGGCTGGGCAAAATATGGCCCATGGGCCAGATCTGGCCCTGCAAGCGGTCAGATCCTGCCTATGAATGCAGCAGGGAGCCTCAGGGACTCTCTGTGTCTTCCCTGGCTGCTGCTCAGAAAAGCAGCTGTGGGGCCCTATTTGTTTTTCAGCAACTGTGAGCATGAGAGGAAGGAGGAAAAGGATCCCACACTGCTGCCTGCCCAGTCCTATTTGAAGGACAGGCACCAGGGGTAGCACTTTGCCCCTCAGATTCCTAGCTGTTCCGAAAGCACATGGCTTTTGGCATGACCCAGCAGGCAGAGAACCTGCCTGAGAATCAGTTGGGCTGCTGGCCAGGAGTCGCCCAGGTAAGTCTCCGGGCCAGAGCCTGCCTCTGATACCCCAGACCCTCTCTGCTCCCGACCCTCTCTGCTCCCAACCCTCTGCCTGCTGCTCCTGCATAACCCAAGCCCTCTGCCCCCCTCCTGTACCCATACCCCCTTCAAACCCTGTACCCCTGTTTCCTGTCCCTGGTGACAACAGTCTCCTTCACCTAAACTTCCTCCCAATTCCTTATTCCAAGCCTCACAAAAGTGGGTCTTTGTGCATGAAAGCTTATGCTCCAATATATCTGTTAGTCCGAGTAGCCATGTCAGTTTGTATCTGCAAAAACTTGGAGTCTTGTGGCACCTTTATAGACTTGCAAATATATTGGACAATCAGCTTTTGTGGGCAAAGATCCACTTCATCTGTAGGAGAACACTTCAAACTCCCTGGACTCTCATTAGCAGACTTAAAAGTAGCCATCCTGCAACAAAAACAGACTGCAAAGAGAAACTGCAGAGCTACAATTCATTTGCAAATTTGACACCATCATTTTAGGATTGAACAAAGACTGGGAATGGCTGGCTATCTACAAAAAGAATTTCTCCTCTCTTCACATTCACACCTCCACGTCAGCTGCTAGGAGTGGGCCACAACCTCTCTGACTGAATAGACCTCCTAACTCTAGCCTTCCTCTTGATTGGTACTCCCTTCCTTTCATGTGCCTGTATATTTATACCTACCTCTGGAATTTCCACTGCAATGCATCTGACAAAGTGGGTCTTTGCCCATGAAAGTTTATAATCCAATATATCTTAGTCTAATAAGGAGCCGTGGAACTTCTCCTTGTTTTTGACTAATTACTATAATTTTTCCAAAGCCACGTGTGGATAGAACTATGCTCAGATGTGCACAGGGCGTACATCCTTTTACATAGAAAAAATAGGTCAAAAGTCTGTTTCCATCACTGAACAAACAAAAGCAAGCCCTTTTCCAAACAATGATTATTCAAATTGATATCAGATGGTGTGAAACAGTATTATTTGCAGTATGAGTTGGAGTTAGTCCTGCTATGAATAGGAGATTGGACTAGATGACCTCCTGAAGTCACTTCTAACCCTAAACTTGTATGATCAACTTCTATGATTCCCCGTTGGGGAAATCTGTATGCATTGGCCTTCATAGCATTTCTTAATATTCCCATCACATAAATATGTAGGCCTGCCAGCTGTGCTTCACCCCAGACATTTATACAGCTTCGTGTGTTGCAATCATATGCATCTTCTGATACCCTTTTTTGTCATGTGATACTTTCATTTGCTTCAACTCAACTCCAGTGGTCCCTCCTTGCATCAGAGGACACGCTCTGAAGTGACCTAAAGAAGAGCATTCACAAGGACATCATTCAAAGGAAAAGAGAAAGTTATTCTCCTTGTGCAATAACAGAGGGCCTTCAAGATGTGTGTCTTAGTGAGTGCTCCACTATTCTCCTTTCTCTCTTCTGCTTGGGAGTTCTGTCACCAGACTCTGCAGTAGAGAAGGAAATAGAATCAGGTAAGTGTTGATCAAACAGCTCTCTTAAACCACCTGAAGTAACACAAGATGGACTACGCATGTGCAGTCCAAACAAACGCTGTTATCACCAATTTCTGGATACAAGCACAGTTGCGCATCAGTACCTAAAGTGGAGCAGTCGCAGAGACGTGCATGGCAAAGAACTTTTGTTATCGCACAAGGTGAGTAATTTTGAAGACAAAGTTATAAAGTGACTCTCTTTCCCTCTGAGATATCTGCTAACCTATTGTGTTTTGTTCCAGGTTAGCAGAGATGAGAGGTTTTCTGGGCATGTGTTCTCTAGAATTCTGATTCAATGTAAACATTGCCTTCCATCACACAGTGATAATAGCCTTCATAGTTTTGGAAATTTGTTAATTTTTGTGCTTGTAGTGCTCAGTGGAATACTTTGGTGGTGGTCATTTTCTAGTTCCATTTCTGAGTCCTTCAAAATGATCTTTTTCCTCATGTGGTAGTGTTTTAGCAAACTATTTCAGCAAATTGAATAGTAACAGAGAGGAAGCCGTGCTAGTCCATACACTATCAAAACAAAAAGCAGTCAAGTAGCACTTTAAAGACTAGCAAAATGGTTTATTAGGTGAGCTTTCGTGGGACAGACCCACTTCTTCAGACCATAGCCAGACTAGAACAGGCTCAATATTTCAGACACAGAGAACCAAAAACAGTAAGCAAGGAGGACAAATCAGAAAAAGATAATCAAGGTGAGCAAATCAGAGAGTGGAGGGGTGGGGGGGAAGGTCAAGAATTAGATTGAGCCAGGTATGCAGACGAGCCCCAATAGTGACTCAGAAAGTTCCCATCACGATTTAAACCATGTGTTAATGTGCCGAATTTGAATATAAAAGCCAGCTCAGCCGCTTCTCTTTCCAGAACGGTGCAATAATTCCTCTTCAGTAACACACATACCTTTAGGTCATTGACAGAATGCCCCATTCCATTAAAATGTTGACTAACTGGTTTGTGGATCTGGAGTATTTTGATGTCTGTTTTGTGCCCGTTGATCCTTTGTCTAAGGGAGTTAGAAGTCTGTCCAATATACAAAGCATCTGGGCATTGTTGGCACATGATGGCATATATGATGTTAGTAGAGGAGCATGAGAAAGTGCCCATGATTAGGCCGGCTTTGTCCACATATGTTCTCTGGAAATACCATCACTGGACCTAACCAGGTTACTCACAGAATCATGGGCACTTTCTCATGCTCCTCTACTAACATCATATATGCCATCATGTGCCAAACTATTTTGCTAGTCTTTAAAGTGGTACTTGACTGCTTTTTATTTCAGCAAAGTAGGGTTGCAGAAACCAAAGGCTCTTCACAGCAGTCCTGTACAGGCCTCTTGTACAAGCATTATTATGTCTGGGCTGGGGGGAAAGGCGCGTGACTAAGCAGGATAGACTTCTGTAGCAGGAAATCTTGACGCAACTATGATGTATGTGTTGGGCAGGGCTTTTTCTTGTGCCGGTAATTGCATGTGCTGGCACCTCGGCAACCCGAGTCATTGGATGTGGGGGGGGGTGGAGGGAGCTAGCTGAGTACAGGCTCCTCCTCCTTTACATGTATATAATAATAAAATAAGCTCTGGCATTGAGCATGTGTTTGTTTGCTTATGAAAATTAGTTAACATTGTCCCATATTGGGGAAGTGGGAATTCTGTTTTTGGTCACACAGTAAGTAAGGTCTGGTTTACACCAGAAAACGAAATTGGTTTAACTATGTTAATTGGAGGTGTGAAAAAATTCACATGGACGTAGGTCATCTTATACTCCATTAGTTTAATGGAATAATGTTTTTTGACCTAGCTAATCAGATTTTCCATTATGTGGTATCTTCGTGAAAAGAATACCATTTTAAATTTATCCAGCAACAATCCAGTTTGGCTCCCTTGATTTTAATTTTACTGTCATGCTCAGTAGAAGCAAAGACTGCATGTGGTGTTGAGAAAAGCAAAATATTTGCCTCCTATTTGGAAAAAAGATTTGCAACGTCGTTTTTGCATTAAGCATTTCTTTTGCTGATGTGCCTTTTTTGGGAAGGGTGTGAGCTCTCTGTGGCTTGTCTGAGAGTACCTTCTCCATTGTCCACTGTCAGAGTGCCCAATTCTTTGCATTCTGCTCAGTTCCATGTTTTGGCTACATGCCTCCGTGGCCCTATGTACTTATATTTTGTATTGTACTTACAGAGGAAAAGAGCAGTGGATTCCGTCTGAAACCACCAACACTTATCCATGGCCAGGCACCCAGCGCAGGTAGGTTTAATATTTTTGAGGCAGAGTCAAAGCAAATTATATTAGGCCCTATCCTATGCAGGCGTTTGTAAAATACTGCCAAAGCTTATTGCTTTATCGTGATTTGTTTTGCTCTTTTCTAGTATTCAAAAGTAAATTTGGGCAAATCAAAGTTTCATTTTGTTTATGGGCATGGAGACAATTGGGATATCTAGCAGGCTCCTTAATCTCTGTCCAAATTCAGGACATCTTTTGGATACTTTAGAAAGTGACTCACTTTCATTACAAGTGAGATTACTGTTAAAGGTGACAGTTTTTTCATAACATTTTAATGGACCCAAATGTTCCTTTTTTGTCTTCTGAGGAGAAACCCAAACTCGTCAGGGATTTCTGCAGACTTCTGAAGTTAGTCCAGATGGCTGGTGGAAGAGGGTTCCTAATATGCTTTTTAAGGTCCAGAAGTGAATGAAAGAATTGTAGCTTATTGCATTGTTTTTCACTATTTCAAAAAGACCACTTCGGCTCCCAGAGCCAGTCAGGTTTAAATGGAACAATATCCTGTGTTAGTGTTTTCAGTAAGTTTCAGTTTGCAGGCAGTGAAGAAGTATTTCACCCTCTACAACCTGTAGGAGAATTCAAAGGGAAGCGTAAGACCTACTATATGGAGTGGGGCAATGTTTTCATAAACACAGTTGGCAGTGCATGTTGTCTGTATTTCATGGTTAATTGAATTTTCTGGCTCTTATTCTGTTATAAAATAAGAAGTCCTGTAGCACCTTATAGACTAACAGATATTTTGGAGCATAAGCGTTTATGGGCAAAGACCCACTTTGTCAGATGCAGTCCTCCTCTGAAAACCCCCCTACTCACGCATCTGACAAAGTGGGTTTTTGCCCACTAAAGCTTGTGCTCTCTGATATTCTGTTATAGTATTCTGTTATAGTATTCTTTTAATGTAGTTTTTGGTGGCAAATACATTAAGCTAACTGTGTAGAGACTAGGAACAAAACCAAAAATAAAAAGCAGTCTTGTAGCACTTAAAAGACTAACAGTATTATTAGTTAGATGGTGAGCTTTTGTGGGACAGACTCACTTCTTCAGATCTCGGAGAATAATAACTGATAACTGAGAGAAAAAGAATTAAAAAAAAAAAAAAAAAAGAAAGAAAAGCTGATGAATCAGCTAGAAAGGGGGAAGGAGGAGAAAAAAGTGTCTGCAATTGTCTGTAAAGTCAAGTGGAATGCCTGGGATCACTGTGAATATCAAAAGCTGGGAAAGTGTCCTTGTAATGCGTAAGATGATTGATATCTTTGAGTCAATGGTGATAGGTATCAAACTTGAAAATAAATTCCAATTCAGATGTCTGTCTTTGTAATCTGGTGCTAAAATCTTTGTTTTGGAGCACTTGCCATTAAATCTTTGATAGTGTGTTGTGCCAGATTGAAACGCTCACTTACTGTTATATGTATTCAGATTCTTAATGTCTGATGTGTGTGCATTCATCCTTTGGCAAAGTGATTCTCCTGTTTGTCCGATGTACGTGACAGCCTTTCTGAACTGCTTTTTTGGAGGGCAAAATAGGAAAATGTCATTTCCAGGGAACATATCTGGTATATTTTTGGCTTTGTGCTACTTCAGTCTTACTTTGCCTCAAACATTAAAGGAAAAATTGAGTAGATGTTGATTTTTTGCAGTTAATGTACTCGGGGAATTTGCTTTCCTTTTTAGGTCTCCCAAGCCAGAAACCTAAGGAACAGCAACGAAGTGTGCTACGCCCTGCAGTTTTACAAGCACCACAGCCTAAAGCTTTTTCACAAACGGGTAAATCTCATTCCTCTATTGCTCTATAGTATTCCATACACTTTGATTATGTACACATAGTGATACTGGGAAAGATGACCAAAATGTCAACAACTGTAAGCTTATTTTATCCTCAGAGTGACCTTTTTTCTTTAAATGTCTTCCAGATTTCCATCAGTTTCAAAGGAGTCTGGAAGTCTTTAGGGCGTTATAAAGCTGTCACAAAAGAAATGATACACAATGAGATGTTCAGCGTTTGTGTAGTAAACGCATTGTGGGAGGATTGTGAGGCATTGTCTCCGGCATCTCAATCATATGTTTGTCTCATAGCCACAGAACTTGGACTTTCTAAAATATAATTGACTTTATGAATAAAACACATTTTAAATTTTTGTCATGCACTTGCTTCATAATTCCATTATTGAGAACCATAGTGAAATAGTTTCCTCATTTCATAAGATTCTTCGGAATACATGCATTATGGAACTGATCTGAAAATAGATAAGGATTATGTGTCAATTTAAATATAAAAAAGGTTATGAAAATTTTATGAACATGATTTATCATGGTTCCAAATGTATTATTTTTAGCAAAGTAAAGAAATGTTGCATGCTTAATGCTGAAAATTAAAATTCAGAATGAAAATTTTCCATATTAATTGAGAAAGCTGAATGTCCTTTTGAATGGCTTTCTAAATCTTCAGCATATAACATTTCTCATTACAGTTCCGAGTAGTGGGACCAATGGTGTAAACACCCCAACAGACTCTGTGGTGGCAGCCACAACAGAATCATTAAATAACACAACAGTGAAAAATTCTGACTCTCAAGACCAGGTGAGTTTCTTCTTTTTTTTAGTGGTTTTAGATGATCAGCATCCATTCAGTAAGTTCTCATTTGAATGTTGTTTAAATACACATTCTTGGAATAGCATCAGTTCGTATTGCACTTATTTGAACTATGATTGTATCATTTACAATATCCCATCATTTGTTTTAAATATCTCCTCATGCTGCCTCTTCCATTCTTATGTCTTGAAGCATAGGCCATTGACGACCATTTGCTAGCATCCCCTGTCCTGGGTGATCTTTTTTTCCAGTTCTGACCAGGTGTGTATCATCTTTTTAGCATCTTCCTTCAGGTCTCTACGCCAGGTGTTTCTTGGGTGCTCTTTTTTCCTTTGAGGTGAATAATCTCAGTTCTGATCTGCTAAAAATTCCAGATGTTTTTCATGAGAACAAAAGCTGTTCTTGCTTTCCCAATCCTTACTCTCACATCAGCATTAGTGCCCCTCTCTCTATCGGTGATGCTACCCAGTTACGTGAAGACCTCAACTTCTTCCAGCACCCTTCCACCCTAGTACGACTGGCTCTCTGTCACTGATGTTGATTTTCAAGATCTTAGTTCTTCCTTTGTGGATGTTCAAGCCAACTGTAGCTGAAAAGTCAGCAAGGTCTGACGTCTTCTCTTGCATCTGTCGGTGGCTGGGGGACAGAAATTCTAGGTTGTTGGTGAAGTCCAGGCAGGGTGGCAGGAGCTCTGGTGTTGTGCGCACAGACAAAAGAAAGTACAGTCTTTGCAGGCTTATGGGTTTACTTTGCAGGGAACTCATTTTAAAATTATCACACGCTTTTTCTACAGGCAGGTATAATTCTAGCAGACATCTCACCGCTGAGTGTAAGTAGGGCAACCAGGGTGCACCTACTTATCATACTGCAGCTTTCACCTTGCTCTTTATGCAGCTCACCTATGTGCCACTTTGGTCCCAGCACGAGTGATGGGCAGTGTCTTACAATGTGGGAAGGAGCTATGCTGCACTACCAGGGGACCTGCAGCAGAGGATTAACAACTACTTCTGGGAAGGTTTCCAGAATATCTTTCTGGAGGATTCTATTGAGATGTTTCTGTGCAACAACATGCTGCTTGGCCATACCAACTAGCTACAGTGTGCAATGTCCAGCTCAGAGAATGACAGCCAGACTCCCACTTCTTCTTCGAGTGTCCCCGTGGGTGCTCCACCATAGGTGACGGCTTGGCCGGCGCCGCAGATCGGATCTTCCAAGCAGTTTCTGCCGGACCGCGCATGCGCCGGCGCGCGCCGCTCCCTGGCGCGCTCCTGGCCATGTGCGCGATCCGGTCCCCGCCAGTTCCTCTCAACCGCCGTCGGCTGCAGACGGAATCCGACTAGGCTAAAGCCACATAGCGTATTCAACGACTTTATTTGTTTTCTCTTTAAAGTTTTTCAGTTCTTTAGGATACCATAAGTAACCGGTTGTTATTTTGTAAAAAAAAAAACAAACAACAAACAAGCTACGGAGGGACAGCTCAAGCCAGTCCCAGTAACAAGCGCCGGAGGCCGGGAGCTAGGGCCATCAGCCCTCCTGCGGAGGCAGGCCATCGGACGGGGAAACAGCACAAAGAAGTGCTAAGTACCCACAAACAAACTCAAAGACTCACCAACAGTGTCCTCCTCAGGCTTTAAAAAATGTGAGTCCTGCCGAGAGGCGATGCCAGTGTCCGATGGGCACAGTCTATGCATAAGGTGCCTGGGGGAGTCCCATGTGGCACAAAAATGCGCCTTCTGTGCAAAGTTAACGACCAGAGCACGGAGAGACAGGGAGATGAGAATTAAACTGCTGCTTCTTGACAAGGCCCTCCAGCCAGACGTGCCGGAGCGGCCGCAGCAGGAGGGACCCTCCGGGGCCCTTAGAAGGAAAGCTGCCTCCCTCACTCCATCAGCGCAAAAACGGAGGAAAGTTTCTCCAACCCGATCCCTGCCGGCAGCAACAGTGAGCGGGACGGGAGGAGCGAGCAGCCCCCAGCCGCAGCAACAGCTGATCGGCGGCGGCACGGAGAGCCACGTGGAAGCGGCTCAGCCTCCGATGATCAGCCAGCCGCCCCGCACCGCAGGCAGGGCAGCGGCTAAGCAAGCGCCGGTACCAGCGGCACCGCAGGCAGCGGCACCGACCCCCGGGGAACCAGCGGTGCAGAGCGCGCAGGCACGTAGCCTGCAGGCGCAGAAGGACTCCGCACGTGCGGCACCGCCCTCGAGCGTGCCTAGCACGGTGCCGACGGGGCCGGGATCCCCCGCCCATCAGGGGGCGGAGTTACCTCCTCAAGGGAGGGGGAAGGCTGCACACAAGAGGAGGCACTGCAGCCCCTCTCCAGACAGGGCTGTGGAGCTCTTTTCTCACAGCCCTCCGCTCATGTTGCAGACTCCAACCAGAAGGCAGGGGCCCCCCCTAGCCTACCCGGAGCCCCCTTCTCCTTTCCTGCAATCAGCCTCCCCATGGCTGGCACCACCCTCGCCCTTCCTGGGATTTGAATCGCTGGACTATTATGCAAAATCGCTCTCTCCAGTGTCTCGACGATCCCCCTCTCCCAGACACACAGGGTACGTGCAAAGGGAATGGTCAAGGTCACCTTCCCAGGAACAGTGCCTATACTGCCATGGTCGTCCCTACCATGCGGGGCATGGACGCCATCGGCAATCTACCAGGGAGAGATCCCCACATATTACCTCGTACCCCCGAGGGCAATCGCGATCGGGGACGGAGACTCAAGCATCCCAGGGGGGACTGGCCGTGGACCCACGAGATTTTCCCTCGCAAACCTCCAGCGAGAGGGCGCACCATCACCATCAAGAACCGGAAGGGTCCAAAGAAATGTACCCCAGCGGTTCCTCGTTTTCCTCCCCGGATGAGGCCACGGCCTTAGGGGACGTCCATCCCAAGGACGATCTCAAACAGTTTCAGGAGCTGTTTAAGAGGGTAGCTTTCACGCAAGGCATCCAGACAGCACAAGTGCAAGAGAAACATCATAAGCTCCTTAAAAATTTGAGCTCCCCGGCCTCCTCCAGAGTAGCAATCCCGCTTGATGAAGCGATCTTGGAGTCCGCCACTACCATATGGCAGACCCCGGCAACCATTCCGCCTGTCCAAAAGAGAGCGGATAAGAAATACTTCGTGCCGGCGAAGGGCATGGAGTTCTTGTTTAGCCACCCCCAGCCAAACTCCTTGGTGGTGGAGTCCTCGCAGCAAAGATTAAAAACATCTCAACTTAAAACAGGGGGAACGGACAAAGATGCCAAGAAGCTAGAGCTGTTCGGCAGAAAGGTCTACTCCTCCTCCACTTTAACCTTGCGAATGGCAAATTATGCAGCGCACTTGGCGAACCATAATTTCGACAACTATGCCAGATTAACTTCCCTCATGGACTCGCTTCCAGAGGACAAAAAGCCGGTCCTCAAGGCCATAGTGCAAGAGGGCTACGTGGCTGCGAGGATGGAAGTTCAGATTGCTTTGGACGTTGCGGACACGGCAGCACGTTCCACAGCAACTGCAGTGGTGATGCGACGGGAGTCCTGGCTCCAGACCTCGGGCATACCGAGAGATCTGCAGGCGAAGATAGTCGACCTTCCCTTCGACTTGCAGAAGCTGTTTGCTGAATCAACTGACTCGGTCCTTCATTCCAGTAAAGATTCAAGAGCCACACTCAGGACCCTGGGGATTTACACCCCTCCATACTCAAAGAAAAGGTACTACCCACAGCAAAGGCGGTACCAATACCAGCAACAGCGCCCCCAGTATCACAGGGGTTACGAGCAAGGGCGGCATCAGCAGCACCAGCAGTACAGAACCCCCAGGCGACGCTCACAACAGGGCCGTCCGTCCTCGGGGCGGGGCCAAAGGCCACAAGTTTGACATACAAATCCAGGGCTGCGCCATCACCACCATTGCACAAGATCATCCGAAACGACTTTTTCACCGTCGCCTCCGACCATTCTACGACCAGTGGCAAAGGATCACCACAGACAAATGGGTGCTGGAGATCATAGCCACGGGGTACGCCATCCCCTTCCAGTCGCTCCCGCCGCTGCGACCCCCGCCCAAGCCCCACCCCCAGGAGGCCTCCCATGTAGCCAGGCTCAGGCAGGAGGTGGCCCACCTAGAGTTCATAGGGGCGGTGGAAAAGGTGCCGGAGCAACTGCAAGGGAAAGGGTTCTACTCTCGGTATTTCCTGACGGAGAAAAAGACAGGAGGCTGGAGGCCCATCTTAGACCTTCGTGGCCTCAAGCAACGTTTTCGGATGATCACTATTGCCTCCATCCTTACAGCACTGGACGATGGAGACTGGTTCGCAGCCCTCGATCTACAAGACGCGTACTTCCACATAACCATTCATCCGGCTCACCGACGTTTTCTCCGGTTCATGGTGGGCAACGAACACTTCCAATACAAGGTCCTACCGTTTGGCCTTTCCTCGGCCCCCAGAGTCTTCACCAAGACCTTGGCAGTGGTGTCAGCCTACCTGCACAGACAGGGGGTGTTTATTTTCCCGTATCTGGACGACTGCCTGCTCAAAGGGACCTCGAAAAGGGAGGTTCTCCGCATGATACGCGTCACAGCAAACACGTTCTCCTCACTTGGCCTGGTTATCAATCTGGCAAAATCAAAGATAGACCCCTCACAGGACATAGAGTTCATAGGGGCTCGCATAAACTCGGTCTCGGCGAGAGTATACCTACCAGAGGCTCGCTTTCGAGCCATCGGTTCCCTCGTGCAGGTCATCACCTTCAGCCCTACGGTGCCGGTCTTGACGTGCTTGCAGCTGCTGGGCCACATGGCAGCGGCTACGTTTGTGGTACAGAACGCCAGGTTGCACATGCGCAGCATGCAACATTGGCTGGCAAGTGTATACAAGCCGGCAGTACACACCGTTCACAGGGTGGTGTCGCCCCCACCTGGGGTGCGCGAATCCCTGCAATGGTGGGTAAACCCCGGGAACTTGCTAACAGGGGTACCCTTCCATCAGCCGCAAATATCGGTTTTCCTCACTACGGATGCCTCCCTCATAGGGTGGGGAGCGCACATGGGCGAAGAGGTGGCTCAAGGACTGTGGTCACCCACGGAACAGTCTCTACATATCAATGTTTTAGAGCTCAGAGCAGTGTTCAACGCCTGCAAACACTTTCGAGACCGTATACAAGGCAAAGTCGTCGGGATCAGTACAGACAATACCTCCACCATGTTTTACATAAACAGGCAAGGAGGAGCTCGATCCCGTACCTTATGCGCGGAAGCAATCCGCCTATGGAACTGGTGCATCGCCCACGATATAATCCTGAGAGCCTCCTACTTGCCGGGCACGCACAACGTGAAGGCAGACCAGTTGAGCAGACGTTTTGCGCTCACCCACGAGTGGCAGATCCGTCCCGATCATCTACGGCCGATTTTCCACGCATGGGGGTTTCCCCAAATAGATCTGTTTGCCACTCAGCACAACAAACAGTGCCCACGATTCTCCTCCAGAGCAGGGCTGGGCCGGGGGTCCCTGGGGGACGCGTTCGCGATCCTGTGGGGAGGCCCCCTGCTTTACGCGTTTCCCCCCGCAGTGCTGATCCACAAGGTTCTGCAAAAAGCCAGGAGAGACAAGGCTCGGATGATCCTGATAGTCCCAACATGGGATCGCCAACCATGGTTCCCCCTACTCCTGCGCCTGTCGGACCGCCCACCGATGCTTCTTCCGGTGGCGCCGGATCTGCTCACGCAAGCCCAGGGGTCCATAGTGCATCCGCACCCCGAAAGCCTGCGACTGCAAGCGTGGCTAATCCATGGCTCAGCTCCCTAGAGAGCACATGCACAGTGGAAGTACAGCAAGTCCTAGAAAGTAGCAGGAGGACTTCCACTAGGAAAACCTACAAACAAAAATGGACTCGCTGCATGGCTTGGTGTTCTACCAAGCAGCTGGCCCCCCTTTCGGTGCCTATACCTACAATTCTAGAGTATTTACTGGACCTCAAGAGAGCAGGACTCTCGCTATCCTCGTTAAAGGTCCACCTTGCCGCCATCTCGGCGTTCAGACATGAGGAGGGAGGGCACACGGTGTTCGCCCACCCTATGGTTACCAGGTTCCTCAAAGGGTTGGTAAACCTGTACCCCCCTCGGAAACCGATTCCACCTTCGTGGAGCTTGGACCTGGTGCTTACCACACTCATGGGACCACCGTTCGAGCCCTTGGCCACGGTTCCCCTTCGCCTCCTTACAGTAAAGACGACCTTTCTTCTTGCAATTACGTCAGCCCGTCGGGTGAGCGAGCTTGCGGCAGTCATGGCAACGCCACCCTGCACTGTCTTTTCCAAGGAGGCGGTAACCATACGGCTGCATCCAGCCTTTGTTCCCAAAGTTTCTTCCGAGTTTCACATCAATGAACCTATTGTTCTACCCTCGTTCTATCCAAAGCCTCATAACTCCAGCGAAGAGGCGCGCCTACACCTCCTGGATGTGAGGAGGGCGCTAGCCTTCTACGTAGACAGGACCAAGTCCTTCCGAAAAACGGATAGACTCCTGGTCTCCCTCGCTCCCAAATCTAAAGGAGAAGGTCTCTCATCGCAGAGAATCTCAAAGCACATTGTATCCTGCATAAAAATGTGCTACGAGCTCAGAAAGACTCCTTTGTCGGCCACTCCCAGGGCTTATTCCACCAGGGCGGTGGCAGCATCAACAGCCTTTTTCAAGGGCGTTGCATTGAAAGACATTTGCAGAGCGGCGACCTGGTCATCCTACGACACGTTCGCCAAACATTACGCCCTTCACAGGGTATTCCAAGAGGATACCCGTCTCTCTGCAGCGGTCCTCTCGGGGACCAGCTGCACATAATCCGATTACCCACCACCTATCTGGGTTACTGCTGGGTAGTCACCTATGGTGGAGCACCCACGGGGACACTCGAAGAAGAAAGAGAAGTTACTCACCGTAGTAACGGTGGTTCTTCGAGATGTGTCCCTGTGGGTGCTCCACTTCCCGCCCATCCTCCCCGCTTTGCATCTCTGTTAGTGTTTTGCAGGGGCAACCGAGGCGGTTGGTCGAGGAACTGTCGGGGACCGGATCGCGCACATGGCCAGGAGCGCGCCAGGGAGCGGCACGCGCCGGCGCATGCGCGGTCCGGCAGAAACTGCTTGGAAGATCCGATCTGCGGCGCCGGCCAAGCCGTCACCTATGGTGGAGCACCCACGGGGACACATCTCGAAGAACCACCGTTACTACGGTGAGTAACTTCTCTTTTTGTATACCCTGTGCCTACAGATGCAGTCCACAAGCTCCAGCCACTTACCCTGCATCTTGTCTTCCTGCTCCCCAGAGAGTAGCTGCTGAGCTTGACTATGCACCAGAGGAGTGAAGAATAGTTCCTGACTGCCAGCCCTATTGGGCAACCTGTTGAGAGCTCCACATCCTTGTTTAGCTCAGCTTCATCAATTATTTCATCTTCTGGGTTAGGTCCTCTTTCTACTGCTTGTGTGTCCTCCAAAGTATCCATAGGGTTCTTTGCTATGGAGCTGGTGATCATCATCAAGCGCAGCAATCGGCTCTGTTTGCCTGCCTCGCCTTAGGGTATACCTGCCTCAGCTCCTTTATCTTTGCTCTGCACTGTGGCATGTCCTGATCATAGCCCTTTTCGCACAAGTCTTGAGAACTTTCCCCATATGTATCCTAGTTTCTGACCAGACTCTTCTCCCCGTGTACTGAACAGCAGGGTTCCCTCTACTCTTTTTTTCCACTTGTGGGCAGAATTTTTGCATCCATTTGCAGAACACATTATAGGCAGGGGAACATTGAGTAGAAGTGAGGAGGTGATAGTACCTCTGTATATGATATTAATAAGACAATTACTGGATGTTGTGACCAGTTCTGGTATCCATAATTTAAAAAAAAAAAAATCCAGAAAAGTTATAAGAATCCTTTAAAGCTTGGAAAACCTGCCTTCATGGTGCGACACTAGGGAATCTATCAGTTCATTGTACCTAGGTGAACTGCAAGATGTGACTTTATCACAATCTGTGAAATATACTCCCATGGAGACAAGATTTCTGATAGCAGGAGGCTCTTTGGTCAAGACGACAAAAGTATAGGATGTTTAATAAGTTATATGTTTTTAACAATTTGGGTAATTAGCCACTGGACTGCTTCCAATGGTTGCTGTGGGTGTTCCTTCTTTTGAAATTTTTAGTCTGTATTGTTGGTGTCTTTTTGAAAGACACCAGCCAGTTACTGTGGTTGTTGCAGGAGCTTTTGGTTGAAATTCTGTGGCTCCTCGTATGCAGGAGTTGAGTGATGATCTTAACGATTGAGTACATTATGGAATTAAAATGTACAAACCTATATATTTTTCTTTCCATTTGATGAAGATGACTTGGAACAGTGTTATTGTTGGACTTGCACAAAGCTGTTCGCAGTGCATGTTACAACAAAATGCAAAGGCTACCTCTTTGGTGTTTACAATTGCTTCTGTCTCCAGCTGGACAATCAGCTTTTTTCTCTGTATTGGAGGGGTTGTAGCAGGTACATTTCACTGGCACATAGGTGGAGAAATTAGCTCTTAATGCAAATATATTACTCTTGGGTCAAGATGTGTATAACAGAGCCTCTACTGAGAAACTGTTGTCAGATTTTAAGCATTCAAAATGTTAAAAATGCCAAAATATAGATTGTCAGTGCAATCTTAATGTGGCCTTCTGTGTATACACATTGATAATCTTATCAAACATGTACAAAATCTGTAGTAGAGCCAGTAACAGAACCAGAGAATTATTTGTGCTTGTCTCTTTTTGCCCCATGTCCATCCTGTACTCTTAATGGATGAAGCCTATAGAACAAATAGTATATAAAATGTAGTTACACTGTGTTCTCATCAGTTTGTGTGGTTTAGGGCTGTGAAATGTACTTCTTGTCACAGAATTGTGTTCCAGAATGTGAGCTGCCATTAAAGTCATGCTTAACTGTGGAGATGTCCTCTGTTCACATTTCAGCATTAATAGGTGCAGTGAATCTGTTGGAAACTGAAAGGTGTAAACTATCCCATTCATCTCAGTCAGGACCCTATGGATTCCAATTCTATAGCTATAGAATTTAGCATTTTCACAAATATTTTGCCATGGAGTTTACTAAGTTTTAATTTTGTCTCTGCTCTGCAGCTACTCATTGCTGTCCAGCTTTCTGTCAAAGGGAGAGCTAGTTGGAGATACACTTATCTCACAGAACTGGAAGGAACCTTCAGAGGTCATAGAGTCCAGTCCCCTACACTCACAGTAGAACCCATCCCTGACAGATTTTTTTTTTAAACCCATTTGCACCAGATTCATAGGTGATCCCCTCAAGGACTAAACTCACAACCCTGGGCTTTGCAGGCCAATGCCCAAACCACTGAGCTATCCCTCCTCCTCCCCCAGTTATATTCTAGTGTCTACTTCTTGCATGGTTCTATGAAGCTGGAAATGTGGCTTGCACCTGGGAAACTAGAAATCCAGGATGGTGAGCTAGCAGCTTGGAAAGTAGTGTAGTGACAAAGGCTAAGAGAAGTGGGGCAGGAAATCAGCCCCTTAAACTAGTGAATGCTGCTGCTTTTTTGTCATTGCCCAGGGGAGGAGGAAGTTTCTGACCTGAGTCTGTGTAGTGGAAGCGGCTTAATTTCACTGAAGCACTGCAAAAAAAAAAAAAATCTGTGCAGAGCAGACATGGAAAATTTCAGACTTATGCCTTCAAGTCTGATAAATTTATATACCAATGAAAGCAAGGGCTTATGGGAATTTGTAAGCAGCCTGCAGTGTATGTGTATCGGGCATCATAATTCTCCCCCTGCCTACTTCATTTTTATGACCACTTGTTGATGTCATATTTTAAAGAAAAAAAAAAAGGCTGCAATTAAGTGGAAACTTGCAATTGCTTTTTAGAACTGATCCTTGTGAATGTATTTGGAACGCTGCAGTTTAAAGAATCTGTGTATATAGGCCTAAGAGGTGTCTAGTTTTCGCCATTCTGTAAAGTCTTTCTTCCAACCTTTCATTGGTGGTTTTCAACCAGTGTGCCAAGGCACAACGGTGTGCCTTGAGAACTGTCAAAGTGTGCTGTGAAATTTCATCAGTTTCCCTCCACAGTATGAGGGAAAATACTGACCCTGCAGGAGACTTAGTGCTGAGAGGAAGCTGAAATACTGCTTCCCATTCCAAATGGGCTGGCAGGGAGCTCACTCTCTCTCCACGCTGAGGCAAGGGGGTGGGGGGCGGAAGGGAGCATGGAACCCTGTTGCAGCTGGGATGCAGTTTAAATGCCTCATCCCTGCTCCAACAGGCTGATAGGAAGAGGAACCTGCTCTCTGGACCCACCTCCCCACCCTGAGAGTAATTGAACATTTCAGTGGTTACTTGATTACTCGGTATCCCATTTGATTCTTGTTTAGCTTGTTGTGTGTACTACTGTGTTGGGAACATCTCTAGTAAGACCATAAGCATAATAAATGTAAGGACAGTAAACTCTTTGGTATCCAGCATTCTATCATCCTGAATGCTCACCTAACTGGCATTTTAACCATAAATAAATGTTAGTTACATTTTCTAAAACTATAGTGAAAGTAAATACAGGTAAATATAGTATAAGCTTACAGTGTACAATACTACTGTTGTTGGTAAAGTACTCTGCATACATTTTTGTTTCTTAATATCTAATATTGTTTTTCTTTAGTGTTATGGATTGCTAGGTATACCTCTCTAGTATCCAGAATATTGGAATATCCAGCAATTTTCCAGTCCTGGGGCTGCTGGTTATGAGAGTTTACTGTAAACGTGGCGTTTATGAGCAATCAGTTCAGCTGAAAAAAGTGGGTGTGCCGTGGAATTGTCTGTCACATTGAAGTGTGACATGTTACTGAAAAGGTTGGAAACCACTGCCTTATGTTATCACTGGTTATTTAGATGAACTATTCTATGTGATCCTGATGTTATTGATGGAGGATAGGTCCCTAAATGGCTGTTAGCCAAGATGGCTAGGGAGCTGAGGAAACATTTGGTCCAGATCAGCGAAAAAAGTAGGAAATGAGGCCATGCATGTACCCGTAGCAGTGCTGCTGACTTGAAGGTATATAATGTCCTGTTTTCAGTTTGGCCCCACAGTATTACTCATCTTCTGACCCCTAGCACCTGCTCTACACACACTACATTGATTGCATAATATGGAGTCACAGCATGGAGACCCTGATTTCCACAGGTATTTAAACAGTTCTTTGAGTGCTTGCTCCTATGTATTCGGATTAGGTGTGTGTGCACATGCACAGCTGTTGTAAAGTTTTCCCTAGCAACTAGCTAGCTGGATCAGCTGGGGAGCCTCCTGGAGTGGCGCCTATATATGACCCAGCCAACATGACGCCCCTCAGTTCTTCTTAATGCCTGTGGTTGCTGTCCTGTTGTTTCAGTCAAGCACCTGTTGCTACAACAAAAATATTTAGCCTTTTCTGTGCAAATAGGTGCATTTAGCATACTATGGTTTCAATTCAGTTAGTCTTCTCAGTTCCTTGGGTAGGGAAGGTTTGTTTTTGTTTTTTCCCTTCTCCTACTGTCCCCCTTAGGGATGAAAAGATCCCATGACTTTAAGCAGTACTCTGGCTGCTTAAAGACAGTGCCAACAAGTGACCCTTGTAACCCCTGCCTTCATTGTTTGGGTCAGGCTCATCAAGTGGTAAGTGTTGCATTTGTAGGAGTTTCAAGGCCCAGACAGTCACTTTCAGTTCTGGCAACTCTTCATGCAGTCAGCACGTCAGCCGCTGTAGCAGTGATCTGCACCTCCATCTCCCATGCACAGCACACTGCTCTCATCTCTGGGCTTGGAGCCAAAGAAAGGCTCGACTTGCCCAAAATTTCTGGTGTAGCTCTGCTCCCACACTTTGGTGTGCACTTCCAAGAAGCCCAAGTTGTCAGCACCAACTCCAGTGGCAGCATCCTTGGTGCAGAAGGTATCAGGCACTCCCAGGGCCTGCAGTCCTGATACCCTGTGTTCCATGTACTGAGCCCAGTAATCCTGGACTCTCCCAGAGGTGATCTGTCAACACCTAATATGAACCAAGCGGCCCAGGAATTCATAGAAATCACGAGCTTCCTAACATGCACTGACATCCCTGCCCCTTGATGTGTGTCCCAGGGTAAGCCTTTGCTTCTATGTACACCTGCCCAGGTGCCATTGCCCAACCGTTTGACTTGTCGGGCCTGCCCCAGGTCCGAGCGTGGCCATCCAAGTCGCCACTGTTCTGACTTAGGGTGCCAGCTGCCCTTGCAGCCTATTTCTCTATCCTGCTCAGTGCCAGTCTGTTCTCCATCCAAGGCTTTTGCTGCAGGCTCCTCCCATTCCAGATCTTCAGCATGCTCATCCTCCCACTCCAACACTTGGCTGTATGCCTCACCTATGCTGATACTGTCTCCTTGACACTCTTCTCTGGGCTCCAGAATCTGGATGCCTTCTGTACCCAGTCTAACTTCCCACTCTGGTTTGGCTGTCCTCGTCAAGACCCTTGCAACCGGACCCTCGGTCTTCTGTGGCGTCAAAGGCCTCAGCTCCTTGGTGTTCCACTCCCTGCACAGATCTTGCTCTGGATGCAGGCCTCTGTCTCGGCACTGGTCCTATTCTCAAGGCCGGTCCCTGTCTTGACACTGGTCTTGTTCTTTTTGCCCATCTTGATCCCAGCATCAGTTTTGTTCTTGATAGTGGTCCCACTCCCCCCATTGATCCCTTTCCCCATGCCAGGATGCCTCTTGGCACTGATCTCACTTCAGGTGCCAGTCCCTGTCTTGTCGTCGGTCTATTTTTCCTGCCTTGTCACCACTCTATTTGACAACATTCTCTTCACCTCCTGTCTGGTTCTCAGTAGCCTTTGGCCTAGTACCATTCTCACTCTCCTCACCGCTGTTTGCCTCATCAGCCTTGCGAGACTCCACACCCCAAGTCAGTTGTTGGCCATGATGCTCCAGTGGCTCCTATGGGAATGATTCCTCCTCAGCCTTTCCGTTCTTCTCTGGCCTCATTCCAGGACTTTCTGGTGTTGGACTCTCAGGACCTGAAACAGGACCCTGCTGCTGAACAGAGGCCTCCAGCCCTGTACCCATGCTGGGAGCCCTGGGACTATCACAAATCAACCGGCATGTTGCCCTTGGCCCAGTCGCATACAATGCCTACTTCAAAAGCAGCTAGTAGCCTCCTGCCTCCCTACTTCCTCTCTCCTAGGATCCTGAAACAGTGTTATCCCTTTTAGTTTCCTCCAGCTCCTCCCCATGTGATGCCATAGCAGACACATCAGCCTCAGGGCCTCTGCCCATGTCCTACAGAATGGTTCAGGAGCTTTTCTGCCTTGTGGCCACCATCCTTAATCTTCCAGTGGAGGAGTTACTGAGTCGGTTAACTGTACCTCCAGCATCTTGACCTCTGAGGGCCCATTCATGGTGGCACTTCCCTTCAAACAGTCTGTATGATGAATGCTGCTTCTGCCATGTGGCAGTTGCTAGCCTCCAAACCCCACTCCCCCCCTCAACTGCTCATCTCATAGGATGAAAGTACTTCACGCCTATAAAGGGCTATGAGTACCTGTACACTCATCTGCCTCCTTGCTCCCTGGTGGTGGACACTGTAAATGAGAGAGAGAGCACCAAGCCCAGCAGGCCCCAGTGCCCAAGTCCGAAGAGGCAAGGCAGCTAGACCTCTTTGGTAGAAAGATCTGTTTGATAGGGGGCGTCATTCCTCAGGTGGCTAGCCAGATGGTCATCCTCAGTTGCTACAGTTATAGCCCACTGCCCTCAAATTTTGAAAGGTCCTCCCTGAAAATCTCAGGGAGGAGTTCTCTGCTCTCATGCTGGAGGGCAAGGTGATGTCCTTCCAGGACCTGCTTTCCTCCCTTTACAGAAAGAATGTAGACAAATTGGAGAGTCCAGGAGAAGGTAACAAAAATGATTTAGGGGGCTGGGGCACATAATTAAAGAGGAGAGGCTGAAGGAACTGCTCTTATTAGTCTACAGAAGCAAGGAATGAGGGGTGATTTGTGAACAGCCTTCAACTACCTTACGAGGTCTCCAGAGAGGAGATGAACTCAAACTATTTTGGGTGGTGGCAGATGACAGAATAAGAAGCAGTAGTCTCAAGTTGCAGTGGGGGAGGTTTAGGTTGGACATTAGGAAAACTACATGATGAACATAGTGAAGCGCTGAATTGAGGTGCCTAGGGAGGTGGTGGAATCTCCATGCTTAAAGGTTTTCAAGGCCAGGCTTGACAGCGCCCTCTCTGGAATGATCTCTCGCAACCCATTCAACCCATATCTTTTATAATTCTATGATGTATGTTCCTAGTGCCTAGCATTAACGAAAATTATTGGAAATGAAAAACTATAGTTTTCAACAAATTGATCAAATTTTTCTAGGCCTAATTTTTCTCCGTATTTTTTTTTTCTTCAGGTGAGACAGTGCCAGAAAAACGAGTCTAACAATACTTCAGAGGACGAAAATGGTGAGAAATCCGAGCATAATGCACAGCAAGCATTTGTATTTGGTCAAAACTTAAGAGACAGAGTTAAGGTATGTAGTTAATCAGAAAAAACAAAGATTATGTGGTTGTTGAACTTAAATGAAAGTAGCTATACCAGGTGAAAACATCCAACATAAATAAACTGGTTTCTGAGTCCTAGGGGCTTGAAATGCCATGTTAGGTAACTGTGCTCACCACATGCACTGGTCCTAGAAGTTTTTCCCTCAGTTGTATCCATAGGAGACCGACTCTCTGGCACTCTGGGGAGTGGCATGTATGTGCAACAGTATTAGGGATGTTGCTGCCTTTCCACACCGTCAGTTCCTTCTCATCAACAGCAATTGTGCTGGAACTGCTGCTGGCATCATCAAACCTTCTCTGCCCAAACCTGTATGAACTTTTCCCCTTATAAATAGTTGAAAATTGTTGTAGTTTCCCTTAGTATAATAGTTAGTCCTGGATGGGACTTAAATCAGCGACTGGACATATTACAGTGCCCAGGCTTCATACCAGCTGGAGAAAGCTGACTGCTGGCCAGCAATCCTCACAGTAGCTACCTGAGGTGCCTGGCTGAAACCAATATTTGAGACAAGTGCTGTATTTATAAAGCTTGGAACAGTTGACAAAAATGGAGCAGGACATACATCTGTGCACACTCCTTATGTATAAGAGTCAGCTTTGGCACTTGAGCTGTCCGGATTGTATTGTGCACCCAGTACTGCAGTATCTGTTCAGAGCACTGCATCAGTGTTATCCCCTTTTGCTGCCAGTCCCCTTCCCTACTACCATCTAGAAAGCAAAGAACGGTCTTGAGGGGACTGTGTTTTACATCCCATAAAGGGAAGTAGGGGGCTGGAGGGGAGACAAGACCAGAGGGCAGCTCATTGCCTCCAAGTGGGACCTGCGTCCACCATCCCTGAGCACAGAAGCCATAAAGCTGTGGACATAGTTCATTTGGCATCAGGTCACCCCCATTACCAGCTGTTACCTACCTTTTGTAACTGTTCTATCTGCTGGGTAGTGGGGCAATATTAAGCATTAATTACGGTTCATATTACCTTCCTATTTCAGATGTCAAAACATGTATTATGAATTCCTTCTGTTTGAATGCATATGCAAGGCTTCATTTTCTAAAGCAGCCACCTAAAATGCATTTGCAAATCTTATATTTATACATAACTGTTGACATTAGGGTAACTGTGCTTAAGCTTTGATTTCCATAGGGAAATTCAGGATTTGTACGTGAAGTGTAGTTGGTCACTGTGGTGTTGTGCAAATAAACTGGGGAATTGAGTGTTTCTTTTGAACTGCTGGTTTGGAAATTATATAGTCCCCCTTTCCACTGAACCTGCAGATGTGCCTCCATGCCCAGTTGGTGCAGTACAGATCCCAAGTGTATTACACTGGTAAAAAGAGAGAAGCCGGGGGAAAAACAGTCTTCTGCCTAAGCACAGGCTAATTGAATTAGGTTAATGAGAGATACTGACAACTCAGTAAAGGAGTTTTATGCAGGCATGCGGCGTGTATGAGGCCAGTGGGAGCATGTGAATCCTAAATGACCCGGCAGGCACTGTATTGGCCAGAACTACAGAGGGATACCATAGCCCAAATAGTATGAAAATGTGATAGACTTGATATAAAAGGGGGTGATACAGACCAATACGATTTTCCAAACAATTATTGTACTACTTGAACGTGTCTCTGGTATTAACTTAGGGATCTATGAATTCAGTACATAGGCACTCCTACAGGGATACTGCTTACAGTGAGAAATTTGTTGCAAAGGGAAATACACATTGACCTTTTTGTTAAGAGTGGATAGAGGCAAAGGTATATACTTCGTGTGAGAAAAAGGTCTGATTTGGTATGGTCTCACATGATCGTCTTATCAATAAACTAGACAAATACAACTTAGATATGCCTACGATATGGGTATCCAGCCAGTTATGCACCCACCTTTCTCAGAGAGAAGTTATAGTTTGCAGTCATGCTGGAAGGGTATAATAAGTGAGGTTCCGCAGGGGTCTCTTTGGGACTGGTTCCATTCAATATCAAAGATTTTAGATCTTAGCATAGAGAGTACACTTATTAAATTTGCAGATGTTACCAAGCTGGGAGGGGTTGCAACTGCTTTGGAGGATAGGGCCATAATCCTCAATGATCTTGACAAACTGGAGAAATGGACTGAGGTAAACAGGATGAAGTTTAATAAGGACAAATGCAAAATACTTCACTTAAGAAGGAATAACCAGCTTCTTACATACAGAATGGGAAGTGACTGTCTAGGAAGGAGTACTGCGGAAAGGGATTTGGGGGTCATAGTGGACCACAAGCTAAATAGGTGTCGAGTGCAAAGCTGTTGCAAAAAAAAGCAAACATGATTCTGGGATGCATTAACAGGAGTGTTGTGAGCAAGACATGAGAGGTCATTCTTCTACTCTACTCAGTGCTGATTAGACCTCATTTGGAGTATTGTGTCCAGCTCTGGGCACAACATTTCAGGAGGGATATAGACAAACTGGAGCAAATCCAGAGAAGAGCAGCAAGAATGATTAAACATCTAGAGAACATAAGCTATGAGGAGAGACTGAAATAACTGGACTTGTTTAGTTTAGAAAAGATAAGACTGAGAGGGGACATGATAGCAGTTTTCAAGTGCCTAATAAAGGGTTGCAAGGAGGAGAGGGAAAAATTGTTCTTCTTGGCCTCTGAGGATAGGACAAGGAGCAATGGGCTCAAACTGCTGTAAGGGAGGTTTAGGTTGGCCATGAGGAGAAACTTCCTAACTGTCAGGGTGGTTAAACACTGAAATAGATTGCCTGGGGAGGTCGTGGAATCTCCATCACTGGAGATAATTAACAGCAGGTTAGATAAATATCTATCGGAGATGGTCTAGAGGGTGCTTGGTGCTGCCATGAGGGCAGGGGACTGGATTTGATGACCTCTGGAGGTTCCTTCAAGTTCTAGGCTATCTCTACACTGTTTTGCTTCAGGAAGAAGGGTTCTGTTGAAAACAGAGCTTTTTCCTGAAGGAACCTCACCTACACAGCTGTTTTTGTTTAAGGAGAAGCCTCTTCTGGAAAACTGATTGATTGATTGTGTGAGATTATGCAAATGAAGCATGAAATTTGTAAATCAGTGCTTCCTTTGCATTTTTGATCTCCTTGATTTACATTCCTTCTCCAAAAGGGGAACGCAGCGTAGATGCAGCCCTGGTGTTGTATATCTCATAAAGCTAGAAGGGACCTCAAGAGGTCATAAAATCCAGTCCCCCGCCCTCTGCCCAGGACCAAGCACCATCCCTGACAGATTTTTTTTCATCTATTTGCCGCACACCCCAAAATAGCCGCCTCAAGGATTGTAGTCACAACCCTGGGTTTACAAGGTCAATGCTCAAACCATAAGCTATCCCTCCCGTCATGATTCTATTATCTTGGTTTTGATATGGTTAATTGTGTGTAAATATCAATTTCTGTTGTAGTTGGGAGATGAAAGCGATGAAACAGCTGATGTACAGAGTGCTGGACTTCCAAGCTTGGAAACACCATCAGCAACAAATTACTTTCTCCAGTACATCAGTTCCAAGTAAGACTGCAAATAAATTCAGAGCTTCTTACTTTACTGTAGCCTATGTAGAGCATTAATAGTAGTGATGCTCTTTACCAGAGGCAGGGTTCAGTTTCAACAGGGTTGGTGCTACCTTGTTCTTTAGAGTCCTAGGTTTTTGTTTTTTAAAAAATTCAGTATATTGTTGTTGTTGCAGAGGATAGCTTCAGAAGGTGAGGAGTGTGACAAATACAGCCTGCCTGTGCTCGCAGAGAGCTTGAAACGAATGTGGTACCAGGCATTGCCAAGACCCTCCTCCACTGAAGGAATCAAACATACTCAAAAAGCTGTTCAGGCTTCATGGATCTGATTGCCCAGTGACTGCTAACAACCAGACCACTTTCATCCCTTTTGTTCAGCCATTAACTCCAAGGAAAGTGTGACCTGTGAAGCTGGTTGATAAGCGCAAGTTAGCTAATAGTTTTTGTAAAGGAAAAAGGCATTAGAAGGATGGAATTAGACAAATTCAGGTTAGAAAAAGGTGCAATTTTTTTCTCATCGTTGGAACAACTTGGATGGTGTGGATTCTCCATTTTGAAGTCTTCAGTATTGGATGGCTTTTTGAAAGAAATGCTCTAGTTCAGCTAGAAGTTATGGGCTTGATGCAGGAACCATTGGCTAAAGTCTCTGGCCTGTGTTATTCCAGAAGTCACATAAGGTGATCATATTGTCTCTTCCTGCTTTAAAATCTGTGTGTAATGCTGGAGAGTGTGAAATGTCACATTCATTTTACTGGGCTGCTAATTCAGATCTCGCTCTTGGAGCACACGTTTTTTCATGCACGTGTGATCAGATAGTTGTGAATGTCAGTGTTCATTGCTGTTGCACATGTGCTTTGCGCCCTTGTGTGAAAATAAAGATCCTATCTTTGCAATCTCTGTTACTCAAGATAAAATAAAACCCGTCTACGCTAGTGCAGACTTGCGTTGAGTCAGGCAATATATTGGCATGCACGTGTATGATGCTTACTAGACTTCATCTGTGGCCCTGCGAATCTCATTCAGATCATTCTCAAATCCTGGAACTAATGCTCTTGACTACTGTAAATAGCTGAACACAGCGTCTTCAGGGCCCTACCAAATTTATGGACATGGAAAAACCTGTTATGGACTGTGAAGTCTAGTCTTCCTCTCATGAAACTTCCTCTCCCCATGGTACACACAGCAATCTTGCAATGCTCCTCCCCAACAACTCATTCTTGGGTCAGAACCCCTACACTGTAAAATTTCAGATTTAAATATGAAACTTATACTTTTTAAACCCTGTAAGAATGAAAATGATCAAAATGGGCTTTGAGTTTAATAGGTCACTAAACCTTTTGCTTAGATATGCAGGTATTTTTGATACTGGATAAACTCTTAGGGTACACTTGTTGATGATCACATTTCTGAGTGTAATTTAAACACTGGTATTTGACACTAGTACTCAGAAAAAATCCCCAGTTATGATTAAAATATCTTTTTTATTCTAGGACAGTGTATTTGGGAACTTTAGTCCCCTAAACCAGTTATTGCTGCATTGCTCACTTTTGCATCCTAATTAAATATATTCTTGTGTCATAGTTTTACTTAACAGAAAATTGTAGTTCAAACCAGTGATAATTTCTCTGTTCTTCAAATATTAAAGATTTATGAAAACATCTGTTTGCAGTATATTAATGAGCAAATATTTCTCTCCAGTTTAGAGAACTCTACAAACAATGCAGATTCTTCTAGCAACAAATTTATATTTGGACAGAACATGAGTGAAAGAGTTTTGGTGAGTTTTAGTTGTCTATTAAATGTGATATTTTTTTGAGTATTTTCTATATGGTATGAATGCCTCATGCATGTCTGGTCAGTACTGTTTCTTGGGGCTGCTCATGAGTCTTGAGTGCATTAGTGGCTCCCATCCAAAGACCTAAAAGAGAATGTTCCACCAATTGCCACTTGATTCCTTCTTATTAACCATGTCAGCGAGCTAGAAGAGCATTGTTTGTGTTCCTGACACATTCTCACATGTGAATCACTCTTGTCAATCTATCTTAGTGAACTTTCTGATCGTTAATGCAGGTTGAACCTGTCTAGTCAGCACCCTGGGGATCTGACTGGTGCCAAACAAAAGAATATGCTGGACTGCGGGAAGTCAATATTGTCTCGCTCATTACCAACACTTCCACTGTATCCTGGATTCCTAGAAAACATTTGGGGCAAATTACAGCTAAATAGCAGCACGCGACACTGAGAACCAGGACTGGTGGCCATAAGTAAATTTTATGGGATCCTGGGAAACCTGAGCACACCCATGATGATAAGTGGTTGTCCGGCTACCTAAAACATCCTAGATTATGGATGTTACTGGACAAGAGTGTTCTGGATTAGAGAGATTCAGGGTAGCTTTCTGCCATCTTGTCAGACTTCTCTGTCTTGCATTTAACTGAACAGTTGGCATCAAGGCTGGTTGTTTTCCAACTTGTTTATAAGGCAGAGGCTTTGGGTTTTAAACTTCTAGAGCAGCATTGTGTTAGTCACTGATGACCACACAAGATGTCTGATCATTAAGAAGGCCACAGCCTTGACAGGTAAACTGTCCTTTTCCAGCTGAATTAAAAAGCCATGACTGCCATATGAATTTCTGTTTCTTAGAGCTGTCAATGAAGGTGATTTTTGAATTCATATTACCAGGAGCCCAAATTGTGATGGGTGACCTTCAGCTAAGGTGCCCAGAGCCTCAGTGTTCTAGGAATCTGTATCTCAGTCCCTTGCCACCAGTAACAGTGCAAAAGATTTGACCTGATCTGTGTGCCACTCACAATCCCCAAAATCAAGTGTTTCGGTGACAGCAAAGCTTGCTTCCCTCTTTCAGGGCTGTTTCTTCCCCAGAGAGACATTTGGCACCAGCGCTCTCTGCCTCAGATCTGAGGAGGGAGCAGATGAGTTACATAAGTCTTCCTTGCAAGGGATGCAGGGTCCAACCCATGAGCCATCATTTTGTCTGTTGGAGAAGTGAGCTGTCTTGTTGCCAAAGGCATTCAACGCCCTCAATTTCAACCCCAGCACCACAGAATTAGCAGCAGCTAGTACTAGTCCAGCCAACACTGTTAGGAAGGAGTTCATTCTTTTCTTTCCAGTGCTGTACATCTCTCTCCCGCCCAGCTGGCATGCCTCCTAATTGGGAGTAATGCTACAATTTGTACTAAGGAAACGTGTACTCCATGGGGGACACCAGATACTGGTACTTCTATAAAATTACCAAAGATGGAAGACTGCCTCAATAATCACATTAGTACTCTTGTTTTTGCAAATCCAGAAGTTCATCTATTTTGCCTCATGTCCCTACAGAGCCCACCAAAATCAAATGAAGCTTGTACAGAAAGTAGCAAGGAAAATGCTGCTGCAGAATCAGGCTCTGAACCTTCTTCACAGGAGGCCACACCAGAGAAAGGTGAATAGTGGCTTTTTTTTAGAACTAGTTCTATGAAAAATAATAGTCTGTTACTGCTTGTATTATGCCTAATGCTTTTTAATTGCTTTCAGTTGTTGTTTTATTTACCGTATTAATATATAAAATCTCCTTTCCAGCCAACATTTTTTTTAAAAAGTGGAAGGGGGTGTTCCTTGATCCCCTGAAGGTTGGGAATGGGGGCGGGGGTTAACTGCCTGGATAGCTCTAGCACTGCTGGGCTACTCTTGTTCCCTGCCTGTGAATTAGGAGTGTGAAGGTGGCAGGAATTCGGATGGTGTGTTGTCAGCCCTCTTTTGATATCAGAAGATTGGTGGCAAGGAATTATTTTTATTCTGTTCTGTATTTGCTGGATGTAACAAACTGAAAATAAGTAGGCAGAGTTTTTGCTATTACAATTGCGTGCTCCAGAAATATTTTTTTTAAAAAAAGCCTTTATTGAGGTAATATCTAAAACTAAAACAATGTACTCAAATTAGTGGTGTTCACTAACCCTATGAAAGAGTCAGTTTTGTACGGGTCATGTAGGAGCTATGGGAATTCAGGTGTAAGTTGCCAGTGAGGAGCCAGTCAGAGACGTTAAAGGGCTACATTTTCAAATGTGAGCAGTGGAGACACTAATGTTATACCAATAGAGGTTTTGCCAATTTGCACAATTCTCTTAGATATACTCGGTTAATCCGTGGAGCTGATTTTCATTTACCAGTATTTAAGATGAGGAAATATCCCTGAAAAGACAAAGCTGCTTTCCTCAAACTTCATGTCCATTTCTAGATCCTGATAAAAGCACAGTTGGTTACACACTGAAAACCTGGCAGGCTGACTGTTGAAGAAGACAGTTATACTCTAGGCGAGAAACATTAATTGGTAGTTTATCCAAGTAAATTGTAGGCTCTGCCTACGTGCACATGAGCATACATATGTACAGCATGGATTCATGACTAGTTCCCAAAATAAACTTGTAAAATGTTGTTCAGCTAATAATATTTCAGAATCACTGGCAGAGTCTGCAGCAGCCTATACTAAAGCTACAGCAAAGAAGTGCTTACTGGAGAAGGTAGAGGTGATCACTGGGGAGGAGGCAGAAAGCAATGTGCTACAGGTAAGAAAATTGGTTACACAGTATGAGCTTCAGCCTTGTTGGAATTCTTATGATGATCCAGCTGTATTCATTCCATAATAATTGCTTGCCATTTTCCATTCAGGCTCTTGCAACTCTGTCATAGCACCATCCTCTATATGGTTTTCTGTGATACTTTAATTGAAGCTCTCAATTATATGTGCCCCACTCATGCATCTGATGAAGTGGGTCTTTGCCCACAAAAGCTTGTGCTCCAAAATATCTGTTAGTCTATAAGGTGCCACAGGACTTCCTGTTGTTTTTGAAAATACAGACTAACATGTCTACTACCTCTTTGATGATTGAGACCAGTTGTTTTTGTTGAAATACTTAAGAGAAACCTCAGCAACTAAGACACAATTTAATGAACTATGGTTAGATTTCAGGATACAAACAAAGTAAAATTCCTTTGCAAATCTTAAAGTATGCCTTCTCTAATCTGTTCTCTGCCTACCAAATCATGGAATCTTTAGTATATGTCTGCAGTACTAATTAATACTTCAGACTAGATGATGCCTTCTAGCCTTATCTCTGCAAAACATAGGCTATAGAACATCAGTGCAGCCTGCCTCAAGCCCATCACTTCTATTTGAGCAATAGGATATCTTTTGGGAAGACATTGGTTCTTGATTTAAAGGGTTCTAGTGACAGTAAGTTCACCCCCTGGCTATTTTATTTCTAGTCTTTTTTTTCTCCTTCCTGCCAAAGAGCATGAAATTTCTTCCTCAAATAAATACTTGTAAAATGCGATCAATGCATTTTTAATTTCCTGTTGAATAACTAAATATATGAGCTCTCTGTCTTCCTCTGTAAGTCAGGTGGCTCAATATAGCAGCTCTATGCAGATTGGATACTCCTCTCCGGGGAGCTTCATTAGGTATGTTGGCAAGAGAGCGTCTTCTGCTGATGCAGTAGTGCCCACCCTGGTGCTTTAGTTATTGTAACTTGTCATTCAGAGGGTTGTTTTTTTCATTTTTGTTTTAATTTTTTAATACTCCCTGAACAGCATAAGTGACACCAACAAAAGTGCTAGTGCATAGCCTAAATCAAACTTCAGTGCAACCCCCCTTTTGAAAAGAAAACACAAATTACTGCGTGACCTTACGTGGAGTGAAGTCATAACCCGGTCCCTGCCACCCTAGGCACGATGTTGGGTGGCAGTGGGAGGGATGAGAGACTAGTCTGAGCTCCATTGCCCAGGGCTGAAACCTACATCAAAACCATCACTTCTGTTTAAGCTATAGTGGGCCTTGGGCTTGTGTTTTACGCCTCAGCAAGTCTAACACTGGTGCTGGTAACTTGTTAAAACAGGTCCATGATCTACAGTTTGGGACCTGATGAACTACTGTTACCAGTCTCACAATCTGAGCCACCTTCTAGAGAGTGAATGCGCTCCCCAAGATTCCTCTCCACTTCCATAGCCTTCCTTAAGAATGTCCTAGTTGCAGAAATAGATAACTGCAAGTTGGCCATTCATTCTGTCCCCCTGCTTAGTGTCATCTGGATTTAAATCTGTAAATCTTCTCTTCCTGCTTCAAACAAATAGTAAGTTGAACAACACTGAAGAAGCCCATCCTGGCTGCATCAGGTGTGCCTCGCTACCACTCAGTATCCTGCCTTACTTTCTTGAACAGACTCCAAGAAGCCCTTTCAAGCTTTGTGAGGAGTTAGCTGCTGTAGTGCAAGTCTCCCCTGATTGAAGATACTTATCTAAAACTGGTCAGGCCATTTTGCAGCTGAGGTTTGTTTCTAGACTCCTTTCAGAATGTCCATATTTTTCGGTATCTAGGTTGGTAAGGAGACTGCATCCCATCCCAACCTGGTGTCGGTAATGCATGCCTTTTCGCTGAAGTTCAGCAATAGTACCAGGTTGCTGGGGTGAGATCAAGCCTATTCTTTGCTCGCTAAAATGATTCCCTGTACAGTATCATGTTAGATGTATTTGTTTCTGTTATCTTCAAGGTACTTAATCTAGTTTTTGTATATCTGAAAGTTCTGTGACTAGTACCATAGTTAATAGTTCGAGGACAGCAGTGTCCAACAGGAATTAAAAGATTACCACACTTGTGGCTGTCATCTTGCCATAGAATCATAGAACACTAGAAATGGAAGGGACCTCGAGAGGTCATCAGGTCCAGTCCCCTATCCTCACAACAGGACCAAGTACCATCTAGACCATCCCCAACAGAAGTCTATCTAACCTGCTCTTAAGTATCTCCAGTGATGGAAATTCCACAGCCTCCCTAGGTAATGTATGCCAGTGTTTAACCACCCTGACAGTTAGGAAGTTTTTTTCCCAATGTCCAACCTAAACCTCCCTTACTGCAGTTTAAGCCCATATTCATCATGTTATATTATTAATTCCATGTGTATATAAATGCCCTCCCCCATCCTCCAGAGCTGGGCACTCCCACCCCTGCCCACCCCCTCGCTCTAAATAAATGCCCTCCCCCAGAGCCAGGCACCTCCAACCCCCTTGTTCTAATTCAATGCCAGTGATTCACCACAGTCGCAGATGGAGAGGCCACCATGTGCTGCTCGCAGCAAGCAGTGGGGGGGGTGTGCATGGAGCAGGTGGACAGCACTCCCTACACGCAGCTCTAAGTGTAGCTCCTCCTGAGACTTCAAGAGCTGCAGGTTGGCCACCCCCATATTTGCCACGACACAGTGTCCTATTTGCCACATGTGGCGAGGTGGCAAACATATTGGACACCACAGATCTAGGACAATAGACCTGTTTGTTGAATGGGTAAAGCTCATCTATGAGAAGTCGGCAAAAACTCTTTCCCCGTCTGAGGCTGTGGTATGAACTTCAAGTTGCCTTTCCTAATCAGACAAAGTCCGCGGCATACAGATTTTTTTTTTTTAAATTCTTGCTTTTAAAAGATATGACTTAGTATATTTTGAGGGCTTTAGTTGCCAGAGAATACAAAACTTTTAGTTCTTTGAGAGTTGTTCCCATGGATACTCCACTCCAGGCCTTGGTGCATCCCTGTGTCTTTGCACGGAGGTTTTTGCAGCCGTGTTCCTCTGGATTGCACGATGCACAAGTGCACATGCACAAGCCTATCTCTCCTGTCCCATCTCATGCGGACACATCCCAACCCCATATAAAGAGCTGTGCGCGAGACTTAGAGCCTTCAGTTCCCATCTACCATCCCTGGCTGGAGGCAGAGGGCAGCAGTTGTACTGTCAGCACTCCTCACAGTTTTATAGTTCGTAAGAACAGTTTTATCAGTTAGTTATTTACTGTTGCAAGAAGAAAAGAAAAAGGGAAAAGTGGAAAACCTGCTTCAGCCATTTTTGGCAGCTTCCGTTGAAATGCCTGACTCCCTGGGCTTCAAGAGGTGTGCTTCCTGCAAGAAGGCTGTGCCCATCTCTGATGGACACAGTCAGTGTCTCTGCTGTTTGTTCGAGGAGCATATCCTCAGAAGTGTGCCCACTGTTCCAAAATGCAATCCAGGGCGCTCAAAGAGGTTGAGACTCCTGATAATGGATAAGTCTCTCTGACTAGCCTCTGACCCAGGACAGGGGGCATGCTCAGCAGAACGGTGTCCTTGCAAGGTCCCCAAAGCTGCTAAAAGCAGCAGGCACCTTTGCCACAGAGAACGCATAAGAGGAAAAAAAAAATGCTCTCAACAAGATCTCTGCCACCCCCATAGATAAAGTGTGAGCTCTGTCAGTGCTCCGGGCACCTCAAGCAGCATCGGTGCCGAAGCTGATGCAGCCACCCTCTCTTGCTGTCTCGTCACTGGCAGCCAGTCTGCTCTCAGTGCAATGGCATGGTGCCAAGGCAAGCGTTCATCACTCCCAGCCTGCAAGGCACTCTGCAGCTCTGCCAGCTCAGGTTACAGTTCCACAGCTGGCCACACCACAGGTTTATACTCAGCACAGAGAGTTTCAAGTCTCCTCGGTGTCAGGCTCCCTCTGGCTTGCGGCACCCCTCTCATCTACCTCAGAGGCACGGCACCAGGGCTGTTCACAAGAGACTTCCCCCTTTTCCTCAGAGGAGGATGCAGGCTTTCCTCCTCACTGCTTGCCTCCCTCAAGAGCTCATAGAACTGACAAACAGCCTGCATACTAGCCCTGTTACAACAACCTGCTTCAGTGGTGTGAACACCCATCAGGGCCACCGCCCCCACCACTCTGGGGTCCCTGGCCGTATTGTAGCCCATGGGGCACCACCACATCTTACAGCAAATGACAGGGCTCCCCTCACAGGAGCACTGTCAAATCTCCATGATTACCCCTACAGCCCCCTGAGCCAGAATGAGACTTACCTGTTGCTGATCTCCCGGAGGACATACTGGATGACATGTCTTCTCAACCTAATGAGGCTGTTCCACCCTCACTGCTACACACAGTGGATAATTACACCCATTTTCAAGACCTGTTTAAATGGAGGTGTCAAAAACCCAGCACAAGTTGACTAATATACTACAGCCACCCGCCTTGACTAAGGTTGCTTTACCCATTAATGCAGCGATTCTAAACCCAGCAAAATCAGTGTGGGAGACACCAGCTGTAGCAGTGCCCACAGGCAGGAAATCTGATCGCAAGTACTGTGTGCCTCCTAGGGGCTCAGAATATCTCACCCATCCTGTCCCAACCTCTGGTGGTGGAGGCAGCAAATCAAAGGACCAAAACAGCAACAGTCTAGTGCAGCAGATAAAGATAATAAGAGACTGGATACCTTTGGCCACAAAGTTTATTCTTCAGCCACACACAAATTTAGGGTTGCAAATTACTCTGCTCTACTTGCCAAATATGATCACAAAAACTGTGCAAAGTTTACAGGCTTTATTAAAGATCTTCCAGAGGACAAAAGACAGCAATTTCAAGTCCTCATCACAGGGGAACAAACTATTGCATGCACTGCACTCTAAGCAGCTCTTGATATTGCGGCTGCAGCTCCTCAAACCACAGGCACTGCAATAGCTATGAGACAGGCCTCCTGGTGCAACTCCTTCCCTAAAGAGATTAAGAGCACAGGGGAAGGTGTCCCTTTCGACACCAAAAAGCTTTTTGCAGAGAAGACCAATGACATGCTTCACTCCATGAAGGTGTCTCAAGCCACTCTGCAATCTTTGGGTATGCAGACGCCTGCCACAAAAAAAGCCAGTTTAGGTACCAGCCATACCAGAGAAAGATACTTGTATTATTCTCAACAGCCACGCTCACGTGATCAATGACAAGTGATACAGACAGAGGCTGCACTGTTGTCGACCACCGTCAACCCCAGTACCACAACCCTCATCCTTGGCCAAGCACATTTGAAGTTTTGTTCAAGGGTGCAGAAGATCTCTCCCATTCTCTAGCACAATCAACCCTCCATCTGCTTTCA